>NC_083356.1:38860625-40265000 GCF_030254825.1 Meriones unguiculatus | reverse complement strand
AAGAAGTGGACTCCAATGCCAGTGAAATAATGAATTGTGCTCACAAGTTGAAGGCAAGCTGGCAAAGAAAAAGAGCTTCTTTCCTCCATGTCCATATATGGTCTTCTAGCAGGAGGTATGGCACCTATTAAAAATGTGTCTTTGTGCCTCAAGATCTAGGTTAAAAACATATGCCTTCCCACCCCCAAAATCAAACCAAAGGTGTGTCTTCCTACCTCAGAGGTCTTGACTACAGGAGGCTTCATCCACTTCGAACCAAATAGAAAATCCCTCACAGGCGTGCTCCTCCATTTCTGGATTGTAGTTCAGGTATAGCCAAGTCGACAACCAAAAATAGCCATCACAACAAAACTTTACTCAGTTTGCAGTATTATGTTACAGGCAACAGAAAATGATAATAAAATGATAAAATCTAAAAATATGTATCATGTTAACCTAAATAAGTAGCACAATTGTCAGAGATGTAATTTGTCTAGCATAGAGAGGATTCAAGTATTTTAGTCTACTGCAATCACAATTTTAATAAACTGTGATATCGCTGCCAAAAATTAAATATGATGGTTTTCTCTAGCTCTGTAGCAAGGAAGGAAATAACTCATCTCTCATCTGCAGTAGTCATGTTACAATTAGATTTACATTTTTTTTTAAATTGCACTTTTTAACTACCAGAGAAACTTCTAAAAACTGAATTTACTGAGATGAAGGTGAATATAATGGTGGAAACTGAATGCTCTGCCACCATCCTGCTTATCCCAAGTGTTCAAGTGATAGCCTCTTCCCCCATCTGGGCTCTTTGCTCGACCTGTCAATCCATTAATTATCTACATGCATCAGTATGGTCTTTTCAAAATATAACTGGGCTTATAGCCTGTCTGCAGTTTGCTCCACAGTCTCTGCAAAGACATTAATAATCACCAAATATATCTTCAAAGTCCTTGGGTTCCTGTACCCACATATACCTGTAAATTCATTGTATAGGACTTCTGTGTTCTATCTTCCTTCTGCCCCCATCTCTGGCTGCATGCTGCTGATGCTTACCTCTGGACATTCTGTCCCCTTATCTATTGACTTGGCTGCTTGCAACTTACCTTTTCCCACTTGCTCTTCACCCACCCTTACCAGGCTAATACCTGCTTATTCTCAAGGGGGCCAAACCAGCCTTCATTTTATCTGGAAAGCCTCTTGGTGGCCTCTTCAACAATTATGGATTTTATTCTCCTTTCAGCTTGGATAACACCATGAGTTTCTCCTGTCTCAGCAGACATTACATCATGTCTATAACCAGTGTTCATGTGGACCCTCTGTTAGAAAGCTGTGTATAAACAGGGACAGTTTTCAGTTTTCTTTTTAACTCTTCTGCCTGTAGTTCCAAACTGAACAGTCAATTCAATATTGCATCATGAAAGAACTTATTCTTGAATATAACGCATAAAAATTTGAACGAAATTAAGATATTTTCAGTTGGAACATAGAAATGATTTCAGATTATACAACTATGTGCACAGATTTTTCTATTCTGGCAAGATATTGGAATTAATAACAATGAGTAGAAATGAATAGAAAGTGTATTTTCATTCAACAGCAGAACCACACATAATTAGAACAATCCGAAACTATGGCATGCTCATTTTAGGAATAAGGGGGATCCCTGTCAGTGAAACGACTCAAGTTAGATTACAGGACTAGTAGGAGACATTGCTGAAATTTTCTACAGAGCAGCTATGTCGAGAAAGATTATGAAACTTACTGTGTAGACTTTGTAAGAGGTGATGTCATGATCTATTATCAGCGTGCTGTGATAGTTAGATTTACTTGTCAGTTTGACACAACCTAGAATCTCCTGTGATGAGTATCTAGCCTTCATTAGGTTGGCCTGAGATAGGGGGAGGAGGAGTAGTCTTATAAGTGTTGTGGGGAGAGCCAGCCCACTGTGAGTGACATCACTCTCTAGGCAAGGAATTCCGCACTGCATAAGGAAGTAAACATTGACCTGAGCACAGGAAGCAAGCTAGCGAGCATCCAAACGTTTATTCTTTCTATGTTTGGGTGTGAAGTGAGCAGAAGCCTAGGGTTCCTGCCTTGACTTCCCCAAAATGGGCCGTAACCTGCAATCACAAAGCATTTCCCCTTTTGGTTATATTTCTTTTTCAGGTGCATTTGATCACAGTAATAAGAATGAAACTAGAAAACATCTGCTATGGTTTGGATGCGAGACACCCCTCTATAAGCAACATGTGCTGAAAGCGTGGCTCCTGGACATTGGCGCTATTAAAAAGTGATTGGATCATGAAGATGCTAATTTAGATTAAATGGTTGATTTCATAGCTCCATGGACTATTAACTGCATGAGGTCTAGTTGAAGTATGCCATTAAATCAGGCCTTTCAAGGATTCATCTTTTCCTTACCTTTTCTCTCGTGTTCATCCTGTGTCCTAGCTATCGGCAGGTGAGCAGATTCTTCAGCCACATGCTTTCACAGTTGTGATTGAGTCACCTAGCAGTGAAGATGCCTACTGCAGACTGAAATCATGAGTCAAAATAAATCTTCTGTCCTTTACGTTCTTTATCTCGGGTGTTTTACCATTACAACAGTTGTCTTAGAGTATTTATTAAGAATATCCTTAGACTTGACTATGAGGGTCAATGCTTTTAACGCCAGCAACCTGGGAAGCTAAGGCAAGAAAACTATTGGTTGGAGGTCAGCCTGTTCTACATAATGAGACCTTGTTACAAAACAGACAAAATAAAACAAAACAAGCAAAAAGACTTAAAATAAACTATTACCGTTCAATGTTTGTTCTTCCACATTTAGTACATGCAGCTACATACACATAGAGATATAAGTGAGAATCCTAACAGTGGGGCCATCAATTCTGAGAGTTTCAGAACTCTATCTTTTGTTGACTATACTGCCTTTATTCTCATATATTTCTCTTTCATATTTAAGTGGGCAGGATAAATTTTGTGCCCATCATTTATTCTTTCGATTAGAAAGTGGGTAGCTTCATAATATTTAACACATTCAGATCAATTCTGCATGTTTTATTAATTTTTACGGGAACAAGAATGTTGAGCATATAGCTGTAGACCAGTGGCACTCAACCTTCCCAAGGCTGACTCTTTAACACAGTTCCTTATGCTGTGGTGACCCCCAACCATTAACATTATTTTGTTGCTGCTTCATAACTGAATTTTCTACTGTTATGAACTGTAATGTAAATATCTGATATGTGACCCCAGAAGGGGTCGAGAAACACTGCCATAGACAGAAAAGATACATAGAGAAGTCATAGGTGCATTACATACCAGTAGGGTCTGTGGAAGGAACATTCTGGGGAAGTTCACTTTGGGTGAGCATTACACTTTAAGGCCAGCATGTAAGATAACATGAGACTAAGTCTTAGCACATGATATTAAAAACCTCTACTTCTTAGGAAACTAAAATCAGTGTAAACACTACCCTACTGAAAGCTTCAGCTATCAGTTAGGGAAGAAGAATCATTTTCAGTCTGTATCTCGTTCATTACATGAAGATCCTAAAGCAGCTATGGTGTGTGGGTTTTATTATGTATTTTTATTCTCTCTAGTGCTGCCTTTTCTTATAGCATTAATCTTTGTTGTGGTGCTAATATCTTTTCTACATTGAAGGTAGCAAGTCTGGTTGATGCAAGGGCAGTGAGCCATAAACTGAATGAGTAATATTCAGTTCTGGCAGTATTCAGAGAAAAAAAATGAATGAACTTCCTGCTAGCTTCGTCAGGGCCTTAAATGCATCAGGGAAGGTATGACAGATAGCCCTCATGAGACACTAAACAGTAAACAAATGTTGATTGTTATAATTGTTATACAGTGAGATTATTACCTGTGATCACGGGTGAAACCCAGTGCTTTGGTCTAAGTTTATCTTCCAGCAAAAATGTTGGGCCTTGTTAGGAATCAACTGGTCAGCTAAAAGTACTGCTCTTCTGCCCAACAGGAGGACTAGAACCTAAGTACAGATCATATGCATATATAGGTTTGTTCTTTGACAGTCTTACACATGTATGTAGTGCATTCTGATTCTTTTAAAACGTATTTTATTGATTATTTGGAAATTTTAGATAATGCAAAATCACCCTAACTTTTCAGTCCTCCCAGGTATCTTCTCCATGTTTGTGTCCTCCCTCAAAACAGAAGAAGAAGGAAGAGAAGGAGGAGGAAGAGGAGGAGGAGGAGGAGAAGGAGGAAGAAAAAAGACCAAGTTCAATTTGTAATACCCAGTTTTACATGGGTATTACATGTAATATGTTGTATTGTATTGTATTGTATTGTATTGTATTGTAATGTATTACATTGATGCATGGTCAAACTCCCAGTGACCATCCTTTTAAAGAAAACTGAGTTCTTCTCCATCCCCAACCCTGCTGGAAACCATCAACTGTGAAGAGCTACACTTCAGCATCTCTATCACAATTTTTAAGAGTTCACTTTAACAGTTTTCTGTCTAGACTGTTTGTTCTTAAGGCGGATATCTATGTCTATTTCGTTGTCATACCCTCTGCCCTCCTTTAACTCCCTCCAATCCTCATTGTCCCTCTGAATTCTTATAAGTTCCTTTCACACATTTTAGTATTTTCACTTTGTTTTATGACCACAAAGTTTGCCTAGGGTCATATGTGTGACTACAGCTTTGGCATTATCTACTGAAACCTGGTAGGTTTGTCAGTGAGTACCCAAATCAGGACAATCTCTACCTGTTCCCCCAGACTCTGTCAATAGCCAGAATCGTAGTTCTTACAGCTTTGGAGACTAGAATCCCAAGGAATAAGTCATGTCAAGGTTTGTTTCTGGTATAGTTTGTCTCATTCATGGTGGCTGGAACATATAGAGTTAGCTATATCCATCCAAAGAGAGAAAATACTGACAAAACTTTGAAATCAATGAAAATTTAGTAAGTTGACCTCTTCAAACTTTTTTGCTGTCTCAACTTATAGATAAAAAAACAAAAAACAAACAAACAAAAAAAAAACACCATCAACAACAACCAAACAACTGTTAAACCAAGGGCCAGCAAAGTTTAATTGAATTTCCTAACATCACAGAGCTGATTAATGTTAAAGGTAATATTCAAACTTGGGTCCTTTGTAACCTAATTGAAATCTCTTTTCTCTTGGACTGCAAACACTGACAGGTCTTTCTTTTTGTGAGTTACTCATTAACGTTGTTCCTGGTTGGGGACCTCAATCACACCAATTATTGGGCTCCTGAAACTTTTATCTAAGCCTGACTCAGATAGTGTTTTTTTTTTTTTTTTAAGCGATTTTATAAGATAGCTTCTCAGTACTTCAGATGAGCCTTTTAGGTACCATATTCTGCCACCAAATTTTTAAGATAGTACAGTACCTAATTTATATAAACAACAAACAGTTCAGAATAGACTGGCTTTTAAGGAATGGACTAGATCTTCTTTTCTGCTCCTCATGGTGCAGCCATTTAATGCCTACGACAGAGACACATTCATAGGTCTGGTGGGCTTTGTGCTGGGGGAAGGATTCAAAAACATGACCATTATGTCCTTGTTTATCAGGAAAGCAGCTGTAAATCTGGGAGGACTGAGGACCTTAAGCTAGGACTGAGCAATGATGATTAACAGAAGCCTCCTGTACAAGAGTCTAACACACTGAAAACTAAAGGCTATGGTGCTCCAGCTCCTTCCTGCCAGTGCCTATCTCATTCCTTTGAATGCTCCAGATTGGAAAATGGGAATGATCACATTTAATTTCAGTTTCTGAAAGACATGGAGACAACATTGGGCTTAAAACCTGTATCTCTTTCTGTGCTCTCTCACAGATCAAGAACATTAAATATAGGAGTCTTCACTTTCATAGAATTCAGAGGTATTGGATTTCTTAACTTTAAGAAAAGTTAAGATAGAGTGATAGAGTTACACCAAGGTACTTTATGTTATTTATGGGTATTGTGAAGGGTATTGCTTCCCTAATTTCTTTTTACCCCTTTTGTTCTTTTGTACTTCTCAGGAGGAGTTACTGATTTTTTGAGTTAATTTTGTATCCAGCTACTTTGCTGATGGTGTTCATCAGCTATAGGAGTTCTCTGATAGAATTTTTCGTATCATTCATGGATAATATTATATCATTAGTATATAATGGTACTTTGACTTCTTCCTTTCCAATTTGTATCCTTTATCTCCTTTTGTTGTCTTATTGCTCTAGCTAAAACTTTAAGTACTCTAACCAAGCAAGTAAAAGACTTGAATGAAAAAAACTTCAAGTCTCTAAATAATGAAATTGAAGAAGATATCAGAAGATAGGAAGATCTTCCATGCTCATAGGCTTAACATAATAAAAATGGCTATCCTATTAAAACAAATCTACAGATTCAATGCAATTCCCAACAAAACATCAAAACATCTTTTTTACAGACCTTGATACAATTCTCAACTTCATATGGAAACAAAACAAAACAAACAAACAAACAAAAAAAAAAACAAAAAACAGAATAGCTAAAACAACCCTGTACAATAAAAGAACTTTTGGAAGTATCTCCATCACTGATCTCAATCTGTACCATAGGGCAACAGTAATAAAAACAGCATGTAGTGGCATAGAAACAGACTGGGAAATCAATGGAATTGAATAAAAAAATGTAGAAATAAACCCACACACCTACGGACACCTAATTTTTGACAAAGAAGTCAATACCTTACAGTGGAAAAAAGATAGCATCTTTAATATATGATTCTAGTCTAACTGGATGCCAACATGAAGAAAAATGCAAATAGATCCAAATTTATCACCTTGCACAAAATTAAAGTTCAAGTGGATCAAAGACCTCAATATAAAACCAGCACACTAAATCTGTTAGAAGAAAAAATGGTGAAGAGCTTTGAAAAGCAGAACACCAACAGCATAGGCTCTAAGATCCACAAACAATAAATGGACCTCATGAAACTGAAAACCTGCTGTAAAGCAAAGGACACTGTCAACAGAACAAAATGATAGCCTACAGACTGGGAAAAGATCTTCATCAACCCTACATCTGACAGAGGGCTAATAGCCAGAATATATAAAGAGCTCAAGAAATTAAATATCAACAAACCAAATAATACAGTTAAAAATGGGCAGCTGCTTTCGACCCAGAGAAGAGCATGTCTGATTAAATGCGGGTTGATGCCCCAGGTTCCGCCTCTGAGAAAAAGGTATCAGACAGGTCTGACGCTCTTTGGGTGGATGACACCTAAATGAACATTGGTACAAAGTCCCAATTTATTTCTAATATCAGAGATCAGACCTCTACTCTTGCCTGATGCGTGTAAAACAAAAAGGGGAAACTGTAGAGAGCTGCATAATGCCGCGCCTTAAAGAGGGAACTGGTTTCCGCCTTCTACCTTCCTGATGGTGAGTGCTCTCTGTCACAAACAACTCCATATTTGGCTAAGGATGAGGATCTGGCTTGCTTCTGTGTTTGTGGACCTATCTGCATTGCCCACGAGGCACGCTGGGGTTGGCTACCCAGAGGCTATTTAAGCTGTGGGCTGGCTTTCCCCAGGGTCAGAAGATTGTTCAAGGTTCCTGAATAAACTGCATTGAGAAGAAAAAAAAAATCAGAAAGAAGGAGAGGAGGACCTCCCCTATCAGTGGACTTGGGGAGAGGCATGCGTGCAGAAAGAGAGTAGGGTGGGACCGGGAGGGGAGGAGGGAGAGGCTTATGGAGGGATACAAAAGGAATAAAGTATAATTAATAAAAGTTAAATAAAAAATTAAAAAAAGATGGGGTATACAGCTAAACAGAGAATTCTCAACAGAAGAATATCAAATAGTGGAGAAACACTTAAAAAAATGCTCAACATTGTTAGTCATCAGGGAAATACAAATCAAAATGACTCAGATTACATCTCAACCCATCAGAATGGCTAAGATCAAAAACTAAATGGTTAAAATCAAGTAACAATACATGCTGGAGAGAATGTGGAGAAAGGGGAACCCTTCTCCATTGCTGGTGGGAAATCAATCTGGCACTTTCTCGGAAAATGGGAATAGCACTACCTAAAGACCCAGCTAAACCACTCCTGAACATATATCTGAAATATGCTCAACCATACAACAAGAACATTTGCTCAACTATGTTCATAGCAGCTTTATTCGTAGTATCCAGAATCTCGAAACAACCCAGATGTCCCTCAATCGAATAATGGATACCGTTTACACCTGTGCCAATGAGTTCGGAGCTCTTCCACACCTTTTCTTCCAACAGATTTATTGTATTTGGTTTTATGTTGAGATCTTTGAAATCATGAAATTTGCAGGCAAATGGATGGAGCTAGGAAAGATCATGTAACCCAGAAACAGAAAGACATGCATGGTATACACTTGCTTAAGTAGATATTAGCCATGTAATTTAGTGAAAGCTACAGACCTAAAGAAGCTGATCAACAAGAAGGACCCTAGGGAGGATGCTTAAATCTCATTCAGAAGGACAAATGGGATAGACACCAGAAGCAGTGGAAGAAAGGAAACAGGATGGGAGCCTACTATAAAGGGTCCTCTGAAAGGTTCCACCCAACAGGTGACTGAAACAGATACTGACACTGCCAAACTTTGGGTAGGATGCAGGGAGTCTTATGGATAAAGGAGAGGGTGGATAGAAGAGAGGACAGAGGCTTCACAAGGAGACCAACAAAGCTAAAAAATCTGATCCCAGGACTGATACATCAGTCAATGGCCATGTATGGAGTTGATCTAGACCCCCTGCTCAGAGGTAGCCCACAGGCACCTCAGCCTCCATGTGGGTTCCCAAGTAAGGGAGCATGGGCTGCCTTTGTCATGAACTGAGTTGCCTGCTCTTTGATCACTTGCCCCTGGCAATGAGACCTTGTCAGGCCACAGAAGAAGAGGATCCAGGCAGTCCTGATGAGACTTGACAAACTATGGGCAGATAGCAAAGGAGGAGAACTCTTCCTTTCAGTGCACTGGGGGAAGGGGATAAAGGGGAAAAAAGGGAGGGTGGGACTGGGGGGAGTTAAGGGAGGAGGCTTCAGTTGGGATATATAATGAATAAAATGTAAAAAAATTAAAAAATAAAATTTATAAAGAGCAGATAGAAAAATATATTGAGGAAAATAAAACAGTGGTGAAAAAGGAGAATTGCTGAGTCAAATTGAATTACTATTGCTGAGTGACTTTTGAGTTACTATTATAGTCCTTTTTTACTCCACTCCCAATACATACATATTTACAAATTATTCCAAAGATTTCTGCTTGTCAGTTTGATTCTTTTCTGCTCTGTGTAGCCTTTTAAAAATATAATTTAATTATTAGGCAAGATTGTTCAAGAGACTCCCAGAACATTACAGGCTATTTTTGTTGCCCTTGGTTGCCCACCAAGATGTGGAAGGCAAGTCTCTATTGCTGAAGATACCAAAAAATTCAGATATAGGACCCAGAGGCCCCTGATCAGAAACTGACTGGAAAGCCTTCTCCTTGAGGACTAGCTTTCATGGTACCAGAAGATTCCATGCAAGCTTCCAAAGGAGGAAAGCAACCAACAATCGTAGCCAGCTATGAAGCCTACAAAGTGGGAAAATGACCAGTATGGCATGATAATCCTAAGGGTGCAGTAGTGGAACACATTGTTGGTGGCAACCAACAGTTCTCTAATTGTACTTAAGACCCTCTCAATAAGAGAGAAACTGTGCTTGGTACTGGACTCCTCGCCAACTACCCAGGGCTAACAATGACATAGGTCTTTACTAAACCAGCATAATGCCTAACTAAATTCTACATATTTGTCCTATACTCAAGGAAAAATGTAGCTCTCATTACTCATTAAGGAATCTTCTATTTGCAAGAGACAAAAGGCCATTACGGAGAACCACAATCAGTCCCCAGGATACAGCTAAAACAACCCCTACATCTAAGGTTCAGGGTTCACTGTGCAAGATGGGGTAAGAACATTGTGAAAGCCATAGTAACAGAGAGTTTCCTGTGAGACTGTGTCCCTGAAGATGATCAGAAGCTACACCTATAAAGTCTAACTCTGGCTGCCCAAACATGAGCTAAAGAAGGGCAGTACATACAGACATGCTAATGAGGGTGAGAGAAACACCATGAGGCCATGGCTTTACAGAAAGAACTACAAATAATAGTTTTCTCCCGGGGAAAGTCACACCAGTTGGGAATCCAATACTAAATGCTCAACCCTGAAAACTTACATACAAGTAACGTTATATAAACCAGGCAGGTTGTGTTTATGAATTTGGCTATGTATGTAAGTAACAGATCTGTTACAAGTGTCTGTGTAACAAATGAAAACTAGGACATGAATTTGAATGAGAGCATGAAGTGCTCTATGAAATGTTTTGGAGGGAATAAAGGGAAGGGGAATATAATGTAATTATTTATACAGTCACAAAAGAAAAGAAAATTTAAAATTAAATTGGAGCAATCAATGTTTGCTTCAGGATAGTAGCAAACAGTAGAGGCCTTATTTTTTCACATTTCTGTATTATTTACAACAATAGCAATGCCATACTTATGCCATACTTGTCAAGTACCAGTGGTATGGTAGGAATTTCCCAAATCCTGAGAGTCATCCTTAAAGGACGATGTCCATGTATTTATAATGACCTCATCTTTCAGCTGAGCGTGTGGATCTCAGAGAGACTAACATAGTCTGCCGGAGGCCACACAGCAGGCAGGTAATTCTCAGGACTCCAGTACCAAAGAACCTGTTTGGAGTGTCACTGGAATTAGAGCTGAGGCAAAGTCATAGTCCAGCCCCTCCCACCCTAGATCTCTGCTTGCTCTCCACTTGCAGCTCCAAAGGTGGTCTCCATGATTATCATCTTGGAGCTGCATCAAAGACTCAGTGGCCCTGTGGATTCAACTGCAGGTTGAGAAAAGCAAATAAAGTGAGTGTTCATTTTCAGCCTTTATGGGGATCTTTTCATCTTCAAAGTCCTTTGTGAATATTAAACAATTAATCCCGCTGGAAGCGCCAGGCACTGGGGAAAGCGAAGTTTCCATTAATGTTGAAAAATGCCTATTGCTGTAAGGGAACTCTTGCCTTTCCGACCTGCTTCTAAAGCTGCAAAGCTTTTCCACAGACATGAAGCACACTTCCATTCTCATGTTTCTCACAGGTAAGTGCAGAAGCCGGGGGACATCGAGGCAAGGTGCTTTTCAAGTATCTCTGAGGAGTTATAAAGCTTTGCTCCCTCAACACATGTGCACAGACATGCTATGTGCACACATGCACACACGCTTAGACTTTAATGTCTATGCACATGAATTCGTAGCTTTAATGAGGAATCATAGAACCTGATGGCAGATATGTGTATCACCAGATGGCTACTGATCTAGCAAATGTCACAGAGAAGCGGCTTTTCAGTGATAGCTGAAGTCATAACAACGCTGTTGTCTCTATGGGGCCTTTGGCCAGCATGTTTGCTCACTAGCTGAAAAATTGATTGCTCAAATTCCAATCAAGGGCCAATTCAATTGATCAGGGCACATTGTGAGTACTGTACTGCACGACTGTACCATTCCTTTGTGACTACTGGGCAGTGAGTGTTAAACATATTTGCTGAATATCACCCAGCTACTTGTTAATAATCCCAAGTCAACATGACAGGATTCTCATCCAGTAGTTCAAGAGGCTGTCTATGAACATATTTTTAAATTTTCTTTTACTGGTGTGTGTGTGTGTGTGTTTGTGCTGTTTGGGTGTTTTTGCTTAAATTGGATGAGTATTTTGACATTTGTAGTTTAAAGCACCATAACTGTAACACTGATTCACAGGCATAAATGAAATAATGAGGACAGAAAAGAAAACACTAGTCTGTGTTTACCGTTTTGTTAGGACACCTGAAAGTCACAGCGTAATATATGTTCTTATAATCCCCCACCTCCATGATAGTCAACTTGGTTAGTGTGGGCTTTATAAAGTTTACCACACCATTCATCTGTATAACACACACACACACACACACACACACACACACACACACACACACAAACACACACACACTGGCACAGTAAGGCTTTGTAAAGTTTATGTTTTAGTTAAGGACATGGTTTAACAACGAATAGTAGCTGTTAAATCTATGGTGGCAGGCCTAATGAAAGTTCATATAAGGGACCATTCTTGAAAACATTTTGGAGATATGATCAGGAAAAGCATCAGAGAGAAAAAAGACATGTTAGTGGAGTTTTTTTTTTTTTCTAAGTTTGGGAGGAATTTACTATACAGTTAAAAAAAAAAGGTATAGGGAATCATATGAAGAAGGAGAACATCCAAAATCATACAGATGGAAGGTACTTAGGGTCACAAGTATGTCCCAGGGAGGCAAGCACAAAGGAGGAGCTGGAAAGTAATGATTCTTCACCAAAACTTATTGGACATTCACACAAAAGCCCTGGATGATAGTGAAGAAAACCCCAGGACACACAGCTCTGGCTACTTGGGGCCCTTGTAATGAAATACTTTGCTCTTGCTCAGCTGGCTTTTCAGAGAACATACCTTGTAGAACCTGTGTTATTTCTGGGAAAGCTCAGGTCTGTCCGTATGTACTGTGTGTCGCTCAGAAACGTTCCTTCCCGTCTGAATTCCTGGGCTGTTTCGTAGACCCCTTCTGTTGTTACTAATTTATTTTATTCCAGCCTTCTTTAAGTTACCCTGTTTTGCTTTGGACTAATCATTCTTTAAGCTTTCATGCAAGCTCCCATCCTCTTACTAATTTACAGATATAGTGATCAATTTTGAACTTATTTTTAAATATTTATTCTATTTTTATTTGTATGTGTGTATGTTCTATGTGTGTGTGTGTGCACAGGAGTAAGCGCATGTGTGTAAAATGCTGTGTGAATATGCCCACTCTCACTTTGTGTGCAATGCTGTGTATATATATGCCTCCTCTGTGTGTGTGCAATTGTCTGATTATATATGCTCTCTCTCTCTCTCTCTCTCTCTCTCTCTCTCTCTCTCTTTCTGTGTGTGTGTGTGTGGGGGGTACCTGTACAAGGTTGAAGAAGGCATCAGATCCGTGAATCTGGACAATGATTTGGGACAAAGAAAAGCTGAAGACAGTGAGGTGATATGGAAGGTCATTACAGAAGTGTAAGAGGAGATGTAACACCATGGTTTGA
Source organism: Meriones unguiculatus (assembly GCF_030254825.1). Classification (NCBI taxonomy): domain Eukaryota; kingdom Metazoa; phylum Chordata; class Mammalia; order Rodentia; family Muridae; genus Meriones; species Meriones unguiculatus. The sequence goes on along the minus strand of NC_083356.1, from coordinate 40,251,855 downwards.
GCTACTAGCCACCAGACATGTGAGATGACCTGAACCAAGGCAGTGTGGGGGAGGGTGTGTCAAAAATCAGTCAGGATACATGGAGCGATGCTTTGGCATGTGAAATCTTAAGCTACAGTTGGAATTTACTTTCCAGACTCAGTAAATTTACACTTTGCTTCCTCAGCCCATCCCCATGCTTTCCTCCTCAGCTCACCGAAACAGCCAAATAATTAAATCCTGAAATGCTTTTCGGATATGCTTTGTTGTTGAAACACATCTGCTACGTGTTGGGGGAGCCCTTCCCGCAGATGTTCTTTTCCTTTGGCTTGTTTGTTTATCTATGGAAATGAACATTTTAAGCATCCTTCCCTGCTAAGTTTAATAAAAAGGGATCCTTCCCACAATCCTCTTCTTCACCCTGCCCCTCATGGTCCTCTATCAAGCCATTAAAGACATATGCTGTGCAGCTAATTACTTTCGCCTTTCTTCAATGCATTATTACAAGAGAAGGCTATCCCTGGCTCCGAACAGAACTCACTGGGACTCATTTGCACACAGTACTTTTTTGTCTAAAAAAAAACAGTGTTTACAGTGGAAGCCAGGACCCACTGAGACTATGGACTCTCAGTAGTCAAATGCAATGCAATCTCTTTCTTGAGAAGTTGACAAGTACATTTAAAGTACGACTTACCAATTAAAAAGGAGAAAGAACAAATGACAGCACCCAAAACAAAAACAAACAAACAAAACCAGATTGTATAATTTGATAATAAGCAAAAAAAATTTTTTTAATGCAATTTGGGCAACATTTGATGTTATGGGAAAGCAAGTCTAGGCACACAGTCTTAAATAGGCTCTTCATAAAAGATCATGGCCACAAAGAAAGATTTATTAAACATCAGGAGATGCTAATAGTCTCTGAATTTACTGAAATCTCTTGGTTAAAGAGCCCCTAGGGAACCTATAAGAAAGGCATTTTCTTTCAGATTCTGCACAGACAGAGAGATGGCCAAAATTATATTGGTTCAATAAAAAGACATAACTAAGTCACCTTTAAAATACAGATGAGGGAGGATGAAAAGGAAATTTTAATTAACCCAAGCACGGTATCATGTAACAGCATGAGAAGCTATGAGGAATATCTTTAAATTATGTGCAAATGTCATAATATCAAAACAGGAAAAGTAGTTTCATGTGTAGCAAAGGTGATATAATATTTGTTTCTATACAGAGTAACATTTAATACCATGACAGTCTAAGAAAATGGGACTTTAATTATGGTTTATTTTCTTCAACATCATCTAGCTTATATTTTGTGGATCGATGCCTTATTAAAGAAGCATTATATTCTAAGAGGAAGCTATCCTTCAGGAAGAAAACATTTTTCCACCCACCTAAATATTTGTAGAATGTTTTCTCCCTACACTTGAAATTAATGTTCTTGCCATGATGGGTCTGCAGATAAACCCACTTGTGACTCCATGATCTCTTGTGCTTGGTGCCTGCTTCCCATCTGGGTACTCGGGTCTTAACGTGAAGAAATTTTTTCTCTCAAATCTTCAGTCACTGCTTGCTGAATTTATCATTTTTATTTTCTTTTTAGGTAGAGCACTTACCCAGAAGAAGGCATCAGAGATGAAGTTACAAGTAGTTGTGTCCTGCCCAGTGTGGGTCCTGAACCAAACCTGAGTCCTCTGCAAGACCCAAACATGTTCATACTTGCTAAACTCCCTCTCTAGCTTTCTACCTCCTCTGTCATCATGCTTTTATTTTCCCTGAGCTTCCTCTGCCACTCTGGTGTGATCCCACATTTTCATCACTTCTTCTGCCATCTACTTTAAACTTCAATTGCTCGTGTACCACTATCATGTTTGGATTTTTTTCTTTCTTTACCACAATCATCTTTTCTTCTCATTCATTTTTTTCTCAGTCTTTTATTTATTTTTTTAGATATTTTACTCATATTTAGAAACTATGTGATGTTTTCTTGTGGCTTGTTGAGAATTCCACCAACAGTATTTATGTTTAGTATGGAGTAACAATATAGCATTTTTGAAATCAATAGTGATGTTTTCTTAGTTCCCGCTACTGAAAATTAAATGTAATCCATTATCTATGGGATGTGTTTCTCTTACACTCCCACCCATTTTTCTAATACTGTGTTTTTGTTTTTGCTTTTCATCTTTGACAACTGACAAAGCTCTTTGCCCATATCCAAAGTTTCATGCTGTTTGTAAGTGGCTAGGTTCTATAGACTTGAGTGGGACTGTCTCCATCTCCTATGCTCACCTGATAATGCTTTGTGTAATCTCCAGCATTTTACTGGATCCTATTAAATTAAATTTAAAATAACTAAGAATCCTTCCAAGATTCATGTCATTTTCAGGAGAAATGAGCATCTGCCCCATTCAGTGTCTGCATGGGCAGCATGAGGACGGAAGGACACCGCTATGTTCAGAGCTGCTGGCATGCCAGATGCCATTTCAAACTGGAAGCCACCCAGCAATTAGCATCTGTTCAATGCTTGAGCCGTGGTTGGCAGCCTACATACAAATGAACCTTTGGAATAAAACCAGTTTGTAATGCAAGAACTAAATACACTCTTAATTACCTAATTTCTCTCACAATCATCCATATTTTAGTTCTAAACTAAAAATTGCAACATGCAGTTGTGAAAAAGACTAGAATTTAGGGTTAATTCATATTTTGTAATTGCAAATTGAGGGTGAAGGGGGAAAACAGGATAAAGCAATAAGAAAATCCAGTTCTGTCCTCACATGTGTGTTTCTTCTTTAGATTAAGAGAAGAAGGCAAGGATTCAGCTCTGTGCTCAGTGAGACAGCCAAAGGCAAGAAGCAGATCATTTCCAGCAACCCCAGGACTGTCTGAATTCAGAAGGCAAAATTCTGCTACTGATATCACCATTCAAGGTTTAAGAAATGCTGAAGGGATTTCTCTCAAACTTCTTCTATGCACATGACTATGAAGCAGAGTTCTGCCTTGGGGTTCCTAGTGCTTTATGGCAATGCTTAGACTTCTTTGTTGTAGTCTAGTCTCTTCTTTCTTTGAGCTTGGCAATATGTAATGGCTAGAGATGGTTGAGGCCAAACAAGACCTTTCCTGCAGCTGATCCTTCTATTATTCTTGAATGTGCAGTTCTTATCTTTGCTTGAGACATGCACTAATGCCATCAAGCTTTTTGTTTTGTTTTTATGAAACCCACCCAAGTTCAATCAGCACTATGCAACTGGTATTGCCTCTTCCACTACATCTGTCTTTAAGACTCAGGAATCAGTAGTGTTCATGTGGTAGGCAGAATTTAAGGCATGGCAGAGACAGCTTTAGAGAGAAAAGAGAAACTGTAATTGACCTATAACTCAGCAGAGGAACTAAAAAGATCTAATACTCAGGGAAGATTGGTAGAAATCCTCACCCACGACCCAGTTCTGTACATAAGATGATTCTCTTCCTTTAGAATGAACTGGGAAGTAGGTGGGCATACTGCACACTGATAACTCCAGTGCTCAGGACAATGAGATGAAGGGAGCATATGTTTGAGGCTAGGTTATGCTACAAAGTAACATCAGAGAGAGGGAGAGAGACTGGTGTGGTGTTCTGGGAGCACACTCTCACATACGTTGACCTGGCAAATTGCTGTCAGAATGGTACAGACTGTCCCCGAAATTTATAAAGGAGCTCTTTCACGAACATCTTTGATGTCTAGTGTCCTCATTTGTTTTTTTAGAACCACTGTGGATGCTGCCCTTTATTCTGTCATTTCCTTTTCTGTGTAGCACTATGGTTTGATGTAACACCATTTGCCTGCATTTGTTTTTATTGCCTGAGCTTTTATAAGTTTTGCACGAAATATACTGCCTGTGATGATGCCATCAAGTGTCTCCTGTCTGCTTTCTTATATCATTTTCAGGATTTTATATTTAAGTCTGTATGTCCTTTCTGTTAGTTTCTGCACATGTGAGGGAGAAGGGTCCAATTTTCTTCTTCTGCAACAGTGTGTACAGTTTTTCTAATGGGAAAAGACATGTTCAAGCTGTGCATCTAAGAAGGATTAGTGTCTAAAATATATATGAAATTCAACTCATTATCAAGAAAACCATGAAGTGGAACATAATATGGATAAATGAGCTGCACAAGCATTTCTCAAAATTAAAGATGGAAACGGCAAAATGGCCTCCAAAGCAATGACTACCATTGTGAAACATCATGAGAATGTTACGCAAATCCACGATGAGAACTTTTTTCTGCCAAAATTAAAGTTTCTATTTTAAAAAGAATAAAAGGCAATAAGTATTGGTGAGGTTGTGCACAAAAGGGAATCATTTTACACTCTTGGTTGGGATAGCTATTATTATAGTCATTGTGGATTATAGTGTGCAGTTTTCCTAAAAATTAGAAATGGAGCTAAGGTTTTACACAGACATCCCTCTTCTAGATGTTTGTCTGGAGGAAATGACATCAGCATGGACATGAGACATTGGCATTCCCATGTTTATTGCAGTACTGTTCACCATGCGCAATGAATCTAAGCAACTATCAGCGAACGAATGATTGAGCATGTGTGGCACACGTGGACGGGAGAATGCTACTCACTGACTGCAGAGAATGCAATGCTGTGGGGAATATGCTAAGTTAAATAAAGTAGACACAGAAACACAAACCCCATCCATAAGCTTAAAACAGTGACCTCATGAAGCAGAGCAGAATGGTGATTATCAGGAACAGGAGGGGTGAGGGTAAGAGGGAGAGGACAAGTGCTGGTCAAAGGGTATGTAATTATAGTCCGACAGAAGACCATCTCAGCGGACCTGTTTTACAACCAGGTGACTGCAGTGAGTGCTGACATCTTTCATTCTTAAGGAATGTAAAGAGAGGTCATGGAATGTGTTCTTGCCACAAAATAACTACAGGAACTAGTGTTTATGGGAATTAGCTATAACCACATTACAACATTGTACCACATATGAAAACACTACACAATAGTCTCTGTCAATTTAAAACTATAATAAAACGTTTTAAATTAGTAACTAGTGGTTTTTAATGAACCTGTTATTATAATCTAATCTGGTGATGTGTGAGCAATCAGGACACATGGGGGATAGGACTGCCCCTGCACTGTTAATAAAAGCGGGCAGTCCAGCTTCTATCAACTCATGCTCACAGGACAACTACACACTTTTCTTTCTTAAATCTTTTTCTTACGGTGGTTTATGGCTTAGGTACAATGACAAAGAAAGATCAGAATCAGATTGAGGGATGAGCCACCATTCTTTGTTTTTAATTAGTTAGATCATTTATTTTATAGTCATATATGTATAAAACACACCCTAATGACTCTCATTCTCCACACCTTTCAACCTCTTCTCCCTGCTACGAACTCCATTCCTACATTTGTGGCTTTTGTTTTGTGATATACTGAGTTTAACCAGAGCTGTCCCTGTGAGCACGGGTTTGGAACTATCCTTTAGAGCTTGGGGAGCTCACCAGTGGGTACACAACTGATGACAACGACTCCTCCTCTCTCAGAATCCTTCAGTATCCAATAGTTCAGCAGGGAGATGGATCCATGAGGCCCTCCCCCATTCTAATTTCTGATTGGGCCAGCCTTTTGCAAGCCTACAGAAGGTAATCATAGCTGTTCTGATGAATGCATAATTCTTTTTTTCTTCTTTTTGAAAAATGTTTTTATTATTATCACTTCTTACAGTTTATTCAATTTGTATCAGGGCTGTGGGCCTCTCCCTCATCTCCTCCAAACCCCATCCTCTTCCCCCTAATGCCCCTCCTCTAGTCCACTGATAGCAGAAGTCCTCCTCCTTTTCTATTTGACCCTAGCCTATCAGGTCTCATTAAGACTGGCTTCATTGTCTTCCTCGGTGGCCTGGCAAGGCTGCACCCCCCCGGTGGGGGGTGATCAGGGAGCCTGCAACTGAGTTCATGTCAGAGACAGTCCCTGCTCCCCTTACTAGGGACCCTAAGAATGCATATTTCTTAATGAACAGCTATAGGAAGTTTTCAGAGGTAAGAGAAGGTTTCTTATGTATTTTTAAAATTTTAACGGCTACTGATGGAAGGAGAGTCAGTTTTCTTTAGCAATATGGACCCCTAGCAGCTAACCAATGTTCTTGTGGATTGATCTAGACCCATACACATTATGGCATGGCTAACCAGTGGTCAAAACAAAATAACACAACCCCTCCAAAAAAACAAAACAAACAAACAAAAAACCCAGCACACATGAGAGAGAGAGAGTAATGGTAGAGGCAGTATTAGGAGAGTTGAAAGGAAGGGCATATGGGGTAGATTTGCTTAAAACACATTGTATGAATGCATGAAATTCTCAAATAAATACATAAATCTAATGCATCATTCATCTTCCTAGTGCAAAGTCTCAGACGAAGCGCTTTCAAAATATACCTTTCAGGTGTATATTCTAGTTTTTCTGGCTTGAGTATGGCTGCTGCAACCCTGAAAGTGTGCATCCTAGGCTTCGGGAACTGGGGATCAGCCATTGCAAAAATAATTGGGACAAATGTCAGGAACCAGCAGAAGTTCGCCTCCACAGTCAAGATGTGAGGCTTTGAAGAAGCAGTGAACGGGAGGAAGCTGACAGACATCATAAATCACGACCATGAAAACGTCAAGTATCTTCCAGGACACAAGCTGCCAGAAAACGTGGTTGCCATCCCAAATCTCAGTGAGGCCATGCAGGATGCTGATCTGCTGGTACTCACCACCCGACACCTGTTCATTCACAAAATCTGTAATGAAATTATGGGCACAGTGCCCAAGAAGGCTCTCGGCATCGCACACAACGAGGCCATAACTGAAGGCCCAGGAGGGCTGATGCTCATCTCTGACATCATTCGAGAGAAGATCGGGATGGACGTCAGTGTGCTGATGGGGGGTAGCACAGCCAGCGAGGTGGCTGCTGGGAAGTTTTGTGAGACTACCATTGGCAGCAGAGTCATTGAGAATGGCCTTCTCTTCAAAGATCTGCTACAGACCCCCAACTTCCGCATCACGGTGGTGAATGATGCTGATGCTGTGGAACTCTGCGGAGCACTGAAAAGCATTGTTGCTATGGGAACCACCTTCTGTGATGGCCTCCACTGCGGGAACAACAATAAGGCTGCTATCATCCGCCTCGGCCTTGTAGAAATGATCACTTTCGCCAGGATCTTCTGCAAGGGCCAGGTGTCCACAGCCACCTTCCTGGAGAGCTGCGGCTTGGCCCACCTTATCACTGCCTGTTATGGAGGGAAAGACCGCGAGGTGGCCAAGACCTTCCACAGGACTGGGAAACCTACTGAAAAAGTCGAGCAGGAGGTGTTGAATGAGCAGAAGCTTCAAGGACTTGAGACCTCTGCTGTAGTATACTGCTTCCTTAAGCAGAGGGGGCTTCTAGACAAGTTTCCATTGTTCACAACAGTTTACCAGATTTGCTACAAAGGCAGACCTCCCCTAGAGATGCTAACCTGCCTCCAGAGACATCCTGCACACATATGAAGGGCATCTGGCAATGGCTGGGAGAGGCCTGCCCCACCTACAGGGGTGGTGGTGAGAACAACAATGATGGCCACACTTGAAAACCAGGACCTGACAAGTAGATCCCTATTTAAATATAATCTAAGATACTGAGTATGGATGAAGTTGTGGGAAGCAGTTCATTGGATGAGATGTATAGCGTAAAAGCTAAGTACAATTATGAACATATGTGTATGTGTGTTCATTCTCATCGTATGTGCTTCTATGATCTAAAACTAGGCGCACTCTTTCATCCTCCTAAGTGAGTCTGTCTAAGACATCACTGGGCCTCTTTAACATCTAAGGCTGCGTTTTTTCAGAAACCAAGGGAGTGCTAGAGAGCTGTAGGTATGACTTAAAGATCCCAAATTCATCATTATCATGACTACTCTTAGAAATTCTGGTTCCTAGTCCAGCCCCCAGGCTCCTGGAGTGACTCCTGTGCTTTAGTATGACCCCCTCAAGTTCATGGTGCTTACTGCAATTTGAGAACCACCATGCTAGAGAATGTATTTCAGTGTGACCTTGTTTGAACTGTGTTCTTTAGGAGATCCTAGATATAAATTGTCCCTGGGTCTAGTGGCTGTTCCAGGTGGACTTTGGAATGGTCAAGTACATTTGGGAACAGCTGCATCTTACAGTGTTCAGAAGGTGTAACCTGGATACTAGAACCTTAGTAGAATCAGCAAAGCCCAAACACCTTAGACTATGGACATTATTTTTGATAAGGATATTAGAAGTTTCTAGGGAACACTGATGTGAGGTGATCCTCATTTTGTGAAAAAAAAAGAGAGAGAGAGAGAGATGAGTAACTGCTTATGACATTGCTTGTTCTATGTCACCTAGACTAACCTCAAACATGTCATATTCTTCCTCTGCCTCTTGAGTTGTTGGGATTACAGATGTATGCCACCATGCCTAATGATGTAGTTTGGGGCGTTTTAAAGTTCAGTTCTGCCCTAAATCATTGAGTAAGCTTTCAGGTGACACTTTCAGCTGTAGACAACCTGAAATGCACATTATACATTTAATTCCACAACTAAAATGGTAATGACTGGTATATATGCATGAGTATTAAAAGAACACACAAATGTCATACTGTCTTGTGACTTTAACTTATGTCATACTGTCATGTGACTCCTCCATCCTGGTTGGGCATGGTTTTCTCCTTCTATAACTAAAAAGATTATAAAATATATATTTTGTTAAAATTTTAAGAAGTACCCAAAGAAGCATTTTGGAGCATTTTACAGCCCAAGAAAGCACACAACAGGTTACATATTTCAGCAATTTAAAAAAGTGTTTTATGTTAATTTTTAATCTCCTCATCAATCTTTTTAAAGGTTTGTACATTGACAAAAAAGAGTTACTTTTCAATATATAAAAGGTGTTGCAAGCCAACTACTAAGTCATGTGGAAGGACAAAAAGGGAAGAGAATTGTGGATTTTGCATTCAACTTCATCTCTGGGTTTTGTACTTCCAGATAATTTCTTCCTAAATGATCCTTCTTATTTTAAAGTCTGATGCTGTCCATCTAGAACAGTGTGTTCTCAACCTTCTTAATGCTGCAACCCTTTAATGGAGTTCCTCCTGTTGTGGTGATCCCCAACCATAAAATTATTTTGTTGCTACTTTATAACTCCTGTTTTGCTAGTTTTGAATTGTAATGCATGCATCTGATATGCAGGATATCTGATATGTGACCCCCAACAAGGTTGTGACCCACAGGTCGAGAACCACTGATCTAGAACATGTTTACCATAATCTGTACATGACAGTAAAAGCAATTTAAGTCTGAGGTCTAAAAACTGCAGGCAGAAATTCCTTTGCATCATCTGCTTTTGTAATCATGCATTGATGATGCTTCTTACTAGGTGTGACAAGGGGGAGGGTGGCACCTAGGTTAGAAACTCAATTTGTGTGAAACTCCATCTTTGCTTTGCAGCTGACTTCCTTACTACAGTGTGGAACAAATCCCTGTCTAGCTCCAGGGGGTGGAGCTAGATGGTGGTTTAGTAAGATACCAAAGTCCAAGGGAAATTTTAATTTTTCAGCTAGTTCTGATCAGCTGGCCTCGAACCTACACATACACTGCATTTATTTACTAACTATAGGTGGATATATAATACAAGGGCATAATAAAAGAAACATTTAATTTCTCACAAGAGAAAGAAAAAAAGCAATGTAAATACACCTTTACTATCTGTGCCCACAGAGCATCAAGAATCTAACTGGAAACAAATAAAAACACAACTCAGTATCAGAAAGCATTACTTGTGCACTGGCTCCATGAATGTTAAGGGGTTTATGTTTGTTTCCGTTTTCACTTATTCATAAAATGTTCCCTGTCTTGTCTCATTTATTGCTTTATGGTCCAAAGCTCTCAACACTCTATCATGAACCCAGCACATATACCTGATAAATATGTATTGAATGAAAAAATAGCATGAATGAAGATGATACATGTGTGTGGATAACGAATGGAATTATACTGAGAAGATTGGAAAAAGTTAAGTATTGAGACAACTTTTTCCTTCCTCAGACAGTGATAGGATTTAAGAAAAATGGAATTTCTTTGTTGTCTTTGGGTATTAGGATTATAAGAATTTTTATATTGAAATATTCTCAATGAGTGGTACTAGAAAATGGTATTGGCTGAATATCTTTCTTTAATGCAGAGGACGCTTAATTATAATTTTAAGAGGAACGTGATAGACTTTGTTGACATTTCATTCATATATTTAAAAACACAGCTGTATCATTACTCTGGCACCATGGAAGACACTCCTTTTGTAGCGGGCCTTGAAAGGCTGGAGCTTGGATGTAGGACTCCTTCCCATAAAGGCAGGTATAGATTCAAGACACCTGAATCTGGACAATGTGTTTAAAACCCAGTCTTGGCAGTAGTCAAAGGATAATGGTAACCATTGACGTCACTCTGAACAACAGTTGTCTAAGTTCTGTCATGGTGTATACTGTCACCATGGTGAACAGGATAGACATGGATTGGTAGCTCTTGCTCTCACAGACTCCCCTGTGTAACTCATGAGACATGTAGAAAGTGTTCAGTCCAATGCTGTGTTTGATGTTACCCTCCTCATGCTGTACAGGATCCAGGGTATCCTTATTCAGGTGAAAATCCTACGAGACTAGCTTTTCAGGGTATTGTGCCTTGAGCTGAAGTCTTTAGGATTACATCAGGATTACTACAGTATACAACAGGGAAGATGTTGGATTACATCATGAAGAATGAAGAATTTGCCACTGTGTGGTACTTTGCTTTGATGAGACCAAGTCCGTAGTTGAACTCACTGCAACTTATCAGAAAGAGAAGCAGGCTATCATCACACCACCTTAGACAGAAAACACAGCATTCAGGGATTTTATTGAGAGCTATAGTCATAGGTGGAAGCTTCTACACTCCTGCAGACAACAAAAAAAGGAAGCACATGCCCTTTTGAGAACCTCATAAACAGTGTGACCTTTCAACCCAGCTGCTGCCTCCTGCACTGATGGGTTCACTGTCCCAGCAACGCATACTGCATCAGAATCAGAACCCCAAACAGGAAACCGCTAGATTCTTCTTCAACGGTAGGTTCTTAGCTTCCACACCATTTCAGGTTGAAAACGAACAGCACGCAAGCTATCTAGTTACTGTTACTCAAAAAAGAAGGCAAATCCCTTTAAGTAAATTCAGGGCATATAGCATTGCCACTAAGCTTGAAAGGACACAGTTATGTCCAGAGGCCAAAGGAAAGCTTGGTGGGAAGACCTTAGCACAAAGAAAGTCCCAATCCTCTGCAATGAACAATAACTTCCTATGACAAAGGTCCCTCAGGATGCCCTATGGCACTGTCTTCATGATGAGCAGGAGAAAATGCACCACTGAAACATCTACAGCTGTTTCTAAGGAGTGTTTGTTCACAGGGATGAGAAAAGGCAACTACTACATAGGATACGGACCAGCTAGACCAAAAGAGCAATGTATTTCGGGGCTCAGGCAGGCATGAAGACTTCTTGTCAGACTTGGAGTAGAATTCAGGATATCTCTGAGGTTCCTGGTACTGCCTCCAGGAGGCATGGCAAATTTTATTTAATATTTTCACAAGTTATGCCTCATAATTCAAATTCCAGGGAGACACCATCTGATTGACTCCGGACTCTTATCTGGGGAAGCACATGTCACTTCATTAACTGTCAAACTAGACTGAAAAAGAGACAGTTTTCCTGAGCACATAAGGTTTTCTGCTCTTTCCATAAATCATGTAGTGGATGCAGAATAAGCAGAAGCACAAAAGGCCCATCTTAGCTCCTACCAGGCTTGTGATTTTTTGGGACTGTGGCCACATTATATGTGGAATTCCAAGGTCTGGGGCTCATGACCTGACTCTGTGAGTTTTTAACTACAAGAGAGAAATAGCTTAATATTCCTGTATCATAACAACTACAGAATTGGTATTCCAAACAAAATTAGAAACGTCCATTATCCTCCCTACATGTGCTTAGCATCTCTGGATATGAAGGATTCCTTAGTGCGGAAAGCTGAAAAGACTGAGTGAGGGTGGCTCCAGTGGACTTTGCACCATCTGTTTCAACTATGAGTCCCATGTCAACCACTAACCCTTTGCCAATCACTGAACATTTATATGTATCGCATTGTCCCCAAGCTATTGCCTTCTTATATGTCAAGGTTAAATTTGGCAATGGTTGTAATGGCAGTATGTGGGTTAGATCTTGCCTAAGAAAATGTTTGCTTGTTTTAAAAATAAATAATATTACAATTCCTACTATCATCCCTATTGTTACTACACAGGCAGGATTCATCTTCCACTGGAGGATGTAGTAGGAGCATGAAGATGACTAAGCGTTTCACACCACTGTTTCTACTGAAGGAAAGAAGCAAGTCTAAATTAAAAGAAAAATGTCACAGAAGTAAAAGGGGGCTCAAAGGCTGACAATCCTACCACTTGGAACAGAGTACAAAGATCTACCAAAACCTGTGTAGACAGCTTCTCAGTCTGCCAAGAATAATCACATATTTAAAGCTAAACAGAACAAAGCAAATAAAACTCAAAGCAAACAAGAAAATCCCATAGATTCTATTTCCAGTAAGGACATCACCTTAAATATCTACATGTATGTGTGTGAGTCTGTCTGATACCAAGTGGGTGCAGGAGCCTTCAGAGGCCAGAAGAGAGCATTAGGTTCCCTGGTATGGGAGTGAGATTGTTCCCAGCCACCATTTGTGTTCTGGGAAGCTAAATCCAATCCCCTCTCTGCAAGAACAGTAATCTCTGCTGAGCCATCTTTTCCACCCTATTATATCGTTTTTTAAAACATTTTTTCTATCCCTGATAAGAGCACTATTTCTCCCAGGAGCCTACCCTGATTTGGTCTCCAGCTTGTCACAGAGATATCCCCACTCTCAGTTTCTCTTTTCTCTACAGTCTACTGTCCATTCACCCTTTCTTTCCCTTGGTCTGTTCTCTACCCTCCTAGCTCTCTGTGCCTCCTCTCTGACATTGTTCCCTCTCTTCAGCCACCTCCTCTGTCTATCCTATCTCCCCTTCTAAGTGAGATGTATGCATCTTCCATTGGATGCTCTATGTTATTTATCTTCTTTGAGTCTGTGCCTTATAGTATGTTGATCCTGTACTATGTGGTTAAAATCCACTTATAAGTGAATACATACCATGTGTGTATTTTTTAGATCTGGGTTATCTCACTCAGGTTGACTTTTTTTAGTTCCATTCATCTGCCTGCAGATTTCATGATTTCTTTGTTTTTAATAGCTGAGTATTATTGCATTGTTTAAAAGTGCCACAATTTCTTTATCCATTCTTCCACCGAAGGCCATCTAGGTTGTTTTCAGATTCTGGCTATTGTGAATAAATTTGCTATGAGAACACTCAAGCAGAGAATCCTACCAGCAGAGGCCACAGAGACTGAAGAGGACACCCTTTAACTAGATTTGTCTCCTAGCAGAGGGAGGGGAACACCAACCTACACACAAAAACTTTGACCCAAAATTTACCCTGTTTACAAGATGTGCAGAGATAGAGCAGACAGAGCAGAGATTGACGGAATATCCTAACCTGCCTGGCCCAATCAAAGACCCACCTATCAGAGAGTGTCAACCCCTGACACTATGAACAAAACTTTGCTAAACTTGAAGACAGGAGCCTGACAGTGTTATCCTCTGAGAGGCGCTACCTAGCAGCTCCTCAAAACAGATTCTGAGATTCACAGGCAAACACTGAATGATGCACAAGGCGTCTTGTGGAAAAGTGGGAGGAGAGAGAAAAGGACCTGAAGATGGCAGGAGCTCCACAAGAACATCAACAGAGCCAGCTAACCAGGGCCCAGAGGGGCTTGCTGAGACTGAAGCATCAACCAAAGGCCATGCAGGAACTGGACCTAAGCTCCCTACAAAGATGTAGCAGGCAGGCAGCTTAGGCCTTATGTGGGTTCTCTAGTGAAGGAACTGGGGACTTCATTGGATCCACTGGCCAGCTTTTTTGTCACTTCCCCCTGCGGGAACTATCTTGCCAGGTTACAAGGGAAGAGGGCAAGCTCAGTCCTAATGCAACTTGATGATCTGGGCTGGATGGAAGGAGCTCTGCTTTTCTGAGAAAAAGGGAAGGGGAGAAGGAAGGAGGGTGGGACTGGGAGAGAAGGAGGGATGGGGCCACAACAAGGATGTAAAGTGAACAAAAAAATATTAAAATTAAAAAAACCCCGTACTTTCTGTGGGCACAGGATCACTTAATTATGTCATTCTGTACTGCACTAAGCAACCAATGATGGCTCTCAGGCTGGGTACTCTTCTGGTTTTACTTGTCACATGAGTACGTTTATTATTATTATTTTTACAACAACAGATTGGAATAGAACAGCACCAAGGTATCAAAGGAATAAAGGGAATACAAGTTGTCAGACAAAACAGGTCAACTCCAGACATCCATAAAGCAGAAGACCACTTAGGGTATAGATCTCCTTTCAGACTGCAGATGTTTTTGAGGAAATTCAACGTCCTGGGACTAACTTGCCCGAAGCTAGCCACAAGATCCTCTTTCTCTGAAGAATCTGAAGACACGCTACTAGGTTGACTTATAAAACCCTCAATCATCAGGACAGCATCTATACAGGCAATATGTAATCACCCTATCATATAATTACTATTATATGATATTTATTTATTTTTAATTTAATTTATTTTTTATTACAATTTATTCATTTTTGTATCCCAGCTGTAGCCCCCTCCTTCATCTCCTCCCAATCCCACCCTTCGTCCTTTTTCTCTCCCTATGCCCTTTCCCAAGTCCCCTGATAGGGGAGGATCTCCTCCCCTTCTATCTGACCCTAGCCTATCAGGTCTCATCAGGACTGGCTGCATTGTCCTCCTCTGTGGCCTGGCAAAGCTGCACCCCCACTACCACAGGGAAGGGATCAAAGATTCTGCCACTGAGTCTATGTCAGAAAGAGCCCCTGCTTCCCTTACTGGGAAACATCAGGTCCCTCCAGCCTCCTCCCATTTCACATACTTTTAAGAGTCACCTTCAAATGAAAAGACTACTTTTAACATCATTAATGCTTTCTCCCTCAAGTGGCTGTTTCATTGTTTTGAGGGTGAGATTATCTCTTTGCTAATTCCTAAAATAACCAACACTTAGGTTTTTGATAACAGGGTTTCCAGGGTGTTGCACCTAATGATTTGAAATTAGAGCTCAGTGAGGTAGGAAACCAAACAGAGGTAAAACTACTTCCAAGAGAATAAAGCGAGGAGTGTATCTGGGCTTTGTGCCCATTTCTAAGTCATGCAAAGGGATCATCAGGAAATAAAATCATAGTATAGTACCACTTTATTGTTAATGGAATTTAACCTGCTCTTAATTCAACAGCAAATAAAAACTTCTTTGGTTCTTTGCAGCTCTAGCATCCCATTATTTCTGCAAAGTATCACTGGCTGACTACTTTGATCAATGTTGGCATGGATACAGTGAGATGAAGGCTAGCTTAATACAATTTACATTTTCCCTATTACCATTTAATTCATCTTATATTTGTGAAATGGTAAACCTCTTCACATTCCACAGAGAAGTTCTCTGCTATTTTTTAATTTTATAAATAACGTTTAGTGCTATCTTTCTTAATTGAATATTATATGTACAAAAGACATTTTGAAAACAGACATTTATAAAATATGAAATAAAAATTGTGGTAGTAAGTGACCATAGAAAAATAAAATTCATATTATCTGATGTATGATTTTGTCTTTTATTGAAAATAATTTTTAAGATAATTTTTTAATTATACTTTTTTCTTCCTCTGTTCCTCCCAATTTGTCTCCACCTCTCTTCCTATTGGGAGCCATCCACATTCTGTCTTTCCTTAGAAAAGAAGCAGGCATCTAAAGGATAATAATAAAACATAGTAAGAGAGAACAAAAACAAACAAATAGGGATAAGAAAAAAATACAAATAGAAGGAAAGGAGCTAAAGAAAAGGCACAAGAAACATATAGATGCAGAGACCCACTCATTCCCACACTTAGAAATTACATAAAAGCACAAAACTGGAAGCTATGAAATACCCAACACTGATTAGATGGCCAGGAACAAAAGCTGGATTGCTCAGAAATCCAAGTTAGAAAGAATCAAGACTGACCCAAATAAATAAATAAATAAATAAATAAATAAATAAATAAATAAAATTTAAGAGTCAATGAAGGGGGAGGGGCAAGATGGAGGCACCAGGAGGACTCTCACTCTGACCAGCAGCACAGTAGGATTAGCACAGTGACCAGCAATCAGAACTCGCGGCCATAAAACACAGTGATTGTGTTTCCCAGGTGAGAGGATACCCCACGGTGGGGGATTCAATCAGCTTTTAACTCACCCGGCTAAACCGAAGATGAGATCCTGGTTCCGCCAGACTCTTGGCTGCCGGCCGCCAGCCCCAGCCCCAGCCCAGAGCCACAAGCCAGTGTCTCTGGTCACAGTCCCAGACGGAACCTTTCGTACCACACTATCAGAGACTGGAATTTTCAGTCGAGAAATAACCCCAGGGTACAGGAAACGATTGGGACTGACCTTAGGTCACCCAGACATTCCCAGGAAAAGACTCGGGTTCCACAGGTGCACCAGGAGCCAGCCTGGAGCCAGAGCCGGGGACCCAGGCTCCAGCACAGAGCCCTGCCTGCGCACCTGGTTTGCCGCCTGAGATAGAACTGTGGGCACCAGGGCACCAGCGAATGAGTTTCACTGTCCGGTGCAAACACACAGGGAGGAAAATGGCTGGTCTGATCTCAGAGCACTCAGCCAACACCCCCACCCCGAAAAGGTCTCAGGAAAATTACCCAGTTTAGGCAGATGCCCAGGCTCCCAAGGGCCGGAAAGGCAGACACTGGCAGTTTTTGCCACGCCAGACAGCTGGCGGAGACTGAGCCACCATCACTCAGCTATGCTCCAGACACAGCTGGCAGAAACTGAGCAGTGTGCACCAGGCAAAAAAAGAGACTGGGAGCCGCTGTCTCCAGAGAATCCAAAGGGAAGGAAGGAAACTGTACTGACTTAAATCACCCAATCCTTCCCTGGAAAAAGTCTAGTAGACTGGAGGGGCCAAGCTGCCATCACTCAGCTGTGCTCCAGACACAGGCACAAACAGTTGCTGCGCTCCAGATATCCAACTGGGTCACAGCAGCTGATCACTAAATTTACAGCAAGAAACTCAGAAACAAGGCAGCTGTCTTCAGGACTTCCCTGGGTGAGAGGAGAACCCTCTCGACTAACAAAGACCACAGTTACCACTCAGGTCTCTATCCCTGAGGTGAGCAGCAGCAACTCCTGAAAGAACGCCAGCCATCCAGGGACTATACCCAAAAAGCTGAGAAGACATCCTTCAGGAAAAACCAGCTTTCTGCAAAGGAGATTCTCTCCACCAAAGGATCCCCAGGAACCACCAGAAAATAACCCCAAACACCTAAGATAGCACAATGGGTAGAGGCCAGGGTAAAAGCTCAAGCAACAAAAGACAGAGCATATGGCATCTCCAGAACCCAGTTACCCAGGGGCAAGTAGCCCTGGACATCCCAGCATAACTGAAATCCAAGAAGATGACCTAACAACTATGCTCATGAAGATGATAACTGAGGAAACAAATAAGATATGTGAAGACATAGAGGAAGATAAACTCAAACAGAATGTTGCCATCCTTAAAGAAATAGAGGAAGCTGCAGCCAAACAGTTTATGGCCTTTAGAAAGGAAATGCTTAAAGCACTGAATGAAATAAAAGAAACAGAGTTGAAGGAACTAAAAGAAAAACAGAAAAGTACAATCAGACAGGTGAAGGAAGTAAACAAAACAACTCAAGACCTGAAGATAGAATTGGAAAAATTAAAGAAAACACAAATGGAAAAAATAATGGAGAGGAAGAATCTAGGGAAGAAAACAGGAACTACAGAGGTAAGCATAACCAACAGACTACAAGAGATGGAAGAAAGAATCTCAGGTGTAGAAGATAAAATGGAAGAAATCGATGTATCTGTCAAAAAAATGTTAAATACAAAAAATTCCTGACACAGAACGTCCAAGAAATCCAAGACAATATGAAAAGACAAAACCTAAGAACAATAGGTATAGAGGAAAAAGAAGACTCCCTTCTCCAAGGCCCAGAAAATATTTTCAACAAAATCATTGAAGAAAATTTCCCCAACTTAAAGGAGAGGCCAATAAGAATACACGAGGCCTACAGAACACCCAACAAATTTGACCAGAAAAGAAAATCCTCCCGCCACATAATAATCAAAACAGTAAGTATACAGAACAAAGAAAAAATACTAAAAGCTGCAAGGGAAAAGGCCAAGTAAGATATAATGGCAAACCCATTAGGATCACACCTGACTTTTCAACAGAGACTATGAAAGCCAGAAGGGCCTGGATGGATATCATGCAAAACCTAAGAGAACACAGATATCATCCCAGGCTACTATACCCTGCAAAGCTATCAGTCCTCATAGACAGAGAAAACAAGATATTCAATGACAAAAGCAAATTTCAACAATACCTACACACAAATCCAGCATTACAGAAGACACTGGAAGGGAAAATTCAACCCCCCAAAATTAGCTTCTTTCAAGAAAACACAGGAAATAATTAACCTTACTACAGTAAAACAAAAAGCAACCAAGCACACAACCTGATGACCACAGCCAACATCAAAACAAAGGGATCTAACAGCCACTGGTCATTAATCTCTCTCAACATTAATGGACTCAACTCTCCAATAAAAAGACACAGATTAACAGAATGGATATGTAAACAAAACCCAGCAATGTGTTGTATACAAGAAACACACCTAAGGCACAAAGATAGACATTACCTGAGGGCAAAGGGTTGGAAGATGACTTTCCAAGCAAACGAAACAAAAAAGCAAGCAGGAGTAGCCATTCTAATATCTGATAAAATAGACTTTCAACCAAAATTAATCAAAAGAGATGAGGAAGGACACTTCATACTCATCAAAGGAAAATTCCACCAGGAAGACATGACAATTCTGAACATCTATGCCCCAAATGCAAGAGCACCCACATTTGTTAAAGAAACATTGATAAAATTTAAACCACATATAGATCCCCACACATTAATAGTGGGAGACTTCAACACCCCACTCTCAACAAAGGACAGGTCAACAAAACAAAAATTAAACAAAGAAACAATGTCTCTGACAGAGGTCATGAATCAAATGGACCTAACAGACATTTACAGAACTTTACACCCAAACACAAAAGAATTTACCTTCTCAGCACCTCATGGAACCTTCTCCAAAATAGACCATATAGTTGGTCACAAAGCAAGCCTCAACAGATACAAGAAGATTGAAATAATCCCTTGTATCCTGTCTGATCACTATGGAATAAAGCTGGACCTCAACAATAACAGAAATAGCAAAAAGCCTACACATACATGGAAACTAAACAACTTGTTACTAAATGAAAACTAGGTCAGGGAAGAAATAAAGAAAGAAATTAAAGTCTTTCTAGAAATCAATGAAAATGAAGACACAACATACCCAAACTTGTGGGACACAATGAAAGCAGTGCTAAGAGGAAAGTTCATAGCACTAAGTGCCTTCAAGAAGAAATTTGAGACAGCTCATTCAAGCAACTTAATGGCTCACTTAAAAATCCTAGAAAAAGAAGAAGCAGACACACCAAGAAGGAGTAGAAGGCTGGAAATAATCAAACTCAAGGCTGAAATCAATCAATAGGAAACAAATAAAACAATTCAAAGAATCAATGAAACCAAGAGCTGGTTCTTTGAGAAAATCAACAAGATAGACAAACCCATAGAGAAGCTAACTAAAAGGCAGAGAGACACCACCCAAATCAACAAAATTAGAAATGAAAAGGGGGATATAACTACAGACACTGAGGAAATCCAAACAATCATTAGGACTTGCTTCAAAAGTCTATATGCCACAAAATTTGAAAATCAAAATGAAATGGACAATTTTCTTGATCGATTTGACATACCAAAGCTGAATCAGGACCAGGTAAATCAACTAAATAGACCTATATCCCCCAAAGAAATAGAAGCGGTCATCAAAAGTCTCCCATCCAAAAAAAGCCCAGGACCAGATGGCTTCAGCACAGAATTCTACCAGACCTTCAAAGAAGAGCTAACTCCAATTCTTTTCAAACTATTCCACAAAATCGAAACAGAAGGAACATTACCAAACTCATTCTATGAAGCCTCAGTCACCTTGGTACCTAAACCTCACAAAGACTCAACAAAGAAAGAGAATTTCAGGCCAATCTCCCTTATGAACATTGATGCAAAAATACTTAACAAAATACTTGCAAACCAAATCCAAGAACACATCAAAGATATTATCCACTATGACCAAGTAGGCTTCATCCCAGGTATGCAGGGGTGGTTCAATATATGGAAATCCATGAATGTGATCCACCATATTAACAAACTGAAAGAAAAAAACCACATGATAATCTCCCTAGATGCTGAAAAAGCATTTGACAAAATCCAACTTCCATTCATGTTTAAAGTATTGGAGAGATCAGGGATATAAGGCACATATCTAAACATAGTAAAGGCGATATATAGCAAGCCTATAGCCAACATCAAACTGAACAGAGAGAAACTTAAAGCAATCCCACTAAAATCAGGGACAAGACGAGGCTGCCCAGTCTCTCCATATCTCTTCAACATAGTGCTGGAAGTTTTTGCTAGAGCAATAAGACAGTTGAAGGAGATCAAGGGGATACAAATTGGAAAGGAAGAAGTCAAATTATCACTATTTGCAGATGATATGCTAGTATACATGAGTGACCCCAAAACCTCTACCAGGGAACTCCTACAGATGATAAACACCTTCAGCAAGGTGGCCGGATACAAAATTAACTCAAAAAAAAAAAATCAGTAGCACTCCTGTATACAAAAGACAAAAGGGCTGAGAAAGAAAACAACACCCTTCACAATAGCCACAAATGACATAAAGTACCTTGGTGAAACCCTAACCAAGCAAGTCAAAGACTTGTATGAAAAAAAATTTCAAGTCTCTGAAGAAAGAATGAGAAGAAGATATGAGAAGATGGAAAGATCTCCCATGCTCATGGCTTGGCAGGATTAACATAGTAAAAATGGCCATCTTACCAAAAGCAATCTACAGATTTAATGCAATTCCCATCAAATTGACAACAAAATTCTTTAGAGACCTGGAAAGAAAAATTCTCAACTTCGTATGGAATAACAAGAAACCCATAAATGCTAAAACAATCCTCTACAATAAAAGATCTTTTGGAGGTATCTCCATCCCTGATATCTAGCTGTACTATAGAGCAACAGTTATAAAAACTGCATGGTACTGGCATAGAAACAGAATGGTGGATCAATGGACCCGAACAAAAGACCCAGAAATAAACCCACACACTTATGGACACCTGATTTTTGACAAAGATGCCAAAACCATACAATGGAAAAAAGATAGCATCTTCAACAAATGGTGCTGGTCTAACTGGATGTCTACATGTAGAAAAATGAAAATAGATCCATACTTATCACCCTGCACAAAACTGAAGTCCAAGTGGATCTAAGACCTCAACATAAAACCAGACAACATTAAATCGGCTATAAAAAAAAAGTGGGGAATACCCCAGAACTCATTGGTACAGGAGAGAACTTCCTGAACAGAACACTAACAGCATAGACTCTGAGAGCAACAATCAATACATGGGACCTCCTGAAACTGAAAAGCTTCTGTAAAGCAACAGATACTCTCATCAAAACAAAGTGACTGCCTACAGATTGGGAAAGGATCATCACCAACCCTTTATCTGACAGAGGACTCATATCCAGTATATATAAAGAACTAAAGAAGCTGAATGGCAGCAAACCAAGTAATCCACTTAAAAAATGGGGAACAGAGCTAAACAGAGAATTCTCTGTAGAGGAATATCGAATGGCAGAGAAGCACTTAAAGAAATGCTCAACCTCACTAGCCATTAGGGAAATGCAAATCAAAACAACCCTGAGATTTCACCTTACACCCATGAGAATGGCCAAGATCAAAAACTCAAGTGACAACACATGCTGGAGAGGTTGTGGAGAAAGGGGAACCCTTCTCCACTGCTGGTGGGAATGTAAACTTGTACAACCATTCTGGAAATCAATCTGGCGCTTTCTCAGACAACTAGGAATAGCGCTTCCTCAAGATCCAGCCATACCGCTCCTAGGCATATATCCAAAAGAGGCTCAAGTACACAAAGAGGACATTTGCTCAACCATGTTTTTAGCAGCTTTATTTGCAATAGCCAGAAGCTAGAAAAAGCCCAATGCCCCTCACATGAAGAATGGATGCAGATATTGTGGTACATCTATACAATGGAGTATTACTCAGCAATGAAAAAAATGAAATTATGAAATTTGCAGGTAAATGGTGGGACCTGGAAAGGATCATCATCAGTGAGTTGTCCCAGAAGCAAAAAGACACACAAGGTATATACTCACTCATATAAACATACAATATAGAATAGACCCACTAAAATCTGTACATCTAAACAAACTAAACAAAAGTGAGGACCCTAACTAAAATGTTCAATCCCTACCCTGAAAGGCAAAGAGGATGGACATCAGAAGAAAAAGAAAACAGGAAACAACCTAGGAACCTGCTACAGAGGGCCTCTGAAAGCCAGAAGAAGAAAACAGGAAACAACCTAGGAACCTACCACAGAGGGCCTCTGAAAGCCTCTTCCATGCAGACTGTCAAAGCAGATGCTGAGCTGATGGCCAACTGTTGGGCAGAGTGAATGGAATTTTCTGTAAGAACTGGGAAATAGTAAGAGCTGGAGAGGACAGGGTCTCCACAAGGAGAGCAACAGAACAAGAAAATTTGAACACAGGGAACTTCCCAGAGACTCATACTCCAACCAAGGACTATTCATGGAGATAACCTAGAACCCCTGTACAAATGTAGCCCATGGCAGTTTAGTGTCCAAGTGGGTTACATAGTGTTGGGAAGAGGGACTGCCTCTGACATAAACTGATTGGCCTGCTCTTTGATCACCTCCCCCTGAGGGGAGAGCAGCCTTACCCCGCCACAGAAGAAGACAATGCAGCCATTCCAGATGTGATCTGATAGACTAATATCAGAAGGAAGGAGAGCAAGACCTCCCCTATCAGTGGACTTGGGGAGGACCATGCATGCAGAAAGGGGAGGAATGGTGTGATCAGGAGGGGAGGTAGGGAGAGGCTTATGGGGGGATACAAAATGAATAAAGTGTAATTAATAATAATAATTTAAAAAAATAAAGCTTAAAAAATAGTCAATGAAGTTATTCCTAATGATATTCTACTAGTTGCATAGATGGGTGCCTAGCCCATTCATCATCAGAAAGGCTTCCCCCAGCAGCTGATGAGAGATGCAGAGACCTACAGTAAAATATTAAGCTGATCTCAGAGAACATCGCAGAAGAGGGAGAGGAAGAATTATAGGAGTCAGAGAGGTTAAGGACATCCAAGGAACATGGCTCACAGAATCAACTAAGAAAAGATCATAGTGCCCCTCACAGAGACTGAAGCAGCAACCAAGGAGGCTACATGGGACTGTACTAGGACTTCTGCATGCATGCTGTGGTTGTTTAGCTTGGGAATTTTTGTTGTTGCTGGACTTCTAACAGTGGAAGTGAGGGCGTCTCTGACTCTTTTGCTTTCGTCTGTTATGTTTTTTTCTTCTGCTCGGTTGCCTTGTCTAGCCTTAATATGAGAGTTTATGCCTAGGCTTATTGCATCTTGTTATGTCATGTACTATTGCTATCACTGGGAGTCCTGTTTTTTTTTTTTTTCTTCAGGGAAATGTGGGAGCAGAGAGAGAGAGAGAGAGAGAGAGAGAGAGAGAGAGAGAGAGAGAGAGATGTGGTGGTGGGGTGGATGATAGACTGTGAGAAGGGAAAGGAGGAGAGGCTGCAGTCTGGATGTATTGTATGAGAGAAGAATATATGTGCAAAGGGCCTGTAGGGTAGGATAGATGGATAGATAGATAGATAGATAGATAGATAGATAGATACATACATACATACATACATACATTGATAGATACATAGATAGATACATAGATAGATGATAGACAAATAAGTAAATTTTTAAAAGGAGAAAATTTAAAAAAAAAAAGAAGAGGAGGAGGAGGGAGGAAAGGAGAAGAAGCCCTGACATAACATTATGAAATAGGAGCCCTCTAAAGATGCCATTGAGCTCATTTTCTGTTGACCATCTACTGCTGAACATGCAACCTAACCTTAAGAGTAATTTGTTTCCCAGTAAGACTTCATTGAAGAAAACTAAATTTTAATTTGCAAGTGGTTATCAATTGAAGATAGCATCTGGGTTTAGGGATGGGCACATGTGTTGTCTACTTCTCTCAGCTCTAGGAACCCGTCTACTACAGATCTGTGTAGGTCTTAAAAATGCTGCCTCAGTTGTGGAGAAAGGGGAACCCTTCTCCGCTGCTGGTGGGAATGTAAACTTGTACAACCACTCTGGAAATCAATCTGGCGCTTTTTCAGACAACTAGGAATAGTGCTTCCTCAAGATCCAGCCATACCACTCCTGGGCATATATCCACAAGAGGCTCAAGTACACAAAAAGGACATTTGCTCAACCATGTTTGTAGCAGCTTTATTTGTAATAGCCAGAATCTGGAAACAACCCAGATGCCCCTCAACTGAAGAATGGATGCAGAAATTTTGGTACATCTACACAATGGAATATTACTCAGCAATGAAAAATAAGGAAATCATGAAATTTACAGGTAAATGGTGGGATCTGGAAAGGATCATCTTGAGTGAGTTGTCCCAGAAGCAAAAAGACACACATGGTATATACTCACTCATATAGACACACAACATAGGACAAACCCACTAAAACCTGTGCATCTAAAGAAACTAAGAGAGAGGAGCCTAACTAAAATGTCCAATCCCCATCCGGAAAGGCAAAGAGGATGGACATCAGAAGAAGAAGAAAACAGGAAACAACCTAGGAACCTACCACAGAGGGCCTCTGAAAGCCTCTGCCCTACAGACTATCAAAGCAGATGCTGAGCCTGATGGGCAACTGTTGGGCAGAGTGAATGGAATTTTAGGTAAGAACTGGGAAATAGTAAGAGCTGGAGAGGACAGGGTCTCCACAAGGAGAGCAACAGAACAAGAAAATTTGAACACAGGGAACTTCCCAGAGACTCATACTCCAACCAAGGACTATTCATAGAGATAACCCAGAACCCCTGCACAGATGTAGCCCAGGGCAGTTCAGAGTCCAATTGGGTTACATAGTAATGTGAAGAGGGACTGCCTCTGACATAATCTGAGTGGCCTGCTCTTTGATCACCTCCCCCTGGGGGGGAGCAGCCTTACCAGGCCATAGTAGAGGACAATGCAGCCACTTTTGATGTGAACTGACAGACTAAGATCAGAAAGGAGAGGAGAACCTCCCCTATCAGTGGACTTGGGGAGTGGCATGCATGTAGAGGGAGGAGGGAGGGTGGGATTGGGAAGGGAGGAGGGAGGGACTTATGGGGGGATGCAGAATGAATAAAGTGTAATTGATGAAAAATTAAATATAAATAAAAATAAAAATAAAATGAGATGTTACAAAAAAAATGCTGCCTCAGTCTCTGAGTTCATGGGTGGCAATACTGTTCATTTAGAGAGCCTTGACTCCTTGGTGTCCTCCATCCCTTCTGGATTTTTATACTCTGTCCTCCTCCTCTTCTGGGTGGTTCTCTGAGCCTGAGGGGACAGACTTGATGAAGAAATCCTATTTAAAGCTGAGTGTGCCAAGGTTTTTCATTCTCTTCATAATGTCTGGCAATGGGTATTTGTTCCTGTCTGCTGCACAAGGACGCTTCTCTGATAATGGCTGAACCAGGCACTAATGTATGAGTATAATGGAATGTCAGTAAGAGTCATTTTATTGCTTTGTTCCTTTAGTGGAACAGTATTTGGTTTTAGCCTAGGTCCCTAGTCTGTTTTCATCACTCAAGTAGTGTTTGGTATGGGTTCCATATCATGGAATGAGCCTTAAAAGCAAATCAGATATTAGTTGATTGTTTCCACAAACTTTGTGCCACCATTGCACTACTGGATATCTTGCAGATAGGACACCATTGAATACAGAAGGGTTTGCTGCTGGGTTGGTGTTTATGTTTCTCATTTGGTAGTATGAAGAGTACCTTCCAGTATCAGAATACTAGCTATCTTAGTTAAGGTTTCTATTGATGTGAAGAGACATCATGACCAAAGCTACTGTCATAAAGAAAAAAAAAATGGAGATGGCTTATAGGTTCAGAGGTTTCATCCATTATTGTTATTTAGAAAGCATGCCAGAGTGTAGGCAGATATGGTGCTGGAGAAGGAGCTGACAGTTCTACATCCAATTGGTAGGCAGCAGGAAGTAAACTGGGTTGAGCTTCCGAGACCTCAAAGCCCAAACCCTAGTGACACACTTCCTCCAACAAAGCCATACCTACTTAGACACCTTCTAATAGTGCCAATCTTTATGAACCACATAGTCAAACACATTAATCTATGGGAGCCATTCCTAATCAAATCACCACACTAGTCCATATGGGTAAATGTTCTCAGTAGATACCAGTTCATTTTGTTTTGTTTTGTTTTCATTTCCAATGACATGTATAGGTGTTGTTTTCGACAACAGGATCTTGTGGTCAGTATTAGAGAATAAACTATAGTCATGGCAACAACTTGGATTGTTTGGGAGTTCCCATGAGACCCCCTTGGCCAAGAACTCAATTAGATATAACATTGCCAGTATTGAAGCTTCTTTGGGTGATGAGAGATGTCCAGTTGGGGGCTCTGTCTCCCCCATTATTTAATAATTTCATTTATAGTGTCTTCATTTATGCACACATTTTAGGAAGTTCCTACTGTATTTGTTTCCATACTACTTGTCACATGACCCTTAATGTTAGCTGTCTAACCCTCATCCCCATTTTTTCTCCCCCTCCTCACTTGATCCTCCCATTCAAACACCCACCCAGCCATCCATAACTGCCCTATTTCTCTTTCCTAAGCATATCTGTTTCCCCCAGTCACTTACTCTATGCCTAACCTCTGTGGTTCTATGAACTGTAGCTTACCTATCATTGATTTAAAAGCTAATATCCTCATATAAGTGAATATGTACCATTGCTATCTTTCTGGGTTACCTTACTCAGGATGGGCTTTTTCTAGTTCTATCCATTTACATGTGAATTTCACGATTTCATTTTTTAAAAGCTAAGTAATACTCCATTATGAAAATGTATTTCCCTTTTTCTATTCATCTGTTGAGAGATATTTGGGTTTTTCCCCAATTTCTGGCTATTATGAATAGAGCTGTGATAAACATGTTCAAGCAAGTGTTTCTGTGGAAGGATGAAGAATCCTTTTGGTATTTGCCTAAGAGTGAGCTGGATATTGAGGGAGCTTGATTTCCATCTTCCTGAGGAACTGTCACCCTGATTTCACAGTGACTATACAATAACGCAGTACTGCCAGCAATGCATGAGTGTTCCATTTACATCCTTGCCAGCATCAGCTGTCACTTGTTTTATTCTCCTTATCCATTCTAACAGGTGTATGATGAAATCTCAAAGTAGTTTTAATTTGCCTTTCCCTGATTGCTAAGGATGTTGAACATTTTTTAAGTGTTTCTCACCCATTTGAGTTTCCTCTTTTGAAAATTCTTTGTTTAATCTGTACCACATATTTAATTGGGTTATTTTTATATCTTGTTCTTTTGGGTGTTAGCCCTCTATTGGATGTGAAGTTGGTAAAAAAAAAAAATCCCCTTTTGATGGTGTTCTTTGCCTTGCAGAAACTTCTCAGTTTCATGAGGTCCTCTTTATTAGTTGTTCATCTTCGTTTCTGTGCAAATGGTATTCTGTTAGAAAGTCTTTTCCTGTGTCAATTAGTTTGAGGCTATTCTCCACTCACTCTTCTACTAGATTCTGTGTATCCGTTATTATAATGATATCTTATTTCCATTTGGAGATGAGTTTTATACAGGATGTTAAGTAGGAAGATATCTGGATTATTCTACATGTAGCCATCCAGTTTGATCATCACTGTTTGTTGAAGATGTTGTCTTTTTTCTAGTGTGTGTTTCTGGTTTCTTTAGAAAAAAAAAAGCAAAACCCCCTTAGGTATGTGGATTTAGGTCTTAGTCTTCAATTTGATTCCACTGATCATTGTGTCTTTATTTTTTAATGCTGTTTTTATTACTCTGGTTTTGTAGCACAACTAAAGATGCAAGTCTTTCATCTTGTTCCTAAACCTAGTTATTTGCCACTTATATTTATGCATTGGGGGTCATTATTGCAATACAGTTATCATCTCTGTAGGTATCACACCTCTACTCAAGGCAGAGCACAACTTCAGAACATTTTCACTAATATCTCCATGGCCAAATCTGTGACATCTGCTCATTGTAGATGCAAAGGAGTCTAAGAAAGTCTCTTCTGAGCACCATACTGATTTTGCCAGTGTGAAAAGAATTTGAAATGGGTGTTAGTCTCTTAGCTAGCACTGCCATAGTGTCTATGTTGTAAAATAAGAATTTCCATTCTTAATAGACAGTACTAAAAGAAATAGCTTTAGAACTATATTTTCCTTTGCAATAAAACAAATAGAGGTGTATTATAAAATTAAACAAGAAAACAACCAAAAATTATGAGAAAATCATGAAGAAAAAAACAAACAAAATAATCTTTGCTTTAATGACTTAATAACCATACATGAATGAAGAAAAAAAAATTAAAGGCTACTGTAATAAATCCCAACAATAGTGCTGATATCACTGAATGAATAGGTGAAAGGCTCCCAAATTCAATCCAACCAATTTTTCCTAGACTTGTATCAGGTTAAACTGTGTCCATATTGTGTTTAATTGATCACCAGGAAGGCGTGTACTCAATAGGAATCATGGTATATGTTGTGATACAGAATAGTCAAATGCTACACCATAAAAATAGATGTTTCTATGTAGGATAAAAAAAAATCTTAGAGAAGGTGGCTCTGGAATTGTGTTTTAAAGTCCATTTATAATTTTTCATGTGGACCAGGGGAAGTTTCAGTGATAAAAATGAATGTTTGAGGTTAAGAAAACAGAGTGTAGCAGGTACTGAAGGAAAAGACTGAAGAACACATGCTTGAGATTTCAAGGAATGAGGGATTAGCAGATAGTAAAAATCTAAAGACAGAGACTTGTATGAGAAAAAGCTGGAAAAGTAGAAGAGGATCAGAGCATTAAAAGCTTTGTAGTACATAGATGAGAAGAGTTCTTTTCCATACTCTGCCCACAAGAAGGCAGGAAGTGAAGCTAGGAGCGTCTCCATCAAAAGGATCACTGTGTTGATAAAATGTCTTATAGATCCACAGAAATGCCTTAAGGCTTAAAAGTGAAGGACTTGGCAATCAAGGAGCTGGAGAGAGAAGCAGACAAGCAGGAAAAGGCAGACATTGGTCAAAACCAATAAAAGATAAGATCTGGTAACCTCAATAGAACAGGACGTACAGCCATTTCCAGTTCCCTATTTATTCCTTGACTTCATGTGTATTATAATAGGGTTAGCCAAAGAAAGTCAGAATCATATAGGTGTTTGCTTCATGTTTTCAGAGACTGAATAATTTTAGCTGTAAGAATTTAATAACAATAACTTTTCATTTGTCAGTATATCATCTATAGAAGGAAAACAAAAATATTCCATATTTCACAGGTTGATAATAGGGGCAAATATGTGTGAGACATTTCCATTAGTCTAGCAGACTTTCTGGAAATTGCTAGATAATCAGTAGATACTCTAAGCTTCATAAGTCACATGGTCTTTATCTAAACTATACAACCCACTTTTATACCAAAGAAAATAGCCATTGAGAACTAAAATATGTGTTCGTGTGTGTGTGTGTGTGTGTTTGCATGTGTTTGTATATGTTTGTGCTATGGTTTGTGAGTCCATAGCTTAGAGGACTTACATTATATGATCAACTATATTAGATATTATATTTATTCCCGTTAATAATTATTATGTGGTTTATGAACAGGGTATCACCATGCAATTGAAGCTGTCCTGGAACTCATGGACTATTAATAGTCATAGACTATTAATAGCCTCTGGACTATTAAGATTTACAGGCTAGAGATAGCAATAATATGTTACTATAATATGTAACAACAATAATATGTTACTTTTATTGTTAACAACCAAACATCATATCCTTCTGGTTTCTTTTTTTTTATTTAACTTTTATTAATTACACTTTATCCTTCTGGTTTCTTTTTGTTTAATAATGAGCAAAGAATACAATTTTAACATTAATTTTTAATTTATTTTTAAAAATTATTTGTTTTTCTTTTATTTGTGTGTGTTTGTGGGAGGGTTGTGTGTGGTGGTGTGCCCCCATGCATGGAGGAACCTGCAGAACAGATGAGGGCATCTGATCTTCAAGATAGAGAAATCTGTGAGCTGCCATGTAGGTGTGGTAAATTTAACCTAGGTCATCTGTAAGAGCATTCAATGCTCTTAACTATTGAGTCATCTCTCTATCCTCCTTCTCTAGAATCAAGGTGTTGGTAAAGATGTTACAACATATTAGAATTGCTCATAAAATTTACTTTTAGTGATTAGTCTTTCTCAAATACACAGGCCTGTGTGAACTCTTGCACTGTGCAGGTTTTTATAATCTCAAATATTCACCATGAAAATTTGGGTCTGAACCTGTTTCATGGGACACGGTGTTTGCACAGACTGCATACAGGTGAAAGTCAATTTTTAACAAGACTGCTTCTTTACGTCTTCACTGCCATTCTTGTTACTATTATTCCGAAAATTCCCATTTCTCAAAGAGAGCACTCAGGTGCCAAAATGGGTTCTGCCAGCATCTTGGCCTGTTTCCCAGGGACCCATCTGCTTCTCCTGCTCATTCAAGGCCCAACAGTTCAGAGCATATGGCTGGGACTTCTTATCTTGGAGAGCTGCTGCTGGAAACTTCTTGAGAGCACACATTTGGTTTCAGAAGTAAGTTGGCCCAAGAAGAATGTGTAACAGGTCCCAGACCTAAAACCATGTTAGAGGAACATCTGACCTTAAGACACAACATGGAAGCCCCATCATCTGCCAAAATGGAAAGAAAGGCCTAATCCATCAAAGATCCAGTCCATAGTTCCAGAAAAGTCCCTAAATATACTAACTTTGCCTATAAGATTTTGTAATTCTGCTTTTTGTTAACTGGTGTGACAAGAAGGTTGTGTTTTTTGTGCATAAAAGACAAAGTGCTGTAAGGCTCAGGGATGCATGATTTGGGCAAGTTCCCCATGTGGCCACTGGCCAGCAATAGAAAACTTTCTCTTTGGCTTTAAGAGTATCTTGGGGAAGTCAAACAACAGTGGGGCATGCCTTTAATTCTAGCACTTGGAGGCAGGTGGACCTCAAGGCCAGGCTGCTCTACAGAACGAGTTCCAGAACAGCCAGCTCTATACAGAGAAACACTGTTTCAAGAAAGAAAGAAAGAAAGAAAGAAAGAGAGAGAGAGAGAGAGAGAGAGAGAGAGAGAGAGAGAAAGAGAGAGAGAGGAAAAGAGAAGAAAAAGAAAAAAACTGTTTTGTGGTGGTTGGACTTACTTCACAATGCTTGGTATGTATGAAAGCCTGAGCTTTATGGGAAATTACCTCAATATCTTAAAAAAGATGAACATTTCTAATTTTCATTGCTTGCATGCCAAGAGTCCACAGAAATTAGTATATACTAGAAAGATATCAATCTCTACCTACAATTTAAGATTATGTCTCATCAAGTTTGAAGGATATGTTTCAATGGTTCCTGGGGTGAAGTGTCAGAATTTAAACAGATCTGAAAAATTTCTGGCTGTCACAGAAGAGCTCATTAGATATTTACTTAACCACTCCATCTCATTTTGCAGCCACTCAAGATCAAAGTGTACTATATTTGGGGATACCAAATGGTTTGAAAATCAATGCTTCAACATTAAATCTGGATGCAAACACAACTAGTCAAAAAATTCTCCATAAGATCTATGGGTTGGTTCAAAGTACGTAAATGATTTTCATCTAAAGTTAGATATTTTCAGCAATCAGACACATTTTTATCACATTGTCAGTTTCCCACAGCCGCAGACATTAAGAAACTAATTTTCTTGAGGGTAAAGTAATTAGACAAATGCAGTTCTCATTCTTGCACAGCTTACAATGCAATGGGGGGAAACAGACTCAGCAACCTCCTACAGCATCCTCCCAGAATTTACTTGTAGAGAGTTAATAAGATACACTGCTTCATGGGCAAAGCCAAAGAAGCCAAGAGCAACAGGTGTACTTGCGAAATGGCAATAGAGAAGACCTGTCCTTAGCTCTGAGACTGGAGACACAAGAGTCTTGCTGTCTTGAAAGAAGATTGGTTGCAAAAGCCAAAGCCATAAAGGGAAAAACCATGACCCACAGAAAGTGAGAAGCACAAGAAGATAGGAAGTGAACTGTCTGTCTGTTCTTTTTCCTTCCTTGTCTTCTTTCTTTCTTTCTTTCTTTCTTTCTTTCTTTCTTTCTTTCCTCTCTCCTCTCTTCCTACCCACCTTTCTTTCTTTTTATTAGAAAACAATCTTCTAAGGGATAAAATAAAATAAAAAGACAAAGCAAAAACTAAAGAATCAAAATTATACAAAACAACAAACAGAAGGAAAAGAGCTGAAAGGAAGACACAAGAAATAGATTCACTTGTTCACACACATACACAACACACACACATACACAACACACACATGCACACACACACACACACAATCCCACTAAACTAGAAGACATACTATATATGCCAGTGATCTGGTACAGATGTATTTAGGCCCTGTGTATACTGCTTTGGTCTCTGTGGGTTCATATGAGCTTTGATCACGTTGATTTTATAGGGCCTTTAGTTCTTGGTGCCCTGGCACTTTTTACCTCTTTTACACAGAGCGCCCTAAACCATGAGGGGAGAAATTTGATGGAGACATCCCATTTAGGACTGAGTATTCCAAAGTCTCTCACTCTCTGCACAATGTCTAGCTATAGGTAGGTCCCTGCAGACAGAAGCTTCTATTACGACGGCTGTGCAAAGCATTGATTTTATAAGTTTAGCAGACTGTCATTAGGAGTCATTTTATTGCTATTTTTTCTTTTTTGGTGGTGGTATAGATTTTATTTATTTATTTTTATTTTTTAATAACAGTAGTATTTGGTTTCTAGGTCCCTGAGCTACCTAATCTTAGGTTTGTGGTTGTAGTGAAAGCTTTCGTTTCTTTAAAAACTCAGTTATGTTATATCAATATTTTTTAATACCAAGTGTGAGATATAGGACTGCCTTAGTTTGTCCACAGCTGATAATTGCCTTGTGAGGGACATGGTCTTTGCCAGCTACAGATAGTGGAATTCTGAAGACTCTGAGAGGATATAAATACAAGCGGGCAGGGAGGGAAAAAGGAAGGTTTTGAGAGGACAAACAGAGGAGGAAGAAGCTACTTGTTTGCTGCCGCTGTTTGCTGATTGATATTTACTGGTCTTCTAGCTATCCTGAAGATTGAGATTGATATTTTCCCAAAGATCCCAACTACCCTAACCAACTGGAAATAAGTCTAAAGAGATCTACATCTCCTTTCCCTTATAACCTTTTTCTCTTACCTAGGTTGGGGTGTGATAAGAGAGATAGAGGCCTCAGGAACCACAAATGAAACAGAGTTAAAAACTAGTGCCTACAATGGTCACCCAAGTGGTGTGGGCTATAGGTTAAGTCCCATGGAGTGGGCCTTGAGTGAAATAAAATATTGGTTAGTTACTCCCACAAGCTTTGTGCTACAATTGCCCAAGAATATCTTTCAGGCAGGACATCATTATATTGAATTGTTTGTGGCTACACTGGTGTTTGCATTACTCTTTTGTAGCAACAAAAAGTAATTTCCTGTACCAAAGAAACAACAACCTAAGCCTCTAGGTAGACACCAGTTCTTCTTCTCCATGTCCAAGGAGTTGAATAGATGTTGTTTTCAGCAATGGGGCCTTGATATCAGTTAGTGGAGAGCAATCCATCCTCTTCACAAGCAGCTGGATTCTTTGTGACACTGTGGCAAGAACACAATTAGATGTGACTCAATGCCTGCACTGGAAGCTACTGTATTATGGTTGCATATAACCCCTCAAATGGTTCTTAATTTTAACTGTCTCCTTGTATTCCATCCTTCCTTCCTCTTTTCTTCCCATTCCCTGCTTGATCCTTCTTTCCAGACCTCCCAATTCATCCACAACTATCCATTCCTTTTTTTTTTCCAGTAGGGATATCTGTCAGCCCCAAATGAGGAAAATCTGGAAACAACAACAAAATTATCTGTGCTGGTGTTTTGGTTATCTCCATGAATGGTCCTTGGTTGGAGTATCAGTCTCAGAAAAGATCTCTATGCCCAGATTTTTTTCCTCTAATTGTGGAGCTCCTGTCCCCTCCAGGTCTTTCTATCTCCCCCTTCTTTCAGA
Source organism: Meriones unguiculatus (assembly GCF_030254825.1). Lineage (NCBI taxonomy): Eukaryota > Metazoa > Chordata > Mammalia > Rodentia > Muridae > Meriones > Meriones unguiculatus. The sequence continues at coordinate 40,217,256 of NC_083356.1, read as the reverse complement.
AGATTCTCTGCACTGTGCCCAAAGTTTGGCTATGAGTCTTCGCCTCTGCTTTGACACCCTGCAGGGTAGAGTGTTTCAGAGTCCCTCTGTGGTAGGCTCCTGTCCTGTTCGCTGTTTTCTCTTTTCCAATGTCCATCCTGTTTACCTTTCTGAATGAAGATTGATCATCTTACCCAGCGTCCTCCTTCTTGATTAGCTTCTTTAGGTGTATAAACTTTAGTATGTTTATCCTATATTATATGTATAATATACATTTATAAGTGAATATATACCATGTGTGTCTTTCTGCTTCTGGGATACTTCACTCAATACTGGGGGAGGGACATGGGTGGAGAAGAGGGAAGGAGGGTAGGATTGGGAGGCGATGAGACAGAAGGCTACAGTTGGGATACAAAGTGAATAAACTGTAATTAATAATAAATAAATAAACTTAAAAATTTATCTGACTAAATACATTTCAAAAGAAAACTAATCAGAAGAGTTAGAAACAGATACTACATACTGACCATAAAGAAAAAATTCCACCAAGATGATACCACAATTCTTAACATCTATGCACCAAACACAGGAGCCCCCAAAATTTGCATTTCCTCAGGAAAATACGAGGTGATCTACCTCAAGATTCTGCTATAGTATTATTATTATTTTCATGGAGAAGTGTACTAAAGATGACCATAGTGTCTGAAAATAACACTCTCCCTATTGTATAAGCCAGAGTTAAGTATATCAGTATGGCACAATGCTCCTTAGAGAGCGCCATACCTTTAATGCCCCATCTCCTGAAGAAGATGACAGTCCTTCCACTGAAGAGTCCCCTTTCACAGACAATTAATAGTTCATCTTTCCACCTCTCCAGGACCTAAGAAGTGGAACATAGGGAAGATGGAGGGAGAAAAGAGATAAAAATGGGAGAGACAGAAGACATAGAGATACTTACTCAACCATATTAATTCTGTTCATAATAGCCATAAATTAGAACAAATTTTCTGTTATCTATAGAAGAATGAATTAAAAAATGTGGGAGATTTATACAGTGGAATATTACTCAGCCATTAAAAATGAAATCATGAAATTTGCAGCTAAATGGGTGTAACTAGAAAAAAAAAGTCATCCTGAGTGAGGTAACCCACCAGAATGACAAATATGGTGTGTACTTGTTTCTATTTGGATATTAGCTTGTAAGTAAATGATAAGCAAGCTACAATTCATTAGAACTACAAAATTTAAGTATAGAGTATGAGACTAGGACAGACAAATCTCCCTACTGAAGGAAATAGAATAGATAGTTATTGGTGGACTAGGGGGTCTGGAAAGGAGGATCAATCAGGGAAGAGAAAGAAAGGAAAAAGAAAAAGGGGAATACAGGGAGACAGTTTTGTTTTCTTTATTGATTCTATTTTCACTTTCAGTTCTTGAATGGTTTTATTCCTTTTCATCTACTCTTTGTGTTTTCATTGATTTTTGATTTATTCATATAAGGAGCTCTTTCATCTCCATAAACATTATTTTAAGGTCATTTTCTTGTACTTCAGCTTTGTTGTAATACCCAAGGTTTGGTATGGTAGGATTGCTGAACTCATGTGGAGACATTGTCCTGGCTGTTATTGACTGTGTTTTTACATTGCTGTCTAGCATCTGGGTTTCAGGTGATTGTAATTCTTGGTGCTGACATATGGTCTGGTCTTTGTTGTGTAAGGAGTTTCTCCTTTGGTTCCTGGTGGCCTCTCTGGTTCTTAGGAGAGGAAGGTAACTGTGTGTTGTCTGGTAGGAAATTCTTTCTGGGATCCTGACTGGTGTCACCACTTTAGGCTGTAGGTAAAATGTGTCTCTAGGTATTAGAACTGACACTGAAGAATGGGATGTTATAGGAGAGGGAACTAAGGAGGTCCAAATGAGGGAGAAAAGCAGGGTGTGTCAAAAGCACCTGTTTATCATCTGTGAATGGACACAGAGAAAGAGGAGAAGCAGAAGCAGGTGGTCTGCTACAGAGCTAGGGATGCAACTGTAGGGTCAGACTTAGGGGAATTCAAGAAAAGTAAATATTTGTAGTTACTTTACATGCTTAGCATGCCAGAGTAGCCTATGGGTTCCCAGTGGGGGGGAGGGGGCTCTTAGAGTTTGGGGCTTGGATAAAGCAATGAGTCAGGGGAGGGAATTTAGGAAGGGAGGTTATGTGTGATCCATTGGAGAAGGGGGAAAATAGGGGGAGAGAGGCTTCATCAGAGCTGGGGATTCGACTAGTTGATTGGTTTTTGAGGAGCTGAGGAAGAGGTAAAAATATGCAAGTGGGCTACCTGTTTTTCTGGCTGGAGTGGTATATGGGTTCCCAGAGACTGCATACTGGAGTTGGAGGCTGGAATAAAGCAATGAATTGGAGTAAGGTAGTTAGAAAGGGAAGATTTGTCTGACACATTGGAGATGAGGGAAAAGGAAGTGGGAAATAAGAAGGGGGAGGCTAGGCCTTAGTATGTGGTCTCCTGCAGAGTTTGGGATGGGACTGGGGAATTTTAGCCTACCTGCTTCCCTGGCTGGAGTACTGTTTTTGTTGTTTGTTTGTTTGTTTTTCAAAACGCTTGTATGGCTCCCTTAGGCAAAATTTTTACCAACACCATCTATAGAAGGTTTGTATTGTGTAGCTTTTATAGTAAGAAATCCATTATGAATGGAAATAATGAAAAATAGGCCTTTGGCAGATGTGAATTAGTAACAAAATAAACAAATAATTATTGTGTTAACTTTTCCACAAAGTCTGTTACCTATAAAGGATACATGGAACACCCTCAATACCTTCTTGTCTAAATGAAAATGGTGAATATATGCCCAGGAGTGGTATAACTGGATCTTGAGGAAGCACTATTCCTAATTGTCTGAGAAAGCGCCAGATTGATTTCCAAAGTGGTTGTACAAGTTTACATCCCCACCAGCAATGGAGGAGGGTTCCCCCTTCTCCACCTCCTCTCCAGCCTGTGTTGTCACTTGAGTTTTTGATCTTAGTCATTCTGATGGGTGTGAGGTGAAATCTCAGGGTTGTTTTGATTTGCATTTCCCTGATGACTAAGTACGTTGAGCATTTCTTTTTTTTTTTGCCATTAAAATTTTTTTATTAATTACAATTTATTCACTTTGTATGACCTCTGTAGCTCCCTCCCTCCTCCCCTCCCAATCTCACCCTGCCTCCCCAGCCTACCCTCCCTTCTCCTTCTCCACCCATGCCACTCCTCCAGTCCACTGATAGGGGAGGTCTTCCTCCCCTTCCTTCTGATCCTAGTCTGACAAGTTTCATCAGGAGTGACTGCATTGTCTTTTTCTGTGGCCTGGTAAGGCTTCTCCTCCCCTCAGGGGGAGGTGATCAAAGAATAGGCCAATCAGTTCATGTCAGAGACAGTCCCTGAGTCCCTGTTCCCATTACTATGGAACCCACTTGGACACTGAACTGCCATGGGCTACATTTGTGCAGGGGTTCTAGGTTGTCTCCATGAATGGTCCTTGGTTGGCATATCCATCTCAGAAAAGACCCCTGTGCTCAGACATTTTGGTTTTGTTGCTTTCCTTGTGGAGCTCCAGTTCTCTCCAAGTCTTATTATTTCTCACTTCTTTCATAAGTTTTCCTGCACTTTGCCAAAAGTTTGGCCATAAGTCTTAGCATTTGCTTTGATACCCTACAAGGTAGAGCCTTTCAGAGCTCCTCTGTGGCAGGCTCCTGTCCTGTTAACTGTTTTCTCTTTCTTCTGATGTCCATCCTCTTTGCCTTTCTGAGTGGGAATTGAGAATTTTAGCCAGAGTCCTCCTTGATTAGGTTCTTTAGGTGTACAGATTTTACTAGGTTTATCCTATATTAAATGTCTACTATCCACTTATGAGTGAATATATACTCTGTGTGTCTTTCTGCTTCTGGGATACCTCACTCTCGATATTCCTCTATTGACAATCCTCTGTTTATCTCTGTATCTCATTTTTTAATTAGATTATTTGATTTGTTGCTGCTTAACTTCTTGAGTCTAAAATATGCTCAAGTATGCTTAACTATATTTGTAGCAGCTTTATTCATAAAAGCCAGAATCTGAAAAAAAAAAAAAAAGGTATCCCTCAACTGATGAATGGATACAGAAATTGTGATACATTTATACAATGGAATACTACGCAGCAACTAAAAACAAGAAAATCATGAAATTTGGAGGCAAATGGTGGGAACTAGAGAAGATCATCCTGAGTGAGGTATCCCAGAAGCAGAAAGACACACATTGTATATCCTCACTTATAAGTTGATATTAGACAAATAATATAGGATAAACATACTAAAATCTGTACACCTAAAGAAGCTAAGCAAGAAGGAGGACCCTGAGTAAGATGCTCAATCCTCATTCAGAAAGGCAATGGGGTTAGACATCAGAAGAGGGAGAAAACAGTGAACAGGACAGGAGCCTATCACAGAGGGCCTTTGAAAGATTCTACCCAGCAGGGCATCAAAGCAGAGGCTGAGACTCATAGCCAAACTTTGGGCAGAGTGCAGGGAATCTTACAAAAGAATGGGGGAGATAGAAAAACCTCGAGGGGATAGGAGCTCCACAAGGAGAACAATAGAACCAAGAAATCTGGGCCCAGGGGTCTTTTCTGAGACTGATACTCCAACCAAGGACCATTCATAGAGACAATCTAGAACCTCTGCACAGATGTAGCCCATCAAGCTCAGAGTCCAAGTGGGTACCCTAGTAAGGGGAACAGGGACTGTTCTGAAATGAACTCATGTGCTGGCTCTTTGATCACCTCCACCTGAAGGGGGCAGCCTTACCAGGCCACCAGCCTTACCAGAGGAAAATAATGCAGCCAGTCTTGATGAAACCTGATAGGAGAGGGTCAGAGGGAAAGGGAGGAGGACCTCCCCTATCAGTGGACTTGGCGAGGAGCATGGGAGGAGAAGAGGGAGGGAGGACAGGATTGAGAGGGGATGAAGAAGGGGGCTACAGCTGAGATACAAAGTGAATAAATTAAAAAAGGAAAAAAAGAAAAAGAAAATGGTAGGTTGAAAGTAGATTAGATTGGAGTTGCAGGTATTCACGGGTTTATACTCCTTCTCTGTTCCACTTTAACTGTGAGTTATTGACAGTTTCATTAAATGGCTTCTTCGAAGTGTGAGACTGGAACAGCAATGCCTTCCTTTTAGGGTCTTTGTAAAAACAGTGAGGGTTTTTTTTTAATGTCTGGTATATAGGAATCTTTCAAATACTATTATGTTCTTTTCTTCATTCTTTGAGACCATTTCAGTATTATTACTATAATAATTCAAAGAATTTATAACTCAGCAAGCAGAAAATTCAATGTTGAACTTAACTGGGAAATATTTTAACAAAATGGGCTTTAAAATGCCTCAAAATGAGAGCAAAAGTAAAATAATGTTGATCTTTGAAGAGATTAAGGAACTCAACCTAAGGATTAAAGGCATCTAAAATTTCACTCCCTGAAAGAACTTTTTGGCTTCTACATCAAAACATTTTGAGGCATTTTTAAGTGTACAATTTACCATCCCCAGGGTGATCAATGTGCTTCCAATCTCTCCCTACACAACTTCCCTCCTGCAGAGTCATTGTCCAAAGCCAGAATTGATATTCAGGGGTATGACTTTGGCCAGTTGAAAATATCCGTGGGTGGGCTTTGAGGAGAGGAGAGATATAGAAGCCCAGGGACAGTGGAAGAACACTTTTTGGGTCGACACTGCTGTGCTGGTCATCATTCTTCACTTGGCAGAGAGAAACGTTTCAGAGAACTTCTCAGACAATCCATCCGAGTCTTGCAACTTTTGTGGACTTGTTCTGATCTGCTGAATCATACTGATTGGTGCTAATTCATGTTTCTGTTTGGTGTTAGCAGTTGTACTGGGCTGCTGGTATCCGGACAAAGAATAGTGGATTCGCCCCAAAGAACTACTTTTAAAAAGGTCTACAACCCTCCCCTCATTTTTTTTTCCCTAATAACGTTACCTCTTTCTTTCTCCCCTACCTCTGGTTAGCGGGTTGGAAGGGAGGTAGAAGCAGTCAAGAAGCCTAAATAAAGTAGGTTTGTGGAAAAATCTGAACCTTCAGTTATTGTCGTTTATATAATCACTGCTGAGCCCACCAGGCTCTAGTGGATAATCACATCATATAGGCACACAGACAGCCCTGGCTAAACTCAGTGGGTCACAAAACAAAACGAAAGGCATGACTGTGGGGAGGGATTTGCAGGAATGAGAGAGGATTGACAGGGTTGGGATGTTGCTTAGAGAAGTAGGAGAATGAAAGTGATCAGAATGCCCTGTCAAGGAGCAAATTTAATTAATAAAACAAACAAACAAAATCCTCCATTAATCAAGTGTTTACCAGTAGCAGACTACATGAATAAATTATGGACACATGAAACAGGACACAAGACGACAGAGAAGATGAAGAAACCTCATATCCATCTGAATGAGTGAATTCCAAAATTCTAGTGTTTAAAGGGTGCCATGGAAAAGTATACAACTGGTATTTCATTTATGCAAAGTTTTAAAAGAAATCGAACTTGATATCAGTTCTTTATAAGCATGCAGTTTCAAAAGCTGTAAAAGAAATCAAAAGGATAATGAATAAGAAATTCAGCTCAGTGGTTACCTTTGGCGCCTTGGGCTGGGCTATAATTGCAGGAACATAGTTAGGGCTTGTGCTTTTTCTTGAACTGAGTGGCAGGCCTTTGGGCATTAGTAGTTGTTATTACTAGTAATGCTATTATTATTATAATTTAAGCACTCTATAGATTCTTTCGTGTGAATGATCTATTTTACAATAAAAGTTTAATTGGGTGAAGAAAAGTAAAAAAAAAAAAAAAATGACTGTTTTGATCTCTGTGAGAGCCTTGCTTCAGAGCCATGCTCAAGTCCTTGTGTAAAAAAAAGTCATACGATTTTTTTTCAGACATAATCGTCAAGGAAATCTTACTTTGTCTCATGTTTCTTTCTTTACTTTGTGGTTGAAATTTCACTCCACTCATCTTTTCTCTCTTGTTGTCCATAACGAATGTAAGTAAAATTTAAGGACCTTGAGCTGTAGTTTTGTTACCCACATCAGCCAAAATGAGGCAATTCTTTTCTTTTTAATTTTTTCACAATTTTGTCATTATATATCCCGATTGAAGCCCTCTCCCTCACCTCCCTCCAACCCCCTTCCCCACCTCTTTCCTCTATCCCCTTTCCTTAGTCCACTAAAAGGGGGAATTCTCCATCATTGCCATCTGCCCATAGCTTGTTAAGGCTCACCAGGACTGCTTGGATCCTCTTCCTTCATGTTCTGGTAAGGCTGAATCACCAGGGACAAGTGATTAAAGAGCAGGCAACCCAGTTCATGATAGAGGCAGCCATTGCTCCTCTCACTCGGAGATCTGCATGGAAACTGAGCTGCCAATTGGCCACATCTGAGCAGGGGTCTATGTCCTCTCCATGCATGGTCCTCCATTAATGCACCAATCTCTGCAGGACCCCCTGGGCTCAGATCCTTTAGCTTTGTTGACCTTCTTGTGAGGCTCCTGTCCCCTGCATGTCCCTGTACCCCCACACCTCACTCTTCCATAAGACTCCCTGAGCTCTGCCCAAAGTTTGGCCATGAGTCTGCCATCCTGTTTCTTCTCTTCCATCTTTTCTGCATCTATCCTGTTTGCCACTCTGAATTAGATTTAAGCATGCTCTCTAGGGTCCTCCTTACTGTTTAGCTTCTTTATGTCTGTAGATGGCTATCCTTACGGCTAATATCAGCTTTCAAGTGAGTATATGTAATTTTTTTTAAAAAAATTTATTTATTATTTATACAGTATTGTACCTACACAGCAGAAGAGGGAACCAGATCTCACTATAGATGGTTATGAGCCACTGTGTGGTTGCTTGATATTGAACTCAGGACCTTTGGAAGAACAGCCACTGCTCTTAACCTCTGAGCCACCTCTGCAGCTCCAGAGGCAATTCTTACTAGGGATTCCATGTCCTCCAATGGAGCATCTTTAAAATTAAAGCTATAGTTTTTCTTGATGTACTTGGGGAGTTAAAAAAGAAAATACATTTGTATATTAACATACATTTATAAAAATACATAGTTATACATGTATTAATACACATACATCTATTTGCATGTATTAATTATTGCTCGCAGGGTTGAGGAAGTTATGTGCCATACTAGGCATAATAGAAATATATAACATTTAAGGTACAGGTGACATTCCTGATGCTTATGAGGCTTAGACCCCAGAGTACACTTAAGCTCAATGTTGTATTTTTCCCTCTTGGTATCATATGGTCTGAGTAAATTATACTTTCTAAATATGATTGATATTTTTTCCAGTGAATTTCATAAGCAAATTTGTTTGTACAATAGGAGAATTAATTGTGGCTGTGTGTATTGAGCAATTCACACAAAGCCTGATAGATGGTGAGCACTCAGTAATGCGGTGGATATAATGTGATTATTATTATCACTACTGGGCTCTGAGGATATCGTGAAAATGTTAAAATTGGGATGCCTCCATGAATGTGCTCTGTGTTCTCATGGGTCCTTGGTAAATAGGTCTTCAATGTGAATTTTTACAACTGTTTTTAAAATAACATTTTTTTCTAATGTTGTAATTGCTCTGCAGGGTATTCTCTGCACAGAGATATTTTGAAACAGTTTTTGCAGCATATACAACTTGACTTTATGTGAATCTTTACTGAATGACATGTCAGGAAAGAAAACTACTTGAAGGGATATATGTGGTACATAAGTGATGTGGGGGGACGGGCAAACATAGCTAAATGTCCCAATATCCCTGAGATGCTTATCTGTAGATGATGCCTACCATCTACAGATAAATGCACTGTAGCACTTTACACATACATACAAATGTAGGAAGAATTATCTCAGGTATCTGAAGCTAGAATTGGTGAAGATGGCATTTTTAAAAATGTCTGCAAGGTCCTAAAGAGAGGATACAGAATTATTGACTCATCAGTGAGTAAGGACCAATGACACAGAAAATGTAAGTGAAGGAAACAGTTGTCCCAGAGTGCGGCTTTAGATCTGGGAGGGGATCTTCTGATTTGTGTTGATATTGACTCCTAGAATAACTGTATTTGCAGATATTTTGGAGTCTTTATTGCTGTGATAAAACACCACAAACAACCAACATAGAGAGGAAAGAATTTATTTCAGTTTACAACTCTCAGGTTGCACTCCATCGTCGAAGGCAGAACCCCAGGAGGTAGGAGCAGATGCAGAGGCCATGGAAGAGTGTTGCTTACTGGTTTCCTCCCCATGGCTTGCTCAGCCTGCTTTCTCATAAAACCCATGACCTCTTGCCCTAGTCATCTAGCCATTCCTTATTAATAATTAATCAAGAAAACACAGCACAGACTTGTCTACAGGGAGATCATAGGAGGGCATTTTCCCCAGCTAGAGGCCCTCCACCTAAATGACTCTACCTTGTATCAGGTTGACATAAATTAACCAGCACAAGGGGCAGCACTAAAACTGTCCAGTCCAAAGTACCATGTCCAGAACTTAGGAGAGTACAGGTACAGGGCTACACCATGAACTTTGCTGTTGCTCCAATGCCATTCACTCAGTCAGTTTTTCTCATTGCTTCTCATGTCCTGACTCTCATTGGACCTTGTTCCTTTAATGTTTCCACGAGATAATGGTCCCTCAGACACTTTAGGAGATAAAGGAAACCAAGACCTTTGGAAAGATGCTTATTAAATTTCCTTCTCAGGTTAAGTGCATTGCAGGTATTAAAGGAGGCATATGCATAATCTTGTCATATGAATTCAATTTTGTTTAGCTCTATGTATTTGCCACACTTATTAACTACAATGATAGCAAATTAGGCCATAGATTTGGAAAAGTATAATGGAATGATGCCTTTCTAGCTTACAAAATTTTACAGTCTTCATAGCATCTCATAATTACGTTTAAGTTTTAGCTGAAATTACTTTTCCAATTCTTCACTAAAGCTTTCTGCTGACCACAGCTACTCAAATGCTCAGGCAAAGCTTCTCAATTTGGATAGTTTTTCATGGATGTTAATGTAATGAACATTCACTATGTCAGGCTTTTATATTTATTCAGAACTATAAACTGGAGATCATCTATAATTATAGTCAGAGCATAGTGAATTTCAACAGGGTCATTATATAGGATAAATACACACATACATACTATATATATTATGTATACACACACTATATATATACACATATACATCCTTATGTATTTCTGTGTGTGTGTGTGTGTGTGTGTGTGTGTGTGTGTTTATGAAGGCTATAGGCTTGAACTGTAATGAGTTTCAGAAAAACAGCCTAGAATTGTCTTATTAGGGCAGTACTGAGGATAGACCTCTTTGCGCTAATCACCACCATTTACTCATGTTTTACCATCACGAATCAGCCATGCCAGTTGTGACCCCAGCACCATGCTTCATTCTTCCAGGAGCTGATATCCTGACAGAACAGATGATTCCAAAGTGTCATCTGTCTAAAGCAGTGGTTCTCAACATGCGGGTCATGACCCCTGTAGATGTCAAATGACATATTCACAGGAGTCATCTAAAACCTTTGGAAAATGCAGGTAGTTACATTCTGATTTGTAGCAGTGGCAAAATTACATTTATGAAGTAGAAATAAAAATAATTTTATGGTGGTGGTCACCATAACATGAGGAGCTTTATTAAAGGCTCTCAGCATTAAGAAGGTTGAGAACCACTGGTCTGAGGGAGCTGCACTGTGTCGAGGCCTTAACTGAGGTAATGTCCAGACATGGATTTACTAATAAAAAGTCATGTCTGCAATTAAATGTTCCATTTAATTTTTCCACATCAGTAGCTACTCGCCCTCACAGGCTCATGTTTTAAATTCTTGTTCCCAACAGACAGTCCTATCTGGGAGGAGCATAGATCATTTAGGAAGGGGTGTGTAATTTGTAGAAGCAGGTTGCTACGGCAGGCCTTTGAATGTTCCGCAGGGCTGGCACTTCTTTCTTTCCATATCCTCCCCTGCAGGATGTGAGCAAGATCCATTACATGCTCAGTCCAGTACCAGCTGAACTTCTGCGTCCTGTCTTCCTTGCCATTTTAGACTGAAACCGAGAGTCTAAACTGAACTTAAGTTGTTCCTGTGAGGTATTTTGTCCAGAAACAAAAGCAACTACTATACAGTTGGTACATTTGCTTTCTTAGTAAGTCTCAATTGACAACAGAGAACTGGCCAAATATCTCTTCCATTAGACACAGACTAATGTGTTTAAAAAAAGATTCTTTTCCCAAGGGCAACTGTTTTCCTTCCTTGAAATAACTTATCAGCTATAGATTCTGACACGAAGCACTCTGCACAGAGTCAGAAAAGAAAATGGAAGAGGCTAAAAGTCAGGACTAGAATTTGAAATGTATCAGGAAGTGGAGAACAAACACAATGTGTAGAACCTGCTTATATGATATTATTTCTTCAACTCTATCTCCGTTTTCAACATTTATGTTGGCTTGCTGTCTTGATGTATGTATGGATAAAGTTGGTTTGTTACACAATTTTCTAAAATATACAATCAAATGACTGCTGATTCTCAGGGAACAAGATTTAAAAAAAAAATCTCCAAAATTCTCATGTAAGAAATGATGCTAGAAGCAAAGTTAAAAATATAAGGTTAATGGGGGGGGGGGGGGATGAGGTGGTTCAAATGAAGATTCTGAGGCTTCACATCTAAAAGTATCTGATTTAGAATTTTGTAGTGGATCCCAGAGAGTACACATCAATAAAGACCTTATGTGGTTCTTGTGTAAATAGTCCTTTAATCAGCTCATAGTCTATAGTCATAAGAGATGGTGAGGGAGACAGCAATTTAATAGAGGCTGGGAAACAGGAAGAGTCTGTCAATAGTTTTGCCAGTAGAAATCACAAACCAAGTATCAAAGTGTGGTATAAAAATGTGATGTACACCACACTTTGATACTTGGTTTGGGGGAACTGTAGAGAGCTGCGTAATGCCGTGCCTTAAAGATGGAGCTGGTTTCCACCTTCCACCTTCCCGATGGTGAGTGCTCTCTGTCACAAACAACTCCATATTTGGCTAAGGCTGAGAATCTGGCTTGCTTCCATGTATGTGGACCTATCTGCATTGCCCACGTGGCACGCTGGGGTTGGCTACCCAGAGGCTATATAAGCTGTGGGCTGGCTTTCCCCAGGGTCAGAAGATTGTTCAAGGTTCCTGATTAAACTGCATTGAGAAGAACAAAAAAAAAAAAAAAAGATCAGAAAGAAGGAGAGGAGGACCTCCCTTATCAGTGGACTTGGGGAGAGGCATGCATGCAGAAAGGGGGGGAGGGTGGGACCAAGAGGGGAGGAGGGAGGGGCTTATGGAGGGATACAAAAGGAATAAAGTGTAATTAATAAAAGTTAAATAAAAAAATTAAAAAAAATAAATAAATGTGATGTACTCTTTAAAATATAGGTCCTTGAACTGGATCAAAATTTCTGAAGTGAGGGTGAAAAATAAGTGTATTATCAAATCACCTACATAATTGGAATGTGTGAAAATTTAAAAAAAATGTACAAGGTAGAAGACATGATGGTGTGATTTTTCTTGGAACTCTGAATACACTGAACATTAATGGTCCTTGATTCAATTTAATATGTGAATTCTACCAGTGATCATATGTAATAATTAATCTATAAAATAATTCATAATATTGAATAAAAACTCAGGCCACATTGCTACTTAATATATACAATAAAAAAAAACAATGAAACTAACCCAGGAATATATACATCTAAAAGATTATTTTATACTCTGATGGTAATCTCAAATCCAATTATTGGCAAAATGACTTGAGGACATAATGAGATAGTTCCTGTAGATTTTTAGACTCAAGGAAAGACTTGCCAAATTAATGTATTGATAAAAGTTTGAAGTGACGTTCTGTTCCTAGAGTCTTTGCAAATGAATCTGTCACTGTAGTGTATATTGTCCTTACAAGGATAGCTAAGAGAGCGTTTGTAATCATTGGGGAAATTTGCCGTGATCAGAAACAAAAGGCAACATTTATTATTTATTTTTATACCAGAAAAAAAATATTGTTACAGCAAACATTTGCTGGTGGTATTGCAAACAAATTGAAAAGGAATACAATTTGCTTCAAGGTGGTATTGTTTACTATGCGTATTAAAACCCCAGGTGAAATTGAGGGCTTTTATTTGACTTGTTTTATTAAGATTATTTTGTTCTCCATCAAAGTCAAATGGTGCAACCAACTCCATCTGCCTCCACAGATCCTGAATGTACCTACGTTAATCCAAGCTGATCGCTGTATGTAATGTGAAGCTGATGTCACTTATGAACACACACCTCAGCATACTGTTTCACAACTTATTATTCTCAGCTTTACAAATATAAACATTTATAGTCCAAAGTAATTTACTGTTAAAAATCTTGTGCCAATCTCATAAGGGAAGATAAAATATTGAATTTCAGTACATAAATAAGCTTTCTTGAAACAACAAAGAAGCTTTTAGTAATGTCTTTCATTTAGATGGCATGTTTCCTCACAGGGAATTGTGACTAGTATACTTCACAAAAAAAAAAAAAAAAAAAATATATATATATATATATATATATGGAAAGATTGTAGTGTTTATAAATAAAAAAGATGATGGATATGCAACATACACATACTGATTTTGTTTTGTAGGCCACTTAAACATGGAATTTTAATTGGTTTATTTTCCAAGGTTTCGTTTTTAGGAAATTATGCAGAAAAGTATAACTTCCAAGCTGTTCCTACTGGAACTCGAGAAGATAAAAAGAAACTTTGATTTAAAGAAAAAAATAAGTAAATAAGTGCTTTTGTGCTGTAGGACCACAGCTGGACTAGATCTTATTTAAAAAAAAAAAAAGGTAAAATAACTTCCCAAAAGAAAAACAAAAAACAAACAAACACAACACAACCTGACTAATTTATAGGTTATGTGAACACGCACATCTTAATGAATTGAAGCAAGAGACTGTCCAAATTCTCTACAAAATTAATATTCCAGACAAGAAAACTCTTGGTTGTCCATCAAAATTTAATGCTAAGGCCCCATTACTGAAGATACCACATACTTTAGTTATAAGACATAGAGAAATAAACCTGGAACTATACTTGACATACCATCTCTTCTGGCTAACCGTCCTTATTCTAGAAGGTCTGATGTAGGCTGATGGGGGAGAAAATTCATCCATAGCTGTAAAGTTCTGAGAGCTACAATAATGTTTGACAAGGTATATCCTTTGCTGCAATAATGACATAGCAGTTTTATTTTTTATTTATTTTTATTTTTTATTTTATTTTATTAATTACAGTTCATTCACTTTGTATCCCAACTGTAGCCCTATCCCTTGTCCTCTCCCAATCCCATCCTCCCTCCCTCTTCTTTACCCATGCCCCTCCCCCAGTCCACTGCTAGGGGAGGTCCTCCTCCTCTTCCATCTGACCTTGTCTATCAGGTCTCAACAGAACTGGCTGCATTGTCTTCCTCTGTGGCCTGGTAAGGCTGTTCTCCCCTGAGGGGGAGGTGATCAAAGAGCCAGCCACTGAGTTCGTGAAGAGCTTAAGATAGCCTGAATATAACTCCATTTTGAAATAAAGATCTTGACTGGGAACTGAATTCAGGCACCAGGAAATATCACAGAATGTACACCTGGCAGAAAACAAAGTTAACTCTCCTAGCAACAGCCTCCAGGAAATATAACAGAATAAATGCTTCATAGAAAATAGAGACAAACTCCCTAGCAATAATCAATGGGAATTGGTTGAGAATCGTGTGGGAAAATTCTCTCCAATGTTTTAGATATGGTTTAGAAAAATAGCCATTTTGATTATATGCCTTAACCCATTGTGATTATGTGCCTCAGAAAAGGTCACCCCGCCCTGCTAAACTTCACTCAATTCTGTAACGCCAAGGCTTGTGCCCCCCTGCTTGTTGCCATGGAAACCCCCGGCTCACAGACTTTCCCTTTAAAAATCCTGTTCACTCAGAGCTTGGGGTCCCACTTCTCTACTGCTGCGCAAGTGAGACTTGGGTCCCGAGTTCGATCGCTCTCATAACAAAGCTCTCTTGCAATTGCATCAAGTCATCTCCTGGTGGTCTCTGAGGGTCCCGTGAACCTGGCATAACAGTGTGAGAGACGGTTTCTGTTCCCCTTACTAGGATACCCACTTGGACACTGAGCTGTCATGGGTTATATCTGAGCAGGGGTTCTAGGCCATCTTTATAAATAGTTCTTGGTTGGAGTATCAGTCTCAGAAAAGATCTCTGTGCCCAGATTTTTTTTCCTCTCTCTCCTTGTGAGCTCCTGTCCCATCCAGGTCTTTCAATCTCCTCCTTCTTTCATAAGCCCAAAATTTGGCTATGAGTCTCAGCCTCTGCTTTGATACCATGCTGAGTAGAGTCTTTCAGAAACTGGAGCCAATAGTTTTCTTTGTAGTTTGAGACCATTTCAGAATTCATGCCTGATTTTATAAGCCCAATCACAAACTTATGGTTATATAAGTAATAGGCCTTGTGGGGAAACAATGTTTTGATAAATGGTTATGACTTCTAAACACTCATATTTGCATTCATATATTAGTGCTTGACCTGCCTTTATTAGAGAAGTTTTGCATTGCAGCAGGAAGCAAAACAAGTGAAAAAACACAAAAATCATAACTGTCAAAAATGCTGGAAATTAATGATGGTAGAGTGTATTACTGGGTGAGAAAGAAAGTCTGACTTAGAAAATGAGAAGATATGTACCACAAAGGCATAATCTTTACATGACATGAACCCACTATAATTGTTTCATATAAACAAGATTGGGCCCATTAACATTTCATCATAAATTAGAGAGGAGCCTATGAGGTCCCATCCCTCCAAGGAGAGACTGCTGGCCATCAAGACTTACGGTGCTGGGTTTAATCATTTCCTTCAGTGGTGTAGCCACTGACACATTGTTTGTGTTCTAGTAAATGACATTCCACACATGCTTTTGCAAAGAACCCTTATTGTATACAATGAGTCACACACCAACAATAAACAGAAAATTAAGAGGCAAGTTTGTTGGGAGAAAGGGTTTCAGTGGAATGAGAGAGGGAAAAAAAACTTTCTTTTTTTAATTCTTTGAAAATTCTACACCTGTATGCAATGTATTTTAATAATATTCACCTCCATCTTCCTGTTACTCCAAGGCCACCCTTAACATTATTCTCTTGCCCTCAACTTCAAAGTCATCTTTAAAAAAAAAAATCAATAATCTACACAGTCCGGTTAGTGCATTGGCTTGGGATCATGGGCATGGAGAACCTACTTATGGTCATCTCCCCCAAAATGTGACTTTCTTTAACCCAGCAGCTGTCAACTACCAATAGCTCTTTAGCCAGGCATGCGGAGGGCCTCATAAGAACCTCCCTCATCGATGCTGAAACTTTTGACTGGATTAATCTTGTGCAGGTGACCACAGCTTACATGAGTTCATGTGAGCAACTGCTAGATCCAGAGGACAGTATTTCATAGCACTCCTTCCACCTTCTGGCTTTTAACAAAGTTAGACCTTCCTATAGTGTAATGCATCAGATTTGTTCACCAGGTAAGTCGGAAATTATTTCCCCATGAAAATGCGCAGTATTACTTTATAGCATTTTTATTTATATGCTCTGAACTGTAATCCACCAAGATGATATTAAAAAAGAGAATGAATAAGCAAACTATCCATGAATGGGATATTTTCTCAGAGATAAAAAGAAATGGAGTTTAAAGCCACTAAACAAGGTTAATAGACCTTTCTTTCATATTTGTTAAAAAAGCCAGTCTGACAAGGCTGCGCGGGAGTTTCTGTCTATACGACATTCTGAAGAAGGAAAACTCAGCAAAACAGGCCAGTGGTTGCTGGAGGTATGAAGAAAATAAGGGAATAAATGTTTGGAGTACACATTTTTAGGGCAATGCAACCGTTCTGCATGGTGTTGAGGTAGTAGCTACAAGGCCTTATGCATTTGTTAAATCTCATATAACTGTGTACCACAGAGAGTACACCTACTGGAAGTTATGGCCTTTAGTTAATAATTAAATTCCAATATTAGTTCATTGGGCAAAGGAAATTAATATGGGAGGGAGAGAAAGAATGTGTCAACTCTTCATACCCTCTACTCTCTTTAAAGCTAAAGAACTCCTACACTGTAACACATAGTATAAAGAACAGCAATATTCATAATATCAGAGACCACTAAATTATGGGCAATAAATTTGAGGAAACAAGAGAACCTACAACACTGAAAACTGAAAAGCTTTAATGAGATTAAAAACCTAAGAGATGTGAGATTCAAGATACTCATGCAATTAACACAAGATGCATTGCATATGTAAATACAAATGTTAGAGACATAAAATATCTAGAAAAATATACAAGACAATTATTATTTCAGGACACTTGGGATAGGCAAATGTTACAAAGATATGACATTAAAAATACCATCCATGGTAATAAATGATTATAAATTAAATTTATCAAAATTAAAAATTTCTATTTAATAAAATGCATTATTACAGAAACAAGTAGGGAATTAATACACCTGAAATAAATATTCACTGAGCATAGAAATAACAGGGAGATTTTTGTTTAAAATATATAAGTAAAATCTGGTAAATTGTTATAAAAAGGCAAAATAGTGATTGTTCATCTATACCAACAATGAAGACGTGAAACTAACATTTATAAGAATATATTGTTGACTGTATTATTATATCCCACAATTTAGATATTTTTGGCAAGATAGGGAAGGAGCCATATATAGCAAACACAAAGTTTTTGTGGCTCAAGTGAAAACAAGTCTAAATCAATATCAACATAATAAATAAATAATTAGGTGGATTAAATGAGGAAAATAAGGGCAAAACAAAGCAATATAAAATAGGCAAAAATCTCAAAAAAGATACATCATGAGAGATTATAGAAATAAAAATAATATAGAAATTATTGTACATAAACATTATTCAGGTGCACAACATTCACAAAGAAATATTTCATGACCTGAATTCATTTAAAAAATTTAAAAGACAAAAATTGCAATGTTAATATCAGCAACAGTTAGAGTTTATATTATGTTAATCATCCCTTAGATGGAATATTAATGCTAGATCACTCTGGAATCGGGACTTTTCTTCAGAAACTAAACATACATCAATTTTATGACCTATTGATCACATTCACAAGCGTTTACCTGAGAAAAATATAACCACATTTCCACCAAAAGTTAAGCAAGAAAAAAAAGCCTTCCTGCATAGCAGTGTTACGGCAAATTTATTCATAAGCATCTGACTGAAACAAATCAATTGTCTATCACCAGGAGGATGGGAAAATCATTGAGCTAAACTCAGCAAGAGAATAGGAATCAGCAGCAGAAAAAAGCAAATCCTTGATAAACAACAACTCAGGGACAGTGATGGAGCTCCAACAGTCACATAAGAGGTTTCCTGTCTCTCCTTGTGGAAAAATGGAATTGATTAAGAATCATTATGATGGAGCTTTTTGGAAGAATGAGAATGTTCTACATCTCTAGTTAGTTAATAATTGGTCATACACACAATTATTAAAATACATTCCAGAAAATATTTAAAATCTAGATATTTAACTGCCCATGAAATTTCACCTATTTTAAGGTATATAGAAAGGGATGGTTTCATGGTAACAATTTCATGTAAAATGAAATTACCATGGAAATAAAAGCTGTTTAACAAGGAATGAAGCTCTTTGATAGTGCTTCATGGAAAAAACTGTATTACGTTTGTGAAGCCCCACCTCCACCTTGGGTGGTGATGCTTAGCCTAACATCTGAAAGTTGAATACAATGGAATCTACAAAGATGCTGGACAAGCAGTGTCCTTATGAAAGGCCAAGCAAGATTAGGAGGGAGATGGAAAGCAGACAATCTACAGCCTTACCCAAAACAGCCTTACAATATAACTTAGCACTAATAATGACTGGAGGCCTGGGGCAACCTTCAAAGAGGACTGTGATATGAATGAATCTGCTTTTTGAAGAAAGCACTCTGATTATAGAGGCAGTGTTTTAGTTTGCTTTTCTATCAATAGGATAAAATATCATGGCCAAAAGCAACTTGGGGAGAAAAGGATTTATTTCATCTTATCCTTTCAGGTTCTAGAAATCCTTGAAGAAAGTTGGAACAGAAACTCAAAGAGGAAAGCTGGAGTGGAAACCGTGGAAGAGTTCTGCTTGCTGACTCACTCTCTGGTTCATCTTGAGGCTCCATGCCTAGGGACAGTGTGTCTACAGTGGACTCCCAAAGTAATAACCAATAGTCAATCAACCATCTCTCACAGGCATGACCACAGACCAATCTGATCTAGGAAATTCTTTAATTGAGGTTGTCTTGTCTCCTGAGGCTTTAGGTGTATCAAGTTGACAATAAAATCTAACCAGGACAGGCAGCCATGGAAAATGGGCTTAACCAATTTACTGAATCAAATGAATAAATTATCCAATGAATTAAATTATCCAATGTAATTAAACTAGATATTCAGTGTCTAGAAGAAATTGGAAATAACTATGTAGATATAACTTGGTGGTTTCGTTTTTATAAGTAAGAAGAAAAAGACAAAATCATATTGAATACAATTATTTTCTGATACTTGTCTCTAAAACAGGAACATTTGGGAAAGAATTAGATACTGAAGATATGCTGAGAGAATTGTTCTTTGGGATATTGTGTTTCAAGTACTGTGTAAGAGAAATAGCTAAGTTTGGTGAGCAGAACATGGAAGAAGTTTATTAGAGAGCTATCAAGGAGTGGAGATAAGATCATTAGGGAAAGCCATGAGGCGAGGATTTAAAGCGGACTGCGACATATCACTGAAGAGCTATGGACGATTAGGGACTAGGACCAAGAATATGTTCTTGACTATAATTTGACCAAGAAGCCAAAGATTTTGGCTTGAATGTGGAGGCAGAAGCTAATTGTGGTGGCACTTGAAGGCAGTCAGTTAACTTCATTCTGCGAGGGCTTAATTTTAATTTTAATTTAATTATTTTTAAACTTTTTATTGATTCTTTGTGAATTTCCCATCATGCACACCAATCCCACTCATCTCCCTGTGCTTTCGTGTCTATCCTCTTCCCTTGCAACCTACCCCCCCCTCAAGGAAAATAAGAAATAAAAACAACAACAAAATCTCATCGTGGAAGCCATAGTGTGTCACACAGTATACACACATCTTTACTTGCAAGTGTTCATTGCAACTGGTCTGGTTCGAGGCCTCTGGCTTCTGCTACACTATCAATACCGGATTCTCACTGAAGCTCCTCTCAGATATCCCGTTGTTGTCCTGTGTCATGAAGATCCTGCAGCTTTCGTTCTGCAGGACTGGCCCCTTCATACACTCCAGCAGTTCATAGATGGGGTAGATTTTGGGAGTGAGCCAACTCGAAGTCCTGGATCTGGGTCTGAGTGTTAGCTGAGTTGGTCAGCCTCTCAGCTCTCCTGCACCTACAACAATGGAGCAAGCTTTCCAGCACTGTCCCAGCTATCTCATCCAATGCAGTCTCCAGCAAGGACAGGGCCAGTTTTCCTGCTGTCAGGCCCTCGGGGACAGCTTATCTGTGCACATGCCATCAGGGTCATCTCTACTGTGCTGCCCAGGCCAGGTACACAGCTCACTCTCCTGAGTGCTACAGCAGGTGAGGGGCAGAGACAGCTCTCTTGCTCTCAGAATCTCTGGGGCAGCTCACCCACACTGTTCAGGTTTGGAGTATGGCCAGCTATTCAGCCTGCTGCAGATAACAGGGGGTGAGTTGTGGGGAAGAAGGCATCTCTCCTGAGACCCTACCCCATCACATGGTCAGCAAGGGATGTGGCTGCCTCTCCTGCACTCACACCCTCACCCAGCTTACCTGAAACCCTCAGAATCAGGGCCAGCTCTATTATGCTTCCCTGGTGAGGTGCAAGGCCAGTGAGTGCTGTAGCTGGTGAGGGGTAGGGTCAGCTCTGCACAACCTCAGACATCAATATGGTTTCAGGTGATGATCCAGACCAGGGATGCCCACATGGCCTTTGGTGTTAACAGACCCCTGTTGCTGCAGGACTATGGTCCCAGGCATGTAGAAGGGGTGAGGACCTCACCATGGCCTCAGGTGGCATTGCTGGTTACTCACATCAAACTGCTCCTCACTACCCTCAAGTCTCCAGTTTCACCTCTCTTCATTGTGCACATATTGTTCTGCTTCTCTTCCATATCTCCCCCACTTGCTTCCTCATCTTAGTGGCACCTGTGGCCTATGGGCATCAGGGATCACCTTAGGAGTGGTCTGCCTCTCTCACACCATGTGGCTCTGGGTGGGGGTTATCTCAGGCTTGCTCTGCCCACCTAGGCCTTAAGGCACTGGGCTGGTGTTCTTTCTTTTTTCTTTTTGATGGAGAGCTAAGCAGACATTTTTAAAGCTGTCTCAAGCATATTGGAAATACCTAAGGTACATAGTGAGGGATTTTAATGAAGATGTCATATCTGTCTCCTAATTCAGGGTCTTATTCCTCTAATTACAAATTTTACATTCTAAACACGTTTTCCAGCCCATATGGAGGAATCTTGTCAACACAGATTTGTTTTGGCAAATAATAAATTTTCTGTTCCACAGCTAATAATCAGAAGTGTGGCCTTTGGCTGACTACTTCAGTGCCTAATGAGCTCACTGCGCTGTTAGTATTATTTGCACACTGGCCACTGCTTGCTGTAATTATAACTTAAATAAGGGCAATCTGAAACCCACTCCAAGGAGTATTTATTTCAGTTGTATATTCCTACAAATTTACTTTGAATTTCCTGTTTCCTTATCTACCAATGAGCTATAGTCTTATTGATAACTGGATTTAGGTATAATACTTTATCCTTGAAGTATTCTTGAGACCATAAGATTGTGGTCTCATTGTTTCTCTTCATGTTTGTTGTTGTTGTTAATCTTGAAAATGGTAGGAATGTAAACTTGTACAACCACTTTGGAAATCAATGTTTTTTCTCTTCCTCAGAAAACTACCTCAAGATCCAGCTGTACCACTCCTAGGCATACATCCAAAAGATGCTCAAGTATACAACAAGGATATTTGCTCAACCATGTTCGTAGCAGCTTTACTCATAATAGCCAGAATCTGGAAACACCCCAGATTGTGGTTACCTCTCCTGAGACATCAAGATTGGAGTGAAGGGATAAGAGTTGCTCATAAGTAGATTTATTAGCATAGGTAACTTAACACACTAAACCACAGGTGCTTTTCTATCAATATTTCTATAACTCAAATACACATTCATCTTGTACTTGGAGTTCTCAAATTCATCCTTGCCCACTGAGTAGTTTATGACCTAAGGCTCAGAAAGTGTTCCTTTAGAATTTACCAGTATTTCTGGTTCTTAATACAAATTATTCAAGCACAAGAATATTGTGTCTAATATATTTAAGAAACTGAAAATTAGGCTGGGAGATGCAGCTCAGCTGGCAGAGCTGAGCTTAGCAAACTCAAACTCTGGGTTAAACCTCCAGCATCATAGTTCCATAATCTCAGCACTCCCGAGGTGCAGGGTGTATGTCAGAAGTTTAAGGTCATCCTTGGCTACATAATAAGTTTGAGGTCAGCCTGGGGATACAATACTTTATCTCAAAAAAGAAAGAGGCAGGGGGTGAAGAAAGAAAGAGTTTAAAAAAAAGAAGACATCAAATTACAAAGTTTATTTGAGACTCCTTTTGTATGTTAATAAGCAATTTAACCACCCAAATGGGAAACCTGGTCCACTGTTTCAAGACTGTGTTAGGATTTCTATTGCTGTGAAGAGACACTATGACCATGGCGACTTTTATAAAGGAAAGCATTTAATTGGGGCTGGATTACAGTTCAGAAGTCTATCCATTATCAGCATGTCAGAAAACATGGCAGCAGGCAAGAAGACCTAAACAAGTAGCTAAGAGTTCTGCATTTGGATTGGCAAGCAGCAGGGAGAGAGAAAGACACTGGGCCTGGATTGAGCATTTGAAACATCAAAGCCCACCCACCAGTGACATACTTCTTCCAACAAGGCCACACCTACTCCAACTAGGACATACCTCCTAATACTGCCATTCCCTGTGAGCCTTGGAAGCCATTTTCATTCAAACCACCACAATTACCTTAACTCATCATGAAACATTTTGGGCTAGTTCATTGTAGAAGGTGCTCACTGCATGCTTCTGATAATGACTGGCTTTCATTCTTACCAATATACAGGCTGAACACATTATATTTAGTAATATACCTATATGAATATATATACATATATATGAATATATATAATATATATACATGCAATAAAAATGATAAAAGACACCATTATTGTGAAAGAGATCAAGAGGGGATGAGGAAGGACATGGAGAAAGGAAAGGAAAAGGAGAAATGTAATTATATTATAATCTCAAATTTTAAAAAGTTAAAAAAAAATTCTGCTTGTGATTTTCTCAAACGTAACCTCTTACGACCCACAAAGCACAGCTTCATACGTCTATGGACCCCTGTCCCCTCCCAGTACCTGTGGTACTATGAATGTACCCTTATTAAATGTAATTTCCCTGTACTGAAAATAAAAACAAACCAAAAGAAAAAAGTTTCAAGTGTTTCATTCAAGTTGGTTATTTGTCTCCTAAATTTATTGGTTGTTTAAAAACAATAGTTAGCATTTTTCTGCATTTTAGTGGAAATCTGTAAGAGGCCATTGATTTTAGGGAAATAGACTTTTGTCAAAGGACTGTTGATTTATACTTTACACCAGGTGATGTGCTCTAAGTTTCAAATAAGTGACTTACCAATGACTTACAGATGTATTTTGGAGAGATTCATCAATAAAATTGGGTCTGACTAATACTTAGAATCTAACAGATGAAGCCATTACCAATGATTAGGTAGCATCACTGGCATTCTCTGGCATTCTCTGACATTCTCCTTGGACTCCCCAGGTGGAGGCAGCTACTGTATCCAGAACAGTGGACAGCCTAGAGCCTGATCTACAGTGAGAAACTTAAAAGAGAATAAGAAGGTACCAAGGTCAGTTATTTCCTCCTTTTGTCCATCCTTCCCTTATAATTTTCATTTGGATACTCAGTACTTTCAATTTAGGTCAATCACTCAAATTTTATGAATATACCTTTAAGGATAATATGTATTTTATTAATTCTATCTGTCTTAGTTACTGCTCTATTGCTGTGAGTAGACACCATAACCAAGACAGATCTAATAAAAGAAAACATTTAACTGGGAGCTTGCTTCAGCTTCAGAGTTACTCAATTATCACTAAGGGGAATGTGACAACATTCAGGCAGAATCTGGAACAGTAGCTAAGAGTTATATCATGATCTGTAAGTCAAGAGAGAGACTCTGGGCCTGGCGTAGGCATTTGAAACCCCAAAGCCCATCCTCAATGACACACTTCCTCCAACAAGGCACACTTCCTAATCCTTTTTAAACAGTTTCACTCCCTGGTGACTAGGCATTCAACGATGTGAGGCTATGGCTGCCTTTGTTACCACACTATGAGAATTGTGTACAGAATGTTTTGATTATATTCGCATTCCCACTCCTACTGCCACTTCTCCTTAAACTCTTCCCCCCTTTTTTTTTAATCCTCCACATTCATGTCTTTTGTTTTTTAGAAGGCATAATCTTGCAGCAGATGTCTTGGTCCTACAACCTCCATGCCCCATCTCCTGAAATGTCCTCTGAACTTTAGGAATAAAGTTGTGTTGTAAATGTGTTAATTGGAATGGGAACTCTGTGGTTAGTGTTTTGATCATTTGTGGTTTTCTATAGGATCACTCTCTTCTGGAAAAACAAAGTATTTGATGAAAACTGAGAGTTACCTGCAAATTTCATGATTTCCTTGTTTTTTTTTATTGCTGAGTAATATTCCATTGTGTAGATATACCACAATTTGTGCATCCATTTCTCCACTGAGGGGCATCTGGGATCTGGGAAAGATCATCCTGAGTGAGCTATCCCAGAAGCAGAAAGACACACATGGTATATACTCATTCATATAGACATATAATATAGGATAAACCTACTAAAATCTGTACACATAAAGAAACTAATCAAGAGGGAGGACTCTTGCTAAAATGCTCAATTCCTATCCAGAAAGGCAAAGAGGATGAAAAGAGGGAACAAGTCAGGAGCCTGACACAGAGGACCTCTGAAAGGCTCTGCCCTGCAGACTATCAATGTAGATGCTGAGACTCATGGGCAACCTTTGGGCAGAGTGCAGGGAATCTTATGAAAGAAGTGGGAAAAAGTAACAGCTGGAGAGGACAGGAACTCCACAAGGAAAGCAACAAAACCAAAAAATCTGAGCACAGGGGTCTTTCCTGAGACTCATACTCCAACCAAGGACTATGCATGGAGATAACCTAAGACCCCTGTAGAGAAGTAGCCCAAGGCAGTTCAATATCCAAGTGGGGTTCGTTGTAATAAGAACAGGGACTGTCTCTGACATGAACTGATTGGCCTGCTCTTTGATCACCTTCCCCTGAGGGAGGAGCAGCTTTACCAGGCCACAGAGGAAGACAATGCAGCCACTCCTGATGAGAACTAATTGACTTGGGTCAGAAGGAAGGAAAAGAAGACCTCCCCTATCAGTGGACTTGGGGAGGAGCATACATTCAGAGGGTGGAGGAAGGGAGGGATTGGTACAGGAGGAGGGAAGGAACCACAAGGGGGATACAAAGTGAATAAAGTGTAATTAATAAAGAATTAAAAAAAGAAAACTGAGAGTTACTCTTGTATATAATAACAAGCACGGGGGAGCCAAGATGGCGGCGCCAGGAGAACACCGCGTCTGAGAAGCAGGACAGCACTCTCCGTGCAGAGACCAGGAGACTGAACTCGGGGCCCTGAAACTACATCGATTGTGATTCCCAGGCTGATCCGTGGACACAAGGGTACCTGAGACTGGGAGTCCCAGTCATGGGGGGACCCCACGGGGAAGCAAGGTTGCGGGTCTGATCACGGGTCACCCAGTCTTTCCTCGGAAGGTCTCTGCCGCCATCATAGCAGAGCTCCTGCCACGTGCTGAGAGCTGCGGCTCAGCTCAGCAGTACAGACAAGCTGCGCGCCCCAGTACAACAGGGACTGGGAACCCCTGTCCAGAGAGGACCCCACAGAGAAGGAAGAAACCGTGCTGCTGGGGTCACCTAGGGAAAGTCTAGCAGACTGCAGATCGCAAACAGGTGAGTACAGCCAGCCATCACAGATCTGGGCCCAAACAGGGAGCACAGAGTGATTGGAAACTCAGCTCCTGCAGACTAGCAGGTGGGCACACACTCTGCCAGCCCAGAGGCCTGTTTTGTACCACTACTTCTTACAGACAGAACTGAGTGACCCAAGACACCACAGCAGTACTCACCCACCACAGATTACCTCTTGGGTTCTGGGGCACAGAGCCCCAAACTCAGACCTACAAAAGACCAGGAACCCTGAGATCAACCCCCAGATACTGCTCCAAGGGGCAACCAGTTATCCCTAACAAAACCGACCAAACCCAGGGACACACAGGTTACAGCAGCTGATCACTAAATTTATAGCAAGAAACCCAGAAGGAGGGTAGCTGTCTCCTGGACTTCTCCCAGTGAGAAGAGAGCCCTCTTGACTAATCAGGACCACAGTTACCACCCAGGTCTCTATGACTGAGGTGAGCTGTAGCAACTCCTGAAAAACACCAGACATCCAGGGACTCTACCCAAAAAGCTGAGAAGGCTTCCTTGAGGACAATCCATCTTCCTGCCAAAGGGATTCTCTCCACTACAACAGTCCAGGAACAACCAGAAACTAAATTCAAACAACCAAGATAGCCCAATGAGTAGAGGACAGCGTAAAAGTTCAACCAACAAAAGCCAGAGCATTATGGCATCTCCAGAACCCAGTTATCCAGGGGCAAATAGCCCTAGACACCCCAGCATAAATGAAATTCAAGGAGACGACCCAACATCTATGCTCAAGAAGATGATAACAGAGGAAACAAATAAAATATGAAAAGAAATAGAAGAAGCTGCAGCCAAAAAGTATGTGGCTTTTAGAGAGGAAATGCTTAAATCACTGAATGAAATAAAAGAAACAGTGGATTGTTCAAACAAACAGCTGAAGGAATTGACAGAAAAACATGAAAATACAGTCAGACAGGAAAAGGAAACCAACAAAATAGCTCAAGACTTGAAGATAGAATTGGAAATACTAAAAAAAACACAAATGGAAGAAATTGTGGAGAGAAAGAACTTAGGGAAGAAAGCAGGAACTACAGAGGTTAGCATAACCAATAGGCTACAAGAAATGGAAGAAAGAATCTCAGGTGTGGAAGATACAATGGAAGAAATAGATGTATCTGTCAAAGAAAATGTTAAATCTAAAAAATTCCTGACACAGACCATCCAAGAAATTCAAGACAACATAAAAAGACAAAACCTAAGAATAATAGGAATAGCAGAAAAAGAAGATTCCCTGCACCAAGGCCCAGAAAATATTTTCAACAAAAATCATTGAAGAAAATTTCCCCAACTTAAAGGAGAGGCCAATAAGAATACAAGAGGCCAAGAGAACACCCAATAAATTAGACCAGAAAAGAAAATCCTCCCGCCATATAATAATCAAAACAGTAAGTATACAGAACAAAGAAAAAATACTAAAAGCTGCAAGAGAAAAAGGCCAAGTAACATATAATGGCAAACCCATTAGAATCACACCTGACTTTTCAACAGAGACTATGAAAGCCAGAAGGGCCTGGACAAATATCATGCAGACCCTAAGAGAACACAGATGTCAGCCCAGGCTACTATACCCTGCAAAACTCTCAGTCCTCATAGACGGAGAAAACAAGATATTCAATGACAAAAACAAATTTCAACAATACCTACACACAAATCCAGCATTACAGAAGACACTGGAAGGGAAAAATACAACCCAAGAAAGCTAGCTACATTCAAGAAAACACAGGAAATAAATAACCCCACTACAGTAAAACAAAAAGCAACCAAGCACACAACTGCATGACCACAGCCAACATCAAATTCAAAGGATCTAACAGCCACTGGTCATTACTCTCTCTCAATATCAATGGACTTAATTCTCCAATAAAAAGACACAGACTAACAGAATGGATGCGTAAACAAAACCCAGCAATGTGTTGTATACAAGAAACACACCTAAGTCACAAAGATAGACATTACCTGAGGGTAAAGGGTTGGAAGACAGCTTTTCAAGCAAATGGACGCAAGAAGCAATCAGGAGTAGCCATTCTAATATCTGATAAAATAGTCTTTCAACCAAAATTAATCAAAAGAGATGGGGAAGGACACTTCATACTCATCAAGGGAAAATTCCACCAGGAAAACATCACAATCCTGAACATCTATGCCCCAAATACAAGGACACCCACATTTGTGAAAGAAACATTGATAAAATTAAACCACACATAGATCCACACACACTAATAGTGGGTGACTTCAACACCTCACTCTCAACAAAGGACAGGTCAACAAAACAGAAATTAAACAAAGAAACAATATCTCTAACAGAGGTCATGAATCAAATGGACCTAAAAGACATTTACAGAACCTTACACCCAAACACAAAAGAATTTACCTTCTTCTCAGAACCTCATGTAACCTTCTCCAAAATAGACCACATAGTTGGTCACAAAGCAAGCCTCAACAGATACAAGAAGATTGAAATAATCCCTTGTATCCTCTCTGATCACCATAGAATAAAGCTGGAGCTCAGTAACAACAGAAATAGCAAAAAGCCTACACATATATGGAAACCGAACAACTTGCTACTAAAAGACAACTGTGTCAGGGAAGAAATAAAGAAAGAAATTAAAATCTTCCTAGAACTCAATGAAAATGAAGACACAACATACCCAAACTTGTGGGACACAATGAAAGCAGTGCTAAGAAGAAGTTCATAGCACTAAGTGCCTTCAAGAAGAAATTTGAGACAACGCATTCAAGCAACTTAATGGCTTACTTAAAAACCCTAGAAAAAGAAGAAGCAGACACACCAAGAAGGAGCAGAAGGCTGGAAATAATCAAACTCAGGGCTGAAATCAATCAATTAGAAACAAATAAAACAATTCAAAGAATCAATGAAACCAAGAGCTGGTTCTTTGAGAAAATCAACAAGATCGACAAACCCTTAGCCAAGCTAACTAAAAGGCAGAGAGACACCATCCAAATCAACAAAATCAGAAATGAAAAGGGGGACATAACTACAGACACTGAGGAAATCCAAGCAATCATTAGGACTTACTTCACAAGTCTATATGCAACAAAATTTGAAAATTTAAATGAAATGGACAATTTTCTTGATCAATTCCACTTACCAAAGCTAAATCAGGACCAGGTAAATCAATTAAATAGTCCTATATCTCCCAAGGAAATAGAAGCAGTCATCGAAAGTCTCCCATCCAAAAAAGGCCCAGGACCTGATGGTTTCAGCACAGAATTCTACCAGACATTCAAAAAAGAGCTAACTCCAGTTCTCTTCAAACTATTCCACAAAATCGAAACAGAAGCAACATTACCAAACTCATTCTATGAAGCCACAGTCACCTTGGTACCTAAACCTCACAAAGACCCAAGAAAAAAAAGAGAACTTCAGGCCAATCTCCCTTATGAACATTGATGCAAAAATACTCAACAAAATACTCGCAAACCGAATACAAGAACGCATCAAAGATATCATCCACCATGACCAAGTAGGCTTCATGCCAGGTATGCAGGGGCGGTTCAATATACGGAAATCCATCAATGTGATCCACCATATTAACAAATTGAAAGAAAAAACCACATGATAATCACCCTAGATGCTGAAAAAGCCTTTGACAAAATCCAACATCTATTCATGTTTAAAGTATTACAGAGATCAGGGATACAAGGCACATATCTAAACATAGTAAAGGCAATATACAGCAAACCTATAGCCAACATCAAACTGAACGGAGAGAAACTTAAAGCAATCCCACTGAAATCAGGGACTAGATAAGGCTGCCCAGTCTCTCCATATCTCTTCAACATAGTTCTGGAAGTCCTTGCTAGAGCAATAAGACAGTTGAAGATACAAATTGGAAAGGAAGAAGTCAAATTATCACTATTTGCAGATGATATGATAGTATATGTGAGTGACCCCAAAAACTCTACCAGGGAACTCCTACAGATGATAAACACCTTCAGCAATGTGGCCAGATACAAAATTAACTCAAAAAAATCAGTAGCCCTCCTGTATAGAAAAAACAAAAAAGCTGAGAAAGAAATTAGGGAAACAACACCCTTCACAATAGCCACAAATGACATAAGGTACCTCGGAGTAACCCTAACCAAGGAAGTCAAAGACTTGTATGAAAAAAATTTCAAATCTCTGAAGAAAGAACTAGAAGAAGATATGAGAAGATGGAAAGATCTCCCATGCTCATGGCCTGGGAGGATAACATAGTAAAAATGGCCATTTTACCAAAAGCAATCTACAGATTCAATGCAATGCCCATCAAATTACCAACACAATTCTTTACAGACCTGGAAAGAAAAATTCTCAACTTCATATGGAATAACAAGAAACCCAGAATTGCTAAAACAATCCTCTACAATAAAAGATCTTCTGGAGGTATCTCCATCCATGATCTTAAGTTGTACTATAGAGCAATAGTTTTAAAAACTGCATGGTACTGGCACAGAAACAGAATGGTGGATCAATGGAACCGAACAGAGGACCCAGAAAGAAACCCACACACTTATGGACACCTGATCTTTGACAAAGACGCCAAAACCATACAATGGAAAAAAGATAGCATCTTCAACAAATGGTGCTGCTCCAACTGGATGTCTACATGTAGAAAAATGAAACAAGATCCATACTTATCACCCTGCACAAAACTGAAGTCCAAGTGGATCAAAGACCTCAACATAAAAACAGACACATTAAATTGGCTAGAAAAAAAGTGGGGAATACCCTATAACTCACTGGTACAGGGGAAAACTTCCTGAACAGAACACCAACAGCACAGGCTCTAAGAGCAACAATCAATAAATGGGACCTCCTGAAACTGAAAAGCTTCTGTAACGCAAAGGACACTGTCATCAAAACAAAATGACTGCCTACAGATAGGGAAAGAATCTTTACCAGCCTGTTATCTGACAGAGGACTCATATCCAGTATATATAAAGAACTAAAGAAGCTGAAAAGCAGCAAACCCAGTAATCCACTTAAAAAATGGGGAACAGAGCTGAACAGAGAATTCTCTGTAGAGGAATACCGAATGGCAGAGAAGCACTTAAAGAAATGCTCAGCCTCACTAGCCATTAGGGAAATGCAAATCAAAACAACCCTGAGATTTCACCTTACACCCATGAGAATGGCCAAGATCAAAAACTCAAGTGACAACACATGTTGGAGAGGTTGTGGAGAAAGGGGAACCCTTCTCCACTGCTGGTGGGAATGTAAACTTGTACAACCACTCTGGAAATCAATCTGGCATTTTCTCAGACAACTAGGAATAGTGCTTCCCCAAGATCCAGCCATACCACTCCTAGGCACATATCCAAAAGAGGCTCAAGCACACAAGAAGGATATTTGCTCAACCATATTTGTAGCAGCTTTATTTGTAATAGCCAGAAACTGGAAACAACCCAGATGCCCCTCAACTGAAGAATGGATGCAGAAATTGTGGTACATTTATATAATGGAATATTACTCAGCAATGAAAAATAAGGAAATCATGAAATTTGCAGGTAAATGGTGGGATCTGGAAAGGATCATCCTGAGTGAGTTGTCCCAGAAGCAAAAAGACACACATGGTATATACTCACTCATATAGACACACAACATAGGACAAACCCACTAAAACCTGTACATCTAAAGAAACTAAGCAAGAGAGAGGACCCTAACTAAAATGTTCAATCCCCATCCGGAAAGGCAAAGAGGATGGACATCAGAAGAAGAAGAAAACAGGAAACAACCTAGGAACCTACCACAGAGGGCCTCTGAAAGCCTCTGCCCTACAGACTATCAAAGCAGACGCTGAGCCTGATGGGCAACTGTTGGGCAGAGTGAATGAAATTTTATGTAAGAACTGGGAAATAGTAAGAGCTGGAGAGGACAGGGTCTCCACAAGGAGAGCAACAGAACAAGAAAATTTGAACACAGGGAACTTCCCAGAGATTGATACTCCATCCAAGGTCTATTCATAGAGATAACCCAGAACCCCTGCACAGATGTAGCCCAGGGCAGTTCAGAGTCCAATTGGGTTACATAGTAATGTGAAGAGGGACTGTCTCTGACATAATCTGATTGGCCTGCTCTTTGATCACCTCCTCCTGGGGGGGGGGAGCAGCCCCTACCAGGCCATAGTAGAGGACAATGCAGCCAGTTTTGATGTGAACTGATGGACTAAGATCAGAAAGGAGAGGAGAACCTCCCCTATCAGTGGACTTGGGGAGTGGCATGCATGCAGAGGGAGGAGGGAGGGTGGGATTGGGAGGGGAGGTGGGAGGGGCTTATGGGGGGGATGCAGAATGAATAAAGTGTAATTGATGAAAAATTTAAAAAAAAAGGAAAAAAATAATTTAAGAACCTTAAATGACTTTCAAAAGTGGAGGAAAACATGGAGTTAGTCAATTTACATGGAGCACGTCTTGCCCCTGGGGGCAATGGTCTCCTGAACCTACTCAGACCTCGGACACCACCACTGCTAGTTCTAGAACTGATGCAGGATGTTCCAACGAGGGGGGTTAAGGCTTCCCATAATATTTCCTATAAGCCTACACTTCTTTGTTTATATCCCCCATTTTTATTCATTATTAGCCAGATAGAGCCAAGTAATTGTGGTAATGATACTTGCTTTTTTGCCCAATGCTGGAATGCTAGTAAATTTAGGTATGCCCTGGTTACTCGCATGCCTCGCTGGGTGCCTATGCCCGTTGATGCCCCTCACGCTATGACTCTCTTCAGACAGAAAAGGGATCTTGGAATTACAGCCGCCATTGTTACTGCCATCTCATTGGTGACTGTTGGAGCTACCACCGCAGCATTAGCCATGAGTCATACTGAGCAGACTGCTCAGACCCCGAATAATCTTTTAGCCAATGTAGCTCATGCCTTAGATGTACAAAAAGAAATTAATGCTCAACTAAAAGGAGACTTGATGGTGTTCAATCAGAGGATTGACCTCTTGAAGGAGCAAATTGATACCCTATGGCAAATCGCTCAACTTGGCTGTCAATGAAAGTATGCTGGACTTTGAGTCACTAGCATACAACATGAGAATTTTTCCTGTGCTGCAAATCTGTCTAAACAATTGTCTAGCTATATTTTAGGTAATTGGATTGGAGAATTCGATACTACGATGGAGCAGCTGAGAGTAGCCATTGTCACAGTAAATTCTACCAGAGGGGACGCAGGACTAGCCACAGGATTATCATCATGGATTGCTGCAGCCATTCTGAAGGAATGGGAGGGCATGGGAGCGTTAGCAGGCCTTCTGGTGTTGGTCTCCTTGGTTTGCCTGTGGTATATATGCAAGATTAGAGTCTCACAACAGCGTAATGCAGCCATGAGCATTCAGGCCTTTACAGCCTTTGAAGCAGGACAGTCTCCCCAAGCATGGTTGGCTACCATAAAAAGCTAAAATGTTATGCTCAGGATGCGAGGCTAAGCATTGCACTCTGGGTCAGCCGCTTTGGACCCAGAGAAGAGCATGTCTGATTGCATGCGGGTTGATGCCCCAGGTCCCGCCTCTGAGAAAAAGGTATCAGACGGGTCTCGTGCTCTTTGGGTGGATGACCCCTAAATGAACATTGGTACAAAGTCCCAATTTATTTCTAATATCAGAGATCAGACCTCTACCCTTGCCTAATGCGTCTAAAACAAAAAGGGGGAACTGCAGAGAGCTTTGTAATGCCGTGCCTTAAAGATGGAGCTGTTTTCCACCTTCCACCTTCCCGATGGTGAGTGCTCTCTGTCACAAACAACTCTACATTTAGCTAAGGCTGAGGATCTGACTTGCTTCCATGTATGTGGACCTATCTGTATTGCCCATGTGGCATGCTGGGGCTGGCTACCCAGAGGCTATTTAAGCTGTGGGCTGGCTTTCCCCAGGGTCAGATGATTGTTCAAGGTTCCTAAATAAACTGCATTGAAAAAAAAAAAAAGAACAACACTTAAAATGAAGTTGAAGATTTTACTGACTTATGAAAACATTAGCAATAGGTTCAACTCAGCTTCCTGGGCTTTGCCAGCTATGGGTAGCTGACTGTGTTTATAGTGCCAGCCAGTAATTCCCTTCTATTAATAAGCCTTAAGTCAAACCAGGTGGCTTTTGTAAAACCTTGCTACCCTCAGAGTCAAGCACAGTTCCTACCAGGACATACAGACATTTTGTTTTCCTGTAACACTAGGTATATATAAAAATAACCCCCAGAACACAAGTGTTACTATTGCATCTCTCAGAATTTCTGTTTTGTGGGCATCACAGCTGTATAGGACTATTGATTGCCATCCTTCATAGGCAACTTGTATAGCTCCATTCAGACTAGTGGATTTGAACACATAAGAGAAATTCTGATGGATGTGGGATAACCCATCAGTGACAGGGAAGGGAGTCTACAAAAAAAAAAAAAAAAAAAAAAAAAAAAGATGCAAAGAGGAGGTAGAAACAGGAACTAAACAAAGAGCAGTGGTCAGCCAGCCTCTTGATGAGTCAGGACATTTTAGGTTTCAGTTTGTGCCCTCACCAATGGGAAAACATTTATTATAAAACCTTGGTACTCCCAGAGCCGACTACTGGCCCCACCAGAACATGTAGACATTTTGTTTGCTTATGATCCTGACAAAAAACAAAATCTATGAAAGTGTACTGTCTTGTTCCTCTCTTGCCACTACAGTGCATATGTCATCACAGAAGGCAACTGTGGGTGTCAACCCTCACTCTACATTGCCTGAGACATGGTCTTACTGTTAATCTTATAGTCCAGGCTGACTGACCCACAACATTTTAGGGCTTCTCTTTCGTCTTTCTGGAATTTCAGATGCATGTCCTATATCTGACTGTGATGTGCATTCTGGAAATCCAAGCTCAAGTCCCCTGCCAGCCCCATGCCTAAGGAGAAGTCAAGAACACTATATCCTTGGTGATTCCAGCATGGAATGTGGAGTGTGGCACAGAGAAAATCCTTCTGACTCAGTTCCTGTTCAGACTGCAGAGTTCTGAACGTATGGTTATTGTAATTTCAAATTGCTAGTTTGGGGGTAGTTTGTTGCCAAAAGTTAAGCAATTAAAATACAGGTTAATCTTAAGATATAGTTTTATTCCTATATTTTAACTAAAGAAGTAGATGGCTTACCACACTTGTCTGCATTGTAAATAGAAGTTGAATTTTGGCTAACATACAAGAATCCATCTTCTACTGATTTGAAATGGCCTCTCCTTTAGATTCTTCTTTGCTGACTGGATTTTCAGTAAAAATATATGTATTGATTTCATCCTATACTCTGGGGGTTATCTTCTTTTATTGTGGACAGTTTAGGACTTCACACAGGAGCTGCCTTAATAGTGGACTAAGGAGACTAGATTTATTAGAAATGGAGACACACAGAGAGCGCTGTCTTGTAATTTCAGTACCACTGCATTGGGCCTCTCTAGAGAAACAGACAAATAAGAAGGTCAAATACATGGTGTGGGTTATTTTTTCTCAGAGACTTGGCTTACATGACTATGGAAGATTTTCTCAAAATATTCAGCCCAGGCTATCAAGCTGCAAAACCAGAGACGAACTAATATCATAGCTTGAACTCCAAATCTATATGCTCTAGAATTCTTTCCTGGCTCACAGAGGTCAACCTTTTACTCTGTTTAAGCTTTGACTGAGAGGATGAGGCTTATCCACATTGCAGAGCACAGTTAGCTTTACTCAAAGCCTACTAACTTAAATGTTACTCTCAGTATAAAGCACCTTCATAGAAACACCCAGAAAAAAACTCTAACCAAGTTTCTGAATACCATTGCCTACTCAAAGAGAACATGAAGTCACTTTCCATCACCTGCCAATCCTCATACACTAGCTGTGGGCCCTGGGGCTAGTCTAAGTTTTTGGAGCCGTGGCTTTCTTTTAGAATTATGTGCATAAGCGTAGTTTCCTTACAGCTATGTGGATGCATAAATGGAATAAAATATGCAAGAATTCCAGTAAAAAGTAATGTGCACCTCTGCCAATTCCTTAGTGATACTGGACTTTCAGAAACATGAAAGTGATGCTGAGCTTTACAGATTCTATTCAAGGTGGGAGACAGCACTGTGAGGGATCTCCTCTGTATTGCTTCATTTGGCTCTTTTCTGATGGAGAAAGCCCTCTCCGGGAACCCCCAAGTGCACAGACTGTATTAAAATGCAATCTCACTTTGATCTTCCTGCATAAAATAGGTTCAATAGCACAACTGTATAATCACTTGTTCTCCTTTGAATGTTTCTTAAAGAAAGAGAGAAAAGGGTACTTAATTCATTCAGATTGCTTCCCACTCTAAAATATGTGTGACCATAAATCTTTGGCCACCTGAGCTGTGAGCCTGTTGCTCACGGACTGTTTTGTCTTCCAGTCATTTTTCTTCAGTTGCTGTAACTGTCCTTCCATTAAAAAAATCTTACCTAGCGTACCTTCCCTTCTTAGCCTGGGCCACAGTAGCTCCTCATATGCCCAAATGGCATCCTCTATATATTAGTTGAGACCATTAGTTTCCAAATTTTAACATAAAAGAGGTATCCCCTCAAAAGTAAAATTCCACAAGAGTTTTAACTTAGCACAATGGAGTGTGTATGTGTGTAAATGTGTGCTTGTGAGCGTGTATATGTATGTCTGTGAGCCTGTGAATGTGCGGATGTGGGGGGGGTGCATGCATGTATGTGCATGTGTATTTATGCACTTGTGTGTACACATGCTTGTGTGCATGTGTACATATGTGCATAAGTGTGTGTGAGTGTGTGTGGTTTATTTATGTGTATCTGTGTGTATATTTAAGTGTGACTGTGGTATGTGTATGTGTATATGTATAGGTGTATATTTATATGAATGTGTTTATGTGGTATGTATGCGTGTGTGTACATGAGTGTGGGTATGTGTGAGTGTGTGCAAGTGTCTATGTAGATATGTGTGTGAATGTATATGTGTATGCATGTGTGTGTGGTTGTTCGTGTGTGTGATGCATATGTGTGTGGTGTGCACATGTATGTGTATTTACACTTATTGTATATGCACATATGTGTGCCTATGTGTACATATACATATGTATGTGTTATGTATGTGTACATGTGCATGGGTGTGTGCAAGTGTGTGGTTTGTGGTGTGTATGTGTGCATGTATATTATGTCTATGTATATGAGAGAGTGAATGTGTGTTAGTGGGGTGTGTGTGTGTGTGTGTGTGTGTGTGTTTGGGATAGGGAAGGTAAAGTAGTGGAATTCCTGCATATGTAAGGAAGGAAAACAAAATGCAAAACAAAAAAAAAATAGAAATTTCCATCGTTTAAAAATCTTAGTTAAAATTGAGCCCACTGTGTGCTTAAAGAGCTGAGAGCTCCTAGCTCTGCAGAAAATGGTAGGAGGGAGCACTGCCACACAGGAGACATAAAATTTATATTTTCCTTAAATATAAGATAGAGAGGCCGGCTTAGAGGTACTGCGAAATGTTCATTACTGGAAGAACACATTCTTTACCGACTAGGACCTCTGATGAATTTTCAGGCTGCATGGAGTCAAACCATTCACTCACTAAGCCAAACAAAGTGTAGCAGGGAATGTTTCCGTCTCAGCCTGAGCGCTTAGCTCCATGTGCTCTGGATTCCCCTTAGCTACAGACAGGAAATGTCTTCCAGGACATCCTCCACCAGCAGCCAGAAATGTGTAACGAAAACAAATTAGCATCAACCTTTAAATATTGCAGACGTAATGGAAGCTGGCTCTGAAGCAGCCTCTCAAGGGGGACGCTCTGGAGTGTCATTTACATGAATCAGCTTTTTCCTCACTGAGATCAGGTACTTGCCAGAGGCAATGCAGGAGAGAAAGCCTTCTGCTTCACCTTTTCGGAAGTTTCTGAATCAGCGTGGGAAGACATGGTAGAGCTGCTGGTTGGAGCAGAGATGCAGTTTGTTCACATGGAGGCATACAGGAAACACAAGGAGTGGGGACACAGCCAGTGGAAAGCAGCACGTTTAAGGCCCTGATTCCACAAACCTCCAGAGTCTTAACAATAATGCCTCGGACTGGGACCAAGCATCCAATATGAGCCTGAAGGGGACACCTTTGTTTCAAATTATGATGGTCGGGGAGATTTCTATATTCAGAGAGGGAAGATGCCTTACCCAAGTAAGAAGTGCACTCCGGGTATAAAAACCCTCTGTGTTTGTTGCTCTTCTTATTGTAACTGAAGCGTAGGAGAAGGCTTGCAAATGGAAGCAAGCCCTGCATAGCCTAGCTCTGCATGAAGAAAGGAAAACCTTGCAGTCTCTCAGATCTTACTGTGTGCATGCTGTCCATGATTTCACAGTATCCAGGTTTTCCATGGCGTTTCGATGGCTATTAATAAAAATGGGAGAACCTTTCATAACACACATTCCTCTAGCTGGAAGACTTTAGTAATTGATAATACACAATACTATTGAGAGTGAGAACTAATAAAAACTATTTTGCACTGCCAAGAAGAACGTAAAGTGACGTGACTGCTTTGGAGAAAAAAAAAATCAGTGTCTTAGTTTGCTTTTTATTGCTATGACAAAGACTATGACCAAAAGCAACTTAGAGAGGAAAGGGTTTTTATTTCAATTTATAAGCTGAAATAAAATGAAGGGAAGCCAGGATAGGAAATCACAGCAGGAAACTGGAGGCAGGGCTAAAGCAGAGGCAAGGGAGGAACACTATTTACTGGCTTCATCTTCCTAGACTTCTCAGTTTACTTTCTTCTACAGCCCAGAGCCTCACCTCCCCAAGGATGGCATCATCCACAGTGGGATATGCCTTCCCACATCAATTATTAATCAATAAAGTGCTCCCATGGACTTGCCTTCAGGCCAATTTTATGGAAGCAATTTTTTTCAACTGAAGTTCTCTATTCCAAGACCACCTTAGTTTATGTCAACTTGGCAAAAACATAACTAGCACACTTGGAAAAATAAAATAGAATTGAAGATGCATAATCTTATGATCTAGCACTTTTACTTCTAAGGGTTTTCTCAGGGGAAAAAAACCCACACATGTATGTATGCAATGGCATTTATACGAGTATTAACTATTGGGTGTAGTTTAGAATCATTCCTAAAATTAGAACAATCCTATGATCATTTACTTACTGATTTGCCTGTCCTTTGTACACCTTCGTATGTGTGTGCACCCATGGTCTTCTCTATATGTATGCATATATGTTCAGTCAGGCAGTATTCTAGCTACTAGAAAGCCATCAGTGAGCCAAATTTTAAATTTTGATCTTAATTTGTGTTTTGTTATGAGCAAGGACTAAAAGAAAGAATCAAATAAATATGTTATTCTAGAAAGCAAAAGTGTTGGGAAGAAAAATTCAGAAGCATCAAGCTTGAAGACATTAAAGTTAGAAAATGACAACTAGAATACATGTCAGAGTGAATAAAGAGAGAACACTAAATGTTAGACAGTAAACACCACAGAAAGGGGACCCTGATGGGGGAAAGCACTTAACTCTAATGACACCCAGATATACAGGAAGTATTCAGAGATCAGGAGGTGGACAGAATAAAAATAATGAAAGAGAAAGAGAATTTATTCATGGAAGCAAGTACTTACTTGGGAAAGCATTTGAGTCAGTTCAATAAGCAATACAAGATACAGACAAGTGTCACCTGAACCTAAATAATTATGAAAATTTACATAAAATGTCAATAATAATTGACATTTAATAAGTACTTAAAATATATTAATTTCTTATGATGGTTTACTTATTGGATTGTTCATAAAGAATAAATTTTTGCTGGACATTCTTAATGTGAGCATCAGTATACCTGATTTCCAAATGATAGGTTAAAAAGGCTTGACATGTAAAAAGCCTAACTAAACAGCAAACAGAGCATTTAGATAATTTCTTCAAATTCATAGCTTCATGCTTCTTTTTTTTAAGTTTCTTTTGTTTAAATTAAATTTTTATTTTTTATATTAACTACAGTTTATTTACTTTGTATCCCAGCTATAGCCTCCTCACTCCCTCCCTCCCAATCTCACTCTCCCTCTCTAATTTCCTCCCTGTCCTGCTCTAAGTCTACTGATAGGGGAGGTCCTCCTCCCCTTCCATCTGAACCTAGCTTATCAGGTCTCATTAGTACTGGCTGCAATGTCATCCTGTGTGGCCTAGCAAGGCTGCTCCTCTCTCGGGGGGAGGAGGAGGTCAAAGAACCACCCACTGAGTTCATGTCAGAGACAGTCCCTGTTCCCCTTACTAGGGTACCCACTTGGATACTGAGCTGACATGGGCTACGTCTGAGCAGGGGTTCTAGGTTATATCCATTCATGGTCCTTGGTTGGAGAATCA
Source organism: Meriones unguiculatus (assembly GCF_030254825.1). Lineage (NCBI taxonomy): Eukaryota > Metazoa > Chordata > Mammalia > Rodentia > Muridae > Meriones > Meriones unguiculatus. The sequence continues at coordinate 40,176,631 of NC_083356.1, read as the reverse complement.
GTCTCATAAAAGACCCCTGTGCCCAGATATATTTGGTCCTTGTGGAGCTCCTGTCCTCTCCAGGTCTTCCTAACTCCCCCTGCTTTCATATGATTCCCTACATACTGCCCAAGGTTTGGTTATGAGTCTCAGCATCTGATTTTATACACTGCTAGGTAGAGACTTTCAGAGGCCCCCTATGGTAGGCTCCCTGTTTCTTGTTTTCTCCTACTTCCAATGTCATCCCATTTGTCTTTCTAAGTGAGACTAATCATCATACCCCGGGTCTTCCTTCTTGTTTATCTTCTTTAAGTGTACAGATTTTAGTATGTTTATCCTATCTTATAGGTCTAGTATACATTTATAAGTGAGTATATACCATGTGTGTCTTTCTGCTTATGGGACACCTCACTCAGGATGATCTTTTCAAGATCCCACCATTTGTCTGCAAATTTCATGATTTCCTTGTTTTTTATTGCTGAATAGTACTCCAATGTGTAAAAGTACCACAATTTCTGTATCCATTCCTCAACTGAGGGACATCTGGGTTGTTTCCAGCTTCTGGCTATTACAAATAAAGCTGCTACGAACATGGTTGAGCAAATGTCCTTGTTCTGTACTTGAGCATCTTTTGGATATATGCCTAGGAGTGGTATAGCTGAACCTTGAGGAAACACTATTCCTAATTGTCTGAGAAAGCACCAGGTTGGTTTCCAAAGTGGTTGTACAAGTTTACATTCCCACCAGCAATGGAGAAGGGTTCCTCTTTCTCCACAACCTCTCCAGTATGTGTTGTCAGTTGAGTTTTTTATCTTAGCCATTCTGATGGGTGTAAGGTGAAATTTCAAGGTTTTTTGATTTGCATCTCCCTATTGGCTAAGGATGTTGAGCACTTCTTCAAGTGTTTTTATGCCATTCTATATTACTCTATTGACAATTCTCTGTTTATTCTCTTAGCCCATTTTTTTTAATTGGATTTCTTGACTTGTTGCTTTTTAACTTTCTTAGTTAAATTATAAATTCTGGATATTAGCCCTCTGTCAGATATAGAGTTGGTGAAGATCCTTTTCCAATCTGTACACTGTCATTTCGTTCTGATGACATTGTCTTTTGCTTTACAGAAGCTTTTCAATTTCATGAGGTCCTATTTATGCTCTTAGAGCCTGTGCTGTTGGTGTTCTCTTCAGGAAGTTTTCCCCTGTGCCAATGAGTTCTAGGTCCTTCCCTACTTTTTCTTCTAACAGGTTTAGTGTGTCTGTTTATGTTGAGGTCTTTGATCCACTAGGACTTTAGTTTTGTGCAGGATGGATTTATTTTCATAAGTATGGATTTATTTTCATTTTTCTGCAAGCAGACATACAGTTGGACTAGCACCAACTGTTGAAGATGCTGTCTTTTTTCCATTGAATGGTTATGGCTTCTTTGTCGAAAATTAAGGATCCATAGATTTGTGTATCCACCTGTTCCCCCCACATGTAAAGAAAAAGATCTGCATGTTAGGAAAGAAGAAACAATCCAAAATGCTATTCTTGTCAAAAAATTAAGCATCCATAGGTGTGTATACTCACAAACCTATTTCTGTATCTTCTGTTTAGTTCCATTGATCCACCACTCTGTTTCTATACCAATACCATGTAGTTTTTATTACTATTCCTCTGTATTACAGCTTGAGATCAGGGATGAAGATATCTCCCGACAATCTGTTGTACAGGATCATTTTGGAAATTCTGGATTTTTTGTTTTTCCATATGAAGTTGAGAATTTTTCTTTCAAGGTCTGAAAAGAATTGTGTTGGTATTTTGATGGGAATTGCATTGAACCTGTAGATTGCTTTTGGCAGAGTGGTCATTTTCACTGTTAATCCTGCCTATCCATGAGCACAGAAGATCTTTCCATCTTCTGATATCTTCTTCAATTTCTTTCTTCAGAGACTTGAAGTTTTTTAAAGAGGTCTTTCACTTGCTTGGTTAAAGTCACACCAAGGTACTTTATGTTATTAGTGGCTATTGAGAAGGGTGCTCTTTCTGTAATTTCTTTCTCAGCCCATTTGTATTTGGAATACAGGAGGGCTTCATATATATATATATATATATATATATATATATATATATATATATAGTTAATTTTGTATCCAGCCACTTTGCTGAAGGTGTTTATCAGCTGAAGGAGTTCTCTGGTTGAATTTTTGGAGTCGCTCATGTATACATAAACCTCACAAAGGCCCAACAAAAAAAGAGAATTTCAGGCCAATCTCCCTTATGAACATTGATGCTAAAATACTCAACAAATTACTTGCAAACTGAATACAAAAATGCATCAAAGATATCATCCACTATGACCAAGTAAGCTTCATTCCAGGCATGCAGGGGTGATTCAATATACAGAAATCCATCAATGTAATCCACCTTATAAACAAACTGAAAGGAAAAAAAAACACATGATAATCTCTTTAGATGCTGAAAAAGCATTTGACAAAATCCAACACCCATTCATCTTTAAAGTATTAGAGAGATCAGGCACTTACCTAAACATAGTAAAGGCAATATACAGTAAGCCTATAGCCAACATCAAACTAAACCATGCAAAACTTAAATCAATCCCACTGAAATCAGAGATAAGGCAAGGCTGTCTACTCTCTCCATATCTCTTCAAATTAGTTCTTGAATTCCTTGCTAGAGCAATAGGATAATTAAAGGAGATCAAGGAGATAAAAATTGGAAAGGAAGAAGTCAAAGAATCACTATTTTCAGATGGTATGATAGTATACCTGAGGGACCCCAAAATTTTTTACCAGGAAACTCCTACAGCTGACAAACACCTTCAACAAAGTGTCTGGATACAAATTTAACTCAAAAAAAGTAGCCCTCCTGTATATAAAAGAAAAAGGGGCCGAGAAACAAATTAGGGAAAGAACACCCTTCACAATAGCCACAAAGGACATAAAGTACCTTACTGTGACTCTAACCCAGCAAGTCAGAATTGTATGAAAAAAATTTCTAGTCTCTGAAGAAAGAAATTGAAGAAGATATCAAAAGATGGAAAGATTTCCCATTCTCATGGCTTGGCAGGATTAACATAGTAAAAATGGCCATGTTACCAAAAGTAATCTACAGATTCAAAGCAATTCCCATCAAATTACCAACACAGTTCTTTGTAGAACTTGAAAGAAAAATTCTCATATGGAATAACAAGAAACCTAGAATCACTAAAATAATCCTCTCTGTAAAAGATCTTCTGGAGGTACCTCCATCCCTGATCTCAAGCTGTACTATAGAGCAAGAGTAATAAAAGCTGCATGATACTGACATAGAACCTGACTGGTGGGTCAGTGGAATCAAATAGAAGACCCTAAAATAAATCCACACACTTATGGACACCTGATTTTTGACAAAGATACCAAAACCGTACAATGAAAAAAAGACAGCATCTTCAACAAATGGTGCTTGTCTAAGTGGATGTCTACATGTAGAAATATACAGATAGATCCATATTTATCACCCTGCACAAAACTAAAGTCCAAATGGATCAAAGACCTTAGTATAAAAGCAGACACACCAAGCATGTTAGAAGAAAAAGTGGGGAAGAGCCTTGAACTCATTGGCACAGGAGACAACTTCCTGAAAAGAACATCAACAGCACAGGCTCTAAGAGCAACAATCAGTAAAGAGAACCTCATGAAACTGAAAAGCTTCTGTAAAGCAAAGGACTCTGTCGTTAGAACAAAATGACATTGTACAGATTGGGAAAGGATCTTCAGCAACCCTATATCTGACAGAGGGCTAATTCCAGAGTATAGAGAACTCAAGAAGTTAACAGTAACAAACCAAGTAATCCAATTAAAAATGGGGTACAGAGCTAAACAGAAAATTCTCTGTAGAGGAATATAGAATGGCAGAGAAACACTTTAAAAAATATTCAACATCCTTAGTCATCAGGGAATTGCAAATCAAAACAACCCTGAGATTTCACCTTACACCCATCACAATGGCTAAGATCAAAAACTCAATTGATATCTAATGCTGGAGAGCTTGTGGAGAAAGGGAAACCCTCTTCCATTGCTGCTGGAAACTTGTACAACCACTTTGGAAATCAATCTGGCACTTTCTCAGACAATTAGGAATAGTGCTACCTCAAGATCCAGCTCTACCACTCCTAGGCATATATCCAAAAGATGCTCAAGTACATTTGCTCAACCATGTTCATAGAACTTTTACTTGTAATAGCCAGAAGCTGGAAACAACCCAGATGTCCCTCAGTTGAGGAATGGATACAGAAATTGTGGTACTTTTACACAATGGAATATTACTCAGCAATTAAAAACAAGGAAATCATGAAATTTGCAGTCAAATTGCGGGAACTAGAAAAGTGAGGTATCCCATAAGCAGAAAGACACATATAGTGTATACTCACTCGTAAGTGGATATTAGCCATATAATATAGGATAAACATACTAAAATCTGTACACCTAAAGCAACTAATCAAGGAGAACTTGTGTAACATGCTCAATCCTCATTCAGAAAAGCAATGGGGATAGATATCAGGAGAGGGGGAAAACAGGGAACAGGACAGGAGCCTACCATGGAGGGCCTTTGAAAAACACTACCCTACAGGGTATCAAAGCAGATGCTGAGACTCATAGACAAATTTTGGGCAGATTGCAGGGAATCTTATGAAAGAAGGGGGAGATAAAAACACCTGGAGGGAACAGGTGCTTCACAAGGAGAGCAACAGAACCAAATCTGAACCCAGGGGTGTTTTCTGAGAATGATACTCCAACTAAGGACCATTTATGGAGAAAACCTAGAACACCTGCACAGAAGTAGCCCATGGCAGCTCAGTGTCCAAGTGGGTACCCTAGTAAGGGGAACAGAGACTGTCTCTGACATGAATTCAGTGGCCTGCTCTTTGATCACCTCCCCCCGAGAGGTATACAGCCTTAGCAGGTCACAGAGGAAGACAATGAAACCACTCCTAATGAGACCTAGGATCAGATGGAAGAGGAGGAGGACCTCCCCTATGAGTGAACTTGTGGAGGAGTATGAGTGTAAAAGAAGGAGGGAGGATGGGTTGGAAGGGGAAGAAGAAGGAAGGTACAGGTGGGATACAAAGTGAATTAACTGTAATTAATAAAAATAAAATATATCTTAAAAAAAGAGACTGAACAAAAAAATTAAAACGTAAAGGACGTGGCTGTTCTTAGGTATAGTGGAGAAGAAAGTTTATTGTAGATAAAAGGGAGAACATAGCCAGAGACAGAGATGTCTGGATGAGTTCAGAGTGGACATTTCTCTGAGCCTTATGAGGTTGTTGGCAAGGGAGCAGGTAACAGAAGAATGAAGTGAAGCAGGTAAGAGGACAAAAGGTTAAAAACAGGTACAGAAAATTCTGGATTATCTAGAGATTATCTAGAGAAGTTCAGCCCTACCTTTGGGCTGGACAGGTCAAGTTAGAGTTTAGGGTGTGCCAGCCATATAGAGTAAAAGGTAGGGACTGAAGGACGCTGGGGTACCCAATGTCTAAGTTTGCTTTGATACGTTACATAGGTACCTCCGCCATTTGTTCCAGAGTTTGAGACTTAACAGAGACTTTGCTTTCCTCCTTGGCACAACAGAAAATTATAAAACTCAAATAAGGATAACATCCTTCTTGTCTTCTCTGGGTCAGTTATAGAGCTCATTTCTTTAGCTCATGTTGATTGAAGAAGAGTTCAATTTTTTAAACAGAAAGATAAATTTAGAATCTGAAGCAGTATTCTCAGGGCCAGCGGTTTGAAAATAGGCACATTCTGACCATATTTTTTGACTGTATTTTTCTTGAAGATGAAAAGACTGCAAATATGCTTGAAGGAGGACATCTGCCTCCTGATCTTCTCTGTTCCCAATAGTGGGGAAGAAGAACGAGAAGGAAGATGGATGGATTTTGACATGCTTATTTCAAGAAGCTGGTAGCAACTGCCTAGCAAATAGCTCTAAGATTATTGAGATGTATTAGGACCACACTGACTAAAGAAACCCTTTGAAAACATAGTCAACTCTCTTGAAGTGTGAGAGCCTAATCCTTTGAAATAGAACTCAATTTGGTTCCAGTAGTAACTTTGTATCACAAATCTCTCTCACTTGTATCACAGATCTCCCTCAAATACCACTTCAAACTTTTTTCATGGGTAAGTTTTGTACAAACCATATCTCCTGTTTCTTATTATTCTTTTCTTTGTTCATGACTTCTATTTTTAGGATATAATAAACAGCAAGAGAGCTGCTACCCAAGCAACAAGATGTGATTTTTTTTTCTGGTCCATTTTAGTTGGAACTTCTCTGTGCTTGGAAGGATTCTTGAAGTGCTCTTGATTCGCTGCACTCTTGATCTTACAAGAAATAATGAAGGCTATTCTTTTCTGTCCAACACACTGCAGTTATTTTATCAGCCATACCACATTCCTCCTAGCTTCTAATATTTTGTGCTTTTATTTTTAATCTCAGTATCAAATATGGTAAAAATATAATGCATTTAAATACAAAAGCTTTACACAATCTCACATCATTTATAGACTTGAACACATCCAATTGGATACTACCAGTTTGTTGCTTCTTAATAATTTTAATGCATTATATTTATATTTTCTAAATCTGAAATAATTCATTGTTTTAATAACATAGCTTTCTATTTTGTATTTGCAAACACAACATTAAAAATATTTAACAGATTGTATCTTAATAATTTATAAAGAATACCAGATGTAGAGAGATCAGAGGTCTAAAATTAGGTAATCCATATACTCCTTTAGTTCAGAATATGTGCTTACCCTCCTCAAGAATTAATTCAGTCAAAACTACCCAGAATCGGAACTAAGAATTAATCGAACATTCTTACTATTTTTCTGACTAGAATTCAGGTTTACACATGCCTGGAAGCAAGTAAGGTTATGTACTTTGAAAGGAGTCAAGAGTTTAGTTTCTTTTAATTGGATAGCGATATTAGGCACTTTCTAATCCACTTAGCCTTGTTAAAAATAAAGTAGCAGGAAGCTTAAAGATTTTTTCAAGTTGTTTATCCAAGACATTTTTTCAATTAGACCTATATAAGAATCTTTAAATAACGGAAGGACATGTGTGTGGTGTTGGTGAATCCTGGTTTCTAAGTGTGGGGCCTCAATGAAAGGGAAGGATCTCTGATGAATTTTTGGTCCCAAGATCTGATCACTGAGACTGCTTTTGACCATTGGGGTGGGGGAACTCCCAGATGCTCCTTAGTGTTTGATGTAAAATGTCCCCCTCAGATTCATGGGTTTGAATGCTTGGTCTCTAGGTGGTGACAGTGATTTGGAGACATTGAACCTTTGGAAAACAGGGTCAAGCTTCAGGAAGAGGACCTCCAAGAGCAGGTCTAGTGTAGGTTTAGATTTTTTACAAAACCTACTGTATTTAGGGTTCTTAAACACCTTTACCTCCCTTCCAACCCCTTGACCTTAGGTAGGAAATTAGTAGGGAAAAGGGCTGTAGACATTTTTTATCTACTTCCTGTTGCTTAGGGTCAATGGGACCATAGGGGATTACCAAACTCTGTCATCAGGATACTAGTAGTCCTGTCTAAAGGCCAACATCAAGCAGCAACATGACTCAGCATGATTCAGAAGAATGGGACAAGTCAGTGAAAACTGCAAGACTCAGTAAGATTGCCCCAAGAAGTTCTTTGGAATGTTTCTCTCTGTGAAGTGTTGAAGTGCAAATATCAGTGCAATGATGTCGATCCAAAAAGTGATGTCTCACTGTCCACAGGCTTCCATATATCTTCTTTCCTCAGCTGGCCAAAGTCAAGACCCTCACACCAGAGAGCTCCTAGGAAAACATCATGTACCCCCTCACAAGATAGCTTACAGCAAAACATCACATGACAAAACCGTGGAAATTTCTGGTTTCTTTGAAGACTGAATTTTCCCATGTGATTTGTGTGTATGTGTTTATCATTGTTAAATTTTTGCTTTTTATGGGTGAGGATTTTAGTCTTTTAAATTTCTATTTATTTATTTTATTAATTACCGTTTATTCACTTTGTATCCTAACTGTAGCCCCATCCCTAGTCCCCTCCCATCCCACCCTCTTTCCCTCTTCTCCACCCATGCCCCTCCCCCAGTCCACTGATAGGGGAAATCCTCCTACTCTTCCATCTGATCTTGGTCTATCTGTTCTCATCAGGAGTGGTTACCATGTCTTCCTTGTGGCCTTGTAAGGATGCATCCCTCTCAGGGGGAGCTGATCAAAGAGCAGGCCACTGAGTTCATGTCAGAGACAGTCCCTTTTCCCATTACTAGGGAACCCACATGGACACTGAGCTGCCATGGGCTACATCTGTGCAAGGGTTCCAGGTTATCTCCATGAATGCTCCTTGGTTGATATTTTACTGCAAGCTGGGCATGTGATGTTTTACCCAGGTTGGCTCATGAGAGGGTACATGATGTTGTGCTGTGACCCCTCATTGCAAGGGGAGTGACTTTGGCCAACTGAGGATATCCATGGGTGGACTTTGAGAAGAAGATATATAGAGGCACAGGCAGAGTGAGTGACTGCTTTTTGGATCAACACAGCTGTGTTGATATTCGCGATTCAACACTTGACTTCACAGAGAAAAATGTTCCAGAGAGCTTCTCCGGGCAATCCAACTTGGTCTTGCTGCTTTTGCTGACATTGCGTTTCTAATTTGTGTTGGCCTTCAGACTGGACTACTGGTAGCCAAGTAGATAAAATAGAACTAGAGTCCTTTTTCTTATTAGTCTCCTACCTAACGTTGCAGGGAGTTGGAAGGGAAGAAAAGGTGCTTTGAACCCTAAATAAAGTAGGACTGGTGAAAAATTATAACCTGCAACAGAATCTTCAAAGAAACCAGAAAATGCTACTTCAGGCTGGAGTCACCTACAAGACAAGCCTTCAGGCTTATTCCTGAAGTATTAAAATTAGGTTTGCAAATAAAGCTGCTACAAATATGGTTGAACAAATGTCCTTATTGTGTACTTGGGCCTCTTTTGGATATATGCCTAGGAGTGGTATGGCTGGATCTTGAGGAAGCGTTATTCCTAGTTGTCTGAGAATGTGCCAGATTGCTTTCCAGAGTGGTTTTACAAATTTACATTCCCACCAGCAGTGGAGGAGGGTTCCCCTTTCTCCACATCCTCTCCAGCATGTGTTGTCACTTGAGTTTTTAAGCTGAAAACAATCCAGATGCCCCTCAACTGAAGGATAGATACAGAAATTGTGGTACATCTACACAATGGAATATTACTCAGCAATGAAAAACAAGGAAATCATGAAATTTGCAGCTAAGTGGTGGGAAATGGAAAGGATCATCCTAAATGAGCTGTCCCAGAAGCAGAAAGACACACATGATATATACTCACTGATATAGACATATAATATAGGATGAGCCTACTAAAATCCATACATCTAAAGAAACTAATCAAGAGGGAGGTCTCTGACTAAAATGCTCAATCCCTATCCTGAAAGGCATAGAGGATGGACATCAGAAGAAGAAGAAAACAGGAAACAAGTTAGGAACCTGCCACAGAGGGCCTCTGAAAGGCTCTGCCCTGCAGACTATCAAAGCAGATGTTGAGACTTATGGTCAACTGTTAGGCAAAGTGCAGGGATTCTTAAGAAAGAAGTGGGAAATAGTAAGATCTGGTGAGGACAGGAACTCCACAAGGAGAACAACAGAACCAGAAAATCTGAACACAAGGGTCTTTCCAGAGACTCATACTCCAACCAATTACCATGCATAGAGATAACCTAGTACCCCTGCACAGATGTAACCCATGGCAGTTCAGTGTCCAAGTGGGTTCCATAGTAATGGGAAGAGGGACTGCATCTGACATAATCTGATTGGCCTGCTCTTTGATCACCTCCTCCTGAGGGGGCAGCAGCCTTACCAGGCCACAGAAGATGACAATGCAGCCACTCCTGATGAGATTTGATAGAATAAGATCAGAAGGAAGGAGAGGAGGACCTCCCCTATCAGTGGACTTGGGGAGGGGCATGCGTGAAGAAGGGAGAGGGAAGGTGGGATTAGAAGGGGAAGAGGGAGGGGTTTATGGTGGGATACAAAGTGAATAAAGAGTAAATAATAAAAGTTAAAAAAATTAGGTTTGCTTTTGGGAGACTATCTTGATTATGTTATTTGAGGTAAGAAGATCCACTTCAATATCATCGATTTTGCCTGGTCTGGGATCTTGAACAGAATAAAAAGAAGAAAGTAAGCTGAGCATTTATACCTCAATTTCCCTTAGTTTCTAGCTATAGATGTGATATAATCACCTACCTCAGTTTCCTGACATGATAATTTCCCTGTCATGATGGACAACATCTTGGAACTGTAAACCAAAAATAAATTCTTCCTTCCCTATGTTTCCCCCCACCCAGACACTTCCTAACAGCAAGGGGTAGTGTAAGTAAGACAAATCACAAGCCATTTCTTGCCTTGCCTTTGTTTCTACCGTCACAGGTTTAGCTGCTTCTGTTGCATGACTTCTCCTCTATGATAGACTGTGTCCTTTCTAACTCTGAACCAAAATAAATCCTTCTCTTAAGTTGCTCTGTCAGGCATTATTTTACAGCAATGAGAAAAGTTGACTAACACTCACATCACCAATTTTACCTGACATAATGTGTCACAAAAATAAACTTTTTTTCAAAGATGAGCACTATCAGCAAAAACCTAAGTATTCAGTAGCCATAGTAGAGAGTAGTTAGCAAACCTATTTTAAACCAGATTGCTTAATAAATTTTAATTCTCTAACCCCAGCAAAAGTTGCCACTAGGACTAGATAGAACTGGTATGATGACCATTTAATTGGTCAACAAATGATTTCAGCTAACAAGCTTTTTAAAGCCATGTTCCAGGAAGTACCAAACTGTGAATAGGAACTTCCAATATGCATCCAATAGTAGTCTGCTCTGAGCAACCAGGCCTCCATAAAGAACTTTAAATCACTCAACCCTGTGCAAAATCTATTAATTCCCAAATGTCATCCTGTCCCAAACTCAAGAGACCTCAGAGCCATGATTTTTGTGTAGACATTATACATGAATGAACATAACTGTTAAGTAACCCAGACAAAGAGTTCTGTGCTGTTGTACTGGGTTGTTCTACTGGATTTTAATCATTTTGGAGCTACAAGATATATCATTGCAAGCTTTCTAGGGACCTTTGGTTTTGTCATGCATAAATTTCATTTCCTCCTCAATAGCAATTAGAATTATTAACTATTACATTAGTTTTTCATCAATGACCTCTTTTTGTTAATCTAGTACTTCTAGCCAAGAACATATACATTCTATAATACTTTTGGTGGTATTTTATACCTTTCAGTTTGAAGGTGCACCATTCTATAGATTCATCTTTATTCTCATTAATATGTCTGTTCATCATTCATTTTAAGTGATGTATATTTTTGCATTTTTAGTGGGTTTGTCTTGCAATATGAAAGCATAACATCCATGTGTCCGTAAATGTCTGTATATGATTTATGTGATGGCTTGGGTTGTTTGCCCTGGATTGGCTTATTTCAAATGCTTGTAAAGGAATGCCTTTCCATAGGACTTGGTTATTTCCAGGATATATTGCCATCCTAGGAAGCATAGTTTGGCTCACAGTCCAACATATTCTGCACTTATATTATTGGCTTCACTGCCCATTTCTGAACTATTTGGTTAAGGAATAATGACCATGTCCATAAGTGCACACATGACCCTGTGTGAAGAACATTTTTTTGCCATGAGTGTGCAAACAAATGAACAGTGTCTTTTTTTGCTTACCTTGGCACATGCTAAATTTTATTTTCTCTTTGAATAATAATATCTATTAGGTGAAAATTTTCTCATATTGAAATTTAAATAAGTTTCAAAAGGTATGGGGAGCAGAAAATAAAAAATTCAATATTCAGCATTTTTAACTGGTTTGCTTACTTGAAATGATAAACCGCTGACTCCAAGAAAACCTCAAAAGAAGCTCTTGTCCACTCTTGCTGGACTGGGGAAAGCTTGACTCCTCACCTCTTTGTTACCCATCTTCTCTCAGCCTCTCATTACTTTCGCTACTTCTTCTGAGCTCCGAAATGAGGGAAAAAATATCGCATTATAAAGAACGTCACAATTCCTAAATCATAAAGAAATACATGAGAGCATTTAAATCTTAGTCTAGAAAAGTTGTGGACAGTAGGCATTTTTTTCTAAAATGTAAAACATATACAAGAACTATCCATAAAATTGGAGTTTTTATTAAACGTAGTCTTAAGTAGAGTGCTTGTAATTTGTTTCCTCAATTGGTACACTTTTAGAAAGTACTTAAAAGAGCAGCAATGAAAAAATAAATTTAAATCATCTAGCAGGGAGTATTTTTCCATATAGTCTCAAAAAGCCAATAAAATATATAAGATGAGATGTATTATATAAAAGCCATTTAAGAATCCTTTTCTGAAGGGTAAATTGGACAAGAATTCAAAATAACCAAATGAAAATGAATCAATAATATAATGAAAATAGACTTTATGAAACTTTCAAGAAGCATTTGGAGTGGACATAGCACTTTAAGGTAATGAAAGTTTTTTGTCTTTTTTTATATATTATCTCAGACCTGCACAAGTGAACTCTATCAGAAGGAAGTAATGAAATGTGGGTTGCAGGTACGAGCTATAGGGCTGCTTTCCCAGGCACAAGGCCCTGGGTTTGATCTTCAGCACCACTAAAGGAAAAAAAGAAGGTTTATTTTTTAATTGGATTATTATAATCCAGGACACTTAATATATTTCAGAATTATTTTATTTCCTATTTTTTATTTTTGAGATGTTAGTATATAATCATAAAATAATAATTATACATTTCACCCTTTCCTTTCCTCTTTCCAAACCCTCTTATACACCCCTCTCTGTTCTCCTTTCAATTCACGGCCTCCTTTTTTCCCCAATTTTTGTTGTATGCATAAATGTATATTGATACACACACATTACTAAATATAAACTGTCATATTTGCATAATGTTCCTTGCATGCATGTTTTCATTTGGAGAATTAGTACTAAAAGTTGTAGAAACACTTTCCAGATAGTAGTTTATTGATGCTTATCTAGGCATTAATATGTCTGCATTAAATATAATTGGAGAATTAATTAAATTGATTTACACTAATTCATCTCCATGGAGAAAACCTTATAACCAAAGAATGAATAAGTGAAGATGATTGGTAAGAATTCAGGTCATCAGTGGGTTTTCTGAGATTTCCATAAATTCCTTTGTTTTTGTGTTACAATGCTGTAGGAATGGCAGTCCATAGCACACAGGGCAAACATGCTCTAGAACAGCTACCAATACAGTGTAAATAAAATGATAGACTTAGAATATTGTGAATGTTTTTGGAACTCAGTCATTCAGGTCTGGGGTGTGAATACTGCAGATGGAGTCACGTTGTAACATCTAATGTTAGACACACCTCTAGTGCTATAGCAACATATTATTCCCACGAATAGCTGCCGATTGTGTATTCTGCCTTGACCCAGTATATAAGGTTTATTGTCTTCTTTGCTTTGCAGTAGTAATTTCAGTCCCAACTTAAATCACAATTTGTCTTCATTTCTTATTGCCTTTAAATCTGGTAACACACATAAACAAACTCTATTGCTAACCAAAACCAACCAACATTTTTGTCAGTCAACAGTCTGTGAAACACCTATCATATCCTTCCCTCAATCTGAGAACTCTCTTACCATAGCAGAAGTAAGTTTCTTAATTATGTTTCTATGGTTCAAAAAGAGAGACACACAACAGGGAAGCATAGCCACAGTGTAAAACACTGATGATAAATTTTCTTAGAGCAGGTACTCCTCAGTGTATCTGCAAATAAAACCTACAGTCAGACATAATACTTTCTAGCATTTTGTAATGGATTTTACACAATTTCTTCATGCTACAGTTATGAATATATGCTAATGACTGTGATAACTGTGCATCCATTTTCCACAACACTGTTCTTCTTGTTTTGTTTTGTTTCATTTTGTTTTTGTTTTTTTTGAGACAGGATTTCTCCGTGTAGCCCTGGCTTTCCTGCACTTGCTTTGTAGACCATACCGGCCTTGGACTCACAGAGATCTACCTTCCCAGAGTGCTGGGATTATAGGCACCTGGCAGAACACTCTAATCTTTAAACTCGAGGTGCTCATAGTAGTTAAACAAAGGCATTGGACTTTATAATGAGAGGTAATAGTGAATTATATTTAACTTTTCCCCCTTTTGATGTGAAACTCACTCCTGTCACCAGCTCCAAATCTTCAAAGGTGGAAAGCCCCCATGGCAACTGGAAATTCACAACAACCAGGACCTCTTCTGGACACCCACTGTGATTAATTAGTCCATGAGAGCCCAACAGTTAAAAACAATCTCACAGTCAGGATAATCACAAGCTGAAAACTCCATCACACCACCTCCAAATTAATAAGTAGAAACTATCTCCTACATGTCTGAAATCACCATCATTATGCCTGTTTACACACTTTTTACTCATTATGGTTTGGTTCACATTTGTTCTAACAAAGAGTCAGTGAAGGTAGAATTAGGAGTTCTCCAAGCATGATGTTTGGTAAACCTCTTACCCTTAAATTGTAGCTTTTAGTCTGTGTTATGCTTGCTTAACTAGACTTTTTTTTTTTTTTTGTCTTATAGGTAACTATTTTCTAGAGTTATAGATTCTCCTTTGTATTCATTTTCAATGATTCAATAATCTAACAAGATAAGTAAGAGACAATTGTCCTTATCACATTGTAATTAACACCTTTATGAATAAAACCTCATTAAAAATAATAACAGCCCACAGAGCTTCTCCTTGATTTACCATGGGATGATGTCCCGAAAAGGCCAACTTTGATTTATCATGAGATTATGTCCTGACAAAAGGCAGTTTTGCTGAGAGCCTTATGAGTTGAATCTGTGTTCCACGCTGTTAACCTTTCCAATATCAGATGCAGTAGTGTAGTCTATTGAAGTAGTGGTCCTTTGTTCCCACCTTCAGGGTGGACAGGTTGCTGCAGTGTGATGACGCTGCCCCACACCATGAGGATATTGCTCTGTGTAGCACTAACCTGGACAAAGAACAAAATTCAAAGCAGGGTTTTACTGGGTACAAGTAGTTTTTGTTTTGTTTTGTTTTATCATTGTAAAGTTGGAAGATCCTGTGTGGAAATACTGTCAATCTAGATTTTGTGTATACAGACGTCTCTCCTACAGCTTTGGCTAGTGGAGAAATACAGTGGAGGAAGAAGACTAAAAGTCATGAAGTCCCTTTCCAAGTTCTCTGCTAAGAGGAGGTCCTCCTTCCCTGCCATCTGACCCTAGCTTATCAGGTAACTTCAGGACTGGTTGCATTGTCCTACTCTGTGGGCTAGCAAGGCTGTTCCTCCCTTAGCGGGGGGAGAGGTGAAGGAGTCAGTGAACTTTGAAAGGGACAGGGAGGAGATGAAGGAGGGAGGGTGGGATTGGGTGGGAATGAGGAAGGGGGCTAAGGCTGGGATACAAAGTAAATAACATGTGATTAATATTAAAAAATAAAAATTAATATAAAAATGTCATGAAGTCACTACATTCATGGTAAAAGAGAATTGTTTTTAGTCAATACCAATTCAAACTCATTTTAAATCTGCATCTATCAATTAATGATAATATTATGCTTATAGAAAAAAGAATTTGCAGAAATGGTTTGTTCCTAATATACTAGTCAACCAGTCAATGTGCATCCTACTGAAAACTGACAATCAGACTCATTCTGTCTCATTTATGAAAGTCAAACAATTGAAGACAGGCTTGATGCATTAACATGTGTCTAGAAGTCACACTGCTATAGATGATATGACCCCTCAGGATTTTGCAGGCGTCTTAGAACCAGCTGATTTCTGAACTTTTCATAATAATAGTAATAATAAAGTGCACCCAGCAAAGTTATTAGTAGTCTGTATCTGTCCTACTCAAAAAGAGCCGTAAGCTGCACTTCAAGCAATGCAAAACAGAAGTGGGGATTTACAGATGCACAGGGTTTAGTTGATATTTTGATTGATGCTCATTTATTCAGCTTCTGCTTATTAATCCACTATATGTAAACTAGTATGCTAAGGTCTTAATGCTTTAAGATGCATGACCTGAAGTGATTCAACCCCTTGGAAATGAAAGTCTCCATAGTGAACATAAATGAGAAAACTCACTCAGCAGTATCTAAGATAGGGTCTATGGCAAATTTTCCTTATTTGGCATACTCAGGGAGATTTGTTATATGTTCTTACATAGGAGTTATTTTTGTATCCTACACATTATGTTTAT
The DNA here is from genome assembly GCF_030254825.1 of Meriones unguiculatus. NCBI lineage: Eukaryota > Metazoa > Chordata > Mammalia > Rodentia > Muridae > Meriones > Meriones unguiculatus. The sequence goes on along the minus strand of NC_083356.1, from coordinate 40,160,315 downwards.
TTTGATATTGATCTTAATTATATCTATGAATGAAAGTAATTCCTCAACGCTGGAACTAAAATTTCTATCTAGAGATTATTGTGACTTAGCTAGGTAAATATCCCTTCAGTACTGGAAAGGTGTAAGATAAATATATTTTATCTGCCTCGTGAAATTCTAAACTTAATATGGTCAAGTTTTTTTATAGCCCATAATTCATAGCAAGTGCTTAAAAATCATTAGTTCAATGCTTTAACTTGGTAATATAATATTCTCCCTAAATCTTATTCAAGATTTGTATGAATAAGAACCAAAGGTTCCAGCTTAGTATCGTTATGGCTGAGTAATGTAAGTAAGGCTGATGGAAATGTCTATATAGCAGCTTCTGGAGGGATATACTGTGATACATTGGTTCTAAAGAACACAAAGAAATGTGTATGTCTCTGATTAAAGGTTATTATTCAAAGATCTATATTAAAGGATTTTGCAGCTTTTGTAATATTCCTTGATGAAATAAAAAAGTGTTTTTAAGAAATTAAAATCGGAGGAGCCAAGATGGCGGCGCCGGGAGAGCGCCGCGTTTGAGAAGCAGGACAGCACTCGCAGTGCAGAGACCAGGAGACTGAACTCTGGGTCCTGAAACTACATCAATCGTGTTTCCCAGGTGAGGGGAGGCTCCCATGGTGTGGGAATCGGTCGGGTCCACTCACGGCTACCCAGCCAGAACCCGGAAGAAATCCTGGGTAACTCCGGCTTTGTGTCTCCGGGCAGGAGCCGCAAGCTTCCGTGTCCCAATCACTTTCCCAGGCTGATCCGTGAGCACAAGGGTGCCTGAGGCTGGGAGTCCCAGTCGCGGGGGGACCCCACTGGGAAGCAAAGTTGCCAGACTGATCACGGGTCACCCAGTCTTTTCCCGGAAGGTCTCTAGGACTGCGGTACCCACCGCCAACACAACTGAGCTCCTGCCGCTCAGGGAGTTGCGCGCTCAGCTCAGCGGTACAGACAAGCTGTGCACCCCAGTACAACAGGGACTGGGAACCCCTGTCCAGAGAGGACCCCACAGGGAAGGAAGAAACCGTGCTGCTGGGGTCACCTAGGGAAAGTCTACAGACTGCAAATCGCAGACAGGTGAGTATGCCCAGCCATCACAGATCTGGGCCCAAACAGGGAGCACAGAGTGCTTGGGAACTCAGCTCCCGCAGACTAGCAGGCAGGCACACACTCCACCAGCCCAGAGGCCTGCATTGTACCAAATACACCTTACAGGCAGAACTGTGCGCCCCAAGACACCAGAGCAGTACTCACCTGCCACAGATTACATCTTGGGTTCTGGGGCACAGAGCCCCAACCTCAGACCTACAAAAGACCGAAAACCCTGAGATCAACCCCCCAGATACTGCTCCAAGGGGCAACCACTTATCCCTAACAAAACCTACCAAACCACGGGACACACAGGTTACAGCAGTTGATCAATAAATTTACAGCAAAAAATCCAGAAGGAGGGCAGCTGTCTTCAGGACTTCTCCCAGTGAGAGGAGAGCCCTCTCGACTAATCAGGACCACAGTTACTATGCCTGAGGTGAGCTGTAGCAACTCCTGAAAAACACCGGACATCCAGTGACTATACCCAAAAAGCTGGAAAGGCTTCCTTCAGGAAAAACCATCTTCCTGCCAAGGGGATTCTCTCCACTACAAGAGTTCAGGAACAACCAGAAACTAAATTCAAACAACTAAGATAGCCCAATGGGTAGAGGACAGCTTAAAAGTTCAACCAACAAAAGCTAGAGCAATATGGCATCTCCAGAACCCAGTTATCCAGGGGCAAATAGCCCTAGACACCCCAGCATAAATGAAATTCAAGGAGATGACCTAACATCTATGCTCATGAAGAAGATAACAGAGGAAACAAATAAAATACAAAAAGAATTAGAGGAAGATAAAAACAAACAGATCATGGCTATCCGTAAAGAAATGGAGGAAATTAAAAACAAGGAGATTATGGCCCTCCGTGAAGAAATACGGGAAGCTGCAGCCAAACAGTCTGTGGCCTTTAGAGAGGAAATGCTTAAATCACTGAATGAAATAAAAGAAACAGTGGATTGTTCAAACAAACAGCTGAAGGAATTGACGGAAAAACATGAAAATAGAGTCAGACAGGGAAAGGAAACGAACAAAATAGCTCAAGACCTGAAGATAGAATTGGAAAAATTAAAAAAAACACAAATGGAAGAAATTGTGGAGAGAAAGAACTTAGGGAAGAAAGCAGGAACTACAGATGTTAGCATAACCAATAGGCTACAAGAAATAGAAGAAAGAATCTCAGGTGTGGAAGATACAATGGAAGAAATAGATGTATCTGTCAAAGAAAATGTTAAATCTAAAAAATTCCTGACACAGACCGTCCAAGAAATTCAAGACAACATAAAAAGACAAAACCTAAGAATAATAGGAATAGAGGAAAAAGAAGATTCCCTGCACCAAAGCCCAGAAAATATTTTCAACAAAATCATTGAAGAAAATTTCCCCAACTTAAAGGAGAGATCAATAAGAATACAAGAGGCCTATAGAACACCCAATAAATTAGACCAGAAAAGAAAATCCTCTCGCCACATAACAATCAAAACCATAAGTATACAGAAAGAAGAAAAAATACTAAAAGCTGCAAGAGAAAAAGGCCAAGTAACCTATAATGGCAAACCCATTAGAATCACACCTGACTTTTCAACAGAGACTATGAAAGCCAGAAGGGCCTGGACTGATATCATGCAGACCCTAAGAGAACACAGATGTCAGCCCAGGCTACTATACCCTGCAAAACTCTCAGTCCTCATAGACGGAGAAAACAAGATATTCAATGACAAAAACAAATTTCAACAATACCTACAAACAAATCCAGCATTACAGAAGACACTGGAAGGGAAAATACAACCCAAGAAATACATTCAAAAAAACACAGAAAATAAATAACCCCACTACAGTAAAACAAAAAGCAACCAAGCACACAACTGCATGACCACAGCCAACATCAAATTCAAAGGATCTAACAGCCACTGGTCATTACTGTCTCTCAATATCAATGGACTTAATTCTCCAATAAAGAGACACAGACTAACAGAATGGATGCGTAAACAAAACCCAGCAATGTGTTGTATACAAAAAACACACCTAAGTCACAAAGATAGACATTACCTGAGGGTAAAGGGATAGAAGAAGGCTTTTCAAGCAAATGGACTCAAGAAGCAAGCAGGAGTAGCCATTCTAATATCTGATAAAATAGTCTTTCAACCAAAATTAATCAAAAGAGATGGGGAAGGACACTTCATACTCATCAAGGGAAAATTCCACCAAGAAGACATCACAATCCTGAACATCTATGCCCCAAATACAAGGGCACCCACATTTGTGAAAGAAACATTGATAAAATTTAAACCATACATAGATCCCCACACACTAATAGTGGGTGACTTCAACACCCCACTCTCAACAAAGGACAGGTCAACTAAACAGAAATTAAACAAAGAAACAATATCTCTAACAGAGGTCATGAATCAAATGGACCTAACAGACATTTACAGAACCTTACACCCAAACACAAAAGAATTTACCTTCTTCTCAGCACGTCATGGAACCTTCTCCAAAATAGACCACATAGTTGGTCACAAAGCAAGCCTCAACAGATACAAGAAGATTGAAATAATCCCTTGTATCCTGTCTGATCACCATGGAATAAAGCTGGACCTCAGTAACAAAAAAAAATAGCAAAAAGCCTACACATACATGGAAACTGAACAACTTGCTCCTAAAAGACAGCTGGGTCAGGGAAGAAATAAAGAAAGAAATTAAAATCTTCCTAGAACTCAATGAAAATGAAGACACAACATACCCAAACTTGGGGGACACAATGAAAGCAGTGCTAAGAGGAAAGTTCATAGCACTAAGTGCCTTCAAGAAGAAATTTGAGACAGCGCATTCAAGCAACTTAATGGCTCACTTAAAAACCCTAGAAAAAGAAGAAGCAGACACACCAAGAAGGAGTAGACAGCTGGAAATAATCAAACTCAGGACTGAAATCAATCAATTGGAAACAAATAAAACAATTCAAAGAATCAATGAAACCAAGAGCTGGTTCTTTGAGAAAATCAACAAGATAGACAAACCCTTATCCAAGCTAACTAAAAGGCAGAGAGACACAACCCAAATCAACAAAATCAGAAATGAAAAGGGGGACATAACTACAGACACTGAGGAAATCCAAGCAATCATTAGGACTTACTTCAAAAGTCTATATGCAACAAAATTTGAAAATTTAAATGAAATGGACAATTTTCTTGATCGATTCCACTTAACAAAGCTAAATCAGGACCAGGTAAATAAATTAAATAGTCCTATATCTCCCAAAAAAAAAAAAAAATAGAAGCAGTCATCGAAAGTCTCCCATCCAAAAAAGGCCCAGGACCTGATGGTTTCAGCGCAGAATTCTACCAGACATTCAAAAAAGAGCTAACTCCAGTTCTCTTCAAACTATTCCACAAAATCGAAACAGAAGCAACATTACCAAACTCATTCTATGAAGCCACAGTCACCTTGGTACCTAAAACTCACAAAGACCCAAGAAAAAAAGAGAACTTCAGGCCAATCTCCCTTATGAACATTGATGCAAAAATACTCAACAAAATACTCACAAACCGAATACAAGAACGCATCAAAGATATCATCCACCATGACCAAGTAGGCTTCATCCCAGGTATGCAGGCATGGTTCATTATACGGAAATCCATCAATGTGATCCACCATATTAACAAACTGAAAGAAAAAAACCACATGATAATCTCCCTAGATGCTGAAAAAGCATTTGAAAAAATCCAACATCCTTTCATGTTTAAAGTATTGGAGAGATCAGGGATACAAGGCACATATCTAAACATAGTAAAGGCGATATACAGCAAACCTATAGCCAACATCAAACTGAACGGAGAGAAACTTAAAGCAATCCCACTGAAATCAGGGACAAGACAAGCCTTGTCTCCATATCTCTTCAACATACTTCTGGAAGTCCTTGCTAGAGCAATAAGACAGTTGAAGATACAAATTGGAAAGGAAGAAGTCAAATTATCACTATTTGCAGATGATATGATAGTATATGTGAGTGAACCCAAAAACTCTACCAGGGAACTCCTATAGCTGATAAACACCTTCAGCAAAGTGGCCGGATATAAAATTAACTCAAAAAAATCAGTAGCCCTCCTGTATACAAAAGACAAAAGGGCTGAGAAAGAAATTAGGGAAACAACACCCTTCACAATAGCCACTAATAACATAAGGTACCTCGGAGTAACCCTAACCAAGGAAGTCAGACTTGTATGAAAAAAATTTCAAGTCTCTGAAGAAAGAACTAGAAGAAGATATGAGAAGATGGAAAGATCTCCCATGTTCATGGCTTGGCAGGATTAACATAGTAAAAATGGCCATTTTACCAAAAGCAATCTACAGATTCAATGCAATTCCCATCAAATTAACAACACAATTCTTTACAGACCTGGAAAGAAAAATTCTCAACTTCATATGGAATAACAAGAAACCCAGAATTGCTAAAACAATCCTCTACAATAAAAGATCTTCTGGAGGTATCTCCATCCCTGATCTTAAGTTGTACTATAGAGCAACAGTTTTAAAAACTGCATGGTACTGGCAGAATAACAGAATAGTGGATCAATGGAACCGAACAGAGGACCCAGAAAGAAACCCACACACTTATGGACACCTGATCTTTGACAAAGGCGCCAAAACAATACAGTGGAAAAAAGATAGCATCTTCAACAAATGGTGCTGGTCCAACTGGATGTCTACATGTAGAAAAATGAAAATAGATCCATACTTATCACCCTGCACAAAACTGAAGTCCAAGTGGATCAAAGACCTCAACATAAAACCTGACACATTAAATCCTCTAGAAAAAAAGTGGGGAATACCCTAGAACTCATTGGTACATGGGAAAACTTCCTGAACAGAACACCAACAGCACAGGCTCTAAGAGCAACAATCAATAAATGGGACCTCATGAAACTGAAAAGCTTCTACAAAGCAAAGGAGACCATCACCAAAACAAAGCGACTGCCTACAGATTGGGAAAGAATCTTCACCAACCCTTTATCTGACAGAGGACTCATATGCAGTATATATAAAGAACTAAAGAAGCTGAAAGGCAGCAAACCAAGTAATCCACTTAAAAAATGGGGAACAGAGCTAAACAGGGAATTCTCTGTAGAGGAATACCGAATGGCAGAGAAGCACTTAAAGAAATGCTCAACCTCACTAGCCATTAGGGAAATGCAAATCAAAACAACCCTGAGATTTCACCTTACATCCGTGAGAATGGCCAAGATGAAAAACTCAAGTGACAACACATGCTGGAGAGGCTGTGGAGAAAGGGGAACCCTTCTCCACTGCTGGTGGGAATATAAACACTCTGGAAATCAATCTGGCACATTCTCAGACAACTAGGAATAGTGCTTCCCAATGATCCAGCCATAACAATCCTAGGCATATATCCAAAAGAGGCTCACGTAGACAAAAAGGACATTTGCTCAACCATGTTTGTAGCAGCTTTATTTGTTGCTGGAAACAGCCCAGATGCCCCTCAACTGAAGAATGGATGCAGAAATTGTAGTACATCTACACAATGGAATATTACTCAGCAATGAAAAATAAGGAAATCATGAAATTTGCAGGTAAATGGTGGGATCTGGAAAGGATCATCCTGAGTGAGTTGTCCCAGAAGCAAAAAGACACACATGGTATATACTCACTCATATAGACATACAACATAGGACAAAACCACTATAACCTGTGCCTCTAAAGACTCTAAGCAAGAGAGAGGACCCTAACTAAAATGTCCAATCCCCATCCTGAAAGGCAAAGAGGATGGACATCAGAAGAAGAAGAAAACAGGAAACAACCTAGGAACCTACCACAGAGGGCCTCTGAAAGCCTCTGCCCTACAGACTATCAAAGCAGATGCTGAGCCTGATGGGCAACTGTTGGGCAGAGTGAATGAAACTTTATGTAAGAACTGGGAAATAGTAAGAGCTGGAGAGGACAGAGTCTCCACAAGGAGAGCAACAGAACAAGAAAATTTGAACACAGGGAACTTCCCAGAGACTCATACTCCAACCAAGGACTATTCATAGAGATAACCCAGAACCCCTGCACAGATGTAGCCCATGGCAGCTCAGTCTCCAAGTGGGTTACATAGTAATGTGAAGAGGGACTGCCTCTGACATAATCTGATTGGCCTGCTCTTTGATCACCTCCCCCTGAGGGGGAGCAGCCTTACCAGGCCATAGTAGAGGACAATGCAGCCACTTTTGATGTGCACTGATGGACTAAGTTCAGAAAGGAGAGGAGAACCTCCCCTATCAGTGGACTTGTGGATTGTCATGCATGCAGAGGAAGGAGGGGGGGTGGGATTGGGAGGGGAGGAGGGAGGGGCTTATAGGGGGATGCAGAATGAATAACGTGTAATTGATGAAAAAGTTAAAAAAAAAGGAAAAAAATAATTTAAGAACCTTAAATGACTTTCAAAAGTGGAGGAAAACATGGAGTTAGTCAATTTACATGGAACATGTCTCGCCCCTGGGGGCAATGGTCTCCTGAACCTACTCAGACCTCGGACACCACCACTGCTAGTTCTAGAACTGATGCAAGATGTTCCAACGAGGGGGTTAAGGCTTCCCATAATATTTCCTATAAGCCCACACCTGTTTGTTTATATCTCCCATTTTTATTCATTATTAGCCAGATAGAGCCAAGTAATTGTGGTGATGATACTTGCTTTTTAGCCCAATGCTGGAATGCTGGTGAATTTAGGTATGCCCTGGTTACTGGCATGCCTCGCTGGGTGCCTGTGCCCGTTGATGCCTCTCACGCTATGACTCTCTTCAGACAGAAAAGGAATCTTGTAACTACAGCCACCATTTTACTGCCATCTCATTGGCGGCTGTTGGAGCTACCCCCGCAGCATTAGCCATGAGTCATACTGTGCAAACTGTTCAGACCCTGAATAATCTTTTAGCCAATGTAGCTCATGCCTTAGATGTACAAAAAGGAATTAATGCTCATCTAAAAGGAGGCTTGATGGGGTTCAATCAGAGGATTGACCTCGTGCAGGAGCAAATTGATAACTTATGGCAAATCGCTCAACCTGGCTGTCAATGAAAGTATGCTGGACTTTATGTCACTAGCATATAACATGAGAAATTTTCCTGTGCTGCAAATCTGTCTAAACAATTGTCTAGCTATATTTTAGGTAATTGGACTGGAGAATTCAATACTACGATGGAGCAGCTGAAAGTGGCCATTATCACAGTAAATTCTACCAGAATGGACGCAGGACTAGCCACAGGATTATCACCATGGATTGCTGCAGCCATGAATCATCTGAAGGAATGGGCGGGCATGGGAGCGTTAGCAGGCCTTCTGGTGTTGGTCTCCTTGGTTTGCCTGTGGTGTATATGCAAGATTAGAGTCTCACAACAGCGTAATGCAGCCATGAGCATTCAGGCCTTTACAGCCATTGAAGCAGGACAGTCTCCCCAAGCATGGTTGGCTACCATAAAAAAGCTAAAATGTTATGCTCAGGATGCGAGGCTAAGCACTGCACTCAGGGTCAGCCGCTTTGGACCCAGAGAAGAGCATGTCTGATTGCATGCGGGTTGATGCCCCAGGTCCCGCCTCTGAGAAAAAGGTATCAGACGGGTCTGATGCTCTTTGGGTGGATGACCCCTAAATGAACATCGGTACAAAGTCCCAATTTATTTCTAATATCAGAGATCAGACCTCTACTCTTGCTGATGCGTCTAAAACAAAAATGGGGAACTGTAGAGAGCTGCGTAATGCCGCGCCTTAAAGATGGAGCTGGTTTCTGCCTTCCACCTTCCCGATGGTGAGTGCTCTCTGTCACAAACAACTCCACATTTGGCTAAGGCTGAGGATCTGGCATGCTTCCATGTATGTGGACCTATCTGCATTGCCCACGTGGCACGCTGGGGTTGGCTATCCAGAGGCTATTTAAGCTGTGGGCTGGCTTTCCCCAGGGTCAGATGATTGTTCAAGGTTCCTGAATAAACTGCATTGAAAAAAAAAATAAATTAAAAACAGGACTAGTTCATAATGAATTTTTTCTAGTTCAAAATTTAAAAAGGCAAGACAGTAACAACTAATATGATATAGAGTAAGATCATTTGTGTCTTGGTAAATCTAGGTCTAAGTCTAGGCCTGCATTGAACCTGTTGCTTGAGATTTCTGAGAACTGGGTGTTAACACATAGAGCAGGCCAGATAATACCTATTTCATTCACCTGGTATGAGGCACGAGCAAAGTACACCATGCAAGCGGAGAGAATGTGGCTCAGCAAATCACAGAGGCTCGCCGAATGAAAGATCTTGTCCCTTCCCCTTTTTGAGTAAGTAGAATTTTGTTTTGCACATAAAATAGGATGCGAAAGGGAGGAAGTCTTAGGCTGTGTCTGCAATATGAATCTGCTTGGTAGGAAAATTAAGGTGCATTACAGAATAAAGTTATTTAACCCAAAGTGCTTACAGAGACTGGGAAATGGGCTCTAGGGCACAAGCTCGTTGGTGAGAGAAATGTAAAAAAGAGGTTCAGTCCTTGACTAGTAGTGTAAGAGCCAATTTTATCTATCAGTTGTTTATTATATCACATTTGTTTTTCTCCCCAACCAGAAGGCACTCGGGGTCATCAGATGGCTTATGCATCAGGTACTCCTTCCACCTTCTTTGCAATTGTTTGACAGCATATTTTTGGCACAGACAGGCCAACTTCTTTTGACCCTCAGCCTTCTGTAGGATTTAAGGAATAGAAGAAAATATATATTTGCTGTTGTTGGTGGAAAGAGGAAAATGTAAGACAAACTGCAGGTATAATAAAGAGGGAGTGAAGTAGGAACATCAGAAAATTAATTTTCTAGCTCCAAGCACTATTGGATTGTAGCTCAATAATCCACTGGAGACACTCTATATGTTCATCATGGGAAGCAGGTAAACAGAGCAGAGAGAAACACTAACTGATGAGTCACAGAAAGATGTCTGAAGGAGGAAAGATCCCAGCAGCCTCCATTGCTTGCTTACTTTTTCTACCATACAGGAAATGTTCAGCTGCCTGCTGCCCCATTGTCTCCACCAAGGTAACCTTTGGAGAAAGCTTCTTTGTATTTTGATGGGTGACCTACGCATAAAGCCTCTAGCACCAAGTATCTCCCAAGGCTTGCTTAGGGTTGTTGATTTAGCTGGTGGTTTATTATCCTCATCACATCAGTAGAATTTACTTGTGTAAATATATTTTCAGGTGGATTTACAATTTAAGAAAATGCTATCAGTCTGCATCTCTTTTCTCAGACAAGAAGCACATACCGGTAGATCCAAAATACTTTGTAAATAATCAATATAGTGTTCTTATATAAACATTATAATTTAAAAGCAAGTTTCTGAAAGTTATCTGTTTAGGTCCACACAATCTTAATAAATTAGGCACAGTGTGTTAATAGTTATCTGCAGATGAGGACACAGAATCTTGAAAATTTACTGAATAATATACCAAAAAGAAAGCCAGATCAGTAATCCAACTTCTGTATACAAACATAGTCTAAACAATATCATCCGGAAGCCCTGAATTATTTCATTATCTTCTGGACATTTCTTACTTGTGGTGTATAACACAGACTGTGATGACATTACAGTTAAGAGCACTTTGGAAAATGCAATCTTGGTCTTGGTCCCAACCAGCAAGAACTTTATTCTGGCTTGGAAATAGATTATATAGAAAATGAATCATCTCTGACTCTCATGGGAGTCTCTGAATAGGGGTTGAAATGAGCGCTAAGACAGTGCTACTAGTAGAATTCCAAAGAATAGGATGGCATTATGTTATAGAGTGGAAGCAGACAGTTTCTGGTGAAAGGCACTCACAAGCAAAGGTAAGGGATGTAAAGAATTACTGCCAAAGGATAGGGAGAGGTGCAGAATGAAGATAGAGTTCAAGTGTAGGCAAGTAATTGGCCATATGTTTTGCTGCTTGGAAATTATAGTGTATATCCAAGAACAAAGGGTCTGGCATCAGATTGTTGGCATTTAAGTATCTGTAATTCGCTGAGCTACTGATATGGCTGTTTCCTCATCTGTCAATGAAGAAAATAGTGCCAATATACCAGAGATTTCAAGTCCCATAGAATGTGCATAACAAGTCTCCTGATAGAACACCACCTATAGTTAGAGAACATTAAGAGAAGTATGTCCTGTTAGGGTAAGAAATTGTTAAGATATATGGGAATGTTTAGAATCACAGCATATAGTGACCTCACACTTTTCAAGTTAAAATAAGGAACCTCTACCTCTAACTGGGGAGCTATTGAAAAATTGATGGCTTCTAAGGGATGAAAATCTAGTATTCTTTAAGGGTATGGACCTTGTAAGGCTGCTAAGTGTCAGTGTTCCACACTCATGAGTAAATACTCATCAGAAGTTGGGCTTGGAAGGTTATTTGAAAATACAGAGAGAGAACACCAACCTGGGAGGGAAAGAAGAGGCTGGGCAGGAGGATGAGAATAAGGAGATGGGTTAAATATTATTTGAACGCATTATAAAAACCCTCAAATTATTAATTAAAATCGTATGTGAAAAATTCTAACAGTACAAAAGTAAATGAAAAGAGATGTTACTGATTGTTATGACCAAGCACCATGTGTATGAGACGGATGTTTGGGGAAAAGCGAAATCATAATGGTCCTAACCGTAGGAAAAACATTCTAATTCTCGGTTATCATGATCAGACAGCACTTATAGAGGCCAGAACATTGTGTGCTATTTCCACAGTACAAGCCAGTGTCAGACTTTAGACCAAGAATGGTTAGAGTGGAAATGATCTTGGAAGTCACCCAGTATCTGTGTACATTATTAGATCTAGAAGAGATCTCACCAATGTCAGGTGCTGTTAGGGTAACAATAGCTAAACTTATACAAAGGGCCTATGGGAGTGCTGGGGCAGCAACAGCCTTCACACTTTATTGGAGGCCGCTGCGCTGACATCTAGCTACTACAAAAGTCTGAGCACTCTGTGTGGATGAGAAAGCTGATGCAGCATGGTCTCTGTGAAATTCCCTGACGCATATGTTGATGTATTTTGCTCATCACTGTTTCCCTAGCTACATTCCATTAAAACAGGAGACTCATAAGATGGTTTGTAGGGAAAAGCAGGAAGTGAAAAGGCCAAGATGGGTAAGCTTATTTAATTGCTATATATTACATAATTATATTTTTATTCATAAAACTTTGTAACATGAAGTCCTTGAGATAAAAAATAATTCGTATGAATTAGTTTTTCTATTTTATTACAAACTATTTCTTCATGCAGTAACAATGAATAGCCTCCAGAATTAAATTCTAATAAACCTACGTTGTTCAAAGAACAATACTACACACTTTTGGAATCGAGAGCAAAAATTGAACAAAATTTAAATAGACTGTGAAAATTTTCTTATTTTAAATACAGTTATATACAGTCATAAAAATCAACATGAATCTATTGAAATTTCTTATTTTAGCTCATTTAAGCCTCATGCTCAAGCAAGCATGTTGTTTTACAAACTATGTTGGATAAGGAAGACAATTGGAGATGCCTGATTGTTTCCTCATTATTGAACAGTTTAGCTTTCTTCAGGCTAACAATACTAATACAATAAAATAATTTCGGCTTCAGTTATTATTGATAACCTAGAAAGTATTTTAAAAGAATTCAAATTGTATAGAGTGAGTGGGAGAAGTTTATAATTTTACAAAGCATTAGGAAGGTGCATTAAAAAGATTAATACCATAAAATATTAAAATTGAATGCATAAAAAATAAAAGCAGCTGAATAAATACTAGAAGAGATTTGTGGCTAAGTAGGACAGCAAACACCGCTTACCTGAAGTACAGAAATTGCTCTCACAAATAGAAAGCAGCATACTGGCTAATAACACTGCAGAAAACCCTTAAGGGAATGATAGAAAAAAATTTAAAAACCAGGGACCTGAAAAGAGGAAATAGAAATGCACAGAGTGAATAAAGGTACTAATTGAGTTCGCTACCTCCAGCTTTGCCGCAGGCCACCCTTTTCCTCTGCACCCACCAACTCTGCAGAATCACTTTTCATAAACCCATTTCCATCTTCTCACACCAGCTGGGTAATGGTTCTGAGTGATCTGAGACCTGGGGCTACTGTACTCAGCAATCACTATTAGTTATTTCATAATGGTTTTTGTCCTTTGTGAGGGAACTTGCGTTTACACATAAATGTCCATTTTTGAACCCACACATTCAGTTTGCAACACATATTTAAAGGAATATTACTAGTAAACTTGGACTTCTGATAAGACATGGTGAACCTGCTCAAAGGCGTAGCCCCCCAGGTTCTCAGGACCTCACTGAGGGAATAGGTTCAAGAAAGAGACCATAGAAAACTTTTGTCCCAAGTTGTCATCTCTGATCTCTGTTTTTGATTAACACAGTTTCTGATAACTATCTTGCCAAATCATGATAGTTCATCTTTGGGGAAAACAGAAACCCCTGGTAAGTTTGGGTAGTCTAACTTCCTTCGAGGCACAGATGTCAATCAAGATTCTCTTGTGCTTTCCATAGAGGAGAATTTAATTCTTTTCTTTGTTATCTCTTTTATAATTTCCCACACAATTACTCCTCAAATTTAGTGTTTTAAAATCACTATTTATAATTATTTGTAGTGCATTGACTGGGGCTTAACCAAGTGGTTTTTGCCTGGATAGCTTGTGGAATGTCAGTAGACAGCAGCTTGACTAGTGCCATAAGCTCAAACAGTGCATTGATTGTGAAAGATGGCTCTCTCCCTCTCAGTTGCCTTGGATCTCTGTTCTGCTCCAAGCATCTTCTCTCCCAGTAGAATAGTGGCTTCTCTTCTGGAGGCAGCAGAGAGAAGGCATCACTCGAGCCAGCATTCTGAGAGTCTGAACAGATAGTTATACTCTAGTCTCAAAAGGATACAACATCGACTAAATTCTATTGGTCTCGAGTCACCAAGGCCACCAATATTAAGAGGAGAGAGATTAGACTCCACTCTTGGATAGGCATGTGGGAGTAGAGAAGGGATTGATTGCATTCACTCTCAGAGGATGTGAACCACACAGGCATTTGTTTGTTTTGTTTTGTTTTTCTTCCTCTCAATTTGTTTTGTATGAAGGTAATATTTCTCTACTAAGTAACTTAGTCCCTCACCCCTCCACCTCTTTTCCCATGTTTCATAGAAATTATTTTTAAAATACAGAGATGCTGTGGTTATATGATATAATCTATCTGCCTCTGGTGTTTCTAGGTTCTTTCCTGATTCTTTCATCAAAGTGATTGACATAAACCTAAGCTGAGAAACTTTTTTTTCTTTCTTTCTTTCTTTTTTTTTTTTTTTTTTGAGAAACTTTTTCTTTGTACTGAAGGAAAGTGGTTTGGTGAAAATAAGAGGTCCAGTTGCAATCTTCTACTACCATGTGGGGTGTTCTCCCTTTGGATCTGTCTTTGAGGATCTCATGCTTTGAATTCCTGTGAATTTTCTTTGCATTTCCAGGCTGCAAATCAGGCTAGAGAGTACCAGGCTCTGTGCTTGAAAATAGTTCTTTTCCCATTTTAGAAACCAATGCTCTGTGCAAAGAATAAGGAGAATTATGTAGGTCTATAGGCAGGACCACCTCAGTGTCCATGTCCTAGACAAAGCTTCATTTTTAGGACTTTTATTCATATAATAAAGTTGCTTTTAGCTTATATTATTAAATACATGGGTATATATAAGAATGATTGATTAAATATTGATTTTGTTTATTGTCTAAAAGATACACAAAACTTGACTTGTTATATCCAGGCACTTTCTTTCTTTGTGCACATGGGAGCCATATCTTCATGTTCTTAATTCAACTGCACATTTTCCAGATAATTTCACATACTTTTCTATGAGGAATTGATAGTATTGATATTATTATTTGCAAGGTCTTGCTGGTTTAGACTCATTTATGTATAAATGTCATTTATATTCTTCCCTCTGCCCTTCCCTATGCTATTCATTTAATAATGGTTACACCAATGTTTAAGATTCTTCATCATCCACAGTAATGCTCATAGTAATCACTTCCAACAAGTCTGTGTTTTATGATCTTTGTTAATAATGATGGCAGGTACAAGTGTTACCAAATATATTCAGGAAAAAATAGTTTAAAAATGTATAATTGTATTATGTTAACTCTCAGAATCTTTGATAGAAAGGTTGACCCACATCTCTTTTAATTACATCTTTTCTTGAACTCTTCAATCAGTAATTATTGTACATCTGAAAATGTGATCTTGTACAATGTTGACTGTATCTTCCATATACTGCCACCATGAATAAGAAAGAATAGGAAACTCTAAGTTCCCTAAAAGACAGGAAATGCAGGCCAGGCAGTACAAAGAATGATGCCATGTATTGAGTAGTGGACTATGATAACAAAATTACTTAAAGTAAATAAAGATTCAATTAACAAGCACTTATTGGCATTATCAGTTCATAAGAGAAAATTGTTGTGGTTAATGAGCTAACTCCCTAAGTGACTGCCTCACACATAGGATTGAGCAGGCACATTTGGGGTACACAAAATATAGGACAATTGCTGTTACACTTGCTATCCCCAAATGACTTGCAGAGGTACAATCATGGTAGAAGAATGACTGTCATGGTAGACACATAGAGGAAACTAGAGTGCAAGTTTGAGAGTAGATATTTAATATTTCAAAACTCTGAATTGACTCACTAAGTGAGAATTACCCCCAAACAATATTTGTGCCATGTTGACACCTAATCTTATGTGCATCGAGAAAGATATAGCAGCATGGCAGCCATTGGAATCAATCTGCTTACCAGGCTGACCTACTGGAGCTAGGTCCTAAAATAGTAAATGTCAGAAATTTCTCAGGCACCGGGGTCAAACTTACCCACAGGGTATAGCATTAAAGAACACCTTGAAGTAGCCTGACAGGCTGGAGCCAATGGTATGAAGTCCTAGCTTCTTCTTTGTCAACTTAGAGTAACCCGAAGAAGCTTCTCCAAACTGGAGAGGGTCCACGAAGAATAGCCCCTTGAGTGATGGCCTTACTTGACTGAATATAAAAAGCATATTTTTCTATCACAGTATGTTGATTAGCCTCATGCAATAGGTAAGAAATTCAAGCCTTCATCCCAAGACTGCTTTGCCAGATGTTGAGTGCAGTGCTCAGCAGACTGTACTGTGCAAATGCATAGCCAGCAGGGATTTTTAAAGGGTGGCTCATTAAGACACTTCTGAGTAGGACAGACTGGTTTCTTAAAGAGTGATGCTCGTTAAGCCATGATGCATGGGCTTCTGTCAAAGACTCGTGTTACAGGTAAAACAACAGAGTTTCTGGTACTTGTTCACAAGACTATTATTTGTGTTTTTAAGTCATGGAAGGTGGAAGGAACCTAAGGTGCTGAGAGTTTTTGTAGACATAGCATGTGTTCCTATCCCCTGAAAATGGTACTGCATTTTGAATAAGAAATTAATATAGTGTGTCGTTGAAACAGTATACTTGTACAAACTAAAACAGGTACAAGTCATTGAATTAAGTACCAGAATTTCACACTACCTCTTCTAGAATAATTTTCCATTTCATAGGGGAGAAGTAAGCAAAGTATAGGGGTATAATGAAAAGTAAGTACCAGTCCTCAACACTAAAGAGCATGAAGTCACAAGCTCAGCTTACTTTAAGAAGAACCTCAATAATGCTGCAAAGATACTGCAATAGAAACAGCGTGGTCCTGGCATTAAAAAGACACACTAATCAATGGAGTAGAATTGAAGACTCACATATAAATGCATACTTTTACAGTCATCCAACTTTTGACAAAGAAACATAATCTACACACTGGAGGGAAAACAAATGGTGTTAGTCAAGTTCACTAGCTATATTTAGAAGAATTAAACTGAATCCTTATTTCTCACCCTGAACAACATTCAACTTCAAATGCATGAAGGGCTACAATGTGAGAACTGAAACCCTGAATCTGATGAGGGTAAAGTGAGAAATGTGCTTGAACCCATTGGCACAGGAAAGGACTTTCTGAACAGGACCCTGGTAGAACAGCCACAAACCCCAACAATTTATTAACGGAACAGCATGAAACTAAAAGGTGTCTGTATACCAGAAGACACCATGGTTTGGATGAAGAGGAAGCCTACAAAGTGAGAAAACTCTTTACCAGCTGTGCATATGACAAAGGGCTTATATCCAAAACTTATATACAAAAAAAAAACTCGTAAAATTAAATAGAAAAAAAAAACAAATTAAAATTAGAACTAAACAGAAAGCTCTCAAAAGATGAAACACAAATGGCTGAGCTGTCAGGGAAATGCAAGTCAAAACAACCTTGAAATTTCACCTTACACCCATTAGAATGGCTAAGATAAAAAAAAAAAACTCAAGTAAGATCACATGTTGGAGAGGGTGTGGAGAAAGGGAAACCCTACTCCATTGCTGGTGGGAATGTAAACTTGTACAACCACTCTGGAAATCAATCTGACACTTTCTCAGACAATTAGGAATAGTGCTACCTCAAGATACAGCTGTACCACTCCTAGGCATATATCTTCAAGTATACAACAAGGACATTTGCTCAACCATGTTCATAGCAACTTTATTTGTAATAGCCAGAAGCTAGAAGCAACCCAGTTGTCCCTCAATGGAGGAATGGATATAGAAATTATGGTACATTTACACAATGGAATACTACTCAGCAATTAAAAATAAGGAAATCATGAAATTTGCATGCAAATGGTGGGATCTAGAAAACATCATACTGATTAAGGTATCCTACAAGCAAAAAGACACACATGATATGTACTCATTTATAAGTGGACATTAGACATATAACATAGGATAACCATACTAAAATCTGTACACTAAAGAAGCTAATCAAGAAGGAGGACCCTGGGTAAGATGATCAATCCTCATTCAGAAAGGCAAATGGGATGGACATCAGAAGAGGGAAAATAAAAAAAAAAAAAAAACAAAAAACAAAAAAACAGGGAACAGGACAGGAGGCTATCACAGAAGGCCTCTGAAAGACTCTACCCAGCAGGGCATCAAAGTAGAGACTGAGACTCATAGCCAAACTATGAGCAGAGTGGAGGGTATCTTATGAAAGAACAGGGAGACAGAAAGACCTGGAGGGGACAGGAGCTCCATAAGGAAAGAAAAAAAAATCTGGGCACAGGGATCTTTTCTGCAACTGATAATCAAACCAAGGACCATTCATGGAGATATGCAAAACGAATCCCTGCACAGATGTAGCCCATGGCAGTTCAGTGTCCAAGTGGGTTCCATAGTAATGGGAACAGGACTGTCTCTGACATGAACTTAGGGGCTGGCTCTTTGATCAGCTCCCCCTAATGGGGTACAGCCTTACCAGGTCACAGAGGAAGACAATGCAGCCAGTCCTGATGAGACCTGATAGTCTAGGATCAGATGTAAGGGGAGGAGGACCTCCCCTATCAGTGGACTTGGAGAGGGCTATGTGTGGGGAAAAGAGGGTGGGATTGGGAAAGGTGGAAGGAGGGGCCTATGAATGAATGAATGAATAAACTGTAATTATTAAAAAAAGTTAAAAACTGTTCAACAACACCAGCCAGCAGGGAAATGCAAATTAAAACTAATCTGAGATTTCATCTTACTGTAATCAGAATGGCTGATATAAAATGATGTAATGACAAATGCTGTTATAGACAAGGAGAAAGAAGAACACTATTATCTGCTGGTAGAAGTGCAAATTAGTGCATCCACTATGGAAACCTATGTGACTGTTCATCAAAAAGTTAGAAGAAGATGTCCTAGATGATCTACTAACCACTCCTAAGCATGTACCCAAGGAACTCTATGTCCTACTGTAGAAATAGTTCCTTATTTGTGTTCATTGATGCTCTATTTATAATATCCATGGAGTGTAAACAACCTAGATGCCTATCAGCTGACAAATGGAGGGTGAAATTGTGGTACATTTGCACAATGACATATTATTTAGCTTTAAAAAAACAAAATCATGAATTCCACAATAAATGAAGGTACAAGCAATCACTCTTGGCGATGTGACCCAGACTCAGAAAGAGCCTAAAAGCCAGGCCTAGTAGATACCTACGAGGAAACAGTGTTTTCCAGGCACAACAGGACAGTCGCAAACATAAACCCACAGTAAATATGACAGCATGCATAAGACCTGCACAAGTTCAAGCCAGACCTCTCTCCTCCCAAAATCACGACATAGAAAGGGGAGGTGGGCACAAAAACCTACCAGCAGATAGAAGGTTGAGAGACAGTTTCCATAACAGTGTGGTTCCTAATCTGTCTATACTATAGTAAAAGACCACACATTCAAGAGTGTACAGACAACACAAATCGAACCTGATGTGTTTAAGAAAAATTATAAAGAATATAAAATTAGATGGGATAGAAGAGTAGGTGGATATGGAAGGAGCTGGATGAAGGAGTGAGCATGATGCAATATATTGTCTGACACTCTCAGGTAAATAATTTTTAAAATCAAGGAGAGAAAAGAAGAACCTACCTACCAGCCACTGTTTTGCATATGCTATATTTTTCTATAAAATGCCATTAGGCAGAAAGTGGTAAGAATTTAAAGATACAGATTTTGTTGAAAGTTTGCCTTATTTGCCTTATACACAACACACCCAAACACACCACACACACACACACACACACACACACACACACACACACACACATATAAAGAAAGAGAGAGAGAGCTTTTCAAGGTTTAACCACAGTACAGTGCATTTAGCATGACACTCACCATGTGTTCATATCCATTGAAACATGCTATGTTTCTCATGCCAACATAGCATAAAATTCAGTGTTGCATGTCTGGCAGGCAGAGGTCACAGGAAACTAGAAAAAGAAGGTAACACATCTTACATAGGAATGGACAACACGAGGAAGAGAGGCTTAAGGGCCAGATGGGTACTGTTTTCTGCAATACCAAAAACTACCCTGCTTTAGAGAGACTCAGCACTTCAGCCTTTCTAGAAGACATGCAGCCCGGACACAGCCTACAAAATGCATAGAGGAGTAACTAAGATCACAGGGGGAAATTCCTCCCAATTTTGTTCCGATTAGCTAAATAATTGATGGTCACTGATGTCTAGGATATTCATCCCTCTATTCTCTGTTATGGAGATGGCCTATGTGTTATAAATAAAGCTTTATTGGAGCACAGACATTCTTATTCACTTCTGTGTTGTCTCCAGCAGGCTTCATCTTACAACAGCCAAGTTGCATAGATGTGTAAGAGTCCCTCATCGCACAGCAGAG
Organism: Meriones unguiculatus; assembly: GCF_030254825.1. Classification (NCBI taxonomy): domain Eukaryota; kingdom Metazoa; phylum Chordata; class Mammalia; order Rodentia; family Muridae; genus Meriones; species Meriones unguiculatus. Next base: position 40,139,898 of record NC_083356.1, on the reverse strand, counting down.
GACCTGTATAATGTCAAAATCATTTACAATCTGTCCCTGGACAGACATGTTGCCCATCCCTGAACTACAGCAGTTCTCAGAAAATTCTAATTTCCTGTCATAATCTGTGAGTAGTATTTCAAATTTTTCTTCACATTAAAACCTATAGGGCCTTGGAAAATTTTTATTTAGAAATTAGACTGTAAGAAAATTAGTTCATTTTAATTTACACTAGGGGAAACATTTGATGCTGTAACTAATTTGATCATTAATTTTGAACATTGTATATACTATGGTTTGAAGCTTTTTTTTTCCTTTTTCTTTTTTCTTCTCCCATACAATATATCCTGACAACAGCCTCCCTCATTTCATACTTGTAGTCCCCTGCAACATCCCTCCTCTCCTAGATCCCCTGTTTCCCTTTAGAAAAAAATCAGGCCTCCCAATGATATCAACTGAAGATGACTTAACAAGATGCAATATGACTAGACACAAACTCAGTAGAAGGAAAAGAGTCCCGGGAGTAGACAAAAGAGCCAGACACAGCCCCTACTCCCAGTAATAGGAGTCCAACAACAACAATGACAATAACAACAGTAAAACCAAGCTAAACAACCACAGCATGTACACAAAAGGCCCAATACAGACCTGTGTTGGCTTCATGGTTACCATCAAGCTTGCTTTTATTCCTAATTCTTGTTTTTATTTCTGTTTGTTCTGGGATCCCCTCCATCACCATCCCATATATTAAAAAAAAAAAAAACAAGTAGAGATCAGGGTTTGTCCTAGGACTAATGAAAGCATAGTGGGAAAAATTTATGTTGTCATTTATGTAGACAAAATAGATCACACTAATGCAAATGTCGAGTGTCCTTAGCAACCTACTGGCCAAGTAGCCTCCAGCTTAAGTAACAACTAGAACGTCCATCATTGTGAAGTTGCTGTGTGCTGCTTGTATGCTATCTCAGTTAATCCTTAATGTGCATTTCAAGTTGAATCAAAAGCATGTTACAAATGAGAAAATGGGAGCTCAAAAAATACTGATCCATTTGCCTCACATTAAGAGGCAGCAAGTGCTGAAGCCAGAGCATAGCTTCACTTTGAAATCTGTTAACAACCCTCTAACTCACTATGCAAATTTGTCCAAATGGTCTGTTACCTACAATGAACTTGAAATTAGGAAAGAAACTGGAGATTCTAATTCTGGCTAGCTGCAGTCATTGCTACCACACAAATGTAAACTCCTTGACTGTAAGGAATGTCACCCAACACTGTCTGTGGCTATGCCATAGTGAAAGCAAGGTAGAATGCTTTATTTCTTTTTATTCACTGTTTTCAATATTATATTTGAAACACAGTCATTATTTTTAACGATTAAAAGTAAGAATTATGTATTACTACTTAAAGGTCATTGGAGGGCTATGTGGTGGGCTCAGAATTGCCACAATTTACCTTTAGAGTGAATTCCTTTCTTTTGTCATCTCCTCATTCTGTATATAATGGTCTGCTGTTGTTTGTCTTAGATGAGATGGTATCAGACTCATGTGGAAGTGATATCACTTAGACTGTCAAGGATAGAAAGGACTCTGTGTTGCCTTGTACCATGTTTAGCAGGCTGACTTTTTTGTTTGAGACACTATTACTGATTTCACTGAGTCATTGGCTGGTCCCCTTTTCTTCCTGCAGGATCACTTGGCTCTACTGAAAAACACTGACTGTATTTAAGAAATGCAGGAGAATTTGGAGTCCAAGCTCTCATGAAAGTGTGTGTATTCTGGAGTAGGCTAATGCTGTCATAAATTTTAGCAAGTCATCAAAGTGGAACTTTGAAAATGATTAAAATTGTGCTTACACAGCTCTTCCCCTGCACACATATTGTGTTGTTAACATGGATAAAACCATACCTTCTTGATGTTTACCATAATAATCTATTTTAATGTGTCAAAAGGCATGCTAATTCAGAAAAATGTTGACTTTAGCGTTAGTTCTGAAAATAGTAAGGTCAGTGCAACGTAATATTTCTTATCAGGAAACTGTTTACCATTTGTATAGTGGTTGAATAAATAACTAAAAAAAAAGTTTGGAAGACTTCCTTGCAAGGGATTCACAGTGGTCAACGGGAAGTGTGTTGCCATGGCTTAGAAACTGTCATGTCCAAATACTGACCTCAGAGAGTTGATGTAAGCAAGCACCAGAAAAATCTTGGCAACCCCTCATACCACTTTCTTAATAAGATGCTTAGGAGCCTGTTAGCAATTTAGGGTCCCCTGCCACCTTCATCAAGCCGCATACATACAAGTTTTAAACAATGGAAATGTTACTTCTCTTAGCAACCTCTTGACGACTCTCCACCCCTTTCTGTTCACATGTGCCCATAGATATATTCGCTATCAGGAGACAGACCAACCTTGTCTGGTTTGGGAAATGCATATAGTAAGGCATACTGTACTCTTTGAATAAAATTTTAGGCAAAATCTCCTACTTATCATCTTATGCCTATGGATAATACATATGTTTAAAACCAGATGCATTATAGGGAGAGGCACGTTTAGTAGAGGAAAAGATCTCTGTTAATAGTGACAGAGAATGAAGCTCTTGTCCATATTATCCAAAAAAAAAATGATGACCAAACAACCAATTGGCACCTTAGTTCTCTCTCACTGAAATGACCTGCTGTCTCTCTGGCTAGTGTATCTAAAATTTGTAGCTTTGCTTTGCTCTTAATAAAACTTTCTGGTGCTTTCTTTTTCTGTGCATCTTTTCTGATTTTTTGAACAAGGTGTGTGGTGGTTTGAATTAAGTGTGGCCTTTTTGGAGTAGGTGTGAACTTATTAGAGTAAGTGTGTCCCTGGTGACGGGGTTGGAGGTTTTAGAGGCTCAAGCCAGGCTCAGTGTCACTATCTTTTCATGCTGCCTTTGTATCTGAATGTAGAACTCTCAGCTCCTTCTCCAGAACCATGTCTGCTTGCATGCTGCCATGCTTTCCTCCATGATGATAATGAACTAAACCTCTGAACTGTAAGCCAGCCTCTAATTAAACAGTTTCCTTTATTTGAGTTGCCAGGGTCATAGTATCTCTTCACAGCAATAGAAACCCTAACTAACACAAGCCGCTATTAACTAGGAAGTACCGTGAGAGAAAGATTACTGGTAAGAAGTTGATAGATGTTCTCTGTCTAGTAAGGATTCAAGTAAAGGAGAGCCTTGGTAGTAGGAAATGCATGACCCTTCTTTAACACCTCCAATGTTTTTAACTCCAATACTTTTAATGTTTTAAGGTGTGAATTTCAGCACTGACTTGGACTCAGGGAATCAGAAACACTGTAGCAGGTACAGCAATCTAGACATTGATAGATTTCTAGGTGATTCCGGTGCATGGAAGTTTTTGAGAACAGTGGTTCCATTTCCATTTCTAATGTGTTTCCTATGTTTCCATACAACCTGTCCAGGAGCCATATCCTGAGAAAACTTCTATAATGAGATTTTCTAACTTTGGCATTACATTTGTCATGACAATCAAATGTTAGCAGACTATTTCCAAATGTCTCCTCAGAAAAGAAATCACTAATCCAGAACATTCATTTACAAGTTTGGCATCACATTAGATACTCAAAAAGTCACTGATGTCAGTATTTCAAATACAGAAATCTCATTTTAAATGATTAAAATAAATAAATTTAAATTAAATGTATTTCCCAGAGAAATATCAAAACTAAGATACTCATAATGATATAATACTGTTAATAATACACACACTTTGCTCAAATATACCCATTTTTCTACTAATGGGCCATTCTTTTCCAACCCAGAATCTAGTTGCATTTTTCACAGGATTATTAATCTTTATTAATCTAAATTTCTCGAATTTTTACTGTTTCTCATGGTCTTGGCTCACTATCAGAGTAATGGTCAGACAGCCATCCATTAGCATTATCTGATACGATACCCTCAACAGGCTTAGAATTTAGGGTCTAGGAAGAGCATCACAAAGATGATGCAGTCTCATCTTAGACTTCTGACTTCAACATGGATGGAAAACTCGATTGCTCGATAAAGGGGCCACCACAGCTTTCCTTCACGTAAAGTACCTGTTTTCATCTTCAAAGCTTCAAAGCTTCAAAACAGAACCACAGTGCTGTTAATAATAGTCTACAATAAAATATGTATCATGTTCTAGAAGAAAAGTAAGAAATATTCATTCTTTTTTCTCTTTTTGTTTCAATTTTTTGATTGTTTGTCTGTTTTCTAAATAGAGAGAAAAAGAAAGGGTTAGGTGGACAGGAAGACAGTGGAAATCTGAAAGGGGTTGAAGGAAGGGATACTGCCATCAGACTGTTGTATTAAAGTTTTTTCAATAATAGTACAGTTATCCTACCCCCTTCCACTCTCCCTACATCTGATCCCCACCCTCTTTTCCCTCAGCACTCCCTCTCCTACCCTGTTGCCTCTCTTCAAGCACCTTCTCTGTTTATTTATTTCCCCTTCTGCCTGAGAATCTAGCATCCTCCCTTGGGTCTTCCTTGTCTCCATTAGGTCTATGAATTGTGGTATGGTTATCCTGTACTTCATGGCTAATATCTACTTATAAGTGAGTACATACCATGTGTATCTTTCTGCGTTACCTCTCTTAGGATGTTCTTTTGTAGTTCCATCCATTTTCCTGAAAATTTCATTGCTTTGTTTTGTTTTGTTTTTGCACCTTGACATTGTTTTAATTCCAATGCTATCAGAAGTGGAAAGCAGTAAAACAGAGTACTAACAAAAGCAAAGGTACTTAGTGTCTAAAATGTAAGCGGAATGTTTTGGTTCAAATTTTTGTTTTTGTTTCTTAGTCTGTTTTCTGGAAGAGGGACAGTTTATTATCATTTCAGAATTAAAGCAACATGCAATTTATTATTATTATTATTATTAATTTAAACTTTTTGTTTTCAATTCGTGGCAATGGCAACAATCCACAATGTTATCAAGAAATGTAATGCTGAGTTTTAATGTTGTGCACAAATGACTGTTTCCTTTCTGGTCATGCATATGCCCAATAAATAGATTGTGGAACAACTGTACTGTATAAACTTTATTTATACATGCAGTTCATAAATTTATTTTTTTCTTAACTGAATAATTTACCCTGGTATGTATATATACAAATAGGTAATTTTTGTCTCAATGTAATCTATACAATATAAATCCATTATCTTCCTCTTTTAATGGTCAGTGTGCATACACAGGAAGTGTCTATCCTTATGAATCGCCAGCCAATTCTCTTTTTGCTTTTCATAGTGAGCGCCTGAACATGCGACTGCGTAGTTCGGCATTGCGAGCTCCAGTGACTTCTGTCTATGCCCTGCAGCCTTTCTTCGTGTAACCCATGGGATTACACTTGGTCTCGTAGAAATACTGTTTCAGTTGGCTTTTTGATACCGGGATTTTCTCCAGGACCCTGACAGTCCCACCCGACGTGTTCACTGAGGTCTTTTATCTGCTGCTGTGACCCACTCACTAATACTCTCACACACGCTCAACTCCCCACGGCGGTCAGGGTCAGAGTGGCGCCGAACCCTCTTAGACATACATGTTTGCGGCATCCAGGTAATTTCTGTAGTCCTCCAGCAGAAAGAGCAGAGGAGGACAGAAAGGCACTTGCCTGCTGAGCATCACCCGGAGAAGTGTACAAGTCCGTATCCTTATGGTTTTCTTCTTTGGACCGAACCTTTTGGTCCTTATCTTGCAGCTCTTCGATTCACGTGTTCAAAAGTGTCAGCTAGAGACGTCATCAGACCCTCTCGAACCTGCCCTGGGCCCGTTCACCCTCTCCAGAGTCCCATGGGGTCCGCATACCAGGGCAGGGCAAGTTACCTTGTCCATGGACTTTTGCTTCTTTCATGGGCGCAGCCTTCATGCACTGGATGTATGAAATAACCATAGTAAGGAAAAGGATGGTCATCACTCTCCCCACTTGATGGAACTCGGGGTCCACAGAAAGCTCTTGAATCCCCAATAGAGGAGTCACATCGTTGTCACTCTCCTGTCCCCTGTGCCCTGCTCAGCTCAGCCCCACAGCAGCAGTGGTTTCAGTGGGAACCCAGTCCCATCAAAGCCTCCCTAAGGGGAGGTGGCGCGTCACCCCAGGAGGCTTCCTTCTCCAGGCCCGGGAATTCTGAGCACGTTAGGTACCTTGAGACAGCCAGCTAGCAGGTGCGCCCTGGTGCAGCAGTAGGGGCAAAAGCTGGCACACTGAGCTCAGCCAGCGTCAGGAGCTGTGGTCAGGTTATTTGGCTGTTAGGTTGAGCTTTGATTGGTCAGACAGCACCGCCCCCATTTTTCTTTGTTTTTAACAGCTGAGTAGTATTCCATTGTGTAAATGTACCACAGTTTGCTTATCCATTCTTCAGTTGAAGAACATGTGAGTTGTGTCCAGTTTCTGGCTATTGTAAATAAAGCTGCTATAAACATCGGCAGCTTGGTCTTAATTGGGTCCCCTTGTAAGTGCAGTTAGGGTTACCTCTGACAAGGATTTTTGTTGCATGCTTTTTGATCACTTTCCCATGGCAGAACTTAATGTGTTGGGATGGGGGCTGGGCTCTGAGGAGTAGGGGAGGGAAGATAGGAGGAAAAGGAAAGGGAAAGTGAGACCAGGAAGGGCAGAGGGAGGGGCTAAGATTGGGATGTAAAGTGAATAAATAAATGAATTAATTTTTAAAAAGAAAAAAACATAACAGAAAATGCAGTTATCCAAAAGTAAACTAATCAATTAATAAAATGTTTGATAAGGACACCATCTAAATATTCACTGAGAGGCCGATAGTTTACTAATAGAGACATCTTAGCTGCTTTGAACAGCAATAAAAGAATGGCTCTAATACAAAGTTTGTTGCATAAGCATGAGAGCAGGATCCGACTTCGCAAACCCAGAACTAATGTACAGCTGGAGGCACTGATTCATGCCTGTAACCCTGTGCTTCTTTTATGGGGACAGAGGGAAATCCCTGAGGCTCACGGGACAGATGCCCCCTGGAATGCAGACCATCAGTGACTATGTAAGCCTGTTCCAAACACAGTGGAATGTGAGTCTCAACCACCACTTGAGGTTGTCCTCTGATTACCACAGGCCTTCTCTGCTGCTTGTGCTCCTGCGTTCACACAGAGAAGTGTGCACACAAATGCATGCGCATGCACATGTACAAAGATAAGAATCCGGATTATTCTCCAGGCTTATCCTGTATTGAATTTCTTTCATTCCTGGAATCAGACATTTATGCAGGGAGCAGTGGCTTCCTTTACTACATGGTTCTATAGCATTCCACTGCCTGGGAAGGGCGGGCACGTCACTGCTGGGTGACGCTAGGGTGTCTTCCCAGTCCCAGTAGAGTTGGGAAGTATATGTATATGTGCAAGTTATGAACATCTATTGTCTATCTGGTAGAGTAAAGAAATACACAGATCATTTATAAATTATAAGTAGATAGATGAACGATAGACAAAGAGATAGAGGTAATACGTAGGCAACATAAACATTAACATGAGTCCATCCTGATATGCCCAGCTCTAAGACAGCACCCATACGATAGTCTCCGTTCCCTCTCTCTTCCTTTACTCATTGCTAACTCCTATTTTTATGACAGTGGGGAAACTGGATTCTGCCCTCTGTAATATCTTTTTGTATTTAGCTTCACTGTAGCAGATTCCGAATTGCAAAACTATACCCCGGTGAAAAATGAATCGTACACTAGACTACAGAATTAGTGTATACCTTTCATCTTCAACTTTTCAAAATCCAGTTGCAATAATATTTCCAAAATTGCTTAGGTCAGCTCATTTTTTCCCTACCACTCTTTTAAGTGAGACAATGTCATGCATTTGTAATACAGTAACTTCATTTATCTTAGTATGCATTTGATCCTGGGATCCCATGATACGCCAGAGGAAATGTAATTAAGTTGCATATAATTAGGTTCTCTCTGTTGTATATTTTTCAGTGGATTTTTACAAATGCACAGAACTGTGTGTCTTCTGTCAAAATATTGCATGCCATTGTTTTACTGTCCTAAAGTTAATCAGTGTGACACTTTGTGGTCAAACCTTCACTCAATACATGCCATCTATTAATCTCTTACTGCCTTTATAGTTTCACCTTCCCCACAATCCCACGAAAACAGAATTATAAACTGTACAGAGTTCTTATTAGACTTTGACTTAGCCACAAGAACAATGCATGGAAGGTTCATCCCTGGCAATATCCGAGTCAATGGGTTCTTTCTTTTTTGTTGTTGAATAATATTCCATTATCAGCATGTACCCCAATTGATCATATCTTATCCAGTCACCTGCTAAAGAATATCATGTTGATTCTGTTAGTAATATAAATGAAATGAACAGGAGTTTATATGTACAGGCTTTTATATAAGCAAAGCTTTCCATTCATTAGTCATATTTGAGGAGAGATGCCCCTTATCATTCATAAGATAAGTGTATGCATATTTACCAAGAAATTGACAAACAGTTTTCTGAAGTGACAGAAAATTTTCTAATTCAGACCATTAATGAATCTTAACATTTGTGCCTCCTTATCAGGATTTTATTGTCAGGTCCATCTCCCATCTGTTTTAACATGAACCTATCATACCATTGTAGATTTGACTTACATTCTTTACTGACTCATGCTCTTGTCTTTTCATTTCTGTATTTGTAAATGAATGTCTTTGGAAACGTATGTGTTTATACTTTTGCCCATTTTTAATTGGGATTATGCTTTCTATTGCTGAATTTGAGGAAATGTCTATATGTTCTAGCAGGTTCTTTATCTATTATGTGATTTGAAAAAATCTCACCTAAGCTATATCTCATCTTTTAATTCTGTTGACAATCTCTTTCATACATATATATTTTTAATTATATCTCAGAATTTTTTTATATCTCAATATTTATTCTCAAACCTAATTGATTTTCCCCTTTCTTAATACCTGTGTTATAGCTGCATCAATTCTACTGATTGCTCTATCTCTTAATTTTTTTTCTTGTTTTCTGTATGTCTTATTAATTTTGGTTGGAAACAGAATATCATGTAAAGTCAAATAACAAATGTTAATAAATAAGTTTACACCTGAAAAATTGGAAACATTTCCTTTCTTCATTTCAGCAGACATTATTGGGAAGATATTAAATAAACTTGGCTAACATCTGAGGTATACTGGGCAAGATTGGAGAAAGATACTCATGCTCTTTGCTGTAGGCAATTAGGCGCCATTTTGTGTTGTCTTTTTCCTGGATAGGGTGACATCTGGTGTCTGTCACAAGAATTTGCACCTGTTCTCCACAGAATGATCTCTCCCTCTCTCTCCTAAAATATAGTAGTGAGTGTCCTACAATCTTATTTGTTTCTACAGATTGAGAAAAGATGAAACTACAAATTATTCAGTATTTTTTGCTGTAAAAGTGAGAAATACGTGTTTTTCAACTTTCCACATTTGAAGTAGAAACTAGATATCTTTATTTTTAAGAAAAAGGGAAATTAGAAGTTTTTGGTCAGGAAAGTAAGAAAATCTTATTTAAGTTTTTAGAAGAAAACTGATTGTATCTTGCCCAGTGAATTAAGGTTGCCTCAGTTTCTAGGGAATAGTAAGGATTCTGAAAATTAATCTGGACAAATGATGAACCAATTGCAAATACAACATGGCTAGGGCAAAAGTGTGAAGATATTTTGAGGAATTTAGGATTCAGTAGGACTTCCTGACAGATTGTAGTATTGGGTATATGTATGCATATTCATGCACTTAACTCTCAAGAGTGGTGTAAAAAGGAAAAAAAATTCAAAATCTGTGCCTATGCATCTAGACACCCAGGGACATGATGGCAAAGGATTTGTGCTGGCTAGTTTTTGTCAACTGTAAACGTAGAGCTATCTGGGAAAAAGAAATCACAATTGAGATTATATTGGCCTTTGAGTTAGTCTATAGAGTATTTTCTTAATTAGTGATTGATATGAAATGGTTCAGTGATTGATATGAAAGTAGGTGGTGATACCCCTGGACAGGTGGTCTTGGAATGTGTAAGAAAAGCATATAGAATAAGGCATAGGGAGCAAGACTAAACAGCATCCATTGTTGGCCTACTTCAGTTCCTGCCTCTTGGTTCGTGCCTTGAGTTATTGCTCTAACTTTCTCCAGTGAACGACTATGACCTGTGAAAGAAGGTAAACACTTTATTCCGAAAGCTGCTTTTCATTAATGTGCTATCACAACAATAAAGAACAAATTATAAGAGTAGTTGGGCTAATACTAAAACTGTGGACTAAGCAGGGTGTGCTTAGTTCGTTGAAAAGACAAGCAAGAAAAAGAACTTCCATTATAATTGTGGAAAACCCAAGGAAGAAAAGAATTAATTGTAATTTCAATTTTTAGCTGTTCCTACTGCATAACAATGATTTACTTTATCATCTTAGCAATGTTAATGAAGCTCTGTGAGAAAAATGTGCAAGAATTAAAACACTACTTAAATGTGAAATGTTGAGGGTCTCTCTCATGGCTTCCCCACCACATGAGTTTCCAGACACTGTGTACTAATTGCATGGGCTGATCAGGAGAAAATTCAATTAGTTGTAATATGCCTAAATCCACTTAATGAAACTAGTATATCACTCTCAAGTTTGGGTACAATTAAGAGAAATCCATCTTGTGGAAGCTTATAAGTGCCTGTTGGGAGTGATGGGAAATGGTTATTTCTCAAGTCCTTACTCCATTTTTTTGGAAACCAGAATGGAATCCACAAACATGTTAGCATAAAAGCACTTGTTACAGGAAAAATGAAGTCAGTGCTTAAGTCATGGATTTTCTTTTCCTTTCTCTGTTCTGGAAGCATTTCTATAGCCCTATTACATTGGGTATTTGTCCTTATTATTTTGGAAGAAAAGATAGGAATTCTCCCAAGAAAGTTGTAGCCCACTAGGAAAAGAGCCAAAGTAAATGTTTGTTAAAGTACAGTGATGGAGATCACAGGGGTGTAGGAAGAAGAAAGTAGAGACACTACTTGAATGGCCACTGTAGAACTTAACCATTCAGCCTAGTATTTTTTAAAAATAATCCTTCTGAAGACAGCATATACCTCTCCAGTGTGTTCTCACTTCTTAAATTATTACAGAGACTTCTCTCCTAAAGTTATTTTCAGCAAATATTTGCAAATTATGAAATGTTGATTATCTTCCTTTTTAACAATGTTTAGAAACTAGCTAATATTTAAGTCTAAGAAAGGCACATACTTTTGTGGTTAATTAAATACAAGAAAATGTACTCACTCTCCTCTTGCTGTACTTCATAGAATCAAGTCTTAACAAGCTCTGCAATATATCTTACTTTGCAGACCAATGTTTCTCCACTTGCTGCATGTAATAAAATCTATTAAAAATTGCACCCGTTTTATTTTAGAAAATTATTGACCAAGTTAGCTGAGACTCAATGCTTTCTTACCATCTAAAAAGTCTTTCACTTTACACTTATTGAAAGAAATCCATCAGAGTTGCTTAATTGAGTATTCCATATTACCAATGAGCCTCTACATATTGAAAGAACTGCTAAAACTTCTTAAACAGGTCTCAGATTCATGTGCATTTGTCTGGGACTGGGTGAAACTCATGCTATGTCAGTATCTGTACATAAGCCATCAAGAACATGAATGAGGGCTACAGAGATGGCTTAGCTACACAATCATGACAAGCAGAGTTCAGATTCCAGCACCCACGTAACAAGCTGCTGTGCTGCACATGCCAGAACCCCAGCTACCCCTGCAAAAACAGGAAAATTATGGGGGCTTTCTGCCTGTATTCTCGTAAAGAAAAAAAAAAGCCTCAGATTCAGGGAGAGACCCAGCCTCAAAGAAACTGCTAATTTCTTGATCGCAGTGTATTTAATTTTAGAAATGATAAAATTCTAAAGAAAATAGATGTTGTGAAATCAGTGTAAAGTATCACACTCTCAATGAATTCATGTTCATGAATCCAATATTTTAGAGGAAAGACTCTAAGAAAGGTGGCATGCTCTATTTGAGTAAAGTCAGTTTACTCAAATAATCACTATATATTACAAAATTATTAAATCCAGGGAGTCCTGAGTGAACATTCTGGAAGATGGTATATAATAATGGTTTAAAGTAAAGAATGTGGCTGGCTGGTTTCAGCTTGCATTTTTATTTGGTCACTTGTGGCTCTCAGCTTGTAGTTTATTCATTCTTAAAGAGGAAATAATATGGATTAACAAGGACACTTATCACATAAAGTCATTCTGGAGCTGAAACTGGAAAACTAAAAGACTAAAAATCCCCTCAATGATGCCGCTGAGGGTCAATGTGTTTAGAAAATTTTCTGGGGGATTCATAACGAGCAATCATCATTTTTAATTGGATTGTTGGGTGCTTTTCAAAGTTAAAATAATCTTAGTGGGTTAGTAACTGTTTCTATGAAAGGGCTCCAGCAGCAGGCTACAGCGTCTGATGAGGGCAGTTATGAAATCGATCTTAGCAATGATAGCATCACCAAAGTGAGCACAAGACCTCTTCCACTCCTGTTAGAAATTAAATGAGAATTTCTTACAAGAAGCAAGGTTGCATTGTTCCATCAAATCCTTCTGCTCAGAAAGTAAACTGGGAAGAAAAGTGTTTCCCATTTTCTGTGAAGCAGCTCTCTCACTTTCCTGGACAAGCATTTCCAAAGTCCTGCAGAAGGAAATTTGACACAATGATGAATAATATTTATTTTTAAGGTATGTGTTTTATTTCCAAAGCAGGGGTGATAGGGACACTTCTGAAGCTGCTTTGCATCTGAGATAGGAATGTAGTAAGATGCACTTTGTTTGCTACTTGGCTCTTCTACAGCGTAACACCCATACTGCATTTCAAACTCTTTTTTTTTTTTTTCAATGCAGTTTATTCAGGAACATTGAACAATCGTCGGACCCCGGGGAAAGCCAGCCCACAGCTTAAATAGCCTCTGGGTAGCCAACCCAGGCGTGCCACGGGGGCAATGCAGATAGGTCCACATACATGGAAGCAAGCCAGATCCTCGGCCTTAGCCAAATGTGGAGTTGTTCATGACAGAGAGCACTCACCATCTGGAAGGTGGAAGGCGGAAACCAGCTCCATCTTTAAGGCATAGCATTCCGCAGCTCTCTACAGTTCCCCCTTTTTGTTTTAGACGCATCAGGCAAGAGTAGAGGTCTGATCTCTGATATTAGAAATAAATTGGGACTTTGTACAGATGTTCATTTAGGTGTCATCCACCCAAAGAGCATCAGACCCCTCCGATACCTTTTTCTCAGAGGCGGGACCTGGGGCATCAACCCGCATGCAATCAGACATGCTCTTCTCTGGGTCCAAAGCGGCTGACCCTGAGTGCAGTGCTTAGCCTCGCATCCTGAGCGTATCATTTTAGCTTTTTATGGTATCCAACCATGCTTGGGGAGAATGTCCTGCTTCAATGGCTGTAAAGGCCTGAATGATCATGGCTGCATCACACTGTTGTGAGACTCTAATCTTGCATATATACCACAGGCAAACCAAGGAGACCAACACCAGAAGGCCTGCTCTTTTATTCAATAAACACTAAGCAAATGGTGATGTCACTTACATTGTTTTATCATTATCACTTTCTCTATTAGCATTGATATTATGATCACTCCATGATTTTTCTTTGTGTAGAAACAAATTACCATATACATTCCGACTTAAATAATACAAATATGCTGCATTGCAATGCTGGTAGTCAAAAATACGAAGTAGGTTTCATTGGTCTACAATACACAACATAATTGGATTTCTTCCAGAATCTGCTTTACATGCTTCTTAATCACCCTAGGCTGCCTGCATTCCATGGTTGGTGGCACCTATACCTTTAGACAGCAATACATTACTATATGTCTCTGACAGTGCTTATAATACTGCTTACAAATACAGTCTCATGTTGTTCTGGGAACCAAATCTAGAACCTTGGACATATACACCAGATCCCTGAAGACTAACTACATTTTGTTCCTGGCTTGCCAACCTCATCCTTTCATAACTGTTCCGCTTCCTGGCTTCCATGATGTGAGCAGCCGCTGACAGATATTTCAGTTGCTGTGACATTGCATTTCCTCATGCTCAGAGCAATGCATCCTGACAGTGTATTAAAACCTTTGAAAATAACAGTCAAAACAAATCAGCCCTCTTCTTCCATTGTAAATGTCAGGTGTCTTGTCACAGTGGTGGACAATTAACAATACTTCTCAGTTCTTTACACACATGGGTCTTTCTATAATAAAAATCTGTATGTGGGAGAAGAATTTGTCAGAGTGAGGGAGGATGAAGATAAGGAGAGAGAAGGGATGCAGAGACTATCTCTCTCAGCAGGTAAGATTCTCCTACCTTCTTCATATATTATTCATCAAAAAACAAAAAACAAAAAACAACCACATCACCACACACTGAAGAGTATGAATGTGACAAAGCAAAAGTCAGACATTATCTTAGAAACATGCCTTCTATCATCACCATTGTGATTGCTCCTATCTACTTTATTCTTCTGTTGGTGACATGTGAGCCAAATACCCTTCCCCATGAAGTCTTTCATTATATTTGAGCAACTAGAACAAAGCCTGAGGGAGCTGTGTATCAGGACCCCCCCCCCCCTCAGGTTTATTGTGCACCATTGTTGAGAAACTCAGCTCTCCATTATGTTGCTACTGCAGTAATTTACTTACAGTGAACCATGACTAAGTCATTCTCCATTCAAAAGTCATTCATGGCAATTATTTTTTTTTTTTATCATTTGCTGCAGAAAGTGTAAACACTGCACTGTTTAAAAGGTTTTCTGACTAAACCCTTCCTCTCTGACTTTGCAAAAGCCCCCCCTTTCTTCATTCACTATGCACTCTCCTTTAGTTTCTCTCAGTTTATAGCCTTCCCAAGCATAGAGCTGTGTGATGGTCCTGTGCCTTGCTGAAGCTGTTCATTCTACCTACCTGGTCCAAATAACCTCCAAGACATACAGCATTCTCATACAATGAGCATAAAACACACTTTGAAAAGAGTGAAAACTACAAGTAACAGGAAACTAGTGGCTGTGAGTGTATCAGAAATAATGTCTTTAAATGAATTGTCCAGTTTTCCTTCTTGTATGTCATCCTTCTCTTCTCCTTGAGGCTAGTCTCCATCCCATGTTTTGTCTGCATCTAATTTATTTAGCACATTTGTAATGTGTTTTAGCTCCTAAGCTCTATTATTATCATTTAGGGATGCATGGTGTGTGAAATCCTGGCACTGACTGTTGTAACTTACAGCTGAAAAAGTTATCACTACTTTTACAGTAAGAAGTTTTGTTTGTTTTGTTTCTCAGAAGTGGTCTTGTTTTGTGCCCCAAGTTTACCCTCAAACTTGTAATCCTCATGTCTCAGCTTTCCAAGTGCTAAGATTGTAGGCTCACTTCATGAAGCCCATCTCATAGTAAGCAGGTTTAGAAGCCCATCTGAATTTGTCTCCTGCATGCGTGGATCTGGATATTGCCAGTATTTTTGCTGAAAATGGCATTGCTGCTGTGGAGTTATTGACATTCTGTGCTGGAGCACATGTGAGGATGTTTCTGTGGAGTATTTGCCTAGGATTGGACACTTCATCAGTTGTAAGAAGTGAAATATATCACATCTTGCAAGATTTTCCTAATATATTTTATTGGTATGCATGACCCTCACAGTGTAGGAATGATCTGACAGCTGTTTTAATATTGTTAGTCTTTTATCTTTTGCAAATAAATAAATGTGCAGAGTGGAATGTCTTTCCACTTGTTTATTCATCATTCATGCTTTCTTTTTCCCATTTCCCCAAATGACATTAGGTCTTTTATTATTTTTATGCACTTTTTGATTTGTGGGAGATTTTATCTATTTCGAATCCTAATTATACATTGCGTGGTTTGCATTTTTATATCATGAATGTCTTAATCAAGAGATGCTGTTATTATAGGGTAGTCATTTTGATTTGTCTGCCAATTTTTACCTCTTTCTCCTGTATTCAAAGTCAGAAAACTAAAAATCTCTTACAATATCTTCTAAAAGTGCCAACTTTAATTTTGCTTAATTCCTTTTTGGAATAGGCTCTCACGTAGCACAGCACAGCCTCAGACTCACTGTGTAAATAAAGCTAACCTGAACTCATGGTCTTCCTGCCCCGATCTCCTAGGGCTACGTGCTGGAATCACAGGTTGTGCTGCTGTGCTGAATCCTTACTCAAATTTTTTAATCTATTTGAGATTAAGTCTTATGTGTGGTATGAGGTAAATATTAGATTTCAACATTGCTCTTGCATATAATCAGCTTTCCGAGCATTCAATTTATTAGTTACATTTCTGCCATTTCTATTTATAGACATAATTTCATAAAGAATAATTATTTTTCTTTAGGAGCACACAATTCTCTTTGACAAATTTTCCATCCAAGCACTGCATCTTTTGTGACCATTACTGTACTTTCATAAATTTTGTCTGATAAGACAAGTTATTACTCTATACAACATTTTTATGAATTCCTTGGAAATTGCATTGCATTTTGATCATATTCTTGCTCCACTCCTAACTCCTCTAAGATCCATCCCTATGTTTTTAACCCCACCCGACTTCCTGTATCCTTTTATTTTTGAAACCAATTGAATCCAGTTTTTGCTACCATAAACTCCTGGGTATGGGGCCATCCACTAGAGTATGGCTGAATACTGAAAACCAACTGTCCTTTTGCCAGAAACCACCAGCTCTCCACAGCTCCTCAGTCAGGGGTCAGAGCTCCTGAGTCCCTCTCTCTCCGTGCTAAAGTGACTGGCTCAATCTTGTGTAAGTCTGTAGGCTCTTGAATGCAAAGGTCCTCTTGTATCCAGAGGACACTGTCACCATATTGTATTCCTGTACTTTTTTGTTTGATAAGACAAGTTATAGTGTTTTATAAAAATATTCCAACTATTCTCAACATTCTTCTAAAAGGTTATAGATGAAGGTTAAATTGTGTTAAATTCCGAATGGTAACTAAAGTTCTATAATGTCAAAGTGTGGGTGATGGTGAGACATATTACTGAAATGCACAGAGAGTGAAATTTGCATCCTTTTTTTAGTAGCCAAACGAAGAACATTAGGATGAATACATTATTTTAAAGATCATTTTCTCGCAACTGGCTGGAAAATCTAACAGCACCTGTCTGTACTCTGGAGAAGCTGAGACCCCAATGGCTGGTTAGTCTATGAGGCTGAATGCTTGCCTCAGTAATTTTTTTAAGGTTTTAACACTTTATTTATATTCATGGTATTTCCCTTTCATTACAGGTTGTTTTGCATCTTTAAGGATACCTGTGATGGTAAGAGCATTTGTTAGATGGCACATTTTCATAGCATCATTTTTCGTTTTTAAAATTTTAATTTTTTTATACTAATTATAGTTTACTCACTTTGTATCCCAGCTGCAGCCCCCTCCCCCATTTCTCCACAATCCCACCCTCCCTCTCTCATCTCCTCCCATGTCCCTCTCCAGGTCCACTGGATATTAGACATACAATATAAAATTAACATACCAAAATCTGTACACTTAAAGAAGCTAAGCAAGAAGGAGGATCCTGGGTAAGATGATCAATCTTCACTCAGAAAGGCAAAGGGGATGGACATCAGAAGAGGGAGAAAACAGGGAACAGGGTAGGAGCTTACCACAGAGGGTTTCTGAAAGACTCTAAGCAGCAGGGCATCAAAGCAGATGCTGAGGGACATAGCCAAATTTTGGGCAGAGTGCAGGGAATCTTATGAAAGAAGGGGAAGATAGAAAGACCTTGTGGAGGGGATAGGAGCTCCACAAGGAGAGCAACAGAACCAAGAAATCTGGGCCCCGGGGTCTTTTCTGAGACTGATACTCTAACCAAGGACCAAGTGTGGTGATAACCTAGAACCCCTGCACAGATACAGCCCATGGCAGCTCAAGAGTCCAAGTGGGTTCCCTAGTAAGGGGAACAGGGACTGTCTCTGACATGAACTCAGTGGGTGCCTCTTGGATCACCTCCCCCTGATGGGGGAGCAGCCTTACCAGGCCACACAGGAAGACAATGAAAGACAGTCTTGATGAGACCTGATAGGCTAGGGCCTCTGAACAGTTCTTATCTGTTGCTAATGTCCTGGAGGATCACAGCCACTGGACCTCAGCCATGTTGGAAGCCCAGACAAGCTGAGTTGTAATGGCAGAACAGGATGGCTGCAGAAACAGCAGGATCCATGCCAGCAAGAAGTGAAGGCAGAAAAGCAAGTAGTAGTTTTTCCCTTGGGTACCTTATATCTGAATTTGGGCCAGAAAGTCCTGCCAACCCTGGAGGAAAGCCTACATCACTCAGTCAGTTTTTCCAGGGGTTGTCCTTAAAGACCTATCCAGAGGAGGGCCTTTTAGTTGGGTGCAGACCAAATCAAGTTGGCAGATGGGATTAGCCATCAACTGTCCTTTAACAACCCAGACAGGGTATTGATGAGTGGGTATGGCAAAGATTTCGGTCATTTCCTTAATAAGGTTAGTCATGTCTCTGCCTCTAAGGATGCTGAATCCCAGCAGAGTTTCAGAGTTGCTCCTGACAAAATATGCTTTTTTTCCGAATGCACAAGGGGACTAGAACCATCTCACAGTCAGCAAGTGGTTTTCCTCATGACAAAGCTTTACCATGCCCTCTTGCAGCGGCAGGGGAGTGATTGTGCATCCTTTTCCTCCAAATCTTATTTATTTCTCCTTATGTTCAGAAATATATGTGTTATCTTTGATAAATTTTCCTCAGAAATGTTCAAAACTTTTCACATTAGCATATAAATTATTCTTACAATTTACAAAGCTTGGTGAAAATGCCTTGTCAAAGCTTAATTCTTGGGAGAAGGAATTGGACTCTTTCAAATATTTATTTTAAAAAACATGTATCACTGACTTGCATTATTCTGAACTGATAGAAGTGTTTGGGTGAAATTTAAAACATGGAGGGTGTCTTTCAGTTGTATTCATTGATAGTCTTAATAAAGTTTTCTAATTTTCTCTTTAAAGATGTTTTATATATTTTATTAAATTCATTCCAAGGACATTATATTTTTCTTCCCACTTTAATAAATGATATTTAAAATTTTTATTTTCTAACTGATACTGTTACATAGAATTGCAGTTGGCTTTATAATTGATGTTGTGTCTGGCAAACTTGCTGGATACCCTTACAATTGTAATAAATTTTCTATATATTATTTTATGTTTTCTACAAGAGTAATGATAGATTTATTTCTTTCGTTTCAGTCCTTTTAATTTATAAATCATTCTTGCTGTACTAAATTTGCTCTTCAGAGTTTCCAGGAAAATATTAAATGCAAAGAGTAGTTAGCACTTTCCATGTCTTATACGTGATTTAAAAGAAATGATTTTTAACTCTTTATTATGTTTTATATTTTGAGCATTTATTTATATGTCTTGTTTATCTGTTTATCAAATGCCTTTCTGTTAATAAAAATTTGAAAGAGGTGTTGAATTACATCACAAGATTTTTCTAGCCCCAATGATAATCATTTATAATTTATTTTTCTCCTGTACATTTCAAACTAATTTTCAAACATAGCCAGTAGGCAGCCCAGTCTCCATGTAGGTTCCCTAGTAAGGGGAGCAGGGGCTGTCTCTGATATGGACTCTGTTGCCAGCTCTTTGATTATTTCCCCCTAGTGGGTGGAGCATGCCAGCCCACAGAGGAAGAGGATGTAGGCTATCCTAATGAGTCTTGTTAGTTCAACTTTTATTCTTGGGAATTAGCCCATTTGATCATGATGTATTTTCTTTTTAATAATTTTTGGATTCTGTTGCTAACATTTTATTTAATTTTTTTATGTTCAAGCCTAGTTTACAATTTTTCTTTACTCTCCAGCCTGAGGGTTGTTTTAGTGTAAGATTAAGACTTTACCAGATTCATTGGGCAATAGTCACTTTGATGCTTTGGAATAATGTATATGTGACTGAAGCTTTTAATTTTTTAAATAAATATTTGGTGGATCTTTGCAGAAAACTTTTCAAAAATTTTAAAGTTTCTAACACTGTTCAAATTTGTCCTTTTCTTATAAATAAGAGTAATCATCCTAGGGTTTCTGCAATTTCAGTAAAGGTCTTGAGTTTACATTTATAAAGTTGATTCTATCGTTGAGCTAATTTTTGATATTGGCATCCTCTCCAGTCAATTACTATTCCATGCCATAGTTTTCTTCTCTTTTTAATGATCAATTTATCATGGTTTTTTGTTTCATCAGTTGTAGTAATAATTCCCAATGTCTTCTATAACAACGTATGGCAAATATAGAGGCTTAAAATGACACAGATTTGTTGAGTTTCAGTTTTAGAAGCAAGTTCCTTGCAACAAACCTTACAAGGAGGACAAAAGTCAGGGTGACAGTGAGGTTACATTATTTTTGGAAACTCAGTGAAAAAATTCCTTTCTTGCATCTTCTAGATTCTAGCATCTTCCCAAATTTGTAATATACCAATGTGGGCTCTCTAGGAAAGTAACCAAGGGGAGAAGGGATAAAAACATGTATGTAATTTTACTACACATGCTAATTAACATGTTATACATTATATATTAACCTAAATATTAATACTGCATATATAGAGTTGGATCACATGATCACGCTCACCAAATTGACCCAAGAATGCTGAAACTGTAGTTGTAACCACAGTACAAAGCCCTGAGACCCAGGAAAGCCGATGATGTAAGTTCCTAAAACAAGTCAGGAGAAGAAGAATCAACAATCTTCTGTGTTTCAGTTCTAGTCTGAGAGCATGAAAGCATCTATGCCCCAAACGAAACCATCAGAGAGAGAAAATCCCCTCCTCTGCAGTTTTATGTCCACTGAGGTCTCTGCTTGAGTGGATGAAATCTTACATGATGAAGGTTGGTCTGCTTTTCTCACTCTACTGACAGATCCCATTCAGAACACCTTGATGCACACTCGCGGAATTATATTGGAGCAAATGCCTTTCACCTCCCCATCAAGCTGATTGAATTGGTTCCCGGCTGCGACACACCAGGGTCTGCTGTCCCCTTACCCTGTCGGGGTGTTCTTTTCACATTCTTATCCACTTAGGAACAAGAATTCATTTTGAGTTCAGCCAGATAATCCAGGTTAATCTCTCAGTCTCAGATTTCTTGATTTGCTCACAACTGCAGGTTTCTTTTTAACCTTATTAGAGAAGTATACACACCCCAGCAATTAGAGCATGGATAGCTGTGGAAGGATGGAGCACTGTTTAACTGGCATTGGAGAACCACGTTGGACTGCATTGACATGTTCTACAATTATTTTTATTTTGCATTTTTTTTGGTGATATTGGTTTGTTTAGCTTTATTTGAATGTGAAGTTTCTTATATTTAGTGGGTTTTTTCCATTTATAATATTAAATCTGAAAAATATGCATTTCCCTCCAAAAAACTGCTTTTGCTGTACCTCATACGTTTCAGTAAATGCAATTTTCACTATTATCTATTCTGTTTAAATTTCTTTTTATTTATTTATTTATTTATTTATTTATTTATTTACTTTTTACCTAGGAGTAATTTAAAACAATGTTCCTAAATAAGATGTCTTCTGATACTAAGCCTAACCTAACTTAACCATATGAGCTATCAGATACCAATGCTTTAAGATTGGCTCAGAATTGATTTAGGGTTTAATGTGTGGCCATTTTTGAATGTCTAAATATATTGTTAAAGCTCAGAATGTGGCTGAGTGTTCTGTGCCCACTGGTTGTAGACTCTTTCTCTCTGAGTTGGCTCATATTTTAATGCTGCAAGAAGCTTATCCTGAGTGTAGGGCTGAGTCCTCTTCTGTGCTCCTTTGTGCCCCATGCGTGACTTTTTAATACTACTGCAGCATAATCTATTCAGTTTCTCTCTTCTATATTTTTTAAAAGCCTCAAGAACAGAATGCATTTTATTTGTATTTGCCTTTTCTTTTCTCAGCACTTTATCTGCCGTAGAAGCATTAAGTAAATAATTATTGAACCAAAGAACTGCATGAGGCTGTCTTTAAAAAGCTTCTCTCTAACTGCCTTTTTCTGTATAAACAATACTTGCTGTGCTCCAGAATTAAATGCCAGCTTAATACATTCAAATTAGTGGAAGGAAGGCTAAAGTTTCAGCTCTATTTAGAAAATGCTGAGGGGAAGGGTGTCTGGAGAGATGACTCAGTGGTAAGAATGGTTATTATACTCCCAGAGGACCTGAGTTGGGTTCCCAGTACCCACCTATAACTCTAGATCAAGAGTATCTGTGGCCCTCTTTCAGCCCCTGAAGGCACCTGCACATATCTGGTAAACATACATAACATTAAGGTATAAATAAATAAAAATAAATCTTTTTTGAAAATGGAAAGTAAGTGCAGGGAGAAAGCCAGTACTTTATCTCCAGGTTTTATTTTCCTCAGCCAAAATGAACTTATAAAAGTCCGATGTGGGTTGATGAATTCATGATATCTAGCCCCTAAGTCTGACTTTTGACTCTTGACAGATTTTTGTGCCTGAATTCGTCTAGAATTACAGGGTTGTACTGACAAAGGATGAACCATAATGAGCTTAAGTTTACAGCATCCTGAAGTTTATTAGAATACAAAGAGGCTAATGTCTTTGAAATGCAAGTCATATTGACATATATTTGAAATCATAAATATATGTGTATATATCCTGGACCATTTTCACATGCTTTCTCTAAGAAGCCAAGCAAAAATTTTAAGTTTCCGTAGTTTCTATAGTGTTCCAGGCTCTATGTCCATAAATAAAGATTTGGAGCTGGAGAACCTGCACCCATGAAATCCCACAAATGCACTCACCTTAATAAGCCCTTCACAGTGACAACACCAGGTGACACGCTGACACAGACAGAGAAAATCTCACAAGGCCCAGTACCTAGATGAAGAGCTATAGGAAATTAATAGCTATTGATTGAGAAAGAGATGAACCCACTGACAGGTCACCCAATCCCAAGCCGTCAGCCTTAAACACACATAAATACAAGCGAGCAGTCTGTATTTATATGTGGATGTATAACTGAAATAAGTAAAAATTATAATCAAAGAAGAAGTTACAAATTTGAGAGGGAGTGTGAAAGACATGGGATGAGTTAAAAGGTGGTGGAAATGATGTAATTTAATACTGGTGTGAAATTCCAAAAAAGCATTTACAATTTAAATTTAAAAAACTGAAGTTTTTCTAATCTGAAAGTATTTTTCTGCTCCTATCAAAAATAAAAATTGTCCAAGTGGGTTACATAGTAATGGGAAGAGGGACTGCCTCTGACATAATCTGATTGGCCTGCTCTTTGATCTGCTTCCCCTGAGGGGGGAGCAGCTTTACCAGGCCACAGAAGATGAAAATGCAGCCACTCCTGATGTGATCTGATAGACTAGGATCAGAAAGAAGGAGAGGAAGACCTCCCCTATCAGTGGACTTGGGGAGCGGCATGTGTGAAGAAGGGGGAAGGAGGGTGGGATCGGGAGGGGAGGAGAGAGGGGCTTATGGGGAGATACAAAGTGAATAAAGTATAATTAATAAAAAATAAATAAAAATATCCAAAAAAATTGAAAGAATTCGAATTTTAGCTTGAATGTCCCCAGTCTTGAATGGCGTCATTGCACCATCAAAGCTTATCTGATATAAGCCCAGGTAAATATACAAAAAACTGTAGTTGAACTGCTCAAATAAAAATGCTAATTTTTGTACAAAACATACATTAAAGAGTTTATTGGCTAGGTTCTTTGTAGAAACGTAAAGAAAAAAATTATTTTAATATATACATAGGAAGCTAAGAACTAGAATTCCACCTGGAAAAAGGTTTTGAAGAAGGCAGTTTTAGAAATGTTACAATACTAAGTCAAACTTACTGAGTTTCAATTTTTGAAGTTTTTCAAGTGGGTTTTTATCTACAGAGGTGGGTATCTAGTTTCACCTTGTGCATGTGAAGGAATTACTTCCTCAGCACTGTTTTCTGGAGAAACTGTTTTGGTGTGTTGCTGTATCCTTGGTTAAAGGTCAGAAGATAACGTGGGCATTGAGCTCTATACTCTCTTCTATTTGCTCTGTTTCTGTGCCATGACCATGTCCCTTTGCTTGGTGTGGGTTAGTGGTGTGTCTGAGATCAGGTGGTAGGTTTCCTCATTTGATATACAAAACCTCTTGTTTTGTGAACTGAAATGTTTCCAGATTCCTTTATTACTTTTCCCATTGGTTATTCAGATTTTTTAAGGAGCCCTTTGGGTCTTTTATACACAAAAGTGTCACAATAAACAACATTGCTGGCTATAGATGAGAAGTTAGCAAGCTTTTGGTTAGCATGAATTAGTTTATTTTTTTATTTTATTTTATTTTCCAATTCAATTGTGTAGTGAAAACAGTTTGTTTTTAAATATGTGCACATTCTGAAATGACTAAACAGAACTGATTAACAAAAAATAGGTTATCTATTTGGATCTCAACCTCAGATGATGCTGTTACTGAAATTAATCTTCCTGTACTCAAGCACTGTAAAACCCAAATAAAGCTAGGGAAAGTTGAACTCCTGAATGCTGCAAACTCAGAACCAGTTGATTCTAAGGATAGGTCAGTTTTCATATCTTAAAGAAGACTAAGTAAAATCTGATATTCAAACATCTCCAAATATATTGGCATATAATGGATTCAGTGGCATAAGTATACTGGTGAAAATATTCAAGAAATATAATAATACTAGTGATACAAATGCTATTGCAGTCTAGAAATGCATGATATATGTCACAAGATCATACACTTCTACTTTTTCCTCACTAAAAGCATTTGTCTGCATTTATAAGAGTTTCATTGCAACTGTGCAAAATGCATGTGTCCATCTTTGTGGCAGTGCTTAGATTTTGCTGTGTGAGTGTACAGTGTTCTGCTGTACTCTGGCTGTGAGCTTGGCCAGAGATTTGGTTTGGACAAAGGGAATTTAGCAACTGCAGTGTACATTTTCTTGGGAGTAGGGATGGCTCTCGTCCTTTATGGAACAGGAACAAATCTTTCTAGCCAGCCACAGACAACTCCTAAGGGTAACGTCAGACAGTCACACCAGGAACTTTAGTTTATGACCCATGTAATGACCTGTAAAAATGCATGTTTCTTAAGTCAGTGCGTTTTGAGTCTAATTCACTAGGCAGTTCTCTTTATTTCTCCCCTTTGTCTCTGCAAATCACTCCTTGATTTGACAAATGTGGAGATCAGTATTTGAGGACAACAAAACTGTCCAAAAGAACAAAGGAACAAAGAATTTGTCACAACAAGGGTAGAGAATAGTGTGGTAGGATGGAGGATAGCACAGTCACCCTATTAGTGTCAATGGCTCTTTGGACATAAACATCATTATAATTAATCCCATTTTCCAACATGCCTAGAAGTAGAAACGAGGATTCCGCCACACCCACCAAGTTCTCACTACCAACCCCAAACATGAGTTTTCCCCATAATAGTAAATTTGTGTTCACAGAATAAAAGAACCATAACTACTCAAAATAAAGACCAGACCACATAGTGCAAGAACCCAGATGACTGGTAAAAAAAGTACTGAATTGATGTGTTATTTAATGGGTTAGACTGTATTACATAGAGAAGCTTAAAGAGAAGCTACAAGGAAGGACACCACTGCTCAGATGTTCAAAGAGAACTGAACAAACAAAGATATTGTATTAGGAAGGAAATCTGATTATCATAAATTATTAAACTGAGCAGTGAACAATGTTTACACAGTTATAACAATGGAAGTACTAAATAAAGATCTGAGAAAGTGTAAGATAAATTCTAACGTAAGGAAAGGCATGTATTGGCTAAAAGTAATGGAAACTCCATCAGCACCAAATCACAGTTGATGAATCAAGACATTTCCTGAGCATTCATGGAGAAAACCTGAACCCCTGCACAGAGGTAGCCCACGGCAGCTCAGTCTCCAAATGGGCTCCCTAATAATGGGAGCAGGGGCTGTCTCTGACATGAACTCAGAGGCTGGCTCTTTGATCACCTCCCTCTGAGGAGGGGGCAGCTTGACCAGGCCACAGAGGAAGATTATGAAAGACAGTCCTGATGAGACCTTGATAGGCTAGGGTCAGATGGAAGGGAAGAGGGGCTCCACTATCAGTGGACTGGGGAAGGGGCATGGGAGGAGACAAGGGAGGTAAGGCACGGCTGGGAGGGAATGAAGGTGGGGCTACAGCTGGGCTACAAAGTGAATAAACTGTAATAAATAAAAAATTATGTTAAAAAAGATATTTCCCAAGAATTGAGGAACAAAGTCAGTGCTAGAACACTAGCCTAATATGTATGATGTCCTGAATTCCACCCCCAGCACTGTAGAAAATAATCTATCAAATAATTTGATTTAATGAAACTGTTTTGGAAAAAGATAACTTAAAATGTGCATTATTTGTAAATAATGAAATAAGTGCCAGGATAAATAATTTAAGGAGATAATACATAAAGCAACATACTAAAAAGCCATTCTAGTTGAAACAGAATAAATGGACATGAAAGAAACTGAATTTTAAATGTTAACACTAAAATTTTCAAATAGCAAGTAGAGATATTTGAAATGCCAAAGAGAAATGAGCAATTATGGAAGAAAACCATAGTGAAGACATGCTTGGAAAAATGTGAGGTAAAATCCTGAGTTCTTAAATTAAGAGCAAACAGTCAGTTTCTCTAGCAATAGTAACTTGCCTTCAACCCCCCAGCCCGTCATAGCAGCAACAGACCATTTTGTTTGAGGAACCTCTTGGACCCCCCAACCAACAACTTAGAGGGAGTTTTTCATGACTGGTTTGTTAGATAGTCTATGGCTCTTGTGGGGAGGCTTGTCTGCTTAAGTAGCATAATTTCATCTAATATATATATTACACATGTTAATAATATAGAAATGAACATTATTAGTATAATATAAATATGATGCAGTTATATATTAATATTTATGCTATTTTGTTTATTAATATAGGTTATATAATGTAATTTTAAATAAATAAAGATGATAGGTGAACCTACAACTTAGAAAATGAGCCACAGCTAGAGAGAAGTTTTCAAGTGCATACACGCTCCAGAAATATGAATGAAAACAGTAATATGTGGTAAACATATAACTTGTTCATTACAAAAATCTACATTCTGACTCTTACAAAAGCACAAGTCTTGATATTTCAGAACAATATCATACTTTTGGTGTGATATGATAACTTCATGAATAAAGACTTCCACCGATAATGTAGGAAAACTAAACGAAAAGAGCAGAGAGATGAGGAAGGGAGGGAGGGAAGGGGGGAAGAAGAGACAGAGACAGAGATAGAGACACTAAGATATGTGACACTACGGCTTTCCAAAAGCCGTGAAACATACAATCTTTTGCAGGCTTATGTTCCCAGGCTTAGTCCTTACTTACATCAGAATCCTTGCTAGGTCAGTTTTCAGGGCCTCTCAGATGACATAATCTGAACTCTGTTGGAGTTGTAGAAGAAGAGAAGTGAAATCAAAATATGAAAACTTCCTCAGCCCAGGAGTCATATGTTCTACGCATCTCTCATTGCCAACCCCCCCCCACACCTTTACAAGGAAGCCAGTGATATAAAAAATCATATGTATAGCTTTATAAGCAGCATCAGCTTCAGCAACAAATAAAAATTAATACATACTGTGAAAAGAATGAAAATCTGAGTTTTAAAGTTATATTTTTAATATTTCTAGAAAAACTATAGAAAATTGGACAGCCTAGTTGCAACAGTCAAATTCGGGGCTGGGGATAACTTAAATTGGAACAGAAAAAATTAAATCTGATACAGCAGACAGAAAATCTGCAACGGCAATCAAAAGTCTCTTTTTGCTTAGCCATCCATCCCAAGAAAAGAGCAAATCCCAAGTCCAGCTGTCAGTTGTCTGTGTCTCCACTGCAGCTGCTGCCTTCACTGCCTACCTTGTGATAGTGGTGATAGTGGGCATGGATCATACAAGTTTTCACTGCTGACAGTTGGCAGGATTCTAGTTCATCCACAGTGGGTGCTTGGAGGGGCAGTAAAAGTAAGGGGCATCTCTCTTGGTCTCTGCGCTACACATCCCTCTGGCTCCAGCAACACTCAGCCCGAAGGACAACCACTGCTCCTAAGCCTTTGTAGCCTACTTCAAAGACGGCTTCGTGATGGACATTCTGCTGATCCCATCAGGCTTCCAGCCAG
The DNA here is from genome assembly GCF_030254825.1 of Meriones unguiculatus. NCBI lineage: Eukaryota > Metazoa > Chordata > Mammalia > Rodentia > Muridae > Meriones > Meriones unguiculatus. The sequence goes on along the minus strand of NC_083356.1, from coordinate 40,111,682 downwards.
TCCTAAGGAGCTCAGGAGGACCACCTCAGAACCTCCTGATAGGCTCTGCCCGATCCCCGCTGACTTTTCCACGCACCTCTCTGGTGATCCAGCATCTGCTGCTGCACCAAATAGTTTTCTCTGGTCTGGAGAAACTTCCAAGGCGTGTTTGTAGGCATGAGGTTATTGTGTAATTCAAGTACTGATTTCTGTGTCCTTCCTATCTGGTTGTAAGCCTTGTTCAAAGACTCTCTTCTCTCAATATTGTGTAAACACTGCTTCCCAATTGTCCCCTGATATGCCAATAAGGCAGATTACATCTAATTGCTGAGCAGGGGAGAAAACAGGGCTGGACTTCCTGCCAGCCACGGGAGGAGGAGTTAGAGAAGGAAGTAAGGGATTCAGACAAGGAAAAGGTCAAAGAGACGTGAGGAAAGAAGCTGCAGCAAAGAAGCTACAAAGTGAGAGGATCTCTGAGATCCTTGACAGGAAGAGACCTCCTGAAGATCTTAGCTGCAGACAAACAGAAAGAAATCAAAAAGACCAAACAGAACAGAGCAAGAGAACCACACACCAGTTGATCCAACCTCACAGACAGCCTCAATAACTATTTCCTCAAAAATCTGCATCTGGGACAATTTCAGAATGGCTATCTCGATTGCCCAGCATCACAGATTATTTCACTCAGGACTTCAGTAAAACTCTGAATTTTTTTCGGCATTAAGAGAGGGGATAACAAAAGTTACAGCTAGCTTTCTTTTTTTAAAAATTTAATTTAATTTTATTAATTACACCTTATTCACTTTGTATCCCCCCATAAGCCCTTCTCTCTTCCCCTTCTTCACGTATGCCCCTTCTCAAGTCCACTCTCCCTCCCCCTTCTTCACGCATGCCCCTTACCAAGTCCACTGATAAGGAAGGTCCCCCTCTCCTTCCTTCTGATCTTAGTCTATCAAATCTCATCAGGAGTAGCTGCATTGTCATTTTCTGTGGCCTGGTAAGGCTGCTTCCCCCCTCAGGGGGAGGTGATCAAAGAGCAGGCCAATCAGTTTATGTCAGAGGCAGTCCCTCTTCCTATTACTATGGAACCCACTTGGACACTGAACTGTCATGGGCTACATCTGTGCAGGGGTTCTAGGTTATTTCTATGCATGGTACTTGGTTGGAGTATGAGTCTCTTGGAAGACCCCTGTGTTCAAATTTTCTGGCTCTGTTGCTCTCCTTATGGAGTTCCTGTCCTCTCCAGATCTTACTATTTCCCAGTTCTTACATAAGGTTCCATGCATTCTGCCCAACAGTTGGCCATTAGTCTCAGCGTCTGCTTTGATAGTCTGCAGGACAGAGCCTTTCAGAGGCCCTCTGTGGCAGGTTCCTAACTTATTTCCTGTTTTCTTCTTCTTCTGATGTCCATCCTCTTTGCCTTTTGAGATGGGGATTCAGCGTTTCTTAAAACTGGACAATATCTCAACTTTCTTGGGCCCCCAAAAGAAAACTGTTCCAAATCAACAGGAAACAATTTAAGAAAACTATGCTCCATTCCTAAAAGGGGATAAATGGTTTTTCGTCATTTAATGGGCAATTGATGTTTGTTGTCATTTTTAACGTGTTAATTATAGAAATAATAAGTAAAAGGGTAGGTTATTGAATCTTCTTTGAGACCAAAGAACATTAATGAGCCAAAAATGTTACACTGATATAAATCCATACACATTAATACAGATTTAAAATTATATTCGGTTACAACATGCTAAAGTACTGTACCTATGTAATTCTTAGAACTACAATCTTAAATTCTAGTCATTTTGAAAGCTGTTACTGAAAACTATTTAGGATAATTGAAAAATGCATATTAACAGGCAATCAAACTCATGGTCATATTAGAATAGTGGTTTAGTTAATTACAAAAGTATGTTTTCTAGACTGACAAATAAAAATACCTAGAAACAATTCATATTAGATAGAGAGATGTATAGGTGATTTTCAAAAACCTAAGAGATTTACAGAATATGGTATTTAAAGATTTTTATTAACTTAAGGCTTTTTTGACAATGAGACAGGTCTGTTCCTGTAACACCCCCGTACTACTTCAAAGAGCATCAAAAGCTTCATATGTGGCTAGCTAGCCAGTGGACGAGAAAAGGCTCTTGTGTCAATTATAGAAAATATGCTCTCCAAAACTGGACAAATGATACAGGAAAGTCGACTGCTGAGCTTTGCAAGGACAAGACAAGCAAGTCCTTTATAACTCCTGCCTCACAGAAAAATCTGTCAAATGTTCTGAGACAAAAGGCTGAAGACGATGCCCCAATGTTAGAAAAATTTTGGGGGACTGTCCAGGAAGCCAAATATCTCTGTCATTTTTATCCGTTTGGAAGCTGCTTGCCTGCACTTCCTACATATTTATGTAATATGTATTCTTTCTTAAGTCTCTGATTGGGTTGAAGACTAGATAGTTATAGTCTCACAGTTAAATTGTTTAGGATGATAAAAAAATTGATAGATAGCAAAATGCTTTATTTAAGGGTGCTAAAGACACAAATGTAAATTTTACCTAATAATTTTCATAATTGTTTTTATGACATATAGTTACTTATTATAAGAGAAAAAATATTTTATTAGACTAATAGGAGGAGATGTAGGCATAAGATTGTTGTGTAATTCAAATGCTGATTTCTGTAGCCCCCCTAACTGACTGTAAATATTGTTCTGAGAATCTCCTATCTCAATGCTGTGTAAATACTGCTCTCAGATTGTCCCCTGGTATGCCAACAGAGCAGCTTATGGCCAATTGCTAAGCAAGAGAGAGAATAGGGCTGGACTTCCCTAGGAAGGGAGGAGGAGTTAGAAGAGGAAGTAAGGGATTCAGCCATGGAAAAGTTTCGAGAGACATCAGAACAGACGCTTCAGCAAAGAAGCTACAAAGTACTGAGATGTTCAAAAACTTAGAGTTAATTCCTGGGACTGGGGCAAAATCACAGTCCTTTCAGAGCAGATTCCAGCAGCAGTCCCCTACCCACATTAACCTTAGATTGTGACTAAGGTCATGTAGGCCCTAAGAAAGCCCATGGAATGTGTTAACTTCCTCTCCCCCTTGCTACAGCCTAACCTGCACGTACAGGGGGCGGGGTGTGTGTGTGGTCAGGTGTCACTCAGGTAGCCACACCTAACCATTTGCAGTTTTGGCGCCTAAAAACAAACCAATCATTTTAAAGGTCAGCTCCCCTAGAAACCCTTTCACCCAGTCCTGTAACGCCAAGACCTACACTTCCCTGCTTCTATTTTGACCCCTTAAACACCCTCTTCCCCTGGAGTTGGGGTTCGCTTGCCCCTTTGTTTTTGTAAAGGACAGCCATCCAGCTCGAGTTTGTAATAAAGGACCATCGTGTGTTTTACATCGGACTCAAAGTCTGTCGGTCATTTGGGGACTCGAGATCTGGGTATTTCAGTACAAGTATCTCTGTGATGTATGCTGGGAGGAAACCAAATTAACTTAGAGAGTTAAGAACGTTAAGAATATAGTTAAAACTGCTCAGTTCTTGTGCTGTGAAGATTGTTAAAACAGTATACTAGAGTCTCAATTATTTGTGTGATAGCCAGGTTCAGAGAGAAACTGAGAAACAGTTTGTAAAATAATGGTAACAGTGCTTGCTAGTGAATGTCAGAGGAATTCTAAGGAAATCTTCTTAGGGGAATCCTAGCATTTTTAAAGCTTTACAGACACTCACTGACAGCTTTCTGATCATTATGAGTCTATATAGACTTCAATAACAAAGTCACCATCTACCTTTGTGATCTGGTAAAAGGTGACCCTATTCCAAATTTGTTCCTCTCCTGAGTACTCTTCTGCTGCCATAGTAGTCATGACTTGTCATATGTGTGTTATATGCATATTACATCCATAATCCTTAAGTGCCTGAAGTATCATTTAGTAATTATTTATATTATGTTTTAGGGCTTGTCCTGTATGTACCTCCTCTGACTGAAACATTCCTACCTGGAAGGAAGACAGTGACTCACAACAGTTGAGAATACCAAAAAGATGCAAGAATCTCAGTGCTCCTCCTCAAGGTTACATAGACATGTTGTTGGGACATGAGGCCCTCTCTAGTGGAGTTAGAGGAATGTGAGAGTTGAGGGGGGTGTCTACAGAATTGTAGCTTTTGTGCAATGTCAGTCATACTGAGGTGGGTCTTTCAGTGATTCGTCATGGGTATTCTTATAAATAACTCTTCACCAATACTCCTACAAATAAGCCCAATAATAAGTACACCAAGCAGGCTTATAAAGGATCACTTTGGTCTGATGTCAGAGTTCTGTTTAGGGTAAATAGACATTTATTCATAGCTCCCCAGGAAAAATCAAGCAACAGTTTTCACTCTGCTCTATGATTATATCTTCTGATAGATCCCAATGTAGTCTAAGATCCAGGTGGTTATGAAAAGAGGTCTCACCAAAGTAAAGACAGTCATAATTTTATGTCATCAAGAAGAAAAGGAAAAATAAAAGTTTGTTTTATGGTTTTAGTATAATTAACACTCTCAAACTACCTTAGGATAATATATAAGAATACAGGTCCATGTCTTTCAACACATATAACACATATAAACACACTAAGGCTTATAAATAAAACAGGATATTCAACAATAATCAAAATACCTATTTGGAGAAAGAAATGTGATATGCAGAGGCCAAGTATATGGAGTTCTTAAAAAGGCAGAACCATTCTGTATGATTCTACAGTAGTGGCCATATATCAGTGTACATTCAGGAAAACACACACACAAAAAATATTACATCAAGCATGAATCCTAAAATAAACTGTGAGCATCAGTCTTGTCTTTTTAACCTAATACACTAGTCAGGCTGAAGAGAGGCAATAAAAACAAGGGAAACTAGGCTGGACCAGAAGATACAGGAACTCCCTGAGTCCTTAATTTAATTTTTATAAATCTTAAAATTGCTTTTGAGAAAGTCCATTAAACACATAATTCTATGAGCTGAAAGTATGCCACAGACGATAAAGTGCTTGCTGCACAACCATGAGGATGGTGTCAGGTTCCCAATACTCTGGTATAAAGCCAACTGTGACAGCATAGGCTTCTACTCACAGTCCTAGGGGGAGGAAGAGTCAAGTGACTCCCTGGAGTTCACGAGTCAGCCAGTCTGCCTGAATTAGTGTGCTACAAATCTCAGGGAGACATTATCTCCTAAAAATAGGACTGACGACCTGTGAAGGAAGACACCTGATACATGACTACTGGTTTCCATGCACTTGCACATACATGTAATTCCACATTCATGTACACCTATAAACGTGTGTACTCAATATACTACATATCCATACGAATCATAATCCTGGCCCAATTTCTCTTATTAGTATAAATTCTAATATGCAAAAACGAATATTAGATAAATGAATGCAGTATTATTTAAATATTAATGACCAAAGACAAAGTAGGATGATGGATGCAAAATATAATGTATATACAAAATAAATATAATTTATTATACTAATAATTAAAAGGAAAAGTGATCTGGTCTTATTAACAGATTTATAAATATAACAGGTGAGTCTCAGCACCATTTATGACAAACTGTTAGAAACTAGATAAGGACAAAATTTCTAAATGTGATAATGATATTTCCTGAAAACTGACAGTAGATAGAACTAAAACCAGTAATATAAAAATAAAGAGATGTCAAAATTGTCATCATCAAGAAAGATCTTATACTTTATGCTGAGTATGCTACAAAATTAACAAACTATGAGGATGAAAGGCTACAATTTTCTGATTATAAAAGGCTACTTTTTATTTAAGAAATAAGCAATTAAAGGAGATGTTAAAAAATAAGATCATTTTTTAAAACATAAAGTATATAAAAATTAACCTTAGAAAATGTGAAAGATATTTACAGAAGCATTTTACCTTATTAAGGCTACAAAACAGGTCTAAATAAACAGAGAGATTATACATCTACTAGGATTTGACTTAAAAAATGTCATTTTTATTTTTGGAAAATTATTCTTTAAATTTTATTATCACTAACTATCAGATCCTTCTACCAAGTTCCAATCTGGTTGGATTATAAGAAAGACAGGAAAACATGGACTTTAAGATTTTATGGATGTTGGTGTTCTATGTATCTGTCAGTTGTACAGAATCATGGTTGTCACTGTGACATCTTTTACATATATGTAAATATATATATATATATATATATATATATATAGAGAGAGAGAGAGAGAGAGAGAGAGAGAGAGCTCTTATAAAAAGGCAGAACCACCCTATATGACCCTTCAGTAATGGCCACATATCAGTGTACATTTAGGAAAACACACACACAAAAATACTACATCAAGCATGAAGCCCAAAATAAACTGTGAGTTTTAGACTATGCATCAGTCTTGCCTTCTTAACCTAATACACTAGTCAGGCTGAGGAGAAGTAATCAAAACAAGGGAAACTGGGCTGGACCAGAAGATACAAGAACTCCCTGAGTCCTTAACCATACATGTAGATACATATATAAAATTTACTCTGAATCCAAGGATTTTACATCTAGAATAAAAACAAACAGATAACTGAGAAATACGCTGAGACATAAAGATGATTCATGCTTTAATGTGGGTGGAACTGGCAGCATAGGCTAAGTGAATGCCTGTATCAAAGCCAGGGAATGAGATAAAGGGAAAGTATGTGATTTTTCAGTATTTGACTGTATAGAGAACAATATAAATGATTGCAAAAACAGCAACCCTTTATCTGTGATGTTTTAATTTTCAAATTCAATCATCTTAGAATCATCTGGGAAGAGAGTCCAGTAAGGGACTGTTTACATTTGGTAATCCTGGGGGATTGTCTGTGGGGGTAATCTTACTTAAGTTAATTGATGTGGGAGGGCCCACTCTGGAGGCACTACTACCAAGGCAATCTAGCTGAGCATAGGAAAGTAGGCAAGCATTTATGCACTCATTTCTCTGTGCTCTTGTAGGTGTGATGTGATTAGCTGCCATGGTCATCTGCTGTCATGGCTCCACTGCAGTGAGGGACTGTTTCCTGGAATTCTGAGCCAAAAAACACCCTCTCTTCAGTTAGCTGTGTTTTTTTTTTTTATTTCTACAATTTATTCATTTTATATACCGATTGTAGCCTCCTCTCTCATCTCCTCCAATTCCCACTCCTCCTCCCTGTCCCCCCATCACCGTCCACTAGTCCACTGAAAGGAGGCAATCTCCTCCCCTGTCATCTGACCCTAGCTTATCAAGTCTGATCAGGACTGCCTGGATCCTCTTCCACCGTGGCCTGAGAAGGCCACATCCTCAGAGGGAAGTGATCAAAGAGCAGACAATGAAGTTCATGACAGAGGCAGCCCCTGTTCCCCTTGATTGGGTATCCACATGGAGACTCAACTGCCTATGGGCTACGTCTGAGCAGGGGGGTCTAGTTCCTCTCCATTCATGGTCCTTGGTTGGTGCATTCAGGGACCCCTGGGGTCAGTTTTTTGTTGTTGTTGTTAGTTTTTTTGTTTGTTTGTTTGTTTGTTTGTTTGTTTAGCTTTGTTGGTCTCCTTGTGGGGTTTCTGTCTTCTCTGGATCCTTCTATTCCCCTTCCCCTTCTTTCATAAGACTCCCTGTGCTCTGCCCAAAGTTTGGCTGTGAGTCTCAGCATCTGCTTCGATCCCCTATTGAGGGGAGCCTTTCAGAGAACCTGTATGGTAGGCTCCAGTCCTGTTCCCTCTCTTCCACCACTTCTGGTGTTCATCCTGTTTGCAATTCTGAATGATCCTCCCTGTCTTAGCTTCTTTAGGTCTGTATATTTTAGTATGGTTATCCTATATTATATGGCTAATATCCACTTGTAAGTGAGTATATACCATGCATGTCTTTTAGGTTATGGGTTACCTCACTCAGAATAATCTTTTCTAGTTCCATCCATTTGCCTGCAAATTTCATTATTTCCTTGTTTTTAATACCTGAGTAGTACCCCTTTATGTAAATGATCCACAATTTCTGTATCCATTCTTTGGTTGAGGGACATCTAGGTTGTTTCCAGATTCTGGCTGCTACCAATAAATTTGCTATGAACATAGTTAAGTAAATGTCTTTGATGATGGTGGAAATCTTTCAGGTATATGCCCAGGAGTGGTATAGCTGGATCTTGAGGTAGCACTATTCCGAATTTTCTGAGAAAGTGACAGATTAATTTCCAAAGTGGTTGCACAAATTTGCCCTTCTACCATCAACCGAGGAGTGTTCTTTCTCCTCATCCTCTCCAGCATGTGTTGTCACTTGACTTTTTTGTCTTAGCCATTCTGATAGGTGTAAGATGGAATCTCAGAGTCCTTTTGATTTGAATTCCCCTGATGACTAAGAATGTTGAACATTTCTTTAAGTGTTTCTCCACCATTCAATATTCCTTTGTTGAGAATTCTCTGTACCCTATTTTTAATTGGATTATATTGTTGGTGTGCAATTTCTTGAGTTCTTTATATATTTTGGATATTAGCCCTCTGTTGTATATAGGGTTGGTGAAAATCTTTTCTCAGTCTGTAGGCTGTCATTTTGTTCTGTTGACAATGTCCTTTGCTTTACATTATACTTCATCAGTTTTCAACTTTTGAAAAAGATGTTTCTTAATATCCTCCCACCCTACATCCTCATATCTGGATACTATTACCCAACTAATTTCAAAGCACTACTGTCACATTAATTTTTAAGCAGTGACTGAACAATGTAAGGAAATCATGATTATAGCTGGGTATATAGGTCAATTATAGAACTACGCCTGATGTGTATAAAACATTGAATTTGAGTTTCTGCACTGAGAAAAATATGGTTATACTTCATAAAAAATTAAATAAAATGTTATCAAATTTCATGATTATTTTGTAAGATTAGAGAATGCTAAATATTTTAATGAGACATGTCACTGTCAGCAACACAGAGTGGTGATAATCTTCATCTTTATTTTCTTATTTTGAACAAAATCATGCCATTTTCTCCCAGTCTAAATGGGCTGGAATTGTTTTGACTACTTGATTCTTAGAAGGAAACTTGGCAAAGTCTTTTGTCATCAGACTTCTCAGTCTTAATTCACTTCTTAGTTAAACTTCCTAGGGATTGAAAAGTTAGCCCTCATCCCTGCATCAGAGCCACCTCTGCACCCCAGCAAACATTTGTTCCATATTCTCACCAGCACTTGATGGTCATATTTGGAATTTTGCCATTATAATCAGCATGTGTTTGTATGTCATCATGTGTTTGATTTTCAGACCCTCTCATGATATATGATAGTGAAGAGCTTGTATGCTTTTGTGGCTATTTTGCCCATTTTTAGGTCACATTCTTATAAGATGTTTGCTTTTCGTCCATCCATTTCTAGTTCTACAGACAAAATGCAGGATTGTGTTTGCTAGGAAAGTATTCTACCATTGATTAAACCTCCATGCCCAGCCCTTCTGTGGTAGAGCTTAATTATGTAGCTAAGCCAATATTATTTTTGTTTTATTATTGTAAACCAAGATAGCCTAGAATTCTCTAGTGCTGGGATAATAGATAGGCGCCATTAAACTCTGCACACTCTCTGTTTGGTTATTGTTGAAGTGGATGGAGAGTTTTAAAGTAAATATTTCTTCATTTTATTCCTATTTTCAAAATAAGAACAATTAATATTTACTACTATTGAAGACTGATCTAAGTGATATCTATGTCATTCTTTTTTAAATGAATATACTTTCTTTTTATATCTTTTGAATTGGATGCATATTAGTTACTTCTCTACTGATGTGATAAAGCGCCTTGAGAAAGGCAACCTATAAAAGACACAGTTTATTTTGGCTGTGTAGCTCCAAGTAGATAACAATGCATGACCATCACAGGAGAGAAGCATGAGAGCAGGTAGGCATGGTGACTGGAGCATCTGAGAGCTCACATCTGAAACTACAAGCAAAAAAAATAAAAAGAAAACTGAGAAACACATGAGCCTTAGAACTCTCAAAGCCAGTGAGGCTATACTTTCTAACTTCCTAAGCATTGCCATCAATAATGGACTACTTATTCAAATGCCAAAGAGTATAAGGGGCATCTCATTCAAATCACCCATAGAGTGCACCATATTACTTACTTACTGTAGTAGTTACCATATTACTGTTAGTCATGATTTATGCAAATCAAAAATGTCTAAAGCTGTTAGTGTATTAGAATATACAAAGACATACCAAAGACATTATCATAACACTCTTTTAAGATTATGATATCACCATGATCTTACTGAAAGCAAGAATGGTATTGGATGGAAAAAAAATAGCCATAGGCAGAAAACCTAGATGCTATTAATCTTTTAAAATGTTTTAATCAATTCATGTAACCTTTTAATAAGACACTGAAAAGTGACAATGTATACCCAGCTGTCACTCATGTTGACATCCAGTACTGAATTAACTCAGTAACTCAGTATATGTTTACATCATGTTGATCTGTCCCCACTCAGTCAGACTGCCACAACAAACTATAACTCTCCTCTCGAGAATGGCAATGACGTTCACAATCTTATTTGCATACAGTCTCTACGATAGAATAAAATACAACCAGGCTTGATAATAGGATGAAGCAAATGACAGAAAATTCTGGAGTGATGAGTATTGTAGTAATCAAATAAGATTGTTGAGACTCTGTGGTAAAGATTATTAAGAAGAAAATGGAGTAAGAGATGAAGATTGTCCACTGAGATAAAAGGTTCAGATGGAAATAATTCTAGAGGGAGAAAGAACAATAAGGGAATGAATATTTATATAGCTTGTAACAAATTAAAAACAGGATGATGAGGTAACTGCACATTGAGGTCATTAAAAAGACATCTTAGAACAATCTTCTGTTTTAACAGTAAATGAAACAGGTTTGCAGACCTGAAATTACTGTCTCAGAATCATATGGCTGTCTACACCATGGCTAAGCCTGGGCAGAATTCCCCAATTACAAGCCATGCATTCAGTCCCTTGTCTCACACTTCAAAACCTATTTATTGCCACCCATTAAGCCAGAATGTCTAACCCCCTACATAACAGCATACTCAGAGCAATCAAGAGAAACCATATGGAAGAGAAAAGGAAAAAAAGTTGTGGTCCACTGGGAGGTCTGGTTCTTTGGAAGACAGGTAAAGTAGCAAGAAACATTCTCCACAGTATCCTATTGATTCCTGGGATTGTCACATTTGGAATAAGTGTTGGAGGTTGACCAAGACCCTTCTTTTTCTCCATTCATTGTAACCAGTGAGAAACGGGTACCCCCCAGTGCTTGATTTTGAATAGTCTTCACACTAATTCAAACTGATGAAAAAAGAAAATAGAAGGAGTACCTGGTATCTTTGGGCTGGGGAAGAGAGGACATTGTTGCTCAATGGGCACAAAGTTTGAAGTGTACAGGATGAGTGAGTTCGAGATAATTATTGTATACTATGAAACCTATAGTTATTAATACTATATTCCCACCCAATTTGTTAGGAAGATCCATGTTAACTATTTAGACAGCAACAACAAGAAAAAAAATCCAACCAACAAACACCCACACAGAACAGAAATGAAGAAACTTAGAGACAGTGGATATGAGTATTGCCTTGCATACAGTTTCCTGGCTCTATCCCTGTGTCCAAATACATCAAATGGATACATTAAATGTGTATAGAGGCTAGAGAAAGAACTAAGTGGTTAAAAGCACTTGCAGCTCTTTTCGAAGACCTGAGTTTAAGTTCCAGTATGTGCATGGTGACTCACAACCATTTGTAACTCCAGTTCTAGGGTGTTTGACTCCCTCTCCTATTTTTGTTCTTTTTTTTTTATTCTCGTTACCAGGCACATACTTAGTACACAGGCATACATTCAGGCAATACACCCATATAGATAAAATTAAAATTAGAAAACAAAGGAAAAGCATGTATAGTTTTTAAAATATCAGTTACATTTAAACAAATCTACTTTATAAAAATCAGATAACTATTGAATACTTGAACATCATGTTTAGTGAACTTGATCAACTGACAGATATAGATCTCTTCTCTAGGCCAGAATTCAGACTACTACTAGCTCCAAATGAAATAATTTCCAAAATTAATTTTGTAGCAGGCCTTGAAGCAAATATAACCCTGTTTGAAAAACGTGCTATGCATTCAATTTTTGTATTTGTTTATTTTTAATTTTGTTTAAAAACGTATAGATGACCAGGTGCTTATGACATAAAGCAAGCAAAAAGGAACAATTTATGAGTAGAAAAGAAACTAACAGGGTGGGAGAGACCAACCAAAAAAGGTAATGGGAACAAATAGGAGGAAAGCACAATGTACGTTTATATGAAACGTATCATAATGACACCATCATTCCACATAGGGATTTTTTTATTTAATAAAAGACCAATATAAGATCAACCTTGTTAACACTTTTTAATGTACAGCATAATACTGTTAGCTGTCTTCACACTCTTCTGTAATGTCTTCACAATTTGTTCACCTTGTACCATGAAGCACCATATTTATGGCACGATTTTCTGTTTCTCCTCCCAATCCATGAACAATCCTCTTACAGACAGAGCCACACAACTGCTACTCAGAGGCCATAGAATCTAAATATTTAGGTTACCATTATCTCACATCAGTGAAGCAACTAGCCATATGCCTATGACCAAGGTCAAGTTCCTATCTGTTGGACATATAAAATGTACACTGGGTAAAACAATTACAGAAATAATAATAATAATAATAATAATAATAAATAGTGATAATAATAATTATCAGTTACATAGTTTCAAATGTTTTATATATTATATTAGTTTTAATTCTAAATACTTTTTTAAAAAAATCATTTTTATCTGCTATTTATATTTGTAATATGTCCACCAGTCCATTTTAATTACATGTGGCCCAGAAAGCATCTATATTAGGTATGGCTGCCTCACAACATAAATGGCTATAAAAAGGTATTGGACACCTAATAAGGACCTAAGTATTCTGCTTTTGTTGGTTTAAAAAGATAGGAGAAATCTGTGCCATGTTGCAACATGGGTGATACTGAATAAAAATAAGCCACTTGCAAAATGACAAATATGATTCCATTTGTATGAGATGCCAACAGTAGTAAAATTAGGAAATCAGAGAGAATTGCAGGGTTTTTTTTGTTGTTGTTTGCTTGTTTTATTTTGTTTTTCATTTTATTTTGTTTAACCTGGGTCTAAGTTAAACTGTACTCTTTATCTCTATTCTTGGCCTTTGCTTTTTCTTTTTCTGCCTTTTATAGTAGTTCTTTGACTTTTTATCAAATTTAGTCCTCTCCCCTGGAACTACCCCCACTTCTCTGCACACCTACCTTTATGACCTTTAATTTGAACCTCAATAAGACTAATTCTTTTAAATGGGGTTTTTGAGGTAAATGATTAGAATGGGTCTCAGACATATAATTTCACAAAAATGGTATTTATCCATCTTTCTCCACACAAATCATAAGCTGTGGCTCCCTTACAACCACAGGCAATAAGCTTTATACACAAGTAGAGACTGAAAGAAATCAATGAATATCAGGACTGTGTAAATACATTAGGAATGGAGTATATATTGAACCTGGTACCTCTTCATATGTTCAAGACAGTTTTCAACACCTGAGTATTCCAAATCTCACCCCTCAGTGGAGCAAGGTCTTTACACCAGCGTTTGTTAAAGAAGGCTATTTGGTTCTGTCCATTTCACATAAGGACTACAAACTGAACTAAATAAAACACAATAGGTCACAGTGTAAAAAAACACTGTAAAAAAACTGACAAAATCAGTGTGATCAGGAAGAATTGGACAGTAGCAATGGCATTTTCTAACAGTTTTATTTGGGACACCCACACAAGTCTCATCTTTTTCAGCCTATTTTTCCAAAAAGCCACAATTATACTTCAACAACATATGCTATTTTATATTCTCTTACAAAGCACAGAAAAGCGAGAAGGAAAGAAACTCACTCAAAGACATTTCTCACTGGAGCCCCACCCCTTCAAGTGGGAAGGATTTGGGGAACCAAAGTCTTCTATCATTCTTCACTTTGCAATATTCTCAGAAAGAATTTCCTCTAAGTATCCCAGCCCCTTCTCCCCTACCTCTGCTGCCTCCTCTAAGTACACTTTTTTTCCATCTAAGTCTCATCCAGAACAATGCTGGTCCAGTCCGCATGACACAACTTACTTATATTCCTACTATAGTAAATGAAGGAAAAAACAAAAACAAAAACCATGTTGAACCTTTCCTCTAAATGCTTCTGATCTGAGTACTTTGCAGCAACTGTAACAAAATAACACAGGATAATTAACTTAGAAATGAGAGTTTATTTCTTCCAGTGCTGGAGGATGGGAACTCACAGATCAGGGTGTTAGCAGTTTTGGTGTCTGGAAGAAGCTCATTCTCACCATTTTATAAAGTGCTGTGTAACAAGACCTCATGGTGCTAAGGAGGGAGACAGGTAATGGGTCCTCCCATGTTGGCAAAGATGGAGGGACAAAAGGCACTAGTGAGGTTCCTTTGACTTCTTTGAAGAGAACACTAATCCCAAATATCTCTGCCTTTTAATATGATCACACGATCACACTGAGGTTTAAGTTTCAACATACAATTTTCAGAGGAACATATGCATTTAAACTGTGGCTTTCAACAATGTGTGATGTTTCAGTGCTCCAATGTTTCAATGATAGATGAAATAGATATTAATAGATGGATCCTTTTACTGAGAATTTCTATGACTTGCTGGCAATGTAATTGAAGGGTTTAGAATTTTAGACTACTGCCTCAACTCCGCGGAGGATAGAGGGACTAAATTTCCTAATAGCCAGTGACTTAATCAACTATCCCTCTATGATTAATTGCCCCCTAACCATCAAAAGACGGATTTTGGAGAGCTTCTGAGAGTGATATGCCTGGAAAACGCTTCATATCCTTTTTCATACATTCTATTCTATGGGCCCTTGCGTCTGGCTGCTCATCTGTAACCTCTACAGCCTTCATTACAACCCAATAAACAAAAGTCAGTACTGCCCTGAAACCCATGTGAGACATGCCAATAAGACCAAGCCCAAAGAGTGTGGATGACATGGGTACCTCTGATTTACATCTGATTGGTCTAAAGCACAGTTTACTACCTGAACTCTGATTGGTGTTGGGAAAACAAAAACATTCTCCAGGAACTGGGCCCTTCTCCATGAAAATAGTCTCAGAACCAGGCTAAATTGTAGGACGTCAGTTGATTTGATGTTTGATGTGGAGAAAATTTCATGTATCTGCTGTCAGGAGTGAAATACAGAGGATGGAGCGAGAGTAGGAGAAAAGTAGTTGGTCTTTCCCATTAATCGGAAAGCGCGTTAAAACAGGCTGCTTCAGGAGAAAAATGCCACAGCTGAGTACACATGAGTACTTATGCGTACTCATGAGTTTGTTAATAGAACATGTTTTGACTTCTAATATTCTCAGTGTCCACTATATTATTTGAGGAGTCAGAGCTTCTGCCTTTATCAGAGATGTAGTTTTCATAAAATAGGTACCTATGTGTTATGCATAACGGTGACACAATGTCATGCTGATGCCTGTGCAGGACAGCAGGACAGAATCACATTCTCAGGGAGCTCAGTCCACTGAACTCTTCAAATGAAGTGCCCTAAAAATAGAAAAATTCTGCGGCTGACTGAAGCAAAATATTCACTCTCATCCCGTTTGCCTTTCCATCCTCCAGAGTCTATGCCTGCATATGAACTAGTGTTACAGAATATCAATGGAATTAAGTATAAATTTAAAGCTTTCTAATTCTACAATCAATAATAATTAAAGGACAAAATCCAACCCTTTCCCTAAACTTTCTTAAGCACTAGCAAAGTTTAACAATTTTGGTGAAGTTCTAAAGACTCTTTCACTCACCTTCTCTCTAGGGAAGTCATTTCAGGAATTTTTATTATCACTTTAAAGAGATTCTAGCAAGTAGTTAGCATTCAACTGGAATTTCCGGGCTGTGGGCCCCAGGCCTTTAGAGACTTGGGATATAGGCAGTTTCTGAAGTGATTCTATTGACTTTAAAAAACATTACTGAACAAATGCTATCAAAAGGCCCAGAGCCTGGTGGATGGTTCTCTGTCTTTTTATCTGTCCACAGGGTACCTTCTGAGTAGAATCCTCAGTGACAGAATCAAACACCAAAGTGCCAACTTGTTCAGAAATGGGCAGAAATGGGAAGCAAGGATAATACCCTTTTGTTTCTTTTCATATGAAACAAGATTGTGAGTAGGGACTGAAGACAGAAGGGCCAAACTCCACAGTGTCCTGTTCCATTGTGTGGAAGGAAGGCTTTGAGTTGCATTTCTTTGTATCACTGTGATTTTCACTTAAAATTGGGCAAGTTTTTTAATGTCTTAAAACACTGGAGTAACCCTGTAGGGAGAAGCAGCGGATTTTTCTTGTGGGAAAGACAGAAACTGCAGCAAGTTTGTTACCACTTAGGACAAAGGGTGTTGTTTTTTAACACTCATCACTTTCTTGTCTTCATTAAGTATGATTTCTAAAGAAAAAAAAATGTTTAAAAGTTTTTAAATTTTGTTACCTATCTTTTCCACTAAAAGTAAATCCCACCAATACCCAACCATAAATTCTTTATTTGTATGTATTTCCTAGGATTCACTAATGACCAATTCATATGTTGACATAAAAATTAACTGTGTCTGGCACACACTGCCAAGAAGAAGCTGAACCACACTAAATACATGTATTTTTATTGAAATATCCATATTCAAGGCAATTTATGCATTAGTTTCAAATGTTTTGATTCATTGAATTATTTTTGAGATAAGTTATCACTCTTTAGCTCTGTTTATGTGGACCAGGCTGGCCTCAAACTCACAGAGATCTGCCTATGTTGGCTTCCAGAGTGCTAGAACCACCATCCCCAGCTTTATACCTTTCATCTTAATTTAAATGGGAACTTGGGTACTGCTCTCAAGTTTTCACCTCCCATATTATAAATATGTTTTAATGTCTGGTATTCAAAAATATAAAACTAAATTTGGTGTAGGTTTGTGGTAGAGGGAAAGAAATAGAAATGGGCAATAGGGAGAAGAGACTAGCTATGGGAGAGTGCAGAATCCGGCAGAAGTAACAACATGTCCAAAAGTGCCAGCCAGAGGGGCCACAGACGGTGTAGGGAGTACAGGAGTACTAGGAAGGAGAAGCTGCTGTGTTAGGTCTGGTGAGCCTCCACGGGGCTCTGATGGTTGTATCAGTTACTCCCAGAAGCAGTGAGGAAAGGAGAGTAACACGGAACCTTCATCAAAAAAAAAAAAAAAAAAAAAAAAAAAAAAAACAATATGATATACCTATGATTGAGGGCTTTTTTTTTTCCACATAAAATATTTGACACTCATCAGAGCCTTACAAAACACCCATAGTATCTACAAATCATTTTATCATTTCTACTAAAGTGTGTGAAGTGTCCTAAAAAATATGGTTCATTTGGGTATAAGGGAAGGGATGATGCAGTAGAACCCAGCAGCATACACAAACCAGGGAACAAGCAGTACTAAAGAGTGACATCTCAAAAGTGGATAACAGCCTAGAACTCATTGGCACAGGAGACAACTTCCTGAACAGAACACCAACAGCACAGGCTCTAAGAGCAACAATCAATAAATGGAACCTCATGAAACTGAAAAGCTTCTGTAAAGCAAAGGACTCCATCATCAAAACAAAACAACTGCCTACAGTTTGGGAAAGAATCTTCACTAACCCTTTATCTGACAGAGGACTAATATCCAGTATATACAAAGAACTAAAAAAGCTGAAAAGCAGCAAACCAGGTAATCCAATTAAAAAATGGGAACAGAGCTAAACAGAGAATTCTCGACAGAGGAATATCGAATGGCAGAGAAACACTTAAAGAAATGTTCAACCTCATTAGCCATCAGGGAAATGCAAATCAAAACGACCCTGAGATATCACCTTACACCCATCAGAATGGCCAAGATGAAAAACTCAAGCGACAACACATGCTGGAGAGGTTGTGGAGAAAGGGGAACCCTCCTCCACTGCTGGTGGGAATGTAAACTGGTACAACCACTCTGGAAATCTATCTGGCGCTTTCTAAGACAATTAGGAGTAGTGCTTCCTCAAGACCCAGCTATACCACTGCTAGGTATATACCCAAAGTTTGCTCAAGTACACAAAAGGGATACTTGCTCAACCATGTTTATAGCAGCTTTATTTATAATAGCCAGAACCAGGAAACAACCCAGATGTCCAACAACGGAGGAATGGGTACAGAAATTGTGGTATTTTTACACAATGGAATACTACTCAGCAATCAAAAAGGAGAAAATCATGAAATTTGCAGGCAAATGGTGGGATCAGGAAAAGATCATTCTGAGTGAAATATCCCAGGAGGAGAAAGACAAACACAGTATATACTCACTTATATAGACATATAAGATATGATCAACATAATGAAATTTATACATCTAAAAAAGATAATCAAGAGAGTGTACATGGGGTAAGATGATCAATCTTCGTTTAGAAAGACAGATGGGATGTGCATTGAACGTATGACAGGAGTCTACTGAGCGCATCTGAAAGACTCTAACTAGCAGGGTTTTCAAAGCAAAGACTCATGACCAAACCTTTGGCAGAGTACAGGGAATCATAAGAAAGAAGGGGAGTTAGTCTGATGGGGAAAGGATAGGAGCTCCACAAGGACCAAATATATCTGGGCACAGGGTCTTTTCTGAGACTGACATTCAACCAAGGACCATGTATGGATATAACCTAGAACCTCTGCTCAGATGTAGCCTGTGGTAGCTCAGTAACCAATTGGTTTCCCAAAGTGAGGGGAACAAGGACTATTTCTAACAGGAATTCAAAGACTGGCTCTTTGGCCTCCCCATCCCTGAAGGGAGGAGCAGTCCTGTTAGGCCACAGAGGAGGGCTTTGCAGCCAGTCCTGAAGATACCTGATAAAACAGGATCAGATGAATGGGGAGGAGGTCCCCCCTATCAGTGGACTTGGAAAGGGGCACGGTGGAGATGAGGGAGGGAGGGAGGGACTGGGAGGGAATGAGGGAGTGGGACATGGCTGGGATACAGAGTTAATAAAATGTAACTGATAAGAAAAAAATAAAATAAAATAAAATAAAGAGTGACATCTCCAGGACAATTGATGTGTGAGCCAGCTGTAGGGGATAATAAAGCTACATGTTTCAAAGGAGAGCAGTGAATGTAAACATCACTAGCCCATTGACTTTTTTTAGAAAAGTTTTAGTAATAATTCTTAAAGAAAGGGAGAAGTAAAAGAGAATTTAAAAAAGAGGAAGAGGAAGAGAGACAGAAGACTTGACAAATAAATGTATATGTATGTATGTATGTATGTATAAATATTGCCACCTCCCTATTGTCAACAAGCCCTTTTTATTCTCAGCAGATCTCTTCCAAGATCCACTGACTCTCTGAAACCACAATCCATTTGTAATCTGTAGACTGTTTCTTTTTTATTTAAGACTTATTAACTCTACATATGAATGTTTTGCCTGTATGTATATCTTAGCACCATGTACAAAAGAGACCATCCGATCCTCTGGAATTGAAGTTACGGATGTTTGTGAACCATCATGTTGATGCTAAGAATAAAACCTGGTTTTATGCAAGAACAACTGCTCCTAACCCTTGAGTCATCTTTCAAGCAACCTCATCTATGTGTTTCTTATACATACACACTTAAGGTAAACTTTAATTGATAAAATAGGTATAGTGAAAATTTAGAAACAATAACTGATATTAAAATTAGAATATTCATAACAATGTCATATAATCACAGTTGGGTGAAATGCCATCACCCTTCTCTCTTCTCTCTGTCCCTTGAAATATCTGTTGCACTTTACTGTTTCACTTAAAGAATTTTCTTGGCATTTTAGAAATGTCAACACTTTATGATTTAAGCAAAATACTAGTGCACAGCGCTGTGGCCCTGGCGTAGTGGCTCTGATCATTGGGTCCTTTCCTAAGTGACGACTGGGCAAGTAGTGTACACAGCGGGAATTTGCTGAGCAAAGAAATGAGCTGTCTTACCAGCAGGAAAGAGTGCAGTTTAAAACTGAGAAATGCATGCAATTTTAAGTCTTTGAGGAGTTTTCACTTAGTCTTTTGATGCCTCAGTTGACCCAGAGGAACGCAAACCTGAAGGTAATGTGGAGTTTTGATAAAAAAATTATTTGGAAAAACAAAATGTTCATATTGAAGGTATAACCCGACAGATGACTTATTAATAGAAATGGAAAAGATGCCTTAATAGGGTATGGAAATCTTTACCAAGTGATCAAGTTGAATATCATCAATACTCAGAAAACTAACAAACACCTTCAGGCAAAGGTGAGTGCCATAGTGTGCAAAGGGAATCAGAGCTGCTTTTGCCAAGCAAGAAGAGAAAGCAACCAACCTATTAAACCTCTACACCAAGGGACTAAATCAGCATGTCTCTAAGTGAAACTAGATGTGTTCCCTCCAGAGGCTTGTGGCACGGCTTGCATTAAATCAATGGCAAAACCCTGAGAGATTCCTCTAGACTCATCGTTATCTAATGAAGCACAACATTTTCACTGGATCTAATATAAAATGTACATTAATTATAAAACATTTTAGCTAAAAATATTTTGTCTGGACTTAATCACATGAAACTAATATATAGCACAATTCATAAAGCGTATAGCTGGTTCCCTTTGGAAAAGTTTGTATCTCAACCCAGGCATGGTAAAATGGAGTTAGAGACAGGCCAGCATGGGGAGAACTGCATAGCAAGTTCCAAGCCAGTCTGGGATACATGGTAGGATCTTGCTTCAAAAACTCAAAATTTTAAAAACAAAACAAAAATTTTGTATCTTTTATAGTAAAATGGGAATCTTTTATAAGGGGACAAGTGTAAATAAACTATAAGGAGAAATGATGAAATGTAGTGTACAATCTATGACTAGATCCTAGATTTGACAGGTTGTAAAAGATACTCTGCATTACCATAAAAACTAATATGTATAAAACATAGTGGTCATGATTATGAAATCAACAGTAATCTTCTTAGCTCCGATAATGGATCTATGGTTTTATGACTAATGGAAGGATTTTTTTTTCTCTCTCAGCAACCAATGCTGAAGTATCTAGTGTTGCAAATGCAATCGTGTCTACTTACATGACAAAGTTCCTTGTAAGGATTATATGCACAGAGAAAACAATTTGCTCAAAATATTTCTGTCAGCATTTTATCACAGAAACAGAAATGTAGCTAAGACCATGAGTAAACATGAACCTGAGTTTCTTCTTCTCCTCACTTCGTATTTAAACTGCAACATTTGACGAGCTTATATATCTACTGTTATTTCATTACCTTGCTGTTGCCATTTGAGAACTGGAGTGGTTATTCATCAAAATCTTTGGATTTTTGGACTGAAAAGCGTTTTTGTGACCTTTAGTAGGTCATTCAGTTTCATCATCTACAGAAGACCTGCCTTAGTGATAACAGTCAAATGAAACAGCATGCCTCTGAAGGTCTCCGTAATGCTGAAATGACACACCTGCAAGAGACAGTCACTCTGTCAACAAAGCCAAGACAGGCTGGAGACCAAACAATATAGCGTACTCAAATAATCTTCAAAGTAATACTTCTAAAATTGTACTATTTTAAGGTTGGAAGAAATACTAGGTGCTTGGTAAGTCCTTGTTGTGGTTAGTTTTAACTTTCAACTACACCAGGCCTAGAATAATGTAAGAAAAGAGTCTCAGTGAGAGATTACCTATGTTCAGTTGCCTGTGAGTGTCTGTCTGTGAGGTGTCCTTAATTAGGTTAACTGATGTAGGAAGACCCAAGTTACTGTGGATGGAGTCCTTCCATAGGCATGGCGTCCTGTACTTTTAAGAGCAGAGAAATTAAGCTGAGCACAAACAAGCCAGCAAGTGAACATGTGTTCATTCATTTCCCTCTTCTTTGACAGTGGAAGAAATGTGACTAGCTGTACTTCTTGCCCTGATTTCTCCTCAGTGATGAACAATAATATGGGATTGTAAATTGAAGTAAACTCCTTTCTCCCTCAAATTCTTTTTACTGTGCTATTTTATCACAGGAACAAAAATGAACCTAGGACAGTCCCCAGAAAATGTTTTTAAATTTTTTATATTTACTCCAACAAAACAGAGCAAAACAATATTTTACTTGAAATTTTCCAAATTCAAACAGAAAAGTATACTATAACATTTTTAGTTAGTAATACTATGTTATTGTCATTTTATAACGTACGTTCTACTCTTGTTTGAAAATTAAATATCTTGGAGGAGAATTAAGAGAGTAATGGAGTATTACCACCAAAGCATATCATATGAATATACAAAAATGTCAAGATGGGCCCTCTCTGTTTGTGTGTACATGTGCCTGAATATCCATGTGACTGCAAATGCATACACACACCTGGGAATGAATGTGTGTAAGTCAGAGGTCAGTCCTTGCTAGCACTCCTTAAGTGACATCCACCTTGGTTTTTTTATATGAGTTTGCCCATTGGCTGAGTAGGCCTTTTAGTAGTGAGATTAAAAACACATGCCATTGGGCAAGGCTTCTTCTTACGGATTCTGGAGACAGAATTCAAGTCTTCATGCTTGTGTGGTAACCTGGGAGATATAACTAACCTATTATAAATGCTGTCAGCCTATGTGTTATCAAAATGAAAGTTACACATTATAACCAGGAGCAGGAAGAAACTACTTGTTCACTTCTCTCCATGAGAGAGGATATTGCATTTCAGATTCCCTGGTGTGACAGATACTTTAATTTATGACTATCCCCCAGAGAGTATCCATCAAGACCCCATCAGCCTGTATGTGTGTTTCCTCCCATCAGTCAAATGTCAGTAGCCCATTTGGTCAATGAGAATGTAGGTTTCTGATTAAAGGAACTGCTGAGAACGTCAAAGAACTGGAACCGGTTCTTGCTAAAATCCTTCATCTGCACCAGCAATTCAGAAACACGGAAAATTCAGCTTTCTTAAGAAACAAACTCTCAAGCCACAAACATTACACAAGGAAGATTAGTTTCAGTCATAAACTACAGTGCCACTGTCTCCTTGAAGGAAATGAGAGGTGATTGCATTTCAATTTTGTAGCATCTCTTAGAGGTCCAAGTCACTTATGGTGATGCTGTAGAATGTGACACTAACTGCCAGGCCATCAGTAACGCACATTGTTGTTCTGAACTACTGAAGTATCCCAGAGAGGCATGGATGAGTCCATTTGCCTTCCTGAAAGCTTAATTTACTACTGGCAGGTATTGGCCTGGGCTCACAGAGGAATGGAATTTATATCCGCTGGGCACCTATTGTCATTCAGTGCTTGGAGTGTGAGCACTTGACACCTGTGTTTACTATCTTATTTGGTTCCTACTAAATCTAGAAACAGATTCTAACCCTGTAGTTTGGCTGTCCCTCAAAACACCACTGTTGGAAACTTAGTGAGAAGACCTTTAAGAGGTAAAGGGGGCTTTTCCCTCAAGAATGAAATAATATTTTGGTTGTCAAAGTGGGCTCATTTCTGAGAAAATAGATTTCCATTTATTTATTTATTTATTTATTTATTTATTGGTCGTTATATTTATTTATTGGTTTGTTTGCTTGCTTGAGACAGGGTTTGTCTGCACATCCTTGGCTGTCTTGGAATTCACTTTGTAGATCAGGCTGACCTCAGAATGAGAGGTCTACCTTCCTCTGCGTCCTGAGTGCTGGGATTAAAGCTGCATTTACTCCATTGTTCCTTCCCTTTGTTTCCTTTCTGGGTTTCACCATGGAATAACACAGCTTGCAGGACCTTCCCAGATACAAGTGGGCTTCTCAGACTGCCAAACCAGGAGCCAAATAAATCTCTATTCGTTATAAATTACCTAATCTCAAGTATTGTGTTTTAGCATCAGACAAAGAAATAAGATAGGTACCTTCACTTTAGAGATAAAGAAATGAAGGAGAGAGAGATAATGTAATGAGATCAAGGTCAGAAACACATGTCTCAGCAGAGCTAATGAAGAATGAGCCTGCCTCCTGTTTAGGCTTACAAGCCATCTTATATAAAGACAAACTAGGCTCAGTTGTACTTATGATTAAGCCTCTGTTTCTCAAGGATCAGCTATGGCCTACATGTAACCTTAATTACAAATGCCTGTTCCAGTAATAGAGATCATGTCATTTCAAAAAAGTTGTTTATACCATCTTGAGTCTCTACTTTTGTTTCAAAAGAGTATATGACCACCTATGACTACCTTGTTATGACTACCTGTTGTTATGCTACCCTGTTGTGCCCATCTTGCAATCATGCCTTTGTTCAAGAAGGTCCTTTGTTAGGAATAACTTGTTATGATTTTTCTGCTCCTGTAACCCAGTCTATTTTGCCTGTCAAATCACCCATTTGGAAACCCTGTGTAAGAAGGAACCAAACTGAAGCCATTTTGGATAAAACATATTTTTTTAAATAGGGGTCAACGTTTAAGTTCCTGGGACCTCTGTGATTGAATGACATCTTCGTTAGCAAGTTGAGACATGAATACTGGGAAAGTCACCATGTCACAACTGAGCAAACTAACCAATGAGAACAGGATAAGTGTACCACAAAGAAATGTACCTAGGAAAGTCTTCTCTCCCTGGATCCTGATTGGTGGAAAATGTAACTGTAACTTGGCACAGATGATTATAGATTTTGTAAAAAAAATTTGTGCTTATACCAGGCCACAAAAGAAGACAATGTAGCCACTCCTGATGAGATCTAATAGACTAGGATCAGAAGGAAGGAAAAGAAGACCTCTCTTATCAGTAGACTTGGGGAGGGGCATGCATGGAGAAGGGGGAGGGAGGGATTGGAAGGCGAGGAGGGAGGGAGGTACAGGGGGGGAAACAAAGTGAGTAAAGTGTAATTAATAAAGAATTAAAAAAAAAAAGCTCGTAGCATCCGGGCTCAGGGTCGCAGTTCAGCTTCCAAGCTTGTTCTTCAACCCTGATTGATCAGTAGTGGATGATCAAAATAAACTTTTCTTTTCTGCATTTACTTTGTGTTTGAATTGGATCCAAGCAGACCTCTTAGCTCTTGTATGCCTGAGCTATATAAAGCCTTGTCTTTCTCACATCTAATGATGATCTCTTTAACCTGCCTTAGGGGAGGCCAAAAACTTGCTTTAATTAATTGCTTACTTTAATTATTTTGACTATGATGATTCGGGTCAGTTTTCTTTTTCCTCACATATATGGAATTAAAGCTACATCGAAAGATAGACTTTTTTGTTACCACATCCAATAATATCTTTATTATACAGGATCACCAGTGACAGAACAAAGAAAGCAAATTCCATCCTTCCATAGTCTTACACTCAACCATTCTTTTGCTAATGTGTATTTCATAATAGTTTGTTTTGTTTGGGGCTTAGTTTATTTGTTTGTGTTTTGTTTTAAGACATGGTCTCATTCTTTCTTCCAGGTTAGCAGAGAACTCACCCTATAGCCAACACTGACTTTACCTTTATGGTAATTCTCCTGCCTCACTTTGCCAAATGATGACAGGTGTGAGGTACAGTGGCTGGCTTTACTACCATCCTAAACATAGCTTCAGTTAGATACAGATGGCAACTACAGTTTACCTGACTGGAAATGTGACAATGCCGGCGTTCTATATCTTTCTTCAGCCCAGACTTCTTTGGAAAAAAATTAAAAAATTATTTTTTTTACTTTATGTAAATGAATGTTTTTCTACAAGCATATTGCTCCATGTGTATGCCTAGTACCCACATTTCCTGTAGCTAAAGTTATAGTTGGCTGTGAACTACCATGTAGGTGCTGGGAGTTGATCCTGGGCCTTCTGTAAGACACAGTGATTCTCAACCTTCCTAATACTATAATCCTTAAATGCAGTCCCTTATGTTGTGGTGACCCCCAATCATAACATTGTTTTTGTTGCTGAGTCATCTCTCCAGCCTAAGTCTGAACTTGAACAGAGAAGATGCTTACATTAGTCATCTAGTTATCCACCTACTACTCAAGTTATTGGAGAAAAAAAAGATTAAAAATTGTTTCTACTCTACACAGGAAGAGAGAAGTGATATCTAGTCAAAATCTAAGAAGACAAGAGTATCATATACACATTAAAGAATGAGCAGAACTTTCAATTTGTAAAGGTAACATCAGAAACATGTTTAAGGGTGGAACATGACACTAAGAAAAGTCAGATGGAGACAATTTAGGAAAAGGATGATTAGAGAAGATTTGAACATAGCTCTGCCATTTCAGGTTAATAAGAAATGCCAGTAATGTTCACTAGTATCGAGAGTGGTGAGGAGTGAGTTGAAGGAGGTGACAAGCAAAGTTGTAAGACATAAAATCAGCTGTGTTGGCAATGCATATAAATGAGGAGATGCGTGAAATACTCACTGGTTCATTCATTTGCTCATATTGTGTGTGCCTCTGATGCAAAGGATAGAGTTCAATGAAGAACCTGAGGTCGACTGATTTTTTTAAACTTCCTAAACTATTTGCTCTAATAGTTTGTCAGTTGCTAACATTTCTATTAAGTGATCCTATGTTTGGGGAAGGGTAATGCTTTTATTGTTGTCCTTTTAGTCTTAAATCCTCTGGTTTTCTTTTGTTAGAGTGCTATGAAAGGCCTCTAATACATAGGGAATGGAGGAAGCCTTCAATGAATGTGTAAGGAGTAGATGAAATTTTTAGGGAACATGTATATTTGACAAGGACCAACACTTCAGAGCATGGGAACTGGCAAAGCCTTTCCTGAATGAGGCCCAGACATGGCCAAGCCTTCCTCTGATGTGTAAGCAAATGTTGACAGAAAGCACAGAGAGCATCATCAACAGCTTCCTCCTCCTGTATGCCTACAGCTTTCTGCATTTGTCTCTCTTGTCTGTTCAGGAAGGAATGAAAGGATAGTCAAGCAAGCACACATCCAGAAAGTCTGTGGATGTGGGCTGTGCACACTCTGATGAAACCGCACCAACTACAGAACAACATAGAACCTTAAACTGATTATTATGCTCATCAGGAGAAAGAGGAGTTAGTTAGTCTTAGTGTGTGTGGGTCTCTGTAGAAGGCCAGTCTCAGTCTGTTTCTTCTTTCCCTCCTTTCCTTCCTTCCTTTCTTCCTCCCATCTCTCCTTCTTTCTTTCTGTTTCTTTCTTTCTTTCTTTCTTTCTTTCTTTCTTTCTGTTTCTTTCTTTCTTTCTTTCTTTCTTTCTTTCTTTCTGTTTCTTTCTTTCTTTCTTTCTTTCTTTCTTTCTTTCTTTCTTTCTGTTTCTTTCTTTCTTTCTTTCTTTCTTTCTTTCTTTCTTTCCTTTTCATTCTTTCTTTCTTACACCAACATCTCACTCTATAACTGTGGCTAGCCTGGAACCCACTGTGTAGATTTGGCTGGCTTTGAACTTATGCTGATCTTTTTGTATCTGCCTTTGAAGAGCTGAAATTCTAGTCATGAGGCACCATGCCTCCTTAATTTTGTCAATTTTCATTCAATACTTCATTTGCATTTCATTTTCTACTAAAAAAGTGTTGGCTAAAGTCTTACTAAACATTACAAAAATTAGCTTTTTCTTTTCTTTTTCTTTTATTCTCTCATACATTACATCACAGTTTCCCCTCTCCACTCCCCTCTCCCCACCTCTCTCTCTCACAGATCCACTCCTCCACCATTTCTATAAAAAAAAGAGCAGGCCCCCACAAGCATGGCCTAAAAAGTTACAATAAAACTATGAACAGAACCTCATGTCAAGGCTAGACAAGGCAACCCATTAGGAGAAATGAGGTCCCACGAGGTCCCCTCTTGGGGAGGGGTAGTATAAGCACATGAGTGGAGTTACATCAGAGAGGGCATAAGACATCCTTAAAA
The DNA here is from genome assembly GCF_030254825.1 of Meriones unguiculatus. Classification (NCBI taxonomy): domain Eukaryota; kingdom Metazoa; phylum Chordata; class Mammalia; order Rodentia; family Muridae; genus Meriones; species Meriones unguiculatus. The sequence goes on along the minus strand of NC_083356.1, from coordinate 40,083,770 downwards.
GTGTAGTTACAGGTGGTTGTGAGATGGCAGTATATGGTGCTGGGAACCAAACTCTGATTCTTTTAACCCCCATTTCTCCAGCTCCTGAGAGAGTTTTTTTACTTGATTTTCAACTTTTTGATTCATTCTTCATGCTTTATTTGTTTGTTTTTGAGGCAGACTCTCCTGTGTTGCCCAAACTGGCCAAGAACAGATAATCTTCATGTCTAGGCCCCACAATTGCTGTGGTATTACAGGCATATATTTCTATGCCTGCCTTTTTCAGATTTTGATTGTTTACAATTATCATAACTGATATTTCCATGTTGTTCTGTGGGTGAAAACATTGGCCTTATGTCTTTAGATCATCTCCCACTTCTTCATGTTTATTTTATTTAAGTGTTTGAACCACCTGTCTAATCCTTCTTTTTTAACTGTGTTTATATAAATGTGTGTTTTGTTGTGATTGTACTGTTCAAAGGAGTTGAGGTGTCAGTTCTTTGCCCCATCAAGGCCTTTGTCATCATCCTTCACCTGAGTCCCATTGAGTTCAATAACTGGATGCTGTAGATGAGGGAGATAGAACACGTGGAGAAATTGAGTAAAGCTTTTCCTTGCCCTCACATGTGCCTTCTCCTAGCCGGCTATTCTCAGAATGTCCTTAGCCTCCCTAGAACTTTTACCAGACAAATTCTTTTGTTTTCTCTCTAGTCTGTGCTTCTGTATTCCCTTTCTGGTATTGTTGGTGGTGGTGTAGAGGAGTTAGTGATGCTAATTATTTTCTGGACCGAGTCTGCAATGCTAAGCTACCACTTATAGCAGGGAATCCTTTTTAGTCAAGCCCAGAGCTACCTCAAATTTAGAAAAGTCTGTTGGATATGGATGCCTCTAAAAGCTGTAAATATAGTTGCAAGAAACATATTTAACAGCATGCAGAATTTCCAATATTCCTTTGGAAGAAAAAGGCAGTTACTCTTGACCTCTTTGATCCTGTCAGCCCCATCACTGGCATCACCAATGAGAAGAGTACTCTAAATGTCAAGCACAGGTTCACTTCATTTTACTATTTTCCCACAAGATTTCTGCTACAGATTTGTCAGAGGTCAGAATGTGAGTTCATTTGAATAATCTCCCAGTTGACATCTATCAATCAGGTGAAATCCCATGCCCACTTTAAGTACACATTCCAGCCATTTCTCTGAGTAAACTTTCTCCTGGGATCCTGTCAGACCAGCATTCTTCACCTGTCTCCCTGCTCTGTGGTTACTCTAGCCCTTCTCAAGCAGTTTCGAGGTCATTTCTTATGTAAATTTAGGGTCATTATTATCATCTTCCTGGTCGGATATTTGCATACCTTTACTTTGTTCTCTTCCTGCTAGATTAGAAGAAACAAAGGATGGGCTGGTAAGTGATCATGTCCACATGTTGCTTTCTTAAAGTAGTAACATGTTACGTAAACATATAAAATAAAAATAATAAAACAGTATTTATCACTAGATGACTCCATTGTGTCTAGAAATGATATTTCAGGGGCTAAAGAGATAGCTCAGTTTGTAAATGCTTCCCTTACATAACTAGGACCTGAATTCAGTCTCTAGAAGATACAAAATATAGCTGAATATGGTGACAGGCACTTGTATTTTCAGCACTGGGAAGTAGACACAGGTGGGTCTCTTAGGCTTACTGGTCAACCAGCCAGGCCTACTGGATGTGTTCCAAGCCAGTAAGAGACCTCACTAAAAACCATTAACAGAATAAACAAAAAATATGAATGGCACCTAAAACACTATGCCAGAAATTGTTTTCTGACCTTCTCCATATACACACAGGTGCACCTAGACATGTACTTGTTTGAGTACCTTTGATAACACGTATGTGTGTGCATGAGCACACGTACACACACGTACACACACACACACACACACACACACACACACACACACACACACTAATGCATGCACAAATGCACACATGCAAATGATGTCGTTTTCAAACCATGCAACTTTCTTAGAGGCATTGCCAGAGGTCTTGTAGTTAAGGAGTTTGTAACTGTATCTTAAAACTAGAAGGATAAAGAAACCATGTCTTACAAGTGGTGAAGTGAATTGGAGAAGCGATTAGACAGCCAACGCCAACTCTTTAACTCTAAAGTCATCATAACATGCAAATTTTTATTCTTATTTTATTTTTGTTGTTGTTATTATTATTATTATTTGAGAAATTTCTTCAAGTAAATTTGTTTTAAAAAATAGTGTATTTGTAGAAAAGTATTATTTGTTATTGCCCCTTCATTTCCAGAGTCAATAATGGCAATTTCATTTTCAAGAGAAATAATCTTTTCGCCTTTAGTTGACTCAGGCATCCACTGAAAATGTTAATCAGGATCCCACTGACTGATCATAAAGAAAGCAGGCTCCTGGGCCCACTGCCTGAAGGTCCAGGTTAATAAGCCATGGTTAAGGTTAATGCCTGTTCTTACATGGTCATCAATCCTCTTTAGAAAAGGCCGGCGCAATGGGATTTGCCACACCTGTCAGTCAGTTTGACTTCAGACACCAACAAGGGGCAAGAACAAAAGCTAACAGCAGAGGGAAGATAAAGGTCAGAGCAGTTTGACAGTTTGATGTACATGAATCAGAATTCTGTATTAGCCCAAACTAAGTTCTTGCTGTTTCACTTTCCATTCTTATGTGCATGTTCAATGGAAGTATACTTCATGGTATATATTATGCTATAAGGAATTTGCTGTTACTAAAAGTTTAGGCTGTTACCTTATGAGGTATGTGTGAACACTAAATACTAAAAATAGTTCACATATTTTCTTCTTTTTAATTTTTAAATATTTTTTACAATTTATTCATTATGTATCCCAATTGAAGCCCCCTTTCTTAACTCCTCCCAGTCCTATTCTTCCCCCCCATCCCTTTAATGTAGTCTACTGAAAGGGAGAGTTCTCCTCCTCTGCTATCTGCCCATAGCTTATCAAATCTCATCAGTACTGCCTGGATCCTCTTCCTCTGTAGGCTGGCAAGGCCGTATCACAAGGGACAAGTGATCAAAGAGCAGGCAACTAAGTTCATGATAGAGGCAGCCCCTGCTCACCTTACTTGGGAACCCATATGGAGACTGAGCAGCTTATTGACTGCATATGAGCAGGGAGTCTAGGTCTCCTCCATGCAGAGTTATTGGGTTGTGCATCAGTCTCTGCAGGACCACCATCCAAATAGTTCTCACAATTTCATCTTATCAACATAACCACTTTAACATCGTCATCATTTATATGAGTATTTCCATCTTCAAATCAACCTACATTGCACTAACTCATTCACTTCATCTTTGGTGGAGCCTGCTATTGTGCTTTCTTATCTGTCTAGCACTATGCTAGACTCTAAGGATGAGATGCTACAATTCAATGTCAGGGGACTTAAATGAATGGAAAGGGAATCTTGCACATCATTCTTTTATTGTGTTATTCAGCAATTTAATTAACACAGAATACTTAGAATAAAGAGATGGAGCTGGTTTCCACCTTCCACCTTCCATATGGTGAGTGCTCTCTGTCACGAACAACTCCACATTTGGCTAAGGCCGAGGATCTGGCTTGCTTCCATGTATGTGGACCTATCTGCATTGCCCACATGGCATGCTGGGGCTGGCTACCCAGAGGCTATTTAAGCTGTGGGCTGGCTTTCCCCAGGGTCAGATGATTGTTCAAGGTTCCTGAATAAACTGCATTGAAAAAAAAAAAAAGACTTTTTAAAACATAAAAAAAAAGAGAGCAGTGTATGAAAAACACAAGAAGCACTGAAAAAAAAAAGCATTGAAAAGAAGATGTGTGGGTATTTTCAGCAGAAAACTAGGCATAGTTCACGTACACTTCCTAGGTTGCTTAATATGATAGAGTTGAGTCTTTCATCGCCTCCCCCCATGTCAATTTATAACTGTCAGTGATTTATAACCAGTAGCAATGCAAATGGTGCTCTTTGATAGGCATGAAACATTTTTTTTTCCTGGGGAAATACATTTAATTCTTGCACACACATTCCATTCCCTGCCTCTCAGCCCTACTCACTAACCCTCTCGTTCCCATAGTTCCTTACAAAAACTTGCTTTACAATATGATCTTAGAAGTCTTTTTTCAGCATTGTATATGGCTCCTATATCCATTTTCTAGTTTCCCCTCTGTTCCAGTTTTAAATATTTTATAGAAGCTGTATTACTGAAATCTATTCTGTCTGCACTCTATATCATACAGACGGTTTTCATTTTATGCTTTAGTTGTTTTTTTTTTAATTATTTGAAAGTTAATTCAGAATCCACCATTTTTATACATGTCTATCCATTGCCTTACTCCATATGAAGTTTTTATTCCTCTGTTTTTCCTGACTGCTTAGTCCCACTAGTCCACCACCTATCACATTAATGTATAACTATTACAGCTATGGTATATTAAATATGCATGGTAAACTCCTGATGTACAAGGCTGGCTCATTTTTGCAGCTACATCACTGGACTAGAGACTGGCATGCAATAATGCTCACAAATGTTTATGGGTTGAATGACTGAATGAATGAACTTCTAGCATTTTTACACCATGGTACTATTTTAACCCTCCATAATTCACTGAGCTCAACTATATATGATCTCTATTGAAAGGTAGGCATCAGTAAGTTAAATAAGACATATTTGTGAATACCATCATGTAGAGGAGCAGGCAATATTTTTACAAAGCCTAATATTAAAAATTAAACATGAAATCCAAAGCTGATGAACAAGTTTTAGTCTTTTTAAATAGATTAAGAAGAGCTTCAAGTACTATTCATGGTAATAACATAATGCTATGTTTAATTGTCCAGCCAAGCCAAGCAATGCTTCTTTTGTCACTGGCATATTTCAGAACAGAACCAGAGAGAATGAAGCAGATCATAGGTATAAGAGATACCAGCCAAATGTCCTGGTCCTAACACATTTTGATCATCCTAATTATTAACATTCAAAATAAATAACTGTAGGTGGACTTTTGGCACATACCACTAGTTTCAGCACTTGACAGGCAGAGGTTCATGGATGCTATAAATTTAGACCCCTGGTCTACATATTGAGATCCTGTCTCAAACACACACACACACACACAAATCTAATTAACTGAAGTGTTACTTTTCCCTTATTTTTAATATAAGTAGTTGAATGGAGATGATGGTTTTAATCAAGTAAAAGAGCAGATTAAATGAATAAATTAGTGCTTCTGAGGGTGTGAATGTGGACCTCTGAGTTTTTAGAAAATCTGATTCTCAACTACTTCTAAATCCATTAAGTAGTTTATAGTGCTGGGAATTATCCTCAATGCAATTATATCTGTTTTAAATTTTTAGTTGATTTTAACAGCTTTAAAAGTGTTTGATTTAGGAGGATGTCAGATATTCCTGATTTTATTATAATTGTCAAGGTTTATAAGAAAGGCAGACAGAAAAAATAAAGCAGAAACAAGAGAAAAGGATGAGAGTAATAATGACAGAAAGGAAAGAAACAAAAAAGCTCTTGAGAAGGAGGTGAATAGAAAAAGCTGGCATACAGGCGGTGGTCATGTCCAGCCTTCACAGGCATTGCTTACTAACTTCCTAGGTGTATATTGTGGCTAATTTCACACATCCAGGATAAGAATATGGGTCACACAATTGGAAAGAGAGGAGTCTAGTTGGCATTTAAAATCTTCAACAGCTTCTTTCTTGAGTCAGTTCCCAAACATCACTGAAAAAGAGAAAGGAGAGAAGAGGAGGGACAAGGGAAGAAACAAAGGAAGGAAGAAGGAAGAGCAAGAGAAGCAAAGATGACAGAATGTAACAGGAATTTAAGAAAAGAGTGAGTGAGTACTGGGTTTGGGATGTACACCTTGTTATTTTTCATACTGATGAAGGAATAGCAGGATTCTGATCAGGGTTTTCTTTCTTGGAATACATAATTAGATCAAACTTCTTCCTAATTTGGCAGATTTTTCAGAAGGCTGTGGTTGCTAATAGACACACTGCTCCCATGAGAAACTGAGTCAATGTCACATTAAAAGCAACCACTAAGTGTCATGTTGATATCCCTCAAGACTACACAGACACTAAGAGAAAAAGTCCCAACAAACCAGGTCCTACTGTATCTTAATTTACATAAAAGTTACCAAAGGATCTTGATAAACTGAAGACTCTGACTCAGAAAGTCTGGGATAGGCCTGAGAGTTTGCAGTTAGAGCTCTCAGGTGGTCCTGATAGTACAGGTGTACAGGCCATAATTTGAGATCCAAGGCTCTCTAGACAAGCATCTAAACCATGTGCTTCCTGTGTGACCAATGCAAAGAGTACAGCAGCTCTATTGTACTATTCCTGTGTTCTAAAAATTCCAACCTTGAGAGGCCCATGGTGGGCAGAAGATATACAAAGGCCTACCAGCTGCCATGCAGCTTGAGTGAGAAGGCACCACTATGATGTGCAAGAGTATGGTGGAGAGTGAGCCTAGAAAGAGAAGCAGTGTGGTTTGCGCACTACCAAGAAAGATGGAACTGTAGATTTGAGGGTGGTGAGAAACAGCCAGATGTGAGTAGCCTGTGCTTCCACCTGAGGCCATGATGATGTTCCTGATCATGCTGCCACAGAAGGTCATGTCTGGTTCTGTGTCCCTGCAGCAGCAAGGTCTGAATCAATGTCTGTGGCTTCCCTGATCCGGGCTGCTGCATTGGTCCATGTCTGAGAGCAGCACAGAGCTGGCTCTGCCCTTACCAGCTGCTCTGGTGATAGGTGGTTGGGTGGTAAGGGTATGAATATAGGAGAGCTGGCCCCATCCCTTGATGGCTCCTGCAGGAAGGAAGGAGAGCTGCCACCCACCATGGACAAAGCGGGAGAGCTGGCAGGCTAACCAACTCAGCCACCACCAGGCCCAGATCCAGGGCTTTGATTTGGCCCACTACATCTATGTTCTTCTGGAGCATGTGAGGGCGCCAGTTCTGAAGAACCAAAGCTGCAGGATTTCTATAACACAGGGCAACAGCAGGTTATCTGAGAGGAGTGCCAGTGAGTGTCCAGTGTTGACAGTGTAGCCAAAGTCAAAGGCCTAGTACCAGACCGATAACTCATTGCAATGAACATTTGCGAGAAAAGCTGTTTGGGCAAAAGATTATACTGTATGGCACACAGTGACGTACCGCAGTTTCTATAGTGAGACAGGTTTTGTTGTTGTCATTTTCTGTTTTCTTTGGGGGAGAGGCTGCAAATATGGGGGGACACAAATGGAGGGATGGGATAATGAGTGGAAATGGGGTGCATGATATGAAATTTATAAAAATCAATAAAAAGTTTAAAAGATAAAACTTTATAATTATAGACTCTGATCAGACAGTAGATTGCAACAGTGATTATCTTCTCTCCAAACTCTCAATCATGTGTCATTGGCATCTTTAAACCAGAAGTAAATGAAGTTCTCTTACTTACACATTATCATCAATACAAATCATTATACAAAGAACTCATCTTTGCTATTATATCCTCTGACAGCTAGACTATTTATTCAACAAGTTCAGTTCAAAATTTTACTTTTCATTCCTTCAAAAAAATTCACACTCTGAGGATCTTAATCCTTTTTAGAGCAGTAAATTGAAGAGGTATCGACAAAAATCCTTCCTTTTGAAGAAGCTTGTTTGAGCTAGCATCCTTCTAGCCTCAGCCCATGGCTGCTCTTCCTGCTGTCATTTTCAGTCCATTTCAGAATATTTTCTTCCTTTACTCTATTTCATATTTCCCAACTGGAAGACAGATAGCTTACTAAAAAGAAAGTACAAACGCTATAACCAAACCAAGCCCTGGAAAGAGGCACAACCCAATTGTCTTAATTATCATTCTATTGTTGTGAAAACACACCATGACCAAGGCAACTTATAAAGGAAGGGGGATTGTTTATAGTTTCTAAGGGTTAGTCAAGGACAAGCATGGTGGGAGCATGCTTCAGAACAGTGGCAGGCAGGCTGGCATGGTGCTGAGCAGTCACTCCACCCAGCTGAGAAATCACATCTCATCCAGAAGTCGCAGGCTGAGACAGAGACAAAGACAAAGCCTGGAATAGGCCTTTGAAACCTTACTGCCCATCCCCAGTGACACACCTCTTCCAACAAGGCCATGCCTCCTATTTTTTTTTTTCTGAAATAGTTCTACTAACTATGACCTATGACCCTAAGGGGACCATTCTCATTCAGACCACCATACCCCGAAGTAGGAAACCAACACCAATTTCTTTCCTTGTCCACTAGGTGACATCAGCACCTCTAGACTCCATGACTTTAGAACAGCTATGGAGAGTCACTCGAAGGCCAAGAATTTCCATGTGCTGCGTGCTCACAAGTGATTGGTGGGAAGTCAACAAGTGCTTCTTTTCCACTTTAACAAGAGACTCCTAATGCTGTGGTCTTAACCTCAAAGCAGAGGGCTGTGGAAGAAAGAGCACAGGATTTCAAGTTAGATATATCTGGCATTAAGTACCAAATCCATCACTTACTGGCTCTGACAGTGTCCTTGGGCAAACGACTTCAACATTTTGTCTTCCACTGTCTATTCTGTATACCAGTAATGGTACAAACTCTTCTAATATAAAACACCTTTCAAGACTAAAGTGTCTAATGGTTGGGAAATATGAAACAAACAATAGACATTTCATTGGTGCTAGTTATTTCCTGCACTTTTCTGCTTTAGAAAAACAGAATGAATTTTCATGCTGAAAATCTCAAACACTGTGAACAGCATTTTTTTAAAAAAGTGATAGTTCCCTGAAGAATCAAACCTTCCTTCTTCAATCTTATAGTGAGATCAACATAATGCCCCACACATTACACAAAATTTTCTTTAAAAGCTCATTATTTTCATCATGGGTGCTCCATTTGTTCCTAAAAAAGTTCATTTTCATTTTTACTATTTCTTTTTATTACTGACTTTTTAATTAGCAAAATCTTTATCTATTGTTCATACTGTAATAATACCTTAATAGTGTACTTTGAAAAGGTCTTGGATGTAGAACTTTTATTTTCTTTGGCCTCATAACAATCATAACATGATACCAAATTAAATATCATTGTTTCTATTGCACACATGAGGAAATACGATCTACTTAAGTTATGAAAGATCACATAAAAACAGAAAGACACCAACTAAGGAAGTTAGTTCTTTAAGACAGATTTAGTTATCCAGTATTCAGAGGTAGACTAATTTTTGGAAAAGTCAGAAAACCTATGCAAAGACCCATTCAGTGTACCTGGACCCTGAATCCAGAGATGCCTCATCCTAAAGATTGCTTCCTTTCTGACAATATGTGCTTTTGCCTAAAGGTGGTTTAACTAGGGCCACACTCCATGTTAGTGGCACCGTTACATGGTACATAGTTTAGAGCCTTACACTTAAACAGTTCTGTTAAAGGAAACATTTCTTCCATTATAATTTTAATTTTAGAGATTCAAATAGAAGTTTGGTTAGCAAACACATGGTAAGACTGAACGACAAACTGTAGTTAGAAGTCACAGTTGGGGGAGAAGACTTCACTTGTTACATGTCATGGAGAACCTGTATATGTTAACGTTTTAACTACAACTCAGAACATTGAGAAGATGTTCATACTCCCCACACAGACATCTTTCCAGAGATGCTGCTACCCTTGAACCCAACATCTCCTAAAACTGTGATCAGGTGTTTAAATGGCTTTAACTTGTAGACATAACTTACTTTTCTTGGAAAAACTCATTTTATTTCCTAAAGAAGCAAAATAAATGAACAAGTAAATGAATAAAATCAAGGGAAGATAAAGGATTGTAATAACAGTAGTGTCTCACCTGCCTAAAAACAGGCAGCTTGCAAATTATTCCTGATCAATTGGACTTCCAGGGAGAAAGAGAATAAAGAGACAATCAAGTCAACCCCCTGCCCCTGTCTAGCCAGTGGGACACATCTTTCATGTCTCAAACTCAGTGTGTGTTGTTTATAAATAGTGTTGGACCCCATGAGGCCAAATAAATCCTGTGCTATTTCTGTAGCATGTGATGAGAACCAAGACAAGTTCAAGCTGAAAGCCTGTATTTGTACTTTCCAAAAATTCTTGAGCATCATTCTCAAGCCTCCTAGCTAGTGACCTTAAGATATTAATAGGGTAAGCTGGACAAATGGCAGTCCCCAGCTACAAGTAAGCAGTGTAAGAATGCCTGGTGAGCTTAATGAACATCTGAGGGAAAGCTGCCCAGCCCTATATACAACTTCAGTGTTTTACAGCAGAATGGAGAAGTAAAACTCCTTTGTTTGAAGCAGAGGTGAGGAGCAGAGTCCTTCCTGATAAGCTATCCATTTATTATTATGCCTTGAAATATCTACTTAGTACTGAGCTCTGTTTTCATTGGAGTCTATTAAGAGCAACAACAACAACCAAAAGGACTGTGCTAGGTGTAGCAATTCAGGGGACTTAATATGGAGGGCCTGATTTTTTAATGTATTGTGATGGATAAAAAGCCAAACAAGATGTCACTGTCCATTTAGATCCTCCAAAAAGCGTATCAAAATGTGACTGAGGTGTTCAAGAGATGTAATGTTGAGAAATATGTGAAGAATATAGCAAGAGTAGGGAGTTAAAGCCTTTTGTGGATCTGATGGGTAAAGGACTTATGCAGAGAAAAGTACTGGTCTTAATTCTGACTTACATGAAGAATCCTGAATTAAACAGGTAGAGCCTGGGTCTAGTTTCCTCTGCCATACTGAGAGCAGCCTCAGGGAAACATGGGTCTTTCTCAAGCCAAATGTTTCTATGGAGTTGTGAAACAGCTGGCATCACCAGTCACTGGTTACCCCCATAATTAGAGAACACCTACACAGCACTCACCCCCAGCTTCCACCGTAAGGAACCAGGAGATTAGAAACAGCAAGAATCCACTACCATCCTCAGACCAAGTCAGGCAATGGAGGAAATGAGGTTGTAGTGATATAGGTGTCTTTGCCATGGCAGGTTTGGAGCAGCGAAGGGAGAGTGAACATTCCAGAAGAGGAGAGCAAAAACTATAAAAAGAATCAAACAAATCAAATGTGAACAGAGTAATTTTTGAGGAGTTCAGAAAGAGATATGGAGATGAGCCAGTGAATAGATTTGCCATGCAAGCATGAGGTTGGGTGTTCATATCCCCAGAATCTGTGTTGAAGATGACCAGGCTTGGCAGCTGCGGTAATCTCAACACTCAGAAGGCATAGACACAGGCTCCATGGAGTAAGCTGGTCAGATGGAGCAACACAGCTTGGTGATCATCCAGCAAGAGACTCAATAAACTAACTCTAAAATGATCAAGGAGGAAAGTACTAGACATTAACTTCAGGCTTCCATACAAGTTCACTCTCCCATCCCCGTGTAATTTAAGAAATAAACATTGTAATGCTCATATAGAAAATGAATTCAGTGGAAATAACAACGCAGTCAACATGAAAGAAAAGGTCAGTGCAGTTAAGTGTTGTTAAGACACAGAATGAAACCCAGAAAGAGGAAGAGATTGAAAGGCAAAAGAGAACAATTGTGAGATATAGACCTTCCTTGAGGAATCTAACACATATATAACTGGTCCAAAAGGAAAACAGAGGAACATGAATTAGAAGACACAGATTATTGTATATTCGAGAGGAGCTTTCAGAAAAAAAAGGAAACTCTAAGCTTCCTTGGTCCTAGGATCTTAGCTTACCCCAAGCAAAGAGAGCAGGAAGACAACTATGTGATAACATACCTTGATCCAATTTATTTAAACAAGGGTGACAGAAATATCTTAAGTCACAGAAAGAAGACATATTATAAGCAGTAGAAGAAAATCAGCAAACTTCTCATGGGGTATAATGGAAGCCACTAATCTGATTCCTCACTGTGGAAGCTATGGCTGACTGCCATGTAGATGTCTTCTACTGAAAAGAGTAACCAGTGACTGGTGGCCCCAGATGCTCTGGGCTGCCTCATATCTTTATACTCCTGTTTTAACTACTGGATAAAGGCTGTTTCTGAAATAGTATGTAACACTAGACAACACAATAGTTTTGCCCAATACAATCCTTAATATGTGCTGAGAGTTACGGGTTATTCATTTACATTACTCTTAACATTAGAAACAATGCACCCTTTGTTCCTAAAAAGGGATCTTTGTAGCATATCAACATGTCAACTAGAATTTTCCAACCTAGGGCCCTACATTTAAACCAGTTTATGAAACCAAAATCCTTTTCCAGTAAAAACCTTTTTGAAATGAGGAACACTGATTTCCAGCTTTGCAATGCCAAATGGCAAAGTTTACAGCTCATGTTATCAAATTTAAGAGAAAATACCCTGTATGCAAGTGAACACATTCAGTGATGACTACATCAATTCGCTGTAAACTCTTACTTGTATGTCATTGCCAGGACATTGATGTTGCATGGATACTGCAGAGAAACAGTGGAAACGGAAGTGTGTGTATTGGGGATTGAGAGGAGGAATTGTTTCACACTTTTCTGAATTCTGGTAAGTCTTAGATCTGAAATTGGCAAATGAGCTGAATACCCAGAAGAGTTTGGTGGTATAGTCTGAGTCAGAGTCTGTACTTCTGGGAACCAGGAGAACCCATGATGTAGCTTCTCATCTAACTTTGGGTGTATGAAGACAGGAAAAGATGAAAGATTCTACTTAATTATATAAAGAAAATTTATCATTTACATAGCTTTTGTGTTAGTTTCATTTCTGTTGCTGTGTTAAAAATCCTTGACAAACTGACACAAGGGAGAAAAATGTTATTTGGCTCATAATTCCAGGTTGTTGTCCATCCTTATGGGACGTGAAGGCAGAAAGTTCAAGCAGCTAGTTGCATCACAGCTACGATCAATAGAGTGTGAAGTAAATCCACACATGCTCACTTGCTTGAGTTCAACTTGACTTCTGCACTCTTACACAGTTCAGGGCCACACGCCTAGGGAATTGTGCTGCCCACAATTGGCTGAGTCTTCCCACATCACTTAATGAACAATGCCCCACAGATATAGAAAAAAACAAACAATCCCTCATTGAGACTCTCTTCCCAAGTGAAAGGTAGCCATTATGCATTATTTTATTTAGGGCTTTAGTGGATTGAAAACAGCCTTCCTTCATCAGGGAAAGCTATCTTTTTGCTTCTATCTACTCTTTTCAAATGTTCACAGATCAAAAATACAATTATAGATGTACCCAAAAAATAATCTTTACCCGAATATCTGGGTATCCAGTGGCAAAGTCAAAATGACACATGAAATTAGCCTTCGCAACATCTAGGAGAGTGAAAATAGCATCTGACTACAATAAACTTTCATTTCCAAATTACCATCAATGTTACATTTATATAAAGGTAAATATATATATATATATATATATATATATATATATGGTTCTATGTAGCCTGTATATCTTCATTTTGTTGTTGTTGTTGTTATTGGCATCTTTGGCACCATTTTAAATCACCACTCCTGATCCTTCTTCTTGGTAATTTAGTCCTTGATTCTTAACTTCTGGAAAGGGCTTCTGGACCTCTACTGACTAACAAATAAAATAGTACCCAGATGCCTATTAAATTCCACCAAGTCTCAAAAAAAGTCTCTTGGAAGTTCCCATGTCACCTTGGGGTGCCCTGAACGTAGTCTTCAAGGAGGAAGCTTTCCAGTTAAATCCAGCTTGGGTCCTCTGGGTCCTATTTCCAAAGTGCTTGGTGTTCTCAACAGTAGAGACTTACTTTCCCCCTCTGGGAGGCAACCAAAGGCAGTAGCCTATGTTTTAGAAGTCCCATGGACTAACTTTAACACCAAATACAAAGAGGGACTCTTATGCCTTGTGCTGGAGGTTTATCAGTGTATTTAAGAGCTGGTTATCTCTGAGAATATCCTTACAGCTACCACTTTGTTCCTAGTCAACTGTTCCCGGGACACAAATCTGACCCTGATTATCCAGCATGAAATCCTCAGGACTATCTATTCCTGGGGGACAAAAGCTGCTTTTCTCAGTGGTACAGACAAAAGTACTTAAGTTTTGATCCATTATTTTCTTTCCTTAAACTTCTAGGCACACCCAGAAGCAGCCACAAAATTCCACAACAATTTTTTATATGTTTTTCTCTGATTCCCTTCACCTAATTCAAATATAGTATCAGATAACCTCTCTTCTGGAAATCACTTTGAATTTCTGTGGCAATCTTGATACACAGAATATCTAATATGTAAATTTTATTTAAAATAATATAGCAGAACTCTGAACAGTTGTTCAGAAAATGAGTTTTGTGTGTGTGTGTGTGTTTGTGTGCATGACTGCATGTGTACATATAAGTCAAGGTCTGAAGACATCTCTGTCTCTGATGTCTTTCAAACAAAAATCATCCTCATTTAGAATGGTCCCAAGCCTACTAATTGCAGCTCACGTGTTTTCATATTGGGATAGTTGACCATGATGCATGTATATGTACTCATGTACACACACACACACATATATACCCATATATATGCAGTATCTACTTATCTATCTGTATATGTGATACTATGTATATGTTCTATATGAATTGCCATTGACATATACATACAAAAACATATATGATTGTGTATTTTGACATCTACCAGTTTAATAACACATTTCAATTATTATTATTAACTTTTATACAGCTCACTATATAGTGTGAGTAGTCCCATATGATACCGGTAGTTTGCTTCTTATGTCATCTGTGAAGTCTCACTCTGCCTTCCCAGGGTCAAGAAAAAGCCATAGATACATTAGAAGCGTTGGTTTCCCTTGGATACCCTGTGGTTCTCAATTTAATGTTAATTTGAATGAACTGAAATGGAGCATGAGATCAGGATAGGATGACTGAGATCCTATCTGTACTCCCAGCTGGGCCACAAATGGAGCCTGGTAATTCATCCTTGCCTGCTCCCCAGGCCAGTTTTCAAGGTCTTTTTCTATTACCCTTTTTGGACACCCTTGCATCTGATTTTTTTGAGGCCATGGCCTTGCTTCTTGATGAGTTCAGCAACAATCATTTGACAAGTGCAATCTTGAGGCTCCCTGCTGTATGACTCACATGAAGTCAGAAGAAGAGCATTCTTCTGGCTTCTCCCCCTCAGAGGTTTTCTGTATTTCCCTCTAATGGACTCTTTTAAGTGACAAGCTTCCAGCTGTTGTCACGGTTTGTCTGTTAATGTGGTCTGAGGTGCTGGAGCGGACGGTGAGCTCAAAGGTTGCACCCTCCCAGTCTACAGCCACAAGAATTGAACCCTGAGTTCCACTGTCAGTGCGTCAGTGCTCTTGTTGAGAACACTGTTAATAAGCACACCACTGGAGGTCTTCTGAGGATTTAGCAGATGGATATTGAAACCACAGGGTGAGATTCGAGTCCCTTTTTTTCTTGTCTTCCTCGTAAGACAGGTGGTTAGGCTCTCTTACTGGGTGTAACAGAGAAAAGTGAATCCAAGCTAAATAGTTCTATTTGCTTTTAATTTTTGCTTCCATCGAGGCTCAAATACTTTTCTCAGTTGAAAGGCTTTGAGTCTGTTACTTCTATGATCACACTGAGTGACTCACAGCTAATTTAGCCAAAGGCTCCATGCTCTGGCAACTGTCACCTATGACAGTCTTCAGAAAAGCATGTTTCCAGGCTCTATCACTAGTACAATTTCTTTTTCTCCACACATTGTGGTCAGGGTGATGCATCAAAATTCAAATCCAATCGGGTCGCTTTCTATTTAAAACTTTCCATGTATTCCTATTGTTCTTCAAATTCAAAATAAGAAATTCTCAGTAGGGATTAAAAGGTTCTGTCTACTGTCAATCCCATCTTCGCAGCTTCACCTCGTCTTGCACTCCCCTGGACTCTCTTGCACAGCAACACACTGGCCCTTTTACTCTTCCTAATTAACATTGCTGCCTTTCTCTCCCTGCTCTCTTTTGTTTCTTGCATTCAGCAAAGAGATACATGAATGGCTAGACCTCGCTTCCAATGTCATTTCCTTCTTCTCAACCCATGTAGGTCAATCCTATTGTCAGGTTCCTTCTTAGACTCATCACACTTTATAATTGGAAAGATATTTCAATAGCTTCAGAATGGTTAAGAAGTCCCCACTGCAACACAGCAAATATGAAAGTATATCTCAGGGCCATATTCTGACCACTGAAAAATGGTCATTGGTACATAGTGGGTGCTCCATAAAATCCTTGGATGAATAAAATGAATAATCTATAGAGAGGTGCTTCACCTTAATTACAGCCATGCCTGAACTTTGGTGTATATGCTGTGTCCAGTTCCAATGCTGCACAGTAAAAATAACTACCTTCTAAGGACATGTGTAGGTGCTTGGCTGAGCAGCTTTCCTGGGAAGGAATAAAAATGCACCCATAGCATTCAAGCTGTCTTTCTGAGATAAGAGAACACTGATTAAGAGTCTTTCCTAAAGTTCGGCAACTTCCAATTTGAATATTTACCATGACTTTAATTATTATGTTCGCCATGAATATGTTAATGTAAGGAATAAGGTAATACATATTCTAATAGAAGTCAAAGGTGATTTGAGAGCCACATAGATGAGTAATCTCTACTGAGGCGTTCTGAACACAGACAGGGCTTACTGGGCTTTGAAGCTGAAGAAAGTTACTAGGCTGCCGAGAGCCGTGTTCACTTGACCAGTTGCTTGGATAGCTCTTACCACCTCTGCAGTTCAACTTAAAAACTTCCTCCCTTTAGGAAGCTTTCTCTGCATGGGCCCCAGCCAAGGCTCATGCACTTAGTGTTCCTTCCCTACTACCAATAACATGCCCAGCTACCTTGAAAACCTCTAAGCGCCATGGAAGACAGCACCCATACTGCTCTCCTCACCATTGTCTGCACAGAGCTTGGATCAAGACGATTTTTCAGTAAATACCCAATGATTGGTTGAGTGAATGATGAAAAACCTGAGGCCAGAAGTGGAAATGACTAAAAGTACTCTTTAAAAAGAAGAAGAGAAGAAGAGTCTTTAAAAAAAATCTTTAAAAGAAAGGAAATAAAAATGGGAACAGCAACACAGGAGGAGTGAACCTCCATAAGGATACAAAAGGGAAAAAACCCTGAGTATACAGAGAGTACATAAGAGGAGAGCATTTGGTGTGGTTAAGGGTGCATTGCATACAGGGAATATGCAGTGAAAGGGAGGCTTAAAAGATGTGGGAGCCATTTTCAATGGCCTAGAATCATAATGGGGACTTTGGACTTTTTTGCCATCAAGAGGAAATGCAAGGCAGCTAAGTAGGGAGCTTGTAGCTATGGATTTGTACTTTATAAAAATCACTACAATTTCCAGACAATAAAGAGGTACTTGGAAGAGAAGAAAAAAAACAAAAAACCTTGAGGCACAGTGAGATTACATAATGTGTTTAACACCATACCATACAGTTAAAGTGCATGATGACTTGGAAGACACAGTAATATCCTAATGAATTTTTTCATTATTATAAATTAATTTATTCTATTTATTTCTCTGTCATAGGCCCCTCCCTCCTCTCCTACTTGTCCCACCCTCCTTACCATATCCCTTCCCATATTCCTCAGAAAAGGGAAGCTGCTCTATCCAGACACTCCAGCTCATCTATTTATATGAGGACTGAGTTCTTCTTCCTCCCCTGTGGCCTGGTAAGAAAGTCCCATCAGTGGGAAGTGAACAAAAAGCAGTCAACATAGTCTATGTCTGAGATATCCCTTATTTCCCTAAGGGCCCACATGAAGCCTAAGATGCTCATCGGATACGTATAAGTAGAGGACCTAGGTCCAGATCATACATTGTCATTGGTTGGTGCTTCAGACTCCATAGGCTCCTCTGGGCCCTGGTTTATTGGTTCTGACAGTCTTCTTGTGGAGCTTTTGTCACCTCAAGTCCCATTAGCCTTCCCCCTCTTTTCCAGTAGACTCCCCATGTTTCAGCCAATGTTTGGATGTGTCTCAGTATCTGTTTTAAGCCATTGCAGGCTGGAACCTCCAAGAGGACAACTCTGGTAGAATTCTGTCTGCAAGCATAGCAGAGTATCATTAATAGTGATAAGGGTTCTTAATAGCTGGAAGACGGAAACAGTCTAGATGTTCCTCAACCAAAGAATAGATAAAGAGACTGTGGTACATTAACAAAATGGAATACAACTCAGCTATTAAAAACAAGAAAAATCATGAAGTTTGAAAGCAAATGGGTGGACTAGAAAAGATCATTCCAAGTGAGGTAACACAGACCCAGAAAGACACACATTGTATGTATTCACTTATCAGTGGATTTTAGTCATATAGTACAGGATAGACATACTACAGTGCACAGACCCCAAGATGATAATAACGGGGAGTACCCTAGGAAGGAACCATAAAATCTCACTCACAAGAGGAAATAGAATAGACAAAGGCAGTGGTTGAAGAGTGGGAACAAGGTAGAAGATGGAGAGAAATAAGAAGGAAATAAGGGGAGACCTGGGGAGAGTAGGGGCAGGAGGGCAGAAGGCTCGCAGAGGAAAGAGAAATGGTGTGTTGGAGCATGTCTGTGACAAGCTGCATACCTAACTCAGAATAGGCCTCTGGGAGAATAGGGGAGGAGGGGAGAGCTCTAGCTAAGACACCTAGTAGCTGGGGCTATGGAGACTGAAGAGGATGCCCTCTATCCAGACAAGACTCCTAGCAGACAGAGGAGATCACCCACCCACCCACAAAAAACCTCAACCCCAAAATTACCCTACTTACAAGGCCTACAGGGACAAAGAGAAGAGATTGAGGGAATGTCCAATCAATGCTGGACCCAACCTTAACACCTACCCTAATGAATTTAATGTGACACAATTGTAGATAAGCTGAGATTGTATTCAGAATTCATGGTTTTTCATTACCTTACTTCCTATTTCATAAATTTTAAACTCACATAAATATGCCTTCCTCGTGTACAGGACTAAGAGATTCTTTTTCTTTTTTTGGATTAATGATCTTTCTTTATTATTATTATTAGTAGTAGTAGTAGTAGCAGTGCTATTATTATCATTTACAATTTATTCACTTTGTATTCTGACTGTAGCCCCCTCCCTCATCTCCTCCAGGTCCCACCCTCCCTACCTCCCTCTTCAGCCCCTATGTCCCTCCCCTAGTCATCAGTCTCTGCAGGTCCCAGGGCTTAGACTTTTTGGCTCTTTTGTCTCCTTGTGGAGGTCCTGTTGCCTCCAGGTCTTCCTATTTCCCCCCTTAACCATACAACAAGGACATTTGCTCAGCTATATCCATAGCAGCTTTATTCGTAATAGCCAAAATCTGGAAACAACCTAGATGTCCCTTAACAAAGGAATGGATAAAGAAATTGAGGTATATTTATACAATGGCATACTTCTGAGCAAATGAAAACAAGGAAATCAGAAAATTTGCAAGCAAATGGATGGACCTTTTCTCTTTCTAATTCAGACTGCTCTTTACAGAAGCCACCTGCCACCTCGCCAGTGTCTCTGTATCCTTTTCTGGTTGGAGTTACACTTGTTCATTGCTAGGGACAGATCTTTGTAAATCTCAGTGTGGTCACTTCAAATTAACCAGCTCTGCAGTGTGTCACAAATTACGTAACCTCTCTGATCCTCAGAATTTCACATCTAATGTGAAGATCACAATGTCTTTTTGTTATGCAATTGAGAAGATTAAATTGAAATCTATTTTCAGTTCTTAGAATAGCACCTCAAATATAGAAGACAGTCAATTAGTATTAACTATTGTTCCTGAGGTTTCCCTGGATCTATATCTATTGCAATGTGGCCAGGGCAGTAAAAAATTTTTAACAATAATTAGAATACTTGATGTTTTCAGTTACTTACGATGCCGTTCAGCTCCAGGGTTGTATCTTTATTTGAATTTCTCAGTTAATTTCTAAAAAAATAATAACTGCACAGTGTAAATACTTTAGTTATTTGCATTTTATGGATTAAAAAAAAGCAAAGGTTATACTGCTTAGCTCTTCCAAGAAACGGAGAAAGGCCTTAGATTCCAAGGCGAAATCCTAAGATGTTCTTTCGGGGAGAAATGTTAGCACTATTTTTACTACATGTCTGACTTTTACAGACCCTAATGATTCTATATGTTATATAATTTATCTTTGTAATAATATGACTCTAAAAATAATGAAATAGAGCTCTTAGATTAAATCAATTGAATGCATATCTATAGAAACCTGGTATGGGACTGGAGAGATGGTTCAGTGATTAAAAGCACGTGTTTCTGAAAGAGGGCCCAGGTTCGATTTTCAGCACTAGCATGGCTGCTCACAATCATTTGTAACTCCAGTTCTAGGTTATCCAACACCCTCTTCTGACCTTCTTGTACACCAAGCATGTAAGTGGTGTGCTATATTTATGAAGCTATGTGAGCAAAACTCTCATAGATGCAAATTAAAATAAGTACATATTAAAACCAAAACAAAAAGAAAAAAGGATTTTTTAAAGAAAGTCAAAGATAGTGTTTTGATTTCTTCTAGAAATAAAGCCTTAATTAGGGCTCTGTTTAATTAAAATAATATGTATTTGTATCATAGAAAATATAATATGTATAATATGTATCATAGAAAATAACCCAGAAGGGAAGTAGGAATCTAAGGGGTCCATTTCGGTGCTCACTGGGTTGTGACCTCTAAGCCTCTTCCCTGTTTTGCATTGGTTGAGCTTGGCTATCCCTTTTATTCACAATGCCTCCACCTCTTGGGAGGGCCTATTTGCATCTGCTTTCTGAGTCTAGTCCTCTCCATAAGCTCAGCTATGCTCCTCTCTTTGGGGTTGGAAAGAATTCTCAGTATTTAACACTGGGAGCTCTATCTTTAAAAGAGGAATTCTGGAAATACATTCAAGCAGGGTTCTCAGCTCAAGTCCATTACATTGAATTAGTGGCATGGATTCCACAACTAAATTAATTATCCCATTATCAGCGTTAGGCTCCCCAAGTGAAATTCATTTGCATATTCCTGTAGAGCATCGGTATTTAAGTTTAAAGGCTCTTAAAACCCAGTCACATAGTGGCTATAGGGACTGGAATCAATATAGGCTACTCATAGGAAAGCACTGACTGCAGTAACTGGGAGGCCGACCGTAATGATGCTTTATTTATGTCCACAATCTCATAAGACTCAGTGAGTCTTGCACCTACTAAGTGCAAGATGCTAAATGGTGTAGCTGCCTGTGCTAAACATAGGAAACAAGGCAGTGAAAGTAATGCTATGCATTGAAGTACTGATCATTATGTGCACTTCCTCACCACAGGAAGATTCCATATCATGACACCTGGATACAAATTAGATAATTCAATTATTCAGAGCCAAGTGGATATATCTGCTTTCTGGTTGCTTAGTAATTGACCTATAGTTGGCAACCTACAAACACAGCTCAGGGCTATTTTGACAAAGAAAGAATGAAGAGAGAAATTTTTTAAGCTATGAAAAAGATCTTTCTACCCATGTTTAACACTGTGCAGGAAACACTAAAATAATCAAATTCATAGATGCAACTTGATCATTGCATCATTCTGTATAAATGAGCTGATTGACACAACAGTGTAAAAGAGACAAAACAATAACAACAACAAAGCTTCTACAAAAGCATTGGCATAGTTTGACTCTGGTGAAAAGTTTAAGGCGTTTGCCTGCCCATGTGTAAATGAGCTCTGGAAAGGTGATGATTGGCCAGCAATAGACAAGCATCACACACACAAGTTCAGGATACAGTGGAGCTGCCCTCTGGCTTTGTTAGGACAAGAAATGGAAACTGGAAGCTTAAGTCTGCTGACAACTTCATATGTGCCCCTTGCTCAGGTGATGGAAAGGACCTTGACAGCTCCGAGGACATTCTACACAATCTCAAAACCTTCCATGACTCTGGAGTGCTCTACGAACATTATTTCGCGGAGCAGTTATATGGGTGTCTTGATATTCTGTTAGAGTGAGTTTGAAGTTTACATTTCTTGTAAGATCCTATGGGTGGCTTGTATGGCTTAAAAACTAAGCATGACCAGTCTTACCACCCTTCAACCACCTCAGCTACATCTGACTAAGTGGAGCCATTTGTCGTAACATGCACTGAGTCCTAGGTTGCCATGTTCTACCTTTTCCAACCCTCTTCTGTAACACTTGTACCTTTTCTCCATCCATGTGTCCTCAGATGTAACATTCAAAACGGTTTCTGTTCTGTCACCTTTCTCAACCCTTTTCATGAGCACAAGTGCAGTTCCTTCTTCCCTGCTCTTGCTGGAACACTTGCAAGAACATTTGCTGGAAGCCTAGTGCGCCTGCCCTAACCTGAGATACTGAGAGCCACTACCCCAAGCCCAACGTTTCCAGCAGGTCACTTTGATGTTCTGTTTCAGATCTGTGTTTGAGGGTCTCCCCCTGTTTCAGTTTCTCTCCCACATCTGCTCAGCAAAGTGTGCAATGAAGCCCTCAGGAGACATTTACTGAATTCCATCTCATGATTCAAATACAATGGGCTACCTGGCCACTTTTTTTAACATGTAACAAAAATCAAACCGAGATAAATTCACTCCAACCACATGTCATCATTTCTATTACATTCTTGTCCTCTCATAATTGCTAAAACCATGAGAGAATTTTCGTTTCCTTTTTTCTTTCTTTTTGTCCTTAAGCTTGTGCATTCTGAGTCAATTACACTGCTGTGCTTGGCCGGCTTTATTACAGTGGCTCTTCTATACCTCCATCTTGCATAATCCTGCAGTACTGGAGAGGTTTAATTTAATACTCTCAAGTACACTTTCCTAGAGGTTTGTTTTATAGTATTTATTTTGGATCCCACGAATGACATCAGAACCAAGAGCCTGCGGTGTCGAATACAGTTCTGTCTCCCGACCAGTCACCCATTCTCTGTTACCGGAACAGAGATTTGAACCTTCCATTTTCAAATCTTAGCTGAAGGGGTCACTTCATTCCACTTCCATCTTATGCAGCAGACACGTGGCCTGACCCTAGCCAATCAAAATGTCTAAGTTCTTTTGGCCACTCTAATTGGTTCTTTATAGATGACAGGAGACCCCTTGAGAAAGAATGAAATGCAATATGATACACTTATGGAATTGTTTACACCACTGTTCTCTCTTTCGATATATAATCATTTGTTTCAGGTTTCTATCCCCTGTTACCAAAATATGTCTAACGGACAGTTGGCAGGAATAATATATGCTTGAAATTCAGATAATCGGGATGTTGAAGCAGGAGACTCCTAAATTTGAGACCAGCCTTAACAACTACATATTGATAGAACAAGTGTATACCTCAAAGGGAAAAAGGTACAAAAGAAAGAAGGAAGGGAGGGAGAGATATAGTGAAAGAAAAAGAAAAATAGTTCTTCTCTGTCCTCTTGCGCCTTCTTTTCAGCTAAGACTCTTCCTACTTCAAATATAGATAAGCCACCTCATATTGAGTGTCATGAAAATGGAGTGCAAACATAGCTATACAGTGTGTTTATCAATTCAGGAATCTGTAAAACTCAACCTAGTATCTTCCTTTTCTTGCTCATCTTTGCCCTTGCCATGTCTTGCCCAAAGCTCAAGCCATTCAGTAAGCTTAATGTCATTTAATCCCTAGTGGAGTAAAGGCCAGGAACACATGGAAACCTTATGACTTATATACCAGCCTCTCTAGTAGGAACAGGATGGCCTCTCCAGAGTCCTCACCCATCTTTGTAATGAGGATAATTTGTCATCCTTGGGCCCTGATTTTCTTCCCTGGGATAATATAGTGTATAGACCCATCTAACAGCTCTTTCAGCTCAAGCATACACCAGACTTCATTTGCTGGACTGCTGCCTCTCTTCTTAGTGGATTTCTAAGACCCCTGCGCTTATGTTCAAAGCAACATTGGGCTGAGGGTGAAGTAATGGGGTGCCTATGACATAACATTTAAGGAGACATTTTAACACTGTGCTACCATGAGATCCAGCACCTTTTTAATTCTCCTCCCTAGACATAGAACTTCATTGCCTTGATCTATTGCCTGAAAAGTTCTGCTCACAGAAGGATTTTCCTGCAGATGATGGTGCTGAATGACACACTCTCTATGTTAGCTTCTCTGTTGCTGTGATAAAATACCACAGCCAAAGGCAACTTAGAGGAGGAAAAGGTTTATTTCCAGTGTACAGCTTCAGAGAGACAGAGTCTATCACAGCAGGAAGACATTGAATCAGGAGCATGGGGCTGACCTGGTAGTCAGGAAATACAAAGTTTACCCTTAATCAACATGTAGGAAGCAGGGATGGGGTTGGCAAGAATAGGAATCAAGACCAGGTTATAAATATTTAAAGAATAGTGCAGTGAGGTACACTCTCCAGCAGGGCTCCACTTGCTGTAAGTGTCATAACCTCACCAAAGAGTGCCACTAACTGGAGACCACCTTTTAAAATACTTGAGCCTATGGAGAATATTCTTCATTCAAACCATCGCCCTCACCAAAGTGGTTTTACCGGCTTCAACAACCTTGAGTTCTGACTTACTCTCAAACATCCAGATCTGGACTGGGGAGATGGCATACTTAGCAAAACAAACAAACAAACAAACAAACAAAACAAAACCTACTAAACAAAAACCCACTTGCTGTGCAAGCATAAAGACATGAGTCCAGATCCCCAGCACTGACATGTAACCACAATATGGTAGCCTGGAGGAAGAAGAGAGATGGGAGGACCTCTAGAGTTCACTTGCAAACCAACCTAGCTGGAAACAGTAAGCTTTGGTCTCACTAAGAAGCTGGCTGATTTTTGGTTGTGAGCCTAGCCTTTAATGGCTGAGCTGTCTCTCCAGCCCTATACTCACTCATATAGACATATAATATAGGATAAACCTACTAAAATCCGTACACCTAAAGAAACTAATGAAGAGGGAGGACTCTGGCTAAAATGCTCAACCCCTATCCAGAAAGGCAAAGAGGATGGTCATCAGAAGAAGGAGAAAAGAGGGAACAAGTCAGGAGCCTGCCACAGAGGGCCCCTGAAAGGCTCTGCCCTGCAGACTATCAATGCAGATGCTGAGACTTATAGGCAACCTTTGGGCAGAGTGCAGGGAATCTTAGGAAAGAAGTGGGAAACAGTAAGATCTGGAGAGGACAAGAACTCCACAAGGAGAGCAACAGAACCAAAAAATCTGAGCACAGGGGTCTTTCCTGAAACTGATACTCCAACCAAGGACTCTGCATGGAGATAACCTAAGACCCCTGCACAGATGTAGCCCATGGCAGTTCAGTGTCCAAGTGGGTTCTATAGTAATAGGAACAGGGACTGTCTCTGACATGAACTTATTGGCCTGTCTGAGGGGGGAGCAACATTACCAGGCCACAGAAGAAGACAATGCAGCCACTTCTTTTTTTTTAATTTTTCATCAATTACACTTTATTCATTCTGCATCCCCCCATAAGCTCCTCCCTCCTTCCCTCCCAATCCCACCCTCCCTCCTCCCTTCGCATGCATGCCACTCCCCAAGTCCACTGATAGGGGAGGTTCTCCTCTCCTTTCTGATCTTAGTCTATCAGTTCACATCAAAAGTGAATGCAGCCACTTCTGATGAGACCTAATTGACTAGGATCAGAAGGAAGGAAAAGAAGTCCTCCCCTATCAGTGGACTTGGGGAGGGGCATTCGTGCAGAGGGGGGTAGAAGGGAGGGATTGGGACAGGAGGAGGGAGGGAAACACAGGGGGGATATAAAGTGAATAAAGTGTAATTAAAAGAATTAAAAAAAAAGAAAAAAAAGAAAAAAGAAGAAGATGGCTTAAAGTAATCATAATGGTAAAGCAGGACCTGGTATTTTCCTCTGATCTCTGCATAGATATACATATTCATCAGTGGACACTAACAAGTTTGCAAACATGTATACTCCACACAGACTCAGACATACGTACACACACACACACAGACACACACACAAATACACAGAATAATCACTCATTAAAACTAGACCCTGTAAGCATGATAGCTAATGCTTAGAACAAATAAACAAGAACATTCGAAATCTCTCTTTTAGAGAGGAGTAAATTAAGACCACCGGAGTCAAAGTAGTAATTTTTAAGATCACATGACTTAAATGTGTCAGATGAGTTCCTGTTGAGGTTGGTGGTCTCCCTGTCTTTAAAGTTAGATGCCTGGTGCTTGCAGTCAGTAGCATTTTTATTGATTATGTGCCTTTTCTGCTCCAGGGATATCAGTGTTTCTCATCATCAACTAACTTGTAAGAGGATGAATTTTTAACTTCTGGCCACCCAGGGACCCAGGTTTAACAGCCTACTTCAGCACAGTATAGCAGAACGCTCTCTTTGAAGAGCCCATTCTAGTCCATTTCTACAGCTAGGGTTGCAGTACTGTTTACAGCACAGTTCTTATTATCAGAGTGCTCACAGCAGCAACTTATTGACAACACGCAGCATTAAGGCTATTTCTGCCCACATTCCATGCGCTCATCTCCCAGCATGTCAGTAGCAAATGCCTCTCTGACAGCCCCATTTCTAACACTCTCAAAAAAAAAAGGATTCACATTTATTGCTCTTTACAGAAGTTTTATGAGTGAGCCTTAGAACAAGTTCTCCACATTGTTTCTCCCTCAGAAATCACATTTTCTGTTTCTTAAAATTATGAAAATTAAAAGCAGCCTCATTAAGGAATAGTCCAGAAGACTGCTCTCAGGAAAAAAAGCAGTGTCCATTGTGAGAAAAAGCAATGCTGTTTCCTTCTTCTAAGCACCCAGGAGCGAGGAAAAGTCAGCAGAGGAGAAAGCGAATAGCTTTTAGAAGAAGTAAGTGTAGAAAACACAGACTCGCTCATAGAGAGAGACAGAAGATGGTGGTAGAGTCAGCTGCCTTAGGAAGAGATGTAAAACTATCTGAAGCATACTATCTGCAGAACTATCTGAAGGCATACGGACCAAGCTAGGATGAATTTTGCTTAATGTAGAAACATATACTCTTCTCATTTTACACCCCACATTAGATGCAATAATGAACCCCTGATTAAAAAACGTAACAAAAAGAATATTCATAGAGGGCTACTCATGCACACTCACCCAAAAATGGTTGAGATTAGATCTGTTTCAGATGTTGGAGCTTTTCAGATTTTACAATATTAGCACAAAGTTTACTTCTTAAACATCCTTAACCATAATACCAGGAATCAAAAACATGAAATGGTTTGTATATAATGTCAGTGCCCACAAAGTTGTAACCTGGAAGAGTTTCAGAGTTTTATGTTAGGGATGCTCAACCCGTAAAATATAGGATGTCTTCAGCAGTTAATGTGTCAAGTTAGGTTTGATTTGTATGGTCTGAAGAAACACACTCAATTCTTACAATTGATTTTAGGCTAATTGTTTTATCAGTTTTGCATATCATATCATTTACTTCACTATCTTCCAGGTCTCCACCAAGACTACATTACCTGACTACTGTTCCATCCTCCCGGGTGTGGTGAATTCCAGACTTCTCTGGATCCCTAGTACTGGTAAGTAATGCTTATCTGCTATGATAATTTTCCAAACTGGTTTACAACTATCCTATGCATTAATTCCATTAATTTTTTCACATTCAAACAAAACTATGGCTAACTTTGTCAGTCAACAAAATGTCTATTCTACACACAGCTACTTTTGGAGGACAATTGCGAAAAAGTCAGTAATAGTGAACATATACTTATTATCTAAGCTGGAAATCCCATCTTCAGTGTGAGAGACTACTACAAATAGGTGAATTCATAGTTTTTACCAACTAAGGGGTAGACATGGTTTTTTACTTGTTAACACTGGGATTTTGGGGGGCTGTTTATTTATTTGTATGTTTATCAGTGTTTTGCCTGCATGTATATCTGTCCATCACATGCATACCTGGTGACTGTGGATGGTAGAAGAGGTCGTAATATGAGCTGCCATTTGAGTGCTGGGACTCAAACCAGGTCCTCTGGAAGAGCAACCAATGCTGTTAACCACTGAGCTATTTTTTTCCGCCCCTGGGATGGTCTTGTCAAATGTAGTACATAGCATCCACAGTCTGGCTGTGCTAGGGCAGTGGGAGAGGTGGTCAAGAGACCAGAGAAAATGCTGAAGAAGGTGTGTGAAACAAAAGAGCCATTGACATTCACTGGAAGAAGAAGAAAAAAGAAGTAGAGGGAGAAAAATGGGGAAGGGAGGGAAGAGAAGGCAATGAAGATGGGTCAGTGAAAAATGGATAGAAAGAGTAATTGTAAGGGATTTTTAAAATTTTAAATTTATTTTATTTTTAATTACACTTTATTTACTTTGTATCCCCCTTTTAGTTCCTCCCTCCTCCCTTCCCAACCCCTCCCTTCCTCCCCCTTCTCCATGCATGCCCCTCCCCAAGTCCACTGGCAGGGGAGGGTTTCTTTTTCTTCCTTCTGATCCTAGTCTGTTAGGTCTCATCAGGAGTGGCTGCATTGTCTTCTTCTGTGGCCTGGTAAGGCTGCTTCCCCCTCAGAGGGAAGTGATCAAAGGGCAGGCCAATCAGTTCATGTCAGAAGCAGTCCCTGTTCCTATTACTATGGAACCCACTTGGACACTGAACTTCCATGGGCTACATCTGTGCAGGGATTTAGTGGTAGTACATTGTGGAAATCCACTAGAAAGACCAATGCTGATAGGATAGAACGAGATCATATGTTTTCTGCACAGTGATTCTACCAACCTGCTTACTACAGAAAAAGGTTTATTCTGTAGGTGACATAAGCAGTAACATTATTGACTTTCTGGCATGCATTGTCCTTGTAGGGTCAACAATCTAAAAAGCATCTGACATAGAATATATGTAGGCATTAACTCTGTTCAGCCAATTGTACTACCTTGCCCAGGTCTCAGTGCACTTGTGATTTACCCAGAACTCTGGTTTTGTTCAACATGACCTGCTCCCATTGTTCATCTGGATTAGCTAAGGCCTTTAGAACAGAAAGATGCTTTTATGGTAACATGTCACTTGATGTCCTGTTTTTCTCATGGAGCATATACCAAGAAAGCACAATAGAAGTGGCTCTGTGCCAGTTCTAAGCTCAGAATCTAAGAATTGTTAAAGTTTCTGTACTTGCTACTCTTGGAACCTGGCCTCCCATGAATAAGCCAGGCTGCTGGTCCATGAACCATCTTAGTCATCATAGATCCTGTAGATACTAAATGCCCTGGGAAGGATCCTGAACATGTGCAAAGCCCATCTAAGACCAGTAGAAACTGAGCTCAGCCCACAATGCCAACTGATGTAACTGAGCTGAATGAATACTGGTTGCAAAGTACTGATTTTTGTGCTGGTTTTATGCCAAAAACAAGTTCACCATAAATCTAATGTAAGTGTCTGTTTTTGGAATAAGTAAGTAAATATCCTTTAAACTGTGTTTATCGTTTCAGAAGTGTGTCCATTAATATGTGTTTGTAATAAACCTACCCCTATGCTTTCTGTTCCATATTCTCTCATTCTCTTACCACCATTTATCCTTGCAACCTTATGTACTCTTTTTTAAACCCAGAGTCCACTTAGTGCTCCTGTCTGTTAATGGCTGTAGAATCATCCCTCGGAACATGACCTCTCTCTACCAGGAGCTGTACCCTAAGAAAAAAGACTCTCCCTATACCTATATGCCAGAAGCTCTTTAGCTGGGGTTGAGGTTTTGTGATAGTCTCTCTAATCCATACTGGAACTTTGGCTGGTTTGATCTTGTTCAGGTCCTGTTACTATTATTCTAAGAGCTGGACATGGTATTAAACTGATCCTTAAATACTGACCTTTATACTCATAGATCAGTGCAGCTCTCAACTCATTGGAGAAGCTTTTTGTGCAGTAGATAGCAGTAAACAGGCTCACAAGTGGTCAAAATGCCTACAAGGAGACTGTGGAGAGCTCAGCTCCAAATGGAGCACTTATATCACAAACCAGGACAGACGAACACACACACAGAGAAGGGGGAGAGGAGAGGGAAAGACAGGGAGGGAGGGAAGGGAAAGAGAGAGAGAAGGTTTTCAGATTATACAGAAGGAAAATAGAACAGAAAGACTGTAAGAGCTAGAGATCATGGAGAATTAGTGTGTTTTCTATCACACTGGAGTGATGTACATATATCATACATATATGTGTGTAATATATATATATATATATATACACACACACAGAGAGAGACACATACATAAACAAGTAATTGGAAAGAGGTTGTTCACAACAGCCTTGCTTGTTATAGCACAGAATGTGAAAGTTCAATAGTCAACAAAAGAAAAACAGATTCAAAAATTATATAATTTCCCTACAAGAAAGAACGCTAGAGGAGTGAAAATCAATTAGAGAGAGCAGCAACAGCTCACCCAAGCAATGATGACTAAAAATAAAGTATGCTAAAGGAAACACATATTTTTATACTATTTATACTGAATTGAAAAACAACCAACCTCCTACTTATTGGAAATTATTTCTTAAGTGGAAAATTACAATTTTTGTAATAATCAGGGCAGGCTAACTCAAATTAAGATAAGTCCTAATTCATGTCCCAGTCCAGTGAAATCGGAGAAGAGAGTGCTTCACGGAGTCATTCAGAGACCCAATGTTGTTCTATGGAATTTCTTCTCCTCGTACCCTTGACTCTGGGCGGCCAGCACTCTGTTAGGTATCTCATTTCATTCATAATTTATAAACCAGAATCCAGTGTATGCAAAAGACATTGGCAA
Organism: Meriones unguiculatus; assembly: GCF_030254825.1. Taxonomy (NCBI): domain Eukaryota; kingdom Metazoa; phylum Chordata; class Mammalia; order Rodentia; family Muridae; genus Meriones; species Meriones unguiculatus. Next base: position 40,053,078 of record NC_083356.1, on the reverse strand, counting down.
ATATTCTATGGATACACGCCAAAGAAGAAAAGCACAGATTTCTGGAGTGTTATTTCTTTGTAATTTTTACTACGCATGTAGGTTCATGGAGGAGTACAATATGTTTAGAGAAAATAAATGGAAAACTGCTGGAGAAATGGCTTGGTGATTGAGACCATTTGCTGCTCTTTCAGAAAACAAGGATTTGGTTCCCAGCAACCAGAGGGAGATCACAACCAGACTTGGAGATCCCAAGTCTAAGGGATCCAGTGTCTTCTACTGGTCTCCAAGTACTCCCACATACACATGGTACACATAACTCATGCAGGATTTTATACCTACATGTAAAAATTATAAACAAATAAATAAATCTTAAATAGGGAAATGAAAAACTTCACCTGTATTGTTATGTTTTTTAAATTATATTTATTTTTTTAATTAATTACAGTTTATTCATTTTGTATCCCAGCTGTAGGCCCCTCCATCTTCTCCTCTTAATACTTCCCTTATTTCCACCCATACCCCTTTCCCAGTCTACTGATAGGGGAGGACCTCCTCCCCTTCCCTCTGACTCTAGCCTATCAGATCTCATCAGGATTGGCTTCATTGTCTTCCTCTGTGGCCTTGTAAGGCTGCTCCCCCCTCAGGAGGAAGTGACCAAAGAGACAGTCACTGAGTTCATGTCAGAGACAGTCCCTGTTCCCGTTACTAAGAAACCCACATGGAGCCTGAGATGCCGTGGGCTACATCTGTGCAAGGGTTCCAGGTTATCTCCATGCATGGATCTTGGTGGGAGTATCAGTCTCAGAAAAGACTCCTGGGCCCAGATTTTTTGGTTCTGTTGCTCTCCTTGTGAAGCTCCAGTCCCCCCTAGGTCTTTCTATCTCCCCTTTTTTTCATAAGATTCCCTGCACTCTGCCCAAAGTTTGGCTATGAGTCTCAGCATCTGCTTTGATACATACTGTTATGCTTGACTTGATAAGTTTTATTGGATACCTGTATCAGTTTTTATTTTTTTAAATATATGATGTTTATGAATTGTACAATCATGTAAAATGTTTTCTATTAATTATATGTGTAATCAAGGTAATGAATTTAGAACCACTATTTTTTATAGATTATTCAAGAGAAAGCAATCAGAATTCCAGTCTATCTGGAACGGAGTAGAGATTCTACAGTTCAGGCCAGTCCTTGTTTATGCTGATGTGTTTCTTGAATCAAGAAAAGTCAAAACAAGAATTGGCAGATCCACTGCACAGAGCAGGAGATTCTGAACACTCAGTTGTCTCATCTACTCTGGCTAACCAGACATTTCTACTGTTGTCTGTAGGATAACATAAACATAACTTCTTACTAAATAATCACAAAATCCCAGTAGTCTGCAGGTATAGCCTAGTAGCAAACCATTTATCTGTCATGCGAGAGGCCCTGGGTTTATTATCAAGCAAAGAAAAACAAACAAACAAACAAACAAAAACACATCAGCATACAGTTTCAGACTAGGAAAGATCGTTAGAGGTCTGCACTCAGCTTTCTATTGAGGGCAAGAATTTCCTGACCAGGGTTTCTGAAGTTGACCAATCACTCCTTGCCAGAATATATCCAGCAAGAGTGTGTAAGGTTTTCTTTATAGGCCTTACTATTCACTGTGTATTCTTTTTCATTCATTCTTTCTGCCAAATCAGGATTAGAGCCCAACTTAAGCCACTATGTTGCCAGATTGGATCTTTTTTGGTTGGAGGTCTTGGCCTTTCTACTTCTTTCCTTTCTCTTCTCTCTAGTGTTCTCTGTTTTCTTTTCTTCTTTTAGTCATCTCTTGCTATATAGTTCAGGATGACTTTGAAGTTACTAGGTAACCCAGGCTGGCCTGTTCCTCCTCCTTCCAAATGCTGGGATTATAGGTTTACTAACTATACCACCAGGAAATGTGTTTTCAATACCATAGTCTGTTAGCTGAGGCAATGGCATGTTTAATGAAAAGCTGTCTTGAAGTACATTTAACTTTATTGGATCTACTGATACTGGCATACCTGCTTTATTCTTGAAATTTGTCTGAAACAATCCTGTATTATTGTAGAAAATACCCAAGGTTATACACATTTTTAAAAATATTAGTCTTCACATGTCAATGCTTAGTAAAAGAGGTGCTATTTCCTACTCTTTGCTTCTGGCTATTCTTGCTTGTGTTTATAGTTTTGTTACCTTTTAACTTTTTAATAAAATTTTAGATTATTGCATAATTTCCCCATTTCTCCCTTTAACCCCCTTATATTTCTCCTAAATTGTTATGTATATAATATATATGTTTCTAACTATAACCTTCTCAGTGTATAATGTTACTTGTATGCATGTTTTCAGGGTTGACCATTCATGATCAGATAACCAATCGGTGTGCTCTTCCTTGGGGAAGACAATTTCTCCTTCTCTCAGTGTATTATATTATTTCATCAGTGAGACAGTGTCATTTGGTTTCTATCCAGTACTGTATACTACATTCCTCATAGGTGTATTAATCTAGCTATATATGAAACTAGCCATCTAAGATGTCATATAACATAGGGAAATATAGAGATAAATGTTAATAAAAATGTTAAAATTTGATGAGATGTGATACTCATCATCTTATTGAGAAGCTTCACTAATAGAAGTTATTAATGAATATTTGATAATAAAATGATACTGAATTAATTAATATAAAGAGAAATCAGTTTGATGATTAACTTGTGCACACATTAGAAGGCCTACATAATACAGGTCTGGCAATACTAAAAGCTCAAACCACCAAGAGTATGAGGTAACCCTCTTTTTCTAGCTGTTCAATAGTCAGTGATTGTCAATGATGTAGATGCTTTTACAAAAACAGACTGGTCAGACTAAAAACTAGCAGTTGCAAACTCCCAGGCAAGAATTTCCAGTGTTTCAAAATGATAAAGTTTCCTCTTCAGTCATAGACATAGACCCAATTGAATGCTAGGCAGAAATGTCCATAAAAAATGAGTTAAGTCTGGGCAAGTTGACTTGCTAACACTTATTATTATTATTATTATTATTATTATTATTATTATTATTATTATTTACACTTTATTCATTTTGTATCCCCCCCATATGCCCCTCCTTCCTCTCCTCCCGATCCCACCCTTCCTCCTCTTTCTGCATGCATGCCCCTCCCCAAGTCCACTGATAAGGGAGGTCCTCCTCTCCTTCTTTCTGATCTTAGACTATCAGTTCTCATCAGGAGTGGCTGCATTGTCATCTTCTGTGGCCTGCCTGGTAAGGCTGCTCCCCCCTCAGGGGGAGGGCTAACACTTTATTTTATGAATCAAAAAATGCTTCCAAATGGTGGGCCATCTTACAGAGAGAGGCTGGTCAGCTGTGCCAGTGACATGACTGCCTGAAAGTGAGATTGGAATCATGTTCACTCTGTTCCCATGCTCACCAGTCAGAGGAGACGATCTTGCCCAGCAGCAGTGATGGCCTAAGCAACTACTCAAAAGAAGAATTCCTGACACTGAACAGGGGCACAGTAGCTGTTCCCCACTGACATAGATCCCCAGTTCTGGGTTAGTCAGATAACTTACTCCCCTAAAACAATGGGAATATGCCATTGTTGAGTCTGGCTTATGACCTTGAAAAAGGTTGTTACACAAGTGCTCTGTAACTGTGCCTTCCCCCAACATCAAGGGACAGCAGCGTGTTGCCTCCTGATAGCTGTGTCAGTGCTGATAGGAATACAAAGAGTGTCTAGGGTGATAAATCCTTAAGTAGGTCTGGCCTTTGGTAGCAAGGTGCAGAGAGCACCAAGGAACATGAAATAGAGTTGCTTACAATTCTGCTGACCAGTCTGGGCAGAATCTGTGCTGGCAGATTGTACACCCTCTGTCACAGCCTGAGAGGCTCAAATGGATTGTTCCGGAAAAATCTCCAAGTAGCTGTAAATTTATGGTCACAAGTATTCCATTGTCACTGCACAATTCTGGCTGAAGTTTTAGAATTATGCATTTTGATTTAATTAGAAAAAAATGGCAAAGTCTAAGATTGCACATTAATCTTTTATAGTTTAATTATATAGTCTTTTCTGGCTTTGTTCTAGGACTCCAAAGTGATGTAATTTTCATCTAAGAATTTATGTAACTCTATAAACATATTATATGTTGTCAACTATTAGAGGTTTCTTATATGTAAATTATCTAAGAAAGTCTGTCTTTTTAAGTATCAAAACTTCCTCAATTGAGTGAAGATTTTGAAGGACAATGATTTCTTGATTTCTTTTTCATTCTTAGGAAAACAGGTGGCTGCAGGATGGATTTGAGTTACAGAAATATTTAGAGAAGGATTTCCTGACTTGTAGTACTGCAGGCTATGTGTTTGTTGTTGTTGTTACAATCAGGCATTAGATGTTTGGAAGATACAATGTATACATCATGAAATACTTGGATTTTAAGTGTATAAATCAAGGAGATATGATGAATGCTATACTTGTGTAACCCAATCAAGACTTGGGTCATTTTCAAAGAGACAAAAAATTCTCTGTGTTCTTCACTTACTCCCAGATGGTAATGATTTTCATTCCATTGATAAAGGTAAATTTAATATAAATAAGATTAATGTCTAATGAAAATCCCATGGCTTAGGAGGTCATAAGCTCTGTGTGTGGGGGTGTGTGTTATTTTTATTTTCCTAAGTAGAGATGGTATAAATGAGACTTCTAAGTGTTTATGTTTATTCCCTAAGATTAGTGTTGCTCTTATCTCTGATCACAGAAGCTTCCATTTGCTCTGAGTGATAGTTAATGCTGAGACTTGTAGCCTGATCAAAATGCTGAGAAAAGGTGACTGTTGAGTGTTCAGTCCTAAAAAACATCTACTTCAGATGTCTGTTTATTTACCTTCTGAGTGAGATTCAAGCATCCTCCTTGAGCCTCCTTGTTACTTAGCATCATCGGATCTGTGGACCTTAGTATGGTTATTCTGTACTTTATGGCTAATGCTCACTTATAAGTGTATGCACCATGTGTGTCTTTCTGGGTCTGGGTTACCTGAGTCAGGATGATCTTTTCTAGTTCTACCCATTTGCCTGCAAGTTTCATGAGGTCCTAAGGGAGGATGCTTGAATCTCACTCAGAAGGAGAAATAAAATGGAGACCTATTTTATTTGGATGGGAGACAGATAGGGATGGGGAACAGGGATGATGATCAGAAGTGTGGAGGGGTGAAGGCTGGGAGAGAGAAAGAGCAGTGAGGAGATTCTCTGGGACAAGAGGAGGCTTCTGGGAGACCATGGGGGTGATGCTAGCTGAGATTTCTACCAGTGGAGGATATGGAGCCTGAAGAGGGTGCCTTCTGTAGCCAGGTTGGACTTCCAGGGGAAGGAGGGAGACACCAACCCACCCATAAAACCCTTGACCCAAAATTTGTCGATAAGTATAGGGATTAAAATAGAGCAGATATTATTGGGCATGGTGGCACATGTCTTTGATCCCAGCACTCGGGGAGGCAGAGGTAGGCAGATTGTTATGAGTACCAGGCCAGCTTGTGTTGGAAACAGAGTCAGAGACCCACACCCAAATATTAGGCCAAGTTTGGCAAGTCTTGTGGAAGAGTGCCAGAAAGGAGAGAGGAGTCAAGAACACCACAAGAAGACCCACAGAGTAAATTAACTTGGGCCCATGGGCGCTCACAGAGAGTGAACCAACAACTAAAGAGTATGCATGGGCTGAACTTAGGCCCCCTACACATATGTATCAGATGTACAGTTTGTTCTTCATGTAGGTTCCCTGACTATCAGAGGAGAGGCTGTCTCTGACTCTGTTGCCTGCCCTTGTGCCCCTTTCACAAAACTGGTCTGACTTGTTTGACCTCAGTGAGAAAGGATACACTTAGACCTGCTGCAACTTGATGTGCCAGGGCAAAATAGTACCCATAATGGGGTGCCTCTACTTCTCTGAGGATTTGGGCATGCAGGAGGAGATGTGAGGGTGAGACTAGAAGGAGAGGAGGAAGAGGAGTTGATACCAGGCTGTAAAGTAAATAAAAATTAAATTAAAAAAAACCCTCAAGGTTTAGGGTACATCAGAGAAGAGGAGTTAGAGGGAATACAAAAAGGCATGGGATAGAGAGAAGCGCTATGAAATGCTGTCTTCTGAAAATGGCATGGTCATTGCACTCATGAAACCACTGTGTTTATGGTTACCTGCAGAAGACCTGCACAAGGTAGGACAACCCTAACTAAATTTAGTGAAACAGAGAGAGAGAGAGAGAGAGAGAGAGAGACAGAGAGAGAGACAGAGAGAGAGACAGAGAGACAGAGAGACAGAGAGACAGAGAGACAGAGAGAGAAAGAGAGAGAGAGAAAAGGAAATGAGAGAGAGAGACAGAGAGAGAAAGAGACAGAGAGAAAAGAAAGCATGACTGCCAGAAAACCAGTTAGGTTGCCCATAGACCTTCTCAGCTCTTACTCTTCCCCCAGATCTTTTTTTTTAACTGTTAAGCTTAATTTTATTTTTCTTTTCATTGTCTTATTTTCTTTTTTTAATTTTTTTTAAATATGAGTTACATTTTATTAACTTTGTATCCTAGTTGTATCCCACTCCCTCATTCCCTTCCAATCACATCCTCCCTCCCTCATCTCTTCCCTGCCCCTTTCCAAGCCCGCTGATAGGTGTTGACCTTCTCCCCTTTCATCTGACCCTGGTTTATTAGGTATCTTCAGGACTGGCTGCAAAGTCCTCCTCTGTGGCCTAGCAGGGCTGCTCCTCCCTTGGTGGGGTGGGGGTGGGGGGAGGTCAAAGAGCCAGCCATTGAGTTCACGTCAGAAATAGTCCCTGTTCCCCTTACTAGGGTACCCACTTGGATACTGAGCTAGCATGGGCTACATCCAAGCAGGGGTCCTAGGTTATATCCATACATGGTCTTTGCTTGGAGAAACAGTCTCATAAAAGACACCAGTGCCCAGTATATTTGGTCCTTGTGGAGCTCCTGTCCTCTCCAGGTCATATTAACTCCCCCTTCTTTCATATGTTTCCCTGCACTCTGCCAAAGGTTTGGTTATGAGTCTCAGTATCTGCTTGGATACACTGCTAGGAAGAGTCTTTCAGAGGTCCTCTGTGGTAGGCTTCTGTCCTGTTACTTGTTTTCGCCTACATCAATGTCTATCCCACTTGTCTTTCTAAGTGAGGATTGATCATCTTACCCCTCAATCTTATCTTTAGCACTGAAACAGAGGACCAGCTGCAACCTCCCTTCCCCCATACCCACCAATCCTGAGTATCTCACAAACCATCCCCTCCTAACCTCCTTATAGAAGTGTCTACATTAATAAAAACTTAGAGAGATCTCACACTAGCAATCTAACAGTATACCTGAAAGATCTAGAATATGCAAGAGGAGTAGACTTCAAGAAATAATCAAATGAAGGGCTGAAATCAATAAGAAACAGAGAGAAAATACAAGTATCAATGAAACAAAGATTTGGTTCTATGAGAAAATCAACAAGATACACAAACATTTAGACAAACTAACTAAAAGATGAAGAAAGCATATATGAATTAGCAAAATAAGTAATGAAAGGGAGTACATAACAACAGACGCTGAGGAAATCCAGAGACTCAAAAGAGCATACGTTAAAAAACTGATAATTTCAGGTCTCACAGTGGACTCGGGGAGGGGCATAGGGGAAGAAGAGGGTGGGAGGGTAGGATTTGGAGGAGAAGAGGGAGGGTACCACAGTCAGGATACAAATTGAATAAATTGTAATAAATGATAACAAGGAAAAAAGAAGATAGATGGATAGATAGATAGATTGATAGATCATTTAAAAAATGATAATTTCCTCTCTAGGTACTGCTTTACCAAAGTTAACTCAAGATTAGAGAAACAATTTACACAGACCTATAATCCTTAGTGAAGTAGGAGCAGTTATTAAAGGTTTTTCAACCAAAAAAGCCCAAGGCCAGATAGTTTTAGTACAGAATTTTACTATAGAGGGATCAGGTTGGGGAGGGAGATGGAACAAAGGAAGAGGAGGGAGTAACTAGAACTTGGGGACATTTGGAAAGCAGCATGGGAACTTAGCACAGTGGAAACTTCCTGGAATCCTAGTGAGAATTCCTGGTAATGAGTGATATGAAGTCCAAACTGACCATTTTTGTAGCCAGACATGGCTACCAGTGAAGGGACTGGAGGGCATCTTGCTGAGTTGTTGGCTAAGGGGGTCTCACTGAGATCCCCAAAACAACCTAGGCTGATGCTTGAATTGAGGGTTGATCCTCACAAATGGACAGTGGGGCCTCATTGTCAACCACAACATCCACTCAGCTCAGTGAACATAAAAAAGTCTAGCTGGTAGATACATGGAGCCATCACCCCTGTTTTAGTCTCACTGATACAGGAAAGTTCTCTGGAGGTTACTGAAAGAGAAACATGGACGCCAATCCAGCCACAAAATTTTCAACCTACAATCTGTTCAACCTTCAAAATATGCTAGAGAAATTGTGGCCCAAAACTTCTGGGAGTAGGCAACCAGTGTCTGATTTGACTTAAGGCTCACTCCGTGAGAAGGAACCCATACCCGACTCCGCTCGAGTAACCAAGAACCAGAGACCAAATAGCCGAGAGGCTTACTGTAAAACCAAGCACTGATGATTAAAAACAAAATAATAGCAGAGAAAAAAAAACAAACAAAAAGCAATAAAGTGATGCCTAATGATATTTGCCTATACTCATAGATCAGTGTTTTATTAACCAGTCATCATCAGAGAGCTTTTCTCCAGCAGCAGAAAGAAATAGGTCCAGAGACTCACAGCCAGACATTATGCAAAGAGAGTCTCAATCAGAGGTCTCTATCACACATCCTTCCCATCAGAGCGCTTGGGATCCCAGGGAAAAGGAGGCAGAAAAATTGTAAGAGACAGGGAAGATGAAAGACACCAGGAGAACACAGCCCTCTTAATCAACTAAACAGGGTGCATATTAGAGTACAGAGACTGAAGCAGCAAGCACAGGGCTTACATGTGTCTCCACCAGGTCCTCTGCATTTATAATAAAGCTATTATCTTGGGGAAGTTGTTTTTGTTTGTTTGTTTATTTTGTTTTGTTAACGGGACGCCTGACTATAAGGACAAGTGTGACTCCGACAATTCTTTTCCTCCTGTTGGGTTGCCATGTGCAACTCCAACATGAAAGTCTTTTTCTTCATCTTCTTATATTTTATTTCATCTTGTTTGCTTGTTACCTCTTAGAAGCCCATTCTTTTTTAATGAGAGACAGAAAACGAGCGGATCCAGAAGGGAATGGAGGTGGGGAGGAACTTGGAGGGGTGGGGGGAGAGGAAACTATAATCAGGGTATATTGTAAAAGGAAATAATCAATTTTCAATAATTTTTAAAAATGAAATGGAATAGTACCCTGGAAATAGAAGGACCAGTGTCGGTAATAAGAAGGGTTCAGTGGAAGTAGGAGGTAGATTGAAAAAGAGCATTGGGCTATGAAAAAGTCCCAAATATATTATTATATGAATGTATGAAACTGTCAAAGAATAAAACATAAATAAGTAAATAAATAAATAAATAAATAGGGTTAGTGACACTTCTTTTCACATGGCTTCTGGTCAACCCAGCATGTTTGAGATTTGTCTATTTTGTTGTACTTCTGGAATTCTTTTTGTACTCCTCTTTAGAATTCTATAGAATAAGCATAGTGCATCCTTCCATTTTTCTGTTGGTAAACATCTAGATCATTTCCTTTTCTATGCATTTAAAAAAGCCATACTGAATCATAAAATTCTGAACAAACAGCTCAGAAAACTTAAGCCCTGCATCAAATCATGTGCAGAAATGAATCTGCACTAGGTTATAATACTAGACAGAGAAGCTAAAATAAAAGTTTCTAAGGAAATGAAATGAGAGACCATCTTTAGAACCTTTGGTAGGTAAAGCATATTCAGTACATTTTTCATAAATTATACTAAACATAAAAAATTAGTCATTTCCATCTCACATAAGTTAGAATTCATCTAAATATGCCATTAATAAAGTGAAAGGCACTGAAATGATAAGTACTTGCAGAGAACCTGGCTTCAATTCCTGACACCTACATGGTGGCTCACAACTGTGTGTAACCATAAATCCAGGGAACCTGATTCCTTCTTCTGGCCTCTTTTGGGCATCAGGGACATACATAGTATGTAAACATACATGCAGGCAAAACATTTATCATTATAAAATTAAAAAAATTAAAGTAAAAAAGTAAAGTCATTCCCAAACTGTTCGCAGTGCCAACATATTGTAAACATTTCAAAATACTGACAGATATATTTGACATAGAAATTATGTAAAACTTAAGTGACCCAAAAGTCAACAATAAAAAAACACATTCCAATAAAAAACTGACAACAAATTTGAAATTATTTCATGTGGGAATATTTGTGAGTATCCAATCAACATATGAAAATGTTCAACATTTTAAATCTTAATAATATATAATAGCACTTTATATTAACATGAATGAGCAACATTAACCTGAAGGGCAAAATAGCTCTTGGGAGGGCTGGTCTGAGTTCAAGGTCAGCCAGGACTACATAGTGAGGCCCTGTCCCAAATCAATCAAACAAAGATAATGGCAGTATTGGTGAAACATACACAGAAAAACTACAACTTTTTACATTTGTTGCACACAGAAATGTGAAATGTTAGAACTACTTTAGAAAAAGTTTCTGTGGCAATAGACCAGCTAAAATGGATGCAAGCTGAGAAGCCCAGTAGGACTCAACCCTACACAAAGAACTGTAGGCAACAAAGGGTTGCTGAGAATGAGAGGAGTAGGTTTCTGCAGAGAAGAGCCCAATACCAAATGGTCAACCCTGTAAACATACAAAAACAAGTAACATAAAAAAGACTGAGCAGGTTGCATTTACATATTTAGGAATATATATGTGTGTGTATATACATATACATATATAGATACATATATGCATACATACATGAATAAATATAAGAAATATATTCATGTATATAGCAACAATTAATGAGAAAAAGGCCATGAACTTGAGGCCAAGCAAAGTTAGAAGGGAGTGAAGGGAAGGGGGAAGTGATGTAATATCACAAACTAATTTTAAAAACATGTACAGGCATTGGCATAAAATTTAATAATTATGTATAAATATGATCACACACACACAAGTGAACATGAATACATAAAAAGTTTGTTAAAGCTCCAACCAAACTAGAATAACCTAGATACCTTTAAAAGATGAATGGTTAATACACTATGGTACATCCATAGCGAAGAAAGAAATTTATGTACATGTATGTCCTTCTTATATTATAGAACTGGATATGCTCTATCTTATTATATGATATTGAGGTCCTTTAGTAGTTTCCACAATTTTAAAAGTCACTAAAAATCAAAGATAAAACAATTGGTCTAAATGGTTTACTGACAATGCTATTAGTACATGAAAGGAAACATTTTAATTATCTTCAAGACACAGTAATTTACGAAAAATAATTACTGGGATCTATCCTAAAGACATAATGACCTCAAAAACTTTTAAATAAATTTTAATAATCATATGTCTGATGACAAGGCTATAATATACATTGTTATTCTGAGTTTGTAGTATGCAAATTATGTATGAAAGGGGATAAATAATTGTGTCAATGTCACCAGAAAATCTGGAGCTTGTATGATAAAAGACAAGAAGAGCTGTAAGATTAAGGATGCTGAGGAAAACTCTATGGTCCTAAAGATGAATTGTGAGAATCTACCTGATCTCATAACCATGTTTCTTTAATTTCTGCTTCTGTTCAGTAAAAATTAGGAAAGCAATAAAGAATCCAGTATCAATAATCACCTTTAGCTTAGTTTGTGATCTTCTGCTTTAAAAAAGAACCTGAGCCTCTGTGAAATATTAATAAATGAAGTGATAAAATGATATTTTGTCATGCTAGAAATGAAATGAACTGTAATGTCCAGTAAGTCTGAATTGAAAAAGCATTGTTTAGAAGTCAGTGCAAGAGACTCCTACTGATCAAGGACCAGAGAGTTTAGGGATCATAAAATAATCAGAATAAATTAAGACACATTAAAGGTTGTTTCCTCTAGGAGATCATAGGGTTATGGCTTTGTGCTTTTTTTGCTTTGCTGTGACCAAATCTCTGAGCAAACTAACAAAAAGAGGAACAACTTATTATGGCTTTAGAGAGCTCCAGCCCATGATTGTAAAGCCCCAAGTGCTTTGTATATACCATCATGGTGGCAAAAGTGTGTAGCAGAAGAAATTCTTCCCCAAATGGTAGATAAAAAGAGGGAGAAAGAGAGGAAAAGAGGAAAGAAGGAAGAGAGAAAAAAGAAAGGGACAAAGAGAAGGAGAGAGGGAGAGGGAAAGAAGGAAGAGTTAGGAAAGAAAAGACATGGATGGAGGGAAAAAGAGAGAGGAGAGAGAAAACAGTAAAGGACTCTCCTTCAGTGACCAACTTCCTATAGCTAATCTTCCAAAGTTTCCAGACTCCCAAACTTATAATACCAGCTGAGGGCCAAGCATTCAACACCTGAGCCCACTGAGCTTACATTTTATTTAAATGGAACAGCTACTAACAGGAAAAATAAGATCTCTTCACCATCCTTTGGAACATATTATAGAATTCTCACATTTATTTTCTGAACTAAAGTAATAATACCGAAGAAGATGAAACATTTATTTTTCTTTTCTACAAGTACTTACTTCAGAGAAGGCAATGACTGAAAAGAGGAAGTTTCTCAAAGGATATATTTTAGGATATTAATGGATGAATAGTAGGATTAGAAGAGCCTATTTAGCCACTCACAGTGGCAGTCTCCAGCAGGAGATGTGTTGTCCTTGACAGTGGCTATCATAAGCCGCTGACTTCTCTGACAACTCTGACTTGTTCACAGAAGTGTCAAATGCCGCCTCTGAGGAATTGTTGACAAGAATCAAGTACATTTGGAAAATAATACTCTAAATACAATTTCTAATTTTGAAGCTAATGCACAACACTGAATGTGTTAAATATAAAAATCCAAACTACAAGGAAGCTTCAAGATTGAAAAACTGGCTTCTGTAAGAAAGTCTCCCTAGCCAGCCCACAGAGGAAGAGGATCCAGAACCTGATAGGCTAGGGTAAGATAGTGGGGGAGGAGGACTTCCCCTATCAGTGGACCAGGGAAGAGGAATAGGGGAAGAAAAGGGAGAGAGGATGGGACAGAAAGGAGATGAGGGAGGGGGCTTCAACTGGAATACAAAGTGAATAAATTGTAAATAATAATAAAAAATAAATAAAAAAGGAAAAAGCCCTGAGAACACACACCAGTGGAAGGAGATTCTGTTCAATAAATGGCACTGGACAAATTGGATCTCTACATTCAGAAGAAAGAAACTAGACTGTTAGAAAAACCAACTCAAACAAGTTAAAGATGTAAGTAGAAGATGAACTTTTGGAGCAACTTGATGAAAGCAGAGTGATGCTTTGAGACATGAATAAGCAGTTTCAGAAATTATTCTCAAAGCACCAGAAACAAAATCCAAATTAAGGCCAGTGGGATCATACCAAGTTGTGAGTCTTCTGAACAGCAAAGAAAACAGCAGAGTGAAGAGACAGCATGCGATAAAAATGAAGAATAGAAGGATTCAAAACCTCACAATGATGTAACTTTTGGAAGAGGTAGATAGGCTTTTCCCGGCTTCAACATTAAGTAAAGCATACATGTACCAAAGCATCAGATTCTTCGTTGTTCAAGGTGATTTGTCTTACATATCTTTAAACAAATTTGACTTTAAGCAAATAACTTGTGGAAATTAAATGAAGAAAATTTAAAATAATGAGCTACAAAGAATGAAAAAAGAAGAGAAAGGGAAAGACAGTCGCAGAAAGAGAATAAGATATTGTGTAGGAATTTGTAAATTTAAACTATTCAAGAGAAATACAATCTAGTTCCATTTATGCATTGAGTGAATTATTTTTATTTTTATCTTCATTCAAACAAAAAAATTTTAAAGGAAAGGGATAAGGAAATCTGAACTGCTTAACTTTTTAACTTTAATTTTCATTCTAGGGATGATGATGATGTAAGGGTTATGTTCTTAGAAAGAGGGTCTTGGAGGAAAATATAAGATCTTTGAGATTACTTCTAAACTGATTGGGAATGGCTACTTGGGGACATACGTGCAGCAGGCTTGGCATATGTTCACAACTGAGTGAAGGTTAAGGGAGGTAATTAAGCTCCTCTCTCAAATTTGTACATGTTAAAATCTGTCCATAGTAAAAGCTTGCAGAGTACCATCCAGGATGAGAGGCATGCCTTTAGTGGATGTAAGGACTCTGAATCAGGAGTCTCTGGACTCAAAGCAAGAGAGAGAACTGTCAAAGGATAAATGTCAACAGAAACAGAATGGAGTAGAAACAGGTAACTACACCCCTCAGTCACACAGTCTGGAATGAGCCAGGCGGACACTAAAGAATATAAATAATGTGATTAAATGTAGGCAGATGTTTTAAAGGGCAAAAATGAATCTATATTATATTTAGTGGTACCTAAGTGTCATAAAATGATAAAGAAAAGGGAGAGACTGGATTATTCAAAATGCTGGGATTCTGAATAATCTCTGTTGGGGAAGGAGAAGCTTGTGAGAGATGAATACACAGAGCCATTTTCTAGGAACAGTCATCACTCAGCCATGAATGTAGTTTATAATACATCTAGCTGTGTGCATGTTTTGGGGTCCATGTATTATATGCCATATATGTGTGGAAATCAGAGGACAATCTTGGATGCCAGTTCTCCTCTTCTATCTTATTTGAGACAACCTCTCTTATTCATTACTATGTATTCAGGCTAGTTACACCTAGCTTCTAGATTATCCTGCTTTTTGTCTCCCATCCAAGCACAGGATAACTGGGATTAACGTTTCAGGGATTCAAAATCAGGTCTCTATGATTGAAATTTAAAAAAAAATTCCCACAGACCCATATCTAAAAAACTTGTAGCACTATTTGGGGAAGTTGTAGAAAATGTAAGTGATGGAGTGAAGATGAGGAAGTGTGTCTTCTGGAGTATGCCTATGAAGTCACAGCTGAGCCTGTCTCCTCATCTTTCTTTGTGTTTCTTGTCATGATGTCAGCTGCTCTGTCATCCTCCTCCCCCACGACAGAACGAGTTCTTTGAAACATGGAATCCAAGTAAACTGCTCCTCTGTCGGACATTTTTATCATAGTATGCAAAAGTAATTAATATAGCTCTAAATATTTAAAGCAAGTCTAGGCAGAAAGGAGCAAGGATTCATAAACAGTGACACAAATAAAAAATTCCCCACACTCCAGGGCACTGTTCTGGATTTTGTGCAGAGGACTACCTAGGGGCAGAAGCATCAGGATGACAGGTAGAAACATTCCACAAGCAGGGCATCTAGGAAAGTGAGCTCTACACCAGTGAGGAATCCAGAAGTAACTATGATCAAGGAGTGCAGGGGACATATTTTGGTGTTGGATGTTACAAAGGACAGAAAGTGGCTGTGTGTCAACCAATCTCAAAGTTCTGAAAGGAATTTAAGCACACAAAAAAATTGGTGTCTAAATGAGCATGGACCTACTCCTTTTTGTTGGTCCCGTTTCTACCAATATCTTCATCCATGCTTGGAATGTATGCGCTTAGCTGATATGACTGCACCAGGGGATCTAACATCCACATGCACCAGCCATATTTGATACCTGCATCCATTTTTCTGCCTATCTCTGTTTATGGTAAGATCATCACAGCCATCAACACAATGATTGTTCCATAACCCAATAAAGGTAATAGAGAGATCATCTAGGTCTGACTCTAACCAGAAGAAATCAAGGGTCAAGGAAGTGAAGTGCAGGACTGACAAAGGAGCCACTAACTATATGGAGTTCAAAAATAGTTGTCATGAGGCTGATCAAATTTGAATGTGCTGTTAGTGAACAATCCATGGTATTTCATGACCTATTAAGAATAAAACATAATCTCAATGTCTTGGTTACAAATTGTAATGGTAACATCACAGACATACCATCTAAAAATATACTATTAAAATTAGAAGTCCTCAATTATTGTTTTATTTTCTTCATGTCCCTGTTAAAAAAATTTTTTTTTCTGTTGCAAAATTTAAGTGCTTACATTGTCTTCCTCTGTGGCCTGGTATGGCTGCATACCCCTGAGGGGGAGGTGATCAAAGAGCAGGCCAGTTAGTTTATGTCAGAGACAGTCCCTGTTCCCATTACTAGGAAACCCACATGGAACCTGAGCTGCCATGGTTTACATCTGAGCAAGGGCTCTAGGTTATCTCCATGAACTGTCCATGGTTGGAGTATCAGTCTCAGAAAATACCCCTGTGTCCAGATTTTTTGGTTCTGTTGCTCTCCTTGTGGAGCTTCTGTCCCCTCCAGGTCTTTCCATCTCCCCCTTCTTTCATAAGATTCCCTGCACTCTGCCCAATGTTTGGTTATGAGTCTCAGCATCTGCTTTGATACTCTGCAGGTTAGAGTCTTTCAGAGGCCCTCTGTGGTAGGCTCCTATCCTGTTTCCCCCGCCCTTTTTTTCCTCTTCTGATGTCCATCCTCTTTGCCTTTCTGAATGAGGATTGAGCATCTTACCCAGAGTCCTCCTTCTTGATTAGCTTCTTTAGGTGTACAGATTTTAGTAGGTTTATCCTATACAGCAATTCCTGTTGAGACCTGATAGACTAGGATCAGAAGGAAGGGAAGGAGGACTTCCCCTATCAGTGGATTTTGGGGAGGGGCATGGGTGGAGAAGAGGGAGGGAGGGTGGTATTTGGAGGTGAAGAGTGAGAGAGCTATAGGTGGGATACAAAGGGAATAAACTGTAATTAATAAAAATAAAATATTATAATAAAAACATGAAAAATTTAAGTGTCACACACAGCACCATATATCTCTAATAAAATAGAACTTAGTAGAACTTGGAGCAGAACACAGATTCCTTTAATTTGCTCTTTACCTACAGGGGTGAAGGAGCATTGACTGGGTCGTGGGTCAGTCAGAAGCAAGGATATTAGGTAGGTTAGGTGATGCCAGCAGCAGGTGACAGCCTTAAAGATGTTCTTTCTCAACAAGTTCCTGTCATGGTGCAGGATGGGACTGCTCTTCCACCCTCACTTCTTCTAATTATCCAACTTGAAGTTTGTTTTCAATTCCTGTATTCAGTCCTCATAGATCCATTTCTATCTCTTGCTTTTTGGTGCCACTATCATTTTCTGCCTTCTCTGTGACTCCTCAAATTCTAACGTAATCTCCTGCTGCTCCTCCACACAACACTCTGACCTGCAGAGGCAATTTTAAAACATTGTACATTTTACTTTGAAAAAAAAAAACCCTATAAACATTTACTAAAAGAATGAAAAGCTGTTATCCATTCCCTGTCTTGTAATATTATAACCTATAAGCTTCCTAAATAAATAAATAAAATCAGAGAAGTTTGTGGAATGAAATATTCAGCTGCTTGTGAAACACTGCTGAACATCAAGAGTGATTAGACAGTCTGCTCACGGAGGCTCTATATCCTCTCTGCTTCCTTTCTGGGACGCAATATTTCAAAGTCTCCATGTGTGTGAGGAGTAATGGGGGATGGTGAGTGAGAGAAAGTACATTATTACATGCATGCATGAAAATGTCAAAATGAACCCCATTACTCTGTACAACTAGCATATGCTATTTTTTCCTAGTTAGAATAAAGGGATTTCTTCATTTATTCACTCCTTCTTTCAACACAGCAACTACCTACAATTGACTTGACTTGTCAGACATTTCCAGCAAAGTTTTATTCAAGTGTAATAGTTCCTAACTCTTGCCATGGCTGTCTGTTCTAAAATTCCACTGCACAGATTGTGGTCTCAAACTTGAAAGACTATAGAGTATTCATGTGTACAGGTCCTGAAGCCATTGTCTCACCCATAACAAGCATGACATAAATATATGTCTGGTTACAAAGGTCAAGTGTGTGACTGTATCTCAAAATTAACCTTCAGGGTCTTCTTTCAGTCCTCAGAGGCCAGAGAAGCACTTGCTAAATTACAAGAGCTACCATATGCCACTAAGAAGGATTTTAACCAGATGTTTCATAAGCAGGACGGCCAAAGACTTCACAGGTGTTGGATATTAACATGTTCCATGTCCTTATGAACTTAGTGAAAAGTAATTAGCTATAAGCTATTCACATACAGCTCTACCTGGATCATACTTCCTGAACAGCTGCAGTGCACTGGACAGGGTCCCATGTTCAGAGGAGGACTTGGGCATCTACACTGCATGGCCCTTGACTAAGGAGCATGTACTGTCTCCATGGGTAAAAGTCTGTGTGACACTATTCAATAGAAGGTGTCTTTCTCCTCATTCAGAACTCTGGAAGGAGAGCAAACACTGGAGTATGCTTTAGCCAGTAGAACTCTGCCAGAATGTCTGTTGTTCAACTGAAAGTTTAGGAAGTAAACAAGACAGCGTGTTTCCAGTAAGACAAACATCAAAGAGGTATAAGCTGAACCAACAACCAGAACATGATATAATTCCTTGTTCCTGATTCATTTAGTTTTGATTCACATATCTATGCTTGTTTGGAGGAGGGTCCTTTTTTCATCTTAGGTGGGAAGAAAGAAGTTTCTGTAGAACCCAAGACACTGCAAGAAAGAATGAGGAGGGTTGCAACCTGGCTTAGGTTCCTGATAAACTCAGCTTTCTACAAACCAAATGGGAAGAAATGAAGAAGTTCTTTCTAAAGATTCATTTATTATTTTTTAAGTGCATATGTGTGTTTAGGTGTATGTATGGCGCATCAAAAAGAGCATTCAACCCTAGAACTGGAGGTTAGGTGGTTGTGCCTGAAATAGAAACAGAGCCAAACCTAGTCTTAGGAACAGAATCCTTATCCTCCACTACTCAGCCATCTCTCCAGCCCTGAAGAAAATGGGAAGATAAAATTTTATTTCTATCCCTGTAAGCGATAAGGAAGAAAGGATACATCCAAGGGAAGAGAGCAGTCAGCTCTTCCTCCATGAAGGAAAGTCACAGGAACATCTGGAAAGCTGAGAGTAGACTTAACCTTCTTGGTGGAGGAAGGGCTGAGGTTCAACAGAAGACAGCAGCAGCCACACAAGGGCAAAGCCACGACAAAGCCAGTCCAGGATGGACTGAGGGTCCCAGTAGGGACTTAGAAAAGAAACTAGAGCCAGAAGTTGTGCAGACCTCTCAGAGAGTGAGGAGTTCCTCTTACCTGCCATCAGGCTATAGGAATCAATAAAAGTGGGTCCCTCACACCCCATGCTGTTGGGGGGCACTATTTCTTCACTGCCACTTTAACGCAGGGTTTGGCTGAGAAAATGTATTCCTACCTGATGGTTAGACTGCTCTAGCACGGGCTGTTCTGCAGGCCCGTGGCCCATTCAGTAAAGTGTTCTCAAGGTTGCACAGCAGATTTGGATAGCAGGGCATAGGCCATTCTACAAGATCGCTGGTCAGACCAGGACTAGGTAAATTACTCAGGAACTTAGTGTAAGGAGGCTCTATCATTACTCAGTGATGTGGGTAGGAATCATATCTGAACTTCCATAAGCAACAGTCTGTTCTCAAGATAAAAGCAGAAGCTTGTCTCCAGAACAAAGCAAAACCCGAGAAAGCCTAGAAACAGTAATTTTCTTATCTCTAGTAACCATTACTTGTTAGGGACCAAGTAGCCTATGTTCCGGGTTCAAACATGGGTATTAAAGAAAGACAGAGAAAGATACAGGAAATGCCACAGATTCAAAACAAAGGGTACCTAAAGTCATCACTTAAACAGGGACAGAAGCCTCCATTGGCTGCGATACTGTTCCCGAAAGAACAATCCCTGGAGGCTGGCAGTGACATTTGTTACAGAGGAACAGGAAAAGCTATCCCTGGCTCTGGCATTAGGGGGTTGTATAGCTATGAAGCCAGAGAAACACAGGGATCTCTGCATGAAGTAAATAAATCCCCACATGAACAAAGAAGAACAGGGGTGTAGGAAAGACGTGCCTCACAGATCCAGAATTTTCCCTATGCCAGGTTTGCCTGAGGTGTCAAGTATGAATCCTGAAAACTTTCCTTACCCATACCAGGAGGGAAAAGAAAGGTGACTGGAATTAGAAGGTAGCAGGTGGGTGTGTTTCAGCTAGACCACTCAGGGTGATCTCAGAACAAGCATCTTTGATAGGTAAAAGTTTTATTTTATCCCAGCTGGAAAAAGTATAGAACAATTTCTCTGTCTGTCTATCATCTACTATGTATCATCTACTATCTATCATCTATCTAATGCCTATCTTTCTATCCATCATTTATCTATATATACCATTTATCCATCATCTATCTAACATCTATCATCTATCTACCTATTACCTCTATATTTATTCTATTATATATCATCTATCTATCCTATTATCTATCATCTATCTTTCTATTTATCTATTTTCCTACCTATCATCTCTCTATCTATACATACATATTCATATATTTGTGACTATGCATATTGAGATGTTTGATACTGTTTGATGTCTCCTTCTGTTGGTCTCCACCTTTTGAGGCAGGGTTTTTTACTGAAGTTAGAGGTCTCTGACTTAACCAGCCTGGCTGGCCAGTCAAACCACAGGATCTTTGTTTTCTCCTTCCTTTCCCTCCCCACACCGGGGTTACGGATGAATGATGCCACACACAGATTTGAAATGAACATTGAGGATCAGAATTGGGTCCTCACGCTTTCACAGCAAGCACTCTGCTTACTTCCCCATTTTCCCAGCCTCGTGACAGGTGAACACGCACTCAGAAGGTATGATGTGTTCACCTCTCTCCTCTGTTCCTGGGATGAACAGGTTCTTGTTTCACAGTAGCTTCCCATAAAGTTCCTTTCTTCCAGGCCAGAATATCCAGTAAGGGGCTGGAGAGATGACTCAGAGGTTAAGAGCACTGGCTGTTCTTCCAGAGGTCCTGAGTTCAATTCCCAGCAACCACATGGTGGCTCACAACCATCTATTATGTGATCTGCTACCCTCTTCTGGCAAGCCCATGTGCATGAAGATAGAATACTCATATACATAAAATTATAAATAAATCTTTAAAAAAAAGAATATCCAGTAGATAAGAACTTTGCCACATTCTCCTTAAAGTTTATATTCCTGGTGTTTGCCTGGTTTGGAATGAATGGGAAGAAGAAGAGGAGGAGGAGAAAAAGGAGGAGGAAAGGGGAAGATGCCCTGCTCTGCATGACTTATGGATTACCCTAACCAGGGTGACAAGAAAAGGCAGACACACAGAAAGAAAGGATATGATGGTCTGGGAAATGTGCTCTGATGGATGCACAAGAAATGCAAAAAGAACCATGAAACTCAGAACATTTATTTTATACATCTGAATTGAATATGTGGGTTATTGTATAAATTTATTGTATAAGCTGAACGAAGAGACAGATGGATTGGGTGAGCTGGTGGAGAGGGCTCTGTAGGGGATCTTTTATCTTAGAGGAGGAAACTGTGGTTGATACTTTCTCTACACTTCATATTATAAGAACCAGGAGGGAACGGTTTGCCATTTCCCCTCAAAGGCTTTGCCATGTCCATGAATTGAGGATCTGAGTTCTCTCATGTATCTGCACTTACGTCAACAACTCACATTGACTCTGGAAACTGCCCGTTTCTTATACACCCACTCAGATCCTCCTCCCCACAGGGAGGAAAGGAAAGAAAGAACTTCAAATCCGTGCAGGAGTGAACTCTTTTTCCAGTCACATCTGGAGATTGCATGTGTTTGCTGGGCCAAGAACACTGGCTGGACACCATGTCACCTTCTCCACGTGTCTTATTCTCTCTCTGTCTGTTTCCTCCTGGATTGATTAGGGGTTGGGGTGCCATCCACTTCTCAGCGTTTGTGAGCAGAAAGCATTACAGTGTATGACTTTCTAAACACAGTGCCTAGAATTTGTGGAAGAGAAGTCAATGTTAAAATAGCAATGCAGCCATCATGTTTGGGTTCCACCTCCCTCCCCAAGATCTGGAACTTCTGCTTCCCTCCCACTGGGCTGAACAGAGTCCTTATCTCCTTTAGTGACTGTAGGAATCTGTGCAACCAGTGGGACCCAGAGAAAACACTCAAGTCCTGAAATCAAAGCTGGCTTCTCATCAGGCAATGTCTGCTTAAAACAAAAGAAACTAGCTGAGCTTCAGTCTTCATCTGCAATTCAGGGATTAAATATGCCTGCCAGATAGCTTTTGGGAGGATGAAGTAGTACTAGGTCATCACCACATACCTAGTAACGACCTCATCCCTGTTTAGCACCTCTAATTCACCAAGTGCACAAGAATTCATTGCTGTTTTCTGGTGGACTGGGGAGTGACCTACCTTACACAGGACAAGATGGAGCCTTATTTAGACATGTGTGGTGGTCCTTTCATGTTTGTGACACACAGCAATATGTACCTGGGGTCTCATGCCAGACATCAATCTGTTGTTGCCAGCACTGGGGACAGATCACAGTCTTGTGGAATTGATCCTTCCAGAGGCCAAATATTTAAAAGCTAGAAAAAAAATGCAAATCAGGAAACATGTGGCTTTTGAAATGATTTCATCATTTTGCAGACTGGCATGCCCCAAGCTCTCTAGGAGAGCAAATGAAAAAGGACAGAAGAGAAAGAGAAAAATGAAAAGCCCATAAGTTCCTAACAGAGTGAGTCACAAATGACGGCCATCTTTTGAAATGATGAGCCAGCAACTGGTTGTGTCAAGAAGTAAACTTTTGCATATTCCTTGCAAGGTGATTTTAGGCTCTAGAAAGAGGGAATGGGGGTTTCTGAGGCAGGAAACTACAGTGCAAATTTCCCGTTCCTGTTTTTCCCCTTCTCTAAATAATTAGGATGAAGATGAATTTTTAAGAAAAAACTTGAAGCACAAAAAAAATAAAAGGAATCAAAGAAATGGGGAATATTCAATTCACAATTTTATAAGTATTTTTCTCCTTTTTAATAGTTAACTTTTCAATTAGAGAGCATTTTAAACATGTATAAAACAGAAAAATCCAATGAACTCACGTTCCTCTGTCAAACACCAATATCACTACCAGCAATTGTCTTGTCTTGTTCCATGTCTGTTTTTATTTCTTTTCCTTTTCTAAGAAAAGTTTCAAACCTCATGTCATTCCACCCATAATATTCTATCGGTAGAATAGTCTCAGTCCCTTTCCTGAGAACCTTCCATATTCACTTGCCAGGCAATAGACACAAATAGCTCTTTGTCTTGAAAGTAGGAATAAATCTGAAAATTAAAACACTGGTATTTATTATAACAAATGTGTAGAGAATAGACTATGAACTGTACTAGGAGTGTTCTTCATTCTTTGCAATATCATTCTACATAATATTGTCCTTCTAAAATATGCAGCAAAGTGGATAACACAACCTCAATTTTACTCATGAGAAAACTAAAATAATAAGAGCTTATTTTCTACCAAGACCACACAGCTAGAGGTGAGGTCACTGGGATGTACATTATGTTATGAAAACACAGAAATAAAGGAAGTGAATCTATACTAAGGACTTTGAAAGGCAAATAGAACCTGCTTGATAGACAAAAAGAACAAAGGTCCAGAGAATGAAGCAAGAGTTTTATAGTTAAGCCAGGAATGGCCAGAAATGAACCTGAGAAAGCAGGTGAAAGACTGCTCTGGGGGCTTTTGTAAACTAGCCTGGGGAACACAGACATGAATGGCCAATAGCTGTTAACCAGATAAATAACAATATCCAATGCTGATAGACAGAAATCTCTGGAGTTTGAGAAAAAATAGAATGTAAGTGGGAGCTACAGAAGGCCTATGGTTGTCTGCTTAAATCGAGAAATTACTTTAGAAATATGGAAATAAGTATTGAGTTCATTTTATGTACCTGAATCAGAGTACTTTATGAAGCAAAGAGTTTATTTACACTTAATTCTGGTTGCTGGAGTGTCCAAATATCTTAGTGTCAGACACTTGAATAAGGTTTCTGAGAACAAGAAAAAAAAAAGCAGAAAAGACCCATGCCAATCACAGAATAACCCAGCAATAGGGGGAGGAGCTGTTCTTGCAATAACTGATATAGCCACAAGACCTGACCCATTTTAATGAGAAAGATTAATCCCACCTCTATGACCCAAAAGTATTTTGTTAGATCCCACCTTTTAAAGATTTCACTCTCTTCTTATTGACACACTGGGGACCAAGATTTTGTCACACTAGGGCTAGAGAGATAGCACAAATGTCAAAGGTTCACAACCAAAACTGTCAAGTTCTTTTCCTAGCACCTATGTCACTCTTGAATACCATTCAGCTGTAAAGAAAAATGAAATTTTGTAAGTAACTGGATGGAACTAGAAATAGTTTTAACTAGAACTAAAAAAGATTATACTGAGTGAAGTAACCCATATGCAGAAGGACAAACACTAAATGTTCTTTCTCATCTGTGGTTCCTAGCCAACTCTTCAGATGTGTATATAACCTGGAATACCCATAGAAATCAAGAAAGTAAAAAGGGACTATAGAGGAAGAGCAATAAAAAGGGAAATAGGATGCAAGTGGTTTGAAAGGAAAAATGGATAAAATGTGGGGGGAGGTAATTTAATTAGAGAGAAAGAAGTGAAGTCAATACAGAAAACTAAACAATATTGGAGTTAAAATTAAAGATGTCTGAAAAAGCCATAATAAATTGTACCTTTATTTATTTACTTAAAATTACATCTAACACATGTAAGTCTCTCTATACATAGTTTAGATGAAGTTATACCACTTGGGCTGACAATGCTCCTCCCAAAAGCCGTAAACTAACAAAATCCTTAATACCAAGCATGAGAAAACCCCTTTCCAAAAGGTCAGAAGAGTTAAGGATAAAAAAAAAAAAATCTATATGAACTCTTGTTTTTTTTTTTTTTTTTTCATTTGTTACCTCTCAGAGGTTGAAAGTAAATCCCCATTGCTGCAGACACCATATACTTTGGACACAGGACATAAAGGAAAGAAGTTGAATATGACTTGAAAGCCTCCTCTCTGAAGACTAGTTTTTATGTTACAACAAGGTATCATGGAATGAAGAAAGCATCCAATAGCCCTACCCACCTGTCATGCTTTGATGATCATGGCTTAATAAACCTTAAGGGTACAATATTGGCTCATAGTCATAGTAACCAACAGCTCTATTAATGTCCATTCAATAGGAGAGAAATCATGTCTGGTACTGGACACCTTGACAACTATGCAGAGCTAAAGAGGTCATGGTTCTTAGAGAAAAGCTTACTACTTCCATTTTACTAAGCTGACATAACCCTTCACTACATTCTAAACATTCATCCTTCTAGTCTCAGACAAACATAGCTCTCATCACTCATCAAAACAAAACAAAACAAACAAACAAACAAAAAAAAACACAACCCTTATCTTTTCAATAGACAAAAATCATTACAGAAGACCACAATTGATCAAAAGCAAAGAACAAGCTATCATGGGTTGTCTAGCCCCATCTACAACACAATTCCTGCCCCTAAGGCTCAGGTAATATCACAGAAAAGAAGATAGAAAGATGTTAAGAGTCAGAGGACCAGGACATTTGATGTAGGTTTGTATCTCCCAGAAATGGCAGGAAAGCTACATCTGTGACATGCCAACAATATGGCTGCCTTAAGAAGACATGAGGAAGTACAATAACAACAGTCATGCTAACATGGAAGGGGAAAACCTCTGGGGTCCCATCTATAGACCAAGAACTACAGGCAATTAGAGAACGCTGGGGGCAGGAGAAATTGTCTTCCCCCGGGAAGAACCCTGTAATTGGTTCTCCAATTCTAAGTAGTCAGCCCTGAATTCATATACATACATAAAGTCATAGCAGGCTGTATTTGTATATTTAGGCGTGTATGTGTGTGAGAGAGAGTCTGTGTGTCTGTGTGTGTGCACATGCATCTGTGAGTGTCTGTGTGACAATAACAATTAAAGGGAAAGAAGCAACTATTTTGAGAGAGTGTGTGGCAGTGAAGGGTGGTATATGGGAGAGATTTTGAGAGAGAATTTGAAAAGTGGAAATGATGTAATTTTAATTATTAAATTATTAATTTTTTAAAGATTCTATTACATGAATCTCTCATGGAAAATTATATCTAAAAGGAAAGTTTTGTGGCATGATGCAAAATTTTGGCAGAAGCCCAAAATTCAGAACAATAAAGACCAAGTATTGAATACTGAGGAAAGATGGATAGATTCATCAACAAAACCATTGCTAAACAATGGCCAAGTTCCCTCCCTTAGCTCCAGACTAAGTGTAAGAGAAGCCTGCAGACTTGTCCACAGTTTCTTTCTAGAGCACTGTTGGTTTCCTAGAGAATATAGGACAGTATTGCACTTCTCTAAGCCATAAAGGGGAACTTGGTAGTCTCTGGATGATCAAGAGACCAGAGTTTAGAGGAAAATCCTCATAGGCTATCATGGGGTATCTCTGAATGTGGTAGAACTTTCCATAGAACTAGAGTATACAATAGAGTGTTCTAGAACATGGGTGACCATGGATAAGAGGATAAAAAACAGAAGACGAGGTGGATTGCCAGAAGCATTCACTGGGACTTAGACCTGATGTGTTTATCTAGTCAAAGTCTTGAAGGGCAGCATGAATGCGGCCTTGAATTGGTGGGGCTCTGTGTAGAGAATCCATGGCACCATAGCGGCTGCTATGCTCTGAAAGGATCCTTTACCAGACTGGCCATTGACTGCCCTCAGCGATGCCTTAGAATGTGATGTTTTTCCACCACCCCTGAATTGGATAAAATGGGGTCTCTTGTTTAAATTATTCACATAAACAATGTACATGATGTTTGATAGCTGCACTCCATTCAGCAATCTGGAATTTTGGTAAATACCAGAATGCAACTGCCTATACATCAGTCCCAAAAGGAATCCTGAATGCTTCATCTCTCCTGAGCTTCTCAAGTTGGCCACATGTCATACCTGTTGCCACTGTTTGTTGCTGGAAACTAATCACCTCCGGAGTGAATATGTGGGGAAAGATGCTTTGGCATCTGAGTTTGCATTTCCTGCATTTTGTCACACAAGTCTCTTCCTTTTGTTGCTTTTACTCTTAATCTTTTTGTTGTAAAAAGTCAGAAATGTAAGTACTATCCCCTCTCTCTCTCCCAGGCCCACACACTGGAACATGAGATGCTCAAACAAGGTATCAGATCTAAGGTTGCCCCCAGAGAACCCACCATTGCCACTAAGAGCGGCGGTGCAGCATTTGGGTGCCTGCCACGTGGAGATGGCAGATGCAGCATCTGACAGCATCCATCATGTAAAGCCATTTTTAGACTTTAATTTCTCAGTTTTCTCCTTGAGCTGATTCTGGAGAAAAGTAGACTCAGCCTGGAGTGTGGGGGAGGAAGGAAGAAAGAGCAAGTGGGAAAAAAGAGAGAGAGAAGCAAACAAGGATGCTGAATGAAACATGAAAACTCTTACCACTTTGCAGATCAAGATACCATGCATCTGTCCTGAACAGGGGTAGGAGAAACACTGACCTGAGTCAAATATAAGAAATTAATCATTTTAGTATCTGAATATCTGAGAGTGGGCCTATCATAGCAGAAAGTACCAAGAAAGAGGTTAGAAAAGCCACATAGTCTGACAGACACACTCTCAGGAGTAGAGGAGTGTGTCTGATGGAAAAATGGAGTAGAACACCATTTTTTATGAATGCCACAAAGTACATACAATTCAAGAAAACTCAGTGTTCTAAACACAAACATGAATGTGAAGGGTGCAGGTATATATGTCCAGCTGGAATAGAAGAAATACTAACATAGAAGTTCAGCTAGCCATATGATTTTTTTTTTTAAAGGAAGCTCCCCAGCCTCAGAACCTCAGTTTCTGCCTTCCTAAAATGTGGGTCTTAAACACTAGCCTCATTCCTGAGAATAATTAGAAGTACCCAGAATAATCAGGAACCTCAGTGTGAATTCACCTCTTTGATGTTTCTTTGGCATCCACAGCAGTTTGTCCTCTTCCAAGTTAACTTTGGAAAAGATATGGCTTTATGGGAGTGTGTGCTTGAGCAACATTTGTTAGTAGGCTTGAGGATTTTCCTGAGTCTACAGTTTGCATTATTTGGTTTGGTTTTAGATTTTTTTCTCTCTCGTTATTTTTTAGTTCTTTGAACATTTCATATAATGCATTTTGATCATATTCACTTCCTGACTCCTCCCAGATCCATTCCAACCACCACTGTATCTTATTTTGGTTTTAAACCCATGAAATAAAAATTGTGCTTCCACCATGCAAGAAGAGACTCTAGAACCCCTGCTCAGATGTAGCCAATTGTCAATTCAGTCTTTCTATGGGTACCTGAGTAAGGTGAATAGAGGCTATCTCTGACATCAGCTTGGTTTCCTGCTTTTTGTTCACTTACCCCTGGCAATGCAGCTATGCCAGGCCAGAGAGGGAAAGGATCCAGGCAGTCTTGATAAGACTTGATAAGGTAGGATCAGATGACAGGGGAGAAAGACTCCCCCTTTCAGTGAACTGAGGGAATGGAATGGGGGGGAAGGAGAGGGAGGGTGAGACAGGGAAGAGATGAGGAGGGGAGCTACAATTAGGATATACAATGAATAAATTGTAAAAAATAAAAATTAAAACAAAATGTGCTGCTCATACTTGGATATGTGACCTTTGTGGGAGGGTGGTCACCTGAACAAGGGCCTCAACATTAAAGGAAACTGACTCTCCCTCTCGCAGAAGCTATCAGCTTCTAAGAGCACTTTATCTAAGAGTAGAATTTCATGCTTACCCCCTCCCCCTTCATACTGGAATATTTTCTGGCATGAGCGTGTGTAGGTCTTGTACATGCAGTCTCAACTGCTATGGATTCACATGTGCCAATGCCCTACTATACTCCCAAAACTTTCTTTGTAGT
The DNA here is from genome assembly GCF_030254825.1 of Meriones unguiculatus. Classification (NCBI taxonomy): domain Eukaryota; kingdom Metazoa; phylum Chordata; class Mammalia; order Rodentia; family Muridae; genus Meriones; species Meriones unguiculatus. The sequence continues at coordinate 40,024,146 of NC_083356.1, read as the reverse complement.
CATCCACTGCCTGTGGTTCTTATATTGTTGCCAGTCTCTCCCCAGGAGGACCTTGGGAAGAAGACTGTTATATGGAGGACCCATTTAGGGCTAAGTATTCAGCAATATCGTGTTATCTGCATATTGACCAGTTGTGGGTGTCTATGTTAATCCTCATCTACTAGAAAAAGATTATCTGATAGAAGCCTGATAGATTTGGCTTTTTGAGACAAGTGCTATAACCAGCACAGCTTTGGAATTGACCTGACTGGGATGACAGGGAATAAAGAAGAAATGACATACACACATACAAAGACACTGGAGTTGCTTTGTATGTGCTTTGTTGGAGACATACCAACCAGAAATTCAGTTGTTAACCTGTTATGCAAACAAGAATGAGTAACTGATGTGTAGCAACTTCTGGTAGGTCTCTGTAGGTATTGCAGTTCTCCTGCAGGAGAACGCTGCTGTTGAAAATTTCGCATATCATGTCAACATCAGTACTTGACTTGAGGAAGGCTTTGTCCTCTCTGGAAACCTTATGGGAGAAGGCCTTGCCATTCTCATGGGTCTGAGGCATTCGGATCCTGGTCATGGCCATGTTCATGTATATAACACACATTCACTCAGGACTTCACTGTTTCCCATAGACAAGGTCTCATTCTGTAACCCTAACAGGTCTGGAAACACTAGGTATCTTAATCTGGACTTGAACTCTGGGCAATTCTCTTAGATCAGCTTCTGAGTACTGAGATTATAGGCATTAGTTTTCATGGCCAACTTTGAGATTCAGATCCATGAGATCTGACTTCTGTATTGTCTTCGGCAACTTGGTTATGAGACCAGCAGTCAGTTGTGCTTATCTCCTGCCTCTGTCTCTAGTAGGACAACCACTATATTTCACACCACCCATCACTATCAATTTTCTCAAAGAGAAGTCAGTTTACATATCCTTTTCTATTAATTCCACTTATGATTATAAATTGAATTTTATTTTTTCAATATGAGCAGACATTTTCACATTCTTCTAAAGCACTGGTATACTGTGTCTTGCATACTACAGATGTGGAAAATATTGGATTCAAATAAAGCAAGTAGGAGGAGGTGTTTTCTCAACTCAAGGCAACATCTTAAGCCACATGCTAGAGGCACAGGATGTGTCAGAGCACCAGAGAGCTCACTGCAGCTACTTGGCTGCAAGACACAAGAGTGCCTGCCCCACTCCCTCCAGGAACTGCCAGCCAGTCTTTCTGCCAACAAAAGTTGGAAACAATCCTTCTCTACAGCTCTTGGGTTTCCCTCTTACATTTCCCACTGCATATGGAGTCTTAATTAGAGAGACTTCAAAGCCAGTAGAAAAACACAGTTAGAAAATACACTTTGAGAAAACTTTCATTTTTCTCTTAGATTCATTTTTTTTTCTTCTCTTTACTGAGAGTAAGGAAGACAGACTCTATCAGAGGACCTCATTCTTGGATGCACCTAAAGTCATCTGGGAGCGTTTAAAAATACATATGCCTAATTAATTCAGACTCTCTGGTGGTTTTCCAAAGCTCCCTGAATGGCTCTAACAGGAAATTACTACCAAGCTAGATGATGCATGTGGTTTCCTCTACCTCCAACAGTCAGTTAATGGTCCTTTATTTAAAGTGTGACCATAAAGCAATTAGGCTGTCTTCCCATATCTGCCATCACAAGCCAGTTAATCTCAAGTGTTTCTCTTTGTGTAGTATCTAATGCAGACCACACCAGCCATAGTGTGGTTTTAATTTTAATTTAACTTTTCAAATGCTAAAATATCTGAAAGGCAATACACAAATCTAAGTAAGGAAAGTAGCACTGCAAATGCTTTCAGGGCTGCATGGAGAAACTTTCATGAGTAATAGAGCGTAGGGGGTGAGGTTTGTGGGGTGAGAAATACAATCTCCATTTATAAACATTTGTATATCTTCTCTCCTGCCCTCCATCTTCTCTTCCTTGCTTTGTTCTTTCATTACTGAGCATTGGGTTAGTAATATAAAAGGGTAACCTGCTTGCCAAATTCACCCACTAGTCACCTGCTTGAGATTACTATGCAAAATAGTCGGATTCAATACTAAAAACAGAAAATCGCGAATATCCTATCTCATTCCTAGATGCTCAAAAGACACCACCTCTAGAAGGTAAGCCCCCATTGCTGAAGACACCATGTACTTGAGAGATAGGATTTGGAGGAATCAAGCCAGATCTGAGGATTTGCTCTCATGATCCTGGAAGGTGCTATACAAGGTGTCAATAAAGAAAAGCAATCAAGATTCTACCCAGCTGGGACACCTAAGAACATCAGCAATGACCAGAATGGCAACATATCACCAAAGGTGCAAAAATGACACTTATATCTTAGGATTAACAAACAGCTATCTAATTGTAAGTTAGGTACACTTGGTAAGAGAGAATTCATTCCTAATGTTGTAAAACTAGCTAACTACTACCAGCTGGTTAGACTATGGACTCTAGCAGAGACCCTATTTCCATTTTCTAAACCAGTATAACTCTAACTTCTGAATAACTATCCTTATATCCACAGGTAAGCTACCCTTCATCAAAAAAAAATGTCTTTATGCAGCAAACAAAGATAATTATAGAAACACATCCCTGGTTAACATGCAGAGAACTGTTGATTATAGAGTTCACAACCATAATAGATAGATATACAGTACAGCTCTTATACTTAAGACTCAGGGAATATCATAGAAGAGAAAAATACACAGAGTGTAAGAGCTGAAAGACCAAAGACTTTTGTTGCAAGATTAAACCACCTAAACATTACAAGAAAGCTGCACAGAATCTCAACAGTATGGGAACCTAATCAAGACCTGTGCAATGACAGCACCAGTTGACGTGCCAGTGTGAATGGAGAAAATCTCACAATGCCCCACTGTTAGATGAAGAGTTACAGGCAATTATTCCTGAGACATAGAGAATCAAGCCTCACAGAGGATGATACTCCCTAATTGTTTACCCAATCCCACGGTATGAGTTTTAAAACATATACATACAAGTAACATTAAATGGGCTCATTATGTTGTATTTACAAATATATGTATGTTATAAATATTTAATTTTAAAAGGCCATGAATTTGGGAGAAATTAGAAGGATCAAAGAAAGAGTTGAAGGGAGAGGAAATGACATAAATACAACATGTTTATATGAAATTCTCAAAAATAATAAAGAATTTTTGAAGAAATCTTTGTCGAGGAGCAGATGCAGAGACTCATAGTCAAAATCAAGCAGAACTTAGAGAATCCTGTGGAAGAGGGGAGGAAGGCTTGTTGGAGCCAGAGGAGTCAAGGACACCACAAGACCACAGCCTCAAAAAATCAATGAACCAGGGCTCACAGAGGCTCATAGAGACTGAAGCAACAATCAGGAAGATTGTGTACATCTGACCTAGGTCCTCTGCATATGCTCTGGTTGTGTAACTTGGTGTCCTTGTGAGATTCCTAGCAGTGGGTGTCTGTGACTTTTTCCTGCTATTGTGACCCTTTTCCTCTTATTGAATGCAATCAATCCAGCCTTGATAAGAGAGAATGTACCTAGTTTTATTGTAATTTCTAATGCCATGTTTGATTGCTATCTTTTGGGTGCCTTCTCATTTTTGAAGAGAAATGGAAAAACACAAGTGAATATGGGGAAAAGGGAAGGGACATGAAGGAGAGGAAGGAGGAAAAACTGCAGTCAAGATGTAACTCACAAAAGAGAAATAAATAAATAAGTAAATAAGACAAAACTGTGCAATGGAAAAAAAGAAAGCATCTTCAGCAAATGGTGTTAGTCTAACTGGATGCCTTTATGTAGAAGAATACAAATAAAAATATATTCATCACTCTCCACAAAACTCAAGTCCAAGTGGATCAAAGACCTCAACATAAAACTAGATTCACTAAGTTTACTAGACGAGAAAGTGGGGAATAGCTTTAAATAGACTGGTGTAGGAGACCACTTCCTGAACAGAACATCAACAGCTCAAGTTTCTAATATCAACAATTAATAAATGGGACCTCATGAAACCGAAAAGCTTCTGAAAGGCAAATGACACTCTCAAAATGACAAAACAGCCAAAATCAGTAATTGGAAAAGATCTTCACCAACCCTAAATCTCACGGAAGGCTAATATCCAAAATATATGAAGAGTTCAAGAAAGTAAACACCATTGAACAAAATAACCCAATTGAAAGTGTTGTACAGAGCTAAACAGAAAATTCTCAACTGAGGAATCTCTAACCATCATGAAGCACTTAAAGAAATGTTCAATATCTTTATTGATCAAGGAAATGCAAATAAAAACAACTCTTATATCACACATTGATCACACCTTAATAGTGGGTGACTTCACTCCACTCTCACCAAGGGACAAATCATCTAGCTAGATGCTAAATAGAGAAATAAGGACACTTACAGAGGTCCTAAAACAAATGGACCTAATAGATGTCTACAGAGCTTTTCACCCAAATTAAAAAGAGAATGAATACCTTCTTTTCAGCTTCTCATGGAACCTTCCCGAAAATTGACCATATAGTCCAAAACAAAGCAAGCCTCAACAGGTACAAGAAGATTGAAATAATCCATTGTACCCTATCAGACAACCATGGCCTAAAACTAGACCTCAACAACAAAAATGACAAAAAGCCCATATATGCATGGAAACTAAACAACTATCTACTCAATGAGAGCCTGATGAGGGGAAAAAATGAAAAAATATTAGAAACTTTTTAAAATTCAATGAAAATAAAGATGCAACTTATTCAAACTTATGGGACACAATGAAAGCAGTGCTAAGAGGAAATTTCATAGCACTAAGTGCCTACAGAGAAGTTAGTGACATCTCATATAAGCAATTTAATGGCACACCTAAAAGCCCTAAAACAAAAAAAGAAGCAGAGACATCTAAGAGGAGTAAATGGTTAGAAATAATCAAATCCAGAGCCAAAATCAATGCATTTAGAAACAAAGAAAACATTTCAAAGGATTAATGAAACTAAGAGCTGGTTCTTTGAGGAAATTAACAAGATAGACAAACCTTTAGCCAAATTAACTAAAAGGCAGAGAGAAACTATCCAAATCAGCAAAAGCAGAAATGAAAAAGGGGGCATAAAACAGACACTGAGGAAATCCAAACAATCATTAGGTCTAACTACAAAAGCCTATATGCCACAAAATTTAAAAATCTAAATGAAATGTACAATTTTCTTGATCAATTCCACTTAGCAAGCTGAATAAATTCCAAGTAAATAGACCAACTATTCCTATATCCCCCAACGAAATAGAAGCAGTCATCAACAGTCTCCCTTCCAAAAAAAGCCCAGACCAGATGGTTTCACTGCAGAATTCTACCAGACCTTCAAAGAAGTGCTAACTCCAATTCTCTTCAAACTATTCCACAAAATAGAAACAGAAGCAACATTACCAAACTCATTCTATGCAGCCACAGTACCTTGATATCTAAACCACACAAAGACCCAACACAAAAAGAGAACTTAAAACCTGGCTCTCTTATGAACATAGATGCAAAACTATAAAATAAAAATAGTTGAAAACAGAATCCAAGAAAACATAAAATATATCATCTACCATGACCAAGTAGGCTTCATCCCAAGCATGCAAGGGTGGTTCAACATAAGAAATCCATCAATGTAATCCACCATATAAACAAACTGAAGGAGAAAACTACAGGTCATCTCCTCAGATGCTGAAAAAAACATTTGACAAAATCCAACACCCATTCATGTTTAAAGTCTTGGAGAGATCAGGGACATAAAGCACATACCTAAACATCGTAAAAACAATATACAGCAAGCCTATAGCCAACATCAAACTCAATGGAGAGGAACATAAATAAATCCCACTGAAATCAGTGACAAGGCAAGGATGCCCACTCTCTCCATATCTCTTTAACATAATACTTGAAGTCCAAGTCAGAGCAATAAAACAACTAAAGGATATTAAGGGGATACAAATCAGAAAGAAAGAAATCAAAGTATTACTATTTGCAGATGATTTGATAGTATACATGAGCAACCCAAAAATTCAACCAGAGAACTACTTCAGCTGATAAACACCTTCAGCAAAGTGGCTGGATACAAAATCAACTCAAAAAAATCAGTAGCCCTCTTGTATATCAAAGACAAAAGGTCCGAGAAAGAAATTAGGGAAACAACACCTTTGACAATAGCCACTAATAACATAAAGTACCTTGGTGTGACTCTAATCAAGCAAGTGAAAGACCTGTTTGAAAAAACTTCAAGTCTCTGAAGAAAGAAATTGAAGAAGATATCAGAAGATGCAAAGATCTCCCATGTTCATAGATGAGTAGGAATAACATAGTAAAAATGGCCATCTTGCCAAAAGCAATCTGTAGATTCAATGCAATTCCCATTAAATTACTAACATAATTCTTTACAGACCTTGAAAGAACAATTATTAATTTCATTTGGAAAAACAAACAAACAAACAAAAAAGAAACAGAATTGCTAAAGCAATCCTGTACAACAACAGATCATCTGGAGGTATCTCCATTCCTGATCTCAAGCTGTACTACAAAGCAATAGTTATAAAAACTGCATGGTGCTGGCATAGAAAACAAAATGGTCGATCAATGGAATAGAACGGAAGACCCAGAAATAAACCCACATGCCTATGGATACTTGATTTTTTGACAAAAGAGCCAAAACCATACAATGGAAAAATGACTGCATCTTCAACAAATGGTGATGGTCTGACTGGATATCTACATGCAGTAAAATGCAGATAGATTCATATTTATCACCCTGCACAAAACTAAAGTCCAAGTGGATCAAAGATCTCAACATGAAACCAGACACACTAAACCTGATAGAAGAAAAAGTGGAGAAGAACCTTGAACTCACTGGCACAGGAGACAACTTCCTGAACAGAACACCAACAGCACACAAGCTCTAAGAGCAACAATCAATAAATGGGACCTCATGAAACTGAAAAGCTTCTGTAAAGCAAAGGACACTGTCATCAGAAAAAAACAACAGCCTAAAGACTGGGAAAGGATCTTCACCAACCCTGTATCTGACAGAGGGCTAATATTCAGAACATATAAAGAATTTAAGCTAAACACCAACAAACCAAGCAATCTAATTAAAAAATGGGGTTCAGCGCTAAACAGAGACTTCTCAATAGAGGAATATCAAATGGCAGAGAAACACTTAAAGAAATGTTCCATGTCCTTAGTCATCAGAGAGATGTAAATCAAACAACCCTGAGATTTCAACTTACATCCATCAAAATGGCTAAGATCAAAAACTCAAGTGACAGCACATTCTGGATGTATGTGGAGAAAGGGGAACCCTCCTCCATTGCTGGTGGAAATGTAAACTTGTACAACCACTTTGGAAATCAATCTGATGCTATCCCAGACAAATAGGAATAGCGCTTCCCCAAGATCCAGCTATAGCACTTCTAGGCATGTATTCAAAGCATGCTCAAGTACACAACAAGGACATTTGCTCAATCATGTTTGTAGCAGCTTTATTTGTAATAGCCAGAATCTGGAAGCAACCCAAATCTCCTTCAATTGAGGAATGGATACAGAAACTGTGGTACATTTACACAGTGGAATACTACTCAGCAATTAAAAACAAGGAAATCATGAAATTTGCCTGACTTTGCATCCCTTTCCCCTAGCTGGGTTGTCTTGTCTGGCCTCAGTGGGAGAGGATGCTCTTAGTCCTGCTGCCACTTGATGCATCACAGTGGGTTGATATCCATGGGGGCCTCCCCTTCTCAGTGTAGTGGAAGGGCATGTGAGGGTGGGACTAAGAGGCGGGAAGAAAGGGGAATGTGATCAGGTTCTAAAGTGATTTGAAAAATAAAATAAAATGAATTAATGAATGAATAAGTCATCATCATAAACAAAACCAGAAATGTATCTCTTCTACATTTTAAATCGCAGTGGACAGTAACATTGAAGGACCAAATAAAACAATGAGCACACCGTGCTTCAAACTCACTCTGTTCTTTCTTTCATACACCTTCATGATGCTTCATATTAGCATTCACCATTTTTCATCCTGTGTCTGCCTAATACTTCTTTGATCTCTTTGCACTGTTCTACCTTTCTGCTTTGGTTTCCTGTACCTCCATCCCACACATAATCTTGAAAGTTAAACCCTTGTGTTGACAGTGGATCCTATAGCTTTAGGAGGGAAAGACTTCATCCTCCCAGTGCTAGAAGAAGCTCTCAAACTTCTGGTCCCTAACTCAGCATGCTAACCTCCGTATCATTGACCTTTTAGGAAAGATAATTATCTGGTAGTCAGGACCTGACCTGTTTATTTTTAAAGTTTTTATAACATCTCTTAGCTCTGCTCATTAGATGACAGTAGACAACCTTACCTACCCTCCAACACACATACACACACACACACACACACACACACAGAGAGAGAGAGAGAGAGAGAGAGAGAGAGAGAGAGAGAAAGTGAGAGAGAGAGATTGTGACAATCAAAATGTCTTCAAATGTTGAGTGTCTCCTGGGAGACAAATCACCATGGAGTAAGCGCCATTGCTGTAATGGGACAAAATATCCCAGTGCCCTCCAGGAAGTGGTACAGAAAGCTCCATCAGTTTGGGGCCTAGCCAGCATTATATCCAGCATCCAAAGGAGAGGCCCCAGCTGAAAGGAAGCAAGCTTTGAGAAGATCAGCTGTGTCAGTTCCATTTAATTGTAAATTTGGACAGGCTCTGCAGAGCAAAGTACAGAATGCTTCTCGCCTTGGGCACTGATATTGTATTAGGATAATAGCAACCTGAGAGGCATCTGGGTTTTGTGGTGTGAGTGTGTGCATGGGCAAATCTCTGCTCATTGGATTGTTTTGAATTAATGTGGAAGCTATAAATAAAGTGTTCTCTCTTTGGGGGACTGGCTTTGATCTATTGTTATCCCCTCTTTAAAGGCAATTTTCATTCAGATCCTTCTTCAGCAAAGCAGGCAGACTTCAATAATTCCATGCAAAAGCTTCCCTTACTTACTGCACACAGCCCCATGTCAATCAACTGAGTGGCCCTCTCTCCTCAGTGGCTGTCCCCTGAATGCCCTGGAGAACAGAAGATGGAGGGACTATGCTGAGGTAACTAGGCCTGATGTGTAAATTCTAGGAGAGTAAGTTTGACTGACATTTCCCTCCTGTGTTGAGGTTATTGAATAATTGTGATAGAATGACTGCAATCACAATTCTTCAGTACCCTCGAGGAAGTGCCACAGCAGAGATGTGTCTCCTGTTGTGGTGAGAAGCAAGATCCGAAATCCTTGCCTGTAGTTTTGTTATTAATAATGAACCTCTGTGTTAGCAGCCTGATATTTGCAATTGTTAAGATCTAAACATGAAAGATTACATGAGCTTCCTCTGTCACAGAAGGTCGTGAATCCAAAGTAATTGAGTATTAGTCCATCAGATGGTTATGGGAGCAAGAGAGTAAGTTCTCCTGGAAATAATCCACATCTGTCTCTTTCTTGTTTTAGAGACTGCATCAGTCTAAGACCCAGTTTTCTCATAGATGTAAGAATAACCATGTGCTATTACAATATTACTAGAAGCTTTTAAAATCTGCTATGAAGAATGACTGCTGAAATGCTTTGTCCATGTAAAATGTTTTCTTCTTCCATCTGTTCCTCTCTTCTCCTTTTCTCTTCCCTCTCCTCCCCTTCTCTTCCCTTAGCCTCTGAAATTCTTGAATCAGTCTTTTTTTTTAATCACCATGCTGTGTTCCTACTCTTCCACCTCCTTTTCCTCTTCCTCCTTATTATCTTCATCCTCTTTTCTTTCTTAACCCCCTCCTCCTCAACAGCAGCAGCATTAACATTTCTTATAAAAATAAACAGGTTAGTGGTTCACTGGTATTAACAAGGGCTTAGGGCCCAATCCTATCAGACATTGAAAGAAGAGACTCTTTTTCTAGAGACCAGAGGAGAGCTCCCCAGCAGTCCAGCTTCCTGCAGCCTTTCAATGGCTGAGTCACATGACTTAAACCAAAGCTCGTGGAGGGCTGTGAAAGCACAGCCGATACTCCAGTGTTTCTTCTTTCCTTGCAACCGTGAAATGCAAATTCATGCATGTTGAAGACCTGTGTGAACTCACAGATAGACCGTAGTCAAGGAAGGGAGGTACACATAGATTACAAGTCTGTTTTGGTCAGTTTAGACTCCAGGGATGTTTCTTAGTCCTAAGCCCCAGACTCTTACTTCTGAGTAAGGAAACCATATACTGAATATTGCAATTCCAGAAATGATTATAGTCTGGGTTAGTTTTCAAAAGGGTTTGTAGCATAGTCCTCAAGCAGAAGGATGTGTTTGTTGGAGGAGCCTATCATTTGGGAATGCTCTTCAAATTAGAGCTCTCAGAAGCTGAGGGTCAAAAGAACCTCAGACAAGAGCAGGACACCACTGAGATGGCGTGCCATTCCTTTCTTTCATCTCAGGTAAAGCCACAGTAGGGGTGGACTAAAAGAAAGAATGCACTAAGGGTATGAATTTAAGATGGTGCTGCTCAGGGTGGAGACATGGCTCAGAGGTTAAGAGCACTAGCTGTTCTTCCAAAGGCCCTGAGTTCAATTCCCGGCAACCACACTGGGCTCAAAAACGTCTATAGTGAAATCTGGTGCCCTCTTCTGGCATTTAGGCATATATGCAGGCAGAATAAATAAATCATTAAAAAAAAGTTTGAGTTGCTCATAGGCACAAAGATCAAAGTTCTACAGGGAATTGAAGAAAGGTATTCAGAGGAGCTAATATAATCAAGAGAATCTTTTCATAAAATACAATACAGGAAATCTCACAAAACAGAAATTAGAAAGACTTTGAGGGAAAATATTGTGTCAGCGTAGTCCTTTCATTGTCAAGCTGATGTATCATTGGAAACCAATGTTTATGTGCAGAGTTGCAAACTATTCTTCTTTGTTTCAGACAAAAACATCTGTAATGCTAATTTTGCTGGAAGGACAGGATATTGTGGAAGAAGACTTAAACAGAAGTGAAGGGTTTCAGTCAAAGACCTAGCTCTGCTTTAGTGTGAGTTGTGGGTCTTAGACAAGCCTTAAACTTTACAGCCCTCATCTGTAGTGTCAAGTGATTGATTCTGGTAGTAAACCTGAGGTTGTTCCATCAGCAATATGGAAACCCTGTGTCTGATGTTCTTGTAATGGACCAAGGAACTGCAGTCCTCCCAGGAGTCGTAATGCATCTGAGATGGGGGGTTACCTTCCTACATCAAAACTAGTCATTAACCTAAAATACTCAAGAAATACATTTTATTTTATCACAAAATTTGGCACTTTTTGTCTGCTCAAACAAGTACAGCTAGTGCCTCTATCTTCCCTGGGGAAAATAAAACATACTGTAGGGAAATCCAATTTTAGACCCAAAATGATACGTATGCCCCTGAATGCCATTCCTCCTCTGCAGAAGGTGGTGTGCCTGCCCTATTATACACACTTGAGGTGTTCATTGAAGGCTCTCAGGCACCCATGGGGAATTAAAAGTAACAACAACTTCACTTTTCAGAGACTTTGGAGGCTTTTCCTCATTTGGAGAAGGAGTTGGGATGAATTTTAAACACAAATCTGTGCTTACTGAGTTTGAAGCAAATTGGAATCTTGACCACTAGCAATGAGATGGCTAATCTAATTTGAAGACTATGTGCAGGCAAATAAGGGCATGTGAGTTTCTAGGGACCCGTGTTTTTACACTATCAAAACCCAAGGGAGAGAAATGATGGATTTACCTTCAGGGCAGGACACGTCTCCATGAAATGCCAGCAGCTGTCTCTAGATTTATAATGATGTTACACTGTGGTTCTGTAACCCTGTAACCCTTAAAAATTACTTAATGACAATATGAATACACAATGGTACGTTCACAAATAATAACAGGAGAAGTTATCTAAGCTAACCAAATGATCAACAATTATAGGCTAGAAACAAGCACTTCTCACTTCTTTGTGTTTCTCCTGCTGTCTATATTCCTTCTCCCTTCCCCTGCATAGATGTCTCCACAAAAATTTTACACATAAACTGTTTGAGGATATCATTTTATCACCGTTTTAACTGAGATCATAGAAATAGTAAAGAGTTAGATTACGTGACCTGATAACTGTAAAAACATGAAAGCAGTAGTCTACATCCAAAGTGTTTCATAAAGTTCATCTTCAAGGGCATTTACCAGCTGTGGCACACCAGCAGAAACATGAAGTAATAGACTTCAAGGAAACGTTGAGGTCAAAGTCACTTTTTAGGAAGTCTTAGTGACTTAACAAGGATACTGTGTGCATAGTGTCACTAGCTACATCTTCAAAACAAAAGACAACCGGGAGCCAGTTTCCTGTGAAGAATGACTTACAGCACACTACTGCAAGTCACGTGTGCCAGGCGATTTCCTCCTTGAGTGCTCTGCAGTCTGGCTGTGAGAGGCTGGCCCATGGATCCGTGGCAGAAGAGAATTTGTTAATATATATATATATATATGGATGAATTAACAAAGTTGAACCCAATAATTGAGAGGTGTCAACAATAATATTGCAAAAGGACATTAATTGACTCCTATCATAATATATGGACATAGACACAGGATCACCTTTTAAGTATTTCTGCCCCCAACCCCCAGAATAAAAGCTCAATGTGAATCAAAGCAAAAAGCTAGCAAACACAAATTGAGAGTACAACTTGCTCGTACTCTTCAAAACTGTCAATGTCATAAGAGAAAAAAATAAGGCAGGAAAAGTCATGTACATTGAAGAAAACTAAATAGAGATTCCAATACAATGAGTCATATAATCCTAGATTGGATCCTGAATAGGGTTGTGGGCATAGAAATGGTTACAAAAGTGATTGCTAGAACCATTGGGGCTATCTGTGTGTGGACTGCCTGATGTTAAATTACAGAATTATGCTGAGGTTAAATGATCCACCTTATTTGGGTTTTCCTGAAGAAAGCCTGTTTTAGGAGATGCATGCTGAAAAGTGTCAGGGTCACATGTTATTTACACACAGAGCTCCTTCTTAAAAGGCTGGGAGAAAAAGCAGAAGGCAAAATAAATTGGGTATGGCACAAGGTTAACTTATGAATCCAGATCAAATAAACAAGTGCTTATTACACTATTCTTTCCATTTTTCTGTAAGTTTGAAATTTCAAAATCAATGGGAGAAATCAGATTGTATTGATTTGATGTTATTTCAGTACATAGCCTCTCCCTCCCCCCTTTTTTTCCAGAAGAGACACAGAGCAGTATGAGATGGGGAGAAGACAGGGGCCTGAAAGGATGAAAGCAACACAGACTTTGAAGACAAATGATTGCCAGCAGCCTCCACAAGGCATACATATTTTTGAGCATCACATGCACGCGTTTCACAATGGAAAAGGGAAGAAGATCTTGTAATTTATAGATTGTAAATGTTAACTTTCCCGTGGCGTTCCTGTTGTGGCTTTGCCTGCTACAGCAAGGGGTTAACAGGTGTCCCAGGATGCCTGACTCTCATTGTTTAGAGCCAACCAATCCAAGCAGCCCCCTGTCTCTCCCCAGAAATATTTTTGGAGAGTTTTCAGTACCTTCCCACTACTTCTGTTGTTGAGGAATTGGTCTAAGCCATGCTTACTTCACTTCACTCTCACAGTTACGAATAAGTGATTAGAAAGATGTTGGGCACATGAGGGGCTAGAGACATAGCTCACTTTGTAAAGTATTTGCCACATAGACTTAAGATCTAAATTCAGATCCCCAGAACACATATTAAGAAATCTAAGCATGGTAGCATATATCTAGGACCCCATTCTACCATTCTTAGAACTGGGTGGGAGATGGAGATAAGAGTAGTCCCAGAGGCTTGTGTTCTGGTTTGCTTGGCATCTACAGCTGTTTTGTTGTTGTTGTTTAAAAAAAAAAAAAAAAACAGACAACAGGGTCTTAAGGTGGAAGTTTAAGAGTGACACCCAAGATTGTCCTCTGACCTTCAAATGCCACGTACATGAATGCACATCCATGAAAACACACACACACACAATTAGACTTATGATCTTTTTTTTTTCTCTCTGAAATCTGAAAAGTTGAAAAAAAAAAAAACAAGTTCCACCTGAAAAGGAGGTTGTGTTGAAAATACGTGTTGGACCAGAGTTAATGCAGTCTAAAGCAAGCCCAGGTCTTGAAAGAGCTGAAAAGAATGTGCCAAACCAAGTGGTTTGCAGAGAAAAGTTCTGGAGCAGATGTGCAAAGAAAAGTGGAGGGGAGGGGAGTTTCAAGAATCAAAAGAAAAATGAAGTTGTTTCACCAAAGCATCCTTACCAGTTCCAAACATTTTCCCATAGTCTGGCATCCCTGGGAGAATTCTTTCTTCTTCTGTTATTTAAATTATTTGGGTAGATTTCCATTCCTTGAACTTGCTCTTCATTTATCTGCTGAGATGAGGTTGTGACCTCCCTCTCTTCCCATTGCCTGGATCTTATAATCTAATCCACCTTTTCTTCCAGGATACTGACTCTTGTATGTCCAATCCTACTCTGAATCAAGTGGTTAGTATGAATCCACCCCCACTAACTCAGCTCTGATTATTTCCAACCCAGTAGATGAGAGTCCTTATAAAATGAAATCTCAAGGCCCACACTTGAAACTCTGGGCATTAGCTCACCAGAGGCTGCTATCCCCAAGATCTGTCCCCTGCTTCTTTTAACTTCTGAACCATTTTTACAGCTGAGATACTGTCAATACTGGTGTGAATTATTTTACTGTTTCCTTGGTTATTGAACAGACAAATGGGATTGTTGTACTTTTGGTACACTGCCTTGTGGATTCTGGGTGTCCTGACCCGAGACTTTAATTTTCACATTTTTGTTTTCCAAGTAATACATGTTTATAATACAGTTGGAAGGACAGAAGAGAAGAAGCCTAAAGCACTCAAAACAGCTCTAATGTCCCAAAAGACGTGCTATTAATCTTTTGGGATTCTTGCCTTTCAGAATTGGAAAAACGCAAGTCATATTGTATACCATAGGTCAATTACAACACTTACTTTTTCATTGAAAATCATCTCATTGAATTTGAAAGTTCTTTTAAAGTATTATCTTAATATATTTATGATATAAAATATCATATTTGTAAAAACATGAATAAATAAAACAGTTAAGGTGCTATTTAGATTTCTTATTTGGCTTTCACTGTTTGTTCATATAAATAACTCAAGGGTTAAAATCTGTGTGTGTGTGCTTTAGATTCCTGATGCAAACTGACAAATTTGCTAGTTTTATTTGCTTTGTGCTTCCTCTATTGGAAAGGAAGGTCCCCTCTTTTCTTGTGCTGCTGTCATGTCATTTCAGTGTTGACAAATTCAATCATTGAAAAAACAAGAAGCTCCTATTGGCGTGTATGGAGACTAGTAAGGGATTGTTTTTCACCTATGATTAGATTTGAAGCAGGAAATTAACTGAGTACTGTGTTTTATTTTGCTGGATGATGGTCACTTGTGGATTTCTACATGGAGTTACTTCTTCAGCTAGCCAGGGACTTAAGAATTGCAAATGAAATTCTGTTCCTTAATGTAAAGCAAACGTGAGTGCTGTGCATGGATTGTTAATATCCCAGAGTTCTTCAAACTCAAGCTAAGCTTGAGCCATTCTGTAACTAAGCAGAGGAGAGGGGTGAATAACATACAAATGATGATCATGACTTAAGAGGAAAATAAGTAGAATGTCTTTTATAATGTCTGGTGGCTGATTGTATCTGCTTTTAATTAGGCACTGCTAGAACATGGTAGATTCAGATTTGACAGGAAAAGGATTTCAGTAGCTAGTGGTTTAAAAGATAACAACTACACTTCTTAGAGCACATGGAAGAATTATAATGATAAAAGAGGCTCTAACCTGTAGAGATGGGTTCTGTTTCAGCTTCGAAGACATCCACAAATGGAAACGCAGAGGCAGCAACCACTGCTAAGTAATATAGTACAACCTCCTTGTAAGTTGCATTCATTAAATCCCTGTGGGCTCTGGCCAGCCCATGTCATGTTGGACCGTCTTTTCCTCCAAGGGCTAACTCAGAAAACAGTCCCAGAAGAGGGCATGGAGACAAAGGGGACATCTAATGACTCCTTAAAGGTTGCTTTGCTTTAGAGATTTTGATTTTATTCCTTTTGAAAATGAGAGAACTCCATTGTTCAAATGACCCTTACCTCCTCTTGAAGAATATTCAAATGTTAAGTCACTCTTAATTCTTTATCTACTAAGTGCTCATCACAAGATGCTATCATTTCATTTCCTAATTGTTGGTAGAAGTCAGTTTGTGTATTTGTCATTCCTCCTTCTCCCCCAGCACAATGGTGTGCCAGTGGTAGCTCACCTATGGGCCCAGAAAAGTCAGTGGTTGACTGTTTGTGATAAAGCTCATTTTAAGTGATATAAGATTAAGACAGTAACTTTTTTATTTATTTAATTAACCTAGAGCACAATGCTGGGCAATAGTTACTCCATCCTAAACCTCCAAGCCCGCGTATTTTCCCATGACTCAGATTTCACACATTATACTTGCTTTTAGTCATACCCTAGATCTGGTTCATCTCTCCTCTTGGTTCCCAGTCTTCTCCTGCCCATCTCTGTAAGAGACTAACTTTAATTGCAAAGATCATATGTATTCTGAACTCTTCATTTCCTGGTTTATTTTGTTCATAGCTCTACTATTGCGTGTATAATGATTATGAGGAAGAGATTCTGAATTATTATATACCATGGCACATCTGAAACTGGTTGTAGCTGGAATATTTACTCTGATGATAAAGTAAATACTACAAATCTAGGCTTCCTGGTCAATAAAGAGAGAGAGAGAAGAGAGAGAGAGAGAGAGAGAGAGAGAGAGAGAGAGAGAGAGAGAGAGAAAGAAAGAAAAAGAAAGAAAGAAAGAAAGAAAGAAAGAAAGAAAGAAAGAAAGAAAGAAAGAAAGAAAGCAAGCAAGCTGGTTTAATATAGTTCCTGCATGCAATGTCATAACAGGTATATTCATTGGTAGAGAAGAACTTGAATTTGGGAATCAGAAAAGCTATATCTCTAAGTCCATAGCTTTCATCAAGTGATTTAAGTTTTCTGAGATTCAATTTTCTCATCCACAAAAGGGAAAGAGTATTTGTCTTTTCAGATTATTCTGTTTCAATTAGGGCTCTGACAATCAAGTACAAGTCAAGGTTTTCTGAGTGCTCTGTCATGTCAGAAAAGTTTCAATAAATGCCAGCCGTATGATTTTTACTATTACAGTATTATGGCTATTGTGAGTTTGATACGCGACATGTAACACTGACAGTTCAGTGTGTCTGATGAAAGAAAGAAAAAAGCCTTTCCAGTTGGTAAAAAATGGTAAAAAGACTGTGAACCATTCATCCAAGATTAAATAAATAATGAGGGGAAGAGGAATGAGAATCCAGTGAGAGCCAGGAACTATGGACAAACTTTTGTGTCCCACTAAAAACTGGAGCCAGATTCTCATACTAATTTATCAAGCATGTATTTTCAAACAAGACACTGCTCTAGTCAGATCTATGGTTTAGGTAGATAGTTCTGGCATTCATAAGCAAGTGAAATGGAAACACCAAAGCTAATGAGAAAAGCAAACTAGGAAGCAACCACATAGTCCAAGGGAGAGACGATGATAGTTAAAAATAAGGTGCTGCACTGTGGGGAAAAAGAGCAACAAATGGTAAGAAGAGTAGAGACTTCGGCCAGCAGAAGGGGCATCCATTCCCAGCCCCAAACCCAGCCTTGCAGAGGGAGTGGTTGCAGTAAATGTGCAGAATATGCCGATAAACTGTGGGGCTTAAGAAAAACATTCACTTGCTTCTTGCTGAATTCTCATTTAAAATGACATTCATTGAGCAACACTAAGAAGGATGCTAATATTAGAAACATTTTTGCAGTAAGACTTTTAAGTAAAGTTAGAACATAATGTCTGAGTCTCTCTTCAATAAGAGTTGACTGACTTCTGTTGAGAATAAAAGTTTGGGGACACCTAGTTTGTTTCCAGATTCTGGCTGTTACTAATAAAGCTGCTACAAACATGGTTGAGCAAATGTCCTTTTTTGTGTGGTTGAGCGTGTTTCGGATATATGCCTAGGAATGGTCTAGCTGGATATTGAGGTAGCACTATTCCTAATCTTCTGAGAAATTGCCAGATTGATTTCCAAAGCCAATAGACTCAGTATCCAAGTGGGGGCTCTAGTAATGAGAACAGGGACTTTCGCATGAATTTAGTGGCTGGCTCTCTGATCACCTCCCCCTGGGGGATGTAGCCTTGCCAGGCCACAGAGGAAGACAATGCAACCAGTTCTGATGAGACCTGATAGGCTAGGGTCAGATAGAAGGAAAAGTAAACCTCCCCTATCAGTGGACTGGTGTAGGGACATGGGGGAGAAGAAGGAGGGAGGGTGGGAATGGGAGGAGACAAGGAAGGGGCCACAGCCAGGCTACAAAGTGAATAAATTGTAATAAATAATAATAATTAAAATTAAAAATTTTTAAGGAATAAATGTTTGGGTCATTGAATGTAATTAAAGTTTGTTGTGGCAACTCAATTTTGGACATATTGTATGAAAGCAGACATTGATGATAGTTAAATGAGTGAGAATAAGTATATTGTGGTAAACCTTAATTTGTGGATCTGGAAATTTTAATTTCATGTTAACTTCAACTTTCAAAAACTTTTACCCATTTTTTACACATTTAAAAATTGAAAGAAAAAAAAAATAAAACCTTCAATGCCCTCCATTTTCAGCCCTACAAAGCCAGGTGGTTCCAAGATCTGTCTCATGCTTTATTTGCTTATTACTGGGCTGGAGCATGAGAATCTGTGTAATGACCAGAAAGTTCCAATTTCATGCAAGAGGTTACAGAGAAGCATTAAAAGGACACCACATCATAAAAAGGGAGAGACACAGAACAGATTCAGGTGAGGAAGGATGTCTGGAGAGCCAATGGGACCAGGAAACACACCTTTTGTGAGGCAAAAACCCTAGCTACAGAAGTGAAGAAGGGGCCTAGGCAGTTTGCTACCCACAACTGCCTTTAAATTGCTCTGTGAGGGACAGCAATATTAGATCACTTCTGCATGTTCTATTCAGGAAGTTCTTATTGAAATAAACATTACTTGAAATGAAAATGTAATGGGGAATTGAAATCTATTGACAGAAAACGTGTGCAGAATGAGCTATTCCCTGAGCTGAGCTGAGCTGAGCTGAGCTGAGCTGAGCTGAGCTCAATAAATGACACACATTATAGGCCCATAGATCACAGCCTTGATGTGGGGTGTCATGGCTCCAGTACTGTTTGTGAGTGATCACAAAGGTTCATGTGCTGAAAGTCTGGATCTCAGTTAGGTAGGATACCATCCAAGGACTTGCCTGCAGTAGGAACACAATTGGAAGTAATTAATCTAGGTTTCACAGGACTGACAATTCAGAAGAGAGTGGGCTATCATAAAGGAGTGATCCACTGTACCTTCTGTCTTGCCATATGGTTTTCCCTACCCTTGTCCCTGCTATGTGATGCCACCCACTATGTCGTTACCTACCCAGAAGGCCTGGGTCAGGGGCAGAACATGATACGACTGCTTAACCTTGGATTTTAGACTTAAAAGCAATATGATAAATAAACCTCTCTTTGTTATAAAGTAGAAAGTCCCAAGTGTTTTGTTATGGCAATACAAAATGCTTAAGACTTCTGGAAAGCACACGGGAAAAATAATAAAACTTTGCTGTTAGTCTTTGGGAAATCAGCTGTAGGAGACTGGCTATCTCTAAGATGAGCAATTTTACTTTGATTTTCAAAAAAAGTAATGTTGCTTTATACTAGAAATGATATGTTTACATCTTCTAAGTGATGTGATAGGAAACCTAACGATTGTCTGGATGGAAATCCATACACGAATGATTAAGTACTATGACTTTGTATTCAAGAAGGAATCAGTTCCAAATGGAAACCAGATTATCAAGCCACATCAGCTCATTTATCTATCGATTATGCTAGGAAGTGGTTCAAGGAAGTACCAGAAGTAGATTAAGATAAGATTTGGGAAGATGGAACCAGGAGCCCTCTTGTTAGTATTTAGATTCAGGGAAGGAGGGAATACGAATTTGATGAAAATGCCTGTGTTACTTTGGACAGAAATGGGGAGAGTAGTTTTTCTGGATACTCCCTATTAAAGTTTATCCTGTAGGAGACGGATAGAAGAAGTTGAGAATAAGGGAAAGATGGATGGGAAGAAAGAAGGGAGAGAAGAAGAGAAGAGAGAAGAATGAGAAGGGTGTCTTCACTGACAAAAAAAAAAAAAAAGGGAGATACTTCTGTTATTTATTCCTTGCTTGCTTTTTGCTTAACACAGTAGACTTTGTAGGTATTGCTAAGGACTAGTTGAGAGGATAGTGTCCAGCATTATAACGGTTCTTATCTTCAAAGTATTGTTTCAGAGATGAAAGAATCAAGTGAGAACAGATTCTTAGAGGATGCTTTGAGTGATTTCAATTTTCCTTTAAGTTCTTTGTAGTAAAAGTGTTTATAGTCACAGAAAAGTGT
This sequence comes from Meriones unguiculatus, assembly GCF_030254825.1. NCBI lineage: Eukaryota > Metazoa > Chordata > Mammalia > Rodentia > Muridae > Meriones > Meriones unguiculatus. The sequence goes on along the minus strand of NC_083356.1, from coordinate 40,003,573 downwards.
GATTTATCCACGCATCATGCTCTTTTCCCCAATCAGACTTGCTTAGTCTTTGCAGACTTGAAAAGAAGAAGAGGAGGCAGAAATACATGATCCAAAGGGCTTGAACACTAGGTGTCTGTTCCTCACTATATCAGTTTTATGGGTCTAATAAATCACACCCCATCTTGAGATTTTTACATCTGTACAATGAGAGGTTAGAGTAAATCACTGCAAAAATATTCAGTGCTCACTTTGTTTCTGTGTTTGTCTTTTGCCTGTATTTTCATTGACCTTCCTTTCTCTCCCACTTCTATTTTGTAATGGATGCCCTTCTACCTTGGTGGTTTTAACTGTATAACCATCACTTAATATTCTAAATTACCCATCAGGTCCAGCTGTAAAGCTGCTTAGAAATACAAGTACCTGGACCAAGAGTATTTGCTTAATCAGAATATTTTTGTTTAATTTTTCCTAAGCAGTGGTATCCTTACCTGGACGGTCTCTACAGGTTATACACAGCTACTTGATTGTCCAAATTTCAGTGCAAGGGTCTGTGCCTACTCTGAGAGGATAAGAACCACCTTATTTTTATTACTATTATATTCTAAGATTGTAGTACAGATTCTAGCACTCAAAGGACACCTGGTGTGCTTCCTGACAGAATCAGTTATTGAAGTCATGAATAAACTCTGAGTCTATTATTTTGTAGGCCTGATCCTCATTGGAAATGGACACCCATCCTTGCATTACCCTGCTGTTTGCTGGAATTTGATCATGGTGGTAGCTACCAAAATCTGGAAGGATTGGGTGAAATTCTAAAGAGTTTCTTGCTGAAAGTCCCAGGGAAGGAAGGATTTCTGGACAGGAGAGGATTTGGTACCCTTGCCAGGTCACCTGAGAGATCTGTACAATTCTGTGTCTAATGTGGCTTCCCCAGCTACTTGCAATTAGAGCCTCGTGGATCTGATTCTCTGATGAGTACCCAAAAGGCACTAAGGCCCCAAGTAGCATTCTTTTGTACTGCCAAAACTTGTTTGGGGTCCACTCTAAACCAGGTGTTCATCTCTTTGCCAATGTTGAAGACAAACATTTTCTATATCTGAATTAAACCTGGGCTATTCCTCCAAAGTTATTTTTTTTTAGGATTTTACTGTTTAAATTCATTTTTAGATATCTTCCAGTTTTTTTTAATTGATCTAAGCTTTTATCACTAATCCTACCACTATTGTGCTAAAAACAATTTATTCATTCATTGTTTCTTCAACATATGTTGAAGATCTACTAGAGAGTTACACTGCAGTAAGTGCTCACAGGAAAAGAAAAACAGTTATTGCCTTTTATAAATTATGCAATACAATGGAGGAAAAGTTTAATTGTAAAATTATTTCATTTATACAGAGGTGAGTGTGGGTACAATAGAGAACAGTGGAGGTCTAGCAGGATGGAAGAACCTTAATTTGCAGAGTGAGCTACTTCCTATTCATTCTTTCACAACACTTACTGTCTGCTGCTGCGGTCTGAATGTTCCTGTCTCACCAACCTCTCACTGTTATAGCTCATTCTCAGTGGGAATACAAGAAAGGGTGTGTCGTTTTAGAAGTGATTATATAATAAAGTGAAGTCCTCATGAATTGCATCAGTGCCTGTGATAAAAGTAACCCCTTGTTCTTTTTACCATGTGTAGATGCAGTTAAAAGAGAGCTGTGAACCAGAAAGAGGACTCTAACCAAACACCAGACTTTTCAGAACCTTGCTCTTAGATTTTTTTTCAGCTTTTAGAGTTGAGATATATTTCTTTTGTTCATAAACTATCCAGTCCTAAGGTATTTTTGTTATATCATCTCAAATGAACTAAGACACCCATCAAGTGACAAGGGCATCTTGGAATTTCTGGGAACATGGTGTTATACATTCTGAAACCTAAATGGATCCTGTAAGTGGCCAAGAGAAGGTACTTAAAGGAAATAGCAGCAGCAGGAAACAATGGCATAGAAACAAACACTAGCAGATCACTCACTGTTCAGTAATACCCCTTATCGGGACTTCCAGTTACCGGTGATCAACATTGATCTAAAATATGACATGGCAAGCCATGAGAAACACACTTTGTGAGTTTTATATTACAAGTCATTCTAAGTAGAACAATGAAGCCTCATGTCATCTGCACTCTCTTCTCTTTGGACATTAGTGATTGCTTTGCACAGCATAGAGCACTGTGGATGCTACCAGCCCATTAGTCACTGAGCACTGAGTCTTGTTATCAGATGGAATGTCGCAGTATTGACATGCTCTTCTGCAGGAAACCATTATTACACTTAAAAATGTTGATAAAGCACAATGATTGTGATTTGGATAAGACAAAGAGAACATCTTTAAGTCACAAGGTGAACACACATCATTTTATTTTCTGTGCAGAGAGCAAGCATGGTAAATAGCCATATCCCCAACCCAGATGAGTAGCCTTAAAAGAAAAGGCTCATATTTTATTCCTATATATATAATGCTCATTCTATCTTATTATTAGTTAGTATTGCAACCTTTTAATATGACTGGTTTATAAATTAAACTTTATACTAAAAATGTATGTATATATATTTTAAAAGGCATATATATGATTCTACGCTTTCAAAAGTGCAACCCCCATAGGTAAGTAGAGGCAGCTGTATTTCTTTCTTTATTTTTTCCCCCAAACTTGGCAACCTTTCTTCTGTGTGGCTTGTCTCTGTTGCTTAAGAAACAACACTTTTTTCCCTGAAACTTCTGGTGAAGAGTTTCTCCCAGATAACTGTGCATTTAGGCTTTAATGACTTTGCAAATGAAACCAAGGGCATTTAAGGCCTCCAGTAGGAAGCAAAAATCTGTGTTGAGGACACAGGCCCACCTGCCTAGGTCTTCTTTTTCTTCCCTACATTTTCACCTGGTTCAGGGCATATATATATATATATAATGTTTATTCACTTTCCATCCTAATCAAAGGACCCTCCCTCCTCTCCTCCCAGTCCCACCCACCCTTCCTCTTCCTCTTTAACCTATTCCCCACCTTCCCCGCTACCCAGCAACCTGCCCATCCCAGCATATCAAGTCAGGACTGAGCACATCCTCTTCCCCTGTGGTCAGGTGAAATACACCCCCCCAGGGGAAAGTTATGGGAAAGCAGACAACAGAGTCCATACCAGAGTCAGTCCCAATTTCCTTTACGAAGGCACCCAAATGAGGACCGAGCTGCCCATCAGCTCCATCTGAGTAGGAGACCTCGGTCCAGTCCAATCATGGTCCTTGGTTGGTGCTTCAGTCTCTGCAAGCCTCTCTAGGCCCTGGTTAGCTGGCATTCTCAGTCTTCTTGTGGAGTTCCCATCACCTCCCTTCTGTCCTTCCTCCACTCTTCCATAAGGCTCCCTGTGTGCTGCCCAATGTTTAGCTGTGGGTCTCAGCATCTGTTTTGATCTTGAAAAGATTTATGGAGTCTGAGTGTGATCATTTCATGCATGCATACAATAGGTAATTATTAAAGAAGCATAGTTACCATTACTATCTCTGTAGAGTTTTTAAATTTTAAATTAATATGCTATAGTAGCTATTTGTCTCGTTGTTGTGAGCAAAGTTAACAAGAAGCAATTTGAGAGAGGAAGGGATTATTTCAGGAGATAGTTTGAGGGAATACAATCCTGATGGAGAAGTCTGTTAGTAGCAGTGTGAGGCAGCTGGTCACCCTGCAGAGACAGTCAGGAATTGGCAAGGGTTTGATGCTGGTGCTAGCTCACCTTCTTCTCTTCACTCAGTCCAGGAGCCCATCCCATGAGTTGGGGGCACTCACATTCAGCACGAGTCCTTCCGCTTCAGTTACACCTCTCTGGAAACACTGTCAGAGACATACTTGTGTCATAGGCATACATGTGATGTGTATCCATGATGATTCTATACTTGACCTTAGCCAGAGGCCAAGGAGAGTTCTGTCCAGACAACTTGACAACAGAGATTAGCTGGCACATGTGTAGTAGCCGTATACAGTTAGAAGTTAAGTGAGGCCTGGGCTGCCTTTGACAAACACCATGGGGCTACTTCCGGGTGGAGAAGTTCTGAAATGTTCAGGCTTTGGGGAACCCATCTGGTCTCCCTGAGACACTAGTAGAGCCGTGGAACAGCTCAGTTCATTAGACATAAATGTGGCTTGCTTTTTCAGATTCTCAGAAGAAACGAATTCTCTCACACTCAGAGGTGCCCCTTGCTGCTAGAAGTTTCCAGAACAGAAGAGAGGGTAGGTTAGAGAGAGAGAGATTTAACAGCAGAACAGCTTGGCCGGGCTTTTAAAATCTTTCTGAGCTTCATTTGAGTGATTTAGACTCAAAAGAGTGACTATGCTGCATTCCAATATGTGATTTTCACCCTCCTGTCTAGAGGAGTCTCTCTCTTTCCTTCAGCCCCTTCTGACAATTTGTAGCTGGCACTGAGCATTTGGAAAGTGGCGTTTTGATTTGGATGATGACAAGATATTTCTTGAAACTGATTTACTTTATGCCAAATACAAAATTGGATTTGCAATTGGTTGGAGCAGATGGAAAAACTATGGGGGAAAAAAAAGCTGGAGCAGCCTCATCATAGGCCCAGCGGCTGTGAAATCCGGCTGCTTTCAAATGAGAATGGGGTAGAATCTTGGGTCTCTAACTCAGGAGAAAATGAAAAGAATGTTAAGTGCAAGGTGGCACATTAACAAAGTGATGGACTCTCAACGTTTCCCCCATCATTGCCTGCTTCTATATTCCTCAATAACTACCTCCAAAGTATCTTTGCAAATAAACCTAGCTTATTTCCCAACAATAGATTCTCCATCTTGTCTTCATTCCAGCACTCAAAAAACAAATCCTAATGATATGGTTAATATTTATTTTCTATCATAAAACTTTTTTTTTCAATGCAGTTTATTCAGGAACCTTGAACAATCCTCGGACCCTGGGGAAAGCCAGCCCACAGCTTAAATAGCCTCTGGGTAGCCAACCCAGGCGTGCCACGTGGGCAATGCAGATAGGTCCACATACATGGAAGCAAGCCAGATCCTCAGCCTTAGCCAAATGTGGAATTGTTCGTGACAGAGAGCACTCACCATCGGGAAGGTGGAAGGCGGAAACCAGCTCCATCTTTAAGGCACAGCATCCCGCAGCTCTCTACAGTTCCCCCTTTTTGTTTTAGACGCATCAGGCAAGAGTAGAGGTCTGATCTCTGATATTAGAAATAAATTGGAACTTTGTACCGATGTTCATTTAGGTGTCATCCACCCAAAGAGCATCAGACCCGTCCGATACCTTTTTCTCAGAGGCGGGACCTGGGGCATCAACCCGCATGCAACCAGACATGCTCTTCTCTGGGTCCAAAGCGGCTGACCCTGAGTGCAGTGCTTAGCCTCGCATCCTGAGCGTAACATTTTAGCTTTTTATGGTATCCAACCATGCTTGGGGAGAATGTCCTGCTTCAATGGCTGTAAAGGCCTGAATGATCATGGCTGCATCACACTGTTGTGAGACTCTAATCAACTTTAAGAGGAGAAAGCTGACACATGTCTTTAATGTCAGCATTCAGGCTGGCCTAAATGGGACCGAGGTTTTTAGGCCCTCCTAGTGAATTTCAACCCAGCAAGGGCTACACGGTGAGACTTTATGAGCATGGAGGCTCATAATCCCCTGCTCTCTTACCTGACTAGTCTTTTCTTTACTTCTTTGCTTCTCCCTTTTGGTATTTTGGTCTTCTCTTCTCTTCTTACCTGCCCCTGTCCACCTTCCTCTACCTTTCCTTCTCTACTTCTGTCCCTTGTTCAAGTGTCTAGAATCTCCTTCAAGTTGACTGCTCTACTGCTAACAAGAAACAAATGAGTGCTGACGGTGACAACAGAGAAGAGATTTCTCATTCCACTCTGCCTGCCTTTGGAGCAATTTGTTGATGGGAGGCAGTGTCACAGGTATGGATCCTGTAGGGTCCTGGAGGAGTCTATAGGATCTAGGTTTGAAGAGCTCAACAGAATCCCCTCTGATTTTCAATATTAAACTCCCACAGAAACACCTTTCTTTATTCTACCTACCTTTCTGGGCTTACATCCTGCAGACTATAGGCATACATCCACCCCTATACACACATACATCATACCATGCAAAGTATATCACACATACATGAAAAAGAATACACTCATACAATTAGTGCAGAAGCTCTACTATATATAGATTGCCTTCTTTAACCTATATAAATAATTTTATATTATATATTTCAAAGTATGTATTTTCCCACTTCTATCCATAAATACATACTTATTTTCAAATATATGTTCTCTGTTGCTCAGCATAAAGCCCCAACTATTCCTTTTCCTTAGTAACAGGTACACTCAACAATTCTGCTATATTGCACTTTTCTGATAAGCTAGGGAACAACTTGTCTTACCTTCTACTTTGGAAAGATGAGTGTTTTTCTTCTAAGGTCCCAGGAGCTTAAAGGGGTTAATTAAAAGACACCTAGCATGAAGAATAAGGTTCTCTGGAGTTTATAATGATCCACTTAGTGTGACACTGGATACTCTTCTCTATCAATTTTCTTCGTGATAACAAAATGTACAGTGCCAGTGCAGAAGGTGTCTCATGCACATGCAGACAATGCAATTCGGTTCTACAGAGATTGAGAATGTGTCACCTACCAGTACTATGGGCTTAGTCACTTACCATTCAAAGTTCCATGCTGAAGCTCTAACTCTCCAATGCACTGGGAAACAGTGTTTATAAGGAGGGATAGTCTTAGTGAGATCAGAAAGATTGTGCCTGGCTTTGTAACGCAAGAAGTAAACTCCAGGGGTTTCTACCTCTTTTCATTTGCTGTATGAGGAAAATCGGTCTGATCAGGTGGTAGCCATCTACAACCTAAAAAGGGGTGTCTCCTTAGAGAGCACCCTTGAGGCCTTGACCTTGGAGGTTAGCCTGTAGAACTGTGTAAAACTAATCACTATCACTCCTTTTGTGTATGTGTGTGGTATTGGGTTTGAACCAAATGTTTTACACATGCTAGACACTTACCCTATCATTGAACTGTTTCCTCAGCCCATTTTGTAGTTTTGGCTTTGAACTCTGTCTTAGTTTGGGTTTCTATTTCTGTAAAGAGACACTATGACCATGCCAACTCTTATTTAATTGGGGTTGGCCTGCAGAGACTGATGCACCGACCAAGGACCATGCGTGGGGAGAACCTAGACCCCCCTGCTCAGATGTAGCCCATAGGCAATTCAATCAATGTGGGTGCCCAAGTAAGGGGAACAGAGGAGGTCTCTGACATGAATTCTGTTGCCTGCTCTTTGATCACTTCCCCCTAGTAGTTCAGCCTTGCCAGGCCACAGAGGAAGAGGATCTAGGCAGTACTGATGAGACTTGATAAGCTAAGGTCAGATGGCAATGGAGGAGAACTCCCCCTTTCAATGGACTAGGGAAAGGGGATACGGGAGAAGAAGGAAGGAGGTTGGGCCTAGGAAGAGATGAGGGAGGGGGCTACAATTGGGATATAAAATGAACAAATTGTAAAAAATAAAAATAAATTTATTAAAAAATTTAAAAATTAATTCTATCATTCAAAAAAAATGAGTTCAGTTCAGTCTGTTGTCATTGTAGTGGAAAGCATGGCAGGGCATAGGCATGCATACTCCTGTAGAGGTAGCTGAGACTTATACATCCGGATCCAAGGCAATAGTAAGAGAACTGTCCCACTTGGTGTAGCTTGAGCGCCTGAAACTTGAAAGCCCACTCTCTAGCCACACCTCCTCCAGCAGCCCCACACCTCCTCCAACAAGGCTGAACCTCCTAATAGTACCCACTCCCTCTGGGCTGTCGGAGCCATTTTTATTGAAACTATAACTCAAAATGAACTTGGACCTTTGATCTACCGGCTTTCACCCCTCAAGTACTGGGATCAAAGGCCTGTGCCGCTACACCCAGCTGATTGTTTTCAGATTGTTTATTTCAGTTGTTCTTAGAAGAAACCTAAACATGGATACATTAATGCACACTATCCTAAGCATGAAAAAGAAAAAAAGCCAGAAATCAAATTAATGAGGTCTTCCCTTCACACGGCTTGAATGCTAAAGCATAATGGGGCTGGGAGCAAACGGCCTTTTCCCCTGTTCCTTCCACCAAAGTATAATGGTGACTTGTTGGCTCTTCTGAGGGGCTAATTTCTGGATTCTTCACTCTCGTTTGATCTTCGTTCCATGCACCATCCATTCTGTGCAACTAATTTCCTCTATTGAGAACACTTCGAATGCCTTCTGTTGCTCAGTTAGGCCTCAGTAACAAAGTCTGTTTTCCAGTGTGATTTCTGAGGACCACAAAATAATTCTGGTCACCACCTAAGACATATGAATGCTGCTTGATTCATGCTTGCTGCCTTACCATGCAGAGCAACAACCCATTCCTCCCTTCCATGGTACAACTTGTTTTCTCTGGAACTTCACAATCTTCCTCTGCAGATAATTTAGATAACACCACTAAGACAAATTGAAAATATTGCATTCGTAACTGAATCCAGTCTCAATGTCTCTAGCAGGGACCCTTAAACCAAAGTGAATTTCAACCTGTGCATATGATGCACTGCTTCTAAGGCCACACTGTTTTCTGGCTAGCTCACTCTTGATTTGTATTCTCACTGAGAGCATATGTGTGCGGGCTGATTCTGTGTTCTTATCATTAGAGCTTTGTAGTTTTCTATGTGGCAGGAGCAGATGAAGGCCCTTGTGAATCACAAGCAGGGCTTTACTGCCTCTTCTTGGAACTGTGGTTTTGATCATACTGAGCTTGAGCTCAGGGTAAACAAGAATGAATCGTATTGAATAGTCCTTTTCAAACAGAAGTTGCCAGCTGGAGGCCCCTGGGTCTATTGAAATAAACAGAAAGACTTTGTTTGGCCTGCATATGCTTTTATTTTTTTTTTTTTAATTAGAATGTGTTACCAAAATATCAAAGTTAGACATTTTAGATTAAAAAAAAAAACTCTCAACTTCTGTTGTGTGTTGTCTCCTAAAAGGTTGGGAAATGTTCACAGAGTCACTGTCTGCCTGTGATATAATGTAACGACAGCTTCCTAATTTAAAATAAAGCATTTGCTCACCAGGTTGCTATAATCACACTCTCAGCCAATCACTTACTGCCTCTGTTGGACCCCGTAATTCATTGAGTTTGTGTGCCCTGTGACAGAATGTGATATTACGGAGAAATAAGTCTATCACCTTCAGTCACAGAGACTTTGAGACTTGTTTGTTACTACAGCATAGCTAATCTACCTGACCAATACACCTGAGTGTTCTGCTATCGCTAATACAATCTAGGTGGCATTAAAATTTACTCCAGCTGCCAGGTTGGATTAGTCATGACTCTCCTGAGAAGCAAACCAATAGAAGAAAGATTTTAAAGACTTGGCATAAATGTGATTCTTGCAAATCTAAAATCTAGTCTGTGGGGAAAACCAGCAAGATGGAGAGTTAATTGACACTGAAGGCTAGTGCCTCAGGAAAATTTTAACATTGCTATCTGGAAGACTCACTTGTGTGACACATGCATCCAAGGTATTTCCCAAAGGCTTGCGTTTTGTGAGTTTGTCTTCACCTGGTGGCATTGGTTAGAGCCATTCTGAGGTGAGGATTGGCTGGGTGATGTTGGACTCTGGAGGAGAGCTTTTGAAGGTATACGCACCGGCTTTCCATTCCTGGGGTACTTTATCTACTTCCTGGGCTGTTACCTTGTGAGGAGTCTTCATTAAAATGCTCCTGCTGCCATGACCTCCACCATGGGTTGAAATAGCTCCAAAAGCATAGACCAAAATTGGCCATTCTTTCCGGTAGCTGATTCTGTTGGACACTTTGTCATAGCAAAGTAACTTGTACATTTGACTCATTGGGAAATCTTTTCTTTGTTCTTATGGTTTGGGGCAGATTGGATGAAGAATACTCATGCTACGAAGGCTAATCTTAGTGACTGACTGACTACTAATTGTAAATCTTATTTTTTTGAATTATTTTTTTTATTTTTTTATTATTAGTTACATTTTATTAACTGTATCTCAGCTGTATTCCGCTCCGTCATTCCCTCCCAATCCCTCCGTTCCTCCCTCATCTCCTCCCTGCCCCTTTTCAAGTCCACTGATTGGGAAGGACCTCCTCCCCATTCATCTGACCCTGGTTTATCAGGTATCTTCAGGACTGGCTACAAAGTCCTCCTCTGTGGCCTAGCAGGACTGCTCTTCCCTTGGGGGTGGGGAGGTCAAAGAGCCCACCATTGAGTTCATGTCAGAAATAGTCCCTGTTCCCCTTACTATGGGAAACCAATTGGTTACTGAGCTATCACAGGCTACATCCAAGCAGAGGTTTCTAGGTTATATCTATACATGGTCTTTGGTGGAGTGTCAGTCTCAGAAAAGACCCCTGTGCCCAGATATATTTGGTCCTTGTAGAGCTCCTATCCTTTCCACATCATACAAATTCCCCCTTCTTTCATATGATTCCCTGCACTCTGCCGAAGGTTTGGTTATGAGTCTCAGTATCTGCTTTGATACACTGCTAGGTAGAGTCTTTCAGGGGTCCTCTGCAGTAGGCTTCTGTCCTGTTACTCGTTTTCTCCTACGTCCAATGCACCTCCCATTTGTCTTTCTAAGTGAGGATTGATCATCTTACCCTGGGTCTTCTTTCTTGTTTATCTTCTTTAGGTGTATAGATTTCATTGTTTATCATAACTTATAGGACTATATGAGTGAGTATATATCATGTGTGTCTTTCTCCTTCTGGGATACCTTACATCCATCAGAATGGCTAAGATGAATAACTCAAGTAACAACACATGCTGGAGAGGTTGTGGAGAAAGGGGAACCTTCCTCCATTGCTGGTGGGAATGTAAACTGGTACAACCACTTTGGAAGTCAATCTGGAGCTTTCTCAGATAATTAGGAACAGTGCTTCCTAAAGATCCAGCTATACCACTCCTAGGCATATACCCAAAATTTGCTCAAGTACACAACAAGGACATTTGCTCAACCATGTTTGTAGCAGATTTATTTGCAATAGCCAGAACCTGGAAACAACCCAGATGTCCATCAACAGAGGAATGCATACAGAAATTTTGGTATTTTTATGCAATGGAATAATACTCAGCAATCAAAAAGGAGGAAATCATGAAATTTGCAGGCAAATGGTAGGATCTAGAAAATATAATTCTAATTGTAAATCTTAACCACACTGTAACAAATACAATTTTGAAAGCATATAGATGAGTTGCTGTCTGACTAAGCAATCAGGTACCAAAGCCTATCCACATCGACACTCGAAATCTGTGCACAGTTTGTGTACGGTGTACATATCTTCCTGACTCGTGGACCTTTTTACTCTTTGATCAGACATTTAAAACATCATTTCTATATTACAGCCCCTGAAGAAACCATGAAAACTGTCTCTATCCTATTTTAGCCTTTAGCAGTCACCAGTCAGTCCACTGAAGTGGACATGTTCATGCCATGCTCAATTACTCAACTGTCTTTAAAGAATTAGCTAATTCCTTCAAGATTCATTTTTCTCATATGTGAAAGAGGGGTCAAAATAGTCTTTCCTTGCCATAAGACACAGGCATGTACACATACACATTTACCTGCACTCATGTGCTCCCAGTGTATGTGCACACACACACACACACACACACACGCACGCACACACACACACGCACTCATTCACAGGCAAGCATTCATGCATTCATGCACACACTTGTGCACTCATGCACACATACATGTAAAGCAGACAGGAAGCCGTTAGAGATTATGCATACATATAACACTTTGATTGTGGTGACAGTTTCAGATGGAGTCACACTTCCAAAATTCTTCAAGTTGTACATATTAAATATATAGAATTTATCACGTGTCACTAATACCTCAATAACATTATTTAAAGTGTATTTCCTGGTAAACATGATGAGGGAGAAGAGAGATTATTTTAGGAAACGTAAGTACACTATACTCACTGCCGCTTTGGAATCCTTTGGTTGCTCTAACCTGGTCCTGGATGTCCTTTTCGTATTTTCACTCTATGAGTTCCCTGAGTGACGGCATGAGTGAAGTCCATGCCTCTTTCTTACCCACTTGGAGCCCGCATGTAAAGTAGGAATGGTTTTTGTATTCTTTCAAATCACTTCATTTCCATGTACTGAAAAAGTATTCTAATAGAGTATTCATAAGACTATATTGGTATCTGCTGGGAACTGCTCATTTTGATTTTATTGTGTGAAAGCATCATACATGCACATAATGTGTTTAAGCAAGTTCATCCCGATTCTCTTATCCCTCACACCACTAGTCCCTTTCTCTTTTAGGAACTCACTGAGTCCACTTGGTGCTGCCAGCATGTGAAAGGGGTAAGGCCATCTACTGGGGCATGAGCTGCTTCTCAGGGGCCACATCCTTCAGAAAAATGTGCTGGATAATTTTGATAATAAATATGCACATCTCATTGACCTTTAATATGAATGGTACCTCTTCATCCACTCTGCTTGCTCTTCTGCACACGACTGTAGACACCCCTGTTATCCTATTGCATGGATGAGGAAATAGGTTGCTAGATGCTGAGAAATTTGGCTGAAATTATACCAAGAGGTGTCAGTGTGCTTAGAGCCAGAGCAGCCAATAGTGTCAAGTACACAATGGATTCCCATTAATTATTAATTTCAGCTATCTCTTCATTAGACTTGACTCAGACTGGTAAAGAAGGGTTTGTAAAAGGAGGACATTATAATGACTAAGTCAGAAGAGGAAAATATTTGTATACTATCTATCTATTTATCTATCTATCTGTCTATCTATGCTCACTTTTTAATTGTATTGCGCACCATAACACAGTTTTTTGATGTTGCAATCCAATTGTTTTATGTGGCTAAAAATCGCTAATTATTAATAGTCTTGTATCTGCAACATACTTTACTCCCTTCCAAGGGTTTAGCAATAGCTCCAGATTGGAAAGGACTCAGGATAGCATCCAAATTTCACAGGGTGAGTGGACTTGGACAAAACCCTCTCCGCATTAATAACTAAGCACTAAGCATTTTATCTTTTGCTTGGGAACATAATACAGAATCTGGCTCTTGGGCTCAAGCCTCCACTGAGCCCTTCTGTCCTCAACCCAATGTGTAAGATTCCCAGGACGGGAAGCTGAGGGTAGTACCTCACTGAGAGAGTTCATATTTATAGCTGATCCTCTGGCAATGTCTTCATGCTAAAGTGGAAGCAGACAACCAGGAACCAGGCATCCAAATCCCACTCATGCATTCACCACCTTGTGGCCTGTCAATAGTTCTTTGATTCCCCGTACTTTGTTTGCTTCATTGTAGAATTCATTTGATCTGACACCAAGGAGTTATGAGTACTAGATGCGTTTACGTTCGTAGGCATTCATAACAACACTTGACACGTTTCCATACACATGACCCCGTAGACACACGCATGCACTTCCTTCCTGAGGCTAAAAGAATTATTTCTTCAGGGTCAGTCAGGAAACAGGAGAGGCTTGAGTGAGAAAGCGAATGTCCTTGAGAGTTTCCTTAAAAAGAGTTAAACAAAATGTTCTTTGGGAGAAGAGCTCAGAGTGAGCATCCCACCTCCCTTTTAGGGCACTTCTGTTTTTGTTTTACTTTTGCAGTCTTGAGAATGGAATTCAAAGCCTAACTTATGCAAAGCAAACTCTCTACCACCAAACCTGCACACGTCCCCAGGCCATACTCATCCTATTTTTAAGCACTGGGAAGTTTCCACATATGAGTGATAACCTGTAGGTGACTGGCAAACACATTTAAAATTTTTGAAGATGTCTTTTGAAAATATGAAACGTGCTTACCTCTTTATTTAAACAGAGACTATAAAAACATTGCTTACTTTTTTTTTTCAATGACTCAGGATCAGCCTTTTTCTCAGTGACTCAGGATCAGCCTTTTGCTCCCTTCATAAAGCCATTGAAGGGCTGAGATGGACATCTTCTCACTGACCCACGAAGTGGGAAGAAAGAGACACAATGCTCTAGTTCTTGATGGTCAGTTATACCAACTCCATTTCCATAGCCGTGGTCAAAAACGTGACTTCCATGAAAACTGGTCCTCACCACACTGCCTGCACGTGGGTCCCGGAACCTGCAAACATGTTAGGAGCATTGACCATGGAAAAGCTGAGATTTGAACTTCAGGACCACAGTATTATCTCTTACCAGGAAAAGGAAAGATGATGCAAACTGGGCTAGCAAACTGTCTGTGTTAGTCAGGGCTACTACTGTATGACGAAATACCATGAACAAAGCAATGTAGGGAAGAAATGTGGCTTACTTTCCCACATCACAGTTCATCAGCAAAGGAAGTTGGGATAGGAACTCAAGCAGAGCAGGAACCTAGAGACAGGAGCCAGTGCAGAGGTCATGGAGGGCTGCTGCTACTAGCTTGTTCTATATGGTTTACTTAGCCTGCTTTCTTTCTACCCAGGGGTGGCTCCCCCAGCAATGAACTGGGCCCTTCTCTATCAATTTCTAATTAAGAAAATCCCATACAGGCTTGCCTAAATTCCAGTCTTATGGAGGAATTTTCTCAAATGAGGCCTCCTTTACCCCAAGGACTCTAGCTTGTGTCAAGTTGGCATAAACTAACCAGCACCCTGGCTCTGAAGCAAATATTCTTCTCAGGGATGTTGGAGTATGGAAAGACCTTACATTCCATGAATTGCGGGACACTAATTCCAAGTTGAAGTGACTTGTTTATAAAATTACCTTAAATCTGTTTCTCATATTGCCTTTCTCTTCTCCATTTGGGTATAGAAATTTGTCACTTGAGTGTGCTAGTGCTAAAAGGGTTTCTCTTTCCTAGACAAATACAGAGAAATCATTTCACAAAGTCAGAAAACCTTTAAACATTAGTGTGAGCCAGGATCTTTTTGTAAAAGATCAGAAAACTGTGGTTCAGGTAGACGACTTGACTTTTCTGAGGTAATCATCTTAACAATAGGATGACAATTAAACAGTGTGGAATTCTGGAAGAAGAAAAGAAGACTTTAATAAGGGTGACTAATGAAATTTTGTTACGATCTTTAGCTAACTGTATTGCCAAGGTTAAAGACTACTTTTGACAAGTGAATCACAGCAGTATATGAAGTTAATACTAGGAGAAGCTAAGTGAGTATTCCATGGGAACATCATACATTCTATACTCTCTGAGCAACTTTTTAGTGTATTCTAATTTTTTTTAATGCTAACAATTACAAATTATGCTTCAACATTTATTCAGAGGTTCCTATGAACCCTGTTCTGTTCTTCCCTAGTGTTATCTCAGCAAAACATTTATAGCTGAAGACTTGTGAGTGATAGCATCTCCTCCAACCACCACTAACACTACCTCCCCAATGCAGATGAGAAGTTATTGTTCACAGAAATTAAACCCAAAGTGCATTTGAGCAAAGTCTGTGTTCCTAGTAAACATATGTAGTTTGATACTGGACCCACGTTAGTCTGGCTTATGTTGTTCTAACATAACATCTACACCTGTATGACTGAGTTGGAAAGGAAATTCATGTTTGCAGTCCTAGAGGCTTCCAGGTACAATGTGAAGGTGGGACATCTGCTGAGGGGTTTCCTGCAGCATCGCGCCAGGTTAGAGGTCATCGTAAGTTGAGATTGGAAATGTGTAACCTCATGTTTCTCTTTCCATTCCTCTAAAGGCACTAACCCAGCAGTGGGACCCCTACTCTTCATTACTTAACATACTGGCTACTTTTATGACATCTTGACACAAGGTAGAGTCATCTGAAAGGAGGAAATCTCAATAAGAACATGTTTCCATACAATCCACCTGTAGGACATTTTCTGAATTAGTGATTGATGGAGAAGGATCTGGCTCCTCGTGGGTAGTTCCATACCTGAACTACATTTTGCTTCTCAGTGCTATTTGTGGAAGTAAAAGAAATAAAGAATCTCTCTTCTAACCTGCTCAGGCCACTGTCCTGATTTTGACACTTTGTTAGGGCTATCTGCTTGCCCCTGATTGGACCTAACTATACAATGGCCTTGAATAGTTGCCGTTTTAGCCACTGAAAGATATGACTTATGGCCATCTCCTAGGAACCTTAGAATGAAATGGAATGTTGCCCAAAGTCCAGCAACTTGGACAGTATTTAATTCAAGCTTGCTTCCAAATTGGCTTAAAACTCTGGTAGTGGTCTTATTCTCACCCACTAGGATTAACAAAAGATTTAAAATCTGAGTTCTCAGAAGCTCATCATAGCAGAGTTCAGCATCAGTATGGGGGAAGGGAGTGTCTGTGGGTGAACACGTGTCCATGTTGTGGGTATGGCTTAATGGCTGTGAAGGGCTTCATCTGACTGAGCCTTGAGAAAGACTCCAGGTGACTGCTGCCCAACAGTGTGTCAGGTGCAAGACCTACCTGGCTACCAGAGAATAACAGCAAAGTGGAAATGTCAGGCGGGGATGGAAAGGACTATAATATTTCTGCCTATAAACTTGCTAATCTGGTTGGCCACTTCCCACACAGAGTTTCACTCTAGAATTCCACAAAAGAAGTCTGTTTTTCCTTAAAAGCACTCTAGCTGGTACCTAGGGGGCAAGTGGTCTCAGGGTTTCAGACAGGGGAGGTTTATTTCCTTGTTCTCACGTATGGAGAGACACTGTCATTTACCCATTGTGTCCCCTTAAATGGGATGGGAGGGAAACAGTCTGTGAGATGAGAACGATGGGAGTGGGTTTGGGGTGGATGAGCCCCTGTGCTTTGGTTGCTAGGATAAAATGTGTCTGTGAGTGGGGATGGTATTTAAAGAAAAATTCCCATAGAATAACAAAACTCAGACCCCGGAGCATGGAAAAGTGAGCCAGACCCTCAGCAACAGAGAGTGGACTGCACTCCCACACTCCAGACCTCCAGGGTCAGAGTACTTTCTCTCTTAAAACCCAGGCCCTTCTTCTGGGAAGGCTAAGATCACTCCTATCCCATCCATGGGAAGGAATGCAGAGAGTGCGCATTAGTACTCCTTATCAGTACCCCAGCCCTACCGCTTTTGATGGGCTATTGACCTTTCCAGTGGGAGTGGCTTGGTTCTTCCCTCCATGTTTTTAAAGAAGGTATTGTTCAACACTGTGTAAGACCCAGCAGATATTTAAGTGATTCAACCTGAATACTGTAGATGTTTGTTAAATGCTTGAGACCGGAGGAGGGGCAAGATGGCGGCGCCGGGAGGACTCTCATTCTGAGCAGCAGCACAGCAGGATCAGCACAGTGACCAGCAATCAGAACTCTCGGCCATAAAACACAGTCATTGTGTTTCCCAGGTGAGAGGATACCCCACGGTGGGGGATTCAATCAGCCTTTAACTCACCTGGATAAACCGTGGAAGAGATCCCGGTTCCGTCAGACACTTGGCTGCCAACCGCCAGCCCCAGCCCCAGCCCAGAGCCACAAGCCAGTGTCTCTGGTCACGGTCCCAGACTGAACCGTGCGCACCACACTATCAGAGACTATAATTTTCAGTCGAGAGATAACCCCAGGGTACAGGAAACGGTTGGGACCGGCCTTAGGTCACCCAGACATCCCCTGGAAAAGACTCGGGGTCCACGGGCACCCCAGGAGCCAGCCTGGAGCCAGAGCCGGGGACCCAGGTTCCGGCACTGAGCCCTGCCTGCATGCATGCCTGACTCGCAGCCTGAGATAGAACTGTGGGCACCAGGGCACCAGCGAATGAGTTTCACTGTCCAGTGCAAATACACAGGGAGGGAAATGGCTGGTCTGATCTCAGAGCACTCAGCCGACACCCCCAACCTAAAAAGGTCCCCAGAAAATTACCCAGCTTAGGGAGGCACCCAGGCTCCCAAAAGCCGCAAAGGCAGACACAGGCAGTTTCTGCGCACCAGACAGCTGGCAGAGACTGAGCCGCCATCACACAGCTGTGCTCCAGGCACAGGCAGTTTCTACGGCCAGCCAGATGGCGGACACTGAGCATTGTGAACCAGGGCAAAAAAAGACACTGGGAGTCTGTGTCTCCTGAGAATCCACAGGGAAGGAAGGAAACTGTACTGACCTAAATCACCCAATCCTTCCCTAGAAAAAGTCTAGCAGACTAGTGGGGCCGAGGCGCCAGCACTCAGCTGTGCTCCAGACACAGGCACAAACAGTTGCTGCGCACCTGATGTCCAACTGGGTCACAGCAGCTGATCATTAAATTTACAGCAAGAAACCCAGAAACAGGGCAGCTGCCCTCAGGACTTCCCTGGGTGAGAGGAGAACCCTCTCGACTAACAAAGACCACAGTTACCACTCAGGTCTATATCCCTGAGGTGAGCAACTTCTGAAAAAACACCAGCCATCAAGGGACCATACCCAAAAATCTGAGAAGACATCCTTCAGGAAAAACCAGCTTTCTGCAAAGGGGATTCTCTCCACCAAAGGATCCCCAGGAACCACCAGAAAATAACGCCAAACACCTAAGATAGCACAATGGATAGAGGCCAGGGTAAAAGCTCAAGCAACAAAAGACAGAGCATATGGCATCTCCAGAACCCAGTTACCCAGGGGCAAGTAGCCCTGGACATCCCAGCATAACTGAAATCCAAGAAGATGACCTAACAACTATGCTCATGAAGATGATAACTGAGGAAACAAATAAGATATGTGAAGACATAGAGGAAGATAAACTCAAACAGAATGTTGCCATCCTTAAAGAAATAGAGGAAGCTGCAGCCAAACAGTTTATGGCCTTTAGAAAGGAAATGCTTAAAGCACTGAATGAAATAAAAGAAACAGAGTTGAAGGAACTAAAAGAAAAACAGAAAAGTACAATCAGACAGGTGAAGGAAGTAAACAAAACAACTCAAGACCTGAAGATAGAATTGGAAAAATTAAAGAAAACACAAATGGAGGAAATAATGGAAAGGAAGAATCTAGGGAAGAAAACAGGAACTACAGAGGTAAGCATAACCAACAGACTACAAGAGATGGAAGAAAGAATCTCAGGTGTAGAAGATACAATGGAAGAAATCGATGTATCTGTCAAAGAAAATGTTAAATCTGAAAAATTCCTGACACAGACTGTCCAAGAAATGCAAGACAATATGAAAAGACAAAACCTAAGAATAATAGGTATAGAGGAAAAAGAAGACTCGCTTCTCCAAGGCCCAGAAAATATTTTCAACAAAATCATTGAAGAAAATTTCCCCAAGCTAAAGGAGAGGCCAATTAGAATACATGAGGCCTACAGAACACCCAACAAATTTGACCAGAAAAGAAAATCCTCCCGCCACATAATAATCAAAACAGTAAGTATACAGAACAAAGAAAAAATACTAAAAGCTGCAAGGGAAAAAGGCCAAGTAACATATAATGGCAAACCCATCAGCATCACACCTGACTTTTCAACAGAGACTATGAAAGCCAGAAGGGCCTGGACGGATATCATGCAGACCCTAAGAGAACACAGATGTCAGCCCAGACTACTATACCCCGCAAAACTCTCAGTCCTTATAGAGGGAGAAAACAAGATATTCAATGACAAAAACAAATTTCAACAATACCTACAAACAAATCCAGCATTACAGAAGACACTGGAAGGGAAAATACAACCCAAGAAAGCTAGCTACATTCAAGAAAACACAGGAAATAAATAACCTCACTTCAGTAAAACAAAAAGAAACCAAGCACACAACCTGATGACCACAGCCAACATCAAAATCAAGAGATCTAACAGCCACTGGTCATTAATCTCTCTCAACATCAATGGACTCAACTCTCCAATAAAAAGACACAGATTAACAGAATGGATGTGAAAACAAAACCCAGAAATCAGTTGCATACAAGAAACACACCTAAGACACAAAGATAGACATTACCTGAGGGTAAAGGGTTGGAAGACAACTTTCTAAGCAAACGGACCCAAGAAGCAAGCAGGAGTAGCGATTCTAATATCTGATAAAATAGACTTTCAACCAAAATTAATAAAAAGAGATGGGGAAGGACACTTCATACTCATCAAAGGAAAATTCCACCAGGAAGACATCACAATCCTGAACATCTATGCCCCAAATACAAGGGCACCCACATTTGTTAAAGAAACATTGATAAAATTTAAAGCACATATAGATCCCCACACATTAATAGTGGGAGACTTCAACACCCCACTCTCAACAAAGGACAGGTCAACAAAACAGAAATTAAACAAAGAAACAATGTCTCTGACAGAGGTCATGAATCAAATGGACCTAACAGACATTTACAGAACTTTACACCCAAACACAAAAGAATTTACCTTCTTCTCAGCACCTCATGGAACCTTCTCCAATATAGACCATATAGTGGGTCACAAAGCAAGCCTCAACAGATACAAGAAGATTGAAATAATCCCATGTATCTTGTCTGATCACCATGGAATAAAGCTGGACCTCAACAATAACAGAAATAACAAAAAGCCTACACACACATGGAAACTGAACAACTTGTTACTATATGACAGCTGGGTCAGGGAAGAAATAAAGAAAGAAATTAAAGTCTTTCTAGAAATCAATGAAAATGAAGACACAACATACCTGAACTTGTGGGACACAATGAAAGCAGTGCTAAGAGGAAAGTTCATAGCACTAAGTGCCTTCAAGAAGAAATTCGAGACAGCTCATTCAAGCACCCTAATGGTTCACTTAAAAACCCTAGAAAAAGAAGAAGCAGACACAACAAGAAGGAGTAGACGGCTGGAAATAATCAAACGCAGGGCTGAAATCAATCAATTGGAAACAAATAAAACAATTCAAAGAATCAATGAAACCAAGAGTTGGTTCTTTGAGAAAATCAACAAGATCGACAAACCCTTAGCCAGGCTAACTAAAAGGCAGAGAGACACCACCCAAATCAACAAAATCAGAAATGAAAAGGGGGATATAACTACAGACACTGAGGAAATCCAAACAATCATTAGGACTTACTACAAAAGTCTATATGCCACAAAATTTGAAAATCTAAATGAAATGGACAATTTTCTTTTCGATTTGACTTACCAAAGCTGAATCAGGACCAGGTAAATCAACTAAATAGATCTATATCCCCCAAAGAAATAGAAGCGGTCATCAAAAGTCTCCCATCCAAAAAAAGCCCAGGACCAGATGGCTTCATCGCACAATTCTACCAGACCTTCAAAGAAGAGCTAACACTAATTCTCTTCAAACTATTCCACAAAATAGAAACAGAAGGAATATTACCAAATTCATTCTATGAAGCCACAGTCACCTTGGTACCTAAACCTCACAAAGACTCAACAAAGAAAGAGAATTTCAGGACAATCTCCCTTATGAACATTTTGATGCAAAAATACTTAATAAAATACTTGCAAACCGAATCCAAGAACACATCAAAGATATTATCCACTATGACCAAGTAGGCTTCATCCCAGGTATGCAGGGGTGGTTCAATATATGGAAATCCATCAATGTGATCCATCATATTAACAAACTGAAAGAAAAAAACCACATGATAATCTCCCTAGATGCTGAAAAAGCATTTGACAAAATCCAACATCCATTCATGTTCAAAGTATTGGAGAGATCAGGGATACAAGGCACATGTCTAAACATAGTAAAGGCGATATACAGCAAGCCTATAGCCAACATCAAACTGAACGGAGAGAAACTTAAAGCAATCCCACTGAAATCAGGGACAAGACAGGCTGCCCACTCTCTCCATATCTCTTCAACATAGTGCTGGAAGTCCTTGCTAGAGCAATAAGACAGTTGAAGGAGATCAAGGGGATACAAATTGGAAAGGAAGAAGTCAAATTACCACTATTTGCAGATGATATGATAGTATATGTGAGTGACCCCAAAAACTCTACCAGGGAACTCCTACAGCTGATAAACACTTTCAGCAAAGTGGCCAGATACAAAATTAACTCAAAAAAATCAGTAGCCCTCCTGTATACAAAAGACAAAAGGGCTGAGAAAGAAATTAGGGAAACAACACCCTTCACAATAGCCACAAATGACATAAGGTACCTCGGAGTAACCCTAACCAAGGAAGTCAAAGACTTGTATGAAAAAAATTTCAAATCTCTGAAGAAAGAATTAGAAGAAGATATGAGAAGATGGAAAGATCTCCCATGCTCATGGCTTGGCAAGATTAACATAGTAAAAATGGCCATCTTACCAAAAGCAATCTACAGATTCAATGCAATGCCCATCAAATTACCAACACAATTCTTTACAGACCTGGAAAGAAAAATTCTCAACTTCATATGGAATAACAAGAAACCCAGAATTGCTAAAACAATCCTCTACAATAAAAGATCTTCTGGAGGTATCTCCATCCCTGATCTTAAGTTGTACTATAGAGCAACAGTTTTAAAAACTGCATGGTACTGGCATAGAAACAGAATGGTGGATCAATGGAACCGAACAGAGGACCCAGAAATAAACCCACACTCTTACGCACACCTGATCTTTGACAAAGACGCCAAAACCATACAATGGAAAAAAGATAGCATTTTCAACAAATGGTGCTCGTCCAACTGGATGTCTACATGTAGAAAAATGAAAATAGATCCATACTTGTCACCCTGCACAAAACTGAAGTCCAAGTGGATCAAAGACCTCAACATAAAACCAGACACATTAAATCAGCTTGAAAAAAAAGTGGGAAATACCCTAGAACTCATTGAACAGAACACCAACAGCACAGGCTCTAAGAGCAACAATCAATAAATGGGACCTCATGAAACTGAAAAGCTTCTGCAAAGCAAAGGACACCGTCATCAAAACAAAGCGACCTCCTACAGATTGGGAAAGAATCTTCACCAACCCTTTATCTGACAGAGGACTCATATCCAGTATATATAAAGAACTAAAGAAGCTGAAAAGCAACAAACCAAGTAATCCACTTAAAAAATGGGGAACAGAGCTAAACAGAGAATTCTCTATAGAGGAATACCGAATGGCAGAGAAGCACTTAAAGAAATGCTCAACCTCACTAGCCATTAGGGAAATGCAAATCAAAACAACCCTGAGATTTCACCTTACACCCATGAGAATGGCCAAGATCAAAAACTCAAGTGACAACACATGCTGGAGAGGTTGTGGAGAAAGGGGAACCCTTCTCCACTGCTGGTGGGAATGTAAACTTGTACAACCATTCTGGAAATCAATCTGGCGCTTTCTCAGACAACTAGGAATAGCGCTTCCTCAAGATCCAGCCATACCACTACTGGGCATATATCCAAAAGAGGCTCAAGTACACAAAAAAGACATTTGCTCAACCATGTTTGTAGCAGCTTTATTTGTAATAGCCAGAAGCTGGAAACAACCCAGATGCCCCTCAACTGAAGAATGGATGCACAAATTGTGGTACATCTACACAATGGAATATTACTCAGCAATGAAAAATAAGGAAATCATGAAATTTGCAGGTAAATGGTGGGATCTGGAAAGGATCATCCTGAGTGAGTTGTCCCAGAAGCAAAAAGACACACATGGTATATACTCACTCATATAGACACACAACATAGGACAAACCCACTAAAACCTGTGCATCTAAAGAAACTAAGCAAGAGAGAGGACCCTAAGAAAAATGTCCAATCCCCATCCGGAAAGGCAAAGAGGATGGACATCAGAAGAAGAAGAAAACAGGAAACAACCTAGGAACCTACCACAGAGGGCCTCTGAAACCCTCTGCCCTGCACACTATCAAAGCAGATGCTGAGCCTGATGGGCAACTGTTGGGCAGAGTGAATGGAATTTTACGTAAGAACTGGGAAATAGTAAGAGCTGGAGAGGACAGGGTCTCCACAAGGAGAGCAACAGAACAAGAAAATTTGAACACAGGGAACTTCCCAGAGACTCATACTCCAACCACGGACTATTCATGGAGATAACCCAGAACCCCTGAACAGATGTAGCCCAGGGCAGTTCAGAGTCCAATTGGGTTACATAGTAATGGGAAGAGGGACTGCCTCTGACATAATCTGATTGGCCTGCTCTTTGATCACCTCCTCCTGGGGGGGAGCAGCCTTACCAGGCCATAGTAGAGGACAATGCAGCCACTTTTGATGTGAACTGATAGACTAAGATCAGAAAGGAGAGGAGAACCTCCCCTATCAGTGGACTTGGGGAGTGGCATGCAAGCAGAGGGAGGAGGGAGGGTGGGATTGGGAGGGGAGGAGGGAGGGGCTTATGGAGGATGCAGAATGAATAATGTGTAATTAATGAAAAAGTTAAAAAAAAAGGAAAAAATAATTTAAGAACCTTAAATGATTTTCAAAAGTGGAGGAAAACATGGAGTTAGTCAATTGGCATGGAGCACATCTCGCCCCTGGGGGCAATGGTCTCCTGAACCTACTCAGACCTCGGACACCACCACTGCTAGTTCTAGAACTGATGCAGGATGTTCCAACGAGGGGGTTAAGGCTTCTCATAATATTTCCTATAAGCCCACACTTGTTTGTTTATATCCCCCATTTTTATTCATTATTAGCCAGATAGAGCCAAGTAATCGTGGTAATGATACTTGCTTTTTTACCCAATGCTGGAATGCTAGTAATTTAGGTATGCCCTGGTTACTCGCATGCCTCCCTGGGTGCCTGTGCCCATTGATGCCCCTCACGCTATGACTCTCTTCAGAAAGAAAAGGGATCTTGGAACTACAGCCACCATTGTTACTGCCATCTCATTGGCGGCTGTTGGAGCTACCACCAGGGCATTAGCCATGAGTCATACTGAGCAGACTGCTCAGACCCTGAATAATCATTTAGCCAATGTAGCTCATGCCATAGTTGTACAAAAAGGAATTAATGCTCAACTAAAAGGAAGCTTGATGGTGTTCAATCAGAGGATTGACCTCGTGCAGGAGGAAATTGATACCCTATGGCAAATCGCTCAACTTGGCTGTCAATGAAAATATGCTGGACTTTGAGTCACTAGCATATAACATGAGAATTTTTCCTGTGCTGCAATTCTGTCTAAACAATTGTCGAGCTATATTTTAGGTAATTGGACTGAAGAATTCGATACTATGATGGAGCAGCTGAGAGTGGCCATTGTTACGGCAAATTCTACAAGAGTGGATGCAGGACTAGCCACAAGATTATCATCATGGATTGCTGCAGCCATGAATCATCTGAAGTAATGGGCGGGCATGGGAGCGTTAGCAGGCCTTCTGGTGTTGGTCTCCTTGGTTTGCCTGTGGTATATATGCAAGATTAGAGTCTCACAACAGCGTAATGCAGCCATGACCATTCAGGCCTTTACAGCCATTGAAGCAGGACAGTTTCCCCAAGCATGGTTGGCTACCACAAAAAGCTAAAATGTTATGCTCAGGATGCGAGGCTAAGCACTGCACTCAGTGTCAGCCACTTTCGACCTAGAGAAGAGCATGTCTGATTGCATGCGGATTGATGCCCCAGGTCCCGCCTCTGAGAAAAAGGTATCGGACAGGTCTGATGCTCTTTGGGTGGATGACACCTAAATGAACATCAGTACAAAGTCCCAATTTATTTCTAATATCAGAGATCAGACCTCTACTCTTGCCTGATGCGTCTAAAACAAAAAGGAGGAACTGTAGAGAGCTGTGGAATGCTGTGCTTTAAAGATGGAGCTGGTTTCTGCCTTCCACCTTCCCGATGGTGAGTGCTCTCTCTCACGAACAATTCCACATTTGGCTAAGGCTGAGGATCTGGCTTGCTTCCATGTATGTGGACCTATCTGCATTGCCCACGTGGCACACTGGGGTTGGCTACCCAGAGGCTATTTAAGCTGTAGGCTGGCTTTCCCCAGGGTCAGATGATTGTTCAAGGTTCCTGAATAAACTGCAGTGAAAAAAAAATGCTTGAGACCTGGCTAAATCAGTGGCTGAGTCCTGAGTTCAAGTTTCCCTTCTCAAGCATAATCATGGGAAGAATTTGAACAAGCAACCTTCAATTCTTTTAGCTCCATTTCCTCATATCAGCAGATTAAATGTGGTTTGAGTGTGAATTCTTTTTGTTGAAGTGTAAGACCCAAATTAAAATGCATTTAACGGAAGTTGTAAAACAGTCATTTGCTTTTCATCATGTCAGCTGAGATTTAACTACAAGTGCGAAGATGAGACTGGGAGACTGCTCTGGAAAGCTCCTGGCTCAGTGTGAGAGACTTGTAGAAACAGTGGCAGCGGACCTTGATGGGAACAACATTCCCCAGAAAATTCCCCTCACATCCAAGGAAGCCATGCTGGAGCCAAATCTGGTAAGAAAAGGAGACAGCTGCCAGGCACCTACGTGGAAAAGGGAAACACTGGCACATGGCAAAGTGGGTGCAGTTATGGCTAAAGGTGAGCAAGCAAGTCTGGTTTGAAAGGTAGTGAGTGAGGTGGGAAAATGTGCGATAAATAAGTGTGAGTGTTGAGAATTTAGTGTGAGACCAAAATAGAAAAAAAAACATACCTTGCAGGTTAAGAGTTCTATTTGCAGTTAATAATAAGTTCCTGTTTGTCCTATGTGTGATAGAGCCATCTGCATTGGGTGTGCTTTATCACACATAGGCAAAATACATATGTAGGCAGGAAATATGCCAGGATATATGCTCTTCCCTGAGTGGACCTGATGGGAATTATGGTGGCTTTGTGGGGTTGCCTTTTTAAGTCTCTGCAAGGCATGACTCGTTGCCATTTTCTGGGAACTAGAGATGGACCTGGCCGAAGCCCATCCACCTAGCCAGTATGTAATTAAAGCTTGCTTCAAATTTGGCCTTAACTTGTGGTAGTGGTGTTATTCTGAACTAGGAGGGATAACAGTAGCTCAGTGTTAGAGGGCATCTTTAATATATACAAAAGCCTGCAGCTCTATCTTCAATGCAGCCAGTAAGCAACATTGCAAGAATTCTGAAGCACAAGTTTTATGTCTAAGGACATTGAAATTTGCCTCATAAGAACAGGAAGACCAGGAATAAATTCCTGAAGAATATATGATTGTGTCTAAACATATGGTTTATGAGCTGATGTTTGTGTAGATGTGTGTGTGTGTCTGTCTGTCTGACTGTTTGTCTGTGTCCATGTGTTGAGGGAATATATGGAGCCCCTAACTCCATAGAACACACTACCATTTGAAATTAGTTCACTATAATGAAGTTAGGGACTTCCACCAGAAGACTGAACAGTCAAGCAAAATCCTTATATTTAGGGAATTGTGTATATCTTTCTTTTAATCATTTGCTCCTTCGGTATGCTCTGTCCTGAACTTTAAATGATGTTCTCCCATACTGCATACTAGCCTGGGGCTACCACATAAAACTGACAGACAGCAGCTCTAGCTCTGAGCATTGGGCCATCTGCTTACTCTTTCTAGTAGGAACAGCAGCCACCACGTAGTCAGCCAACAAATGCTCAAAGACTGTGAGCCACTTGGGGAACCTTGAATGAAAAGGTGAAATGTGAGATCACCGTGCCTACCTTCAGGGAAGTTGCAGATTGTTAGAGCATTCTTATAAAGGTGATGCATTTCTTCAGTGGGCTACACTTAGGCAATGCTCCATGAGGCAAGTTTGTTATCAGCACCTTGGAGATGAACGAATGAACCATAGGGAGGTTAGTTGATTCATCTGAAGCACACAAATAGAATTTCTTTTCATTGATTGTTTTGCAATTCTAGGAATCAGGCCCTGGAACTCATGTATACTAGTGGAGTGTTCTGCTACTGAGCTACAAGCCCCAGACCAGAAGCTTCCATAATGTTGATTATTTTTCCTTCCCTTCGTAACTATTGTCTTTGCAATAGAGGGATTAATTTTCTGATCTTGATGTCACATTCCACTACAAAGAACTTCTGTTCAATTCACAAAACCCAAGTGCCCCCCCCCACCTGCTTCCTCCAAATGAAGAAGGTAGCCTTGGGATAATGACAATTCTGAAGGAAAAACTTTGTCAAGGTTGTCTACCTACTCTTTCTCTCTTTTCTTTTCAACTTGATTGATTCTCAAAGCAAACCTCCTGCTGTCTTCTTTTGTGTTCACTCACCAGCCAAAAACTGTTAGCACTGAGTGGTGAAACAGCTTGTCCATGGTTGCATGGGCCTTAGAAGCATGACATCTCACCCTAGAGCCTCTATCCTTGGCCACTATCTTTGTACATTTAAGCTTTCAAAGAAGGAAATGACAAGAACACAAACTTATTTTCTCACATTTCTAAAGGATAGGAAACTGATCGAGGTGTTAGCAGGGCTGCTTTCTGCTAAGTTCTCTCTTCTTGACTCATTAACAACGCCATTCTTCCAATGTCTTCACATGATGCTGTGTATGCGTTTCTAGTATATTTTTTCATAAGGACACCAAACATTGCATTAGAGTTCTGCCACATGATTGTATCTTAATTACCCTTTAAAAACTGTCTCATAGGGTGTGTCTTAATCTATTTCTGCTGCTATATAGAATAGCATAGACTTGGTAATTTATAAACAATGGAAGTCTATCACAATTCTAGAGGATAAGAAGTTCAAGATCAACATATCTCATTTAGTGTGTGTGTGTGGGAGGGTCTTTCTGCATTCCAACACTGTGGGAGACATGCTGTGGGCAAAATAGGAAGCTGTGGTAATGAATCCACTTGCCATAGTCAAATTAACACACTCATGAGAGCAGAGTACTTGTGCCATATACAAATCCTAGAGGTTCCTCATCTCTCACCACTATTGCATTGGGGATTGAAGTTCTAGCAAATGAACTCAGGAACCCAAAGAAAGGGTAAAGAAAGATCAAGGGTCTGTTTCCAAAGAAGGGACTGCAAACACTAAGCAGGGATACTAAGACTATGAGGAGATATTTTGTCCCCATCTTGAAGCTGTTGAAATATTAGCAACATATGCTAACTTAAGAAACTTGGGTTTCATACATTTTTGGTTGTGAGACTAGCCTTTAATGACTGAGCCATCCAGACCTCAATATATACCACATACACTAGATCTATTAGAAGAGAGTGTGGAGAAGAGCCTCAAACTCATTGGCATAGGACACAACTTCCTGAACAGAACACCAACAGCTCAGGCTCTAAGATCAACAATTAATAAATATAACCTCCTGAAACTTAAAATCTTTTGTAAGGCAAAAGACACTGTCAATAGAATGAATCTACAGATTGGACAAAGATCTACAGATTGGAAAAAGATCTTCACCAATCCCTCATCAGACAAAGGGTTAACATCTCAAGTGTATAATGAACTCAAGAAATCAAACACCAATAAATAAAACAATCCAATTGAAAAATTAGAGCACAGATCTAAACAGAGAGTTCTCAAGAAGAATCTCGAATGGCTGAGAAGCACTGTAAATGTTCAACATTCTTAGTTATCAGGGAAATGCAAATCAAAATGATTCTAAGATTCCATCTTACACCTGTCAGAATGGCTAAGATCAAATTTTTAAGGGACAGCACATGCTGACAAGGGTGTGGAGAAAGGGGAGCTTTCCTCCATTGCTGGTGTGAGTATAAACTTGTACAACCACTTTGAAAATTAATCTGGCTCTTTCTCAGAAAATTGGGAATAGCTTTACCTCAAGCCCTGCTATACCTCTCCTGGGTGTAAACCCAAAAGATGTTCCACTATACAAGGACACTCGCTCAACTATGCTCCCAGCAGTGTTATTCACCATAGACAGAATCTGTAAAAAGCTTAGATGACCCTCAACCAAAGAATAGATAAAGAAACTGTGGCACATTTACACAATGGAATATTAACTCAGCTATTGAAAACAAAGAAATCATGAAATTTTCAGGGAAATGGAGGGAAATAGAAAAGGTCATCCTGAGTGAGGTAACCCAGAAGCTGAAAGATGCACATGGATATACTCACTTATAAGCGGATTTTAGCCACATAGTACAGGCTAGACATAACAGGAGGCACAGACTCAAAGATGGTGAGTAACATAGAGGATCCAAAGGAGGATGCATAAATCTCACTTGGAAAGGGAGGTAAAATTGACAGAATAGTGGCTGAAGAGAGGGAACAAGGTAGGAGAGGAGGTGCAGAGAGATAAGAGGGTGGAAATCTGACCTAGGAAGAGGTGGGGGGCAAGAGGACAGAAGGCCTCTAGAGAAAAGAGAAACTGAGGGTGGAGGTATCTCTGTGATAATCTGGAGATCTAAGTCAGGGTAGGTTCCTGGGAGGATTTGGGGGGAGGGGGGTACTCAAGCAGACTCCTAGTAGCAGAGGCCATAAAGACTGAAGAGGATACCCATTCTCTAGACTATTCTCCTAACAGAGAGATGGGAACAGCAACCCACCCACAAAAACTTGGACCCCAAATTTACCCTGCCTACAAGATGTGCGAGGATAAAGAGAGAGCAGATAGAGCAGAGATTGAGGGAATGTTCAAAAACCTGGCCCAATCAAAGACCCACCCTATCAGAAAGTGTCAACCCCTTGACACTGTAAAGGAAGAAGAGAGGAGCTTGACAGAAGAGAGGTGCTACCCAGAAGCTCCTCAAAACAGATGCTGAGATTCATAGCCAAACAATGGGTGAAGTGTAGCAAATTGTGGAAAACTGGGAGCAAAGAAAGACAAAACAGTGTATACCTAATAAATAAATAAATCTTTAAAAGAAAGAAAGAAAGAAAGAGAGAGAGAGAGAAAGAGAAAGGAAGGAAGGAAGGAAGGAAGGAAGGAAGGAAGGAAGGAAGGAAGGAAGGAAGGAAGGAAGGAAGGAAGGGAAACCTAGGTTTCTTAACTGTTCTGGTAAATACAGCTTTTATGAGTTTGTGAGTATAATTGCCATGCCATGTCCAGAAAACAGCATTTCACAGCATTCCTCCCTGTCCTCTTACATTCTTTCCTCTTCTACTATGTTCCTTGAGTTTGGTATGTGGGTGCATGGGTGCTCGTGTGGGTGCTCGTGTGTGTGTGTGTGTGTGTGTGTGTGTGTGTGTGTGTGTGTGTATGTATGTGTATGTGTAGGAGTGGATGGTGATAAATATGTTCCATTTAGGGCAAGCCAACCAAAATTCCAGCATGGATGCAGAAGCGTTCTCAAGGAGTCACTCTTTACAGAGGAGCTATTGTGATTGATAACTACAAAGAGAGAATCATTCTTCTTTGATGGTGTGGACATTTGATAGGTTACCAAGCTCCAGTGGATGGCCCCACATTTGTACAAGCACTCACTGGACTTAGTGAAGTATTTGTTAAAAAGAAAAGGGAAGAAGACAAGAAGTTAGAAAGGGGATTGTAGGAGGGATATAGGGAGAGTTGAAGGGAAATGAAGATTGGATGTAATTGTATACATCAAGAAATTCAGGAAGGGAGGGAGGGAAGGGAGGAAGAAAGAGGGAGAGAGAAAATGAAGAATGAATGAATGAAAGAAAGGTATAAAGAGTAGATTGATTATATACATTATGAAATTCAGAAAGTAAACAAGGAAGGGAAAAGAAAAGAAGGGAGGGAGGGAAAGAGGGAGAGAAGAAAAAAGAAAGAAAGAGAAAGAAGCCTTGACTTAGAAGACGCTTGTGCTGAGTGATGTACTTATTCTCTCTATCCCATGGAGGCTACTTGCTCCTAGGATAAATATATTAATGTGTGAGCAAACACATAAATAAAAAAGCGTGCAAATTTTCAGCTGAGCTAGAATTTTGAATTTCAATACAATAATTTATATATGCTCTTCCTTTGGTCCTAAATGGAACTGAGGAATGAGCTATACTTAATAGGAGAGTTGTCTTTGTTTGGTTGTCATTAATATTCATTGAAAGAATTGAATTTTCATAGCCCATATTTTACAAAATAAGAGCAAGCTGTCTGCTCATCTGGACACTGAGAAGCTGAAGAATCTTCATGTCTAGTTTAGCTCTTGAAGATGACCTGCACTTTCCTGCCATATGGCTAGCCAAGCCCACCAGGCAGAGGTCAAGTCCAACTCTGTGTTTGAGAAAACACATAATGCTGGATGTTAAAATTTTAATTTATCATTAGCAATGTGAGTAGGTTTGTCATACTTAACACAAAGAAAAAGTTATAGTCCCATGTTCAAGAAAGTAAGTTTGGGATAAGAATAAGAAAACAGAGGTATTACAGTGGTGACATTATTAAGTATTTATTGAGCCTTCAACTATGTGCCCAGTGCTATACAATTTACTAGTGAGAATACTATACCAGTTAGCTCATACCTGTTGCTCAGGAAAGAAGCTATAGTAAATGAAAACTGAGCTAGCACCTGTGAAAAATATACTGTGTTCTCAGTGCTCAAGTTTGCAAGTTTATGAAGAACAAGGCAGAAACAACAAACTGTAGTAGATCAGTACAGGTGTGAAAACAAAATGCAATACAGTGTCCCAAAATTGAAGTCAAAAGGAGACTGCATGAGGTGGAGAAAGAGAGGTAGAGAGAGATTATTAGGTAATAGAATCTTTTCAGATGTAATCAAGATAAATTTATATTGGCTTAAAGTGAGCCATAAAATAAATATGACCTGTAAGTCTAGAAGAAGGAGGAGGAGAAGGAAGAAGAGAAGAAGAAGGAGGAGGAGGACGAGGAAGAAAAAGAGGAGGAGGAGGAGAAGAAGAATGAGGAGGAGAAGAAAAAGAAGAAGAAGAAGAAGAAGAAGAAGAAGAAGAAGAAGAAGAAGAAGAAGAAGAAGAAGAAGAAGAAGAAGAAGAAGAAGAAAATTCATATACATAGACAGATACCAGAGAAGAGTACCAAAGAAAGTGAAAGATTTCTGGCATCCATCAGAACATAGGAGAAAAGCCAGACTTCCTGAGAACTTTCAGAGAGTGTTGTGCCCTCTGGCCTACTTGATTTTAGACTTCTAGACTCCAGAACTTGTTTAAAACCATAAAATTAAGGAAATTAATTAAAGACACTAACAGAAACAAATGGAAAAATTCAAATAAAGGCTAGAGTTTAGCAATGAGTGTACTGACTTTCGGATTGGTGATTTGGCTACTCACCACCATACTGTAAGATGTTAACAACAAGATGAACTGAATGAAGGATATACTGGAATGCTGGGCATTATCTATGTTGATGTTCTAGAAACATAAAATATTCAAATTCTAGGCATACTAAAAATAAAATAAAGTCAATTTGGTGATAGTATCTTTCCTGAATAGTGAGGAGTCACTTCCCTAAGCTTGAGTCCCCTCTAACTTACAATTAAGGTATCAGTCCTACTCAGTGTTGGGACATATAAAATGTAACAATGTTCATTAAACACTCAGCAGTCACCTTTTCTGTTTTATTACATCATTAAATGTGTCAGCTCTTCCAAAATCATGAATGATCCACTTACCTCGTCTATGCCCCTATCCGTGTCATTGTTTACAATGTTAGCAAAACGGAGGACAGAAACATTTGGATAGCTACTGGATCATCTGTATTCAGTTGAAGCATCTGCGTTGAAGAATGGTCTTGGTCCAGCCTTTTGTAGGTCTAATCACCTCACATGGAACGTCTCAGCTAAAAATCTAGGCAAACTGTGAGTCAGCGATCACATGACCAGTAATTTAGTGATTTTGCTTGAAAATGAGGTTACTTGACTAATGAGAAACCTGCCCGTTCACATTTTGTTCTTAGAAGTTATTTTGACTCTGTAGCAAAGATAAGTTTCTGATTTCTATAAATTTGAGTTTGTTTCTCAGAGCTGGACTGCACCCTACCCCAGGAACCATAGAATGTATAGTAAGCTAGCCCTCAGATGTTCTAAGCCCATTGTTCCATGACCCATTTTCCTTAGCTACCTGATAATTCCTGTAACCACACTTATGTACAAAATCCCCCACCTTATGATTTCGTCCTATAAAAAGGGGTTGAGAACTCAGCTTGAGGCTGACTTTTTGAACCCTGCTTTAGGGGATGACAGCCTGTATGCATGAATAAAGCTTGCTTTAATTTAGTCATAATTTAGGACACTGATCTTTCTTCTTGAGCCTTCAGGATGAACACTGTTGTGGTCAAATATTTGATAAGAAGCAGCCTAAGGAAGGAGAGCTGTATTTTTGGTTTGTGGCTCAGGGAACAATCCATCATGGCAGAAAAGCATGATCTTGAGAGTGGTTCTTAGCTATGGCTACAAGAGTGTGAAGCTGCTTCCTCAAGACTGCGTATACCAGGAAGCAGAAACTAGACCAGAAATGATGCCAGGCTGCAGGACCCAAGAACGATCTCCAATGACCAGCTTCTTTCAGCTAGGTTCTATGTCCTGAAGGTTTCGTTATACCCCAAAACAGCACCACCAGCTGGGAACCATGGATCCAAGTACATGAGTTTGTGGGGGAACATTTTGTATTCAAGCCTGAAAGCTTTATCTCTTTTGTTAACGCAGCATAATAGGTAGAGTCAAACCAAGCCAATAGACTCAATTCCTAGCTACATGACATAATAGCGGTATTGCTGAGTAATTTTTTATGCATGCCTAACTTTCTTCCACATTCAGTTGTGGAAGAACTTATGGCTCAACCATAAGTTCTTTGCACACAGTTACATTTGCAGAAGTATGTATGTCTGTGTGTGTGAGTGTGCATATGTGTGTGTGTGTCAATTAGCAAGTGTCTTTGTCACTTTGTCACTGTTGTTCACTGGTACAGTGATGAACACAACTGAGAAAACAATCTGGTACAGGTAAGGACATTAAGAATCCAAAGTTGAGATCAAGTGACAGAGAAACCAGCGGAATCTGAGTGCTGTTCTTGTAAAGACATGGAAATTGAACCCCAAGGAACGAGTGGCGCTGACAGAGGGCACTCAGGCTTGGAGAGTAAGTGTGAGGCCTCTGTCCACACATTCCAACTCTTCGTCTCTACTTGTTTAATCTCTACTTCTTCAGGGTTCTCAATAATGCAACACAACAAATGTGCGAAGCACAATAGGACTACCCTGAAAGACGTAGCTATTGGTACCCAGTCTCAGGCATTAAGCACAAATGAGAGCATCATAAGGTTTTTTTCTCCCTATGACAGGGAGCAATGGGGAAGGAGCAATAAAAATAAGCAGCTGTTTTTAATATACTCTTCTATCAAGAAACAGGTGACTGTACCTGAGGGTGAAGGATAAGAAAGGCCTAGAGTTCCCAAGGGCTCAGCACTTCTGTCATAGCAGAATGGAACTTTGAACACTCAAAGGAGCAACAAGTACATTCCAGCCTAACCTTACATCCTTCCTAGCATGGAATTATATATCAATTCCTCTTTCTGAGCTGCAGTGGGTATTAAAAATAAGGTATGAAATGCTTTGGGGGCTTCAGATATATTTTTATTAGACATGGTCCAGTTTAATCTCCCCAAAACACTGTGAGATGTTATCATCATCATCATACTATGAGGACTTTATGTTATGGAGAAGGAAACTAGTATTGATAGAGTTGATATTCTTACTGACATGCATATTATTAACAATACAATAAAAAAATAAGTTGGGCATGCCAGTGTGGTAGCATGTGACTCAAATTACAGCACTTGGGAAATAGAGATGGGAGAATCAGGAGCTCAATATTAGCCTAGGCCACAAAAGAAGTTCAAAGCCAGTACAGCTTACCTGAGGCCCTGTAAAAGAAACAGAGAGCAAAATGGTGGGTTTTCTGAATAAGAGTTTCTGAAAAGAAGCTGTGTCAGCAAAATCTGCTTCAGTGATGTGGAGTGGTTGAGATCTTGCACGTCCAAAGAGCCTAGTCTCTGTTTATCTTAGGGTATCTTTAGCCATTTTTTACTGGTATCTGAGTCAGACCTAATACCCTGTGACTAGCAGATAAAAGAACTTTGGAATATGGGGACAGAATTCTAGCTCCCATGAACAAGCTAAGAATACCATCAGAGAACATCTGAGACCAGTAGCAGAGTTTCCCACCCCAACCCCACCTTAGAATAACCTGCCAACCTGATATACCTGCCACTGTATTAAAAAAGATCATGATTTATGACTTTCTTTTTATGTTACCATAAACATTTCATGCAACTGCTTCTACACTGGAGCACAGAATTTGAAATGACCTAAAATCTATGCCCCTGGACCACTTTCTTATATTTGGCAACTGAACAAACCATCCCTTATCTTTCTTTAAGATAAGAGTTGTAGTTTTGCATTGACGTTGTTACTATATGCTGAGCAAAATAAGTGTTCCAAGCGTTTCACATTTGTTTGTCATTTAATTCTCCCTTGACTCTGTGAGGTTGGTGATAACACTATCTATTCTTACCCTGAAACAGAAGTTCAGGACTTGGTTTGAGACCACACACCTAGGATTGAGAGCGGTCAGGATATGATCCCCGCCAATCTTCTCCACAGCACAGATTCTTCCACGTGAACAATAATGACAAATGGAGTCTGTTGAGCTGCCTGAGGCATTTGCATAACCTCTCTTCTTAAGGACTCCGCAGATCAGTCACATGGGGATTAGGTCATTATAGTTCAAAGCAATAAAAAAAATAGAAGATATGTTGTGAGATAAATTAGGATTCCTCCAGGGAAATACCACATTGGGAATGAAGATGGAAGCCACACAGGGACCATGACACAGAAAAAATGTTCACTTCCCAAGGAAATAACTGCTTCCATATACATTTCCCGGCTTTTGTGTAATCTTTTCTGCAGCTTGTGAAATTACTGTAGGCAAGGCATAGGCAGACTGAGTCTCTCCCCACAGATTTGGAGTAAACTACAAAGCTGTGTGTGTGTGTGTGTGTGTGTGTGTCTGTGTCTGTGTGTACATATAAGTATTTTCTCTTTCATTAATGCAGGTAAGCATTCAAACCTTCTATAGCAATAGCAACTGAGGTCATTATGTCATGTTGGGTTGAAATTCAGGCCTCCAGTCTGCATAATCCATGTGCACTCATTCTCTTCCTCAGTGTGTAAACAATAATAAGGGCCAGGGATTGAAAACCATCTTGGGTGAATGGTAATAGCTCTTTGTATGAAGAGCCAATCTTTAAAACGTGAAGAAACACATTTCCCGCACACACCAAACCACCCGTGGCCCTAATGCCAACAAGGACACACCAAAACTTCAATGTTCTGAACCACAGTGAAGATCTCCCAGCTCTCTATGCCCTACCCATCCCCCATTGGCTCAGCTTCCACCCCAAGCCCTGCACTGAAGAACCACCAAAGCGAATTCCATTACACTCATTTAGCAGGAGGTGGCCTGATTTAACATGACCTCAAGTTAAATTGCTTTCACTAATGCAAACTTAATTGGGGTTCTTTTAATCCCCAGAAGTGATTTTCTCTTTGGAGCCTAGAGTCAGCTCTGATAGGAGCACTCTGCTTGCTGGTGGAGGATCTAAAGTTCAGTGTTCTTGAAAGAATTCCAGGAATGCACCAAGACTGTGAGTATGCTGTAGACAGACAGCTAGTGGCTTTGTACTATCTTCTCAGAAGTGTTTAAAAATAAAAATAAAAATAAAACATGGTTCCATATTACCATATCTATTCTCTTTGAGGCCAGGAATTTCTCAGACTGCACTTTCTCCAATAAAAATATTTGGGGGATAAAGCAGATGAGATTGCAACCAGAAAAGACAGAAGCTGGAGTTTCACTCCTAAAATAACTTAAAATTCAGCTCTAAATTTCTCTGTCAAGCTCAGGGTACATGAGGTGAAACTACAAAATAGGCTTGCTTCAGTGTAACTTCCAAATATGGTGATAGCTGGCTTGCGGTTTTTTGTGAATAATCACAAAAATACCCACCTCATCTATAAAGCAGAAAGAAAGAGACCCAAGGCCTCCCCCAGCAGCCTGTCATCAGATCCAGCCCGTTTAAAGGAAGCTGTTCTGCTTTTAAAGAGCAAGGGGAGGAGACGCAGTGTCTGGCCTGCCCCGTCGTCTCCCTGCCACATTATGTCACTCTCATACTGGTCCTGCGTAACTTTGCAATTAGTGCATGTCCACTGCAGACTGGCTGATACAGTTCACTGATAAGAGCACAAATGATTTGAAGAAACTTAGCCAACTTGGCTCCAAACCATGTGCCCAGGCCAAACAGCCCTCCTCCCCAATCTCGTTCTGAGTAAAGTGGTCCTATGGGCCTGGCCCACTTACCTAAGCTTCTCTTTGTAGAATCTTTTTGATCTTCTCAAACTAAGCTTCAGCTGAACTGTCCTCATCCATACTGATCTGTCTTCTGTGCTTCATGTCAATCAGCACGGCATTTGATCTAGGACTTTCAAGGCAGAGTGACCTTTCCCCTGCTCCATAGAAATCAGCTTGGCATGCCAAGTGTCTGTGATGGCTACTCTTAATACCCTTTTTGTACTAAACCTGTTCATCTGAAGAGAGTCATTCAGTGATGTTTCCCTCCCAAGACAGGAAGCTCTTTCAGGGCTGGTGTCACCGTCTCTAAGGAAAGGCTGGAACACTTTAGAAGCAGCAACCTGATCCTCACAGCAGCCATCTTAGTAGCAGCCCTGTGAATCCAGAAAACAATCTGGGAAAGGTGGGAGTGGGGCGCAAATCCTTTCCTTTGGGTCAATGCAACATGTTTGGTCCTTAGATTAACTAAAGCAGAGTGGCATTGATCTTGGACATGCTGTTCAGGGTGGGAAACTAATAAGAGCAGTGCACAGTATGGAGATAATTTTTGTCTCCCTTTATGTTTCCTAGCCTGGACTGGAAGCCAAGCAATTAGGAGCAAGGCTCCCTGAGCTTGCCATCTGGCCAGCAGAGGGCGACTCAGCTGGCGAGTGGGGATTGAAAGGAGCCTTCAAGCCTGGGCTCCTGCCCCAGCACAACCCAAAACAGGTTCAGCCAGCAGCCTTCAAATGGACACTCTGGAGGTGGCACAGGGTTTCACAGCTGCTGAGGCGAGCTCATCACAAATTTGAATCCATCCCAGAACATTGATCTGATGTGCAAAAGGCCTTGGGTCCTTAGCTAGGTTGATTCTGGAGCCTGGAGCATCTACTCTTTCCTGTCAACCCCCATTCCATCCTCTAGTCAATCAAATCAATTGAAAAGATCAGTTGTTAGAGGAACACAAATGCAGGCGGTGCGGTTGGCCCTGAAGGGCTGAGCTCTGTTCCTGCTGCTCTGGGTTTCAAACATGTTCCAAAAATATAACTCTGCCCACACCATGGCAAAGCTGCCTTTGATATAAACGCAATGTACGGTATACGATGTTGACACATAACAGATGGAACTTTGCGTTTTTGAAATGTGTCCTTGGTAAAGGGGAACTAGGCATGATAGCTTCATTTTTCCATTAGAATGTGGATGCTTCCCCACATGGCATACACACCCAACATGAAGAATCCTTTCTTTTCACTGTTTTATGTGTCATTGTTTCCTCAGTGACCAGGAGTCCCTAGCATTTGCTTTTCTCACTAACTAAAAAAAAAAAAATCTGAACAACTTATTGGTCATGTTTACCTCTGGCTGAAAAGCAGCAGTGGTGGAGGCTGCAATGGTGGGAGTGTCCCTGGCCTTCAGGCAATGCAGTAGTGAGTCCAGTAATGGTGCAGAAACTATGGCTGGTGGAGGGAGGACAGAGGACAGTTTCCCTCAGCCTCCCTACATAGAGCTATACACGCCAAGGGGAAAAGGTGGGTGTGCTGTGACAACCTGGCTTTAGGACAAGCCCTGCCCAATCACAGCCTGTAAAAACCCTTCCGAAGCTGATCACAAAATGTCCCTTTCAAGCTCTTCTATAACTGCAGATAGGCATCTTTACAGAGTTCAGATGGATGCAGGATGTCCTTGTGGGAGGAGATGTCCACCCCCACATGCTTCTATTTCCATAATGGCAGTTGTTATGTACCAGAGTGTACCCAACACTGAGAGATGCTGGTTCAGACCCTGTCATAATAACCCCAAATTATTTTATTGGATTGTAATAGATGTTACCGGGCACTTGCTCAAAAACATTTTTCAAATTTAATCCATGCCAACACTTATTTT
Organism: Meriones unguiculatus; assembly: GCF_030254825.1. Classification (NCBI taxonomy): domain Eukaryota; kingdom Metazoa; phylum Chordata; class Mammalia; order Rodentia; family Muridae; genus Meriones; species Meriones unguiculatus. The sequence continues at coordinate 39,963,713 of NC_083356.1, read as the reverse complement.
CTTTTGTTCTAAGGGCAAAACACGGGGGAATGCAGAGGGGAAAAGCTAACAGGGAAGCAGACTTAGAATCGTCAGGCCTTTGAATTCAACTAGACAGGTTCATCAGAAACTTATCAGGGGAAAGAAGACTTTGGAAGGAAGAAAGGAATATTTCGTTGACTTTCTCAATATCTTATCAAGGCTTCGATGATCTGAAAGCCTTGTGGAATGGGAAGAGGTTTAAGGGACGTTTCTGGTTTAAGAAGCTAATATGTATTTCTGTATCCAAGATAGCATGGCTATCGGTGTCCTCTTTGTTCAGTTCATGCTGGTGAAGCGTCATGTGCGTAGCTTCTGACATTTCTAGAAGACACACTCCTAGGGAAAACTTAATCCTCTGTCTCTTGCAATCTTTCTGCCACCTCATCTACAATGAACCCTGACCATTAGGTGCCGGAGCGTGTTGTAGAAGGATCAGTTAGGGCTGGGCTTTATAGCTCTGCATTTTGATCAGTTGTAGTTTTTCCTAATGGTCTTTGGCTGTTGCAAAAAGAAGATTCCTTCATGGGGAGAAGACTCCATCTATCTGTGAGTGTAAGAACAAATATTTAGCATGTATTTAAGGATTAGGCTGATTTAGCAAAGTGATAGTTGTAGTTTCTCCTCCAAGATCCATGACTTCGCTAGCCTTGCATTATACCTGTTTTCAGGAACAGGTATAATTTTCTATTTGTTAATCAGGTTTTAAGTCTAATTTTAACTCTAATTAGAGAGCTATTGACTGACACCAAGATATACATGCCAGTTGTTAGCATGGCATGCTTATCATTGTTGCAGTTCATAGCATCACAGCTGGGAACTATATGTGATGCTATAAACTTCCCTCCTTTGAAAGCTTGCATGGTACTGTCTGGTACCATGAAAGCTCAAATTAGTCAGCTCTAGAAACTATACAAACAAGCAACATTATACAGACTGAGTAGGTTATATTCATGTATTTAGGAATATATATATATCTATATATATACATATATAGATATGTAAAGGGGTTTCTATATGTACTTGTGTGTGTGTGTTTTTGTATAACAACTACAGAATAAGAGGCCATGAATTTAAAAAAAAGCAAGAGGTGGTAATTAGTGGGAAGAATAACAAGGAGAAAATGGTATAATTATAATATAATTTCAAAAAAATAAAAAATGAAATTTGAAAAACAAAAGAGGAGTGATGGTGCATTCCTTTAATCCCAACACTGGGGAGGCAGAGGCTGGTGGATCTCTGAGTCTGAGGTTTACAGAGTGAAGGAAAAAAGAGAAGGGAAATAAAAAAGACAATGCTGGTAGAATTCCATGCCTGGAATATATTATAACTGTTTTTCTATTATAGCCTGAATGAATATTTCCTCCAACTTTTTTTTTACAAGGAAAAAGAAAATGCTATAATTAGTTAATTAACTTTCAAAAACAAGGAAGGGATTGTGAATGACCTCATTTTATGAACAAGCTACAGAAAGAGCAACCTGCTTCTATTTTACACACAGTTCACATCCTCTGTGGTACGTGACCAAGAGGACACTTACAATTTTGTTTGACCTGTTGGGTCATAAATGCTATGGCACATAAATTGCTCAATAAATGCTTTGACTTTGTACAACACAAGATTGTTTCAGACAGTTTTCTGGAGTCCATGAGCAAGAAGTGGTGTAAGACTGTTCACTGTGACAACAATGATTACGATACTAAGAGTAATGAAGAGAACATGATTTAAAAAGTAGCCGCATGGAGCAGTCTTCTCATTTTATGGTACCTGTGTCTGAGTGAGATGAGCATGCCACGGTATAAGCTCAAATCCTATCGTTAGCATGTATCAAGATATTGGTCAAAACTTTATAAATTATAATTGGAAACAAAACTTTCTCACAAGCTGAAAAGAAAAAGTCATATGTCTTACGTAAAACCACTTTGTAAATGAGGCTACAATCAGAAGGAGGTGATTTTTTACTGTAATTTATAAGACATTATGAGGTTCTCTCACCATCTATTTTTGTTTTCTAATTGTGTGTGTGTGAGAGAGTATCACATGTGTGAAAGTTAGAGGATATAACCTTCCACTGCGTTTTGATGCGGGGTCTTCCTTGTTTTTATTCCAGGCTACCTGGCCCAAGAGCTCCTGGCAATTCTCTTGTCCCTGCCTCTCTTCTCGCTATCATAGGAGCCCTGGGACTGCAGATGCTTGCTACTGCATCTGGTTTTCCATGTGGGTTCCAATTGTCAAACCCAGATTTTTAGGCTTGTAAATCAAGTAATTTTATCCCCTAAGCCATCTCCTTTGGCTCATTTACTCTTCAGTGACTCTGGGAAGGAATGTGCCTGCAGATTCACCTAGGCAGCTGTCAAAATGCAGTCTCTTGAATTGTAGAGCTGAGGTCCTTGTGTTTATGTTGACTGACAGCTGTGACCCACTGTCAGCATCCACAAGCTGTTCTCAGGTCTTTATCCCAGGGGTCCCTGCATCTCAACAACAGAAAGGCTCCCTTTCCTGCCTTTCCTTTCTGATCCCTGATAGAGAGCTCTCTATTTTGAAAGCGATTGCACTAGGCTCACCATAATCGTTTTTATTGGTGGAGGTGCGTGTGTACAGGTGTATGTAGATCCCAGAAGCTGATGTCAGCTGTCTTCCTCCAGTGCACCTCCACCTGACTTTTTGAAAAGGTCTCTCACTAAACTTGGAGCTTTCTGCTTTGACTAGGCTGCTTGACCAGTAAGCTCTGGAGATCTGCCTGTCTCATCTCCCCAGTGTTATTTCCTGAACCATCTCACCTAGCAGAGACCTGGATGCTGTGATGTAAACTCTGGTCCTTATGCTTATCAGCAAACACTTTACCAACTGAGCCATTTCCCCATCCCCACAGAGTCATTTTCAATTAACCAAACATCCGTATATATGTCTACAGAATACCTTTTGCAATGAAATTTAAATCATGATGTCATGCCATTGCTCAAGAGTCCTGATGATTAGGGTTGTGCATCTCAGGGAGTGGAGGGCATTGTAGAGCTAGAATGAACGTATTAGAACGTGGCTTTGAATGGGTACACCGGTCTATTTTCACTCAAATAGCTCCCCTCCTTAAGCTTTGAAGATCACAGGATCAAACCCAATGCCCAAGTCTTAAAAAAATACATGTTTGTTTATGGAGATATAAGGTTGGTTTTTTTTTTTTTTCGGGATACCTGTTTTGAAATCTCAACTTTCACTAAGAAAATAATGAAAAGGTTTCTGTCTTAGTCAATAGTTCTGTACTTACCTTTTCTCTCTGCTTCTTACCAAAATACCTAGGTTACTGATGTTGCATGAATGAATGAATGAATGAAATTTTCATTTATACCTAATGAGCTCTATTATCTACATAACAGCCTTACTATTTGGGGAAAATACATTGAGAGACGCGCAATAGTAAGATCTGAGTTTTTATTTTCTCTTTTAGGTGTGTGTGTGTGTAAGTTTGCTTGGGGCTTTGTTCCACTATGATCTTCTTCCACAGAATAAAACTGCCCTTGGTGTAAAGGGCCCAGTGCTTTCAGACTGCAGAGATTTGCAAAGCTCAATGGGAATTTGCCTGAGGCAGCAGCAGGCACCCGAGAAGAGTCAAAGTCAAGGGTCTTTTCCTGAAAGAATGTATGTGCCTCACCCTTCTGACCGCACAGTGTATCATGCACAGCAGACTTGATCTTAGTTCAGCAAAAACTAAATGGTTCTGACTAGTCAAAGCACAAAACATCTTTCTGCACCCATCCATGATCATGATAAATCCTCCATACCACTTTCAAAGCTTCCACTGGATATTCAGATTGACAAATGCTGGATTGAAGTGAGCAATGTAGCATGAATGGCATCAGCTAGTAGGAAAGCAGGGAAGCTCAGCCATCCTTATAGTGGATAAATCAATGCTCTTCTTTGGGACACTGGTAGCTGGTTATCACTTAAAAAGAAAACCTGAACATTTTATTAGTTATACATTCCTCACATGATCTCTCTAGAATGTTCTTTTGTGGGTTTCCTGTTTTCCAAATCCCACAAAATGATTTTCCAGGGACATTACTCTGCCATAGTCTGCTTGTTAAACCAAAGCCAATTATATAATGGGCAATTTCACACACGCGCACACACAGACACGCACGCATGCATAAGTACACTATTGAGTATGAACTGCATTTAGAAAATGCAAAGAGCTCCTAGACAGCAGTGGAGTTCTAGCACTGAAACCAGGCACAGGTTCAAACCATTAATAAAGGAATATCATCCTGTATAGCATGCGTTCTCTCTACTATGGAAAGCACCATCCTTTTCTCACTCATTTAGTTCAGCTCAGGAGGTGCACTGCTCTCATTGCCCACTGACACAGAGAAAATGGACATACAAAGAGGACAGCATTGCCAAGGTGAAACAGCAGAGCTAGATGCTCATTCTAGCAATCCTGCCTCCAGAGACCATGCAGTGATCTCTTGTACTCTTCCAGAGCTATCACAGTGGGCTTTCAAGACTCTGCAACTGTATAGCCTTCTGTCACATGCCTTGGATTTGTCTCCTACTGTGGGTAGTAGTAAATGCTCAGTGAGTGGCTTTTTGAAGGAAGAAATCATCTCTGATTCTTGGACATGAGTTCTATTTCTGATCTCCATTCTACAGATGTGGTAACAGAAGCTTGGCACTGGATTGCAGTGTCACTGAAATTCGGAATATCTTCCCATGTCTCCCTCCCTTGCTTGGCCAATCAAACACTGCCGTGGCATTGCCATGATACTATAGGTCATTTATTGCTTGTCCCCAGAGAAACTATCCTGTCATCTGAGCAACACCTCCACTAAAAAGCCGGGGGTGGAGGTAGGGGAAATAGGTAGGTGCCGTGGAAGTTTGAAAGCTAAGCAGCAGCTTTACCTACTTGCTGAGGAGAGTGAGCAAGGAACACATAAGGAGCATAATCTCTGTTATTACCACAGATAAGCTCTGGCCAGCAGCCACCTCAGGAACAGTGACTCCAGTTCAGAAAATACCAAGGACTGAACCTGCCAGTCAACCTGAGTGAACTCATAAACAGATACCTCTCCAATGACCTTGAAAAGGAGCACAGCCTGTTGAGAGCTTGCTTTTGGACTTAGGAAACTGGGAGCAGAGAAACCTGCAAAGCTGAAATGAATGTGGTGGTGCATACATGCAGTCCCAACATTTAGAACCTGGAGGCAAGAGGATCAGGGATACCAACCAGCCTGGTTTGGTAGGGAATTCAAGGCCAGCCTGGGCTCCAGGGAACCCTGTTTCAAAAGATATGAATGAGAGAAAGAGAGACAGGCAGACAGATGGGAGGAAGTGAGGGAAGGAAGGAAGAATGGAGAGAGGGAGGAAATGAGGGAGGGAAGGGGAAGAGAGAGAAGAAAGGAAGAATCTAGCATATCTAACTGAGACCACTGACACAGGAGTGTAAGACAATATACATATATTATTCTAAACCACTAAGACTGGGACTTTGTTACATCAGAAACAGAAAATTAACACCCTAGAGGCACACTTTAAGGGATCTCTTTCTCTCTCTCTCTCTCCTTCCCTCCCTATCCCTCTCTCTCTTCCTCTCTCCTCCTGCCTCTGTGTGTGTGTGCTATGTGTATGACAAACACTATGTCACCAAAGCGCTATAATCAGCTTCCTGTGGTAGAGGGCATCTATGAAAAATGGCTGAAAGACTCTCCTTCCACCTCTCCCTGCAGCTGAAGAAGCATTTCCAGGCACGAAGTCTGGGCAACAGTCTTTTGAAGTACTGGAGAGCTAACCTCTTTCCTGAGCTCATAAAGTACAGAATGTACTCATGTTCCTGACTGAGACTCTTACTTTCCCATGATACCTCCAGCTCCAGCACACCTCAAGGCAAAGCACAAGCAATCACTATTTTGGATTTGTTGTTCTTGCCCCATGCCCTTTTTTTTTCAATTGTGGTAACATAAAGTTTATAATCTTAACTATTGCCTTTCTTTCTTTCTTTCTTTCTTTCTTTCTTTCTTTCTTTCTTTCTTTCTTTCTTTCTTCTTTTCTTTTCTTTCTCTCCTTTCCTTCTTTCTCTCCTTTCTTTCTTTCTCTTCTTTCTTTCTTTCTTTCTTTCTTTCTTTCCTTCTTTCTTTCTTTCATTGTTTATTTATTTATTTTATGTGGGTGAAGCAGTCTTGTGCATGCCAGGGCATGTAAGTGGAGGACAGAGGACAATTTGTGGGAGTCAGATTTCTCCTTCCACTATGTGGGTCTCAAGAATCAAATTCTCCTTATCAGGCTTGGCAGCAATCACCTTTACTCACCAACTTATCTTACAGACCTCATTTTAACTGTTCCCCCCCCCCCCCAGTTGGAATCTGTGTCTACATTTATTCTGTGTGCATGTGTGGAGTCAAATGGCAAACTTGTGTGAGTCATATTTTTTTCCTACAATGAAGGTCCTGAATTTGAGGACCTTAAGAATGTCCTCAAACCCAGATCAGGCTTAGCAAAAAACAAACAAACAAACAAACAAACAAACAAAAAAATAGCGACTCTATTTGCTATTGTGTAAGTTAATAATATTTTAATATTTTTATCCTTAAAAAAAACCTTTTAATTGGTTCTTTGTAAACTTCACATCAGGCACCACAGTCCCACTCATCTCCCTTTCCCATTGTACCCACTCTCCACCCTTGCAACCTACCTCCCAACAAAGAAAAAAAAAACTTGTTGTGGAAGCTCTAATGTGTCACAATGTACCATTTTATTTACATTTCTTTGCTTGCAGATGTTCATTGCAATGATTCTTTGCTGTCTTCTGCCACTCTATTTATACTAGAACCTCACATGAATTCCTCTCTGACTGTTTTGTTGCTACCCTGTGTCATGGTGATCTTGTAGTTTTGGATCTGTAGGACCGACCCCTTCATGCACTCTAGCATTTCATCAGTGGAGTAGATGTTGACAGAGGCCTATTCAAAGCCCTAAATCTGGGCCAGAGTAGTATCTAAACTGTCAGACCACCAGCTCAACCACTTTCATGTCCTGGGGCCAGCTCATCAGCAACTCCAACTACCAGGGCCAGATCTAACCCACTGCTCAGGTGAGGTACAGAGGCCTCTCTCCTGAGCATTGCAGCTGGTAAGGGACATGACCAGTTCTCCTAGTCTCATACCCCCAGGGCCAGCTCTCTTACCTGCCACAGATGGCAAGAGGCAGGGAAGGGAGGAAGGTGTCTCTCTCGCTCTCTTCCGTGTCCACCCAACAGACATGAGGCAGGGCCAACTCTCCTACACTCATGCCCTTGGGGCCCCAATCACCTGAAATCCTCACATCCAGGACCAACTCTACCATGTGGCTCTGGTCTGGTGGTCATTTCCTGCTCACTCCTCAGTTGGCCTACCTGAATGGCCAAATATGAGGGTTGTCTGTCACCAGGCACACTCCAGTGCGGGGCCCTCAGCACCAGGAAGGCTTTGTCCAGTGTCCAGGTTGTTCCCAGTCCCAGGAACCATCTGGACCTGCACAGCAACAGAATGGTGGTTATCTCAGGCTCACTTTTTTCAGTGACTGTTAAGCTACTAATCGTTCAAGTGTTCACAGGTCAGAACCCTGAGTGTAGACATAGCCCCTCTCCTCTCTGCCACCTACTGACTTACATGTGACACAGCAGCCACACCTGCAAAGCTTCCGGGAACAGGTCAATCATTTTTTAAATGTCCCATTTAGTTGCAATGAATGCAATCACACTGTTGTACAGCCATCACCACCACCTACTTCCAGAACTTTTCTTCTCATAGGCTGAAACTCTAAGCCCACTATCTAACAATTCCCACAAAAGAAAATTAACCCTTAACAGTAAATTGTAACTATACATGTCATGTATGTATGGAATCATATCATGTATATAATGATTTTGTGCTATCACACTTATTCAGCAAAGCACCTACTTAGAAAAGTTGAAAGTTGGTGCCAGTCTTCATCTAGTGGGCGAGAGAGGCTGTGTTTTAATGAAGACCTTAATGTAAGACTCCAAAGTCAGTGATCTTTTTTAATGCAAATAACAAGTGACATATATATTGTATATAAATTGGAAGATTGTTATATATATATGTATATATATATATACATATGTATGTATATATACATATATATGTATACATGTATATATACATACATGCATATTTATTTATAACAATCTTCCAATCTACCTGAAAAAGTCTTATCTTTTTCTTCTTCAATTACTTCACTATGGTTGCCTTTAAGAACCTGTCAAGGCAAAAGTTGACAGTATCACATTAACTGCCAGGCACTGAGAACATAAAAATACTTCTAGATCTCACTAGCCACAGACTCTCTCTCTCTCTCTCTCTCTCTCTCTCTCTCTCTCTCTCTCTCTCTCTCTCTGTTGCTATTCAGGCAGTCTCTGGAAATTAAGACCAAAAGATGCCATCCCAAGAGGGGAGAACCTGATGAGTCTTTTCTTTTTCTTTCTTTCTTTCTTTCTTTCTTTCTTTCTTTCTTTCTTTCTTTCTTTTCTTTCTTTTTTTTCTTCCTTCCTTCCTTTCTTCCTTCTTTCTTTTCTTGAAGACATGTACTTACATTATACAACTCAATAGCTAGATGGTTATGGATTTGATACATAACCTCAGAATTCTCAATTGCTCATCTGCAAAATGGGCACCATTAATCCTTCTATTATTAGGGGAGGAGAGTGCTCTGACTTCTCCACATGGTTCAGATAAACTTCTGAAATGAAATAAGTCCAAATTAAGCAGAATAGTATTTTCCTTGCTGAGAAATGCTCCCTTACCTCTTTCGGTTCAATAAATGTCAAAAATAAGCAAAAATAGTTTAAAATTACAGCACCTTCTAATATAAATAATAAATGTTATTTTTTTTACTCTGCTAAAATATAGGTTCCATGAAAGCATGCACTTTTCATGCTTTGTTCATTGTTGTATATCCCTAATTTAGAGTTTCTCAGTCCTGACACTGATATCTGGAGCAGGAAAATCCTTTGTCATTTCCGACAATTATTCACTAGATGACAATAATAACTTCCCAGTTACAACATGCTAAGTATTCAAAATTATGCCAAATATTTTACAGGGTACAACACCTCTTCTTCTTGAAAATAAATGACCTTAAATAATGCCTGACACAGAAAAAAAAAGTCATTAAGCATTTGCTGAATGAAGGTAGTTATATCAAACTAATTAGCATGCCTAAAACATATATAACTGTTTTGGTGTGTAGTAAGTAGTTAAGAAATATTACTAACAACAAATAGGTGTTTTTGTTATTGTTGCTGTGTTATTGTATCCTTCCAGAGTAAGTCTTGGAGGCAACAAAACTATTACATTGAGATTTTGGGTTTGCTACAAATAGCTTTTAAACACAATCATTTTATAAAAGCTTCAGTACACATGCTCATACTTGCAAGTGTTACTATGTTAAATAGTACTGATTCATTAACTTGCATTGCCATGTGAACTTGTTTTCATAGAGACCCCAGAATGCACCTTCTGCTATTTCAATACATACACATTGATTTCATATAAATGTGTTCTGATCAGGAAGTCTGTAATTTGGCACTGGTGTTTATTTTTATTCCTGTCTATTCCTGTTGGCTCGTGAAAAAATTGTTGCAGTAAGTATTTTATAGTGAGTTGTATCAAATGTACATTGATTTCATCTCCCCACATTCAGTTGTGGGCCAAAGAATAGAGAAAAACATAATTTTCATTGAACATAAGCTCCTCGGTGCAAGCCAGTCACTTCATCTGGTGCTCAAGCAAAGCAACAACAATCTGTTCCACCTTGGAGGAAGAACCAGCAACAAGAGACTTAGATGGAGTGCTATGCACAGAACAAATGTGTTCTATAGCAGATAATACTGCAAAGCATACAGTCTGAAACCTAAATTATTAAAAAAAAAAAAAGGTCTAAACCAGTGGGAAATGCTCCTATTTCCACATACCTACCAAGAAACCTAAAATTGATTAAGATGTCAGTGCTGTCCAAAGTTGTCTAAAGTGATCTACTGATTTACTGAAGCCCTATTCAAACTCCCAGATGACTTTGTGTGTGTGTGTGTGTGTGTGTGTGTGTGTGTGGTAGAAGGGTGTCAAGTCCGTAGAAACTTGTTTGCAAGTTTCATATATTCACATGTGAAAATGTGTGCAAGCCTTGGCACCTTCACTTTTATCTTGTTTCAGAATGAGTCTCTTAATGTTATGCAGAAGAATTTTAATCCAGAACATGGCTGCTCTGGCAAGAGATCACATCCAAAAGACCTTCTAGGTCTGTGTGCCTTCTAGGTCTGGAGTACAGGCACACCTTTAATCTCAGGAGAGAGAGGCAAGCATATCTCTGAGTTCAAGGCCAGCCTTGTTATAGTGCAAGTTTCAGGTAAAGAAAAGCTAAGATCCAGGTGTGGTGGTACATGCTTTTAATCCTAGCACCTAGGAGTCAAAGGCATGAAGATCTCTAGAGTTCTGTTCAAGCAGTTAGGTTGAGTCAGTGAGTTGAGAGACAACGCAGCAGAGTTGAGTTCATGCCATTCAGTGCAGGTTGCCAGAGGCACTTGAAGCCAGAGACTAAGAAGGAACCAGAAGATTCAAATTCTAGAGTTAGTTTGAGGCTCAAGTAGAACAAAAAGTCAGAAGCTAAGAGAAACCAGCTTGAATCAGTCAACTTGAAGAGGAGTTTGAGCCAGAAGAGTTGAAGCAACAGTGAGCTTATTCGGTAGTAAGTCTCACAGGCTGGAAACATTCTGGGCCTAGATTAGATTGTTGGGAGGCTAGAAGCTTCCCCAACTAGTCCTAGCGTAGCAAGCAGAGGCAGTAATCCTCTGAGACAATAATTAAATCTGGCAATAATTAAAAGGTTTACAGTGTTCAGTACTGTGTACCTCATGCTGGCTGGTCTATGAACTCTTGATATTTTCCTGTCTCTACCTCTAATCTAAATGAAGGATCACTGGGATTTTGGTTTTGCTTTTTTCATTCTATCTAACTTTACAGGAGTCCTGGGGATCTTAACTCAGGTCTTCATGGTAGCAAGGCCTGTGCTTTATCCACCGAGTCATCTCCGCATTTCCCCAGCTGACTTGTTCATAGAAATCAATGTTCCTGCCTAGTATTGCTGGTATATGCCTTCGTTCCTAAGCACTGGAGAGGCAATGCAGGAGGATCTCTGGGAGCAAAAGGCCAGCGTGGTGTTCATAATGAGTGACATGCTAGTCAGTGCTACATAATGAGACTGTCTCAGTAAGAAAGAAAGAAAAAAAAAACAAAGAAAAAAAATTAATGTTCTTATTCTGAAATTCAAAGGATTGGCAAATGAACTAGAATGGGTCTTAAAACAATTCTGAAAAAGAACAATGTAGGAAAATCACACTTTGCATTTTCAAATTCTACAACCAAATGCTAGCAATCAAAGGAGTAATGTGTTGTTTAAGGATAGCCACAGCGACTGCAATTAAGAACTCAGAGATAATGCAATGTGTCTATAGATAATAATTTTTGGAAGAAGTGTCAAGACCACTTAGCGGGAAACTATTCTTAACAAAGACTACTGAACATCAACTAACCACATGAGAAGGGTTGAGGTTGCACTCTCCTTCCCCCAAATTAACTCAAAGTGGATCAAAGGCACAAATGTAAAACCTAAAACTGAAAAATTGTAAGAAGAAAGCCCATGGGTAAATCAACACCATGTCAGACTTGGCAAATGATTCTCAGACATGAAACTAATATCACATGCATCAGAGCAGACATAAAAGCCGGATACTTTGCAAAAGCTAAAATCCCTCGTGCTCCAAAGGACATCATCCAAAAAGTTTCAGACATATGAAGATACACAGAGCAGGAGAGAATATTTTACATACTCTGTCTAATAAGGGGCTAGAATAAAAAAATACTTTAAACACTATTAATAACCTATCATAAAAAGATAACCCTGCTTAAAAACAGGCAAATGATCTCTAATGAAGATATACAAATGGCCAGTTAATCTATTAAAAGATCCCCAACATCAAAAGTCTTCATGGAAATATAAATCAAAGGCATAATATGATAGTTCTTCAAGTCCACTAAGAAAGCTAGACCCCCAAGGTCAAATAACAGCAAGTAGTGCTGAGTTTGAACAGCAGTATATATGAGTGATAGGGATATAAAGTTGTGTACTTTGCTACACAATCTGGCAAACTCTCCTGTAACTAAATGCAGAGTTACCACATATTCCAGCGAGTCACTTGTAGGTGTGTACCCAGAACATGTCCGTAGAAACTTGTTTGCAATGTTGTATAATAGGATCATTCAGAAAAGCCAACAGGTAGATAAAAAATATAAAAACCCACTGACTGACAAACAGATGAACAGATAGATGAATAAAGTGTGTCATATATTCATACCACCAAATATCAATAAATGCCATCAAATAAAGTATGTCTGGCTGCGCAAAGGAGCACAGTACTAACACAACTTTTTGTTTATATCTCTAGAAATGTCAATGGGCAAAACCATAGAGAGAAGAGGTAGCTAGTGGTGATTCAGGTTTAGGGAGAGGGATGAATGTGGAGGTGAAGCCTAAAGAAGAGAATTTCATTTTGAAGTGATAATAAGATCACAAGGGCTGGAAAGGTGGCTCAGAGGTTAAGAACACTGGCTGTTCTCCCAAAGGTTCTGAGTTCAATTCCCAGCAACCACATGGTGGCTTATAACCATCTACAATGAGAGCTGGTGCTCTCTTCTGGTTCTCAAGCACACATGCAGGCAGAATACTGTAGAAATAATAAATAAATAAAATTTAAAGAAAGAAAAATATTTAAAAAAATAAATTGTTAAACAAATCACAAAATTTATTGTTGAGGTATGTATATATACATATATACACATGATATGTATATATATGAGACAGATTCTGACCTTTCAAATATTTAGATTGTATGGTATGTGAATTACATCTTAATAAAAGAATTATCTTAAAATAGACTAATTTAATTCATATTAACACTCAAAAATCCCAATTCAAATGACCTTTTGGACAGATTAAAAGTATTTCGGCAAAGGAGGCAAATCCACAAGTTTGATCCAATGCATCTGATAAAGGTCTGTGGCTGATATATTAAGTGGGGAATGACTGAGAAGGCTTTCTCTCAAACCAAGATCCAGGAAGGCGTGTCTGCTGTGACTGTGTCAATACCTCATCTCCCTGGCATGCCTGACCAGGATGATGAGGTACGAGGGGAGAGCAATTTGGGTGCAGCTCAAAGTTAGAGGGCTTGACTGGAATGCACGAAGCAGTAGGTTTGATTCATAATCTTGCAAAAAAGTAAAAATTCTTTTTTAACCTTATTTACTTTGTATCTAGATCAGAGCTTCCCCTCCCCATTTTTCCTTTCAGCCCCTTCTTCTCTCCTCCCCTCCCTCTGCCATCCATTTCTCATTCCCTTCTCCTCAGGAAAAAAAAAAAAAAAAGGAAGCCTCCCATGAATATCACCTCACCTTAGCATGTCAAGGTGAAGCATCTTCTCCTGTTGAGGTTAGACAAAGCAGCCCAGTTAGGGTAAAGGGCTTCAAAGAAAGGCAACAGAGCCAGAGTCAGCCCCAGCTCCACTTCAGGAGCCACACAGAGACCCAAGTAAGGTAAGAGAAAGGGAGAAAAGCTCACAGAGTAAAATGGGGGAACTGTAGGAACCTCACAAGAAGACCAACAGAGACAACCCAGCCACATGGGGACTTTCACAGACTGAGGCATCACCTAAGGAGCATGCGTGATCTGGACCTAGGCCCCTGCACACACATAGCTGATAGGTGGCTTGGTTTTCATATGTGCACAGTGCCTGGAGAGTGGAGTGGGTGCTCTTTCTAACATGGACTCTATTGCTTGCTTTTAGATCACCTCCCCCTGGCAGGGCTGCCTTGCCTGGCCTCAGGGGATGAAAATAAGAGCAGTCCTGAAATGACTTGATGTGCTGGGAAAGGTAAATACAGAGGGGAGGAAGAGAGGGGGTGAAGAGGGACGGTCCCTTTTTCTGGGGGAAAAGGGAGAGGGGAAGACGAGAACAGGAGAAGGGGGGATGGGAAGAGGGAAGAGAAGGTTATAAAGTAAATAAACTAATATATTAAAAAAACGGGGGGAACAAAAACCTCCTTTAAGTGCAGGTGAAAGGTTTTATATGTAAATAATACGATATGTTAAGAACTAATTACTAGAACTAAAATCTGAGTTTACAAAGATCGTAAGATAAATTCAATTTACAAGCATCCACGTTATCACAATGCAATAAATAATTGGCAAATAAATTTAGAATTTGTATCAAACATTAACTTTTTGCAGAATTAGTAAAAAAAAAATTTACCAATAACACAAAAATAGAAAGTATTTAGGATTAATCTAAATTTTTTCAGATCTTTTTTTTTTGTGCTAAAAGTACCTAAAAGAAAAAAAAAACTGATAGCATAAACTAAAGAAGAACCAAATAAGTAATAAATGGACAAGGATTCTGTGCTCCCTGAGCAAAAGCCTCACTCACCTATTGCTTCGGCTCAAACCCAAACTCCTAACTGGTTGATTAAGAGTGTTTGCTGTGCAAGGATGAGGACTTGAGTTCAAATCCCCATCACCACATTTAATTTTTTTTTTTAATTTTTACTTTTTTCTTCACAATTTATTCATTATATATTCTGATTGAAGTTCCTTCCCTCAACTCTCCCAGCCCCACCCTCCCTCCCTCTCCCCCTCATCCCCTTCCCCTAGTGCACCGAAAAGGCTGCTTCTATCATGAACTCAGTTGACTGCTCTCTGATCACAACCACATTTAAAGTGAGCAGTGACCTTCTTCATCTGGAACCCCAGAGCACTGGAGAGGGGGAAGGAGGACTGGAGGATATCTGAAGATTCCTGGCTGCCAGCCTAGCTCCAGGTTTAAGGAAAGACCCTGCCTCAAGGAATTAAGGCCGGCAGTGATAGGACTGAACACCCCTAGCTCTTCCTGGAAATAAGTTGGCAGGCAGAATTTCCAACTATCCTCTGGTCTCTGGCTCCACCCATGGCCCTGGGTTACAGAGGAATGCTCAGTCCTGCCTGGCTTGTTAGGCGGGTGCTGAGATTTGAACTCCGGTCCTCATGCTTTACTTGCAGAGTGGGCCTGGTGTGTGTGCATGTGTGCCCTGCTGCAGCGCACATGTGAGGTCAAAGGACAACTTTGTGGATTAGGTTCTGAGCTTTACGTCGATTCCGGGTTTCAGTGGCAGGTTGCCATGTTTGCACAGCTGGCCCCTTCACTCGGAGCCAGTTCACCAGCCTGTGATTTGCATTTTGATTATGGTGTTATATATTGCTCAAAAATCTTTAAACTCTGTACCTAAAGCAAGGAGTAAGTTTTGGCATAAAGTACTATACTTCAACAAAGCAAAGTTATAAAAAAATAAAAGGAGCAGAAAAGGGCACTCTGTGGAACTAAAACTCCATGTTGACCCCAAATGGCGAAAACAAAACAAAACAGAAAAACAGTATAGAGAATAGTCTGATAACAAGACTGGAGGACAGCAGCCAGCAAGACGTATTTAGAGAATGGTGTGCATGACAGTGTGGGCGCCAGTGTACCCGTAAGCCTGAGCCCATCAAAAGACATAAGGTCTGTGTTCAGTTCCTCCATGCTATTGGCTTTGAAAGAACACAAAATAAGTCTGGCCTCTAGTCACATCGCTGATAGGGTGAGTAACTGCTCTCCTCCTCTGTGGGACCTGTGAGATGCAGATATGTGCAAAGTGAGTGGCTCCGGAGGAATAGACAAAGAACCCTGATGCCATCAAAAAGCCTCCTTCCCTTACAACTATCATGTAAAGGATGTAAACTCATTAAGATACACAAACCTACAGCGTTTTGTTTCTTCTCCTCCTTTAACTCCTGATTCTCAAGACTTTCTGAAATCTGGAGGGTAAAAGGCAGACTCCATTGTTATTTTAACACAATCCTGCTTAATGATTACCGTGGGCTGGGTCATGTCCCCGTACAAACTCCAGTTTCTGAGATGCAGGACCTCAGTGTGCAACTCTGTTTGCAAAGAAAAACTATACAGAGGTAATTAAAGGTAAGCAAGGCCTCCAATGCACACTCCAATGAAACATGACTAGAGTCCTTCTTAACAGAACAGATGAGGGCACAGATCCACACACGGGGAGAAGCAGTGTATCAAAGGGGGCAAAGAGTGGCCATCTGCAAGCCAGGGAGTGAGGCCTCAGAAACAGCTGACCTGCAGATGCCTTGCGCTAGGTCTACAATTATGAAAAACCAAAGTACAGCTTTGAAGCCTTCCAGGCTCTGGTACTTCATCTTGTTAACCCTATGCAGTGACTTTCTCTGGACTGTGTCTGTCAAAAGCTCTAACACTCTGGGGTGGGAATGTGTGAGTTCTGTCTTGCTGAAGCCAGGCCTCCAAGACCCTCTCAGGTAGAGCAAATTCTAGATGTTTTTGTCTCACATTGAGCCAGGTGTGACTATTCCAAGCAGGACACCGATCATGTTTTTCAGGTTCACTTCAGCAGGGCTGGCACAGTCATAAGAAGGAGCTGACAGTGTGACTTCTTGGTGGCATGTGCTCCTTGCAGGTGCCCATATATGGAAATGGGTAAAAAAAAAAAAAAGGATTTAGTTAGTCATATTTATTCAGACTAAATAATTTGTATTCCTGAATACTCTGCAAAATTTTATTCCTTATTTCTGCCCCAAATGCTTCAATAAGATAACTAGGTCATGAGGCAGACAAAATTTAATAACAATTTTATCACAATTTCCTCAAATAAAGAGGAAGGAAAAGTGAGAATATACAATACATAATACATTATATATAATATTCTGTTATACATAATATTTTTTCTTTGCAGAGGACACGAGTATATTTTTTTTATTCCAGTAATTGTGAATGTGAAGAGCATCAAAGCTGCTTCATCAGGCTCACCTCATGTTACAGTGTCTGGTTTCCAGTACAGTGATTCACAACAAGGATTTAAAACCACAAGTCTCAGTTTGAATTCTAACATCAAAACATAATACAATGACTCATTTTCTATTGCTTTAAATTTTATTTTCTAGAGTCTGTTTTCATGTATGTAAAATGTTGATTTTCTTATTATCTGGAAGTCTATAATTATTCATGTCAAATACAAACTGTGATATATATATAAACTTTGGCAATTTATGTTAGATTTATAGATGTTACAGACAACCATACCATTAATTCTGACTACTTTATGTTTTAATGTCCCTAATATTTCTATATAACAATAAGGGAGGTATTTTTTTCCTTCTTTTGTGACAAATAAGTTGACCATGGTCATCGAGGCAGTTTTAGGCTGAATCCATGAGCCTGACCCATAATTCTGTGTTTTTTCCCAGTAGATCACTGCCTTCTCCCACACAAAAGGTGGTATAGAGAGCATATGGGTACCTTGGAGAAAGACTTGCTTCAAAAGCTAATTTTCCTCCTGTAAATTAATACCAACAATCCATAATCCACGCTAGACAAACAGGAGTTTTCTGAAGGTCTTTTCCAGTATGACTGATATCAGCAATGATCTTCAGAAAGAACTAATGCACGTTCCCTGGGGTTCCCTGCCAGGAATCCAGGTCATTTACAGAACTCATTTAATATAACTATGCTTTGAAAGGCCACTGCTCTTAGCATGCTCAGTAGCCCACTCCTTAAGCATTGGATGTTGAAGACAAGAGCCATTAACCAGCCTCCCAGTTCTCCATCACAGAATTCTCCCAGTGAGGTAGCTGAGTGATCTTCAGGTCAAGAGCCAATTGCCTGGAGTGTGTTCTCTGATGTTGAAATGTCTGGGCTGGGGCCACAGATGGTATTCAAGTACTGCTCAGATTTTAGGAAATATAAACCTGAGTTAAAAAAAATAACACCATAATCCATCTGAGGGTGTTACAGCTCTGTTTAAAAAACAGTGGTTAGAGAAATCAGCTTAGTGAAAATATTCAGACTATTAAAAATAGATCAAAATGGAAGGGGTCAGGATGGCATGGCATGGGATGGCATGGGATGAGGTGAGAAGATGAAATAGAACAAACTAGAATAAAATGAGATGGAATGGGATGATGCTTGCATTATAACAAATGATTAATGTATACCTATATTTCATATATCAGTCCATGAACTTTACACTAGCTTTAATGGATTTTTTCACTGCAAAGTCATAAAAAAAAAAAAAGTTCGAAGGGCTCCAATCTAGAGAATAGACAGCAGAAAAGAGCAGTCATTGCCGTGAATTTGAAGCAAATGCCAATAAGGTTTGAGAAGGTAAGTGAATTCTTCATCCCTTGAAGGGATTCTTCAAATGTCTTTTCACCTCTAGCTGCCCTCCTATCCCCCAACCAGCAGCATTGCCTTGGTTCTGCACACACAGCTCTGTGTGACAGACCCTAATGACTTCTCTGGGTTCAGAGTTGCCTGTTCCCATTGCTGTCTCATCCCAAACTTCAGCAACACCTAAGGACTTGCAGCTTGGGTAACACTAAAGCTTATTTGCCCCCTTAGTTTCTACTCCTGGTTTTCCTCTCCCCAGAATTCTAGCTCTGACTGAACAGTTGCCTGGGCCATTCTATGTGAGTCTGCTTCTCTGTCATTCTCCTGTCTCTTCCGGGAAATGTTTAGTATTCATTAGGCTTTCTCTTCCTCCTTCCTTCCTTTCCGCCCTCCCTCTTTCTCTTTTTCTCTTCCCTCATCCTATAACAGAAACTCAGAAAGTGCAGGCATGGGGTCAGGACCAGCAAAGAAGTTTGTGCCTTCCTGAAACTGAACATCCAAGAGGCAGAATAAAAACAAATAACTGAAATGCATGTGATAATGTCATGAAAGAAAGTTGAGGATCATAAGGGAAATGGGTTGGCTAAGAAAGGTCCAGGGACATCTTTAAGCAGAAAACTGAACTCTGTTGTACAGCAAATAATAACTATATTTGGGAGTGTCAGATGATGGAACTACAGGTACCCTGGTCCTGAGGCAGGACTAGGTTTGGTATCTCTAGGTTGGACTGATTATTTCTCCCACAGGCTCTTTAGCCCCCTGTACATATTTGCTTTATGTTGAGTTATATAATTCTCTTTTCTCACTTTTTTTTTTTACTTAAACATTAGCTTCTAGTAAAAAAAACTAGTTTCATCCTCTTCACAGATTTGAGTGTGTGAAAAATAAATTACTAAAGAAGCAATTGTTAGACTGGATAAATGAAGGAAGCTGCTTAAGTTTCCCCTTTTCTTGGAGGAGAGAATGGGGACACATGGCTGTCTGTGCGCAGTGCTCTGCAGCAGGAAGACTAGGAAGTGTTCATCTTGAGCAGAATTCTTGTTAAAGGAAGTACCATGCTTTCCTTAGAACCATCCAACTGAAATAAGTAAAACCAAAAGAAGAGATGAGTAGATCAAAGAGTGCCATGGGAAAGTTGTGCCCCTATATGCTAATCCATCCCAAACTCGTTAGTTTGAAAGTAAATTGCAACATAATTTCATTAAATCACTGTTTAGAAGTTCCTCTTGGCTCTTCAAACACTGTCCTGTGAAGAGATGCCATTCCCCTGAACATGTTGTCAACTGATTAGGAAATAAATCCTAGAATATTGTGACTGGAAAAGAAAAATGAATCCCAGAGTCCTCACTTTATGATAGAGCTCAGCATGTTGTCTGTCAGTGCTGTGCTTAGAACTCAGGCCTGGGCCATCTCATATCTGGGTCCTTGCATGTGACCACATTGCCTAGAATCTGCCCATTGTTAGGGTTTCCCTTTCTTCCATTTCACAGGACAACTTTTCCTCAGTTACAGAACTTGAATTTACAAAGGCCGCTGAAACTGGATCCTTCTGGTTTCTCTCATATTCCAAATTATTAGAAAATGACTCAAATTAAGCATCAGATTAGGTGTCAAGTAAAAATTAAGCATTAAAGTAAAAAAAAAAATGGTCCTCTGGGAAATTGTAACTCCAAGGACCCTCCATTTTTGGAGGGCATTTGTGTAAGCCTTCCAGGCCCTTGTGTCCTGCAACAAATGACTGAGCAGACAGACACAGGGTCAGAGCAGAAGCAATGACTGTGTTAGGAAATCATGCATTTCCAAAGATGGAGAAGTATGAGGCTGCAAAGAGAGCCATGTGGTACAGGGTCCCTGCTGTAGAAAGGACTGGGACTTGGGGGCTAGTTTGCATAGTGTAGGTTTCTCCATGCATGCTCTGTTACAGGTGTCTTTATGTACAATGTCACATGTTATGTCTTGTTACCATCTTAAACCCCATACAGGAATATATGTTTTAGTTAATGAGCCACGGGTACCTTTTCAGACACTCTGATCTACTTTTATGCCTGTAGAGGTAACAATACGTGCTGGTTTTGAAAGGCTTTTCCTAAGATCTTTTGAGACCTCAGTCTTCTCTATTCTGCTTCACAATCATCTCACTATCTCTCTTTGAACCCCTATACCTCAAATACAACTTAATGTGGGCCAGTCTGAGCAACACGGTAAGCGGTCTTGGCATGGACCCCTCTCAGATAGTTGCATATTTATAAAACAGTGAGTTATTTGCCAGTGTATTTACATTTCATCACTAATTTATGCAGACATAATATTGCATTTTTAAAATAAATGTTTCAGTTGGGCAGTGGTGGTACGGGCCTTTAATCCCACTCAAGAGGCAGAGATAGGTGGATCTCTGTGAGGTCAGGGCTAACCTGATTTGCAGAGAGTTCAAGGACTACACAGAGAAACCCTATCTGGATGGATGGATAGATAGATAGATAGATAGATAGATAGATAGATAGATAGATAGATAGATAGATATGCTTTATTTTAGTTCTATTGTTGTTGCAAAGATAATGCAGAAATCTCCTTTATCCACCTCTCCCTGTTATTAGCATGTTGCATTACCATGTCACATTTGTCACAAAGAAGAGCCCAAGACTTGTAATCGAATTAATTAAACACCTTTCTTTGGATTCCCTCATAGTTCCCTATTGTCCCAGTCTTAGGATCCCATGTTGGTAACTATGCTGAGTTACACCAGGGGTTTCCTAATCTTCTCTAGACTGCAGGGGGTTTCCTGAAGCTTTATTTTCCAGAGCTTTGACACTTTCGGGAGCTACTGTAGATTGGGGGTTTCTCTTTGGGCTTATCCCTAATCTTTGTCAGATAGCTTGGAGCTGTGAACTTTTTAGAGAAAGGCTTCAGGGCAGGAGTGCCATCTCTGTGTAACATTTCAAGACATGTGCAGCCAAAATAACACATCAATGTTGTTAGCTTCCATCGCCTCCCTGAGGTTGACAGGCTTCATGAGGGTACAGTTGCATCATCCCCAGCCCCTTTTCACCCTTAATTCTTTGGAAGTTTTAGTAAGCAGCACTCCTACTCAAGACATGAGGTGTATTTACATATTTGGCATGCAGACCAACATTTGCATCCCAATATACTTGTGGACACATACACTACCCTTTCAGTGAGGACAATCCTTACGCCTCACATCCAAGCAAATTAGCATGATCATGTATCGGTGAAGTAGAACTGACTTGTAGAGAAATGAATCAAATCACCTACTTTTCAATAGCCCCCTCACCTTGTTTTCCAGGAATGCAAAGAACGTGATGTTTTCAAAGATATCACCTTCTTCTTCCTTGTGTTCCTTTAACCATGCTGCTCAACTACCTGGAACATACTTTCTTCCTGAGATTTCCTTGCTTAAACTTTCACTCATCACTACTTCTGAGACAGGCATGCTCTTCACCCGTTTAAGCAGATTAAGGTACTTTTAATCTGTTCTACAGCCCTGCCTCTCCTGTGCACAGTATCAGACTTCTGCTCCATAGATGTTTGCTCTTCTCCTACACCCTTGAGTCTGCTAGCCTTTTAAGGAACATGACTAAGCACTATAAATTTTAATCTTTAGCATCTGCATACGTCAGAAACTTAATAAACATTCATGTAGATCTGATGTGATGAATAGCTTTGGGCTTTAAAGAACTTGAGCCTTTTAAAACTGGGACTCAATATAAAGTAACTTCTTGATTATAAATTCACTAAAAAAGGTGAACCCAGGACTCAACCTCAGGTTGTATACTGTGTGTTGTGCTGTACTGTGTGTGTGTGTGTGTGTGTGTATGCTAACATTCCTCAAAATCTGAGACCCCTGAGGGGACAAATATCTCCAAGGTAAGATGTGTAAATTCATACATATGTGGACATTGCTATTACATTGATTTAAACCCTTCCTCCAAGTGTAGACTTTATCTACTTTATTGTGTTTTGATTTTATTTAATGTACTTGATATTGAACACATAAATATGCCATGCTGATTCCTAAAATTCAATGCAGGGTCCCCAAGAAATGTCAAAAGCTTGCTTTCTTCATGGAGAACTTGAGTGTGCTTGATGTTATCAGTTGCAGCATTTGCATTCACTGCCCTTGAGGTTTTGTACAGGGAAGCCATTGGTACTTCTAACCCAGGGCACAAGGATTAAAAAATTTCAACTTCTCCCTTTGTTTTACAGAGGGTGCCTGAGAGCACCAGAGGTTAATCACCTACTGAAGGTCACTTGGCCAGCCATGGATGAGTGCCAAGTTCTGGATCTCTTCTCTGTGTTCTTCCATTTCTCAGCCTCTCCTAGACTTGGCTGAATTCCAGGACACTACAGAATAAGTACAGTACACATAATTGCCAAGGAAAATGATGAAACTTTAATGCTCCCAAGGAGGTGAAGGAAGTGACTATGGGTTATGAATATAGTTCTCCCATCTTTTCTTGCCTTCTATTTGCTCTTCCCTTTTGGCTAATCTCTATGAAAACATGTAGGTTACAGTGAGAGAGACAGAAGTGGGCAGAGCTCCAATCCAATTGTAAAATCTAAACTTAACCTGCAGCTAAACAAACCCATGCTAGATTTCCAGGCAAGTTCCAATTTCAAGTACTCAGTCCACTCTCCCTTAAGAATTTTTCACAATATTAGATTCAGAATGGAAACCCCGCCACCCAAGGTGAAGGTGAATTTACAGAATAGCTTCAGCTCAATAACCTATGTGAAGTTTTCTGTCTCAGAATTTCACATCAATTCATTTTCACATCCACAGTTTTCGGCACCCAGGTTTCCTGTTGTGACTATCACAGCACCCTCTCCACTCATGTCCTTGGCTCTTTACCCAAATAAGACCATCTCCAAAGGCAGTCATTGGGTTGCACCCTTCCCAGTGTTTTTAGTTTTCCATGTAAGTTGCAAACTGAGAAAGATTTTTAATGGTTGACAATAATTTAGAAGAACAGTAATATTTTTTATGTGGGGACATTATATAAAGTTCAAATTTAAGTGTTCAAAAATAAAATTTAGCATTTGAATCTTTAAAAATCCCCTCAAATTATTTCCCCTATTTTATGTGAGTGCCTGTATTTGTTACTTCCCTTGTTGCTGAGACAAAATTCCTAATCACAGCAATTTGAAGGAGGAAGGGTTTATTTTAGCTCGTGGTTTGGGCAGACACAATGATGGAAGTATGAGGCCGCTGGTCATCACATTGTACCGTCAGTCAGGAAGGAAAGAGAAATGAATGCTGGTGTTCATCTCTTCCTTACTCTGTCTACCACAGGACCCAGGTGATGAGATCTGCAATTAAGGCACATCTATACATTTCAATTAATCTAATCTAGATGATACCTCACAGGTTTAGATCCTAGGTGATTCTAGATCAATTGACAATATGGACCATCACGATAACCATACAATGTCATCAACAATTACACGTCTTGTCCCAGGAAATCTAAAATAGTTGCTCTCTGCCCCTTTGCATATAAATTTGCTTCTTCCTTTAGAGAACTGTTTGGTATTTTTAATTAAAAATGTTTTTTACATGTATTTATTTTATGTGCTCTGAGTTCTTTGCCTACATATGTACATGGGTACAGTGTGCATGCCTGGTCCCCTCAGAGGTCAGAAGAAGGCCTCTCATCCCTGCAACTGCACTTACAGACGTTGTGAGCCACAGTATGAACCCAGCCACAATATGAACTTTTGCAGAGGCAAGAGCAGCCAGGCTTCTTATCCAATAAGCCATATGTAGGCCCTTTGAAAAGATTTTGAGATAGGAGGTTGGTGTGTATGCCAGGTTTGTGACTCCCCTATTTCAGCTTCCTAAGGGTCAATATTACAGGCATCCACCATCGTGCAGGTAAAGACCTCAAGTCATAACTAAGTTGATTTGGATGGCAACCCCTTGAACAAGTTACACATCTCCTGAAAGTTTGCTCATGTATTAAGTAGCAAGGAGGTGAGTATGCTTCACATTACAATGTTGAGAGAACTGAATGAGGTGACATATGTAAGGCTCTTTAGCTTGGACATCTTGAACACAATGCATCATGTGCTGCCACTCTTGAACTTGCTCCCTATTGTTTTTATCTCTATCACAAGAGCAACTCTTCTGAATTCAGTGATGAAATGCCAGTTTCTGAAAGTGAATCCTCTACTCAGTGGAGTCTACAGAACCGGAGGCTGCTAAGAGATAGTTGATAATCAGAAAATGTTTATATCACCCCGGGCTTCTCAGTCTGGAAAAAGTCTCAGTAATAGAAAGCTCCATGTGGGAACTTTACCTTTGTTACATGTTGATCTAATTAAGTATATTCACAGTATGGTGACTAGAAGGCTTATCTTCATAGGAGAGGCATTTTCACATTAAAAGAGTAACTTATTGGGTCCAACACAGAATTTAATTGTTGAAACACGTATATGATGGAGGAGGGAAATGGGTCACTAATGTGTGTCTCACCTTTAACACACAAGCAAGTTTCCTTTCATCTTTGCCACTTCACTATGTTATGCTTCTTGCTACTCTCATTGGGTATTATTAGTCTATAAACATTTCTCTGCCCACTTGTCTGCATTTTATATAAGAAATAATTCAATTCACTACCAATAAAATCACATCTGACTGTACTGTATTGTTTTATCTTATATTTACCTTCATCCTATATATTAGTGGTAGACCTATATCTTAGTGACCTTTGTCAGCATAATAGAAACACCCTAAGCAAGGAAGGATGTGTTTTGTCTATGATTTCCATGGGTTCTACTTATAATGATTTGGTCCTGTGTGCCTACTCAAGACATCATTGTGATCAGAGCATGTGAGGGAGTCCAGCTGTTAAATTCAACCAAGAGAGAGATAGAGAATGAAAGAGGGATTGGGAATTGGCCAGATAATATGTCTCCAAAGCCCAAGTCCTAGGGGCCTTTTTCTTCCAATTAGGCCTCACTGCCCAAACTTTTCTCAGTCTTTCAAAATAGTACTACCCAACTGAGGAGCAAGCATTCAAACCAGGAGCCCGTGAAGAACATCTCACACCCAACCCATAAAATCTATATTTTCAGGAATTTTTAAGACTAAAATATGAAGGAAGAGACCCAACATCTGACTTTACATATTATATTTACTAAGTCTAATAGCTGGTGTTTATCGCCAACTTGACAGGATCTGTAATCAATTAGGAGACAAGCCTACAAGGCCATTTGTGAGGCATTATTAAGATTAAGGTTAGTCTCTGAAAATGTTAGTGAGAGATTTTCTTGCTTAAGCTAGTTAATGTGGAAGAATCCATCTTGATTATGTGAAAAACCATCCCCTGGTTGGGATACTAAACTGTATTGAAAGGAGAAACCTAGCTAGATATATCATATATGAGATGTGAAAATCTTCCTCATGTTTCTGATGCCCTAATTTCTCCACTACAATGGACTGACAGTAGCTTTTTTCTATTTATTAATTACACTTTATTCACTTTGTATCCTCCCACAAGCCCCACCCTCCTCCCCTCCTGATCCCACCTTCCCTCCCCCTTCTTGACGCATGCCCCTCCCCAAGTCCACTGATAGGGAAGGTCCTCCTCTCCTTCTTCCTGATCTTAGTCTATCAGATCTCATCAGGAGTGGCTACGTTGTCATCTTCTGTGGCCTGGTAAGGCTGCTCCCCGCTCAAGGGGAGGTGATCAAAGAACAGGCCAATCACATTATGTCAGAGGGAGTCCCTCTTCCCATTACTATGTAACTCACTTGGACACTAAACTGCCATGGGCTACATCTGTGCAGGGGTTCTAGGTTATCTCCATGCATGGTACTTGGTTATAGTATGAGTCTCTGGGAAGACCCCTGTGTTCAAATTTTCTGGCTCTGTTGCTCTCCTCATGGAGTTCCTGACAGTAGCTTTTAACTGTGAGACAGAATAAATTCTCCTCTGAGTAGCTTTCATCAGAACATTTTATAGTAATATCAGGAAATGACACTAAGCATATGATTTACTTTTTAACCCTTTAATGCACACATAGTCAGTATGCATAACTTACAAAATGTGGAATATAGATATTTATATTTATTATACTGTACAATTGGCATGTATATCGCTGCAAACATCTATTATTTCGATGACAAAGGTACGCTCTATGTCCTGTCCATTGCACTGTGATGTGTAATTAAGTGTCACCAACCATAAATACCTTATTGTGATACAGAACATGTAAAGCACTCCTGTTCTACTGCACACCTATATGTATTAACCATCTTCTACTATTATCCCATATTTTGACTATTATTAATAATAGGACAATAAGCATGAAACTGCTCTTTGATACACAATCTTCGTTTTTCCTTTTCCTTATACTCCATGTGTTGGAATTGTTGAATTATGTGAGAGTTTTATTTCTACGTTTCTGAGGAACATTCCACAGTTACAGTCAGAGCTTGAAACACTGCAGTGTTCACTCAACTTTGCCAAGGCCATTTTGACATTACCAGATAAAATTTCATAAGATACAAATAACCCAGATGGAAACTTTGAGAGAACAAGATAAGACTTTCAAACTAGAGAATGCTGTTTCTCACAATGGTGTGTGCATCAGAGATGCAAAATACAGACAAGATTTCAGTTTCCACCAGTCTCCTTCTGTCCTTGGTTGGACAGCCTTGTTTACTGAATAAATTAAAACACTGTTTTAAGTTATTAACACATACAATTGTAGCATGTGTACCACCTGTTCTTTATATCCTGGACTGCTGGTCTAGGAATCACAAGATGCCATCTATGCATTGTGGGGGCCATTATCCCTATCAGTGCATTTACTGCTACTGAAGCTCTGAACTCTTTCTTTAAAGACATGATGGTTGTAGCAATGTCAAATACTGATATACAGGAGAACTAATAATGAATCTTAAGAAGAACTTAGGAGGCATGCCTGAGGGAGTAGAACTGTACTCTTAGCTACTCTGGAGAATAAGCCAACAGATACCAAGCTCAAGTTCAGTTTGAATTACATAGTAAGTTGAAGGTCAGATCTGGCAACTTTGTGAGCCCCTTCTCACTCTCTGTGAGACAATACAAGGGGACCTTAGAATATGACTCAGTGGTAGAATGTTTACCTGAAATGTATTAGACTCTGTATTCAATCCTCAGCCCCAGGAGAAAGAAAAAGAAAGAAAGAAAGAAAGAAAGAAAGAAAGAAAGAAAGAAAGAAAGAAAGAAAGAAAGAAAGAAAGAAAGAAAGAGCAGGACATAGGATTAAACAACCTGGGGTAAAATCTCTCCCTGTGCTGTCCTGCCAACATCTGTACAACCGTAATAAAATGAAATAAGTATATGGATTTTTTTCCATGTTCTTCAAAAAAAGCTGCTAAAATTCTTCAAAATAAATTGAGCAACAGAACTATCTTTTGTTATTCATAATAAGCCTCTTCCACCCAAGCTAAGTTTTATCTAATAAGTTGATTCAGATTGGGGCCACAATATGACTTTATAATATGGATAGTCAGCAGGAAGCCCAAGCCTATGGGAGGATGGGAAGCTTTAGTTGTAGCTGTTGATAATGTGTGGACAGGACTAGAAGCTAGACTATAAAGACTTATACAGGGACCAAGAGTTTCCAGATTGGTGGAGCCTTTGATGTGCAAGGAAGCTGACAAACTCAGAGGTCATCAGAGGCCTGTGCCCCACACACCTCCACTCCTTGCCTTGAATACCTTTCATGTCTTGTTGTTTCTGTAGCATATCCTTTATCACAAGCAGCAAACATGAGTGGAGAGTTGTCTCAATTCTCTGGTTCAGTCAAACATAAGCAGGAAGTATGGGGTCTGTCAAATTTATAGTTGGCCAGACCAAGATGTGGATTGCCTGGGGAGCTCATTTCCAGCTAACAGTAGAGGCCATCATGGAAATAAACACGAACCCTGAAAAACAGGGTCTGCACGAGCTCTAGTATAGTTAGTGTCAGAACTCAACTGAATTGTTGGCTATCCAGTCACTGGAAAAAAGTATTGTGAATAGAGAGTTCACACTTAGAATCAGGAATGATCTTAGGAATCATCACACAAGCATCACTACGGTCTTCCATTGTTACTTCACAGAAAAGGAAGAGATCTCTCCGTGTACTCCAAGTACTCCCAGGCCCTTAAAACCCTGCTCATCACAATTTCCCACTGAGAATGCTCCATACAAGAAACTCTCCCAGTCAACACCTAGAAGAAACTAATTTCAAAATCACTTTAAATTGGAACAGTTTGTCTACCCATAATGTCTGTAAATCTCATTATCTTGTAGTTGAGTCCCTTGATTCAACTCCCCATCCTCCCAAACTGGGTGTCTTTGCAACTTAAAGGAAAAAAAGAAAAGAGCCCACGGCAGTACCTGTATCCTTCATTACTGAGAAAATCAATGAGATTGCTGCCCTAGTAATGATTCAGTTAGTGTCTTGGGCCAAGACTCTGTAGGCTTTATCCAGGGAAAGGAGAGAGAAAGTGGCTCCAGGTTTTGCTCTTTCTTCCAACATCTTATTCTTATCTCTGTTGTGGCACTTAGCATTTCAGGACTAATCTATCTCACTTCCACATATACCTCCCCTACCCCATTTAAACTGAAAGTCTTTCAAAGACAGTTTTCCTATGCTGCATGATAGGCCCAAGTAGACATTAATAAAACAAAATGAACAAATTGTGTGAAAATATCAAGTATTTTTCTAACACCAATAACCACATCTCTGGTTCTCTAGATATAGCTGAATACACTAAAATTTAATCCAGCCTTGACGTTAATGATAGAGTTATCATCATCACATCCATAAATTAATGGTTCAGTCCTATAAGGCTGCACCCAATTCAGATGCCAATCACAAGTGTCTGGGTAAGTAGAATTTCTGATTGGTAGTCCATTTTTTCTGAAGGTTCTCATAACTTTCTCCTATGGTTGATCATTTGTTCTATTACGTCACAGAACTTGTGGAAACATTTGACTTATGCTTACTATGATGGATCAACACAGGAACAGCTGAATGGCAGAGCTGCATAGAGCAGAGCATGGCAGGTGATGAAGAGAGGTGATAAAGAGTCCATGAGCTTTCACGCCCTCTTCAGGGAAGCACAACTTTCCCAGAACCTTGACATGTTCAACAACCAGGAAGCCCATCAAATCTCATTGCACCAGAATTTACATAGAGGAGCTCAAGAGGTGAGTCAGCAGTTAAGAGCATGGGCTGATCTTCTGAAGGACCAGGGCTCAGTTCTCAGCACCCACACAAGGGCTCATAGCCATTTGTAATTTCAGTCCAGGGGATCTGATGCCCTCACATGGCCCCTGCAGACACCTGCAACTCATGCTGCACACAGGTACTCATTCAGACAAAATAAGTATACACGAAAAATTTTGAAAGTAAGTTTGTATGGAGCTTGACTCTCAATATTTGCTTTTCCAAGGTCAGTGCATGGTGGTGACTCTTTTAACCACCTGGCTACTTGGTTTCCCTAGTGACCAAAAGCATCCTAAGGCTGAGCAATGGCACTACCTTAGTAACCACATTAGAAAAACTCAGGCATTATTAAGTTCTTATTATGAATAATAAAGCACACTTCATCATTAGTAAAAATTTGAGACTTTAAATGTTCTGTATCCCAAACAACTTGAACAAATACAGCCCTAATATTCTTATTGTTAATCACATTGCAAAATTTAGGAGTTATGTTCCCAGAGCTAAGAATAAAAACCAAATATAATTCCTATCCCACCATATAATGTGAGTAAGAGACAGGCCAGTGGTTGGGTATGTATTACTGGGACAGTAAGGCTTATCTTGAAGGATTCTGTTGAGCAATAAATAATACTAAAATGGGAGAACACTGAACTCAGTTCAAGGACTTTGCAGATGCTCCCCCAAAAGAAGGAAAAGCTTCCCCTCTCTCATTTTCTAAATACAGAGGTTTTAATTTGGCCTCTGAGGTGTATGGCATCATCACTATTTACATGTTGGGTTATTGCTATATTGAGGATTCCAAGAAGCCCTTGGGTCCCTTTGTCTGTACTTCTGCCTACTGGGCATTTTAAAATCATATCATTACAGCATATTTCAGGGACTGAATTTCCATTTGCACACTGTAAGTGAAGAACACCCCACTAGAGATGGCTCAGTGCCCTATACAGTCCCCACTTGGGAGTACAACTGAATGTCTCAAAAAAAAATAATAAATGGAGCCTGTGGAAGAACTCTGCCTTCAGCCAAGAAGGGAATGATATATGAAAATACTGAAATAATCTGAAAAGAAACTTGCTAACAATATCTTAATTCCGAAGCAGATGTAGCAACTTTTCATTCTGACATGTGATTAGGAAATCCTCCTAGATGCTTCATTAGAAGAAAAGACATGTTAAATAATTGACTTTCTAGTTTATAGTTTAGGGGTTTTATTTTGTTTAACTTTTTTTTGTGTCAGTGTGTGTGTATCTGTGTGTGTGTGTGTGTGTGTGTGTGTGTGTTCATATGTGTGTGACCATGTGTATAAGGAGGCGTGAAGGTGTCATTTTGGGGGGCACTGTTTGGTTTTTGTTTGTTTATCTTGTTTTTTAAAGCAAGGTCCCTTACTGATCTGGAACTGAACTCATTGGATAATTATGCTAAGCTAACTGCCCAGTGGGCTCAGGGATGGGCCTTCCTCAGCTGTCTCAGTCCAAGATTACAAGTGCACAACACCAGACTCAGGTTTTTTGTTTTGTTTGTTTGGGTTTGGTTTCTTTTGTTTGTTTGTTTGTTTGTTTGTTTTTCAACACAGAGTTTCTCTGTAGCCTTGGTTTTCCTGGACTTGCTTTATAGACCAGGCTGGCTTGGAACTCACAGCAATCCACCTGCCTCTGCCCTCCTGAGTGCTGGGATTAAAGGCGTGCATCACCATGCCTGACTCATGCTCATCTTTTATACTTGAGTTATATACACTGAATTCAGATCCCCATGCTCATACAGCAGGTACTTCATCAAGTCACCTACTCAGCTAGCCCAGAGACTGGTTGTTTTTACAGTGACCAACCTCTCTTCTCCCAAAGGAAACAAATTGCTGTACTCGCAGCAAACTACTGTTTAATATCCATGAATAAAGTCAGATTCCAGAATCACAGCCATTCTTTCACCCGTATAGAACCACAAGCTGCCTGAATGTGACCAGCTTTGAATTTGTCTTCCTCAGTACTGGGGATAGTAACTAAAGGTTATAAGGACAGGGGGATGACAAACTA
Organism: Meriones unguiculatus; assembly: GCF_030254825.1. Lineage (NCBI taxonomy): Eukaryota > Metazoa > Chordata > Mammalia > Rodentia > Muridae > Meriones > Meriones unguiculatus. The sequence continues at coordinate 39,932,136 of NC_083356.1, read as the reverse complement.
ATCCTTTCTGGATCCCAACAAGGTAGAAAGAGAGCTCCTGGCTTGAGCCCTCTGAGCAACAGACGACCCAGATTACTTACGTAGCTTGGTTCGCATCCTTTACAACTACAATATGGTGCCTCTGATGCCAATATTGATTGCTGGCAGCCATTCAGTGTTTCCTGTCTTTCTCTGTGGCTCTGGCATGGAACACACTTCAGGGTTGCCTCTGCCCAGGCGCTTTCTTATTGTCCAGAAGTTTTTCCAATTAGTGTTGCAACAAGCTTAGCTCATCATTCATGGCAAAGAAGAAAAAGAACAGTTTGGAAATATATCTGACAAAGAGCGACAGGGATTGAGAAGCAGAATCTGGCAATAAATATGGTAATTAAGTCTTTGATACTCCCAGCAAAGATTTCTTTAAAAAAAAGAAAATAAAATAAGGCAATCTGAGAACTGGAGTCCTGGACTGATTTTTGCACTATTAAAGAAAATTACAGGAGTCAAACTTTTTAAATGAAATTGAGGTCTCTTTTATTAGGGAGTTAACAATTTTTTGGTGCATACTAGGAAAAGTTTATTGATACAGCCAAGCAAAAGACTCCAACTGCAGCCTCAAACTACCCTGTAACAGAGCTGGCAATTCCAGAGCAAACTCTCACCCCTCCGGAGACCAAAACTATGTCTGCCTTGAGTGCACATGGCACATTTAGTTCATGCTTTGGAGTTAATTTAGCAGCTATATAGGGAGAGAAGGTAAGTTTTTTTCTTTTTCCTTTAAGGTCGTAGCCTTGAAGATTTAGTTTCATAGAAGGGAGTTTAAATGTGTGTCTACATGTAGATTGTACTTCAGTTTAGGGTATTTGCTCTTTCAAGGCCTGGATACTTCCAAGATGGCTCCTCATTGTGTTTAAAAAGGAGAAGGAAGAGAAGGAAAACCAGGAGAAGGAAGAGGCGAAGGAAAAGGACTGGGAGGAAAGGAGAGACAGTGGTCTAGTTATGACTTATGCAAGAGATTGACCCTTATATTCCTGGGACTGAGTTTTGTGTTTCTGAGTTAAGTTGAGTTTTAGAATATCTCGTATTGTGGCAAGTAAGTGTGGCTGCTCATTAAGATCACTGATGTTTTTATAAATCTTCTTTTCATATCTACACTCTACACCTCCTCGCCTGAGCTCCTGCAGGCAGAAGCCAGAGTGGCATTCCGACTGGCACCTCAGGAACTTCCATAACTTCTGGCACATCACAAGGTATTCATGGAAAGAATAAGGAAGTGATGCCCTGGCTAATGAATGAATGACATGGTCATGATATAAAAATTCCGTGTGTCTGAAGAGTCCAGACTCTAAGTTCCTTTATTTTCATTTTCAGAATTCCTTACACACCGAACATTTTTGAGAGCTGGAAGCATGAAGACACTGAACTAGCTGCTTTCAACCCAGTAATGATCGAAAAATTATGATCAAAATTTGCAAAATCAATTTACTTATTAAATTCAAAGGTGGAGTCTAGAAACTAGTATTTTCTGACATAATTATTACTGTTGTTGCTAGTAGTAGTGGGTACTATGAAGACCCCCAGTTGAATCTAAACTTGGATCCATTGCATTTTGATGGGAATTGTCCATCCTTTTTGTATGAAGGAATGCCAAGAAGCAGAATGTCAACTCCGAAAGGAACAGAGAATTCCTCAAAACAAAAGAGCGAGTTAATAGCAGAGGTAGGATTTGAAAGTACATTTCCTGATTCTGAGTTGTTTTTTATAATCTGTTTCTTTAACTCCAAGTTCTTAAGGATATATTGAACACCTGCTATATGTCAGCACTTTCATGACTGTTGGCACCAAGAGAGAAATAATAATAAACCTCTTTTTAAAATCATTACTTGTTAATGTCCCACTGAGAGAAAAGTTCTTTATAAGATGCTCTGATAATAAGTTTATTATCATTTAATTACACAATTTTAACTTATAGAAATTAAATTATGGAACTTTAACTCTTAGAAGTTAAGATTTAAATTAAATTCCTCTACAAGTTAATAGTAAAACACTTGTTTTTAAATACAGACATTTAGTATTGAAAATGTAGTCTCATGGAACAGACAGGTGACGTACAAAATGACTGTGTGTGATTGAATGGGGCTCCCTCTCTGAATATTTTCTCCACCCCTTGCCTTTCCTGGGTTATCGACTTTGATAATGTCACTCAAACTGGAGAATAAAATGGGCCCAATTCTGCATAATGAGGTACAGAGTAGGTGACTACAGGAAGCAGTCTGAAGAATAAGAATACAGTTACTGAAATTGTGGTTAATACAACCCTCTTGAAAACTACAGTACTGTAAAGTTCTTAGCTTTGCCTTCTGCTGATCTATCATCCAAAATCTAAAAGCCAAAAGTGAAGTTTCCTGTTGCGGTAAATTAAAAAAATAAATGAGTTGTTGGGCTGTATAATGCTTATTATTATTATTATTGGCTTTAAGATTACCATGGCTATATTATTTAACCCACTATAACAAATAATGAGACACAGACACCTGTTAGGTTTATAAATGCCTTATTTATCTTGGGCTGGGCAGATATTTCACTTACACTGTCTCAATATCCTCACCATCCATCTTCCAGCCTCCACCCACTGCCATCCACCCTAATCCTCCTCAACTGGACTACCTTTCATCCATAATCCCATGGTACTGCTTTTATTCTTTATCTGGACTTTTCCATGCCATCGTTGAAGTCCTTTCTCCAGTCCCAGGTGGCTCTTTCTGCATGCTAACCCATTGTGGTGTCTTCCTTCCTCCTCTCTTCTGGACTGTCTGTCTTCCACAATTCACTCTTCAACCCAAAAGCCTGGGAACCTTAGCCATGCCTACCCCATTCTTCTCTGGCCAGGTATAGGCCATTTAATTAGCCAGTCAGGTAGGTTTACACAACAAGGATAGGTGTACCCAGATATTGAGAGCTTGTAATGTGTATCAGACCAACCTCCAACAATCCCCTCTCACTGCAAAGCCAAACTTACGAGTTAAAGACCTTGCTTAAAGGTGTAACAAGGACAGTGAATGGCTTAAATGGTTCATAATGGTGACAGGTGTGGAAAGAACATGAACATGTGCTGCAGATATGAGCAAGGTGGAGGAAGGGGCTGGAAATGCTAGGGGACTGCAAACTCATAAAACAGAGCTCAGAGAGTAGAACAGTTACCTAGGAAAGCTGCTCCAAAATGGGCTCTGCCTCAGAGCTATGTCAATGGGAACACAGAATTTGCTACCCAAGGCTTTACATTCTCTTTGGGGTTTTCGAGCTATTACTGGCTGTAGAGATGGTTCAGTGGTTACTAACACTGGCTGCTCTTCCGAAGGACCTAGGCCTACTTTCTGGCACCCACATGGTGGCTCACAATCCTCAGCAACTTCAGTTCAAGGGAATCTAACCGTCTCTTCCAGTATAAGGCACACATACAGTGCACATTCATACATGTAGGCAAAATGCCAATATACACAAAATAAAACTAAAAAAAAAAACAAAACAATGTATTGAAATCTTCTATAATGGGTAGAGCAAAGGCCAGAACTGGGGTATATCCTTTAGACAATAGTAAGGCCACTCTAAGAGTCTGTGGCACCTAGCCAAAAGAGCAGCTACATCTTGAAGATACATGTCTGAAGATAAGGTGTAGAGGATGAAGAAAATTTTGGATAGGGCTTAGCACTAGTGTTTAAAGATGATTCAAGCCTGGCTCCAAGCTTGATTCACCTACCTTCATCTGAGATTTTGCTACTGTAAGGTAAAAAAGAATATTTTTAAAAAAAGAAAAGAGAGCCAGCCAGGTAGTGGTGGCACACTCCTTTAGTCCCAGCACTCAGGAGACAGAGACAGGTGGATCATTGAGTTTGAGGACAAAATGGTCTACAGAGTGAGTTCCAGGACAGCCAGGGCTACACAGAGAAACCTGGTCTTGGAAAAAGGAGGAGAAAGAGGAGAAGGAGGAGGAGGAGGAAGAGAATGAGAAGGAAATGGAAGAAGAAGAGACAACATGACAGCAAGTTTAAAGGTCGGTTGGGCATTATTTGCAAAGCTTATATCAGAGAACACACAACTCATTCCACAAGCTGGAGAGTGTGTTCTCCACCTAGCATTTTAGAGTGGTTGGTTTGGGTAAAGTAGGAAGAGAGAAGCAAAATAGTATATATATTTTAAAGCAGGTTGGTGAGTGTAGAGGGCTAAGCTCTCTGAAGAAAATGTCCACGCCGACTGGTGTCTGCTTTTCTTATGACACAAAAATGTGTCTGTTTGTAGATTTTTCCTCATTATTTTTTAATGTTTATTTAATTTTTATTAATTACAATTTATTCACTTTGTATCCCAGCTGTAGCCCCTTCGTCCATCCCCTCCCAATCCCACCTCCCTCCCTCCTCTTCTCCTATGCCTCTCCCCGAGTCCAATGATAGGGGAGGTGTTCCTCCCCTTCCATCTGACCATAGTATATAGGGTCTAATCAGGACTGGCTTCATTGTCTTCCTGTGTGGACTGGAAAGGCTGCTCCCCCCTCAGCTGGAGATGATCAAAGAGTCAGCCCATGAGTTTGGTCCCTGTTCCTATTACTGGGGAACCCTCTTGGGCAATGGGGTGTCGGGAGCTACTTTTGTGCAGGGGTTCTAGCTTATCTGCATGCATGGTCCTTGTTTGGAGTATAAGTCTCACAAAAGACCCCTGTGCCCAGATATCTTTTGTTCTGTTGCTCTCCTTGTAGAGCTCCTGTCCCCTCCAGGCCTTTCTATCTTAAAGGCTCCCATTTTGATCTGATCTGTTGATCTGGGGCCAACTGTTGATCAGTCCAAACAATGTTCTCCCACAAGCTTTAATGGTAAACATAACTGGAATTTAGACAGCCCCTGAACATGAATAGAAAACCTGTTACATACTTGTTTTTACTAAATTATAGATGAAGCTTTGTACTTTTAAACGTTAATGTGTATGGGTGCTTTGCCTGTGTGTGTGTCTGTGGACCACCTGTGTGCCAAGGGCACATGAAGGTTAGAAGAGAGCACTGGATCCCCAGGAACTGGAGTTATGGATGGTTGTGAGCCACCATGACAGCGCTGGGAATTGAACCCAGGATTTCTGGAAGAACAGTCAGTGTTCTTAACCACTGAGCCATCTCTTCAACCCGGAAGTTTAGCATTTTGAAAATAGGCATCTAAGTAGATGATATTGATAGTATAAATGATATCACTAGTAGAAACCACAAGTTATTTTGATGATTTATTACTCCACTGCAGATACTTGAAAATAATGTTTATGCAGAAACAATAAGTGCTATTAAACTTGATATAAAATTTTATTTTATGCAATAATCAATAAGCCTATACATTACTTTAAGAGAAAATGTATATATAATTTTGTAGATAGTAAAATAATATAGTTTCTTTTTCTACACCTTATAGTTAATTATACATATTTAAAACATAGTACTCTGAATATACATACATATAAATTCAAAGAGTACATAAATAAAAATGTTTATTTCTTATTCACATGACTCTGTTTTTCAGGTGCAAATCTGGTATTTCTGATATTAGATCCAAGAGGCCTATTTTTCAGGTCCTCTGGGGTCTCATGTTGGGTTGAATGTATGTGGGTGGTATGTAGGGCAATTAAATGTGAAGGTTTAAGAAGCAATCGTGCATGAAAATGAGACCGTAAAGTCAACCAGGCTTATGGCAACTCTTCCTAGGACAGCTGACTCTGGCTAGCCCAAGAAATGCCGTACTCTCAGTCTTGTGGAATCAAAAACAAGCAGTGCACACCCCCAGCCACCCAACTGTGATTTTTTTTCCATCTTGCAGTCACTGGTCACTTCAGAGGGAAAGTTCCCAGGGTTTACATGCATGGTTTCTCTTGCATGGTGTCTGATACTCTGAACAAGAATGGGGAAAGAAAACCAAATGGGCTATGATTGTGAAACTGAAAACCAAAACAAAATAAAACATAAAGATGAAATTCCAGGAAAGCAAGGTGTTGTTAGTCAACCAAAGATGGAAGGGAGTCAGAGAATGAGGTCACCTCTAGCTTCAGAATTGTCTGAAAAGCTGACCTGGTTCTCCTATACATGAAGATGAAAATGTTCTTTGAGCCACAATTGGAGATAATGGCAAAACATACCTATCGCCTAATTTCAAGTGTTCTACTTGAACTTGTCATGTTTAAATTTTAAGTCATGTTCATTTATTGCTTCAAAGGAGCAAAGAATTACGTTTAGTAGCTATTTACTATAAACCAAAAAACTGACATTTTTGATGTCGTAGAGCCTGCTGTCTCCCTCCACATTTGACAATTATGTGAGGCCCAGATGAAAAAAGGCCTCACTGATCAGCTCAAAGGGCCACTCTACAAACCCTTACTGTTTTTTACAATCCTATGTGGCTCCTCTAATTTGTACCAATGCATTTTTATAGTTACTAGGCAAGAAAAGTTACAGGTCATGTCTCTTTAAACACAAAATCAAGTTCAAGATGTCAGCATACTTTTATATATCTGTTCACTGACCCAAACAAGAAAAAGAGAAGAAAGGGGGTGTTATGAGTATATACATTCAAGGATGAAGAGACACATATAAATGGATATAAATGCAATATAAATGGATATAAATGCAATAACATGGACATAAATGCAATAACATGGCACAAGCTTCAGTGCTGATGGATGGCTGGTGGAGTGGGGTAACTGAAGGGTGCTAAGCTGTGGAGGAGCTGGGCCAGCAGGCTGTTTTATGCTATATATGTTTCCAGACAGCAGATATTGATATTCGTGGTTTTTCTGGAAATAGGAAAACTCACAGACAACCAAAACAAAAGGAAGGGGAAAAAAAAAAAGCAAGCTTATGAACTTAATCTCCACCTTTGTTTAGGAATGACTCACACCCTGATGCCTTATCCTCTGAAGGGAGCCAAATAAAGATTTTGTTTGTTTTGTTTTATTTGTTTGTTTTGTTATGTTTGCAGACATAAATAAATATACGACATCCTTCCCATAAACAATTCTATAATGGAAAAGCATACACGTTGTTTTGAGATAGCCTCCTCCCTAATTCTCAGCCTAACTTGCAGAACAATATTTACATCCTCAGAAAGCAGGAATGAAGGAGCCTCTGGCTGGCTTCATAGTACGCAGAGAATCACCACCCAGATTTCCCTTAAGGAACACCTGGCTATACAGTTGTATAGCTGTTTCTCAGTCCTTCAGGTTTCAAATTCAACTTTGAAAAGTCCAGTTCCCCAAGGTCACACACTCCCTGAAATGTCACACATTGAACGTATTTGGACTCATCATTGGCTAATTACTGTTCAAGCTGGGTTTCAGCCCCTTAGGCAGCACTAATGAACAAAACTCTCTACAAATTCTGCCATGGTAGCTTGACTGACAGTTTCAGGTGTTGCTTTGCCAGGCTCTCTGACTCCTTCTCTCCATCAAAGTATTGATAGCTAAGAAATATCCTACTATGAAATCCACAGTTGAGGAGTCTGAAGTCTATATCCATATTTCCAGTCAACCTTGTAGGGTGACCCTCTTAATATGAATAAGTGACTCCTTTAAATATGAGTGATCTAAGTATGGTTCAACAACTTAGAGAAGCCTTTAACTTAAGCAGTTAAATGCAAAATGATAAGCTGCATGAAATATTTGTATCAAGATAAGATACAATGCTCAACAATCAAACATGAAGCAAAAATGTATTTTAGAACCATTAAAATCTCCTTAAACTAACAAGGAAGTAACCAGTAAGAGTGACTATAAGAATATTCAAAGGTTTTTAAGAGTAAATTAAGGTAACATTCTGGTATATGAAAAAACAAACAAACAAACAAACAGTGAAAACAAATACAAAATAATCCAAACAAAACAAAACCAAAAAATAAGTAAGGAAATAATATTTGGGCTTGAGTCCTGCAGATCAAAAAAAAAAAAAAAAAAAAAAAAAACAAGTGACATCAGTTCTAACATGGGAAAACTGAAAAAAAGCAAGAAAAAATATAGAATGAAAATTAGAAGAGTTGGTACTGGAGAGATGCCTCAATGGTTAAGATGCTGACTGCTTCTTCAGAGGACCCAACTTTATTTCCCAATATTCACACAGTAGCTCACAATGGTCCTTAATGCCAATTCCATGGTCTCTAGGGGTAATGCTCACACAAGGTGCCCAGACATACAGATGCACAAAACACCCAATCACAGAAAAAAAAAAGATTTTTTTAACCTAAAAACTGTTTTCAGAATGGAAGATGTCAGTTTCCATATATATATATGTGTGTGTGTGTGTGTGTGTGTGTATTTACATATTCAACATTTAATACATAATCAATTAATAATAAATATAATTTTAACGCTCAAAATACCCAAATCAAGAATAAACAAATTAGCACAGAATTGCTGGAAAAGAAGAGAGAAGTTTCTCTATAGAGGATCCAGAAACAAAAGGCTTCCTGCATAGTGCCTTAGAAAGAGCAGTCACAAGGAATCCTGCCTTGCTCACTGCTGAGAGCAGGGACTGATTCCTAATGTTTTATGCATTCTGTATGTCTAAGCCAGGGTGGGAGCATGGCCCTTATTTTGTGTCATCACAGAACACCATACACAGAATGGCTCAAAAATACCAGTAACTTGCCTCACTTTGTTCCACACTAGAGGTTGAAAGATCAAGGTCAAGGGTCCTGTAGAGTTAAGATCTACTGTAGGCCCCACTTTCTGTCATGTTTTTAGATAGTAGAAGAGGCAAGTCAGTTCTCTGGAGGCCCTTGATTAAAGACTCCCCAGAGGAGAGGTCTTAGCCACTACCATTAACCTACTAGGGACAGGACTTAACATGCAAACACGGGGGGTGAAAGAAACATTCAGTCCACTGCAATGCACAATGAATATGCCTTCAGGAACACGTTTTGTCAATATCAAATCCAAAGTTCTTTTCTTCTTGTATAACCAACTTGAGATGAGAGTTCTGAACAGAAGAAAATGCACTAATAAACCAAGAAGACTGGGGAGATGGCCCAGGAGATAAAGTCTTACTCCACAAGCACAAGGAGTTGCATTTCAGTGCCCAGAATGCATAGAGAAGCATGCATGGTTGCATTCTTCTGGATTCTCAGTGCTCCTAAAAGAGATGGGATGTGAAGACAGGTGGCTCTCTGGTCCCTTGCAGGCCAATTGTCTTGCCGTGTATAGTGAAAGTCAACAAGAGAACTCGTCTCAAACAAATTCGAAGGCAAGGAACAACACCCAATTTTGGCTTCTTACCTCTACACACATGCTACCGCACATTCAAACGCATCACACACACAGAAACAAACAAACAAAAAGAATTGAGGCTTGTAGGAGATGAAAATCACAGATGAAAGTGTCACCTTGGAATGATAGTAAGCTGGACAAGGATGTCTGTGTCCCCAAGGCTCAAAGACAGTCTTCTTCACTAAAATAAATTTAGAAAACCCTTTCAAGTCTCAGCTAAGATGACAAGAAAAGATGGACTAACAGTTGCTTACTAAGACACACAGCAAAGAAAATAAACAAGGGAAGGCAATTATTAACTTCCACCAAGGTAAAAATCTGTGCAACAATAAAAGGTGTCACACTGATGTCCTCTAGAGTTTATACATAGTGCTACATGTGCTACACTGATCCTTCAGGAGGGCAGCCTGAAAAAAATCACAATGAACCTGGAAGAATTCCCAAAATTCATTATCGTTGCTGCCCCTTTTCCACGTTAATATCTGAACACATCCGTAGCCATTGACATTAGGTTGCAGTGGCCTACAGTGTTCAGCAGGGGATGTACCACATAGGTTTGTAGCCTAGAAGCCACACTGTCAACCTTGTAACCTGGGTATAAAATAGGCTGTACCAGGCTCATGTCATGTGTGTCTTTCTGGGTCCTCTGGGAGTCTCCATCAAGCAGCTGATTGAAACAGATACTGGTACCCAGAGCCAAACATTAGACTGAGATACAGAAATCTTGTAGAAAAATTGGGGGAAGAATAGAGGAACCTGAAAGTGACAATAACCCCACAAGACCAACAGAGTCAACTAACCTAGGCCCATGGAGGTTCACAGAGACTAAACCACTAACCTAAGAGTATTCATGGACCTACATTTATGGAATTGATGGGCAACTTGGTCTTCATGTAGGTCCCCAGACAATTGGAGAGTGGGGTGTTCAACATAGACTTTGTTGGAGCACTTTCCCCTAACTGGGCTGCCTTGTCTGGCCTCACTGGAAGAAGATGCACTCATTCCTGATGCAATGTGAAGTGGCAGGATGGGATGGCACAGGGTGGGGGTGGGAGGGTGGGGGTGGAAGAGCACCCTTCTCTGAGATGAAGGAGGGGAGGGAAATGTGAAAGAGGGTGGGAGGATGGGGTTGGGAAGAGGGGGGGCTGTGATAAGGCTGTATAGTAAATAAATTAATAAATTAAAAAGAAAGAAAGACTAGATTATACTATGGAGCAGGCACTCTGTGATGCCTGCACTATGCAACTATCTGATAATGCCTTTCTCTGAATAAGGACACATTACTGTATATATTTATGTGTGTGCATTTTAATATGTAAATACATAAATGTGAATTTACATGTTTTGACTAATTAAACTCTGAAAAGTGCACTATAATTAGATAAATAGGGTAGCAGAAACAAGAGAAAACGGTTTTACACATGTCTGTGGTGACAGTTTGAGCAGGAGAGTGAACTTACCTTTTAGTTTCTATAGTAAATAGAAAATAATTAAAGTAACTTAAAAAGGTAATGTTTAATGTGATGCAGCCATGATCATTCAGGCCTTTACAGCCATTGAAGCAGGACATTCTCCCCAAGCATGGTTGGATACCATAAAAAGCTAAAATGATACGTTCAGGATGCGAGGCTAAGCACTGCACTCAGGGTCAGCCGCTTTCGACCCAGAGAAGAGCATGTCTGATTGCATGCGGGTTGATGCCCCAGGTCCCGCCTCTGAGAAAAAGGTATCGGACGGGTCTGATGCTCTTTGGGTGGATGACACCTAAATGAACATCGGTACAAAGTCCCAATTTATTTCTAATATCAGAGATCAGACCTCTACTCTTGCCTGATGCGTCTAAAACAAAAAGGAGGAACTGTAGAGAGCTGCGGAATGCTATGCCTTAAAGATGGAGCTGGTTTCCACTTTCCACCTTCCCGATGGTGAGTGCTCTCTGTCACGAACAATTCCACATTTGGCTAAGGCTGAGGATCTGGCTTGCTTCCATGTATGTGGACCTATCTGCATTGCCCACGTGGCACGCCTGGGTTGGCTACCCAGAGGCTATTTAAGCTGTGGGCTGGCTTTCCCCAGGGTCCGAGGATTGTTCAAGGTTCCTGAATAAACTGCATTGAAAAAAAAAAAAAAAAAACAAGGTAATGTTTAGCGATATGGAGATCATGCAAAAGGGAAAAGGTTTTTAATAGCTGTTTCTGGGAGCTTATGAAATGGAAGGGTAGAGAAGAACCACCTTCTGAGTGGTTTGAATAAGCCTTGGTGTCATCTGACTTTTTAAACCATGATCATGGATCCCTTTAATGAAAACAGAAAGTAAGTTTGAGGAAGAGTGGAGGTAACCTGACTTCTCTCTCATAACATCTCTGTTATGGTGAGTTAGCTTGAGATGGCCTCCTAACCTAACTTCCCCCTCATGACCACCCATGTCAAGGTGAGTTACAAGCCCCTCCTCTGTGAGCTCTTGGCTGCTGCTCTCCTTAAAACCTGCTGAGTCTGGAAGGTGGTGATAGATGAGCCAGACTCCTCCAACACAATGATGACGTTTTTAAAGAGGAGAATCTGCTGTGGGTGGAGAGGGCAGAATGACAGAAAAGAAGCATAAATTACCCAACAGGCTTCACAGAAAGGCTCATGCCAGTAGCTGTTGGGGGATGGGTTGCAAGTGTCAGCTTAGTGGCAGGTGTTCCAAACAGTTGCCAAACTTAGGTGTGCAAATTTCTTCTGAAGATTTCTGGCAGGACTTTTGTGCTCCATCATTATCCGTTATCAGTGTTTGGTAAGCATTTGGACAGGGCCTTAGCACTGGGACAGTCACCTGGCTCAGCAATGGCCTAATGTTGAGGAACATGAAGAAAATGTACCCTCGGAGGGTCAGCACCTCGTGACTGGCTGCAATCATGCCTCTTATGCTTTCTCAGAAGTAGGACAACAATGAGGAGCCCGAGGGCCTCTAAGGTTTGCTCTAGACAGTAGAAAATGTGTCTTTTCCATTGCCTTCTGCTTCTACCTGCACGTGTCGAAGTAAAGAGATTTGTGGTAGGGAAACTTAAATGTTTTTCCCAATGTCTCTGCCTTTCTAAAAGTGAGTATAGCCAGATCTTATAGCAAAGTTATGACCCCAGCTTCTTGTGAGGCTGAAACAAGAAGAAAGCAAATTCAGGGCTTGCCTGGGCAGGAGATATGTCTCACTGGCAGAATGCACTCCTAGCATGCTCTGGTTTCTGCATTTATCACCTGTGTTGAAAAAACAACACTCAGTATACAGAATACCTGACTGGTAAATTTCAGACCATCCTTGGGTTAGTCTAGAAAGAGAAGCTTCAAACCAGCATCTAGGAGGTGAAACTTAAAGCAAAGGAGAAAGTGGTTTCAGGAAATACACTAAGATGGTTTTTAAACCCATTATATTTCTGTTTCACAGCCAAAATCACTGTATCTCATTGGATGGGTCCTTGGCATTAGAGAAAAGGAACTGAGAAACAGATGATGACTATAGGGAAAGACAAGTTCTCAGTAAATGGAATCAGGCTGTGACATAATAAGGCTGTGAATTTTCCTTTGTTTGGGGATGGAGAAGGAAATGTAGGGAGAGTAGTAGCTGATATTGAACTCACTCAGCAAGTATGCCAGGGTATGTACCTCCCCGATGTCTTTTAAATAAGGAACTGAGAACTTCCCCTTGACAGTGTACTTCAGAAAATGAAAACAAAGATTAAAATTAAGAGATAATGGGATGGCAGGGCTGTGAGCTACAAAACCCACATGCGCTGACCTTTAAAAGGTATCAGAAGTATTGGAACTCCCTTGGGTACATATGACAAGGATTTGAGTTCATATGTGTATAAATTAAAGAAAAATATGATAAGGAAGGAGGCAGAAGAAGTAGAGAACATCAAAAGGAAGCTGCCTATTAACCATCAAGGAAGTAGGAAGTGGTTATTATCTGTTAGCCATGGGACTTCCCTCTTTGCTTTTGATTTACACATAAGCAAGTCATTTCTCGGACAGTACAGGGGTCTGCCAAAGTAAGAACTCCACCCAAATACATGTCTGCAAGAATTCTCATGTGCTTGGTGTTGAGAACTGTGGCTACAAAGACGATTCCATTTCACTTAAGATTAGGAAGCTACATGGTTTAAGTGGCAGAAAGAAAGACGGAGTTGTAAGTGAATTCTGTCAAGTGGTTGAAGGTCAATGAGAAACCTGAAAAGCCTACAAAGCAGGAGGAAGGAAATTAGAGAACATGAGGGAACATTGCAATATTCCTGTCACAACCCAGATCACATCCAGTTATATGGATCACAAGGTGAGAATGAGGACAGTCACATATACTGTGACCTAGAAAGTTTCCCATAAGGAAAGGTTTTAAGAGAACAGTCGGAGTAAGACCTTGGGTATTGTAGACAACTGTCTTCTGCTCACATAGGGCCCCTGGAGTAGATAATAAACTAAATGTTCAGGATAAGCACTGCTTCTCTTGCCATTCCACAGGTTTTCAGCCCCCAAGTTACTTCGACTAAAAGCTAGAGCATTGAGCCTCTGGTTGCGAAGGGCATGTAGGGACTGAGACTTAAATGGTAATACTGACCTTCACTGTCTGCATGAGATTTGGATCCATCAGAACTACATTTGATCCTCTCATTTGGCTCATTTTGCTGAGTGATGGGGATGTTAGTAGCATCTCTTCCAAAGGGCCTTTGGCAAGCTTAAGTGAGTGACTACACATAAATGCTTTGAAGGATGGATAGCCCAAGCAAGGCTTCCCCATTCTTTGTGGTAGTGGTTATTGTTACTGTCACCTAATAGAACTATTGGAATATAACTCAGACTCGGGAAATTATTACTTATATAGATGCCATCTGTGATAGTAAAAAAGAGAACATGAAAAATGTTGCTAAATAGAAGGTACGGAAATGGGTCAAGTCCAAATTTCAGAGCTGCATTGCAGTCTCAAAGTCTACCTTCTTGCACCCAAAATTGAGATAGCATCTTACTCTATAGTTTTTGCTGGCTGGTCAGAAACTTGCTATGGCTGCCCTCCAACACACAGAGATCCGCCTGTCTCCATCTTCTGAATGTTAAAAAATGGTGTTTTTGAAGTAAAGTGGAAGATTCCCCAGGATTATACTTTTTGACAAGTGTCCTGCTCCCTTGCAAGCCCTGACCCCAGGCAGCATTCTTAGCTGACAGTTTCTCACATGCATAGAAATGCCATTCCAAGGTGCACAGTAGACATCACAGAAACTGTTATAGCATCTGTGGTCCATGGGACCCTTAACATCAGGATCATTTTCTTCTTCTGACCAGTTCCACTGTCATCAGCACCCTAAACAGTTGTTGTGGGCTGAAATGTACTCTCCATATATTCGCCTTATAATCTTTGTAGCTGCGAATGTGATCTGAGGGAGAACTAGAGTCTCTACAGACACCTTCAAGTAGTGGGTTCAAGTGGACCTTAAGCCAGGTACTGGTGTTCTCATAAGAAGAAATAAAATTTGTCGCGAAGAAGAAAAGAGATACCAAGAATAGACTCACATAACAGTGATATGAGTGCAAGCTGAGTACTGCCAAGGATTCCCAACATCACAGAGGCACCAAGAAAAGGCAAGGATAAACTAGGACCTTCCCAACCTCTTGGTTTCATATTTAGTTCTTCTAGAACTCAGAGGAAATTTGAGATTCAGAAAAACAAACTGATACACTGTGATATAAAATTGATGTTAAAATAGGTTTATCATATTCTAAGTTCTCTATAAAAATGGAAAGAAAAATGAACACTGTACATTAAAAACTTCATTATTTTCTTTGAGTTCCAATTTTGATAGTTCCTCTCTGGGTATTCTATGGAATGTTGTGGTCCTCGTGAGATAGGGGCATAGGTTTAATACAAGTATGGTGTGTAGCATGCTTGATAATTCTAGAGAATGGACAGGAGAATCTGAGGATAGGCATTAGAAACAAGAGAGGAAGAAATGTATAGCTTTAAAAAATAAGAAGGACAAAAATAAAAGTGTAAATGATAAAGGGAAATTCCAGGATGCCAAAATGGCTGTATGTTTTCCTAGGTTTGATTTGTGCCTTTGTTTATTTAAATAGAATTGGGCTTACCATGTTGCCCGGGCTGGCCTAGAATAAAGCACTATTTTGTATTAAAGAAATATCACCTTTCCTTGAGTTTAAAATACAGTTTCGTTGCAGTTTTAATCTGAGGAAGGGAAGATTTTACTGTTACTATTAGTTTGGGCTTGATAATTACACACTGTTATTGATTGGCATTATTGCTGAATCCCCACTGTCCCCATGCCAAGCAGCTGTCTCCCTGCCCTTAGCTTTCAGGAAGGGCAAACAAAGTTCAAGGTGAGTGCCTCAGATTAATTTGCCACAGGAGATGCTCCCTACAGACACTCCAGCTGGACTGAGGACCACGCCATGTCTCTGCTGGCTGGGCTGCTGCTGTGGGGTAAGATGTCCTGGGGCTTAGAACCCCTGGGGTTCTAGGTGTGGTATGAATGGAGACTCACAGACTCTGTCTCTGCAGGTTTCACTCTGGACCCAGCCAGTGTTGCAGCCACCTGTATATTCAGGGATGCCATGGGACTGAGTGAGCATGGGTTGTGGGGAGCCCTTCTCCTAACAGCAGCAAGCTAATCCTGGTTCCTCTGCACTCCAGATGCTACCAGTTTCCCTATCCTATGGGCAGACCCTCAGTCTTGCTAGAGCAAACCTGGCACTGACATGTAAGGCACATAGGCTGCCAAAGACTTCCAGCTGTGCATAATGGGCTGGTCCAGGAGCTTTGCCCATGTTGATATACTTTACATGCCATACCAGTTCCCACCGGAAGCAATTACAAGTGACCTTAGGAGCCTCTACCACTGCCAATCAGGCTTGGACTGCTCTGGTAGTTAGACAGAGATAAGAAATCTCATGGAGGTGGCAGGGCCAGGTAACCAGGACCATCATGGAGTCAGGAGGCAGCAAAGGGAAGTAGATGGTGGAGCCTCCATCCATGTTCCCTGGTTTCTCTTAACCTCAGTCAGTTCATCTGTCAAGTGAGGATATTTATGTTGTCTCCAGAGGTTTATGGGTATGTCCTATAGAGGGATGGAGACGGGCCAGGCACAGAATAGTGTCCTGTACCCTTTCTCTTGCTCCTAACTCCACCCCTACCCTTGCCTCCTTTATATTTTCTGAATCTGGAGTCTGTACTCTCACTGACTCCAAAGGGAGACTGAAGCACTCAGCAATTGTGCCCTCCCCCATCCACAGAGCCCTTGTACCCGCCCCGGCTTTTTGCTGACCCAGTGTCCTGGATGACACCTGGCCTGACCACATTCTTGGTGTGCCTTGGAAGAGTTCAGGGAGTAACCTTCGTGCTGAAGCGGGAAGATAATGGTTACCAGGAGATAGCTGAAACCGATGGTGTCCTGGCTGTAACTGAGCCAGGAGACGAAGAAAGGGCCATCTTTGTAGTCCACCAACCTGGTAACTACAGCTGCAGCTATTATATTCATGAAGAATGTGCCTCTTCTGAGCCCAGCCATATTGTGACCATCAAGGAGTATGGTGAGTGTTGAATCCCAGCACTGAAATGCTCTGGGTAGGACTTGATGCATAGTGTCCAAAGATAAGCAAGCCAGTTGTTCTTCCACTAAGTGGTCAGTGGAAGTTTGGGGTGAGACAGAGGACAGCTCTGAGTGGAACCATAAAAAGCAGGGTGTCCTGGACTCCTGACTCAGTGATCTTCCCTGCCTTACAGTCAAACCGCTTCCACCCGTGTTGACAACCACAGAAGATTCCACAGTAGTCCCACCCCGGATGGCCCAAAGGATCCTTGTTTGTGTGGCTCCTCTGAATGATGTTGAATTTCAGCTGAGGCAGGGCGAGTTGGTGCTGAAGGTCCCCAGCATCAGCGCCAGCCCAGAGAGAGTCAGCTTCTATCTGAAAATTTCAGACATGGGTGACCAGAGCCCTTTCACATGCCGCTACCGTCTAAACAGTATATCGGACTGGTCAGAAAGCAGCAATCCTGTGGAGATAATGTGGAGTGATGGTGAGCCTCACTACAGGGCTGCAGGCCAGGGCAGGCAGAAAAGGCATAGGTGGTGGGCAGAAGTGAGCAGGATGGGGCCTCAATATCAGAATCCCCAAACCTGAGAACATTGTCCAGGCAACCTGAGTTTGCCAAGCTTCAAATAAGACAATTGACACAGCAAACTTGACACCTGCAAAGAACTGGATCACCACAAATGTCAGGCACAGGTCCTTATGGAATACCACTTCTCAGAGTGACCTTGCAAGAGTAATATGGATTTGCCTCCTGCCCAAGGTTTGCCAAGGTTGAAAGGCTGAGGCACAGTATTAAGTATTAAGTATGGTGGTACTGGCTGGCCTTCAGCAGCAAAGAGAGAGAGAGAGAGCTGGGAGGTCACTTTAGGCAAAAGACTTAACCAAAGCATGGGCTGGACCACTCAGGGGGCTCTTACCATGCCTTCAGGCTGGGTTGATGGGTCTGATCTTCCACAGAGACTCTACAAGCCCCAGCGTTTACTGCAGAGCCTTCATCTAATGAGAGTCTCAAGGCTGGTTCAACAGTGCAGCTTCGATGTACTGCACCCAAAGCACCCAAGGCTGGCCTGCGCTTTGCCCTGCATTGGGAACACCTAGGTGAGCGCAGCCTGCTCCAGACACTGAAGTCTTCTGGTAAGGAAATTGTCTTCCAGCTGCACAACCTCACTGCGGCAGACTCTGCCAGCTACAGCTGCATCTACATTGAACGGCAACCGCCCTTCTCAGGATCTGCTCCCAGCAAGCCTGTGGAGCTGATGGTGAATGGTGAGCTGGGCACAATCACCACGTGGAAGGGAAACTCAGTGAGGTGCTAGAGAAGGGAGCTGTGATCCCATGAAGGGCCATCGTTTCTGGGTTGTGCTTTAAAAAGGTCTTGGACTCTGAGGTCCTTGAAGTGGGCTCCCCCAGGTGAGGCATGGCACTCTGGTCTGTTTCTCAGTCTAAGTGGAAAGGTGGCAAGTAAATCACTCAAGAGTGTTAGGATTCAAGATTATAATATTCAGGTGCATCCTCCTGGGCACCTGTGCAGAGTTTCCCTGTGATGCATGCATGACAGCTTAACTCATACCTGTGACTGCCTGGGATGACCTGGGGCTGTCCCCACAGGCTTGAGCTAATGTGTAACTTTACAGAGTCCTGGAATTCCTAGAGTCTATTTGTTCCTCTGATTTCCTCATCAAGGTCTCCATGGGTCAGAGGTCATCCAGGCAGAGACCAGGCAGAGGCTCCAGCCAGGCTTAAGTTTGACCACAGACCTTTGAACCATGCTTCTGACAGAAGCTGTTTCCTGAAAGATCTCTTTACCCCTCTGGGGAGGCAGTGAATCTCTAGAACAAGCCAAAGCCTGGGAGAAGATCTCATATGATGATGTTGGGGGTTGCACACCTAGAGGAGATACAAACTTTATTGAATGCGTTCCCAAAGAGCAAGGCAACAGAGGGAACTGTATGATTCAGAGTAGGCAGTGCAAAAGAGGGAGCCAGAGTAAGCTTGCCATGGGGCTTGGCAGGAAATGTCCCTAACTGAGTGCTATCCCTCACACCCCTCCAGGGCCACCCCCACCACCCACGCTCCAGGCTCTATGGAGAAATAAAGTATTTGCTGGCGATGACGTTGTCCTACGCTGCCAGAGCCCCGTACCTGGGGTCACTATGGAACTGCTGCATAATCTCAGATTTGTGCCCCACCAGATACTCAGAGTACATAACACCTGGAGTGACCTGGGACTGACTTCCGTTGGTCCCCAGCATACTGGCAACTACACCTGCCGCTATATCTCCTGGTGGACCGAGCCCTTTTACTCAAAGCTCAGCAACCCCGTGGAGCTCCTTGTAGAGGGTAAGACGTCCAGGGCTGTGATTGGGTTTTGCCTCTTGATCCTTGCTGGCCTGTGCATTGGTGAATTGTGTGAGGTAGCCTGGCACACAAAGGCCCTGTGGCAATTTGCTGGGTCAATTCACCCGTTTCTTTGTCTAGGAAACTGAAGTAGCTACAGACACAGGATACAATGTTTTTCTTGGAAAGAGCTGAACACAGGCTCCTCTTCTTCCTGCTGCAAGATGGATTTTCCTCAAACTCCCTGAACTTAATAAAGGTCAACCAAGAATTTGTTTAAAGTGTTTTTAAGATGTAGGCTCAGGGTTGATCCTAAGGGCTGAAAGGGGAAGGCCTGGTCCTTATCCCTCATCTCTCCAGATCCCCTTCTCTTTCCCTCCTTTGTCTGGCTGCTTCATAGTTCCCAAGTACTTCTTTCCTTTCTAGCAGGAGTGTGCATGCAGCCTGGAGCTCTGGCCAAGCCCATCTTAGCTTGGAAGGGACTGTCCTTACCCTAGCAGTAAGTTGGAAAATGCTACATTAGAGTTCTGGCTGTGTTTTTAGGTTTTACAAATATGCTCTGATGGATGGCATCAGAGTGTGTCTAAATCAGTGCATTATCTGAAGTGACTCAACTAGAACAAACCAAACAGCAAAAAATCTTTAGGGCTTGGAATATTTTGTTCCCTTCAGGCCTCAGTGGAGCCAGAGACTGAGACCTGAAGAGTTGATCCCTGAAGCAGAACAAGGATCCTCAGCTCAGAACCTCCTTACCTCCCTGCCGAGTATCCCATCAAAACTCCGATGTTTCTGGTCCCCTCAATAACTTAGAAAATTTTCATGTCTTCCTGCTAGCACTGCTCCTTCAGTGCCCTTGTTCAGAGGGCACTTCCTTCTCCCTTTGCATCCCACTTGGATATTAAAATACTGGCTCATGATTCAGATCTGAAGAATCATTTCATTCATTCACTTTTCCCAACAATTTCTAATTAGAAGTTCAGAATAATCCAGAGGCCAATTTGGTTAGCGGCGATCCCAAAGTTCAACAAAATGTGGTCCGAATTCTTAAAGAATGCACAGTCGGGAGCAGAGCAACGGCTTAATGAATGAAAGCTCTTACCCGACAAACATGACAACCTCAGATGAGACCCAGAGCCCACAATAAAAGTAAATAAATAAGAAGGAGGATGAGGTGGCATGCATCTGCAATCCTAGTGTTCTTACAGTGAGATGGAGGAGAGACAGGAGAAGAGAGGACCACCTAGCTTGGAGGACAAAGTGATCAGAAAGAAGAGACATCCTGCCTCAACATGGTAGGATGAGAAAACAAACTCCCAAAAGTCAACTTCTGATTTGTGTGGACACAACCTTCCACACACCTACCCTCACATCTAATAATACATGAAATACACACATCTAACAATAAATGAAGAGCTTTGTTAAGTGCAACAGGATGCAGAGTAAGATGAACTCATAGCATAAGATGCAGAGGAAACACGGTAATGACCTTACAAGGCTGCTGCATAGACTTCCATCTTCAACACCTTGAAAACACCATGATAGGTCACACAAGGCTCTTTGGCATTGTTGACTCCTTACATAGCTAGAGATGTAAAGGAGAAAACAGGGATTCTAAGAGGTAGCAACCATTTCACCTAATATCATTATTTCCAATTCAGAAATGAGAAAACACTAAACACATGTCCCAACAAGGGGTTAACAAACAGCAGAGCCGATTTTTATTCCAATACATATCAGCCCAAGGCATGTCTCTTCATCATTAACTCAGCCTGCCTTTAATTTGTCCTAGGAATCCAGCCACCAATGATCCCAAGGATGACTCTATTGTTTTCATCTTGAGACAGGATCTCACTATATATCCCCAGCTAGCTGTGAATGCCTGACCTTCTTAATCCTCCTGCCTCAGTATGCAACTCACTGGGATTATAGTCATTTGCAACTGTGCCCAGTGCTATTTTGAAGACTCAACAACAGGAAAAAACAGAGTGGTATGGGCTGTATGGGTTGTATGGGTGGAGTCCTAAGCAAACAGAATGTTGCCAGCGCAAGCAGGGCTTGGTGTGAGGCTGGGAACACTCTCTGATGGGATAGGCCTTACCATGAAGCAGGTCTGCCATGGTGCCCATGGAGAGTGTGTGTGGTGTGAGCTGAGCATCAGTGATTTGAAAGTGGAACAAACTTGAGGCGATTTCTGAATATTTTGGTCACTAGGGGAGTGTCTTTTGACAACATAATCAGTGGGTACTCACTTTTCATCTGTACAATGGGTACAACACTGTCTACTTCATGGGGCTGTGATAAGGGTGAAATTAATTAATCATAGGTGGGAGCATGCATAATTTGTTTCCTGGGACACCACCTGAGCTGAATTCTCATGAACTTCTATGCCTTCCAAAGGTTTTTCATTATGCTAAGGAAGTGGGCCAGGGGCCATCCATTTCCTCTGCCACAGAGTGAGCAGAAGTCTGAGACCCTTTTCCATATGGTTAGTGAGATCCTGGCAGCAACATTGCCAGGGAGAGGCTTGGGACAAATGCTCACCTGCTCACCGTATTGAACAGAGCTTGTGAGAGGCAAAATAGGAGGAATAGGGTCCATCTTAGAAGCCACCACAGGAGAGAGAAACTACCCACCTTCGTAGGAAAGAGCAGCTAATTGTATCATTAAGAATACTTAGCATAGCCCCAGTGCTTGCTCAAGCTAATTAATTCTGTTCCAAATCCTGGAAAAGAGATGACTGAGTATGTCAGAGAAGAGCTCTATTTCTAACTAGGGATAGGAGAAGCATGTTGTCCACAATGTTTGATGAAGACAAAAGCTGCAACACTGCTTCCTAGAGCCAAGTTACTCTGGACAAGAAGAGACTATTAAGCTCTGGTGGGTATTTAACCATTTACCACATGTGTCTTTAAATTGCCCAAGGAAATAACAACAGAAGAAATTCCGGTTTGTCATTTTCATTCTAACAATGTGCCCCAAGAGACAGTACCAAGAAATTATAGGGTTTGTTAAGCTAGTGTGATGGTTGCAATCAGTTTTACCTCGTTCTCTGGAACTCAGAACCAAGCCCTTGTGTGAAGATATGACTTGCAGTTAGTGGCTCAATTCCACAGCCCTTTTACCCTGTGTTTTGCCCAGTACAGTTTAGGAATGCTTACAAAACACACATAGGACATTGTCCGCTATGAGAGATTAGAAGAGACAGACAAAGTCACAGAGTAATAGAAATACTGAGAGCATGTGCGACCGTACACACACACACACACACACACACAAACTCAACAACAAAAACAGATAGATGTGTGAACATGGTTCAATACTGTTTGGAAAGATGGTTAGCTACAATAACATCAAAGAAATGGTTGGTAGAGTAAAACTCCATCCTCTAGGCATAACATGACCACTAGTGTTTGAAATCAGAGCAGAGCTTGAAACCTCCCAGCAAGACACCCTCAAAATACCACATTAACAGACCTGTTAACATTCTGTGGTAGGACAGGAATCATCAGCTCCTCACTAGACAATCTACCTTCCATTCTCATGTTTCAACTGCTTGGGCAATGCTATAGTTAGAGAAAACGGGAGGTTGATGGAATAGGGACTCAAGTGAAAGGGCACTTTCCATATATTGTCACCGATGTCAACATGGAGCTTTTCAGTGACACAGCTCTCACTGAGTCACCTATGTTCCTAGAAGAATCCCTCACTCATGCTCCTTCCAATAACCCAACACCCTCACTGGTTCAGGATGTAGACTTGGAAGGAGACATGTCTGAGGTCGGCCAGTGTCCAATCTGAAAAAAAAAAAGGACATTTCTATATAGCTTCCAGAAAGTGTACACAACCTTTGTTCAAGTACAGATGAGATGTACAGCTTCTTTATAGTACAGGAAAGCAAGGCACATACAGAACTTGACCATAGTTCCCTGAAGAGATAGGAGTTTCAAGTTGAAAGTGACATGTGTCATTACAGAGGACTAGTGGCTGTACACATAAACACATATATACATAATCTAGATAGGGAGGGCCCCAGGAATGAATATGGATGAAGGAAGTAAGAAACCATATTTGCCTTCCAAGGTAGTGACAGGGCTGACAACTTCTTCCAGGGTTTCCTCTCTCATGTGGTGGTATTCCAGTTGGTCGAGATGGAAATCTTGTCCTGCATCCCAGAGAGCTGTGGGACGTTATCAGCCCTCATTCTGGGCAGGGTGGAAGGAAGGAAGTTCTGGTACTTAGGTTCATCCTGACTCTAGACTATTCCATTCACAATAGTCTCAAAAGTTCTGGCTCCTGCTCTGAGGTGGGCACGACACTGCAAAAGGGGCTGTGCAACCTCCTCCCTAAAATACAGAAAACATTCTGACATACCGATTTAGCTTTAAAAAAATCTTGGAGGGAAGAGGTACATCTTTTGAGAAGGCATATCCCTGCTCCTAACAGACTGTTTAGACATATAACACACATTTCTCTAAAGCCTGGAAATTATGTCTGTTTCTTTAATGGAAAATGCCCTCCACAGAGGTTCTCAACCATGGTAGCATTCTATGGAGACAATCCTCCTAGAAAGCCCATGTCCTAGATTCTCTCTTTAAACAATTAGCATCTCATCTCTAGCTTATCCAGGGTCACAGTTGTAGGGGGAGGGCTCTGGTGTGTGTATGATGAGCTGCTGCATGTATATATGGAGTCTGCATGTGGTCCTTGCAAAGTGCAGTAGACTGGAGAAAATTCACGTCTGTGTCTTCGCTCCCAAGAATGTGACTGGTCATCTTAATGTTTCAATCTTCTTAATGAAGGGAGACAACAGAACTATTTATTTGTAAGTTCAAGCATAAGTACAGTATTCCAAGTGTATCCTACTTGTTGGGAGCCAATAGACGTCATGACACCCTCCGTTCTTTCCCCTGATGGTATAATTATAAATACAACTGCCACTACCCAATCACTCATACCCAGTAACTTGACTCATTAGCTCATCTGGTAAGTTTCATGGCTGGCCTCACTTATGTGAACCATTCTCTCTTAAGTGAGAGGTTAACTTCTGCCCACTAATATTCTCCTTTAAACCATGCAAGTATATGGAATCCTTGAGCTGTATTTCCCACAATCCTGCATCAGCTGCCCTCTCTGGTCCTTTGCCTACAGGAAACATTGTGAAGATACTAGAAACCCAAAGAAGGGATAGTGGGTTTCTGTTTCGGTATACATTTCATTTGATACCTCCTTCAGTGCTAGGAGGTGATGCAAATTGTCTAGTATATGCTACTGCAGGGAGCGGGAGCAGCAGCAGCAGCAACAACACCTCCTCGATCCAATAGTTCAGCATCATAAGCCTCCCACGCCTCTCCCAAATACTGAGCCATGCTTCCTGGCCTATATAGCATGGCTCCCTTCTTCCTTTTCTTTCTGAAACTCTGTCCAAGCATTTTGATGATTTAACAACATTAAATCTCTCCCTGCTGGAAATTCCTGTAGGGCTACCTTTCTTCACTGGGCACCAATGACTCGTTTAATGCACAGCGAGATTAGGCAACATGTTCCAAAATAAACAGCAAGGGTAACTTAAGGCCTAATTTAAAAAGGACAGAACCCAGATTATAAATCAATCCAAGGCTCTGTAAGCACCTTGCAGAGAGACCCATTCACTGTCTTTCTCCCCCAGTATACATCCCGCAGTCCAGTGGAAAGGTGGCACCTCACACGGGATTGGCTAGTAGCTGCCATTGCTAATAAATGGAGGAGTATACATCACTTGCGCAACCTTTGTATAAAACTCCACTGTGATCTGCAGCTGCAGTGGATGTTAGATCAGTGAGTGAATAAATAATAAACAAATGAAAATGCTCTAAGTCTACAACAAATCAACCTGGGGAGTGAACTTCCCCCTGCCCGTACTCTTCCTGCTCTCAGATGCAGAGCCTGGCTGCACGTAGGCAACTGATTGCTCACATCCATTATATAGTATAAGCAGACAATAAACACATTTTTGTTAAGCAAATAAATCACAAAAACAATCAAATATACAATCAATCACACAACTCCGTGATGATGTTGACAATTCCAGCTTACTGATAAACAGTTTTCTAGGAATATGATGCAAAAGCAAAACACTGCATTTTCCTGAAAAACAAAGGCCTCTAACAGAACAGCCAGTGAATAATTATACATTATTATCTCTAACAGGGAAAAAATGTTACTCAGTCAACCTCAGGGGACCTCCTGTATGAACAGGAAAAACAATGCATCACAGATTCTCACCACCTATTTATAACCTGGGCCCACAAATGATCTGTTGCTAAGAGAGAAAAAAGTCATTAATCTCCTAACTCAGTGAGTAATTTTATATTTTGAATAAAAACAAAATAAACAAAACTAAGGTGGGAAATAAATCAGATATGCTGTAATTAATTTGAAAGAGGCAGATTTTCCTGCCTAACTCTCCCTGCAACTCCTGCCTCATCCATCAACGTAAAGTGCATTGGGTGACATGGAGATTTTCCATTCCCTTTTCAGACTGAATTAGTCAGTTGAACTTAATGGTGATTTGACAGGACGATGAAGGGTAAACATGAGTGATAGGATTATAACAGAGGCGGGAGAAAATACTTAATAAAGTTTGGCCATGTCCCTGCTCTGTGCTTAGGATCTTTTAGCCTGTGCTGTAGCTCTTCATTCATTTCGTCGTTGCTTTTCTCTCCAGGAGATCTTAGGAGGTTATTAATTCTTTTGCTAGAATCTGAAGATCATGCACATTTTCTAATCCATAATCTAATCTTTACAGATTCCAAGGGCTCAGCTTGAGACAGTGACTGATTTAGCTTACGTTGGCACAATAAAATGAACTGAAGCTCCAGGACCAAACTCCTGGGCACCTGTCCCCAGCCCTGTGCCACACAGCTTAAAATGACAGAAATACAGCCAGAGAGTGGCAAAGCAGTTGCTCCCTGAAGGCAGTCTTGATCTTAGAGCCCCTTTTGTGGGGCAGATTCCTGTATAATCATGACGTTGAAGGCTGGCTCTTCCTTTCTGAGGCTCCATATTCTTCATTCTGTTCAGACAGTCCTCCTTCACCCATATGTCCTCCCTAGACACCTCTTCGGGTATGCAGGCTTTGTTCTGCCTTCTAGCGCTGCTGCTGTTACTTTCTCTTTGTTTACTTTGGCACATCTCGATAAAAGAGCACGTTTCTAGAATAGTTAGTAACTGATTCAGTGGCAGGAGAGGTAGAAGAAGAAGACTGGTTGGGTTTTATGTATCTCACATGGCTCCCTTCAGTAGTATGAACAGAGCTCTTTGAGAGTGAGCATAGAGAAAGCAAGAGAAATAATACATACCAGATGCTTCCACTCTACGGAAAGCAGAAGTAAGCAGACAAACAAAAGCCCAGTGGTGACAGATTTTTACAGAACAAAGTAAGAAATGGCATTACAAAATAATGTATAAGTATTATTGTATGTTCTAGTGTGGGAATTTGAATATTTTGATAATGTTGGTGATTGAACCTAGAGCCTCTGTTCACTCTACCTTTGAATTATGCTCCCAGATTTATATGAAACTTTTATTACATTTTGTGATAAGAGACATGTATTATGTTCCTAAGAAAAAACAACACACAGTTACTATTTTTAATTAATTTATTTTTTTATGAATTACAGTTTATTCACTTTGTATCCCAGCTGTATCCCCCTCCCTCATACTCTCCCAATCCTACCCTCCCTTCCTCATCTCCTCCCATGCCCCTCCCCAAGTCCACTGATAGGAGAGGTTCTCTTCCCCTTCCCTCTGATCCTAGCCTATCAGGTCTATTTTTAACAGAAAGTAATACACACAAGCAATTGCCCTTCCTATTTGAGAAACAGTCTAAAAAATTTATGTCCAAGTGTTCTCTTTTAGCATGCAAATACTGGACTGTTGAGAGGAGCTGATGACCCTCAGTTTTTGTAGACATTTTGCTTTCTTTTTTCTATACGTTTTCAGGGATAGATGTGAGGGGATGGGCTCTGGATGGTTTTCACGGGTCTCTGAAATATTCTTTGTGGGTAGGGGAAGGAATAAGTACTGAGACTCTCCAGTGTTTCAGCTGTTTGCTGGATCATATAGGCTATCCTTTGTTGGAACATGGACCAAGAATGGAGTTGTGTGAAGAGAAATCTAATGCTTATGAGAAAACTCCAAGAAAACAAGACAAGAGTCTTGTGACCTCAGTTTCTTCAAATATAAAGCATTGTTCTTGGATTGTGTTTTCATGCCTCTCACAGGAGTAGCTGATAGGTGTGAGTTTACTTTAGATTATTTATTATAACTATTGTGACTTGTTGATATGCTACTATGACAAAACATGCTTTTGCCATGTGCATCTTTCTGACCTGTGCAGCCTGCCCTTGTGACTGTAAGCTTTACACACGTGACCCTCTAAACCCTCAGAGTATAGATTGTTTCATGTGCTGGCTGAAGTTACCTATTGCATGAGACATGTCCACCTCATTGATCAACTCGATTCTCGCAGGTCCCACCACCTTTAGGGCAGTGAGAAATCCGGTTTGTTTATCATCCCAGCTCTGAAACACTTATGCTATTTTAGGAGCTCAATCAGACATGGTCCTGTGCCCAGGCTAATGCAGGTGGGCAGTAGTAATCAAGGAACAGAAAGAACCAAATTCTGTCTTCTGACCTTCTCCCTCACTGACATGCACATCTCACTACTGCCTAAAAGATTAGAGCTAAAGCCCTCAGTATCTCTGCACATGAGCTCAGTGATAACATCAACACAGAACTGGGAAAGTAAGAAAGAAGTTCACGTGTGGATTCTAAACTCATAAAATCCTTTTAAAATAGGAAAGTTGGACCCAGACATAGATTATGGTAACACAATGGATGTGAGACACAGACCGGCTAAGGTCATTACAAGGTAAGACAAGGTAAGGAGGGAATACTGGACAGATATTTCCTCCATAGCTCTCCAGTGGAACCAATCATTGATCTTTGACTTTTACCCCTCAGGATTCTGAGAGAGAAAAATAAACTAATGTTCGAGTCATTCATTTGATGGTATTTTGGTATGGAAATTCTATCAACACAGTAGGGACACATAAATGTCAGTTTGGGTGATAGAAAGATGCCCTCAGAAACACGGGGGGGAATTAGGGTAGTCAGTATAGAAGTATGAGGCTCAAAGGCAGATGGAAGAGAAGACAGGTTCAGGGTGAGGGTTCTATGAAGCTAGCTTGCTTTTTGCCTATACCAATCCTGCTTCCACAAATAGCTCTTTGGACACAAATTATTCAGAAGCCTACTAATTGAAACCAGAAATGCATTGTTTAATTTTTTGCAACAGCTGCACCTTTTCAATTCTTTTGTGTTATGCCAAATTTATGATATTAAATTTTGATATTCAAATATGTGCATGATTTTTCATTCCTTGAACATACAACCACTTTCTCTTCCAGACTAGGCAAGAGGAAAGGGAGCAAAAAGGAGTAAGCTAAAAATGATATCCTGATTTCTGCATCTAAGTGGCTGCGTGACCTAGAACCAATCACTTTCCTGCTGGAGAGTATAAGTGTCTCCTGTGTGTAGTGGTAGGGATGACCTGCATGTTCTTTAACGCTCTTTCAATTGACTGTAATCTCAAACCTGCGTGTCTCACAGGGAGGAGGGAGGCGAATAAAGAAAAACAGACAGCTAAGGAAGAATTACCTTTGTACCATAATCAATGTGAGATCTTGAATGGGTATTGGAGCAGTGGGAAAGTGAACTTTACTCAGCACTGATTGGCACATGGCCTTGACAGGTTTTTTGAGACATCTAAGAATCCCAAGCTAGAGAACTTCATATTGACTGCTCTCTAGTCCCTTCTGTAAATGACAACATTTCAACATAGCATCCACTTCAAAATTAAAGATTTTATAACTGCAAAAGCTTCGATTATTTACTTCTGTGGCTGCTTATGTGTGATTCTGTGAGAATTTGTGGGCATTCACATATGTACCTTGACTTCCAAAGTTTCCCAAACAAATTCCTAGCCTTTCTTTGGAATAACGCGGTGCCATGGAAAGTGGGCTCTTTAGGACTGATCACTTTTTTATGCCCCCCTCTGGATTTCTGCTGCTGGCAAAAGCATACATGGATGGATGTCACTTTTACAGTCTGTTCCACAAAGCAACAATTTCCTTGCTATGTCTCCCCACTGACATCTACCCAAGAGTCCTTTGACCGAACATGGAAATAAATTGAATCAAAAGTTGACTTATTATTTTCCTGGCTCCCTTCTTGACCACCTCCACCAATAAAATCAAGCAGAATAAGAAATTACTGTTATGTGGTAGGTATGAAATGCCCCCCCAAAGGCTCATATACTAAAATGCTCAATTCCCAGAGAGTGATGCTGCCTCAGAAGCTTGTGGAAGATGTTAGTAGTGGATCCAAGGAAGTAGAACTGAGTCTGTGGGAGACAGGCCTTGAGGTTTATAGCCTAAAGCTACTTCTTGTCCATTCTCTGTTTCCTGATCTGTCCTGATGTAAGCACCCTTACTCTTTGCAGTCACAGATGGAAATCACTCTCAGTATTTGCCTTCCCCTCCGTAATATACTAGCCCATGAACCACACAATCATTTATGTTACTTCTCATCAGAAATTTGGTTGAGCAATAACTGCCATAGCTGTCAATGCCAGACCTTTATGCAAAATCATCAGAAGGGTGCTGTGGTCTGACAACAGCACAGACTCCTCAGCTTAAATAAAATTTTGTTAAAAAAAAATAATTTTCTTCTTAAACTTTAGTGGGATGGCCAATTTGCATATAAAGTATCCTGATGCAGGAAATGACATTCCATAGCCTTTAAAATTTTTTCAAGGCTAAAAGCATGGCAATTCTGTCCATATTGAAGAGAAAGATAATTACTTATTAGGGAGGTTATTATAAGATACAACGCTCTGCAAAGGACTGTAAGACTTTGGGTGTAGAACTCTGTCTTGCAAGGATTTGACTCTTTTTCAGGCTGGTTACCTCTTCCTAACCTAATGGTTGAAGTGGTTGGGGACTCTATTGATGAAGAAGAGGGAATGTACGCGAAGCATCTGATTTCAGTCTCGTCCAGGAGCTTCTTAAGTGAGCAACTAAATAAACAATAAAAACACTTACTGCCTTCTCAGTAATGAAAGTTTTGGTTTCTTTTATGTGTTTTGTTTGTTTGTTTGTTTGTTTGTTTTGCTTTCTTTCCAAATGTAAGATGTGGAAATATTTTTGGTTCGTCCTCAGTTGAAAACAAACTTGTCAAGGTGCACATGATCTTGGTCATCTGAAAACAGACATGTGAGAGGGCATGTAATGTTTTGCTGGAAGCTGTCTTGGGCAAGGGCTGTTTTTTTTGTTTTGTTTTGTTTTGTTTTTGTTTTTCCAGCTAGGAAAACAGCCTCGTGTGGA
This sequence comes from Meriones unguiculatus, assembly GCF_030254825.1. Classification (NCBI taxonomy): domain Eukaryota; kingdom Metazoa; phylum Chordata; class Mammalia; order Rodentia; family Muridae; genus Meriones; species Meriones unguiculatus. The sequence continues at coordinate 39,901,546 of NC_083356.1, read as the reverse complement.
CTCTGAGAAGGGATAAATCAAGCCCACGGACAGTGAAACAACAATTTTTCTTTGAGACACTTTGTAAGATTCATATTACCTTGCTAGTCTTCGATTTTCACACACCACTTCTCAAGAGAAACACTCCAGACCAGAGAACTTCTCATGGTACTCTGACTGAATTTTGCAACTTTCGCTCACACGTATGATTCAGCAGCCTTGCTGCTTTTGCTGAATCATGTTGCTGTTGTTAATTCATGTTCCTGTTTGATGTCTGCTATTTGACTGGATGGACAAGGAAGAGTGGAATCGCTCCAAGGAACTACATCTAAAAAGAACCAGAACTTCTCCCTCCACCCCTTTTCCTTATAACCTTCTTTCTTGCCTACCTCTGGTCAGTGGGTTGGAAGGGAGGCAGAAGCATTTAAGAACCCTAAATAAAGTAAGATTTCAGAAAATCTAAGCCTACGCTTCTTCCCTAAGGCTCAGGGACCATTAAGGAGAAGGGAGCAGAAAGATCTAAGAGCCAGAAGAAAGGAAGTACTGGAGCAAAATAATGTCTTCTGGGCATGGCAGGAACACTGCACTCATAAACTCCCAGCAGCTCTGGTTGCATAGGATCAAGACAGTTAATACTCTAGCACTGAGGAAGAAGTGCTCAGGAAATTCCACCCCTAAAAGAGAAGTGATTGACAATTGACATGGAAGAAAGAACTCTGTCATTTCTCTCTAAGGCCATTTCTTCTGGCTCCTGGTAGGTCAACCATGCCTCAGTAAGGGGCTTACACATAGAAGTATATGGACAGCAGAAACCAGCGTTGGTGGATTACTATTTTTTTTAAATGATACCAAGTTGTGGGGTAGAAAGATAAGGTGAACTTCAAAGGAATTAGGAAGAATAGTGGGGGTGTGAATATGATCAAAATATATTGTATGGATTTCTCAAAGCATTGTAACAGTATTTTTAAAAATTAATTACTACCTATATTTTGGGAACTTATATTGAATTACATGAAAGTTATTTCACTAAATGTATTAGATACCCGTGAACTAGAAATTTCTGGTTTTCTTGAAGACTGAGTTTTGTCATGTGAATATTTTGCTGCAACCTGGGCACATGATGTTTTGCCTAGGTTGGCTTGTGAGAGGGCACATGATGATTTGCTGTGAGCTCTCACCTGTGATGGGCATGACTTTAGCCAACTGAGAAAACCTGTGGGTACACTCTGAGGAGAGGACATATATAGAGGCCCAAGCACAGTGCAACATTGCTTTTTGGATCAACATCAGTGTGCCGATCTTCATGCTTCAACACTTGACTTCGCAGAGAAATGTTCCGGAGAGCTTTTCTGGGCAATCCAACTGAGTCTTCCAGCTCTGGCTGACTTTGCGTTGTTGCTTGGTGTTGGCCTTTAGAGTGGATTGCTGGTATCCTGACAACTGAATATGGTAGTCATCTAACAACACAATCAGCAGGAAGTACATAAAAGAGGACTACAGCCCCTTTTGCTACTAATCTCCTACCTAAGGTTGCAGGGAGGCAGGGTTGGAAGGGAGGTGAAGGTGCTTAAGAACCTTAAAGTAGATTTGGGGAAAAAAAAAGTAAACCTACATTCCTGTGGTGGTTTGAATATTGTCCCTAATAGTCTTGGGCATCTGAATAACTGGTCCCCAGTTGTTGATGGTTTTGTTAGGATGAAGAGGTGTGGCCTTGCTAGAGTTAGTATGTCCAGGTCTTTGAGAGCTTACAGATTCCTGCCATTTCTAGTTAGCTCTCTGCTTCATGCTTGTGGTTCAAGGTGTGAGGCCTCAGTGTCCTACCCTTGCACTATGACTTTCCTCCATCATATGTGCTCTAACAATCTGGAACCATAAGCCCAAATAAACTCATTATTCTATAAGTTGACTTGGTCATGATGTTGGTTACTTGGTCAGAGAAAAGTTAATTCTACTTGTAGATGTCCATTCCATGACTCATAACTTTGGATGATACATGATCATCAGATTTGGGCATACACTATCAACACGCAAACACTTGTAAACTGTGTGTAATGTCCATGTACTCTTCCTTCTCTTCTTCATCTGCCAATTTTCACAGCAGGTCCATGGAACAGGTTCCACCATTGACCTCCTTTTGTATCAAGAAACTGAGTGTCAGGGATGTCTGTCAACTTCTGCTAAATCCATAAAAATAACAAGTATCAAGGCTCAGTTAACACTGAGTTTGTACTCTCAGAAATTAGAGTTTGACCTCCACCGTCTACTGCTATTGCAACCCCAAAAGAGAAGGAGGGATCCATTAGTGTGTCTGCATTCCCAAGGATTAGCATGGTGGAATTAGCATCACCTCATTTAGAAACAGTCTGCTGAATTTTAACAGTGCAGCAATATGGGACATCTAGAACCAAAGAAAGAAGACTAGAACCTAAACTACAGGTTTAAATGTTAAACTACACTGCCTCCATATTTTATAACATGAGATGATTTCTATTGAATCAGTTTCCTATTGATGCTATAGCAAAATACCACGCATTTAGTGGCTTAAAGCATAGCCATTTTATTACTTTATGGTTTAGAGTCTTAAATGGCCATCATTAGACTAATAAAAAGGCGCTGTCAAGACTGCATTTCTTTTTCTGTCTCTAGGGTTAAAGAAGAATATGTATTTATTCTTTTGAAAGTTATCCCTATTTCTTTGCTTTGTGGCCTTTTCTCTTATGTTCAAAGCCCATGATGCTGGACCAAGTCCTTATACTGTCATTTCTAGGGTTCTACCACTCTGTTACCCTCTTTCCCCATTAAGGATAAACTCTATAAAATTATATTAGACTAATCTGGATAACCCAGGATCATTGCCTTATTTTAAGTTCAGCTGATCTGTAGGCTGAAAGAGAAAGATGAAATTGTCCAGGCATGAGATTTTGAAACATCAAGGCCCACCACCACACTTCCTCCAACAAGACCATACCTCCTAGTCCTTCTAATCCTATCAGAGTTTCATTCCCTGGTTGGAATATATGTACATTTTTTAAATAATAAAAACACAAATAACTGAAAAGAAACATCACAGTAGTCTGTAATTCTATGCACGAAGAACTCATATGGTCATACACAGCCAATGAAAATAGTCCATGTCACACAAGAAACCTGATGGTTTGATAGGTTAAATGACCTTCCAGCTACACTAAGAAACAGGACCTTGATAATCATAATGAGTCTTGATGATCTCAATGACTATTTCAATTTAAACCAGTAAACATGGGTTAAGCTCTGGTAAGGGGTAGATATTAAGAAGATAGAAAGCTTGATCTTAAGGAGAATAGATCAGAGTCTTACAAAATATTTTCTTAGATGGCAGTTCTGGCTTTGGTTTAGCCACTTACAAAAGAATAAAGGTACAATATCTGAGTCTCTAGATGCCAGACTCTTCATCTATATGATAAGATCAAGAAATGTCTTCAGTTAATCATAGAAAGCCAGAGGATCAGATGCAGTCATGTAAGCCAAAGCCATTATGATTGGGGGGAGGGGGGTTAGAAAGAAACAAATGCAACTCCTATCATTATAGTGTGAAGATAAAATGCTCCAAGGAGTAAATATAGCAAAGTACAATGATTTATTTGAATAGCTATGAAAACATCATCATCACATTCCTATGTTAAAGAGGAATTTAAGGTATTACCAACTCTTCCCTCATATAGAATGTCATTTTAGTATTTCCACTCCATTCTTCTGAGTCCTCCAGTTTTTCTTCATGAAAGAGCCTCAACAAACTTATGTATAAAAAGCTGACCCTAAGAGCATCCAGAGCATTGCAGACCAAGTGTAGAGAATCTTGCTCATCAGACTAATGCCTCCTTACCCTGAGTACGTGCTTTTTGCAGAGGAATTCCTGTTAATATGATGGCTTGTAAGTTGTCATGCAGTGTGTTAGTAATAGATGAAAACTGATGGTGTCAGCTGCCTGTCAACTTTTAACCTGTGTTCTGCGGGATCTGGTCCAGTTTCAACCACTGCCACGTAAATACTACAGGCATCTGATGTCTAATCAGATCTGACCCCAAATAGAGTCGGTGGGTCCTTGTCTTCTTAATTATAACTCCCATGTATGACTAGCCATCACTTCCTCTTGTCTGGTTCCTCTTGATCTTTAAAATTCAAGACTTCCCCGATTTCCCATTTAAATTTGAGATCCATAGTTTTTATTAGACACGTGGTCAGTAATACACAAGCCCCTTGATATGGGAGCACACTCCCCTATTTGGCATCTACTAAGTCCTAGAACTTCAAACTATACTTTTCACTGTCTGTGTTTGGCTGCATTAAGAGCTGCTGGGGCATGCCTGACTCTGGATGATCTCTCACTAGTGGTTTATGCATATTTGCCAAATTAAAAATGGATGTTTGTCACAGAAAATAAATTATTTACTCTACTCCTTTTTTTAAAAAGAGGTCAGTTTAGGTTTTGTTGTTGAGGCTTTTGTTTGTTTGTTTGTTTGTTTTGTTGGGTGTTTTGTTTTGAGTCATCGGAGGACTCATTGCTAAGCGCTGTGTGGGTTTTGAACTTGCAGGTATAGAAACAGCACATAGAAATCTGTGTTGTTCACTGTTATTAAGGAGATGTAGAATGATAGGAATACAAAATCAGACATGGAGAAGTCTTTGAGGGAGGGTGGAAATGGGTGGCTGAATTCCTTTATAAAAGGCTTGCTACTGTAATATACACACAGGGAAACAGCATAGGTTGAAATACAATGAAAATTTTCATCCACACAAAGTTTTCTTTACTTACATAAAAAAATGGTTTTTCATCATGTAAGAGGCCCTCCCTCTATCCCCCACACGTTTCAAATGACAAAAGTATCCATTAGAATTGGAGTTCCTTGCTGCTCAGTTACTGAGAGGAAGACTATCAACAGTCCCTGGACTTTGACATCCAGCCAGCAGAGGGTGCAAGAGAGAGGACTTGACCCAGGAGCTAATGGTCATGAGAAAGCATATCCTCTGCCCACATCCCACTTTCGGATCAGTCTTCTGGCTGCACCTGCACTGCGAAGAGATCTGGGAAATGCAGTCTAGCCATGTGTCCAGGAAGAACAACAACAATAAAAACAAAAATAAAAAACCCACTTTTGAGGAACACGTGACTACCTAAAACCAGAAAGACTGAAGATGGAGAAATATTTTAAAAGCTGGTAAAACATACTCCTAAGCAAGCCCGAAAGAAGGGAAAGAACGTGAGAAAAGGAAGAAAAAAGCCGAGGCGTATTTGAAGGAGTCGGGGTGGGTAATGTTGGATGGTCTCCATTCCATTTTCTCAAAAATAACTCCAGTCTGTTGCCTTGTAGTGACTGTCCATGAGTGGGCATATTTGGGAAGAATGAGGAAGCTAATGTTCGGGCTGCAAAGGGAATGATTTTGAAAATGTGCATGCTCCCTTCAATTATTATTGCACTTGTCAGAACATGAGTGACACTCCTTTTGGATAACTGCTTTCACAGAAGATTCTCAGCCTTTCTCCAAAACTATTAGAGCCTCTTTTTAAGGAGAATGCCACCAACTAAAGACCTTCGTTAACAGCATAGCCATGGTCATGGCCCAGCTTATAAATCCAGTTGTCTCGTGTTTTACAAGTGGAGTGAATATGAGACAAGAAGAACGTGAACCTCAATTCAACTAGGAAACTGGTAAAAAAAAAAAAGAAAAAGAAAAGAAAAAAGAAAAACACCTTCTTTTTATCTCCTGTCTACTGCATACGTGGCCTGTCACACTAAATCCCCCTAAGCCCTCAGTAAGGTGAATGACAATTTATTGTTGTCAGTGAATGTCTTTGACAATTTGTTATTGTCAATAAAAATGGTGTTGGGCTAAATATCATTTATTACTTGCCCTATAATTATTGTAGATGTATTATTTAACCCACTAGCAAAAATAATAAGACACAGACACCCATTAGATTTTATAATTGTCTTATTTACTTTGGGCTGGGCAGATATTTCACCAATACTGTCTCAATAACCTCACCATCTCAATAACCTCCCAGCCCCCATCCAGTGCCATCTGCCTTAACCATTCCTAACTAGGCTACCTTCTGTCAATAATCTTATAAATATTTGCTTATATTGTTCATCTTGGTGTTTTTTGTTTGTTTGTTTGTTTGTTTTTTGTTTTTTCCGTCCATGCCATCTTTGGAGTCCTTCCTTCCGGCCCATGTGGTTCCTTCTCGATGCTAACTCATCATAGTGTCCTCCTTTCTCCTCTCTTCCCATCTTTCTGCCTTCTTCCCTTGATTCTCCTGTTCCCAGGTTTTAGGCCTTTTAATCAACCAATCATGTGTGATGTCTTAGGCAGGTTTACACAACAAGGATAGGTGTATCCAAGCAGTAACCACATCTTGAGGGCCACTAATTAGCATCAAAATACGAGCATAAGACCAACACTCAACAACAATTAATAGATAAGGAAGCAGAATTACCTGGACGACATAGCCAGGACTAAGACTCCATACTGCTGATAATATCAGCAGAAACAACCAAATAACCTCTTCTAATGTGCCCTGGAGAAAACTCAGAATGTCACCTAAGTTACTATAACCTTTGAGGCAAACAAACTGTGGCTTAGGAACCAACCAGTGTTCCTGCTTGGAGGATGGGGACAGCAAAGTAGGAAAGGTAAGTGACTTAATGTTGGCTTTCTTGGATACTGTGCAATAAGGACAGGGTTTACTCATAAGCATTCTGACAAGTCAGGAATGTGCCTCATCTCTCCATGTGTCTGTCTCAAGCCCATCTATCAGTTATACCCCACTGATTCTTGGCCATGCATTTGCCTTACATGGACTGATAAAAACTCCTGAGACAGAGCACATCTTTTGTAACCTATACATCTTATAGTATTGTTTCAAACACCCTTACACGGAAGCACAACTCTTTTGGCATGCCTGGAACTGGGCCAGTTGTAGCTCTTAGAATCATTCATTCAGGAAAATCCTCACTCTGGACAAGGTAAGACTACTCTTTCCCTATACTAATTCTGACATCTTTGTGTACCTACATCTTATAAGGCATTCTCTTTTTTATCCTGGAAAGAGAAAGATTGATGGTTCCGTGCTCTCCTGACTGAATTTAAAAAATGAAATAAAAGGAGGACTACATGACTACTCCTAAAGAATGGAGACGACTTCTATTGTAGATATAAGAAAGAAAGCAGGCAAAGGAAAGAGTCCAGGCTGAACATGGCCAGCAAACTAAACTGGAAGATGAGAAGAGGGTGGGGGGAGCAAGAGAGGAGGAGCCACCCACTAAAAGATGTAGCTCAGGACAATAGGAGTTTATGCCGTTGTCAGGAATCCATCATGTCAGTGGGTTGTTATCAGTCCCAAAGGCTTGATGGAGTGGAGGGATCTTTTTATTTTTAATACATTACCTATGAAGCCCAATAAAAACTAGGTACTGTTAAAGCAATTTTTACAAAACTGTGTTTGTTTCTTAGTTCCTCTCTTAGCCAGCTATCACACAAATAATTGAGACTCTTTTATATTATTTGTTTTTTGTTTTTATTTAATTTTATCATTAGTTACATTTTATTAACTTTGTATCCCAACTGTATCCTCCTCCCTTATTCCCTCCCAATCCTACCCTCACTCCCTCATCACCCCCCCTACCCCTTACCAAGTCCACTGATTGGGGAGGACCTCCTCCCCTTTCATCTGACCCTGGTTTAACAGGTATCTTCAGAACTGGCTGCAAAGTCCTCCTCTGTGGCCTAGCAGGGCTGCTCCTCCCTCGGGGGGGGGGGAGGTCAAAGAGCCCACCATTGAGTTCATGTCAGAAATAGTCCCTGCTCCACTTACTAGGGTACCCACTTGGGTACTGAGCTACCATGGGCTACATCTGAGCAGAGGTTCTAGGTTATATCCATACACAGTCCTTGGTTGGAGAAACAGTCTCATAAAAGACACCTGTACCCAGATATATTTTGTCCTTGTGGAGCTCCTGTCTTGTCCAGGTCATATTAACACTCCCCTTTTTCATATGATTCCTTGCACTCTGCTGAAGGTTTGGTCATAAGTCTCAGTATCTGCTTTGATACACTGTTAGGTAGTCTTTCAGAGGCCCTCTGTGGTAGGCTCCTGTCCTGTTACTTGTTTTCTCCTACATCCAATGACTGTCCCATTTGTCTTTCTAAGTGGGGATTGATCATCTTACTCCGGGTCCTCTTTCTTGTTTATCTTTTTTAAGTGTATAGATTTCATTATGTTTATCATATCTTACAGGTCTAAATAAGTGAGTATATACCATGTGTGTCTTTCTCCTTCTGGGATACCTCAGTCAGAATGATCTCTTCTAGATCCCACCATTTAGCTGCAAATTTCATGATTTCCTCTTTTTTATTTGCTGAGTAGTATTTGATCCCAACACCTTATATTATTTTTAGCAAGCTTCACAACACAAGAACTGAGCAGGTTTAATTCTATTCTTAATCCTCTAAGCTAATTTGGTTTCCTCCCAGCATGCATCCCAGAAATACTTGCACTTTGTAGCTTTCCATGCTCTAGTTGAATCTTCTCTCTCCTGATGTTACCTGGGCCTCTCCTATCTCTAAATACCTTACTTTCTCTTCTAACTCATCCTCCCGTGGCTGGCAAGAAGTCCAGCCCTATTCTTTCCCCTGCTCAGTGATTAGCTGTAAGCAGCTTTATTGACATATCAGGGGACAATGGGGGACCAGTGTTCATACAACATTGAGACAGGAGATTCTCAGAACAAGGATTACAACCAGATATGGGGAGCGGTACAAAATCAGCATTTGAATTACACAATAACCTTAGAAATTAGTAAGTCTTCCACTGGCTTACACTGCTCTAAGACAAGAGTAAGATGGGAAGCCACAAGCAGAAGCTGGGATAAGTTACAGTACAGTGAGCTGGGACAGTAGTCTTAAGAGCTGTGCAGCTATGGATACTGTGGACCATAATCCTAGACCCTTAACTCAAATGAGGCATTGAAGTCAATTAGCTGCAGAAATGTCAGAGTCTGAAACAAGACCATACCAGTAGGACATACATACATAGGGGGAAAGTTTACTCAGCTCAAATCTGAACTTTAAGAGAACAACAACAACAACAACAACAAAAGAGCCATTACCTCACAGTTTTGAAATTTCATTTTAAAGTTTTATTCCTTTAGTGGACCACCTATAATAATGTCCCTGTGTCTTAGGTTAGGGTGCTGAAACAACATCAGAGCGGATGCTGTAAGTAGGCATTTATCAAGTGCTGCTGTGTTTCCACTGAAGGATCTGCTCTGAGCTCACAGACAGATGGCACCTTGCCATCCTCTAAGGATGCTAGAGCTCTAGCAACACTTTCTTTGATAAGAGCAGTGGTGCCATCATGACTCTCCCAGCTTCATGAGCTCATCTAAACCTGCTCACCTAGCACAGCACTCTTCTTCCAACAGGCCTTTTCTGGCTGGAGGGGGGTTGTCAGTGCTCTATTCCTTGGATTTTGGCAAGGACAGAGATGTAGTGCAGTCCATTCCACCCTATTTGGGGTTCCAGAGGCTTCCTTGCTATGGTCAATGGTAAACCTCATCTATAGGCTTACTCCAGGTTCTGGTACTATATATGTTTTTACTGAGATGGCATTTAGGAGATGTCGTAGTTAGGGTATCATTGCTGTAAAGAGATACCATGACCATGGCAACTCTTACCAAGGAAAACACTTAACTGGGGCTGGCTTACAATTTAAGAGGTTTAGTCCATTATCATCATGGCAGGAAGCATGGCAACATCCAGGCAGACATGGTGCTGGAGGAGCTAAGAGTTCTACATCTTGATCCTCAGGTAGCAGAAGCAGACTGTCAAACTGGGCAAAGCTTAAGCATAGGAGACCTCAAAGCCCACCCTACACTTCTTCCAACAAGGTCACACCTACTATAACAAGGCCACGCCTCCTAATACTTTCATTCCCAATGGGACATTCAAACACGTTAGTGTATGGAGGCCATACCTATACAAACCACTACAGGAGACAATGAAGTTTTAATGGAATTTTCATTTCAGAGTGATTTTAAATTCATGAGGCAATTATAAAGACAGCAAAGAGGGCATGTACGTGCCTTCTTACCGAGGAATGTGTTTTGTCAACAGCCTCCATTTTCGTGGTGCATTTGACAAACCTGTGACACCCACCTTGGTAATTTAAGTCTAAACTTTCTTTGAACTCACTAGTAAAATGATCTACATTAGATAGTTATTGACAACCACTCCGTTTCAGGCACTTAAAAGTTTAAATCCTTTTTAGACCAAGAGAGGGTTTGAATCTCTGAAAAGTCTCTTGGTACCCGATCTCAGGGATGCAGAGATTTTTAAAGGCATAAACCATAAAGACCATAATTTACATCAAAGTTAGGTGAGGATCAGAGTAACCTTGAAATGTTCATTCCTGGCAGAGCATAGCAATTATTTTAGATATAACATTTATGTCTTTTTAAATTATTTTAGTTTACTTCACTTATTTGGGTTAATACTAATGGGCCATTGTCAAGGCAATGGAAATCTCAAATGGGTTGCCAAGGCCGATGCTACCATTTAGGGAAGGGATGACAGAGGGCTGAGAACTGTCTAACAGAAACACAAGATGAAATCAGAACAGGATGGCATTACCTTAGTCATTCAGTCATTTCAGTAGTTTTCCATTAATGATCCTTATTGGTGCTAAAATTCAACCCAGGATACTGTAGTATATTAAGAGGCCAAGCCTCTGACATGAACTCAATGACTGGCTCATTGAGCTCCCCCTTCCCCAGGGAGGAGCACCCTTGCTAGGCCACAGAGAAGGACAATGCAGCCATTCCTGAAGACACCTGATAAGCTAGGGTCAGATGGAAGGGGAGGAGGTCCTCCCCTATCAGAGGACTTGGAAGGGGGCAGGGAGGTGATGAGGGAAGAAGGGTGGGATTGGGAGGAAAAAAGGGAGGGGGCTACAGCTAGGATACAAGAGAATGACCTGTGATTAAAATTAAAAAAAAGAGGCCAAACCTCATGAACACCCCCTGATCTCTGACAGTAACTCAGCCTTTATTGTTTCTTATGACTTTGACGCCTTTGAAAGGGAACAGAGCAGGTATTTTACAAGGTGTCCTTCAATTAGACTTTCTATAATTTAAAACAAAAAAAGGTTTGATTCAACAATACAGAACCTGGGTTTTTATTCTACCTTGATGTAGTGATCCACAATATAGGTAGGGTCCTCCTTAATTTCTGTGACTTACCATCTATTTTGTTTCCAAATTTTATGTGTATGGCTATTATTATGACTCTATCATCAGACCCTAGTGTTGAAGAACATTTAGCCCACAGGAAAGTATGTTCAAGTACAGATTCAAATTCTGACTTGATATTTACTATAATAACTTAGAAGTTGGGTAGATCCTTTAATTACCATGAGTCTTGGATTATTCTTTTGAGAAAGAAGAAATAAAGATAGAGACCATTCTGTTTCTGTGTGAAGTGAGCTGCATACACAGTACTTAGAAGATAGGTTTGTAGCACATGCAAATGTTTAATGGATGTCAGCATCCCTCTCATACAGCTTTTCTTTGTTACCACCTGAAAGACTGTGCTTAAATGTTATCCCCAGCCCTTTGTTTTTAATAAGGGTGCATGGGAGACAAGATATGTCAAATCTGTTTGAAATTCTGTCTGCACTGCCTACTTTGATAATAGTTAAGTGTGTGTGTGTGTGTGTGTGTGTGTGTGTTTTCCGCTCCTGATCCATCCTTGGAGGCTTCTCCAAGGCCTGACCCTCTTCCTTTGTTGTTTCTATGAAAACATTTTTGCTGAATGCCCATGGCTATTTGAAGTGGAATCACTTATAAGTAAAATCCTTGCCTGAGACTGTTCGTGAAGCAAAGAAAGCATCAGTCATGTAACAAATGAACAAAAAAAACAACAAAATGTGGCTTGGGGCTTGGCGCATGCTCCTACACTTTCTAAGATTACTTCTACCAATGCCAGATGTGTGGATCATTCTCCTGCTCCCTGAACAGAAAGACTGATTTGTAGGACCACCTCCAAAAGACTCTGTCCTTTGGTTCTACACCAGGTATGACCTTGAGGGGACAGTTTCTTCCCTAAGGCATGAAGTGGTACTAGCTTCAACCTGCCACCTAAGGTCTCGGTCTTACCCAGGCATCCTTGTGACACACTTCTCTCTTTTCCTCTTGCATAGTTCCATGGAACACAGTCCTGCTGCTAGCTAGGTGCTAGGCCACCACACCTTCCTGTGGCTTTCTGATGCTGTCCACATCGTTTCACACTTTTTTAACTTATTTTTTATTGGCACTACTAATTACCATTCAAAATGACGAATTTTATTATACTATTTTCTTGCATATCTATCCTCGTACTTTCTTTTTATTTGGCTGTCACTACAACCTCTTCCTTCTGTCCTCTCTTTCTCCTCATATATAACACACCTTCTGCTTTCATATATATATATATATATATATATATTAATAAAATACCCTTAGGCCTCTTTTCTCTTCATATAGTCTCTCTTCTGGTTCCATACTGTATAGTCATATTATATGTAATATGCATGCATCCTTCATACGAGACAAACATGGATTGCTTGTGTTTCTGAGCCTACCTTATTTTACTTAATATGAGGACTGCAGCTGTCTACACTACTTACATAATCTTTTTCATGTGCTTTGACGTTGTCTGCTGTGTGACCTTCATATTCCCCTGGAAGCGCTGAATAATCCACAGAGTCTCTCTGGAAAGTCCCTTACACTTTTCCAAACTTTGTTTCTTTGTTTTAAAATTGGTTAAATTTAAGTCTTCCTCCCTAAACTTTGCTAAATTTTATTTTTTAAAAATACTGTGGGATAGGAACAAGAATGTAAGCATGAAAAGGGGGCAGATCAGTGCTTAAATCTGACTTTTGCCCTTACAAACTAACTAATGTAGAGAATTGGGGATGTAGGGGTGTCTCTTTTCAATGTAGTTTCTTATGAGGACAAAAAAGACTGTAAGAGAAGAATTCTGTATGAAACCCTAAAACTGAGGGCAAAGATGCAATACATCCTGAGGAGAAGACAATGACCACCCCCCATGGGAACTGCTCTTCATGACCAATCTAATCCCTGCTGGCTTTGCTTCAGAAAAGTTAGATCTTCATTTGAGTGAAAGAAATTCATTCCAAAGGCTGTTCATTTTGAGGGTGGCTTTGTTTCCACTCTCTCTGTCTCCAGCAAAAATAATAAAGTGTGATTCGTCCCACAGTTGGAAAACTGTCAAGAAGGACAGTTGGCATCTCACTCTTAGATGCAGAGATGCACCTATAGGTACCAAGCTGCTCTAGGGAACATGAAAAAGCAGACTTCTTGGAGGAGATCTAAAATGTGTGGGCTGACCTTGAGAGCATAGAACCTAGTGCTTGCCAGGAGGAGACTGAGGCTAAGGAGCCAACAAAGCTACTCGCAAAACCCAGCAAGTGATGAGCCCCTGCAGCCAGGTGAGTGACAGGGAAGGCAGTCAGCTTTACTCCTCTGCTTTCAAGAACAGGGTAGCAACAAGAGGAAGTAACTGTTTCAGGCTACCTCCATGTGTAGGCTCTCCAAAGAGTCTACATGAAAAGTTCTCCAAAGATGAGCCAGCATCTATATCTAACCACACAGAAGGCTTTTAACAGAACAAGAAAACACCATGACCAGCATTGGCCACCCGTTCTCACATCCCTCCTACTGCCATGGCCTTGGGCAATTCATCAGCATTTGAGTGACTAGGGCTGAAAGGCAGACGGTAGAGAGTTGAAGAAATGACGAAGTACTTTCCGGTTTTACTAAGACTTGATCATCTAGACAATCTTGACATGGGCAGAGGGGAAAGCTTTAAACCAGTACGAGATTAAATTTTGACATAAATGAAACTGGACTTTTTAATACTTGAAAGTGATTGGGAAAATCTGGTCTCTTCAATCTGCTACCCAGGAAATGAAAAGAAAATACAACTAAGGGAGTTTGAAGATGGTAAAAACTAAAAACCAAAATGTTATTTTCTGATGCTATCAACCAGATACAACAGGCTTCAAAAAATATATTCTATGGCATATTTGTGAAGAATTGCCATTAATGCTAAAGTACTAAGCAAAACAAATCCTAAAATCACAGTACATCCTAATTACTGGAAAGATCTCACCTTATATGTTGTAAGTTAAAATGTGAAAAAGCTTTGTTTCATCAGACTGACTGTCGAACAATAGTTTCCTCAAGTGAGATTCAAGGTCAGAGATCTATTTTTTGGACCTCAGATGCTACAGTGGTCCAAAGACTAAGAGAAAATTGTTAAAGTTTCCAGTTTTATTCACAATGATCACTGAGCCAATATCTGATCCAGGCAAGCTGAACCCTCCAGTTAGTCCTTGGTAGAGAGTCCCAAGTAATTTTGTTTGCTTGTTTGTTTCAAACTCTTAATGGGACTAAGGAAATGTTTGACTCTGAATTGCCAATATACTTTTAGGAGTAGTACCTCTTTTCTGTGAGTCTTCATTCTGGAAGCAACCCACAGTTGACTTTCCAGAACAGTCTAGTTCTTTCTGTTAAGATCAAAACACCTAGGTTTCTATGTTCTTTTTGGCATTACTTTTGTTCTTAGGGTTTTTTATGAACTCTCATTTAATAACTTTATATCCAAAAATTAGATTAAATGAATAAAATTTATTTAGATTAATCAAAACAGATAACACAAGGCAGCATATTAAGATACTTAATATTAAGATACTTAATAACATTAACTAGACAGACATCTGAGTCTTTCAAATTCATCTATCCTTATTTTTTGTTCACTCTGGGTACAGGTTTATGGGTTGGTTTGTGAATATTCATTTATGGAAGTCTACAGAAGTAGATACATTTTCTGTATAATCAACATTTCTCTTCCCAATTACAGCAGAGTGGGACTGGGGATAAGAATGGAGATACGAGGTAATGTTTGTTTTAACTACTTCAAAATTAAAACCAAGTGTTGTGTGAAAACCTTCAGACCCAGAAAGCACACTTGTGTTGGGGTTTGGATGTGTCGTATCCTCACCTTCACTGTAGCTGCTGCTGTCCCCATCTCTGAATGTGTCTTTTTCACTGACAGTGGCAAATAAATGAGAATCTCTCATTTTTTCAAGGAGAAAGGGTTGTTTACCATTATCTTTCTGAGTATCTCTTGGAATTTGCTGTATACAATTTACAAAACATTTCAATAAACCCTCTTACTTAGTGATCCTTAATTTGAAGGTTATGATATAAAACTATATGATCTGTAGAAAGTCTAGGAAATTTTTCAAAGAAACCCAAAAGAAAAAAAAAACAGGCCCAGAAGAGACATCAATTGAAATTATGCATAAATATTAATAGGCCCATGAACACTCTCCATCAAATTTCCCAGAGAACAGCTCACTCAGCTTTCATAGGCTGGGAAAAGTTGACTGGCAAAGAAGGAAAAATAAAGAAGAAAAAACACAGTCCAGCTAAACTAGAACTATTTAAGCACCCTGCACACACAACCCAGTGTCGCCTGGCTTAGGAAGGCTCAGAAAGGGCCAAAAGTCAGAGCTTTTACCTCAGAGAACTCAGTGAGATGGATTCTAAACTCTCTCTCTCTTTTTATGACGGTGAGAAAGGGGAGAGTGGGCATGCCCTATTGTGTTGGTTTAATAACAGAGGTCACCTTGATTTCTGGATAGCTTTTCACTGGTTCTTTTCTCAAGTGGGAATTTTAAGACCTGTGCATTGCTTCACAGGAGCTGTGTGGGAATAAATGTGTCCAAATAGTAGAGATTGCAAAACGGTACTACGTAGCATTCCTAAGCAATGTTCCTTTTTATTATCATGGTAACTGTCACTATGTCACCATGGTTATGATGCCAGATGCAAAAGTAGTATGTGGTGTATATCTGAGTTTTGTATGTGACTTTTTTTAAGAACCCTGAAACTGGAGAGGTATTTAGTTTTACTTTCATGTCTTCTATATGAAGTCTGAAGCTCAGCAACACCAAGTGACTTCTCACAAAGCCTTTCATCGAAGAGCAGCAGAACTAGAATAATATTCCTGGCATCACTGAATCTCAAATATTTCAGGATTTTGACTATATTATTCCTGATTCATTTATTCAACTTACATTTTCTGATACAGGTTACCACGTGTCACATACAATGCCAGGCACAAGATGTTCCCAGATAAAGAGACATTGTTTTCTGGACATCCACCATGTAATTTTAAATAAATATCTGTCCATCATGGCACTGAGCATGTGCTTTTAGCTCTATCATGATGAAGACACTACTTTATCATTGTGGAAAGGACAATTCTTTATTTCTGACTGTTTGTGTTGGGAGGGCAGGTAAATCTGTTTGTAGTTATATGTATACACATGTACAAATACACATACACAGGCATGAAGGCCAGAAGAGAACATTAGGTGTCTTCCTTATTAATTTTATGTCTTATTCCCTTGACTAAGGATCTGTCAGAGAACCTGGAAACCTGGAAGCCAGCAAGTCTTATAGAGTCTCCTGTCTTTGTCCTCGACGGGGTTGGTGTTAAGGCAGACTCAAGGCACGTCCATCTTTTCTACTTGGGTTCTAAGATCCAAACTCAGATCTTCAGGCTGGCATAGCAAAATCCATCTCCCTAGCCCCTGACTCAGTTTTACGAGAATCCCTTGGGGAAACATCTAAGAATGTTCTACAAACACAAAAGCCCTATAATAAAAGTGGCTGCTTTTACTGGGCTAAAGTGATGACACTCTAACCTTTAATTTGTTTATTCAGGGGTTTTTCCAAGGGTTTATACACTTTATATCTCTCTTTTGCCTAAATTCATGCCCAGGCTACAAGTGAACTGTCTCCATCTGGTCTCTAAGGATCTTTCTGTCAGTTCACATTCTAGATTTCCAGATCTGTGTGTCTGATCCCCTGTTTACCAGCAAGAAATTCTACTCCCTAGCCTTGTGGATGCAGCCTTGTGGACACCTGATCCCAGTTCTTTAAGGCTATGATCATGGGCTAAGTTCAAGTTAAGAGGAAAAAAAAATGAGAATTCAAAGTAGGTCAGAATGGCTCTCCCAGAAAGCTTAGAAAGACAATCTGCCTTCAGGGACACCCCAAGGAGAAGGAAGGAAGAATTTTGGAGTATAGTGGCTCTGAAAAGGAGACTTGCAGTCAAAATCTCCTGACTCATTCTAATCTCACTAATTTGAAGCCATGGCAAATATTTGCTTCTTGTCTTGCTTCTGGGAGAGGTAAGAGAAAACACTTTGAATTACTCTGTAATCTAGGATGATGGGAAAATAACCATCACCATACAGTATCTTGGCACATCACTCAAGAAATCTTAGATTGCCATACAAGTACTTAGTGAGAGATGCTCTCCATCATCTGAGTGTTGGTGTGCTGGGGTCACTGGTCCTCCGCTTTTCTCCTCAATCCTCCACAAATACACACCTGTGGGTGTGTGTCAATGAGCTCATTGCCACTTGTCACTTAGAGAAATTAGCAAGAGAAAGAGGGAGAAAATGGGGGCTTTATCTCATATTACATCCAGAATTGCTCACTTGAAGCCATTCCTTGAAGCCAACCTGGGACAGGTAGCTTCTTCCACATGGTTCTTTCAGGCTTTGAGGCCCAAGGACCACATAATCCTTCTTATTCTTCAACTACAAGGGTAAAGGAAATGTTTTCTGAGGAGCCCAGGCATTGCTTTGACTATTGAGTTTTCTTTTGTTTTCTTCCTGTTGTTTTTAGACAGGGTCTCATATAACATGGTCAAGCTTCCAATATGATATTTAGATGAAAATGACCTTAAATGTCTGTTTCTCCTGCTTCAGTGTCCCAAAGGCTAGTTACAGGCACACGCTATCCTGTGCCTCTACTCTTGGATTTTCCTAAATATTGCTCATCATGATATAACCCGGACTGGAATGACACAAACCTGAAGGTGACTTCATTCTCAAGACCTGACAGGAACCAGCTACCTCTTTCATTTTTCACCCAGATGCTGCCTCCCTTGAGAGTCCAGTTCTGAAGTTCCTTGCCTTATGTTTAAAGTCCTGATTTCCAAAACTGTTGAGACCAACGTCTTATTAGTGAAAATCATTTATTTGGGTAGGAAAGGCTAACCCTGGAGGAAAGAGATGGAGTGTTACAGAATGACTTAAGTAGCATAAATAATAATCCCTAAAGAAAGTGTCAAGGAAACTAGGAACTATCTCTATCCATCCTCTTACCTACCAAGATCACCATACAACACATCCTTCACAGCCAACATCCCCAAGTTCCCAAACCCAGAGCTCCTGAGAGTAAACTTGTAGCCACATGAGATCTAGCAGGCTAAAGATGACTTATGGAAAGCAGAACAGATGTGCAGCTTTTCTAGTAATCAGGAGAAAGTAAATAAAACCACAGCAATGCTTTTAAACAAAGAAGAATGCTTTCTAGTTCAGGGCACATGGTCAGATTCAAATTTCAATACAGAGGCTTCCTGTGTCGTCTCAGAAATACGTAGCTGCCAGTGAGTGAGTCACCATACCCTACAGGAAGAGAAGAGCTAGCTCACTGCACATTTAAAACTAGTCTTGAACTTATCCAAGGACTGAAGTTATGAGTCTAACTTGGGAAGACACCACGCAAGCTGATAAGATTCTTTTAAAATCCCATGTGTTGAATACATATAAACATGAAGTGAATTCACATACATTATGGAAATGTGCATACAGAGATACAGCCGTGTGTGTGTGTGTGTGTGTGTGTGTGTGTGTGAATGTACATATGAATTTATAAGGTGGGCATGTATTAATTTAAGCAAAAGATAATACAATATGCATCTACCACACATAGTTTATTTCACAACATGTATTATCTCTATTTTTTTATTATTTGTTTCAAAATATTTTATACTTTCATAAAATTGAAGACTCCGGGAAGACATTAACAACATGGTCACTACCCAGATTTAACAAATACAAGTCTGTTCCATTTCCCACATGTTCTGTCCACATTCTGATAGGATGGTCAGATCCACTTCGTAGCACGTAGAAGACTGGGGACCCCAGATAATGTTCACTGGATATGTCTACCTCCCTGTGTCTACATTTTCTTCCAGCATAGCTACCAACACCTTCCTCGCCAAACAGAAACCAACTAGGAACCAACAATGACATTTGTTTTGTGCATTACTCCTGATTACAAGGCAATTGGAAAAAAAAAAAAGAGGGGTAAATATTGTTCTTATGTGTTTGAATAAGAGAAAGAATTAACTTCTAGATCTCAATCTGAAATAAGAAGTCGCTGTAGCCTGACTAAAACTGTGTACCCCATGTCACCTGAAGACTTCACAATAAAGGTCTACTTTTGAAGACCTGATATATGGAGTGAAGAGATGGCTCAGAGGTTAAGAGCACTGGCTGCTCTTCCAAAGGTTCTGAGTTCAATTCCCAATAATCTCATGGTGGCTCACAGCCATCTATGGTGAGATCTGGTGCCCTCTTCTGATGTGCAGGCATACATGCAGAACACTGTATACATAATAAATTTTAAAAAGACCTGATATGCATTTATACTTCTTCTTGACATCTGAAGGTCCATGTCATTTGAGCCTCATTATGTTGCATGACCCTTTTGTTACAAAAAGGAAGTTAAGATTTGGAACACTTGCTGATTTGTTGTGTGTCTAGGAGAGGCTCAGTCACATGTGTCAAGTTTCCAAAGCTGTTCTTTCTTCTAAATAGTGAAGGGGCAGATTAATCTTCATTTTGTAATATCTAGGTAAATTATCCATAGATATTTCTGTATTTTTTGACAATATTCCAGACCTGAAATGTGAATGTGATCATGCTAGTTGCCAACTTCACAGGCTCTAAAGCTCTTGAACGATGGGCCTCTGGGCCTGCTGGATTAATAGATGTGGAAAGACCCATCTTAACTATAGCAGGACTATCTCTTGGAGTCCTGGACTGTTTGAAGTAAAGAAAGTTGAGCCAAGCATTAACATGCACGCTTGGAGTGCTCTCTCCTTCCTGACTGTGGGTGCAATGGGAACAACTGTCTCAAGCCCCTGTTGCTTTAACTTCTACCATGAACCAGAACCTCAAACCATGAGCCAAAATAAACTCTTTCTTTCTTATGTTGCTTTTGACAGTTATTTGACACCAAAGAAGGAAGAAAGCAAGATAGTAAATGTCCCATTAAATACTGTGTAAAGGTAGGAATTGTCTCTTCTTCAACATGGAGAACAGATACAACAAAACTTTCACTTTCTGTCTTAGGAAATGCCTACAAATCAGCCCTTGAGACTCTGGCTTTGAGTGGATGTGATTCAGTGAGGTTGGGACAGACAAGTGTGGGAACTAGACAGGAAGGCAGAATGCTGATGGGGAAGTGAGCTTGGGACTCTAGCTGAGTACAGTTATTCTGAAGCTCTGGGACATGCAATGTCTTTGTAGAAGACCAGAATCATCTTCTCACAGCACCTGGGGCTTTACGCACAAACCAGAAGACAGACTGTGGAATGGAAACGAACATATTTAATACTTTCCCATATTTGGAGAATTCATTGATGAGGGTCACAGTACCCATTTGTATCTCTGTAGAAATATGTAGGGAAGTAATTAAAAGGCTTGACTTGCATCTATGAAGAATTAGAATCATTTGAATGATTAGACACATTGAATGGGGTGGGGGCAGGGCATTAAACAGAGGCAGAGGCTGATTGTAAATGGATGATTTCTTCCCAATCCATCAAATTAAAGTAGAAGTACAATGATCCTACCCGGCCTACCTCCGGAGCCTTCTGTTCCCCCTGATGAGGTCTTTACTGAGGTCCCATTGCCTGGCTCAAGACTGTTGATTTCAAGGCACGTTGCAAATGAAAATAAAAATCTTATTTACTTTCTTCAGGGAATTATGGTTTGCTCTTTTTGAGCTGGTCGAGAAGGAGCTTCTGGAATATATTGCTGGAAGTAAATAGACTTTTTCAGCTATTTCCATTACAAGTCACCCCTGAAAATTCCATTTTTGCAAAACTGTTGTTTAAAACTATTTTCCATACTCAGATATGTTTCTCAAATGCACAGGCAGGAGGTGTGGGAACCCAGGGGAGACTTTAGCAGGGACAGAGTCTCTGAAAGACTTAGGTACTAAGATCCTTCTTGCTTGTTCACAAAACCAGAACCCAAGCCAACTGGCCTTTTCTCTGCCAAGCAAGTAGAAGGAAACACAGGGTGGCCTATTCAGATTCGGGGAAGTGAATGTGTGCCTCACCAGCTGAGTGTTTAAAAGCAAGTCATACAGTCTTTCTAGTTGTTGTTGTTATTAAAATTCTTGAAGCTTTCTTAGGAATACCTCCCTCCACCTATATCAAAGGGTTCTACTGTAAATTAAATTGTATCCATTCATGTGAAATTGTTATGTAAATGAGTGCTGATACAAATTTAAAAAATCACAAAGAGTTATGTCTCTGATAAGAATGCCTGAGAATTCCCAATCAAGACTCGGGAAAGCAGGATTCGAAGATGGTCATCAGACCCCTTGATGTGCTCTTCCCTTTGAGAGCAAATCTTGAGAGTATGATAGGATGGTTGCCCCGCGATATATTTGTTACCTTCTTCTGAGACTCTAACAAACCCTTGAAAAGGGTTATTTAAAAGAACACATGGGGAAGCTAGGGGTTCATGTGGTAGAAGCTGCTCACCTCCTGGCATAGATGAAGCAGAAAGCAAAATTGGTCCGGGAGGTTGAGTATAACATTCCAAGACCCGACTCCTGGAGAAC
Organism: Meriones unguiculatus; assembly: GCF_030254825.1. Classification (NCBI taxonomy): domain Eukaryota; kingdom Metazoa; phylum Chordata; class Mammalia; order Rodentia; family Muridae; genus Meriones; species Meriones unguiculatus. Next base: position 39,879,740 of record NC_083356.1, on the reverse strand, counting down.
TGCTTTGTCAGCTAAGCTGTGCCTCTTAAAGTTTCCAAATACTCCTAAAATAACACCATCAGCCGGGGACTGTGTTTAATTAATGCACGGGCCTGCGGGGGCTAGAAGTATTTCACATTCAAATACTATACACCGTTAGGTTATGATACACACAGACACATCTATGTTTCTATTTGAACACACTGAAAAGAGGTTTTTGTTAGCCAGACTAAGCATCTCATAAAGACCAGAGCCTGGCTTCTACAATTGGCTAGAATCTATTCCCCTCTCACAACTGCAAAATACTGAAGCCTACTGACAACCTGAATGAATGTAAAAACAACACCTTGTGCTCCAGAAGAATGCCGTCCAACCAACTTGTTGATTTGGCCTTTTAAGTCTCTTCATAAAAATATGTTACTCTGTGACAGATCTTCAGTATAAAAACTATGAGATAATAAACTAGCATATTTTTATCTGCTGTGTTGGTAGCAATTTGATGCATAACTCTAGAAAGCTAACACCTCGCCTGACTATTCTGAAGTAATATACTAAAGTCCCCTGAAATCCATTGTTCTGTAAAGGCAATGAGAAAAGTAGTGAAAACTGTCAGAATCAATGTGTTTGGGCATTAGAAATTCACTAAAGGATTGCAATCAAAGAGGCAATTACTCAAAAAATATAACTGAATTTCATACAATTCAGCCTCATGACATATTAAGTTCCCCAGCACCCTCTCTCTGGGCCTTTCATGGCATTGAAAGCCTTTAGACTCACAATCATGGTAGTTAGGAAAGCTAGAGCCCTTGAGTGATCCCTGAAGAGAGAACAGGGGTGGGGAGGGGAGTTGGAGCTTCCCAGAAACTTCATCTCCCCAGGGAACTGGCATTGTGTGATTTGTTGAAACTATGTAAAGCTCTAGTTTATATCATTATCTTTATTTGATCTAATCTAGAATTCATTCTAATCTAGTATAAGCATAACCACATGGGTAGCCTTCAAACTTGAGCAGTGACAATTACTAAGAACTGTAGCTGCTAGAGGAAGGGATAGCACAGCTAAGAACAGGCTGACCAAAATGACCTTTGTGATGTCTGTAGGGGCCTTAGAAGCACTCGTACATTTTCAAGACTATCTATAGACTCAAGCAGACTTGTGAATTGACGGTTCTGATCTCTCTTCACAGCGATCTTGAGTCTTTGAAATGGCAGAAAGTTAAGGCTAAGGCAGAACTATGAACTCCTTGCTAGTATGCTAAACTTCATACATACGTAAGAGCACACACATGTGGACACTCACATGCACAAACAGGTACATGCACACAGCTCAAGACATTTTAAGAAAATATGTTTCTTGTAATTACATAAACATTAAGTTAATTATATAAAGACTTCAGTGGCCACACATAACAAAAAAAAAAAATACAGACTTTATTTTTACTTTATACTTCCTTTTTTGGCCAAAGGAAGTCACTAACCACACAAAGTGATAGTCAGTATCAACACCAAAAGCCAAGGAGGAGAGAAAATCTGATTTCCAGAGTTGGCTCAGTATGTCATGTAAAAACTCCAGTTTTTTTCTAACAAGGAAAAAAAAAGTAAGAAATTTAAAGAAATGGAAATATATGGCCTATACACAGAGGAAAAAGAAAAAAAAAAAACAAAAAGCAAACCAAAACAAAAAATTATTAGGAACCATCCTAGCCAAAGCACATCCACTGTACTTACCAAGCAAAGATATGAAAATAGTTATTATAAACATATTTTAAGAAATACAAGAAATTACATTTAGAAAATTAAAGTGACCATAACAGCAGTACACCACAAAATTGGTTATCAATAAAAAGATGTAAATTATAAAGAACCAAGAACAAGTCTAGAGCTGAGGCTGAAATGGTGAAGCAGACAGGAAATCCCAGCACTGAGGAGGTAAAGGCAGGAGAATAACTGCCTTCACATCAAATCTGTGGCCAGCCTGGACTGTGAGATCTTGTTTCACAAACATCAAAAGTAAGGAAGTTAAATGGAGCAGAGGATGATCTACAAGAGCTCAATTGCATGTTTGAACTAGCAAAAGAATCAATGAGCTTAAAGACACATCAATACTGATTATTCAATCAGACAAACAAACAACAACAAAAAAGAATAAAAGCAAAGAAGTAGAACCTCAAAGATTCACAGGACACAGGACTATAGGGCTCATACCACCCATATACCCAAACTAGGAAAAGACTTAAAAGCAAATGAAAAATAATGTTTCAAGTGAGTATAGACATTTAAAAATTCTTAAAAGACAAAAAACAAAACAAAACAAAATACAGTGAAATACAAAAGTGGTCACATGTCATTGGCAAACAAAAATTATGTAGGTTTGGATGTAAGGTTTGTTCAACATATTTATCTTAGGGTTTCTATTGCTGTGAAGAGAACCATGACCCCAACAACTCATGTAAAGGAGAACATTTAGTTAGTGCTGGCTTACAGTTTAGAGGTTTAGTCCATTATCATCATAGCAGAAAGCATAGTGGCATGCAGGCAGACATGGTGCTAGAGAGGTAGGTGAGAGTTCTACATCTGGATTGCCAGGCATCAGGTAGAGAGTGGGACACTCTCTCACAAGGCCTGGCTTGAGTTTATGAAGCCTCAAAGCCCATCCCAAGTGACACACTTTCTCCAACAAGTCCACACCCACTCCAACAAGGCCACATGTCTTAATCTCTTCAAGTAATGCTACTCCTTATGAGCCTGTGGGGACCATTTTCATAGACACCACCACAATATTAAAAGCAACTAATGTGACTTCAATAGAACAAAAAATTTAAAATCCTACAATAGAAAATCCTGAAAAAAACCCAAGCCTTTTCCTGATAAAAATCACAAACACACACTCAAAGAGTGAAAGAAAGAGAGAGAGAGGAAGAGAGAGACTGGTTTCAACTAATACATCTGTGAAACAGCCATAACAAACAGCTAGTTAATGATGCATAATTGAAAAATCATTCCACCATGGCCAGGTGCATGATGTCATGCATTCTTGTCACCTCCACTGATGTTTGGATTGGAAGTTCAAGATAAGCTATTAAACAAACAGTAGACAAAAGCCATTTATGTTGAAAGGGAGATTATAGGATTCAAAGGGTGGGCAAAGACATAACAACAAAAGAAACACACCAATGTCTTATGTGAATTGGATGTCCTTCTCTCAAACAAAGAGAAATGAATGTAGGCTTCTATGACCTATCTCCTTACCCAAGTCTTTGCATAGCTGTTCCCATAGTGAAGCAGGTAGCTGTGGTGATAGATAGGACACTTGGCCTACAATTATGGGTGTGAAATAAACAGAATTGGAACAGTAGTATAGTTTATTTCTTCACATTCCAAGGCACTTTCCTTTGCTTCAGACATGTGAGTAGGTGTGACTTAGAGACAACAAGATCCAGGGAGAGAGGGTTTCTGTAATCCTCCAACCATACACTTCACTAGTCCAAGACCAGGTGTTCTCACTCCATGGGGAAATGTCACATCTTTGAATGATAAATAATCCAGGGGAGAACCTATATAACAGCATTCAGCCATCCACTGGACTGCAGTCTATTCATTATAGTATTAAAGAGAAAAAAAATATGAAAGAATAAAATGAACCAAAAAGTACAAAACACACAGAAGGAAAATTAAAAAAAAAAACAGGAATGAATAAATTAATGAAAGTGTATGGAAAGGCACCTCATGTAATTAGGTGGAAGTTTTAACTTCATTCCCAATATTATCTGCAGACTCAATGCAATCCCCTTCAAAATTCAACTTGGCTTTTTTTACAGAAATTAACAAGTTCATCCTAAAATGTATGTGGATCTTTATGGGGCTAGGAATAGATGAGAGCTTGAAACAGGCAGAAAGCAGTAGAAATTTTCACACTATGACAACAAAACAAAGCAAATCTATAGTCAAGATAATGTGAACCAGGAACAATTATAGACATGAATGAAAGGAGAATACAGAAAGAAACTTTATATTTGTATGAATTTCATCAGCAGCTATGATGATTAATAAAGAAAAGAAAACTGTTTTCAACAAATAGTGCTGGGCAGCTAGATTTCCACATGCAAAAAAATTTAAATGGGCCTGTATTTAACACCCATCCAAAAGCTAACTGAAATGAGCCATCAACCTAAATGCAAGAGCTAAAATGATGAAACTCTTAGAAGTAGATTTAGGCATCAGTCTTTATGGCCTTAGATCAAACAATGGCTTCTTAAATATGACATAGAACACATAAGAAAATAAATAGATAAATAAACAAACCACACTAACAAAATTTACAAATGCTATTATTTAAAAGATAGTCTCAAACAATAATGTTATTTGTAATGGCCAAAAGTTAGAAACATAAATTTCCCCCAGCTACTTAACAGATAAACAGAATACAGAACATTTAAGTAACAGAAGTCTTATTCAGACACAGACTCTACATTTGATGAAATAACAATTATATTTCAATAAAGCTGATATGAGAAAAATCAAAACTTCCCAGGCATGATAGTGCAAGTCTGTAATTCTGTACTTAGGAGTCTAAGGCAGGGAGATGTTTAGTCAAAGAACAGCCTAGGGTACATAACAAGACCCAGTTAAATAATGATAATAATAATAATAATAACAGATTAAAATTTAAAAATTAAAAAAGAAAATTAACACAAAATATGCTCATGTAAAAATTTTATCTATTCTAGCAAATATTAATGTCCTCAGCAGTTGCTTTTACTTAACAAGAATCTGAAAAATTAGGGCATTGAATAGTGGTACAAAAAAAAAAATCTGCAGGCCTGCAGAAGGAAAATGTGTGACTGAATGTTACAATTTCCCAAGGGAGTTACAACAAGGCGCTGATATTAGCCAACCAAACTAACAAGATTGATATGCTCCCCCAAGAGACCAGAATGACTGGGAGATTTTATTGCCAGACTGTTATGTGACTGTCATACCTCAAATCACCTGACTCCAGCAAAGCTCTTGAATAACCTCTTTCAGGCTTCAACTTATTTAGGGTGTTAAATGCCACGTGTAGCCTAACTGTGCTCACCAGGACAAAACATAGCTTGTCATATGCCTCTTTTAACCTTGCTATTTAAGTCTTTCCTGAACCTAGACGAATAAGGCTCCCAGTCCCATTTCACAGACAGTGAAAACAGTTGGGTTTTTTACCCAAGGTGGCAGAGGCAATGTGTACTCATGAGCCTGGATCTGAGACCTGTTCATACTGGCGAGGGTGGTGTGATAATAAGCAAGGTCCACTGACAGTGAGATTCACTTGCATTTTTACTCAGATCTTAAAATGAAAGTCAGCTAGTCCCCACCCAAACACGGAGTAACTCCCATGTTTTATTTTGGGGAATATTGATATTGTTTGAATCATGTTGAGTAATAACCCAAAACTCAGCCATTTAAAATAGTGTGTGGTGTGTGTGTGAGAGAGAAAGAGAGAGAGAGAGAGAGAGAGAGAGAGAGAGAGAGAGCGCAAGGGATTGGATAGAATGAGAGAGAGAGAAAAAGAGAGGGAGTGAGAGACAGAGATGGAGAGCCAGCTACATCTTTCAGGCCTGTTTTAAGGTTGGGCACAGCCTGAATTACATGCCTCCCTTGTCCTGAGGCCAGTGGCTACCTAAGCTATGCTCTTTTTCCTGATGATAATGGAGAAGAAAGTCTCAAGAAAAAAAATCTTAATTCTTTCATCACCTATGCTCACTTTTATTGCTTTACAATCAGGGAAACATATAACAAGGTACGGTATACACAGGGACTCAGGTAGGGAATGGACTGTAAAGAGAATGTACTGCTTTCAGGCACTCAAAGTAAGATGAAATCTACTTGTACTCTCTTGGTATTATAAAATTCTAGAGCAAAGCCTAGTAACTATTTGCTCAAAGGCTAAGTCAAGCTACTACTTAGCTAGCAAATAATACTTTCTTGGAATGTTCTGTGGGGTTCTGCTCATTTCCAACATGTCAGCTTGGCTGCAGTCAGGCTGAGACAGCAAAGTTGCCACAGAGATGGTTGGCGGCATCTCTTACAAAGTCTGAACATTCCCTGTTCTTTTTCTCAACACTTTTTCTAACCTCTTTTCCAAGCAAAGGCCCTGGGTTTGATCCTCGACACCGCAAGTAAGGAATTTAATTAAGAAAAAAAAAATCCTGTGGTGATTTGAATGGGAAATGTTCCCATAACCTCCTACATATGGAACTTTTAGGAGGTGAAGCCCTGCTAGGGGAAGAATGTTACTGAGGGCAGGCCTTGGAATTCATCACCTTGCCACTCCCCGTTCCCAGTGTGGAGATGTGATCAGCCCGTCCTTTCTCCTGCCAGCTGCTGCTATGCCTTCCCAGGCATTATGGACTCTAACCTCTGGAACTGGAACACAAACTAAACTCTCTGTTCTGTAAGTTGTTTTTGGTGCTTTAGTGCTACGGCAGAAAAATGTCTAGATGATTCAAGATATAGACAGACACAGAGCAAGATGGGTACATGTTATTTCTGGCAGCTGATGCTTTGTACCGGCCTGTGGTGATACCTTAGTTGAGGGATTTAACTTTCCTAGGTTTCAGTCATTTGCTGAAAAATAAAAGTTCACATGATACGGCTTTTATAGAGTTGCCCTGAGGATTAAGCAAAATATGCTCTGTACAAGATGCTTAACACATCCTCTGGCTCATAGTAAGCATGTGGTAAAAAGCCATCACTGTATTATAAGTCCATATATGAAAGGAAGGCTGATTGATTAATTTCCAGAAAGAAGATATAAAAATCTACCAATAATTGTTTTTTTCAAGGACTGAGAATGGAATGTAAAGGAGAAAACAACTTCTATATTTACTTTTCTCCTTCTGTACCACAGAAAAACAAACCAATCCCCGAAGGGTCACTTGTCTCCTGTTCTCTCTGACCCACACTAGGAAGAGTACACATATAGTGGGTGATGACTTTCTTCTCTTACCAGGCAAGGGGTTCTTTTTATCTGTATACAGAGGTGTAGTTGTGAAAAGTGTTTCATACTAGTTGATAAATAACAAACTCTTTAGTCCTGTGATCCAGCGCTGCAAGGGTTACCTAGAGGCTTGCTGGGTGGGTGTTTCTGAGGTGATGAATCATAGTGACCCAGTTTGGCTTATTGCCTGTGCAGAGGTCTAGGTCACTAAATATTTTTTCTCCTTCCTAATACTAGATTTTGGTTCCACGACTGGAACCCATTGTGTCTCACTCTAAATAGCTCTTTAAGGTAATTGCTCTCATTTTCTAAGTGATAAGCAAAAGTAACTATTACTCAATTTGCCAATAACACAGTTAACTTAAGAGGACTCTGTCTGGCTCCCATGGCCTTGGGAATCTTAGTTTCATTGAATTAAATTCTTGTTCCTTGACTATTTGTATGCTGTGCTTCCAAAAGTTATTTTCAAAAAGTTTGTTTACTAGCTTTATGTTCTGGCTTGTCTCAACTGGCTTAACAGTTTCAAAAGAGAAGCAGAGTCACCAGCTCTGTGAATAATTAACTGGCTGAGTTTGATCTCTGGACTAAAATGGACCACTGAATTTGACTATTTGCTGTGAAAGAAAGAAAAAGAAAAAAAAAAAACTGTCTTTCTAAAGGCACTTATCAGTACCTAGATAGACAAGAAGACAAGAGAGACTCTAACCTCCCTCAGCTGTAAATTCTTTGGATCCAAGGAGCCTGGAAGAGGTTTCGGAAATTAAACACTCTTAAGCTTAAGTCAGTATTTGCTGCATGACCTTGAGCAAAGTTACACAATTGCCTTTCTCAGCTTCTTTCTTTTTTTGTAAATGAGAGAAATCATGTCTACAATTACTAGCTAATATTCCACAGTGATGTGGACATTTTAAAGTTACCAACCAGCCAAACTTCTGTACGCTGCTGCAGGAAGCTGTCTGGGTGCAATCTCTACAGACATATACGGGAATAATTGTGTTGTAGAGATGTCTGTAGGAGTCACTGAGGAAAAGCCAAATGGCCATTGAGATGAGGTAAGATGAAGACACAGAGTGCGTTTCATTACATCTATTTACTAGCTGGGACGGAAATGAACCATAGATTAAGATTATGGCTATGCAATTGATAGGGGACTAAAATGTGTCCTTTGCAGTGGTAGTGCACTTGGAGGGCAGAGGCAGGTGGATCTCTGAGAGTTCTAGGCCAGCCTGGTCTACATAATGAGTTCCAAGATAAACACAGGTAGGGCTACACAGAGAAACCCTGTCTTCCAAAACCAAACCAAACACACAAACAAAAGAATCTTAGCTTTAAGTGCATTTCATTACCTTTCCTGAATGACTATCTCATTGAAACTGTCCTCAGTAATTGTCTTAATTCACTATGCAGCATTTATCTTCTGTCTTTTTCCTAGAGCAGGTGGTTCATGTGACAAGGAATTTTTCCTGACCCTTCCAGATGTATGTGCACAGCACTTAAAATGTCTGAACAAAAGTAGCTGCTGGAGATGTTCTCTCTGGATAAAAAGGGGGTCCAGAGGATACATATTTGCCAGAGTCAGATAGCATGGCCATGTGTCACTTAAAAAGACTTCCCCTAAAGGTAACAGGATGTGCAGCTACAAGCAATGGAGCCAGCTTTTTCTTTACTAACTCCCTAACTGTTACAGGCTCCGTTGTGGTCCCCAAAGTTCGGATGTCATAGTCCTAATAATTAACTTCTCAGATTGTGACTGCATTTGCACAGATTCTTTAAAGAAGTAATCAAGATTAGATGAGGTTGTTAAGATGAGTTCTAATTTAGGGTGACAGGTATCTTATTAAGAAGAATTTAGACACAGACAGAGAGAAGGTCGTGTGAAGAAGACATAAAGGACAGCCGTGAACCTCTGAAAGGGCAGGCAAAGATTCATTTTCACATGAACGAGCTACCCTATAGTCAGAGACAGAAAATGAAATGATGGAAAGAGAAAGATAAATGTTGCATGGTGAATTAATATAATTACTTAAAATAGTTTCACGAACTAGTCATTCAGGAGAGGTAATGAGAGGAATCTTACTAAAAACCATCCTAGCCAACACCTTGATCTTTGGCTTTTTGCCTTCAGAGCTGGGGGGAAATAAGATTCCTGATGCCTATGTCACTGGTTCCATCAGATAGCAGATGAATCATGAAATGTTTTCATGGTTCCTTAGTTTATCACATAAAGACGGTATTTCACTTAGGAGTCAGTCTTTCAAATTCTCAATTGCAAATCCAGACCCACAATAGGATATTAGCACACGTTTATTCTTACCCGTCCCAGTCAACTTTAATTTAAAAATATGAATTTTGGGAAGTTCATCAAAACCTGACAAAACAGATGGTACGAGGGTCTACACTGCCCTAACTATCCTGTTGGTCCTTGGAGCTAGTACACTTGCAGGCTAGCTGGACACAGGGCAGCTCTGGGCATCAGGCCATATACCCAGAAGAGGAAGAATTATCCTGGATATGATTTCCGTTAGTCAATTTAATTCACAATCTAAACTTGAAGTGGAATTTTACAGTGTCGCTGGACTTTTTCTCCATTCTAACTTGAACCAAAATTCTGGGAAGATCTCTGCATCGCGAGTCTCTTTTGGGTCTTCTAGACCCAAAATTTCCAATCCTACACTTAAGGGATGCAGGGACATAGGAAAAGGCAGGATGCCTTCTATACAGGACCTGACCACTGAATTTCATGTAGCCACACTGTATGTTCTAGATTCATTACCACAGCCCTTCCAGGAAGCCTTCATAATGTGCTACACTCTTTCCATGCCTGCAGGTTCTCTCTGCAGTGAGCTAACTCTCTTCCTAGCTAGAGCTGCTCAGGGCCTGTTCTCACCCAACATTATGTCCAGACTTTCTACATAAACCAGAAAGAACAGTTAAAGGTAATTTTCACCAACTGGCATCCTTTTTGGACTCTTCTCTTTTACTTTTCTTGCCCATCACACCTTTAGCCTTTTATCTCTGCATACCACTGGCACATAGTGGACTTCATATTGTCCTACATAATGGAGAACTGTGATGCATCTGTAAACTGTTAGCTTAGCCACTTGCAAATATCCAACACAGGGTAGAAGATCTTAAACCGTTGCCATGTAGTTGTGACAAAAGTCTGCATACTGAAGTTTGCATAATTAAAAAATTAAATACATATTTAATATATATTGCTAATATACACATATACATGATAAATTATCTAAGATACACTCGTAACTTGAAATTCATCTTTTATTGGGTATCCTGTATTTTATCTGGCTATTTTAACTTAATTCCATAAAGAAATCCTGTAGAGTAAGGATTCTCAAGCTGGAGCTCACTGAGACTCTCTGGAGGGCTTGCTAAATCAGACACTAACCTGATTTAACTAACATTCATGTCCTTCCTGATTGCACCAGGCAGAACATGACAAGCCACAGCGTGCTCCTGCATCCATGTCCCCTCCCCTTGGTGGACTGTACCTCTTAAGTCATGAGCCAAAATTGTGAGCCAGAACAAATCATTCCTTCCTTTCTACCTTCCTTCTTCATTCCATCCTTCCTTCCTTAGCTTCATGTCACATATTTGGTCACAATGAAAAGAGTGGCTAGTAGCTATTACAATAACGGTAGCAAGGAGAGATGACTAATAAACACCCTCACCCGCTTCTTACATTCTTTGTAGGATTAAATGGGTTTACAAAGAAAGACTGCTTTTGGTAGAGCCTGGTACTTTGGCATACTACACAAGGGCATAAATTTTTTTAAATCTTTTTTTCTAATTTTTTTCTTCACAATTTATTCATTATATATCCCAATTGAAGCCCCATCCCTCAACTCCTCCAGTCCCACCCCACACTCATTCATCCCCATATCTCTTTCCCCTGGTCCACCAAAAAGGGGAGTTCTCCCTATTGACATCTGCCCATAGCTTGTTAAGTCTCATCAGGACTGCCTAGACCCTCTTCCTCTGTGGCCTGGCAAGGCTGCATCACTAAGGGCAAGTGATCAAAGAGCAGACAATTGAGTTCATGACAGAGGCAGCCCATGCTCCCTTCAGAGATCCACAAGGAGACTGAGCTGCCAATCAGCCACATCTGAGCAGGGGGTCTAGGTCCTCTCCATGCATGGTCCTCTGTTGGTGCATCAATCTCTGCAGGACCCCCTGGGCTCAGATCTTTTAGTTTTGTTGGTCTCCTTGTGGGGCTCCTGTCCCCTCCATGTTGCTCTATTCCCACCCTTCTCTTCTCCATATGACTCCCTGTGCTCTGCCCAAAGTTTGACCCTGAGTCTCATCTGCTTCGATCCCCTATTGGGTGAATCCTTCCAGAGGACCCTTTCCACAGTAGGCTCCCATCCTGTTTCCTCCCTTCCACCACTTCTGGTGTCTGTCCTGTTTGCCATTCTGAATGAGATTCAAGCCTTCTCTCTAGGGTCCTCATTGTGTTTAACTTCTTTAAGTCTGCAGATGACTAACCTATAGTATACGGCTAATATCCACTTATAAGTGAGTGTATACCAAGCCTGTCTTTCAGTTTCTGGGTTACATCACTCAGAATGATCTCTTCTAGTTCCATCCATTTGCTTGCAAATTTCATGATTTCCTTGTTTTTAATAGCTGAGTAGTATTCCATTGTGTAGATGTTCCACAATGTGTGTATCCATTCCTCCATTGAGGGGCATCTAGGTTGTTTCCAGATTCTGGCTATTACGAATAAAGCTGCAATGAACATAGTTGAGCAAATGTTTTGTTTGTTTGTTTGTTTGTTTTTGGTTTTGTTTTTTTTTTTGTTTTTGTTTTTTTTTAAATGGTAGGGCACCTTTTGGTTATATGCCCAGGAGTGGAGTAGCTGGATCTTGAGGTAATGTTATTCTCAATATTCTGAGAAAGTGCCAGACTGGTTTTCAAAGTGGTTGTAAATGTTTGCACTCCTACCAGCAATAGAGGAAAGTTCCTCTTTTTCCACATTTCCTCCAGTATGTGTTGTCAGTTGACTTTTTGACCTGAGCCATTCTGATAGGTGTTGTTTTGATAGAGTTGTTTTGCTTTGCATTTCCCTGACGACTAAGGATGTTGAGAATGTCTTTAAGTGTTTCTCTGCCATTCTGTATTCCTCTGTTGAGAATTCTCTGCTTAGCTCTGTACCCCATTTTTAATTGGATTATTTGGTTTGTTGGTGTCTAATTTCTATAGTTTTTTACATATTCTGGATATTAGCCCTCTATCAGATGTAGGGGTGGTGAAGATCTTTTCCCAGTCTGTGGGCTGTTGTTTGTTCTGTTGAGTGTGTCCTTTGCCTTACAGAACTTTTTCAGTTTCATGAGGTCCTATTTATTAATTGTAGATTTTAGAGCTTGAGCTGTTGGTGTTCTGTTCAGGAGATTATCTCCTGTGCCTATGAGTTCAAGGCTCTTTCCCACTTTTTCTTCCAATAGATTTAGTGAGTCTCATTTTATGCTGAGATCTTTGATCTACTTGGATTTTAATTTTGTACAGGGTAATAGATACAGGTCTATTTGCATTTTTCTACAACTGGACATCCAGTTAGACCAGCACTATTTGTTGAAGGTGCTATGTTGTTTTTTTTTTCCATTGTATAGTTTTGGAAGTTTTGTCAAAAATCAGGTGTCCCTAGGTGTTTGGGTTTATTTCTGCTTCTTCAATTCAATTCCATTGATCCACCAGTCTGTTTCTATACCGGTACCATGCAGTTTTTATTGCTGTTGCCGTATAGTACAGCTTCCGATCAGGTATACAGATACTTTGAGATGATCTGTTGTTGTACAAGATTGTTTCAGGGATTCTGGGTTTATCATTATTCCATATGCAATTGAAAGTTTTTCTTTTAAGATCTGTAAAGAATGTGTTGGTAATTTAATGGGAATTACATTGAATCTGTAGATTGCTTTGGTAAAATGGTAATTTTTGCTATGTTAATCTTATTGTGCCACAAACATCGAAGATCTTTCTGTCTTGATATCTTCTTCTATTTCTTTCTTCAGAGACTGGAAGTTGTTTTTGTTGTTGTTGTTGTTGTTTCATACAAGTCTTTGATTTGCTTGGTTAGAGTTACACCAAGATACTTTATGTCTTCTGTGGCTATTGTGAAGGGTGTAGTTTCCCTAATTTCTTTCTCAGCCCATTTGCCTGTTGTATATAGAAGGGCTACTGTTTTGTTTTGTTTTTTGTTTTGTTTTGTTTTGTTTTGTTTTTTAATTAATTTTGTATGCAGCCACTTTGCTGAAGGCATTTATCAGCAGTAGGAGTTCCCTGATAGAATTTTTGGGGGTCACTCAGGTATACTACCATATCATCTGCAAATAGTGATACTTTGACTTCTTCCTTTCTGATTTGAATCCCCTTGATCTTCTTTAATTGTCTTATTGTTCAAGGACTTCAAAAACTGTTGAAGAGATATGGAGTGGGCAGCCTTGCCTTGTCCCTGATTTCAGTGGGACTGATTTAAGTTTCTCTCCATTTAGTTTGATGTTGGCTATAGGCTTTCTGTATATTGCCTTTACTATGTTCAGGTAAGTGCCTTGTATCCCTGATCTCTCCAGAGCTTTAAGCATGAATGAGTGTTGGATTTTGTCAAATGCTTTTTCAGCATCTAAGGAGATGATGTTGTGGATTTTATCTTTCAGTTTGCTTTTATGTAGTGGATTACCATATATTGGTAGATTTCCATATATTGAACTACCCCTGCATGCCTGGGATGAAGTTTACTTGGTTATGGTGGATGATATCTTTGAGGTGTTCTTGGATTTGGTTTGCAATTATTTTGTTGAGTATTTTTGCATCAATGTTCATAAGGGAGATTGGCCTGAAATTCTCTTTCTTTGTTGGGTCTTTGTAAGGTTTAGGTATCAAGGTGACTGTGATTTCATAGAATGAGTTTGGTAGTGTTCCTTCTGTTTCTGTTTTGTAGACTAGTTTGAAAAGTATGTATTAGCTCTTTTTTGAAAAATCTGGCCCTAGGCTTTTTTTTTCTTTTTTCTTTTTCTTTTTTCTTTTTTTGGATGGGTGACTTTTGATGACTGCTTCTATTTTCTTAGCAGATATAGGACTATTTAATTTATTTACCTGGTCTTGATTCAGCTTTGGCAAGTAGAATCAATCAAGAAAATTGTCCATTTTATTTAGATTTTCAAATTTTATGGCATATAAGCTTTTGAAGTAAGAGCTAAAGATTGTTTGCATTTCCTCAATGTCTATCATTATAACCCCCTTTTTCATTTCTGATTTTGTTGACTTGGATGGTGTCTCTCTGCCTTTTAGTTAGCTTGGCTAAGGGCTTGTCTATCTTGTTGATTTTCTCAAAGAACCATCTCTTGGTTTCATTGAATCTTTGAACTGTTCTCTTTGTTTCTAGTTTATTGATTTCAGCACTGAGTTTGATTATTTCCAGCTGTCTACTCCTCTTGGGTGTATCTGCTTCTTCTTTTTCTAGGGATTTCAGGTGAGCTGTTAAGTTGCTTGTATGAGTTGTTTTGAATTTCTTTATGAAGGCACTTAATGCTATGAACTTTCCTCTTAGCGTTGCTTTTATTGGTGTCCCATAAGTTTGAGTATGTTGTGCTTCATTTGTATTGAATTCTAGGAAGGCTTTAATTTCTTTCTTTATTTCTTCCCTGACCCAGTTGTCATTGAGTAGTGAGTTGTTCAGTTTCCATGCGTGTGTAGGGGTTTTGCTATTTCTGTTGTTCAGGTCCAGGGTTAGTCCATGGTGGTCTACCAGGATACAAGATATTATTTCAATCTTCTTATATCTGTTGAGGCTTGCTTTGTGATGAACTATATGGTTTTGGAGAAGGTTCAATGAGGTGTGAGAAGTTAAATTCTTTTGTGTTTGTGTAAAAGGTTCTGTAGATGTCTGCTAGATCCATTTGATTCATGATATCTGTTAGAGTCATTATTTCTTTGTTTAATTTTTGTTTTATTGACCTGTCCTTTGTTGAGATTAGGGTGTTGAAGTCTCCCACTATTAATTTGTGGGGATCTATGTGTGGTTTAAGTTTTGTTAATGTTTTGTTTTAAATGTGGGCATCCTTGAACTTGGGGCATAGATGTTCAAAATTGTAACATCTTCTTGGTGGAAGTTTTCAAGGGTGAACTTTTATTATCAATGATATCACCAAATGCCTTTACCTCTAAATTTTAAAATGTGATAAAATTGTTCTTTCCGTGACCTTAATTTTCCTAGCCATACAGAATTGCCAAGAAATGTGAAAATGATATTATAATGAGTAGATTTAGGTTGAGAAAACAGGAAGGCACTGCATATTAGAAGTAATTAACTAAAAATGATAAAAATTCATGGTGTAACTACTGTGGAAAGTCTTTGGAAAGTATTCAAAAAGTTAATCATAGAATCACCATATGGCCCATCAATTTTACTTTTATTGATATTCCCCTGAAGGAAGGAATGCAAATCAGGAATTCAAACAGATACTTACATGCCAATAGTCATAGCATATTTTCCCCAGCAGCCAAAGGATGGACATAGTCCAAATTTCCATCAATGGATGAATGAATGGACAGCATGAGGTACAAACCACAGAGATGTGGTCCAGCCACAGTGAGGAATGAAGAACAAACACATAGCAAAATGTTGCTGAACTCTTGGCACGTGTTAACCGAAAGCATTTAGAAATGAAGGACTACATATGACCTGATTCCATGAAAGATCCAGGCTAGGTATGTCTCTAGAGATGGAGAATAGACTGGTGGTTTCCATAACCAATGAGAAGAAGGCTAGGGAGTGGCTACATAATGATATGGATTTTCATTTGTACATATGGATAAGTTCCAGAACTACACAGTGATGGCTATGCAGCATAGTGAATCATGTAATTGTCACTGAATTGGACATTTGAAGTAGTTTAAATGGTGAGTTTTACACAACACACTTTACCTCGATTAGAAAACAATGTGAAAAATAAGCCCCTGAAAGTAGGAAAAAAAAAAGGCTTGGGTTTTGTTCATTTGAATTTATAAGACCCTAGAAAGCCCAAGAAAATGAAGCATTTCCTTGTTCCTTCTGGACCTGGTGACTTTCTATCTGCACAGTGGTAGTCTGAGGCCTGGCTGCACTGGCACCTGTCTGTAGTGACTCTCCTCACATGTGCATTGAGAGGAGTGTGTGCATTGCCAGTGTGCATTGCCAGTTCTTCCTCTGTGCCTCAGTTTTCTCATCGGTAAATCAGGTCTAATAATATGTTAAGAAGCAGCAGATAACTGCAAGAACATCATAGACTCTAATCTTCAAAGCCACTGTGGGCATAAGACATGCTCAACAGGTGTTTGCTGAACACATACAGTCATCATTTTCTATCCGTAAACGTGGTTCCACAGATAGCCAAATTTTAAGATGTTCCAATCCCTTCTATGTGTGTCATCCTAAATATATATTATTCCTTACACATAGAGACACATAAACACATGTGAGATACTCAACTACCTAATACAGTGCAAATGCTATACAAATTCTCATGCTGTGTCATATGGGGATAATGACAAGGAAGGAATCTTTGCCATATAGAGGCAATTATTTTCCAAATATTTACAACTTGTTACTGATTGAATCTGCAGATGTGTAAACTACAGAAATGGGCAGTTGACCATAATCAATACACTAGCTTTCAAAGCAAATGCAGTGGATAGCTAGAGCAAGTCAGTAGGCTTCAACATCATAAATGTTTTATCTTATATTTCTAGTACTCAAATGTCAGAGACAGGTCACAGTAGACTAAATTCAAGTTATCAGAAATGCTACCTTGCTTCTGCAGGTTCCATGATAATTCTGTGTGCGTGCCTTTCTTACTTCTAGAAGTTGCTTGCACATGCCTTGGCTCATGGCTTCTTCCTCTATCTTCAAAACCAACAGGTGAACAACTCTCTAATCTCATTATGTCATTGATTGCTCCCTACAGCCTTATTATTAAAGGCCTAATAATAATAATAATAATAATAATAATAATAATATAATAAAGAGGAAGGATGAGGAAGAAGAGGAGGAGAAGAAGAAAAAGCAACAGCAGTAAATGTCAACCAGTGACTAATCAGTGCATGTGTACACACACAACCAAATATCATCAGCATTGTAAGAATGGAGTTCTGATACACAACGGTAAGTGTGAGCATCCTCATTGTCCTTTCCTCTTCTCATGAGAAATCTTGAGATGACGGTATGCAGGATAATCTCATCTCTAAATCCCCAGTTTATTGCATCCACAAAGTCCCTTTTGGCAAGTAAGATAAGGTAGTCACAGGTTCTGGAAAATTGTGGGTATCTTTTTACTTTCCAGGGGAGAATTATTTGGTCTGTCATCATGTTACCACATGGTTGGAGAGCAGAAAAACTGGCCTTGCCATGTCAGGCTGAGGCCATGATACCTTACCTACCTAATCTTCAGCATGGCTCTTAAAGTGGGATTACGGCTCCTTTCAGGGCCAGTGTGAGGAAAATGGCATGAGGTAATAGGACCTGGCGCTAGACTTCTCAATGTTCTCAGCATTGTTATCATAATCCTAAATCCTCTTACTTTTTCAACAGGATTGCTGTGAGGTTTAGATGTTTGCAAAACCATCAGGTGAGATGAGACATTCTATCCAGATACTGGTTATGATTATTTTAAGTCAACTTGTATGCTTCCTTTTTAAATTTTTCATTTCCTTCCTAGTCGTTCTGGGATGAAAAGGTAGGTAAAGCTGGATGAGCAACCTTTCTTGCAGTCCCTACCCTTAATGACCACACATTCTGTGTCTGGAGACAGAGTAAGAACTGCTCCCTTTTGATTTCTTATTTAGAGGGAGAGAACCGCGGAGCTCCTGATTTAAAATTTTACTGAGACATTTTCTATGATCTAAAGCAGCAGCAGGGTGTGTAGAACTTCCTGGGATGTGACACAAAGAGAAACAAATTCTCAGTGTGTAAAATACAAGCAGTGTTTCCCCTCTGTAAGTATTTACTGAGCGCTTCTTATTTTCCAAGCACTATCTTGCATGCTGGATACACTGTGGTGTAAACGGCAAACAAGATTCTTGTCCTTCATTCAGTGGGAAGAGACATATAGTAACAATAAAGGGATACAAAAGTTGGATAAGCAGGTAATTATAATTGATAAAAATTGGTATAAAGGAAATAAGTTTCTGAGCTGGAATAATGCAGTGGCCTGGCACAACAAAGTAGGATAATATTTATGCTGAGACACGAAAAGCTTGACAGAGAGCCAAGGCCTCTACCATCCAGAGGGAAGAAACCTAGCTATGCTTCAGGCTCTGTTTTGCAAACACTGGGTCTTGCATTAATAAGTTGTCAGATCCATTTTGTGGCTACTAACAAGTTTATTTCCCCTCCAATAACTGAATCAGAATGAAACAAATCAGACAAGGTGACATTAGAGTACACCTTGAAACCAGACAGAATTACTTAGTGGATATTGTAGTTTGGGTCCATGCAGACACACAGGTGTGTGGGAAGGCGTGGTCGCGCACAGTTTTATTTCTTCCGCAGGTCAGTAGTCAGGAAGGCTGAACGATGCAGCTCTCAGAAAAGAAAGAGACCTCAGTATGTTTAGAAAAGGAAAGAGTGCCCTGGATGGACTCTACCCTTGTAATAAGAAGCCTGTTTGTGCAGACCTACAGGCCACCGTAGGGAGCTGAGACTTTATGCTGCATACTGTTGAAAGCCACTAATTGACGTTAGATGGTGGATGGTGCACTGTGATGCACAGTTTTAAAAAAGGATAATTTTGAATACCTACCACTAATGCTGCTCTACTGTTTGTCTGATTTCATTGATTGGATTCTAGAATTCACTACACTGATCTAATAACCAAATGCTTCAACAAGCATTAAAGTGTCTGTAGTAGAATATTGGTGAATCACTAATTTCAATTCTTGCCAAAACTTATGTAACCAGGTGGTAAATGTGAAATAGGAATGTAAACATCAATGAAGTATTTTTAAAAAATCTTTACTGAGCAAATATTTTCAAATATGTCAGAATGTTATCACTACTCCCATAAATCTGCAGGCTTTTATAGAGGGCCATACTCCTCTTCTTATCAAGGTTAAATTGTGCATAACCTTTACCCAGAAATCTCATGTCAATTATTACATCCTTCTCTCTCTCTCTCTCTCTCTCTCTCTCTCTCTCTCACACACACACACACACACACACACACACACAGAAATGCACATGCACACACACAAATGCATACGTGCACACACTCACACACACACAGCAGGAATTGTGGTAAAATGTATGTGGTATCACTCATCATTGTAAACCACTGGAGACATGTTAAATGATCATCAACAAAAGAACTGGCAAATAAGAAAGAAAGACTTCTTCTTTTAGATAACTGTTCAAACATATTCCTGATCATTTGCCTTCTAATACAGAAGTCCTAATTTATTGATGAGAAAAAGGAATTAAGAAATATCAATAGCGTGATGTAATCTTAGTTAAAAAAAAAAAATCAAAGCCAAATCTGAAAGATCTGCATGAGATGTAGACACAGCTGAAAAGGTCAGAGAAAAAAACCATTATCTAGAAGAGATGCCCAACACACACAGCCGGTGAGAGTGGGAGGGAGTGGCTGAAGGGGCCTCTATTTACTTGACAAACACTGACACTTGACTGTGTTTTACATTAAGCACATGTTATTTTTGGACATGTATAATGGTAAAAAAAATTATCTTAATAAAAACAATTCATAGGCAAAGCAAGCAGAGAAAGGCAGTAACCAGGGAACTAAGAAAAGGGCCACCCACCTGTGATGTTATCAGTACTCTTAGCTTCACCCCTTTGATGTTTACCCTGAATGGAACTATTGGTATGCACATGTAAGTATTGAGGGGGGGGGGGGTGTCTACAAATCACTTACGTGTTTTCTCAAATGCTCAGGAAAGAGATTTTTAACCCCAGGAAAGCAAATGTTGCACCATTTGAACTGCCTTTAATGGCTGAATGGCTAACCATTTTCTCGCCATTTGAGTTTGGCTAAACCTGTTTCAGTCAGAAAGATACCTATGAGATTCTTGTGTTGATTTACAAATCTGAGAAAGGGACAAGAGACATGGTCAGGACCCCATCTCCCAGCTTGAAATCCCTGTCAGGACTCCCTCTGAGGACTGGAATGAGTACAATGATTGTAACCCTTGCAGAGCAGCTCATCTGATACTCTCATTATGCAAATGAAGACTCATGTGTGGGGGTGGCCCAACAAAAGGAGGTACTGGGGCAGCCACCCAAGCTGTGAGCCCTGTAATGACTCTCAGCTCCTTCAAGATGGAGACAGCCTTGGATCTTCACTGTACTGGACCATCAGTACTAATTTCAAGGCAAGATGAATTAAGGTACTAAGAAAAGAGTTCGCTTTTAAAATGTAGTAAAATGAAGATCAATGCAATTTGTAATAATGTATATATACATATATATATATCTTATAATAATAAACTGTAACATCAGTTATACATAATCAAATATAACCTGTATGTCCAAAATCCATATCAGCACTATAAAGGGGGTAAAGGGGGAGTTTCTAAAGAAATTATAGTGTTTGTTTTTATGCTCCTCTTCCTATCTAACTAGCCACACAGACTTATAAATCCAGGGTTGAAGAGAACAAACCAAAAATGTGCTGTAAAGTAATAGGATCTCCGGCCCTTAAACCCTCCCTAAAAAGCTTCTCCCAGAATCCTCCCCCAACAAAGTGGTACTGCTCCTATGCCTCAGGCCTGCCTGGCCTGTCATCACACTTTATCACATGGCATAGCCTGTCTGTCCTCTTTCATAGAACATGGTCATGCACCTGGACTACATGAGACTCCTCTCTCTAACCCAGGCCTGGCAGGCCTCATGAATAATTCCTAAGGAATGAATGAACACGACTGTAGCCAGGAATGTAATTGGGCCTGCTGAGGAAAGTAGGGTGCCTTCCAGGGAAGTTTCTCTTAAGGCTGGATGAGAGCAGCTGAAAACAGTTCACCCTTGGAGTGAGGGAGGAGGAAGAAATGAAGGAAGGGACAGTGGCGGATACAGCTGTGAATGTTTGTAGAATGTACCACAGTGAGTGAGCCCTGATGTAAACTGTGGGCTGGAGAGTCAAAGACGCATCAGTGTGAGCTCATGGATCAAGGCAAGGGTACCACACTGATGCCCAAAGTTAGGTCATATGAAACACAAGAACTCTCTGTGAATCTACACATAAATTCAATTTTTTAGAATATATGTCAGTGCAAAGAACAACTGATATTTAATGCTTTATAGATTTATGGACAAACACAACTCTGTCTGAAGTATGACAAGAAAAAGACTCTGTAAAAGGAACTTTCATTCTCCTGAGGAATTCTTGTCTTGGAGACTTACTGCCTCCTGCTAACCTAGGTCTAGTCCAGGAAGCTTCCAGCCTCCCGTATGATCTACCCTAGGACTAGAACATTTTCAACTTCTGAGACTTACTGCTTAATAAGCTCACCCTTACTTGTTCTTACTGAGCTCTGGACTTGCTCGTTCAATTCAGCTGTTCTGGCTCAAATTCCTCTCCCAGTTGACTTATTCAATCTGGTCTTTCTCTCTGCCTCTCAATCTCTCCGCTTGGCCACAAACTAACTCCAACAGTCTTCTCTAATCTCCCGGCTCATTGACTGGCTTACTCAGTCTTCATCTGAGTTCTCTCCCTGCCACCGGTTTCTCTATTACTGTCCAGGCATAACTGCCACCTTCTCTCATTGCCCCATAAGTAGCTTCCCTTTCCTCTGTCTTTTTGTGAGACTTTTGGGCGTATCCTATTCTGTCAAGTCTTTCTCTGATTCGTCGCTGATTCTGCCACTCAATTAGACATCACTTTCAAACACAGGTGCTTCCTTCTTCAAACTAACTTTACCTTCATTGTTTGAAATTGTATACCACCACACCTGGAACTAAGCTCTTCTTTACCTGAAACTTGCTCTGCACCCAGCCAGCCTTGAACTCAGATCTGCTTGCCTCTGTCTCCTAGATTAAAAAGCATGTTGGTATTCCAGCTGGATCACACAAACCTAGAAGGTCTTTGAATGTGATCTCTTGCCAGAGCAGCCATGTCTTGAATTAAAATTCTTCTACAGAACATAAAGAGACT
Organism: Meriones unguiculatus; assembly: GCF_030254825.1. Taxonomy (NCBI): domain Eukaryota; kingdom Metazoa; phylum Chordata; class Mammalia; order Rodentia; family Muridae; genus Meriones; species Meriones unguiculatus. The sequence goes on along the minus strand of NC_083356.1, from coordinate 39,857,631 downwards.
CATTCTCAAACAAGATGGAAATGAAGGTGCCAATGCTTGCACACATGTTCACATGTGAATACATGCACCCCACCCACCCACACATACATACAAAGTGAGCTGCAAGTGAGAATGGGGCTGCAGTAAACCAGTAGATCACATTGGACAACTCTGGACAGCACTGACATCTGAATCAATTGTAGGTTTCTTGGTATATGAAAATAGGAGTTTTGCCCACTGGTTTAGACAGCCTCAAGAGTGGTCATAAATGCCTATAAAGATGCACACCAGACCTAGAAAGTCTTTGGATGTGATCTCTTGCCAGAACAGCCATGTTCTGAATTAGCATTCCTCTCCAGGACTCCTTTCATACAGATTATGCATATCCAGTGAGATACAACATCCTTCCATAGTCTGTGATGCACCGGCCAGAAAGAGAGCTGGGCAGCAAAAAAAAAAATGTACTCTCATATGGAAAGAAGAGGGAAAAAAAATCAATGTAAAATATAGCAATACTAAAAGCAAACAGAAACACACAAACTTAACTGCTTTTGCCAAAATAAAGAATACTCAGATGAATTTACTTCCTTCTTTTTTTTCCCATTCACTCTCAAAGAGTTGGTTTGTAATGTTAAATACAATGATAAATCTTGCCAGTACTAAAACAAACACAAGAAAATAGATTTGTAAATATTCTCTGAAAAATCAATCAATTGTATTATAATACATTATAATATATTGCATTATTAACATATTGCATATGTTACATAATAATTGCACAATTAATTTTTTAAATAATTGTGATAAAAACATTCTCCAATGCTAAATGCTAAAGGGATGACTTCCTTTCCCAGGCTTGAATAAGGCTTTATTTAGAATATATATAATATCACAGAGTTTTCTTCCCCCCACTCTCTCTCTCTCTCTGTGTGCACATGTGCACACCTACGCCTGATTGTGTATATTGTGGAGGCCCAAGGTAGATGTCAGTGTCAAATGGACAGCATCACTGTCTGTATTATTTTTTGAGGGACTCTTGCTCACGGAGCCCTAAGTTATCGAGTTGTGCTAGCCTGACTGGAAAGCAAGCTTCAGGAATGCACTTATATATTATATATTTGTAACCCATGGGGGTTACAAATAGGAGATATGCACTGCTCCAACCAGTTTTAATGTGGGTCCAGTTAGTCCAAACTCGGCTGTCACGTTTTCCCAGGAAGCACTTTACCAAATGCACTGGAGGCCCCAAATTTTCCTTCCTAATCCTAGTCCTTATCGATTGGGTCCTCTGAGGACTTGTTTCATTTTGCCCTTACAGCTGACATTAAGGTAGATATTGTTCAATGCATAATTACATATCAATGTTTATGCTGATTTATGTTAGTATTAAGTATCAAATGCTATGCTATCATATATACAGAGGAGTATTTTACAAATACAACTGAAATTGTGCATTTTACAAAAGAAGAAATCACACATTCCAGGAAAATACATAACTCTCCCCAGTTTCTCAGGGTATTAAGTAGAGGCCACAGCAGAGAGATGCAGGCCCTGTGACTGTAAAGTCTCAAGCATCTGTTATGCCCAAGCAGGCCCTTTCCTTTCAATATAGCATTCTAAGTTACAAGACCAAAAGCAACGCACTGAATAGTTCGATAACCACACTGGGACTTGACTGAGTCCTACATTTCCCAAAGGAAGTAGCCTGGAGTGCATCTTTACAACCATTTATGACCTCTCTTGGGATTGTTTTATCACTAGAAACTCACAGCAGTGGTTTACCACCTGAACACAATTTTCTTTCCCAGTCATGATTCCAAGACTATAGATCCTGCTATTTACTTCTCACCTAGCTTAGTTCCCCAATTTGTCTACTCTTCCGTATCAGGCCCGATGCCTGAATCCACTCTACTTCCTACCCTAATAATCCAAGATGTGCATTGCGTTAACAGGACAATCTTCAGTGCTGACAGTCATTGACTGTCCCACCCCCACACCTAAAAGCCAATACTAAGTCTAAGATCACTGTTCTAAGACCACTGTGAGATAATAGAGGGTTTATTCCAGCAAAACCCAACTCGAAACGCATCTAGCCCCTCTATTTCCTACTGAGGGTCTCTGCCTTTGTTCTGATCTGAGGAACAAAGGAACCCATGAATGAGTTGCAAAGGTTCATGAGTTCCAGCAGGGTGGAACAAAGGCATTTTGAGAATGGTAAGGGTTCATTCATTCACTCTCCAGTCTTGCTGAGTTGATGAATGTGTCTGCACATGCTCCAAAGCACCCAATCTCTCTCCCGCCTCTTCCATGGTAGACATGTAGCATTCTTTGACTCATCGGTGGAAAGAGCCTCTTCTACACAGTCCCCATTTTCCCTCAGCTCCATCACAACCATAATCAATTATTCTGTGATTTTGGTGTTGTTACCTGCGTTGTCTATTGAAGTGACTGTGGATGTAGTTCATCATTGTACATTAGGTACAGGATGGGAACTGGGGAGCGTCCTGGCTAAGGACTTGGCAAACATTGGTCTTGTTGTTGACTTCATGATCTTTATCGCCTGTGTTTGCGTTTCTATCTGATTCTATGGCAGGACCACAGGTTTCTCCTGCGCTAGTTGTAAACCCTACTTAAACACGTATGTTTGTTCTCTTTGTATACCTACCAACCATCAGCCACTTACAGAGCCACCTTTATTATAACCTGTCCCACATGCATGATCTCCACTAAGACGTTCAGGAACAGGATCATTTCGTATTTTTTAACAACAACAAAAATTGAACCTTTTTTTTTTTTAAACTTCTTTGTATTCTGGCTCCTAGTGAGAAAGATATGTGAAAATTCTATCAGAGTCAAAATGGAGTTACTTCTACTGACCCTAACAAAAGCCAGAAAGTACTAGTTATCACATGATTGTCTGATAGTCACGATAGCAAAAGGCTCTGCCAAAACCACAAGCTTACACGGAAGCCAAGTAATCTTATCCTGACAGAACTATAAGGAGAGCTGAGGGGCAACTGTGTGCTCAACCACCCTCATTAACTCGTGCAGCCAGGGGTTATTGTTTCTCAAAACCTTCAGGACCTCCCCCTGGCCTCAACCTGCTTGAGCACACTCAGAGTTTAGCATGGTACATGTGTTCCCACTACAATGCTCTGCTGATCCCACGTTAAGTATTGTTTTTCTTTGAAGAATCTCTGATAGCTGTTCTTTTTCTTTTTTCCCAGGTTGGCCCAGGGCAGGGCTCAATACCCTCTGGCACTTCCTAATGCTCAGGACTGTACCTCATCGTGATTGCAAATGCATTGACTCTGCAGACAAATTGCTGTATTTGTTTAATAAGCAGGTTCCCTAGTAAATTCAGTAAAAGGAAATAGAAGCCCTTTTTGCACCTATTCTGAGCCTGTTCATTTTAGAGATCCTTTTAAATGCTTCCGAACATGTCATTTTCCTACATTAAGCAAGCCAAGTCCACTTAGAAAAAGTAGGAACAGCAGCCTCTATTAAAACCACCAAAGAATTAGTGTGAATTCCGCATTAGCCTCCCCTCCCCAAATTTGGTGTAATGAGAACTATGAGAGTAGACTTCTACAGTGGGGAGAAAAGGCCACTGGCTGCTGGGGTTCCTTTTAACTTTGTTCAGGCCTCAGCCTGTTGACAAAGGCTGAACCTTTTGGGACTGTGATGGTATTTTCAGTGGTTGTGCTGGTGGGCCTCCCCGGTGCCCTCTCAGTGCCACATCTATCAACTGCGAGTACCTGTATCCCTTATCATGCCAACAGTGACATGTGATGAGCATGGGTGCTTTACCTGAGACTGTGAAGCATAAGTCGCTGAACACAGAACTTCCCATCGTAAGCTCCGTAACAAGTTCTGGCAGCATTCACATTGTATTGATGTGTGGTCATATGTAGGATACTATTCATGAACATGGACAGTATAAAGCAATGGGTGATTAATTCCCACAGTAAATATAAGAGTCTGGGCACTAAATAAATCCAAACTATTCACCAACCAATGCAAAGATGACATACAGTAATATTACAGCAAGCTGAATAGTGTGAATTAGGATCAAAAATGTCAAAAGAAAAGGCGTATATACAGAGAAATGAAGCAATGAGCTCTAATAATAGATGGTTTATTGGGAATCCTCATAACATTTTTCAAAAGAACTTTGACAGCTTTTAATAAGACAGTGAAGAGGAAATGGCTTAAAAGATGTCATCAATCTTTTATTTAACTAAGTACTGCCCTTCATTTTGAAGGAAATGATATAATTTTAACTGGAACCTCCTTTTCAAGAAGTGGTGAAAGAAAACTGATTTACCATACAACCTCCAACAAAATCAAACTTGCTGGGAAATAAAATGCATGAGGAGTATGTATCCTGATGGTAATTCTTCACAGGCTACAGATTCATAGCCATGAACAAAACATAATAAAAAAGATGAATAAAACAGTCAAATTTATCATTATCCTGATTTTTAAACAATTCACAAATTAAATCTAATTTTCCAAACAAATCCATTGGATGACTATAATCACACTCAATTTTATTTTAAATTGTTTTAAAAAAATAACTAGGCAAACACATAATATCAAGAGTCTTCAACACAGTGGATCCCATTTTAAGAAAAAAAAAGGAAGAAAGAAAAAGGAAACAAGTAGTCCTTAAATTCTCTTAGCTTTCCATAGTATATGTCATATAAAATTAAAGTTTTGCTCCCAAAAAAATATGTTTTCACGTGGCTGTTCTTGTCCAATGGTGCCATGAGGGCCAGGAGCACCAAAGTTGTGAGAAGCTTAACAACCGCTGAACCATTTTCATTAAAAACTAAAAATTTTCTTCAAGATCTGGAATAAAGTCCTCTGCTCGACACTTTAGTGTTACAAAGTCATTTTAAATTAAATGTGGAATAAAAGCTACAAAAGTACGAGTTCTTTCAATACAAAAAGTTGTGCAGCTGAAGTTGTAGGCTCCTTTGACATATGTAAGCAGTCTCAATAAAATATTTTCTCAATAAGAAAATAGAATTTGTCTGGTTTCTTTTTGTACGTGTTCCACAGGTCCTGCTTACCCTGTCCAGGGCTTCAGGAAAACACTGGAATCAATTTCTTTCCTTCAAAGAACATCCATAATTCATAGTACAAAATAGTTCTATGTCTTATTCCTAAGGAGAAATAAAAATTATTAAATATACTTTTTTCCCTAAAGTGCCGGATGTAGCCATTGCCAGGACATTAAAGTAAAAACTGATTTCTGCACAACACTGCTGTCTTAAAAACCAAGAGACGACATAACATACTCTCTTAGAACCCTAGGTTGACGCGCTTTACTTCAGAGAAGTGGTTCTCAACCTCCCTAATGCTGCCACTCTGTGAGCCCCAACCATAAAATTATTTTGTTGCTCCCTCTCAACTATGTTGCTAGTTATGAATTTTAATGTAAATGCCTGACATGCAACCACCAAAAGGGTCATGACCCTAAGAAAATTTCCAATGGGAGAGCACTTCCTAAGCATTACATATTTGGCATTATAGGTACCTAGCAGAATTGCTGCCAGCACATTTCAGAAACCATCATCTGGAAGAGATTTTCAAGGAAGATGAATGCTACAGGTGGAGTGGATCTTAAGTGTTCTTCCTTTAACGGCACTTCATGTATAACACACATCACCTGCTACGCTCGAAATGATCTTCCAGGGCTGATGAAGAAGGCAGAGATGGGAGCGCAGGGAGAATTTTTCTATCCTAGAGGTGCTGGGCACAGACGTTCTGATTCTTTCCCTCCTGTTGTCTACACAGTGGGCGTCAATTTCCACTTTCACTGACCCAAATCTGTTAGACATAGGAGGTTTTCCTAAACTTGATCGCCTGTGTTTATCTTTCTCTGCTGTTCCATAGACAAGACCATATAAACAGACAGCTATGAGCACATTAAACAGAGAAATCAGATCTACATTCTCAATTATAAACTGATTCTCCTCCAATGTCCCAGACCAAGGCTAGTAGGTATAGCTCATCTTTAACATTCAAAAAACAAGGATTTGTTTGGTAATCATTGTGAAAGCAAAAAATACATTTAATGCCTTTATAATGAAAAAGTTTCATGCTGAGGTACTATGAAGATCCAGGATTTTAAAAAAGAAAAAGGATCTCAACTTTTATGTTTGAAAAAAGTGTGATTTAGAGATACCCAAGCAAGAAGCCCAACAATGACCGTGGCTTCAGGACACTCTGGTAAGATTTTGTTACAATGGCTAAGAACTAGTTCACAAAATGACTTGTCCAATGTCATACAGTGACCGGGGGAGGCAGCAAAGGCCTTTACCTATAGCTCAACTTCTGAGGGCAATTGGTAGACAGCCCATTATCACTCTATAGCCAAAGGCCTGCCCTTTGAAAGCTCAGGCAACAGGCTGCAGCAGTCTTAAAGCCTTGTACCAAAGTGTATGGATAGGCACCAGGGCCCATCACTACCTGTTTAGTTTGCCAACAAACAAATTCCACCATCACCAACCTCTGTTTGGTTCTGTCATCAAATCTGTAACTGACATCACCACTCTCAATTAAGAACAGCCTCTGAATAAGATGTTCTCCAAGCAACAAAGAAACTGGATCCATAAAACAAGACTTTGCACCTTGAATTAAACTCCATCTGTCATGGATGGCAAAGCTAAACCTACCTACGATTTACCAACAAGCAGAAGAAAGCATGGTGAGGAAGGTGGACCAAGGAGAGAAAAACAAAAAGCAAAAAGGACATGTATGCAAGCCTTGGCACCTTCATTTCCATCTTGTTTGAGTCTCTAGGTCCTGCTTTGTTTTTAAAGGATTACTTTCACCATTCAGCAAGGGGATAAGGAGAGATTTAATTCTTGCCAGGGCATTGCTGGCTCATTCCCTAGAGGATACTTTATGGGGTGGAACAAGCCAACCCCATCTGTGACCTGCAGATGAACACACCAAGCAGGTTTAATTAGATCAGAGACACAAAGGGCTATTGCCTCTCTTAATAACAACACCCGAGCTCTGAGAGTCCACAACAGCAGGCCAAAAACAGAGGCAGCAGAATTCTCTGGCTGGCCCTTGACAATGATTTACTTGTAACCGGGGAAAGCGGTTGGGAGCCAAAGACTCCACTTAGAGCCAGCTTCCCAAGAGGAGGTACTTGGGGATGGGAGGAGGGAGGTAGTAAAATCTGTTTGTAGCCTGTAGCCTGAGTTGCTCAAGTATTTGTTGCACTTAATACAGGGCTGTTTGGCTTCGGTCTGCTGCTCCCAGGTCTTGTGGTTTCAGCAGCCCCCGTGCCCCGGGAATCTCATAAAATAAATCACTCCAGTGTCTGGGATCCCAACCACAGCTAGCTCAGCGGCGGAAGCAGATAAGCAGCTCTCCTAGCAGACCCACGCCAGCTCCTCCCCAACCCCCCTCTGGCCTTTGTACCCTGCATCCTCCAAGCGAAGAGTAGGTTGGGACTCAAGAGAGGCTGAATGCGGGGCATAGTTGCTCTGAGATTTTCCCCAAGCCTGCTTGTATAGGAAGGGCCGAATTTGGTCTCAGGTCTGTCAGGGTTGAAGCTCCAAACAAGTTCGCACTTTCTCTCACCTCAGAAAGGAAGGCAGACTAAGGGGACCAGAAGAAAATGTTCCCTATGGCCACCCACCAGCCAAAACGCTCCTACCTGCTCCCCCAGCACCCTTCCTCCTCCCCCATCCACAGTCGGCTGTGCATTCCACCAATTCTGCATTTTCCGAAAGGCCCAGGAATACCAAATGGGGGCCCAAGAGGAAGTGGGGGGAGGGGAAGGAAGGGAGTGCGGCCGCTGCAAACAGCTCCCTTCCGAAGCTCTGAGCCCAGGTCAGGGCACCGCTGAATCTCCATCCTCCTCCTCCGAGCCCGGTGCAGGGGGTCGCAGGGGAGACGGTGTAGTCCGAGCCGCGTCGCTGTCGCCCTCATCCGGCTCAGCCGGGTGCAGGTGTGTGGCGAGCTCCTGCAGCACCGCCGCGCGTCCGATTTGGTCGTTGCGCCGCTTCTCCATAATTAAGTCCTCCAGGCTCTGGAACTCCAGAGTATGACTGCGCTGAGCCGATAGCTGAATCTGCAAACGGTAGGGCTGCTTGCCGATACGCAGCTCGCCGCCGATCTTGAACTCGCGTTTGCCATAGCGGCACCAGGCGGCAAAGCTCTCCGAGTTGCGCCAGCTGAGCTCGCGCTCCTTGGCGCCCACGTGGGCCAGCGCGTTGCGCACCACGGCGCTGGGGCTCAGCGGCTTGTAGCGATACAGGTCATTGACCACGCGGCCACGGCGGCCCTGGCTCGCATCGGTCAGGAAGCTGTTGCTCACCTCCAGCCGGTGCAGATGCACCACCTGGAAATTGCCCACGTAGACCGCCCAGTGCGGATACTGCGCCTGCGACACAAACTCCACCAGGTCGCCTGGACTGCACTTGTTGAGCAGGTTCTCCGGTGTGTAGGTGCTCAGCGCCGCCGACCCCGGCGCGAAGCTTTTCTGATAGATGCACTCGTCGCGATAAAACACGGAGCATTCCACCTCATGCTGCCGCGGGTCATAGGGCTGGGGCGGGGGCAGGGGTGGCCGGTCCCCCGAGTCGGGCAACGCTCCGCCATCAGGCCCCTGGGGCGGCGGCTGAGGCTCCACGTCTTCGTCGTCGTTGGAGAAAATGTAAGAGACTCCGATGCGGGGCCCATCGTCTCGGTCCACGCCCGTCGGGTCCGCCGTGGGAACTTCCTTGTAACTTAGGTGGGTCAGTTTCTCCACCTGATTGCCCATCACGCTGTGGACGCTCGCTCACAGGACTTCCAGAGGAGAAAGCGAAACCACCACCAGAGTCATTGGCACCGGTCCCCGGGCAGGGGCTAAAAGCCACCTGTTGGAAGAGAAGACAGGGAAGAATCTGTAGGTGCCACTTCAGAAAAAGACGTTTGTTTCTGGAAGAAGAACCGGCGGGGGCCGAGCACCTGGAGCCATTTTAGGGGGAGTCTGGGGAGGCGAGCTTCTCCGCGTTTCTCCACCTCTAGGGTCACGATCACTGGAGACACGGCCACTCCAGCTCTCCTCCAACCCCAGCCATCACCAGGCCCCGGCCAAGGGCCATTGCATCAGCTGCTCCGACAGCTTCCGCCCGCGCCCTTACCTGCCAACCCTGGGTAGGAGCGGGGAAGGAAATAGAAAGTTTATTCTAATTCCCTTCTCTTTCCTAACTTCCCCTCCCACTCCGGGCCCTAACTAGCCCTTAGACGCCCTCCCATGCCGGTAGCCCCTGGGAACCGGCGAGTCTCCCACGGAGCGGCCGGGGCAGGTGAGCCGCCCCACCGGGCTCACCTGCTGCAGGTCCCCGCTGCGGCTCGCCGGCCCCTCCCCCGCGCGCCTGCCCCGGGGTTCAGGTTACCTGCGCCGACTCACTAGCGGAGAGGAGGTAGTCCTCGGGGACCGGGAGGGGCACCCAGCCGCACCCGAGACTTCTAGGGCGAGTTTGCAGGGGTGGGCTCCGCAGTGCCTCCTCTCCCAGCGCGGACCGCAGCGAAGCTGGGCAGCCGGGAAGGACGCATTTCTCCCCCGGCGCCCCCCTCGCGGCTGCGTAGCCCCCCAAGACTTGAAGATGGGGAGAGGGGGGCAACGCCTGTTCACGCTAACTGCTGCACGACCCCTCACGCAAATTTCCGGGAAGGTGGGGCACTAGAAGGGAAGCAGCAGGAGGTAGTTGGGCTTCCCGGAGACCGCAGCTCCCGCTCGGGCTAAGCGAGCAACTAGCGCCGAAGCGGGAGGGACGGGATTGTAGATCCGGCTCAGGGCTCCCGGGCGGGAGCGCAGCCCGTGGCATTTAAAGAGACAGGCGCCGGCTCTGGGAGCTCGGGTCTTTCCTGTACCCGGCTTGGCCTCCCGGAGCTCCGCCCTCGCCCCGCCCACGAGGGCTGCTCCGCCCTTTCCCCGGCCACGCCCCCCGTAGCGGGTTTAAATCCAGCTAGTAACTAGTCTACCCAACCCGGGAGCAGGCTTCCTGCACCGCTCTGAGTTTTTCTGAGAAGTTGGAAGTCAAACGCCACCTGCCAGTAAAGAAATGCGAGAGGCTGGAAGAATTTGGCTTCTTCCTCGTCACCTTCCATTTCTGAGATGGACTATCTAAAGAGGGAGGGACTAACTTTTATCCAGAACGTTTTTTATAACCTAAAGGATTCTGTGCTGCAACAGCTCAAGAAACACGTCAGCAAATAACGTGTTTCCAGAGCAAGTAATATTTTGGGACAGTAAAAAAAAAAAAAAGCTTGTTTGTTTGTTTGTTTTCTTTTTCTTTTTCTTTTGAAGGAAACAGTATAATACAGGACTTAGTCACTGGTTGGCTCCCAAAGCCCATAGCCCGCGGTGTCTATTAGGTGTCCCTCCAAGTAGAGTCAAAGTTTATTTCAAAGCCTTCCAGTTTTGTTTTGTTTTTTTTTTTTCCTAGTAGCGAGAGAAAGCGTGCAGAAATGAGGTGGGGGTGTAGAGTTACTTAATTGTCCTTAAATTAGAAACGAATTAGCAGGGGCCCCTGCTGAATATATTTCCTTCCTCCTGACAGAGAGGGAAGTGACAGCCTTTTTGCTTATTATCCTCCACGAGAGGATACTTTCCCCCCTGCTGGCTTCATTTTTCTACCCCAGACCTAAACTACTAAAGCAACTTATTTATTTGTTTGTTTGTTTAACAATGGGTCAGAATGGATGGTGCAGAATCTCAGTGCCACTCAAAATGGACAAGCTTAGGATGCACCCAAACCAGTTCACGGTGCAATTCAAGACCTGCACCTTGCTTTCCATCGACTAAATTTTTCCAAGTAACATTATTATTTATTCATTCAGTGTACACCAACCAGTGGAAACAGGAATATAGTAATGCTACTATGATCCCTTTTAGTTTGAGAGGGGAAACAAAAATCGATCTACTTATGTACCTTTAAGCCAAAACAATCAATGTTGTCAGGGCTGTGATGGAAGTTAGTCCTTCAGCAAGCCTAAGATCACAGCGTAAGCTACACCAAAAGGCAGATTTGTGTGTATCCTGAAGATTTAATTTCAATATTTTCTGACTGACTGGAGACGTATGAGGTGAGGAGCACAGTTCCTGGACCTTTCAATAACATGCTCCAGGGGCCATTGTACCCACCGTGGGAGCACACAGAGACGAGTGTTATACTTAGGACTCGTCTGTTGGATGGGGAAACCTTCTATTAAATACTGTGGGCCAGTTTGCCCCTGGATGACACTGGATGGGTTGGCTGGAAATGGCGTCTGTGGAAGGGAACAGTTGTATGGCAGACTGCTGCCGGCCCCCTGGGTTCAAGTCCAAACGGGCAAAAAAGCTAGGCTTCCTTAGCTGGGTTTCTCTATTATCACATAGTGGCTCAGTTAGTCAACTGGCCAACTCTGAGGTCTCAGAGGGAGCAGACATCATGTCATCTTATTTAGCAGTCATTCAGTTAATGAGTGTTTAGTATATAGGGGAGGGGAAATTTGCCACAGGCTGAAAATTACTTCCAAAGGGCTGGATATAGTTCCATGATGGAATGTTTGCCTAGAATGTACAAGGCCCTGGGTTTGATACCACCAGCAATAACCCTCACACACACAGTCACACAAGGAAATAAAAAAGAAAAAAATAAATGAAAAGAGAAATAAATGACTTCCTGGTTTTATGAGGCAGTCAGCAAGTGACCATGTGATAGCTTTGATAGCCAATGTCTGGTGCAGATTTCTTTATTAATGAATGTCTAGGGCTCAGCCTCCATCTGGCCACATGGAGCACTGGGTCAGAGTTCAAATCATTATTGAATGAAAATTAAGATCATTAATTTACTAGAAAAACTTAGGGATATAAGCCCATTAGGCCCATTACCCAGAGTGATAAGCAGTAAAGGGCTGGGGCTGCGGTGGCTCCAGCGCTAAATGGTGGGTGGCTGCCTTTCAAAGGTGTGCTCTGCAGTTGCTCACTCCTGTCCTGTCAGCTCACCTACTGAGGTCTTCCACCTGGCCCTGTCAGTCTCTCTGCTGACCCCCTTTTTTACACAATGTGCATATACTTCAAACCTTATCACTTGATTCTGTGTAATTCAGCTCATGATTACATGGTATTTGCCATTGTTTTCTAATTCATATATTTACTATTCATGCATTTATTATTTGTGATATAGAGGATTGAACCTAGACCCTTGCATATGCTAGGCAAACATTCTACTGTTTTCCCCCTTTTCTTCACGATTTTGTTTTTTGAGACACAGCCTTATAAGTTGTCCAGGCTGGCACTGAATTCTTTATATAGCCAGCCAAGGAGGCCTCAGACTTTCAATCCTCCTGCCTCAGTTTCCTAAGGACTGTGTCACCACACCTACCTCTAATTCAAATATTTACTATTCTCTTTTTATTGATATTTTTTATTATTTTTAATTTTATGTATGTGGGTTTGTTGTGAGCCACTTGGCACTGAGTACTGAATTCTGGTACTCTGCTAGAAGAGTAAGCCCTTTACTGCTGAGCCATTTCTCCAGCCCCTGTTCTCTCTAAAACAGAGAATTTCATTCAAAACATGTTCCTATACTAGATGTGTGCCAATCACACCGGGCATTCATTCTACAAGTCCCTCATATACCCTGATTCATATTCCCATCCTCCAAGAATCCAGTGCAGTTGGGAACATAGACTAATAGAGTCTGTAAGACTCTGTGACATAGAGGAAGTAGAGGAAACTGGGGTGGAGTGAATCTCAAAGCCTGTGCAATGGATGACAAAAGGCTTGCTACTTGGGATTTTATACTGTTGAGTTAACAAAATTCTACAGTCAAGATTAATTACCACTCAGTGGTCCTCAGAGTGAGAGCTTCACAGAGGCCATGTTGTCTCCCAAATCGGGAGTTTGGAAAATCACACATGCCTGGTTTACTTCCAGACTTCTTATTTTGAAACAGAAACAGAGCCTTTTTTTATGACATTTAACAAATATTGGAGTGTCTGCTCTAATCTGGCTCTTAGAGTATCAGTTACTGTGGTCTTCATGTCTCAGATGGAGGAGCCACGTGATGAATGAGCACGTGAACCAATAAGAGTACTTGAGATTAGAGCTGTGAGGAGCATAAAACAGCATCCTGAGATTGAACAGCTGTGGTGAAGGGGAGAGTGACAGGGAAGTGGCCTGCTTTCTATAAGGTGGTCAACGAGGACCCCTTAGGAACTGGAATTTGGACTGAGACATGAAGATAAGAAGGGCTGTCACTGGGAGCAAAAGCCAGAGATAGGATGATGTTCGGATGTTTGGGGAAGAAGGGAAACAAAACTAGGACCTGAATACAATGCAGGCAGGGCCGAGAGCTGCTGACAGAGGTAGGCAAGCCTAGGGTCTCAGTTTGTCCCTCTGGCCACCCCGAACTGTAGAACAGGAAAGAAAGCAAGTGTGGATGACCCAGATGTGAGAATGAGAAGAAACCTCATGAGCCAAGAATGGAGTCAGTGGCCATTTGCACTTGCATTTGTTTTTTGTTTTGATTTGGTTTTTGGTTTTTTTCAGATTACTTTGTAGGTTATCATTCAACCACAGTAACCCAAATTTCTTATTTTCCACACCTCCTCTAAGAAGAAGCCAAATAAAAACAAGTTGTGTTGAACGTCACCAAGTCACTCAGTGTTCCTGTCTAAGCCACTAAGGATGAACTGGAAATTGCCCTTTCTACCGCCAAGTGCCCTGGACTCTGATGCTGCAAGCAGTGGAGTGAGTTATTGGGTTGAAAAATCACGAGTCTCTCCAAGAGTATACGCAACAGGAGATCAAAGAACTGTGTGGTTAGGCAATCTAGACTTCTGCCTATCCCCAGACTGGGCCTCAGGCTCACCAACATAATATCATTTTCTGAAAAATGGCCTCTATATCACCCTACAGTCCTAAACCTTTCACCTGACCTGTACCCAACCTCCCTGAAAGTTTCTGGACACCTTAGAAAGGAAACAGTGGCAGAGTGAAGCAGTAAGTTCATACTCCTTGTGTTTGCCAAGGGTGTGATGTTAGAGTTGTCTCCTCTCCATGCTGGGCCAGGTTTCTCAGCCTTTCTGGTAGTGCTGGTGATCTTTGTCTTATCATAGATGTTCAGGGGAAAACTACGTGCCAAAGCACCCTGTAGCTCCTAAAGGCCATGTGCATGCTGGGCATGGTTCACAACCCTTGTAAAAGCCAGGTGATGACTTCATAGTAGGGGGATGACTACTGGCTGTGGGCTTCAGTGTATTAAGTCTTCACACAGTCCTACTGTTTCTAGCTCCCCAGTAGGCATATTAAGTCCAAGGAAAGTATATATCCTACTCACTGTCAAGGAAGAGACAGGATTCAGGTCAGAACCCAGCTGTTTCCAAGCTGGTTTTCACATTGAATCCTGAAGAATCTGTGGGGATAGGGAGGAATGCTTCCTGTGCATGCCTGTTTGCCTGCCTAGTAAACATCAGATCTGAGTGACCAGCTTGTTTTGGTTTGCCAGGAACTTGCATGGTCTTTAGCTGGGAACACTTCCTAGCCAAAGCAAATGGTGGTGGTGGTCATCTTACCTGAGTGCCTCCCTGTCTGCCCACCCCCCAACAGAGTGCTATCGTGAGAGCTGAGTTTAAGTATGGTGCAGGAATGGGAAAGAGTGGGTATGGAAAGCAGGGAGAATTGGGCCTTCAGAGACCTCACTTTTTAACAGAGATAGGGGCAGAGACAGTCATCCAATCAAAGAGACTTTTCTTTGAACACTCATTCTAGTTTGTTTGTTTGGTTTTGGTTTCATGTCCCATTCTCTCAAAGATAGGGGATAGCTGCTGTGCCCACCTCACCTTCGAGAGCTATTCCCCTGAAACTATGTTCTTCCACCTTCCCAGCCTGCCAGACTTTGGCTACAAAATCAGTGTGGGAGTGTTACACATGGGCACAACCTACAGATAGAGGAGAGAGGCACCAGAGGCTGTATAATCATGAGATTTTGTTCTGTTTCATTTTTCCTCAGATCATCAGACCAGGATCTTTCCAGCAGGCTGTGTGGGAGCTACTCTGCATATGGACAGGGATAAGGAGGAGGGAGAAGGCCCCTGAGCAGGGACTGGGAGCTGCGCTTGAGGGCTGGGACCTCAAGCCATCTCACCTGCTGTCCATGTATTGCTCTTGATAACCAGGCTGTCTCTGAGAGAGAAGAGACAAAGCCAGCCCCTCCAGCAGGCCCACTGCTTCAGGGGGCCCTGTGATCATATTGTGGATGTTGCTGAAAGTGTGATTTGTGCTCAGGAGTCTGAGCTTGTAGCTGGGCTCCTGCAGGAGCCTCATGAAAGATGCATTTCGCCAGGCGGTTCCAGGGGAGAAACTGGCTTAAATTACAGCTCTATGAATCCAAATATTGGCATATCTGCAAATCCAAATGTGAGGATTAAGAAAAAAAAAAAAGTCTAAATTCCAAGAATCTTATTCTGCACTACTTGTGTGAAAAAGGGCTGTTCAGAGTGGAGAGACTGTCAATAGTTAGAGGCCTCAGCAGAGCACACCCCATCTGCTTTCTCCACTTTTTTCCCCCCTGAGCATTCTTCATACCTTTGAGACAGGCTGCGACACAAAGTAGAAGACAGCATTTGTTCAGCGTGACATTCTTCAGGACAGAAAGGGTAGGGTGCCCAGCATTTAGGGACACAGGAGGACTCAGCAATCTACAGGACCAATCCCCATCTGCCCTCCCCAGTCTACTCTTTTGGGCCTAGGATGAAGGCCTCTCATGGATCAGTAACTGCACGTAGTCATTCACGACCCAGCAGGGCCGGGGACCCTGCACTGCTGTGAGGCAAGCCAAGTTATTTCTTTGCTCAGAATCCTCACATGACTCCGTCTGACTTGGAAAGGGGCAGGGCATTTCTGCCACAGTCTCCAAGGTCCTTACACCAGGTTTCTTTCCTTCACCTCAAGACAAGATGATCCTTTATTACTCCCTTTCCGAGGGCAAGAACACTTCACTCTTAGAACCTGAAGTTTTGCCATTCTTTCTGCCTGCAGTACTCATGCCTTCAACTATTTCATCTTCTTTTCAGTCTTCCCTAAGATGCCAGATTCCTATACGCATCCCTGAAGATCATTTTAAAACCCTCAGTCTTTCCATACATGTTCTTATGTGTTGCGGTGACGTAGATGTGTCTCCAAGGACCCAATGTGTCTGTGGGTTGGTCATTACCATGAGTATTGAGGTGGTGGCGTCTTAAAAAGTGAGACTTCCTGGAAGATGGTTAGATCATTGGTAGCACTTCCAGTGGAAGGAATTATGATAATTCTGGATTCCTTCTGATCTCAAAATCTCTTTTTGGCTTCCTGTCTCATCATGTGATCTCTCCAATGCATATGTAACAGCTGTGGTGATGTCATCCATTATGAGGTATGAACAAGCAGAAGCTGGTACCATGGTCTATTTCCTCTGAAAATGAGTAAATAAACCTTTCTCTTTGTAAGTACCCAGCATCAGGTGTTTTGCCATGAGCACAAAAATGGAGGATCCTAACCCCTTTCTGTTCTGTTATGTATTATTTAACCTACTTACTTATTTCCTTTTATTATTTTGTATAAATTAGTAATGTGAGTTGATTGTCATC
Organism: Meriones unguiculatus; assembly: GCF_030254825.1. Lineage (NCBI taxonomy): Eukaryota > Metazoa > Chordata > Mammalia > Rodentia > Muridae > Meriones > Meriones unguiculatus. The sequence goes on along the minus strand of NC_083356.1, from coordinate 39,841,020 downwards.
TCTCACATTTTATAAGCTCTGGAAGTTATTGGTCCTTGTTTTATTCACTGAGGGAGGCTGTACCCTTAAATCCTAGGAAAGTTCTTGGTACATGCTAGGCTCAGTAAACTCAGTAGTTGAATGAATAACTGAAAATACCTTTATGATCTGCCTATATGTGGCCAGAACAATAGTCTAGATGTTTGGGCTTCAGACGGGTCTTTATATTGGACACAGCTGCATCAAGAAATATAACCTTGGGCTACCTTGCATGGTATTTGACTTGAAATGTGTCCATGACACAAGGTGCTCAATGAATTCTAAGCAGTAGAACAAACCACAAAACTTTATTTTGTATATTTATTACGTGTTGAAACAGTAATAATTAGATTTTAGATTACACAGAGAATATTACTAAAATCAATATCACCTGCTTCTTTTCCCATTGAAAATGTGGCTGTTATAAAAATGTAGATTGTAGCTGTGGTAGTGGTATGTTTGACCACATTTCTCCAGCTATTTTCATTGCTCTTCTGTGCTTGTTCTCAAGTACATCACTCCTCAGATTCCAGAAAAGTAATGAAGACCTTGTCCTTCCTATGAAAACAAAGATTCATAGAATACATCAGGTCCCAGAGCTACCAAAATACCTGCCTTAGTCAGTTCTTGTTAATACAACAGCATTCTATTAAAAAAAAAAAAAAAAAGTTAGTGTGTGTATGGGGGTACAGGTACAGAAAGTTACTTTTTACAATTCTGTATTGGAAATCTGAGATGGGATGTGTGCTGTGCTGGCTAGTATGGGGGTATGGGGGTGTTTGCTTGTTTGTTCGTTTGTTTGCGGTTATCTGCTTGACATAAGCTATGGTAATCTGGGAAGAGGAAACCTCAATTGAGAAAGTGCACCCATTTGATTTGCATGTGGGCATGTCTATTGGACATTTTCTTTTGAATAATGAGGATGTTGGTGATGTCAACCCTCAGCAGGATCTCCTGGGTTGTATACAAAAGCCAACAGAGCAAATCAGGAAGCTCAAGCCTATAAGCATGGTTCCTCTGCAACTTCTGCTTCAGTTCCTGCCTCCAGGTTCCTGCCTTGAGTTGCTACACTGACTTCCCTTCATGATAGAATGTGATCAGAATAGGTAAGCTACTTTTGGTGTTTATCACAATAGAAAGCAAAGTAGGATAGGGTGCCAGCATGGCAGGTTTCAGCTGAGAGGTATCTTCTGGGTTGCAGACTGCCATCTTCTGGTTGTGCTTCTTAAGGCAGAAAAATGGCAAGAGAACCTGTGGAGTCTTGTACAAGGACATTAATTCCATACACGAAATCACCATTCTCACAAAGACCCCACCTTCCATCACATTCTGTAGTCATACACTTTGTGAGTAAAGCACATGGCTCCCTGAAGAGCCTGGAGAGGAAGTTAAGTGAGGAGGAATTCCCATTAGGATAGAGTTCCCTGAAGCTGCCTATCACTGTCAGGGCACTCAGCATGAACATGACTGAGCATGTTCAACTCCCTGTTGACTAAATGATCCTCTGAGTGGCATTTGGTGTCTATGTGAAAACATGCATGGAAACTGCAAATCAGTCTTACAATTTATTTCCTTTCTTCTTTTTTCTCTCTCCCTTCCTCCTCTCTCTCTCCCTCCCTCCCTCCCTCCCTCCCTTCCTTCCCTTTCCCTTCCTTCATTTCTTTTTTTCTTATCCATCAGCAAACTGGCAGTCTGGTTTATACCAGACTCTGTGGGATAGCTTGACAATAACTACTTTAATGGTCGAGAAAGAGAGGGATTTAATGGGCTGACTGTGAGCTTGAGGCTCCCACTTCAAAGGTGGTGATAAGTATTGACAGCTAGTGACTTTCAGTGCTACTCTATCCAGTACGTCAAGAGCTCCATATGCATCCACTCACGTCCTTGCATAGGAAGCAGGTTATCACTGCCATGTCTTCATTTTACAAAGGAGGAAAACAAAATATAAGTCACTTACCGGTAGAAAAACAGCTAGGGTTTTGAACAGTCCAGATCAGACACGAGGCAGTGCCATGGTGTGTGCTTACCTTTGAGCAAGCACCTCACCCCAGCCCAGATACTACAACTAGTGTAGCTGATGTCCTCTGTCTTCATACTTCACATCTTTCCTTGATCCTTGGATGAGTCACCTTCTCAGCCCCTATTCACAGCCAAGTCTGATCTTTTCCTGTCCTTTTAACCATATTTCCTCTTGTTTTCCTACTCTGTTTAGTTGCTCCAGGCCTTGCTTTTCTGTTCACAGAAAGATCCCAGTAGCCTCTGGTCTTGACAAGGCTGTTTTCAGGACCTGGGATGTCCTGAATCCTACACATTCCTAAACTGGATGCTTTGCATTCTTTATGCCTCAACTGAAACTCATCCCCATTTTGCAGGTATCATGCAAACCAGCATCTTTTCTACCTCACTTTTCCTCAGCTCTTTGTCTCTCATGTAACATATCCCAGAAGGGGTTTGGCTTCCTTATGCCTTCTAGTTACTTGCCTATCTAGTAAAGCAGTCCTGGGTTAGTCATGTAGCTTACTGGTAGAGGGTTTGCCCACCTGTAGCCTACACTATGGGATGCCACTACTCCATTTCCATCTTTCAGTGACCTTCACATTTTAAATATTTAGTATATATGTGCGGCATAAATGAATCTCTCTTTGGATGAGCCACACAGTCTGCTATGTGGCAGGGAGCAGAAAGAGGGGAAAAGAGGGAAGGAGGAAAGAAGAAGTAAGGGAGAGAAGGAAGAATGAGGAAGGGAAGAGGCGGGGGTAAAAACAAGAAAGATGTATGGCAGAGAGGGAGGGAAGGGGAAGGGAGGAAGGGAAGTAAGGCAGACAAGGAGGAGAAGAGAAAATTATTTAGAATAAATTCTTTTTTTTAAAGTTTTATTTTATTTATACATATGTATATACATACACACATATATATATATCCATGTATGTCTATATAACTGTATATCACATATGTTTGGGTACCCAGGAAAGGACAGGAAAAAATATCATATCCCCCTGAAACTGGAGTTACTTAAACTTATGAAGGGTTAGACATGAGTGCTGGGATTTTAACTCAGATCCTCTGGAAGAACAACTGTTCTTAACCACTGAGCCATCTCTCCAGTCCCATCTTTTTTTCCTCTCCATTTTTTATTTTAATTTTTATTAATTATACTTTATTCACTTTGTATCCCCCCATGGCCCCTTTCCTCCTCCCCTCACAATCCCGCCCTCCCTCCCCCTTCTCCACATATGCCCCTCCCCAAGTCCACTAATAGGGAAGATCCTCCTCCCCTTCCTTCTGATCCTAGTCTATCAGGTCTCATCAGGAGTGGCTGCACTGTCTTCTTCTGTGGCCTGGTAAGGCTGCTCCCCCCTCAGAGGGAGGTGATCAAAAAGGAGGCCAATCAGTCCCTGTTCCCATCACTATGGAACCCACTTGGACACTGAACTGGCATGGGCAACATCTGTGCAGGGGTTCTAGGTTATCTCCATCAATGGTACTTGGTTGGAGTATCATTCTCAGAAAAGACCCCTGTGCCCAGATTTTTTGGTTCTGTTGCTCTCCTTGTGGAGCCCATGTCCTTTCTGGGTCTTATTATTTCCTAGTTCTTTCATGAAATTCCTTGCACTCTGCCCAGTTTGATTAAGAGTCCCAGCATCTGCTTTGATACCCTGCAGGGTAAAGAAAAGATTTTGCTGAAGTTTGTTTCATTGGGATTTTGTTGAGACTGTTTTGAGTAGTATTCTTCATTTTGACTCAAATGAAGAGTAGGGTAGAGTTCTCACATTGAGTAGCAAAGACTTGTCTTTGGTCTAAGGTGAGGGGCCTATGATCTATAGATCAGCCCAATGGAATCAGAAGTTGAGCTCTAGGAACTGAACACCCATGTGATATCAGGCCTTAATCTGGTTAACTAATTGATATGATGGAGGACAGGCATCCAGCCCTGCCACATAGAAGCTCTCATTTTTATCATACTAAGTGGCATTTGGTGGTCAGTCAGCATTTTGCAACAATAGATTAGTGAGTATATAGATGTAAGCTACAGAAATCCACTGAGGTGGCCAGCCAAAGAATATTTGAAGATTAAATCAACATATAAACATAAAAGCTGTGTTTACTTAGCTTTTGCAAATCAGAGTAGCCTAAACTGCTCTATGCTAACTCCTAACTCGAAATGAAGAGGATGAAAGCCTTGTCTCTGAGGTCACTGCAGAATTTTCTGTTGTGCCTGACACTGTGCAGTGTAATTTAATTTCCCTACATCTTGCCAGGGCAGGCACATGTGCTGGCTAGTTTTAACTGTCACCTTGAACACTCAGAATCGTCTGGAAAGAGAGTGTCAGTGATCAGGTTGACCTGTGGAGTGTCTGTGGGCATTTGCTTTAATTATTAATCGATATAGGAAGACCTAGCTATTTGTAGGTAGCATCAGTCCCTAGGCAGGGGTGGCGCAGAGCAGTATAAGTGAAGATGCAGGTAGCTGCGAGCTGGAAGGCGAGGATGTCTTATTCTCTCCTTTGTCTTGACTGTGTACATGATATGACTGGCACTTGAGTTCCTGCCGGGTCTCCCCCCACATGATGGACAGAAACTTGGAATTGTAAGCCAAATAAACTCTTCCCTTCCCTGCATTGCTTTTGTGTCAGGTGTTTGTTTCCTCCATAGAAATGAAACTAGAACACCACCCTACAGCTTGAGAAAAGTGAATGGCCAGGAGGGATTTGTCCCATCTGTGGTAGCTAACTCTGGGTGTCCTTGTGGCAGTATTATGAAACAGCTAGGAAATGGGAAGGAACTACTTTAGCATTATTTTCTATGAGTATTTTCAGAGAAGATGGCTATGTGACTTGGTGGACTGAGAAGGGACTTTGGTACATGTCCTTTCTGGTGAGATTCACATCCAATTTGAGATATCATCCAATTTGCTGGGAACCAGAGGAACATAAAGGCAGCCAAAGGTGATTCATATTCTCTCTCTGTACTTCACCTCTCCTTCCATTAGATATCAGATTCAGGTTCTCTGGTCTTTTGTGCTCCAAATCTTACACCATCACCACCACTATCTCCCATCCCCCATCCCTATTCTCAGGGTTTGGATTAAGATTAGTACTGGTTCTGAGGCTTTTGGAGATGGACCAAACCATAGTACCCCCATTCCAGGGTCCAGTTTATGAACCACTTGTCTTGGTGAGGCAGAATTGAAAGGCATGCAAAATCTTAGAAGCATGAGAAGTGGAGAGGAAAAAGTGCTCCTCTCCCAACCCTCCCCTCCCCCCAGTCTAAATCCATTTAAAGCCTTTGCGAGCAGCAAAGCAAACATTCTAGCACAATTAACAACTGCTGAAGGCCTTGCTCCCTACCCGGCCATGAGCATGCACTTTTCTGTGAATCTCACCAGAAAGGACATGTACCAAAGTCCCTTATGCTGGTCCTGTCAGATTATAATACCATGCAAGGCACCTGAGGGATCACCTCATGTCTCTATCAAGAGGAAGAGAATAGGAAAGGGAGATTCTTTGAGGCTTTCTGAGATGTAGCCTGGGGGCCTAAAGGTATATACAGCCAATGCTAAGACAATCAATTGCTTTGTCCTTATTGAAGTGAATAAAAATGAGGACATGACTACTCCAAGGTATGTATCATTGAGGAGAAGGGTTTTTTACTGTAGATATGAGAGCAAAAACAGTAGGGGACATTTGGAAGGGTCCAGTCTGAACTGGGCCAGCAGACTGAACTGGGAAATGAGAGGAGAGAGAAAACAGGAGATAAGAGAGGAAGAGAAGAGAGAGGGAAGAGGAGAGAAGGCAAAGAAGCAAAGAGCAAGTCAGGCAGAGCCAAGAATCAGGAGCACTTGTAGCCAAAATGGCTGGGTTATATAGGGTTTAATGAAGCTGGGGGAAGGGAGGAGAAGCTGGGCTGGAAAAGTTTAGGGTAGGGAGTGGGGGTGAGAAGGGATGAGGATCCAGGACTTTTCTAATAGGCACTCACTGAGAACCTAGAGATTTGATATGTTAATAGGCACCTCAGTTAGCCATTTGTTTCCGTTTCTTTGAGGCCTCACAGCACCCACACTTGGGCATGTCTTGCTTGTGCCTACACCCCATTGAGAAACACTCTCTCCGCTTGGATATATCTCATTCTTCTGCATACCTTTCCTCCTTTAACTCCGATGCTTAAGTCTATGTTAAAATATCTTCATGCAAATGAATGTAACAACAAGTAGTGGCAAAAAAGGCCACAAACTAAAAGAGAGCAAGGAGAGGCATATTGGAGTGTTTGGAGGGGAGAAGAAAGGGGAAAATTATGTAATTATATTATAATCTCAAAAAATGAAAAAAACTAATAAAAAATATGTCTGCAATAAAGTCATCTACTTTGCTTGATCAAACTGGCTAGCCCTGAAATCCTTCATAGCTTAGAAGGCATGATCCTGGCTTGGCCTGAGTTGAGGTCCTTAAAAGTGTAATGTTACCTCTCAGTCTAGTGAGAATGGTAGTGTGTCTCTGTTCAACCACTTAGATTAGAATTTACCAATCTTCTTATTTTTGTGAATCTGTTTCTTTAAAGCATCCCCTGTCGGTCTGCCTACCCACCTACCTATTTACTCATGATCCTACTTTACTTATTACTTCATGGTTTGACCTTTGTGGCAAAGCTGATGAAGAAACCTTCCCAGTACGGGTGGTTTAACAGAATATGGGACTCAGGCAAGGCTGACTGACCCACCTGCACCGGCCGCCTGCCCACTCTTGCCACCATCCGTCCTACTATTGTCACAAATCTGTGACAAGAGAGGTGTTCTGCAAGGTGAAATAGCTCCATTAGCAAAACCTTTTTCTTCAAAGACCCTAATATACTGCGCTTCACCCAGAAGAGCCAGCCCAACAGCTTCTGCCTACCCAAGGAGATTTCAGAAACAGATTGGAAGGAGATGGCCCGACTGGGACAGGGAACCTGACCTTGCCATATAAGGATTGCCTGGAGTAGGATGGGGTGGAGGGGTGACCCAGGGATCCTGACTAATTTGACAAATGAATTAATTACCACGGGAGGAAGTAAATCGTTAGAGCTCTAGGGGCATGGCAACATAGATAAATAAATGGGATTTCAGTGTGCTGTCCTGAACCACTGCATTCCTGCAGGCACTTACACACAATGCCAACCTGAGCATGAAGGAGTCTGCCAGTTTGCCAAGGTCAAAACAGATCCCTCCCTGTTCCTACCCGGCAAATTCTCCTCACCCAGTGCCACACAGATTACTGTGTGAATAGATAAGATCCATTCTCACCAAATGCTCCTTAGCTGCTTCCTGTCATTATCCACCAGCTCCAGGAGGGCTTGGCTTCTTCATTCATCATGTAAATGACATAACATAGAGGCAAAATTTAGCAGATTGATTTAGAATACATTCCACTGAAGATCTCTAGTTAACTAGATTTCTATTTAACTGGAGTTAAGTAAAAACCTGCCTAGTTGCATCCTCTGTTATCGAAAAAAATCTCTCTAAACTGTTAGGTCACATACCTGCCTGGGATCTGGGAGTAAAATGAAAATAATTGCAGTTTCGCTCCTTGCAGCGCCCCGAGGGCAGCATCCTCCCTATATGAGGATTAAAATTAAACTGCAGTTACAGAGTTCTGTGAGAAATCAGGCTCTTCCTGCTCTGAGCTGAAGAAGAAATCTGTGGGTCTTCCCAGAAAGCTTCAGAGCCTGGCCTTCTTGGTTGCACCGAGCTTGCAACTCAGGAGCTTGCTCTCAGAAATGCTCATGGAACCCAGGAATGCCTCACATGTATTGGATTTATCTCTTCTAGGATGTGTTTCCTCATGATTATAAGCATTTAGGGTTTAAAAAAAATTGTTGTTGCTGGGGATCAAGAGATGACCTGACAACTGCTTGGAGTGACCCACACATTTCTCTTGAGATGTCACATGGTGAGTACCCAGGTTGGTGGCCTTTCTCCAGATTCTACACACAGATATGGACAGAGCGTAAGTGACTTGCTTCATGGTCCTCCAAACTGGCAACATGGGCCCACCTGGGAACTTCTCAAAGATACAAGATGACCCTGAACTACTGAGGTGTGTTGCACTTTGACAAGGTCTCCAGACAGTTGTGTGTGTGTGTGTGTGTGTGTGTGTGTGTTACAGAGTGTGTTGGAGTGTGTGTATGCTTGTATATGATTGTTTGTGTGTGTAGGTGTGTATATGTGTGAGTGTTTGTATGTGTGTGTATGTGTATGTTTCTAAGTGTGTGCACGAGATTGTGTGTGTATGGCTTTGGGGTCAGGACTTAAAGCAGAGCTTCTGGAAAACCACTTGCTTTCAACTCAGCACTTTTATTTCTCCGTGGCCTTAGGCAGCTCACTTAAGGTCTCTCTGTTCGGTTCCTAATTTTTACAGCACTCACATCACTGTACTTAGGTGAATCTCCCTGGCAGTGTACCTGGAGGCTTGAAGACATGCAGGACATACACAGGTCTCTATAGCACTGTCATTGCTCATGTTTTTCCAAATGTCTTTTGTTCCCTAGGCTATGTTTGTCATGTCTGAGGTTCAGGCCCAAGATCTTTACTTTGATGTTCTAAATGGCTCCTTAGGTTTTTAGAAGGTTTGCCCATTCTCAGCTTGAACCTCTCCATGTGATATTGGGGCTATCAATGGTGTTTACATACCACACACACAAGTTCTCTGCCCTGGAGGATCAGCTATTCAAAGTGACTACTCAAAAGATTTTGTTTACTAGAGGCCCTGAAGAGTCCTGGGTCTTGTTCCCCAGCTGTCAAGGCAGCGTTCTCTTGCTCAAGTGAGTCTTCCCAGCATCTGGATTTTAGTAAAGAGGGGTTCCTGCAGCAGGGGAGGGCAGCTCTAGCCTCTGCTATTATAGCTTTCTTGTCTACATGAAAGCAATGGTATCATCCAGGGCAAATGATATTCAAGAGCCTGGAGCCAGGGAAAAGTCTCAAAGGAAAGGGAAGAGCTAACCAAGCAGAGTTGGAGGGAGATTTACAGAGAAAGCGATGCCCAGGCACAGCCAAGGGATTTATAACAAGACTGGGTAATTGTTCTTGCATGCTAAGATAAGGGTAAACAAATTTCTTGCTGAGACATTACACCCTATCTACAGAAGGCAGGGAGGATTCTGTGCCCTGTTGCTCAATGGCTAGCTTGCCAAATTAATCTGCAGGAGATTGTTTCTTGCAGACTTTATCAAGAGGCCACACTGAGGTCCAAGCATTAGAAATGGCTTGCCTTGATGCGGATGCTGTTCTTGTGTGCCTCTGCATGCAAAAGCTCTGAAGTGCCACAGCATTCAGAAGATCCTAGAAAGGCATTGCGATAGTCTTGAGCAACTCTGTGATACCCACACAGGATGAGGATATACACCTAAAGGCTGGACTTGTCCTTGGGCCCTGAACCATGCCCACAGGGACCAGGCTCTGGAAACGAAACATTCTATCTCTTGTGATTTCTTATTTGCTGCATGGACTGGACCATCCAGTCAGCAGTTGCAACTCTGTGGCTTTCCTTTCCACAATTATATCCACCTGTAAGGGGACCAGACCACAGCAACTCCTCTATTGCTTGTGTCCTCATTACTCCTAATCATACTCTGGCTATTGCTGATGTTTTCAGAAGCAAAGGCATCTAAGAGCTCTGAAGTTAAATTCCTTTGAAAAATATGGGAATGAAACATAAAATTTAGAAAATGTGGAGGCTAAAGAAATGGGTCAGCGCATTCAATGTCCAGCACCCACATGGTAGGTCACATCTGTCTGTAACTCCAATACTCTCTTCTGGCCTTCTTAGGCACTGTATGCATACAGTGCCTGGACACACATGCAGGCAAAACATTTGAATACATAAATTTTTTTAAAAAGGTTAAAAACTGGAAAATTAGCATCTAGGAAAATACCTTATTTGTGTTCTCTGTGTATGTTTAATGATTTCAAACATTCTGTAATATAAAATGTATTCCTCCCACTTCACAAATATTGGACCTGGGGCTTCAGAAATAAATTCAATCCAGAAAACACAGCCAAAGTAGGTCAGATCAGCCACGGGGGAGCAGTGAGTGTTGATGGCTTTAGCACATTTGTCAGGTAAGACAACCAGGCTCTTCATCCTGATGCCCAACTAGAGGGGCAGTGGCTAGAACTATTAAGAAATGTGAACTAGGCTGACGGAATTATCTTTTGTTTTTCAAAGCTGGTAGCAGCACATTGAGAGCAGAGTTCCTGGGACGCCCCATACCTATAGGACTGGGAAGTGAGAGAAGCAGAAGACCTCACTCAGAACTTACTCTGGTCTAGGCAGTGGAGTAGTCTGGTAGTTTGCTGCTCTTATTTAATTCTTACATGATCCTTTGTGAGGCCTGGGTAACTCCATTTTTGAAAAACTCCATTTTAAGGGAAAATGACCTGGGCATGAACTCTAGTTTCAAAAACAAAACAAAAAAAACCCCAAACAAACAAAGGAGAAAAACGCCATAAAAATGTGCTTTGACCACTCACCTTGGATATTTTCTAGCCATTTGTCATCAACCCTACTGATGGCTAAACAATAAATACCCGGAGATTACACAGATGTTCTTTACAATAGGATGAGTAAAACAATTATGGTTTGACCCTTGGGCACAGTCAGTTGGGTTCTATGGCCCGATATTTGTTAAATGTCAATCAGTCATGTCAATGACAAGCTGGAATTTCCCCATACCTCACTATAGCCCCAACAAAAACCCTGCTTATTTGGATCTTTGCACTCTCAATCCCAATCCGCTGCTTTGCTGAAGTTTGTGAGCTCCTGCTCAAGCTTGAATAAATCAACCCTCGGAATTAGCTCCCTGGTGGTCGTTTGGGGTCCCTGTGATCTGGGCACAACACCTTTAAGAACCATCCCACTTTATCCACGAAGAAATCAAGCTGCCAAGATGTTATGGGCTAATCAAATGGCCTAAGAGCTCCTAACTGAATGAAGAAAAAAAATAAAAAGGACATGACTGCTTCCAGATATGGCAGAGAAGAAAATTTATAGTAGATAAAAGAGAGAGCATAGTCAGAGGAAGAGACATCTGGGAGATTTCAGAGTGGTCATGACCCTGGAACACGGGGGGAGGGGGGAGTAGAGAAAGGGATAGGGGAAAGAAAAGAACCAGATGCAGCAGCCAAGAGGGAAAAAGGGGAAAGAGAGGTGGGTAACCAAAATGTTTGGAATGTATAGGGAAGAGCCTCTGGGGGAAATAAGCCCAGGCCCCTGGGTTAGAGAGGTCGGGGTAGAGGGCAGGGTGTGACAGCCATACCCTGTAACTGGTAGGGACTGAGGGCTGCAGGGAGAACCTGGCAGCCAGGTCCACTTTGATATGTTAATTAGGCACCTAAGCCATTTGTCCCAGGGTTTGATACTTAACATTAACTAACAGGTAGCGTTGTTCTCTGTGTCCCTAAGCATTACCTAGTACCCTCTAGAAGAAAAGGAGCTGGGATTCACAAACGGGTGTTTTAAGAAAATGGCTTTCACTGCTGGCTGCTTCAGGACCTTGTGAAAGGTGTGTTATGCAAACACTACTGCTGACCCAACTGCCAGAGCTTCTAGTTCAACACGTCAGGAGTGGGGACAAACCCTGCATCCTTAGCAGGTTCTCAGACGATGCTGAAGCTGTGGCTGAAGGACTTACTTCACTTTGAGAAGGGTTGCTTAAAGATATTAGAGTAAGGGTTCAAAATGTGGTGAGAAAGAGCAGTTTCACATTGCTTATATTTAACTTGTATATTTATGATGTAATTCTTTCCCTTGTATTAGCCTTTAGGTTTCACTAAAAAGCTTTTTTGTGGAAGTTGAAAATGTAGTTCCTTTGGCACAGTGCTTGCCTTATCTGTATAGAGCCCTTTGTTCCATCTGTCATCCTACCACTCAGGAAGATCAGAACTTTAAGGACATCCTTGGCTGTAGAGAGTTTGAGTACAGCCTGGGATACATTTGATCCTGTCTCAAATCAAAATACTTTTTGTAATTATCTACTTATCATCTGTTTTAAAGCAAAAGGGGGCTATGACTCTGAGTCTACAGATGTGTTCGAGAGAATGTCAAATCCGTTTACCTTATAGTATAACACGGGGATGACTGGAAGGTTCCCCAAAGAAGACACTGAATCATTATTTATTAGTCTTCTACTGGAAGTGATGGAAGTCAAATCCAGGTTCTTTACTTTGAGATTACATTTAGCTGTGTATAATAAATACCCACCTTACACAGCTGTTCTGGAAGCACACTTCTGTTTTTTATCTATCTATCTATCTATCTATCTATCTACCTACCTATATATGTATTTATTTATTTGTTTACCTCACAGTGGCATTTCTGGAGTTTGGTGGAGACACTACCATTGCCTCAGTAGCCTATTAACATCAGGTCTGTCATTTATTCTCCTCAGAAATTTTCTTTTATGTTCAGGTAAGGTGCTATGGCTCCAGTCATCCTATCTGTATCTAGTGAAGAAGGTAGGAAGATGAACTAGTGTTCATCTCTCTCCGGTTCCTGACTGGATGCAAAGTGATCTGCCACTGTCCACTCTGGTGGTCATGATAAACTCTGTCTGCTCAAAATGTTAGCTAGAGTAAACCTTTACAAAGGAGGAGGAGGATGAAAGGATGATAGGAAGGATGGAGGGAAAGAAGGATGGTAGGAAGAAAAGATGGTAGAAGAAGTGTGATCCATTTCAGGAGGTGGTTGGATCTACCTTTGTGGTTTCATCTGTGTCATCTGTGCCCTGGCTGACACAGGGCACAGATGACACAGATGAATATTTGGAGAAATGGATAAAGTACGTATTCACTTGAATCAATTGTTTTTCTGCACATGAGAATTTCATAGGGAGAAGGGGTGATCACATAGTAGGGATGCCCTCAACAATCTTGTTGAGCCAGTTTGGGCAAACCCAGTGGAAATTGGCTCTGCGAAAAAGAGAAGAATAGAGTATCTCCTGAGAAAGGAACATTTCCCTTGGAACAAGCTATTTCAAAGGAAAGTGACATTAAAGGGGCGTCTATCTGCTATGTCTCTGGGTTGGAAGCCTAAGCTGGACTCACCTGGAGACACCCCTCTGCTGCTCATGGTGTCAGCCTGGTTTAGTGCTATACGGTGGCTCAGTGTCATTGCTGGGCATTGGACAGCATGGCTTTTCATTCTACATACTGTTTTGTCCTACAGTCAGTCTATTCACAGGTGAAGGCTCCAGAGAACTATGCGGCTGTTGGAAAAGAAAAGACTCAAAACCTGGAGAAATGAATCATCATTGTTTATTTGCTCTTAGCTGAGAGTCCCCACTTGAGGCTGGGCTCAGGATGATGATTCTCTGCTGATCTTCCCTTGTGTCCTTCATGTGGCTTATGATGACCTAGGAGGGTCATCTCAGGACTACAGTTGGTGCTGAGTTACTGGCTGGGATACCTGTCCCTACTGAGGCTAGTATGAGCTTCACATGGTGAAAAGGTTCGGGAAGACACTAGTAAAAGGGTTCCCATACACAAGTGCTTTTCAAACCTCTATTAGCATCCCATTTCCCCACTGGCTAAAGCAGCATCATGGAGAAGCCAATGGTCAAGCTTCATGGCTAATGTGGAAAGACCTGAGCAAGACAGTATGTACAATAGAATTAACTCTTGGACCAGTTACTATGGTCTACCATGTATGATTAAAGTAGGCATGTATAGCCTGTAGCCATTGAGCTGCATGTGTCCTGGAAAGGTAGCCCAACACATTTATAAGCGACAGCAACATCACATCACAATGTCAAAAGACTGGACAACCTTGCAAGGACTCATATGTCCCCAGGACTTTCTGTCACAGATTTCCCTTTGGATGCATATTTTTCTTACTACGTTAAATGCAATCTGTGCCCCAACACTGACCTCTGCTCTAGGAAGCACTTCCTTAGTTTCCCAGCCAGAGGGAAAAATGGTCTGCATCCATAGTTCTATTCTGAGACTTGCTGGGAGAAAGGTGCTGATTAATGATAGGACAGATGCCTGCCCTGAGGCTAAGCAAGTGGACTGCTGTGATTGGCAGTTGCCATTTGAACTTCATGCTTAGGCAGACATGGCAGAAAAAGGAGTTTGGCACATACCATTGTAAAAATGAGGGAGTGTCATTTTAAAATGAGAGATATACTGGCCAGGTAAGCAAATAGATTTATACAATGTTAAAAATTGTATGAACCAAAATTTTTTCTTTTGGGGTATCTTTGTTTTGTTAGATGGCTAGGAGGATCTAGTTTGAAGAAGAATTTGAGCAAGTTTAAATTTGCTTTCTATATTCTCTAAGATATCAGGATATTACTTTGTTAAATCATTATACACAATATTTTTTTAAACTGCAGACTACCATCCACTGCTGGCCCTGTAGGATGGCTTCCGACTGGCTGTTCTTTGTGGCAAATGTGCAATAGTGATTACATTGTCTTGTCACTCATCTCCCCTGAAGTCATCCTAGAAGCCAGCACAGAAGGCAGAAAAAACAAAAGAGAACCGGGGGCCTTAATTGCCTTTCATTTTCCAGTCTGGCTAGGACTTTAAAACACACTAATGATGCTCCATACCAAGCTCTACGTATATCAGATCTGTGGCAAACAGGAACACTGGAATCCACTCAGTCGTTCACAAGCTGTGAGCCATGCCTTCCAGCTGGGCATTATGGAGGGGCCCCAGCATATGTGGACAGAATATCAAGCTCCCTCGTTGCCTTTTGTTTAAAGAAGGGAAGAGCAGGGAGAGGCAGATACTGAGAAGTATCTGAAGGTAAAGGCTTGTTGGCCTTGGCAGAACAGGACGCTATCCAGCTTCCACAGATAGCATTTCCTGAAAGGCTTCTTAGCAGGCACTGTGACATAGGTAGCCATGGCGATGTGATGCCTCTGTCTCCTGCTGCCAGCCCCCTTCCCAGGGACCTGAGCTAGCCTTGCCACCACTGGTTTCACAGACTGTCTTAGACACAGCACTGCTCACAGGCACTCCTTAATTGGTGGCACTGGCTCCTTGCTGTCTGGTGCCTTGCGGGATGATACAGCCACTCCGCCCAGCAAGAATCTGCAGGTAATTGTGGTGTCTCTGCAACAGTAAGCAGACACAGACTTGGCTTCAAGGAGCTGTGGAGATCACCTGGATCCTTTGTTGGCAGTTGGACATGCTGTAACACGTTGTTGGAGGAATTTGGGCTGTGGCTTAGGAGTGCAAGAAAACTCTGGCTCCTTTCTATGTACCACAAGCTTTCATACCCCACCCCTGGTCATCAGTATATCTGAGTAACCAGGGAGGAAAGTAAAAATGAGAGTGCAAAGTGGGACACAGACGTAGATACTTCTTCATATCAACAGGCCTAGTGAACATTATTTTTTTTCACAGCTACAGAAAAAAATAAGCAGAAAAAAAATAAGAAAGAAATCTCATATTTCTTTCCTCTGTTTTCCCATATCATTGATATCATATATGAATGTACCACATTCACGACAATTACTTTGCATGAACCAATACTGATAAACCACTATCATTAACTAACACTTATGGACTTCATTAAGGTTTGCCCGAGCTGTGCATTGGTAAATGCAGTGCTACATGTTACAGCAGCATGTAGATTACTTTCCCTGCCCTGAAAGAGGTCCTGTGCTCAACCCATGTATTCCTTCCTTACTCCCTTTGAACTTTGATCTGTTTGCTCTCTACTTGGTTTTGCTTTTTCTAGAATATTTTATAACTGCAATTACAGGAGTAGCAGATTTTTCACTGGCTTCAAGCAGTATCATTTAGCATTCCTCCATACCTTGGTGTCACTGAGTGATGTTTTGTTGTATAAATCCATTATAACTTATTAGATGTAGATTATAAGTATTCTAGGGTAGCCTTGAACTCACCATCCTACCGCAGTTGGGATTATATGCACATCTACAGGCAATACATATAGGGTTGGAGACATGGGTAAGTAGAAAAAAAAGCTCTTGCTATACAAACATAGGATCTGAATTCAGGTGCCAAGAATCTCCATGAAAGCTGGATGCTCTAGTGTAAGCATCTATCATCCCAGTGAGCCTACAGGAAGGAGGAGGCGGAGATCAAACAATCTCCAGAAGCTTGTAGGCCAGTCAACCCCATAACCCAGCTTATGCAGTGTTTAAGAGACACTGTCTCAGGGAGAAAAGGAAAAGACTGATAGCCAAGGCTGTCACATGGTGTCCTCATGTATGCCTGGCATGCATACGCTGCACTCCTTACACAAACATGCACATACACATATAAATACAGACACAAAGTATGGTTAGGAAAAAAAAAACCCTATCATTTTAGTGTTTATCATTTATTTTGATGAGATAGTCAGGCTATACTTGTGTAATCTACTAAAATAATGTCCTCAAAATCAGTTGCAGGGTAAAATAAGAATAACTGATTTACAGTAATGCCCCACCACCAAAAACCATCCATTTAAAATGGTTCGTGTTCAGAATGAAATGAAACAGTGGACCAGAAATAAGAACATGTGGCCCAATGGAAGTTAGCAGACTGAGAAATGACCATCCATTCACTCATCTATGCTCACATCCGTCTATGGAGTCCCTTGGTTAGAGCTGATATTTTGAATGTCTGTAGCATATCATAGATGGCTCTGGGGAGCAAAGCAGATGCAATTTTGACTGATGGAGTTTTCTGGAGAGCTGGGGATTCATCAAAAATTCTCATTAATGAGAGTATAATTACAAGCAGAGTGGGGCACTGTGAAGAAGGAAGCAACCTCTCCTAGGGTCAAGGCACACTTCCTACAGAAGGAACATTCGAGAAGAAGCAGTCACCTTGGAGGTTAGCCTTCTTTTGAGACAAGTTCCACAAGCATCCTGCTTCAGAAGCCTGCCTTGCACTGTCTTCTCCTAGGACACCTCCATGTCGGAACTGTCATTTGTTTGGAATGACTTGGGTATATGATGTGCAGGATCCTATGACACCATCTCAAATTGCTGGCAAAGCATTTCCAAGAAACAGGAGCGCAATGGTTAAGGCAATTGTATTTCCTTTACTGTCTCCTCCACCTCAGTTCTCCTACAAAATATGTCTTGAGCAGTCAGGATGTCCTAAACACAGTGGTATAAAATTAAGTGAAATATGAGCTCTGCCTTTGCCGTTGATGCTAGCGAGGCGACACAGAGTTGCATAATGTGCTCTCTGACAGCAGCCGTCACGGGGCACTCTAGGGACATCCATGTGTCTGCTCACCCTGTAGCATACATTAAGTGCGTTCTGTGTGCCAGGTGTTGGGCTGGGCCAAAGATGTAGACGAGAAAGAAATATGCCACCCACCTACAGGAACCTCGCTTTCTAGTGCGGGGGACAAGTTGTCAATGCCATTAGTGCAGCTAATTTTAATGTGGAGACATGAGGTAATGGAACTTTGGGAGCAGGTAATTCAAGAGCTTTCGCTTCAAAAAACTGTGTTGCTTTAAGCAGAGGAAACAAACCTCTTCCTGTTTTACAGTAACATCACTTATGGAAATGTATATGACTATTTTAGCTAAAATATTCTCCTCAAGTAATCTGAGACCTGGTATGATGAATTCCTTAGCGAGCAGAGGAAGGCTCAGAGTCCCAGCTCTAAATAGAGATCATGCTGCTTCCTGGGGTAGAAGACAGAAGCCAGCAAGCAGAGGTCAGTTTCTCTCAGATGCAAACAGCAGTTAGTTATTTCCCAAGACACATTCTCCAGGTGCCTTATAAATGAGTTGGATAGTCTCGGGGCAAAGGTAGCTGTGACATTTCCTCTGGTATACAGATTTAACCATTGCCTGTCCTGCAGTGTTTGGTTATTTTAAAGGAGGCTCTGCCTTATTTGTAACCCATCTCGGCTCAGCCAGGACAATAATGGGAAAGCCAATGAGGCATGGGATCCGTTCCCAACCAGGATTTGAATGTGGGTGAGCTCTGACAATCCCTCACAGCCTATTTGTAGAAGTAGATGCTCTGTTGCACCCTTACATGGGCTCGAGGGTGAGAGAATTGCAGGCACAAGAGAACTGCCTATTGTTCCTCTTACGCTCTTCTATCTGCCTGATGGAACTGAATAAGTGGATATCAGGCAGGGGCAACCCTCCTTTCCCTATACAATGTGGTCCTCCCCCAATGTGCTTCTGTGGGGAGTCCCTGCATGTCCCAAGCCCTGAACTTGCCACATTGCCTCTTCATTGTTTGCAACATCACCACAGCTAAGAACTGGGGCACCTATTTGAAACTGAGTTCTGCTGCCAGTTAGCAATGGGGTCATGACCAAGTTGTTTTTTATCTCTTTGAGAGTTGTCTGTTAAGTGAGTCCCATTGCAGCTATACGTCAGGATCCAAATAGGAAACTCATGCTGCCTGGGGGTTAGCTTATGTACAGAGAGGCAACTTATAAATGTGGAGGAGTGGTTTTAAAAATTACAAAAGGCTATAGAGAGATGGCTCAGCTGGTGAAGGTGTTTGCTGCCCAGTTACAGGAGCCTGATGATGCCAGTTTGATTCCCAGGACCCATGTGAAGGAGAGAAACCCACAAAGTTGTCCTCTGACCACCACATGAATGCTGCAGCTCCTCTCTAATCTTACACAGGCACGTGCAAACACACAGAGAACACATACACACACACACACACACACACAAACACACACACACTGATACACTCTTTTCAAACAGAAGGAAAACTGCAAAAGATGACCTAGGAAAAGCAGCAAATTAAAAACAAAAAGAAATTACAACAGCTTAGAGCTGGGTGGTTGGTGCTTAGAAAAAGTTGCTCCTTCATCCTTTAAAATTAATGTTCTTTTAAAATACCTCTTAGTTTCATACAATACATTCTGGTCATATTCATTCACCGGCCATAGCTCCTCCCACATGAGGAGCTATTTACGCTTGGTAGGAAAGGCTTCTTAATGAGATACTGTGGTCTTCAGTCTATCAGAAATGACCTTTCAAGGATGGAATCTAGCAATGTTTGACTTCCTTCCCACAAGAATCCAAACCCAGGCTCTCCAGAAGCCATTCAAGGAGAAACCGGAGTGCATGGGAGCAGCTGACAGGATCTATGCCAACTGGCCTCACAGGGCGGAGTGAGACAAATGACAAGTGGCCAGGGCTGTGGAGGGATCCAGCGTCAACCTCACTGCGTGCCCCGGGGCTGATTCAGTCGTGGATGGCGTCAAGTGCTCTGCACGCTCCCTGGCACCAGGTGTTTAATGAACAGCCACTATCAGCACTGCTGTTTTCTAGATCAAATGTGAAAGAATTTCCAGTGGTGTACAGCTAAGGGCATGGGTGGGCCTTAACCTACAACAGCAGAGGGTCATCCATCCCCCACCTCAGCAACCCCAAGCACAGGTAGTTGAACTATGTTTCTTTTGCCATAAGAAGACAATTCCATTTTTGACTCCCCTGGTTTGAAGAACACTGGCATGTTTCTTCTAAGCTTCCTCACTCTCTGCATGGATGATGTCTTGTCTGTCCATTTCTGTTTCAAACATGCTCTGCTGAAGAAAATGTGAGTCCAGGTACAACCCACCAAAGTCATAGTTCTTAGGTGAGCACAGGTTCTTTGGAGTTTTTGGAAGCACAGGAAGTGGGGACTCACTGTACCAAGTCACAGTTATGTGTGGGAGTTTCCAACATAATCGGGTATCACCACAGAGCTCAGCTATTCTGGATGCTGATCAGTTCTTCCTGTCTGAGTAATACCCTTTCCACAGGATCTGTCTTTGGCCCTTAACTTTGTGTGACAACTGTATATTACCTAGATTTCTTTAAATTGCAGTTTTACCTCACAGGAGCATTTCACTGATTTAACATCAGGAAACAGGATAGTCTTTACATGAAGGGGAAAAAGATAAGATGGCCACCTGTCTTCCTGTCACCCATCTCTACTTTTAGTGTTAGGAGGTTGTCTGTAGTGCAGTGGGGGGAAGGGAGTGGGGATGAGCAGAACCGGGAGTCTTCTGTTTAATAACTCTATGATCTTGAAGGCACTGAAGAAGCTGACTGAAGGCGGGTTCCAGGGGCCACACAGAGTTGAAAGCCTCCAATGCAGGCAGCATGAAAGAAGGGACAAGAATAGCCTTGGCTTTCGCTAATCAAGATAGGCAGTCCACCTGATTCTACTTTTCCCTGATGCTGTGAACTTGTGTCAGCTAGTCATTTTCTTCACCTGCCTTTTCATTTGCTAAGGTGAGAGAAGAATATCTCACCTTCAGGCACAGGCTGTAATTTCTACACTCAGGAAGTTGGTGCAGAAAGAATGTGAGTTAAAGGCCAGCCTGGATTACTTGGTGAGACCAAGTCTCAAACCGAACACACAACTTGCGTATAGAATTTTTTTTTTAAACAACAACAACAACAACAAAAAATCACAAGTGCAAAAATCTAGTCCATATTCAATAATGGACCTCTTTCATTCCTCCTCCAATTAAAAAACAAAACAAAACAGGTAGTTCCCTTGTAGTTCTCTCGATAGAGTGCTCACCTATCATACATAACGCCCACCTGGTATTAAAGCTGGGCACATACCTGTAATTCCAACACTTGGGAGGTCTAAGCCAACCTGGGCTTTGTGAGATTCTGTCGGAAACACAAAAAGAAACAAAACTAAAAGCAATCATAAATATACCAACATTAGGGAGACGAAGACAGTCATCAGAGGCTCTCTAGTTTACTAAACCTTCACCAGAGAAGGAGGCCCAATAAGAAGCCAGGCTCAACATTTTAAAGACAGTCTGCTGTTCTACAGAAGGCCTCTTCTGCAGAATACTTTCTGCAGGCAGAAAGTTCTTTTGCATGGCATATACAAACACCACACTTGCACAGATACAAGCACACACACACACACACACACACACACCCCTTATTGTCTGTTTTCTCTCTTAGGAAGGAATAAGGTGGGAGGTTCAGAGAGTGAGACTCTATCTCTCTGCTGATGTAGGAAAATTCCAATAATTGCCATTTAGAATGTTGCCTGGGGTGAGACACAGCTGAAGACTGCAAGATAAATGTTATCACTATTGGACTTGACTGCAATTTAACCCCAAGGTCAATGGGAGGCCAAAGCAGAAAGCAGGGGAGGAATGTTGGCCTTGGAGCCAGCTCAGCCTGAGGCAAGTAAGTTCGCCTGGTCTCTGCCTTAGCCTTCCCATCTAAGAGTTTGGAGCTGTGTCAGGCAGTACCAGTCCTGTACAACTCAGCTATGCTTCTGCCTCCAGCAAGGGAGCAGAGCCTCTGCCAGGCAGGAAATTAACTCCCTGTGTGACCTGTACTCTTCCTTGTCCACAAGACCCCTCTCCCCACTCACACAAAGAAGTCTTTCAGAACCTGTTCAGTTCAGTTACCTAGAGCTGAACTCTTCAATAAGGCTTTTTTTGTGTTTTGCATCTAAGCTCCACAGCAGAAATACCAGATTCTGCAGTTGCTAAGATTAAGGATTTTCTTCCCTCTTTTCTCTTGGAGCTCAGTTTCTGTTGAGGAGGAAAGACCTAGAGATAGATTATGGTTTCCCTGGCAAACGGGATGGTGGGGTGGTGGGGGGTACTTGAGCTGCTGGGGCATTTGGGAGGATTAGCTATAATTCAGACTTCTTCTAATAGTCCCTAGTTACTAGGCCTGTTTAAGTCACACACATTTGTGTCGGTAACTAAGGCCTTACTCCAACCACTCAGCCCTAAGTGCACACAGAGGGACCATGGAGTTCAAGGAAGAGGTGATGGAACATGAATATTTATGCCACGTGCAGTCTACAAGCGGTGATTCAGCCAGCTTATTTTCATTTCATGCATTTTCTTCCCATTTATGGTCCTTATTTATTGCAAAGATAGGGCTATTAGCAACATAACACATCAAGGTTGATTTTCTTTTTCTGTTTTTTTTTTTTTTCTTAGTTATTTTTCCTCCTTTCTAATCTATTTCTGGGAAAGCACGCCAAGACAGCAACCCAACTGGTCATTGCTGCCCAAATCTAAGAGACTGGGGAGTTTTGTCCCCAACTTTGTTATTGGGCTAGGCACTTACCACTAACCATGGAGGGAGTGTGAGTCCTGCAGCCAGTAAGCCAAGCCACTCACATCAGTCAGCATTTAGTGACAGGAATTACCCATTCTCTATTCTTTAAGCAGGAATAGAGGAACTGACATTTCTATTAATATTGACTGTTAGTATTGAGTCCAGGGTGACATCAAAATTGGGATTCTCCTGCCTCAGCACTATCTGAAAGGATAGTGGGTGTCATCACACTGGGCCCAGAATCTAGAATGTTCTAGAATTTCTAGAATGTTCACTGGGTACCCATGGTCTGGAGTTAGGTCAGTGGCTTCACAGTCCAGCAATGCTACGGATTCACTCTTTGATGCTCGGTAGTATTGTGAGCCTCCATTTACTATTTTAGAAGATGAAAACATTAACAGCACTGTCTCCATAGAGAATTAGCTGTCTGGAGCAGGTCTGTTTCCTTCCACAAGCTACTCAATCCTCAGCATTTTGGCTTTTTGCTGGAACTTTAGAAACCTGGCCATTTTGAGCTTTGGGGGCCCGTGCTCTGGGTTCAAATGATAAAAAATGACTCCGCTGGGATTTTTCTTCACACTAGTTTCTGTGTAGAGTTTAAAGTTTTTAGAAATGTTGTGTTACTATTTTGACTCCTGATGAATCCCTTGGCAGTCAGAACCACATTCTTGGCACAAAGATCTGCTGTTATACTGCAGTGTGATTACAGGTTTGTAGAGACATTTGCTAGTAAATCCCAACAGAATACCCTGTCCATTTCTGGATGTCATTCCCAGGAATGGTCAAAAGTGACATCATGATACTGAGGGATATGAGAGAGATGGGACAGTCACTTAATATTTAGGAACGGAAACTGAATGTTACATCTCAGTTTCTTAGCAACAGATCATGTGCAGTAAATGTTAAGTTGTTGAAAGGAATATTAGGATTGAATGAAGAGAGAAGGTTTTTAAATCCCAAATCAGATCAGTTGTAGAATGAGTTCCAGTGAGTTAAATTTTCTTTATTGACAACTATGTCCCATGGTCTAGAAGCCATTTTTAAACATGCTAGTACAAAAAATTTTCATTGTCAAGAGTATAAGTAAGATCCCTTCTGTTATTGTGATATTTCAGATGCCTAACCATTTGCAAATGGCTTTTCTTTTTATATTTGATTTCAGTTCATTATATGTAGGCCATTGGCTGTCTACCAGACAGCTACTCTGTCTCTAGCATACAGCATCAGGCTTCTAACATACATCAGGCTTCAAGAAAGCAAGAGTGGCTATTGTTTGTGAGCATCATACAATCTTACTGCAAAAGTTAATAAGCAACATTTTAAATAGGACTTGATGGGACTGTAGTGGAAATACAGAATATAGGAAAGGACACCTGGCCCTGTCATAAGAAAAGGAAGCTTTCCTAGAGGAAAAAAAAAGAAGGTCTGAGTGGCCTAAGTAGGTGGAGAGAGAGCTAGACAGAGACAGAGACATACAGAGAACACTCTCCTGTATCAAATGTCTGAGTTATGGGACCACAAAAAAACCTTTAGGGAGACTCTCATTGGGAGATAAGTACACAGGATTAACTTGTTCTTTATATCACTGTGTCTAAAAATGGGAAATTGAAGATGTAAAGTATTAAGGAGTCACACAATTCAAATCTATGTAAAATTTATGTATTTCAAGAACTGTGGCACAGAGAAAAAAGTTCATAACAACAAAATATAGAGACAGTATACAGCACGATGTGGAGATGCACACGGCAGAATTGCAAGGCAACCCCCAAAATAACTAGTCTGTTTTCACCACAGCTAGCTATAACAAATTCTTTCCCCAAATATCTTGATAATCATATCCATCCCAGAACCCAGAAAGAAGAGAGCTAGATGATAAAAGGATAGATATAGATAGATTATAGACAGATAAGTAGATAGATACATATAGGTAGATGATAGATCAATAGGTAAATGATAGAGATAGATAAATGATATATAAGTAGATGATAGGCAGACAGACAGACAGTTAGATAGATAGATGATAATAGAATATGAGGCATTAGTATGAGAAATGCCTGGAAATCTGGAAGAACAAGACATGCTGGGTGTTGTACTTAGCTTTCGATATCAACTTACATGATTCACATTCACTTGAGGAAAGGGAGCTTGAGCTAAGGAAATGCCTAGATAAGATTGGCTTGTGTCTCTGCCTGTAAGACTTTCTTAATTGATAACTGATATAAAAGGGCCCTGGTCACTGCTATTGGTGCCATCCTTAGGTAGATCGTCCCGGGAATTCATCCATGGTCTCTGTTTCAGCTCCTGCCTTGTGCTTTCCTTCAGTAATGGATTATGACATGAGTTGAAATAAACCAATTCTTTTCTCAAGATGGTTTTGGTCCGTGTTATTTTTACAGCAACAAAAGCAAGTTAGGACACTAAGGGAACCATAAGTAGTTCTGTTTCTGTGGAGCAGAGAGAATGAAAAAGAGTAGTGAAAGGAGATGTGAGTGGACTATAGATAGATACAATGTCAACATTTTCTTGCTCCAGTCAGCAAACCAAGTCTTCTAATCCCTTGAGTTAGAGTTGCCTACAGAACTTGGTTTAGCCAATGAAAAATTAACAAATATGATGCAGAAGATTCTTAAGCAATGTGTGATGCAGAAGATTCTTAAGAAATGTGTATACATGCATTTTTGATGCTCTTAGAACCAAAAACTGACAATGGTGTAAACTCAGAGAACACTGCTCTATGGTGAGGGACATTTTCCCTAGTTTCTTAGTCACCTTACTACACAAGCAGCTAAACCCAGAACCAGAGAAACCTAGATGACATCAAGTGGGCAGTGGACATAGCTGTAGCACAGTTAAACTCAGCAAAACCGTCCTACTTTGTCTAGACCAATGTGCTGAACCCTGGAATTGTGAACTGAATAAATCTCGCTGGTTTCACTATAATCCATTATGTTAGAATGTGTCCTTAAGTAGGAGCATGTGTGTGTGCATGAATAAATGTGTGTGTATGTGAAACTTGATTTATTTTTTCAGTACAAGTTCAGTGATATGATATTCATGGGGATTTAAAATCCATGTGAAGGAATTTGGACTTTAATCTCAGAGTGCCATGAATACTTCAAAGATTAAAAGTCATGAAAGCAGCAGTATCCAATATATATTTCAGAAGCACTATTGGATCTAGCCAATGACATCATGGGCCCTTAAGTACATTGTAAATTATAAATACAAAGAGAAATGATGAGTTAAAATAGTGCATGTGTATGACTTGGCGATGCATGGGACAGAATTGCAAGGAAACCCTCAAAACAACTAGTCTGTTTTCACCAATGGCATAGACATAACAAGTTCTCTCTCAAGTATCATGGTGCTTATATCTAGCCCAGCACCCAGAGAGACTGGCTAAAGCAGAGTGCCTCGAAGCAAGGGTCTGAATGTTCCCAGATGGTGGCAGCTTCATCAGTATTGACCTGGAACAGAAATTCTGGGTTGGTTCCTGCTTCAAAGGTTTGAGTCCTGGGAACTCAGGAAAACCTTTCAGGAGACTGTTGTTGGGTGATAATAACAGAAACACACAAGGATTAACGTGTTCTTCTTTATAGCACTATTTGCAATACAAAAGAACACTACTGATATCTAAAAATAGGAAAATTATGATGTAAAAGCATTAGAGACTCACATCAAATCCATGCAAACTTAAAGTGTTTCAAGGACTTTGGCACAGAAAAAGCTCAGAACTTCAAAATCTTGATCTTGTAGTTATCTTGATCTTGTGTGGAGTAGATTATATATTACATATATACACCCACATATATAAATACAAACACACATTTGTATATCGATAATTGGTTCCTGTGATGGTGGAGGTCAAGAAATAACACTATCTGTATCTGCAAAATGGAGTGCCTGGAGAGTTAATGGTGTCATTCAGTCTTTCCCTAAATCTATGAGAACTGAAAGCTGAGTGTTCACTGGTAAAAGATGTATCCCAACTCAAGGAAAAGGGAAGAAATTTGTCCTTACTCCTCAGGAACATGAGGTGCTAAATGATGGCCAGGCACATTGGTGAGAACAGATCATCTTAGCCTGCTGATTGAAATGCTAACCTCTTTTGGAATCCCCATCACAGACACACCTAGAAATGTTGTTGTATCAGCTACCCAGGATCCCTTCACCTAAGCAAATTGATATGTAAAATTAACTATTGCACCTCCTTCAGAAAATTCATCTGTAATCTCAGGACCTCACAGAATGATGCTGACACCATTCATAAAAGAATATTTGCCAGTGTAAGCAGATTAAGATGTGATTGTGATGATGGGTGCTAATTTAATATGATTGCATCCTTTCTGACCCATGAGCACACAGAGGGAATGACCTCATGACAATTTACTAGAGCTGCAAACCAAGGTTACCAAGTACTACAGCACGCTGCTGGTAGCCAGGAGATGCTAAGGTGGGGCCCCACATATTTAGAGAACCCATAGCCCCACTAATTACCTTCACTTTGGATTGCTGGCCTTCAGAACTATGACATAATGTATTTCAGTTTTTTTCTTTTAAAATAAAGATCTTTGTTTTTGTGCATTTCTGTCATGCCAGTGGAAATTTAATTGTACCATGTGTGTTTATGTTCCCACAGAATTCAGAGGCATGGAACCTCTGGAACTGCAGTTTCAAGCAGTTATGAGTCACCTGATATGAGTGCTAGGAATGGAACCCAGAACCCGGAGCTATCTCTCTAGCCAATAGTTCAGTTGTTTTAAGCCACACAGCTAGTGATACTTTATGGCTGAAACTCTGGAAAACAAACACACAATCTGTAGGCAGCATTTGTATCTTTGTGGCTTAGTGATTTACAACAGCAAAAGTGGTGTGCAGTCTTTCACAGCTTCTGTGGTTAATGACTCCAGTGCCATCTTGACAGGGCTGTTCTGCCTTGGGATTTCACATGGGTTTGCAGTAAGCCACTGTCCCTGCCTGCCTAACTGTAGCTAGAGAAGGCACTTTTAGGGTTTCTCCTCCCAATGGCCACTCATGTGGGTGCTGGCTGAGGATAAGAAGTCTCAGTTCCTCGAAAGCCTTAGGGCTTTCCACATGGCTGAGTGTCCTCATAGCCACTATCTTCCCCAGGCACAGGGGTGAAGGGAGAGAGAGAACTCAAGTTGTTTTTATAACTTTAATAATCTTTTTTGACAGTGTCTTTTTATGTAGCCCATTGTGGCCTTATACTCATGATCCTCACTTAATCTCCTGACTACTGGGATTACAATAGTCTTGACTCATAGCCTTCATAGCGTTATAGAATTACCTCTATCACATTCTCCCTCTTTATCCTTCCATCCCTCCCTCCCTTCCTGCTTTTCTCCCTCCCTCCGAATGTGTGTATGTGTGTGTGAGAGAGAGAGAGAGAGAGAGAGGAGTCTGATTTAAAACTAAATCTGCTTTCAGGCCTGATATTTTCTCTCTCAGGAAGTGTCTCTTTTCTCTGTCTCCTGGGAGACTTGCCCCAGCTGGACCTCTTTCTATAGCATGTGTATGCATGGCTCCTAGCAGCTCACTTCATGCTAGTTTTGACCCTCATTGTGCTTCTTTGATGTTCTGACTGAAGTCAACTTTCATTGTCAAGCAGTGATGGGGACTCAAAGAATTCTTTCCTCTGAAGATTTCTAAGTTAGTCATCAAAGAGTCATTTCTTCAGGAATGGGACAAATAACTAGCAGTGGAAGGGCTGAAAAAAAATAATAACTTTGTCAAATGGAAAACTAAACATAACAATCCTTTTATCATTTACTAAGTTTCTTTCTTACAGTATTATATATAAATAAATAGGCTTTTGGAAAGATAGTTCATTGAGTTTTAACAAAGCTAAATACCCATGTTTAACATCTCTACCAATATGATTTTAAACATTAATTTTTAAAAAATTATGTACATATGTATGTGGGTTTGTGCACATGAGTGTAGTGGCTGTAGAGGCCAGAAGAGGGTGACAGATCTCCTGGATCTGGTGATGGTCATCAGTCACTTGACCTCAATGTTGAAAACAAACTCTGGTGCTCTGGAAAAGCAGTTCACGCTGTTAACTCCCGAGCCTTCTTTCCAGCCCACACAATCAGGATCTTTTTCTTTGTTTGGTTTGTTGGCTTTTGGGTTTTTTGGGTTTTTGATTTTTTTTTTTTGAGACATTCTCAGAGAGACCAGGCTGACTTTAAATTTCTTTCCTAGCTAAGGATGACCCTTTGCCTCTGCTGTTTCTGCCTCTACTTCCAAGTGCTGGAATATGATTTGGGTTTTGTTTTGTTTTCAAATAGGATTTCTCTGTGTAACCCTGGCTGTCCTGGAACTCATTCTGTAGACCAGGCTGGCCTCAAACCCACAGAGATCCCCTTGCCTCTGCCTCTCGAGTGCTGTGATTAAAGGAGTCTGCCACTACCGCCTGGTTTGACTTGCTTTTCTGATTCTTTTTTCTGAGAAATTTTCTTCCTAACTCCCCCAACCCCCATACCTTTAGTGCATACGTAGGCAAGTGTTTTCCCCACCCAGTTTTAGTTGCAGCCCCAGAATCAGTTTTCAGATGTTTGTAGAATTTCATGTGACATTTCTTTAGAGTCACCCCCTTCCTTAGTCCTCACTACTGCTTCTCTGTCATCCGTCACTGTATGTAATTTTGTCACATGAAGAGTGCTAAATGTTAAAACGGCATCTCATGAGACTAATTTAATTTTTTTTTCAGTTGGCACAATTTCCTTGACGTCTGTCCAAACTGTTGGATTCATGGCTATTTCGTTCCTTTTACCATATGCTACTCTACTGGATGGTGCAACCGTGTGCCAGTCCTGTATTGACCTGGGTACCGAAGAGCCCTTGCTTTGATTCCCATCTGAAATAGTTAGATGCGGAGTCGCCATAAATCTTCATGTACAGGTCTTCTAGTGAAGATAAGTTTTTGTTTCTCAAGAGGAAACGGCCAGGAGTAAAACTGCTGAGTCATGTGTTGAACACATGTATAACTGCCAAACAGTTCTGCAGGGTGAGTGATAATACCATTTTCCATTTCCACCTGTGATGTATGAATTTCATTTGTTCCACCTCCTCCCTAGCACCAAGAACTACCAACTTCATTTCAGCCACTCTTGCACATATGTAATAGCACCACAGGGTTTCAATTTGCATTCCTCCGGTGTCAAATTGTGCTTAACATTTTCCATGCACACATTTGCATTCTCACATCTTACTTAAGGACACATCTATCTTTTGCCCAGTTTGTTTTATTACTGTTGAATTTGGAGTGCTCTTTCTATCCCTGTTCAAGTCTTTTGATAACCGTATAATTGGAAAATACTTTAAGTCTATAGCTTGGCTTTTCCACCACTTCATCACATCTTGCAGAAAGAAGGAGGTTTTCATTCTCATGAAGTCCTGCTCATCATTTTTTTTTTTCTTCAGTGAGTTGTACTTTTGTTGTAATTTCTAAGAGTTGTAGCTCCTTATTCTTCTGTGGTTTCTGAGATGAGAGATCTATCTTGCAAAAATGTCCCATAGAGTAATCAAGTCTCTCAGACTGGTTTCAAAATTTCTTCTTCACCATCAGTTTTCATTAGTTAATTAACTATGTACTACCATGCTGAATTCCTTGGGCTTATCTTGTTGAGATTTTTCATGGCTTTCTGAACCTATAGGCATAATTGTTTTATCACTTGAAAAGTTTTTAGTCATTATTTCTTTAAATAGTTTTCTTTATTTTTTCTGGAACTCTAGTGACAATGTCAGGCTTTTTTTTTGTTTTTTTTTTTCAAAATCATTCTATTGGTAATTTGTTTTCCTTTTCTTTATATTTAGGTTCACATACTGTTTCCTCTGTTATTCTTAATTTGCTATTGCATTCAATCAACTGTTTTAGTATTCTGGATTTTTATTTTTAAAATTTCAATTCAATAATTTGTGTGAATCATTGTGTGTGTGTGAGAAAGAGAGAGAGAGAGAGAGAGAGAGCATTCTCTTGGTCATGTCTGCATGCATATATGTATGTATGTGGTGTGTGTGTGTGTGTGTGTGTGTGTGTGTGTGAATATACATATGGAGACCAGAGCACAGTGTAGGGTATCTTCCCCAAGAATGGCATCTACTTTTTTTTTTTTGAAACAGGCTCTCTTTTGCTCGTCTGGAGTTGACCCATTAGTAGACTGGTCAGTGAGCATTAGGGTTCGTTTTTGTCTGTGCTTCCCCAACTGTGGCGTTGAAAGTGCACAACACCATGATGTACAGTTTCATGTGAGTCCTGAGAACAAACACACGTCCTCATGATTGCAAAGCAATCAATCACTTTTTAGTCTGAGCTATCTCCCAAGCCTTATTTGATTATTCTTTATGTCTTTTATTTATTTGTCAAGATTTTTTTTAATTTTAATGGTTGTTTAAAGAATACTTGCTATTGTTTTTTATGGTGGTTATGTGATAGCTTCATTAATGTCCTTCAGATATATCTATATATTAATCTGATAACATTGGTGCAAAAAAATACCACAGACCGCGAACCATAAACAACAGAAATTGATTTCTCACCATTCTCAAGGCTAGAGGGCCACAGTCTGTTGGATTCTTAGGCAGCCATCTTTTCCTTGGTTTTCCCTCCTTCCCCGGTACCAATTTTCATGTGTTCAAATCTCCTGTTTTTATAAGAATATCTGATCATGTTAACTAGTGTTTACTCTGATGGACTTATTTTTCTCTCGCTTACATCTGAAATCGATCCCCAGATACTGTCACATGCAGCAATAACAGGTGTAGTGCTTCAACATAGGACTCAGAGCAACACATAATGTAACTCACAACACTGTCACTTTGATGTTACTGTCCTCAACCGCTTTTTCCTAAGTAGATCAAGTCTTTTTTTATTTTGTTTTTTCATAGCTTGAGACCATTTCAATTGCATGACAGACATTTTTACTGTATATTTTGAGATTTGGGGCCATATTAAACTGCTACTGAAAACACGTATTTTTGTGTGTGTGTGTGTTAGGCAGCTGTTGATTGGGTTCTGTTTGAGCTTCGTACATGGGCAATAGTTCTGATATTTTTCCTTTCTTTGAAGTCTTTCGAGTTCTAAACAAATCCATCCCACAAATGCCCCCGGGTTACTTGATGACCCATGCAGTGGCCCAAGTGTTCAGTGCTCAGATGTCCAGTAGCTCTGGACATACACTGCATGCAAGCTCTGCATGCACTGATTGGGAATAAGCCTAGGAGTTTGTAAATAACCTTATGGGGTTAGTTCTCTGATATCCCTGCTCTTTGCAAGCTACTAGGACTATAAACGGCTTGTTCTGTGTGTGACCTGTTCTGTTTGTTCCTCCAGGTAGAAGGTTGTTTTTCTTTCCCATGCTAACGTCCAGAGCCCACTACTGAGAGAATACACAGAGAGAATAAAAACTGAGAGCATGTTTCCCCTGTCTCCTTGGGATTGTAGCCACACTGATCAGAAGGGAAAAGCCCCTGTGCCCTCTCTTTCAGTTGGCTCCCATAGTGGTCACAGATCATTTGGAGCTGAGTTTTGAAATAAAAGACCAAAGAAAGGAAAGGGAGGAAATTCCCTCTTTATTCATCAGGAGACTTCTTTTCATTGCTTTAGGCAGTTTTTCTGGAGGAAGCCAAAGGCAACCAAGTCTTCCTCTTTGGTTTAGATGCAGTTCAAACTCTAATCTTTATCCACAAACTTCTCAGAAGCCTCACCTCCTCCCCATGCACTAGCTATGGCATGTATTTTGTCCAGGTTTTATGGCTGAAATGGGAGATACTGATGGAAGACAATGTAGAAAGGTATGACTCTGTCTGGCCTGGGCCCAGACCATCTGAAACAACAATGTGGAACAGTAAGGGAATGCTTGGGGCATCTCTCTTCAATGCTAATGCTTTGGGCAAACAGGTGCTACTGGAGGACTGAGCTCTGAGGAGAAAATACGTAAGAGAAGAGTTTCTGAAAACCTCTAAACATTTAAGGTCTACAAAACTGGGACTTACTGTGTGGACCTAAAAAAGAAATATGTGAATGGATACCAGGGCCCCACCCCATAAATGTGAACAAACAGGGAGAACTATATTTATGCTTATCAGCAATTATTGGAGTCAGTTTTCACCTGACAAGGAATTTAAAGGAGCAGGGGGGAAAAAGAGTCAGTCATTCACCATTAATTTAGGAACAAGGTGTGAACTTTGAAGTTTGAAAGGGTGTCTGAATATGTACACATTCATATGTGTGTATGTGTGGCCATGGCTGAAGGGGAAAGAATATAAGCCAGGGGGACTGAACTACTGAAATCCTTTTATTTACTCTTGTTGTTTTATAGTAATTTTTATTAGTTTTTATTAGTTTTATTAGTTTATCGTTTGTGTATAGCAGATGTATGTACTCATGAGTGCAGGTGCGCTGGGAATGCAGGAGGCACTGGGTCACCCTGGAACTGGGGATACAGCTGGTTGCGAGTCACCTGAGATGCCTCTGGGGAACGACAGTCAGGGCTTCCTCAAGAGCAGAGGGAGCTTTCTCTCATTTCTCAACCAGTGAACCTTCTCTGCATCCTCCAAGCATCTTCCAAATGGGTGAGGAGCAGGATAACAAAGCGTCATGCTCCTTTTGATTTTTGGTGTTTTGTTTGTTTGTTTTGTTTTGTGGTTCAGCTGGTGGCCCTGGTGCTACTGCCTTTAAAATGGGGCATATGAATTGCCCCCATCCTCTTTGTTTGTTTGTTTCAGACAGAATCTGCCTTCGTTCTCTGTGATGACTTGGGACTGGTGGTGCTCCTGCTGGGTACCGCCAGTGTTCGGACTGTATGCGCATTCTCCTGGCGTAGAGCACACACATCTTAATCCTGCCAAGTGCCTAAGAAAGCGTTAAACTTCGGTACGTACTTAGATTGTATCTTCACCGAGTAGACTCTTTCCAAGCTTCACTCATAGTTCATAAATTGAGAGAAACTGTCTCCGTCACCTCATCTGTAAGTTAAATAATTGCGCGTCATGTGGTAACTACACGAACCTTCGAGAACGAGAGCCCTGTAACCCAGAGGTATGTAGTTGCTTCCTGAGAAGTCATTTGTTCTGAATAAATTACACATAGCATGGATTTCAAATTCTTGGTGAAATGGATTTTCAAAGTTGAGCGTGGTGATACATGTTTGTAATCCCAAGTTTCTTAAAACATAGGTGACTCAAAATTTCCTGCAAATAAAATGCAGTTCAAGTGATAGTAATGATTCAATTAAAGTCATAAATAAGACTGAAGATCAAAATGCTACTTCTTCCTGATGTCCACCCTTCCTCATTCACATCTTATGTGTGTGTGTGTGTGTGTGTGTGTGTGTGTGTGCGTGTGTGTGGCAGGGGGAAGCAATGGCTATTAACAATACTTTTCAGACAAGTTTCACTGTATAGCTCAGGAAGTCACAATCCTGCCTTAGCATTTTACATGTGGAGACAGCAGGCCCTTCCCGCGGTGCCTATAATCCTTTACTTCCAACACAAAGAACCTGTTGAATAAATCCCTTTGCCATAAAGTAATATTTTAAATAGTAAGTGGAAAATGGCTTTCTGAAAGCAACTTATGCTTTGGAGAAAGAATTTTGAAAATGTATGTCTAAAAATATTTTTTCATTAGGTGTTTTGTGATTAGATGTCATTAGGTTGCAACTGGGGTATTTGTCATATAATAGGCACATGCTTCAACACTAATTCTCTGAAACAAAACTTTTCAATACTCTCAACCATAAGACGTTAAGTAGGTTCTGAGATGACTTATTAAAAATATAAATATTAAAAACTTCCATTAATTTTCAAAGAAGGTTGATATTATGGAAGATGGAACTTTATTAGTCAAATATTAACATAGAAATTGGAATTGCTGATAGATGAAAGCTACAAAAATAGGGACCATGATTAAGAAACTAAAAATGATATAGTAATTTATATATGAATATTCTGTCTCATATGGACCTACGGTTTGTAAAGCATATTTTTGTCTATGACAGTTGAACTTAAACTATATAGCCAGCCCTTTGAATCATTGAAACACAAGATACTTTTAGGTATTCCAAAACACTGAGGCATATTTAAACATGTTTCTTTTAGTAAACTTAACTAATATTTTTAATTAAAGCCAAAAAGATATTTCATTAATCAGTAAATCAAATTTTCTTTTAATATACATTTTCTAATTAGCACAGACACTATACATGATTCTTTATGTGTTTTGCTGTGAATGAGGCACTGTTTTAATTGCTTTAGAAATATTATTTATTACAATTTTCACAATTCCTAGTGATGTGTATTATATCATGTATATTATAACTCTCACAATTCCCAGTGTCCCTACTTAAAAAGTCAGGAGACTGAAGCATAGTTCTGTTTAGAAATGGGAACAACACAATTAGCTAAAGAGTGACAGTCGAGATTTACTTGTATAGTAAAAACATATAGGTCATCTATATATAAACCACTACATTTTAAAAACAACAAAAATACCAATGGGAGTATGGGATGTAGTTTAGAGACTATTTATCAAATAGTCATGGTGGCACCTAGCATGTGTTTACGGAACACTTAACCCAGTATTTCAAGTTTTTAAAGTATTTTTTAAAACACTTGCATGATATTTTAATCTCCACTGTCACCTTTGAGCAGCCATGTTAACTTCAAAAGTAATTTCTAACAAATTGTGACCTGGCTATTAAATACATTATGGTACAACACATATATTATTAAGTGTAGTTTTTCTTTCTTTCTGTTTTTAACCTCAATAACACTCTTTTGTGTTCAAATTTTCAATGTGGGGTAAATACTACCCACATGTTGTAGAGTATTACCATTGTAGGTGGTTTGCTATAACATAATAGAGGGCAGTGGTCAGAATATACATTCAAGGACTAGATTTTTGGAGTATGAATCTGAAGTAATCAATTTCTAGTTTTAAATTTCTCTGTTAAGTTGTAAAATTTCAGGGCCTGGAGAGAGGGCTCAGAAGTTAAACATGCATGCTGCTTGTAGAAGATCTGGGTTCAATTCCCAACACCCACTGGTTGCTTATAACTTTCTATAACTCTAGGTCTTGGGTATCTGATTCCCTCTTCTGGTCTCCATGGGCGCCAGGCTCACATGTGGTAGCTGTACATGACCGCAGGCAAACACACACACACATCCACATACACTCACACACAATTAAATAAATAAAATATTGTAAAAAGTTGTAAGCTTTTTTTTTTATTCCCTAGCTTTCTCATCTCAAAAAATGGGGCTAATATTATATTCATTTTGTATATAGCAACTTCCTCTGAGCTGAAACATTCTGTCCTAAAGGAAAGCTTATCATTATCCACCAAGTTCTGAGGGGAGGCTTATTAAGTCTCAGGAAGTCCCCAAACATTACCAGATGCATGTGGCCCCTCCACCCCACAGTTACAGAAGAACTGCTAAGAGGGGAGCCCTCTCACCTGAGCTGTCTGCAAGGCCTCTAGGGAACCCTAAGGTTCCAGCTTTTATGACTTGTCATGTATCTTAGGGTTTCTATTGCTTCAGTGAAACGCCATGACCAAAAAGCAAGTTGGGGAGGAAAGGGTTTATTCATTTCTAGATGATAACCCATCACTGGAGGAAGTCAGGATAGGAACTCAAGCAGGGATAGAACCTGGAGGCAAGAATTGATGTAGAGGACATGGAGGGGTGCTACTTGCTGGCTTGCTTCCCCTCTCTAGCTCAGTCTGCTTTCTTAAAGAAGCCAGGACAACCAGCCCCAGGAATGGAACCACCCACCATGGGCTGGACCCTCCCCATGGATCATTAATTGAAGAAATGCCTTAGAGCTGGATCTCATGGAGGCATTTCCTCAACCAAGGCTCCTTCCTCTCTGATGACTCTGGTTTGTATCAAGTTGACACAAAACTAGCCAGTACCTCTATTGATACAGCTGCCTTTGGGTCATAAGTAAACCCTTACTGTAGGCTTAGATTTTTCACCAAACCTACTTTATTTAGGGTTCTTAAACACCTTTACCTCCCTTCTAACCCCCTAACCTTAGGTAGGAGATTACTTGGGGAAAAGGCTGTAGACTTCTTTTATCTACTTCCTGATTACAGTTGATGGGTATTTAGGGGATTACCAAACTCCATCGTCAGGATACCAGTAGTCCAGTCCAAAGACCAATACCAAGAAGCAACACAGAGTCAGAGAAAGCTGCAAGACTCACTTGGATTGCCCTGAGAAATTTCTCTGGAATGTGAAGTCAAGTATTGAAGCATGAAGATCATTGCAGTGATGTCCAAAAAGCAAAGTCTCATTGTACGTAGACCTCTGCATATCTCCTCTGCTCAGAGTCCACCCACAGGTATTCTCAGCTGGCCAAAGTCACACTCCTTGCAGGTGAGAGCTCACTGCAAAACATCATGTCCCCTCTCACAGGCCAACCTGGGCAAAACATCACATGCCCAGCTTGCAGCAAAACATTACATGGCAAAGCTTTGGTTTGTTGTTGACTACCTGATTGGGAAGGGTAGATATTTATTTATATCTCTCCTGAAATAGTTCATACTACAGTCCTGGTATTTAAAAGACAATAAATGAGAGCTATTAGTAAGTAATTTTTTTTTCCCAAGAACAACTCTTCAGTGAAAAGTAGTAGTTCATAGTCATTATGCTTTGGATTTGAAGACGAAAGCTTTTTTTCCTCTACGAAAGCTCATGTTTAAAAGGCTTCATTGCCAGTTGATATTCCTTTGAATGCTCTGAGTAGATCAGTAGACAAATTCAAAACAAATTCAGTGATGAAACCTCCGTTGAATGAACTTTTGGGAGATGGAGGGAATGAGGAAGGTGGGTCTGGCTGAAGGAAGTGCAACCTGAAGTTATCTCTCTACTTTGTTTTATGATTTTTTCTCTCTGCTGTTTGGCTGCTTTGATGTCAGCAGCTTTCCTCTTCCATACCTTTTTGCCTTATCACAGACCTCAGCATAAAGGATTCGGCCTATCACAGGCTAAAGAAGATATTGCTTGAGATTGTTTTACTGAGGAACAACAGAATCTCCCAATTCTGTTTTCCATGCTGTGTGCAGAGACAATTTCCATGCAGGGGTAATTATCCTTTGACACAAAATGTAGTTCTGAAGAGAAAGCCCTTTCATTAAATAAGGCTTTGAACAATAGTACAAAGATCTGGGGAAGGTTTGGACAATGTATGGAAGAGCCAATAGGCAAAAGCAGGATACAAGCACACAGCACAGGAAAAAGAGAGAGAACAAAATGTTTGTTCTGGGCCACAACTGTATTTCAGGAGGATGATTCTGGAGCTTTTATTTGGGGAAACTTAGAACAGGAAGAAAAACTGTATGACATAAAGAGAACAGGGGCAAGTTATTGATTCTGACCATAAGAACCAGAATGAAGGACACTGCTACTGTAGGAATAAAAGATGAGGCGAATGATGTAGGGTAGAAAGTGAAAAGGGAGTTTGGAAACATTAAGAGTGAATAAATGGAAGAAGGGATGACATGACTTCAGTATTTTCATCTTAGACGGATGCAGTAATTGTTAGAGGCCTGACTCTGTACAGCGGATTTCAATTAAGCAAGGCATTTAAAATCATAATGTCAGTCTTTTTGGAAAATCTAGATTGCTCGGGGGCAGAGACAGACGGAAATCATGAGAGAGAAGCAGCACTGGAGAATCCAGAAGACAGCACTGAATCCCCTGGACCTGGGGAGTTAGACCTGGTTGTGAGCTATCATGCGGGTGCTGGGAACCAAACCCAGGTCTTCTGGAAGAGCAACAAGTGCTCCTACCCATTGAGTTACTGCAGCACTCCCTAAAGCCTTTTTATAAAACAGGTCATTGTTATACTGATCATGTTTTCGACCAGCATTTTCATGTAAAAGTCACACAAAATAAAAAGTGAGCCTCTGACTTTTGAAAGTGAGTGAAAATGTAAAGATTCTTAGCAGACACTCTGCACATAATACCTTTGATATTTTTATGACTGTCTCCCCCGAGCTTTTTAAAACTACTTTTTAAAAACTTGTGATTAAATACTTCTTCACATAAAATGAACCTTCTTTAACTATTTTTAAATGTGCACTTCAAGTATTAATTGCAGTCTCTCTGGGTAGACAATCTCCAGGGTTTTTAATGTTGCGAAACTAAAACTCCTCTCACCTAGGCAACACTGACCCATTTTCCTTTCCTCTAACGCCCGGTAGTCCCTGTCATGCCTTCTTTTCCTACGACTTTGGCTACTGTGGACTTCTTCATGTGAAGTTAGTTATATGTGGTTTACATGTTGGTGACTGGCCTGTTCCATTCAGCGCATTCTCTTCTACATTTCCTCAAACTTTAAATACATGTTAGCATTTTAAAAATTTGTTTTGTTTGTTTGTTTTCACTTTTGCATCTATCGCATTCTGTATACATTCCAGATAGTCGGACTTTATTAGATAGATGATTCATGAATTTTTTTTCTCCCGCTTTGCTCGGTAGCCTGGTCGGTGTTGTGGCCTTTGATGTATGAAAGGTTTTATGTTGACGTAGTTCCATTTGCCTGTTTTTACTATTGTTGCCATACCCATGAAACCACTCCTAAGTCAAGGTTTATGATGCGTCTCTTACATTTTATTTTATCTTATGCTTTTTAGAGTCTCAAGCGTTACATTTAGCAATGTGACATATTTGAATTAGTTTTTGTAACATCAGATAAGGAAGAATTTTATGCTTCTGTATAAAGATATATATTTCCCCTGATGCTATTTGTTAAAAGGCTGTTCTTTCAGTACTGAATAGGCTTGGTGTCCTTGTAAAAGATCACTTTAAGTGCATGCGTGTATGTGTGTGTGTGTGTGTGTGTGTGTGTGTATTGGATCCTAGACATAGAACTACTGATGGTTGTTTGATCATGTGTATATAGATGAGCATTTGTGCATGAATGTGTTCTCATGTGTGTTCATGTGTGTATCTGTGTGCATGAGCATATGTGTGATCATTTCTGGGATTTCCACATTATTCCATCAGTCTATTTGCTTATTCTTATATCACTATTTCATTGGTTATATCATTTATATGCTGAACTTTGATATTGGGGAATATGAAGCCTCCAATTTTGTTCTTCATTTTCAGGACTGATTTTACTATTCAGTACTATGTTTTCATAGTGAAATTATGAAGATGCCATATTTTCCATAAATATATGAGGTTTTCATATGGCCATTGTTTCCGCGTTTACGTCATCTTTTATGGTGTCTTCAAGTTGCAGTTGTATCATCATCCTCGTAAATTTATCTTCCTCTAGATGGAGGTTCTTCTGGGCTCTTCTGTGTGATGAGTGGCTTTCAGAGTGTTACTGCAGTGACGTTCAGATGTTATCCAGTCCTATGTCTTTCATGTAATGTAAAATTCTGCTACAAAAGATTTGCCCTTGAAGTCTGTGGCTACAA
This sequence comes from Meriones unguiculatus, assembly GCF_030254825.1. Lineage (NCBI taxonomy): Eukaryota > Metazoa > Chordata > Mammalia > Rodentia > Muridae > Meriones > Meriones unguiculatus. The sequence goes on along the minus strand of NC_083356.1, from coordinate 39,801,517 downwards.
GAAATGTTCATATGTAATAGAGCTGATTATAACTGATCACTGATTGCTTATCTCCACAGACTAAGACAGAGGGATGTTTGACTGAAGTCATATATATATATATATATATATATATATATATATATAGTTTTTAGTGAATATTCTCATTTACTTGGTGAGTTTGAGGATTTATATGATAAATGCTGAGATAAAGATAAGCTTTTAAAAATTACTTTATATGTAAAATAATAAAATATATAATATGGCCTTTCATTATGGAGGCCATCAGAACACTGGAATGAAAACCAAGATGGTCAGGAGGTCACAGTCCTCTCGGGTTAGAAGAGGAGAATACTCAAATTGTGTCATCATTTTTAACATGAGTTCCTGGAGGAGGAACACCCAGAGATATGAGAAAACTATTAGATATAAATATATATTATATTTGATATTATAATTTATAATATATTTATATAAAGAGGAAGTTCTTAGATGAGTTGTTTTAGGAGGACTGATCACTGAGGAAATGGTACCACACAATATGGATTACAACTCTGAAAGGGAAAGAGGAGTAAAAAGAGGTCTGAGCCAGAAGACCAGGCTTTGCTCTCCTTGAGGATAAAGCGGTGGGGAGGAGGTCCATCTCTGAGGAGGTTTGTCTCTCCGGGAGTCACATGCCTTCTAATGCCTTCACAGACTTATGCAAAGAAACAATTAGAGGCTATACAGATCTCAGCAATCTATATGTGATGCTTGAACCCCATTCCGTATCCTCCTGCCTCTCTTTTATTGTTGTTGTTGTTTTTTGCTTTTTATTCTTTTTTATTTTTAAAATTTATTTATTTTTTTATTTATTACAGTTTATTCACTTTGTATCCCAGCTGTAGCCCTTCTCTTGTCCCCTCCCAATCCCACTCTCCTTTCCTCATGTCCTCCCATGCCCCTCCCCAAGTCCACTGGTGTATGTGTGGGGTCCTCCTCCCCTTCATATCCTGCCCCTCTGGCCATAAGCTTTTCTTCAGTGCTTTCACCCCAATGGACACTTGCCTACATTGCTGTTAGTTAATAAGAGCCAAAATATTTTCATTAAGAACTAGTTACAATGTAATGAGGGATTCTGAAAATCCAATAAAACCATGTACAGCAAAAAGTATGATGTATGACAATGATTCCAAAAATATTTAAGCCATATGACTTATTCATTTCCTCTTTTGAGTGCTTATTGAAGTATCTTTGTGCTTGGTACAATGTTAGACTGAGATCACATACATACTCACACACTCAAGTTATTCTTAATTTTGCTTTCTAAATAATGTTCAGTCAAGTCAGTCACACTTCTTTCCTTAATTTGAAAATAATTGGTGGTGATTTTGGTGATTCCACTGACTCAAGACACCTTATTGGTATTAAGTAAATTAGTGAGTAGGGAAGCTGGATGATAAAAAGAAATTGTTCAGCTTTAATCAGTGCTGTAAACATTGATAAGCAAATGCCAGAGTGTGAAACACAGTAGCACTAAGCATTGATTATAGGGCCTTATCTCCATTCTCTACTCCATTCTTACTATGAAACTTGAGGCTACACATTACTGCCATTTTGCTGACTAGCCTAAGTGTCTCTCTGAAAATCATGATGGAATTAAGTGGGAGATGTAGATTTAAGAGAGTGTTAATACAGGGTCAAAAGAAAAGTTTCTGTCCCCTCTGAAGGTTTGCTAATCAGAGTCCTTAGAGTAAACTGACCACTAACAGATAATTGGAGAAAAGACATAAACATTTATGTGTATGTATTTGGGAGCCTTGAAAAAGAGTGAGGCTCCCTGAACAGCTATGTGATTGGAAGCAAAAAGAATACTTTGGGATACAGGAAGAACTAGGATCTTGGGCCTTCAAGTGGAAAGTTGGTAACCAAAGCTATGAGCAGGTGAGAAAAAACTGGCTGTGAACAAAGGTGTCGTATTGTGAGATAAAAATCTCCGAGATAACAATTCTCAGAAGACCTTGAGTTTTTTTCTGTGAGTTAATCTTGTTTTGGCAAGATTATGGGGCGAGGGTTCAGAACAACTGCACTTTTTCTGTAAGCTCCTTTCCTAACTGACAGGCAAATTATTATGATTATGAGGAACTGTATTAGAAACGTAGTTTCTGGTGCTGGCGACATAGCTCACATAGTGGAGGGCTTGTTTCGAATGCACAAAGCCTGGATTGAATGTGCAGAAACACTTAGGCCTTGTGTGGTGTCTCGTACTTGTAGTCCCAACACTGCGATGTGAAGATGGGATGATGACAGGATGACAAAAAGTTCAAGGAAAGCCTCTGGTGCTTTGAATGAGAAATGTTCCCCATAGCCTCAGACATTTGAACTGTCCCCAAATTGGTGGTGCTGTTTGGGAGGTGATGCAACCTTTCAGGAAGAAGTGCCTCACTAGGGGAGGGCTTCCCGTTTGTTCTCTTTTCCTTTGCCATATGGCTGAAGATGTGTGCTCTTATGCTGTCATGCCCTCTGCTTGCTGCCATGCATTCTCTATCATGGTGGACTCTTATTCCTTTGGAACTGTGGGCCAGAGTTAACTACCTCTTTCATAAGTTGCTTGTGGTCATGGCATTTTTATTACATCAACAAAAAGGAAGATACCCTGTCTCCACGTATTCCAGAGTTTAGAACCCCTGGCAATTGTCAGAATAGCCGAGGAAGAGCATTTTACCGGTAGTTCTAGACCTTTTCTCTGATAAACAGCCAACTTTGATGACCACAAGGACACAACTTTGGCGGTGACTGGCAACAAATAATGTGAAACAAATTTTTGTGTAATTTTAGTGTTATCCACAATCCAATATTCATTTCAGGAACCCCTGTTTATTGAGTACTATCCATTTCATCTTGAAGTCATATCACTTCACCTCTTCCACACTTATTCGTAGCATATATGTTAAATAAAAATAATCACATCCAGAATGCTAATAAAGTATAAGTTAATGTGAGGATATTTATCCAGGAAAAGTAACTACCCATAAAATCTTGTTCTCTAAATGGTGTGACTATGACCCAAATTAGGTCTTTCAACCAGTGTTGATTTTTATTTCACTTTTCTTTGCAGTGGGTTAAAATTGAGCATGGTTGCTGAGGGCTGGAAAAGCATGAATTGAGAGAGAGATAGCACCAGGCAGTCTGTGGATTTCAATGACTCAGTATCTCCTCTCCATGGGGCGGTTCTATATGACTCTTTTGGTAATTGGATTTTTCTCCTCGAGCAGAATGAGGGCATATCTCACATCAAAGGCGGCAGTATGTGACAACTGCTGATTGTGCTATATAAATCATAGGTGTTTCTCATTCATGTTAGCCATAGGTATCGCTGACAGTGGTCTCACATGCACTGCATTGACACGACTGAGATGGCCAGAGTATCTCCACAAAGACACGGTTATGCCCTTCTCAGTGTGCCATACTGCTGGTATGCCTCTCCAACACTGGGGTGAACTGTTTACATTGGTGTCCTCTCAGCCTCTAGCTTTTTCCACTGGAATGATTTAGAGTATCCATTTGTTGTTTGAAAGCATTGCATGGGGAGATATTATAAAGCTATGCAAACTTAGGAATTGAGTTGTCTGAATTGTTTATCCCTGCCATCAAGTGTGTGGAGACTTTTCTCCACACCATAAGCCAGTTCTCCCATGCAGTGGATACCAACTGACCAACTGAGTGACCTACAGTCTAGTGAAATTTTGACCATAAACAACCCGTGGCTAGTATTGGACTCCTAAGATTAGGAACTAATTCATATTGGACTTTATCCCGTCTAATGCTAATCACAAGCACTGGGTGCTCAGGGTACTCTCACGTCTTTTTGTCTTGACAACAAAACCCAGTTCTCTCAACTTTTCTTTACGTTTTATTATTTACTAGAATGTTACCGAATTCAGGAAAAGAGCCAATTTCTATTACTGGTCTAATGGTGACTCTCAATTGCCAGTTGCATGATATCTAGGATCACCTGGTGTATGAGTCTACAAGCATGCCTGTAGGAACTGTCTTGGTAACTTTAATTGAGATGAGGCTAGCTGTCCACTGTGAGAAACACAATTCCCTGAGCTAGGATCAGGATCCTCAACTCTACAAAAGGGAGAATGTCATCTATGCACCAGCATTCCTCATTCTTTAATTCCTCAGATTGTGTGTGATCGTGGATGTGATGGGACCAGCTGTCTCTAGCTCCTGTTGTTGTGACTTGTCTGCCATAATGGACTGTGTCCACAAACCATAAGCCAGGATAAACCCAACTTCCCTTGAACTGCTATCCTGGCTAGGTTTATGCCAACTTGACATAAGCTAGAGAAATCAGAGGAAGGGGCTTCAACTGAGAAAAACACTTCCAGAATATAGAGCTGTAGGCAAGCCTGCAGAACATTTCTTAATTAGTGATTGATGTGGGAGGGTTCAGCTCATTGTGGATACAGCCATCCCTGGGCTCGTCATCCTGAATCCTATAAGAAAGCAGGATGAGCAAGCCACATAGAGCAAACCAGTAAGCAACACTCCTTCATAGTTTCTGCATCAGCTCCTGCCTCCAGGTTTCTGACCTGTTTGAGTTCCTGCCAGGACTTTCTTCTGTGCTCGTTTATGAATAGAAGTGTAAGCCAAATAATCCTTTTCTCCCTAACTTGTTTTGGTCACAATGTTTCATCATAGTAATAGTGATCTTAACTAGGACAACTGCTTTCGCCAGAGTATTTTATCACAACATTAGGGAAAGCAAATGGGATAATTGGTATGTTATAAAGAATAGCAATCAAGAACAGCCAAATAGTAAAGATGGATATGAGATGTGTAAGGTAGGAGGAGACACAAAACCTCCAAACTCACCCTGAGTACCAACTACTTAAGCACCCCTGTGTGTTCACCCAAGCAGGAAGTTCTTATATTCTGGGTTGTGAGCCTCGCCTTTAATGGCTGAGCCATCTTTCCAGCCCCAGAAAACTCTTAAAACTCCATTATTTGGGAGGTTTTTCTGTTTGTTTGTTGTTTTTGTTTTTGTAATACCTACATATGTATTTTATTCTGTTTGTGCAATTTTTTATTTTCCATTTAAAAAACATGTTTACAATTATTACAATTTACTCACTTTGTATCCCAGCTGTAGTCCCTCCCTTGTCCCTTCCCAATCCTGCCCTCCCTCCTTCTTGTCTCATTCCCCTTTCCCAGTCCACTGATAGAGGAAGTCCTCCTTCCCTTTCATCTGACCCTAGCCTATGAAATCTCATCAAAACTGTCTGCATTGTCTTCCTCTGTGGCTTGGTAAGTCACCCCCCCCCATTCGGGGGGAAGTGATCAAAGAGCAGGCCACTGAGTCCTTGTCAGAGATAGTCCCCGTTACCCTTACTAGGGAACCCACTTGGACCCTGAACTGCCATGGGCTACCTCTATGCAGGGTTCTAGGTTATCTCCAGGCATTGGTCCTTGGTTGGAGTATCAGTCTCAGAAAAGACTCCTGGGCCCAGATTTTTTTGGTTCTGTTATGGAGGTTGTCTTTTGTTTGTGACAGGACCTCATGTTGTAGACCAGGATGGATTCAAACTCAGCAAAATCTTCCTGCCTCAGTTTACTGTTATGATTACAGGCATAAGTCACCACATTTAGTGTGTGAAAATTTAATACCAATAGGCATGGCTGCTGTATCAGTGACAGGTAGTGAGTAACTCAGATGTTAGTCCCTTTCTCTCTGGAGGCCCAGGTGTAAGGCCAGATGATCTAACCCTCAAATTTCATGGTTGACTTTTCTGACATTGAGACCCTATCCTGAGACTTCCTAACTTTCTTGAGGCTTTAAACGTCGCCTCATCAGCATAAACTCATGTATATAACTGGGCTTGCCATGAAAAAGTAGCCCCACTCAAGAAATGAACAGGATTTTGTAATCTTTGTGCTAGGATCCAGGGATAAAGATTGATGTGTAAGTATATTTCAAGCCAGAATTAGCCTTGAGAGAATATGGGAAAATTAACATTTAACTATGTGCATATTTACTCCATGTATCAAAGAAATGAATGGCAAAAGCCACTTTATCTTTAACTTATCCAAGCTCTCCTATTTGAGATAGAACATTGCTCACCTATGGGTCCTTAGGCTGAGATAGCAGCATAGTCCTCGTTGAGTGGAAAGTAAGCACTTTGAAGGTCCCTTAGAGGGAATGGCAATGCTCTAGGGAAATGAATTTAAATTTAGCCAATCAGAAACTACCAACCAATCTCATGTGAGAGGCTTTGACAAAAGAAACCAAAAAGCACTCTCTAACTCACCTTAGTCCTCCATCCCCTTCTCCCGTGCCCTCACTTCCTTCTGTGTGTGTGTGTGTGTGTGTGTGTGTGTGTGTGTACGTGCACAATTTTATTTTCACCTAGCTTCTGCAAATAACTTCTGGTCTGGGGTGGGATTCTTGAATCTCACTGTCTGCTCAAATAAGCTTTTAAAAACTTTTAATATTGTAAGCTTTCCGTTTAAAAGGTCAACCAAACATTTGGTTTTAGAGTATGGATGAGCTCCAACTGGACTTATTTCCTTTTTCAGAATCTCCCTCCCTCCGCCCCCACCCCAGTCCTGACCACTGTCAGAATTTATCATCTGCTCATATGCTGTGAGCCTTTGGTTATGTTAATATTATAGAAACACAGTACATTCCTTCTTCTCTTGTCTTCCACTCATTAGATAGTTATTTTTGGCAGGACGGGGGTCTCTCTAGCTTTGTTTTTTAATGAAAATTCTATTTTTACTTGTATTTTAGTTTCTGGATTTTCTGGGGCACAGAATGCAAAGAACAAGTTGAGAGAAAGACAGGAATGAGGAAATGACCATAAATGAGGAAGGATCTTTCTGTTCTGGGACAGGTTTTGGATTCTGTTTGGCAGCAAATCCAGGGAAAGAACAAGAAAGAAGAAAAATAAAACCAGGAAGATATTGTCCATTTACAAATACAGAGCTTGGATTGAGTAGCAAGCAAAGATTTGGATGATCTTAGTATATTGGAAACTATTTTGGAAGTTTATGTACGTATTTTCTTTCAAATACTTTATATAAAATATTTTACTTTCAAATAATTTAAAATTTAGAGAAATTATGTAAAATTGAACAAAATCCCTTTGCAAACTCCACTCAGGTTTTCCTGATGCTGACATATTACATATCATAATTCCCCAAATATGGAAACTGACATTGACACAACATAAATTAACACATATGTAAAATATCTGTAATAAGCCATTTTCTCTCTGTCCACTTTCCTCTGGCCCAAGTATGAATCCAGAATCTGCCCTGACCTAGAAGTTATGTCTTCTTAGTTACTGGATAATGATTCCTTCCATTTTTCCCTTTTGCTTTTCTTCCCCTCTTTCTTTCTTCTTCCCTCCTTCTCTCCATCTTTTCATGATTTTTAGTTTTGAAGAATACTTCCCCAGCTCTTTTGGAGACTGTCCCTTGATCTGGGTCTGTTCAGTTAGATAATGCTTTTTTTTTTTTCTTTTTTACAAGACTGCTACAGAAGTTACATCATGATCTTTACCGATCTTTGAGGATTCTACCAGAAGGTAAATACGATCAATTTGTACTATTACTAATAATGTTAATTATTTTGGTGCTGTCTGACAGATTTCTCTGTTGGAATTGTTTTCCTCCATATATGATAACTATCCTGTACTACTTAGCCTGTGCAAGCATCTTTTTTTCTCATCACACTGTTAGCTGTTTTTCTTTTTATTCATCAGTGATTTCCCCCTGAAGTGAATTATCTATTAAGGGTCATTTTTTTTTTATTTCCACCACTCCCTACACAGCTATTAATTAAATTCTACTGCAAGGAAGATCTCTTCCTGACTATCTCATCTGTTATTCATTTATTTATACCACTGTGGGCTCATGGATATTTATTTTAGCCTGTGGGTTATAGTCCATCACTAAGTATTTATTTTATAACACAGAACATCCTAGATTCAGTCAGTGGTGGCTTATGCAAGCTAGATTCTGTGTCTTTTTTATATTTCCTCATATTTTTTGAACATTTCCTTATTTTTAACATCGCAGAATATTCCAGACAAATCTCACATTTCCCCTGCCCTTGCCTTAGAGTCACCAATGTCTCCAGGTTTTCCACATACTTTTATCAGAGATAAAGTCTGGGTACCATGTATGCTTGTTGCTACTAAAGATTTGTGGCTTCTGAGGTTGCTTATCAAAAAGAGTTATAAGATACATATGTACTTAATTATACAAACAATGCACATATATTTTCCTACATCTTCCTATGTGTATATGTAAGGATGCATGTGTTTTACACACACTTAAAAATTATGAATTTGTATTGATAGTTCTGATTTCAATTAAAAATGTTAGATATATAAAATAGGATAAAATACTAAAATCTGTACACATAAAGAAACTAGTCAAGAAGGAGGACACTGGCTAAGATGCTCAATCCCCATTCAGAAAGGCAAAGAAGATGGATATCAGAAGAGCGTACTATAGAGGGCTCCTGAAAGGCTCTACACTGCAGGGTATCAGAGCAGATGCTGAGACTTATAGCCAAACTTTGGGCAGAGTACAAGGAATCTTTTGAAAGAAAGGGGAGATAGTAAGACCTGGAGAGGATAAGAGCTTCTCAAGGACGCAACAGAACCAAAATATCTGGGCACAGGGGTGTTTTCTGAGACTGGTACTCCTAACAAGGACCATGCATGGAGATAACCTAGACCCCCTGCACAGATGTAGCCCATGACAGCTCAGTGTCCAAGTGGGTTCCATAGTAATGAGAACAGGGACTGTCTCTGATATTAACTGATTGGCCTGCTCTTTGATCACCTCCCCCTGAGTGGAGAGCAACCTTACCAGGCCACAGAGGAAGACAATGCAGCCAGTCCTGATGAGACCTGATAGGCTAGGGTCAGATGGAAGGGGAGGAGGACCTCCCCTATCAGTGGACTTGGGGAGGGACATGGGTGGAGAAGGGGGAGAGAAGGCAGGATTGGGAGGGGAAGAGGGAGGGAACTACTGGGGGATACAAAGTGAATCAACTGAAAGTAATAAAAATAAAATTTAAAAAAAAATTAAAAAGATGTTAAGATTCACTTTCACCTCTATAATTATCTGTAGATCTTTTCTACAACAATGGAAAATATGTATCTACAATGGAGTCACTTATTTATACATTTATTTTGGCATTTTCAACTCAGAGTCTTATTTGAAAATTATACATGCTAACTAGAGCACAACATCTATGTGCAGGTCCACTTATTTCCAACTTTAAGATTATAGGGGGAAATCCCACATTCTGAGAGGTTTCTCAGGCTTGGTGTCCTAGGCCTGCTCTCCCTCCCTCACCTTAGTTTCTTACCTGTTTGTGATGCAGTTAAGTTGAATTGTCACTTCAGGTTGATTTTAATAATGTGATTATTTTGTACAGGGTAGGAAACCTTCCCAAGATTAGTGTCAGGACTAGGTTAAAAGTATTCAGAGAAATTCTACCTTATCCTTACTCCTGATCTTGTTTTTCTTCTACGGGGTTCTCATTTACTCCTATTATGAAGCGATTCTTTTGTATTGGCTTATCCTTCCTGTAACCTTTCTCCACAAATGAGCAGACTTGTGTTTGTTGTTACTGTTATAATATTCCACTCTGTCTTCTGTAAAGGATAAGGACAACCAATTCCATAGAAACTATTTTGTACTTCCCCCCTTTCACTTACAAACAGATCATTATGCCAGGCATGAAGTTTACAGTACTTAGGAGGGGAGGGATTGCAAAAGTTTAAGATGAGCCTGGAGTATAGAATGACACTCTGTATTAAAACAAAATAGACCCTAAGAAACAACAACAATAAACCCAAAAACAAAATATCTAATCCATGTGTAAAATGAATTGAATATTCTGTATATATTAATTAATACAGAAATTATTATGGTAGCAGTTATTCATAAACTAGCTATTTTCCAAATAAAAGACACAGAAACTTATTAGATTTTTAATAAGCCTTAAAGCACTAGAGCTGGGTAGATATCAACCCTCAAAGCTATCTTTTCTGCTTCCTAATCAAAATTCCAAATACTTGCACATGTTCCATTTGGGCTGCTTCTGCTCCATCAGGCCAGTCCTCAGAGCAAGCTCTCTTGACCACGTGCTCCTCCTCATGGTGACCTCCTGTCTCTTCTCAGTCTCTGCTCCCTCTCCACTCTCCTTTTTTTCCTTCTCATGGTCATTCTGAAATTCCAAGCCCAGGAACCTTAGCTCCGCCTACCTATCTTCTGCCCATCCCAGGTTGTCAGCAACTTTATTAACCAATCAGGTTAACTGGGAAAAATTTCTTACATCACATGGATACAGGAGATAGTTCAACATACATAACAATGGGAGGGTGGTAACCAGATCTTAGGGCCCTGAAATCGGTATCTGGAAATACAGTGCCTAAGACCCTCCTCCAACATCATAAGTTGTTTCATATCAACTCTTAGAGAACTCATTTGCTCTGTGGCTTTACCATATTCTCATGTGTGGCTTACATAATGACTCTCAAATATATGGGCATTCAAACCATGGTCAGTATTGTATCTTCAGACAGCATTATAATAAATGCACTTCTCTGCATTTTCCTGTTGTTGAAGTTTCAGCTTATGGATAGATTCTTAGAAATGAATTTACTGGACAAAATTTTATTATGTCGTGCCAGATTCCCTTGTAGAAGGATTGAACTAATTGACACTTCTACCAGAAACATGTAAGAGACATTATTTTCTTTTATTTACTGTGCATAGACTGAACCCCACAGACTTGGGATTTCCTTCAATTTAGTATCTGTTGAAAGCTTTTTGTTTGTTTGTTTGTTTGTTTGTTTGTTGCTTTATTCTACAAGCAACCCCACAGTGTATTGACCATGCTGGTTTTGTAGGCATGCAGATTATGAGAGTTATGGGGGTCACAGGGATTTCTACCTAGATTTTTAAGGAAGACCTGTGAAACCTGGCAGTGTGTAGTAACGGTGAATTCACTCCGATGGACCATTGACACATTGATGTGTGATGCTGTAAAGGTGAAATCTAAGCTGCAATGGAGACTTCAGGATATTAGAGAAGCCAGGAAGATATAATATTTGTTGGGGAATACGACTAGAGGCAGGCTGAGAGAGGCATGAGTATTATAGTCAGCAATGCCCTAGGAACAGATATCCAAGCCTGTAGAAACTTATGTCAAAGCACCACACTCCCAAATATTGGTCATGGAGTTAACAGTGTTAAAATTTGTCCTGCTGAGTTTTAGCCTTATTTTCATCTTATTCTTCCTTCTTCTCCTTGAAATGGGAATGCTTATTCTGTACCACTGAAATATTTGTGACATGTGGGGATTTTTTCCACCTCCTCTGAGAAGGCCTCTCTGGTTAATTTGAATGGATTTTTTTTTATTAAATATGCACTGTATCTCTTATACTAGATGTTAAAAATTTTTTTGCATGTGTGTTCTGTTTGCCTTATGCTCTCTTTCTGTGATTTGAAAAATAAAATCTAGGTTTCAGTTATTCTTGATTACCAACACAGTTGTTAGACAATTGCCCACAAGTATTCATGAAAAAAAAAATGGTTTCAGAATCTCTCATAAATACCCTAATTCATTGAAACTCAAGTCTATCATATAACATGACACAGTATTGCCTGAATCCTCCTTCATTCTTTAAGTAGTCTTGGGATTATGTACTGTACCTGATAGCATGTAAATGCTACATAAAATATTGTACAAGTGATACATAAATAGTTGTTTAAGTACATTGCTTAGGAAATGGTGAGAACAAGAAAGGTCTTTATCTATTCAGTATATGTGCAGGTTTGCAGATCGTATTTATGTATTTTTAAATGAGAATGTGTGTGTTTGTGTGCTGTGTGTGTAAGAGTGAAAAGAGGGGGACATGAATTTGAAAGAGAACAAGAAAAGATATATGGGAGGGTGGAAAGGGAGGAAAGGAAAGAAGAAAATGGTAAATATAATTGCAAAACATAATAAAAGAAATATTTAAATAAAGAGAGACTATTTTCAATCTGCAGTTGTTTAGCTTCCTGGATGCTGCACTCCTAGGTGTGAGAGATGCTGCATTCCCTGTCCTGTTGGCTTCCTTAGTCATCCCTGAGCAGTGCTTTGATGTCATGTTGCTCTTCTCAAGACCTAGTCCAGAGCCTTCATGGAAAGTAATTGTCACACACTGCTGAGCACATTTGCCATGGGTCCCTCGGGTCAGTGTTCCAGTTTCTTAAAGCTTGCTCTCTACGCCAGCGGGAAAGACACTCGTGTTTCTCCCTGGTTTTATTTCCTTCGTCATGTTTGAACCTGCACTTGGATCCTGGGAGCAGGCTAATTGCACAGCAAACCACAGCGCTATTTAATGCACAGGCTTAACAGGAGCTAGCCGGTGCCTCTTTAACATGAGCTGTCAGAGTTCTTTCAGTCTTGTTAGTCTTGGTTTATTTTGGGGAGTCAGATGAATAGCGATCCACGTGTCTCACACCAGTGGTTCTCAATTTTTTCCCCACTGCTTTGTCCTAGACTACATTTAAAAGTTGTCAGACCAGGGCCTGGAGGGAATAAAAATGGGGTCAGAAGGCTTTGCAAGGATCAGCACCGTGGGCCACTCTCTCCCTCTTAGTCAAGCATACTCAGCTATTAGAAAGGCCAAGGAATAATGCATCATCTCAGAATACCTGCCTTACCCTCAGCCATAAACACAAATACAGTTTTACATAAAAGATTAACAGCTTAAACATGATTCCAGCGCATCTAGTAGTACTACAAGGATACAGTCTTATGTAAATGCATTGCTGGAGGAGGACAATGTCAAAGAGAAAGCCTCTGGGAATGACGTGGTTGCTGTCTTGTAATAGTGTCCCGTGAAATTGGAATCCAGAGTATCCTGTTGTTTCCAGAAAGGAAAAATTACATCCTGTGAGTCTGCAAAACTAGGAGAGTGGTTTTAGCTCAGATGAGGGAAAGCTTGTGCATCTGCCATGTTTATGCTCAGTAGATGAAGTATCTCATTTTACATCATTACGTCTATGCATATTAAGGAGTATCATTTCTCTTTCATAGACATCCTGTCACAAAGAAGAGCTGAATGTGAGCGCAGATATTATTGCAAGGAGGTTGGGGCTTGTCCCCAAAGCTTTTCAGTCTCTTGACTCTATCCTCTCTGACCTGGGCATTCTGTAAGGCCATGATAATTTTTTTCACTGGGTACAAAGCTTTATCAGGTATTTTTTAAGGGTCATATGTCCCTTATGACCCCTATGAGAACTTGTGTTGCCCCATACTCTACTCTCTGCTCTGCAACAATACAGATGCATTGCAGCATCACCCCCAAAGCACATCTCATATCTCACCCCAAATCTTTCAGTAGCTTCTATGTATTTATGAGATAAATAAGGTAACATGTCACTAATAAACAAAGCAATATTTGTTTTGTGTCTTCTGTTAAGAGCCTGTTCTCCAGAGAAGTGTATTTCAAATCTCCAGGCATCACCCCCAGAGAGTCCTTTGAGAGAGCAGGCTTCTCTCTTTAATGAAATTTGCCTCTTGTCAAGTCATTTGTATCCTTCCAGGAATATCTGCAATGTTATTATTCCATGATTCTTGTCTTCAAGGCCAAGAGAGTAGGATGTTTGCCCTTTGGAACTAAGGAATGAATTTTTAAATAACACACACCTCACTCACCCTTTGTATATTGATATGTCTCCGCACTGAACAGTGAGTTTCCTAAGGGTAGTCTGGAGCAGAGTCAACCTGCTGTCTGCCTGGAAGCCCTTAAGTTCCCAGTGCCTACAAAATAGCTAACAAACACTAGGAACACATGTTCAGTGGGCTCTGTTGAACTAGCTGTCAATCTGACCGACCATCTTGACTCTCAGAGAAAGCCTATTTGACAGATTACAGAGTATGGTGGTTTCAATAAGAGTGGCCCCCATAGGCTCATCTATTGGAATGCTTAGTCATCAGGGAGTGGCAACTTTTGAGAAGGAATAGAAGGTGTGGTCTTGTTGGAGGAAGCGTGTCACTAGGCTTTGAGGTTTCAAAAGCCCATGCCAGGTCCAGTGTCTCTCTTGCTCTTTCTGCCTGTGGATCAGGATATAGCTCTCAGCTACCTCTCTAGCATCATGCTTACCACCATTCTCCCTGCCATACTGATAACAAACTAAGCCTCTGAAAGTGTAAACAACTCAGGGCTAAATGCTTTCTTTTGTAAGAATTACCTTGGTTGTAGTGGCTCTTTATAGTAATAGAACAGTAACTAAGACACAGAGTCTGGAGAATTGTGGTAAGGTTAGCACAAATGATTCAAGAGGAAGAAGGGGCAATTTTTCCATTAATACTTTATTTTTAACATTTTAATTTTATTTTTATTAATTACAGTTTGTAAACTTTGTATCCCAGCTGTAGCCTCTTCCCCATCCCCTTCCAATTCCTCTCTCTCTTTCTCTTCTTTTCCTATGCTCCTCCCCCAGTCCAGTGATAGGGAGGTCCTCCTCTCCTTCCATCTGACCCTAGTCTATCAGCACTGGCTTCATTGACTTCCCTCTGTGGACTAGTAAGGCTAATCTCCCTTCAGGTGGAGGTGATCAAAGAGCCAGGCCATGAGTTCATGTCAGAGATGGTCCCTGGTCCTATTACCCTCTTGGACACTGAGCTGCCATGGGCTACATAGGTGCAGGAGTTCTAGGTTATCTTCGTGGATGGTCCTTGATTGAAGTATCAGTCTCAGAAAAGACCCCTGTGCCTAGATTTTTTTTTTGTTCTGTTGCTGTCCTTGTGGAGCTCCTGTCCTCTCCAGGTCTTACTATCTCCCCCTTCTTTCATAAGATTCCCTGAACTCTGCCCAAAGTTTGGTTATGAGTCTCGGCATATGTTTTGATACGCTGCTGGGTAGAGTCTTTCAATATTTTATTTTTTAAAAAAATAATTTTGTTTTAAAATTTTATTTTATGGGTGTTTTGACTCTATGTCTGTGTACCACATATGTGCAATTGTCATGTATGCTAGAAGAGAGTATTGGATTCCTCCAGACCTAGATTTACAGATGGTTGTACCTGCCATGTATGTGGTAGGAATTGAAACTGGGTCTTCTGCTAGCGCAGCTAGTAGCTGAGCTGTCTCTCCAGCTCCTACCCCTTAACTCTTAAGTCAGTGCTTTCAGACTCTTTGGGAAAGAAAGAAGGAAAAAACACAAGCTCTAGAAACAGTGAAAAGCAGCCATGTTCCCTTGCCAAGGCTCTACTCACTCTTAAGTAACTAACAACTTAATTCATCTTTTTTCTAACCCTCCTATAACTATTTTCTTTAAAAAAATTTATATTTTGAAAAGAAAGTTCATCCCAGAAAGGTTAATGAACCCATATAAGAAAAGGCAGAGTTGCCTAGACCCAAAAATTTTACTTCACACATTCCACATTGCCTTCTAGATCCAGTGAACAGCACTGAATTTTAATCCTAACCCTAGCACTGACCATGACCATAACCCTGACCCTGACCCTGACCCTGACCCTGACCTTGACCCTAACCTTAACCTAACCCAAACCCTAACCCAAACTTTAACTGTAACCCTAGCCCTTAACCTAGTCCTAACCCTATCTCTAACTAAGTCTCCCTTGGGGGATCATCAGTGGATTCTGGAAGTTCATAGAGAGAGCCATTCCTTCAGAAGGTATTTTGCCTGGGTCACAACAACTCCCCAAATGACAGTGCAGTAGCTGCTTAAAGATGAAGAGCTATGTTCATGTCCTTAATGTCTCACTATCCAGTTAAAGCAGTTGCTGGTCCATCTTTAGAGAGTAAGTAATAAGCAATGTTGCATCAGTCTGAAAATCTAAAGGAAAAAAGCAAAGATATCAGATGTGTACAACATTTTCCTCATTTATATACACCAAGCTATGGGTTTATTTAAGTAACAATAGACATCAAGAAGTCATCTATTCTTTTTTTAAAGTGAGTCTACCACTGGACTAGGAAGCCACATGAGAGATCTACAGAGACCTGCTCTGGTTGTTGGAGTATTTATCAGTGAAGAAATATCTTGAGTCTGGAGTCAATCAATCCCAAAGGATTCTGCTACCTTTATGATGGCAAGAAGTTCCACCCTTCAGTCTCCAGTTTATCCATTTATAAAAGCATGGCACTGATTTACAACCTGGTCTCTCCTTCCACTCTATTAATATCTGGATGGATAATCATTTTTTGTAGGATAAGAAGCTGACTTGCGTATTTAGTGACCTCTATCTTCTGATAAATCTACTTATAGATATGACTGTCAAATCTACTTATAGACGTGTCTTCTGCATTGTTTTTTTGTTGAGTTGTAGTTTTTTTTATTTATTTTTTATTTTTTATCAGTTACATTTTATTAACTCTGTATCCCAGCCATGTCCCGATCCCTCATTCCCTCCCAGTCCCTCCCTCCCTCCCTCATCTCCACCGTGCCCCTTTCCAAGTCCACTGATGGGGGGGACCTCCTCCCCATTCATCTGATCCTGTTTTATCAGGTATCTTCAGGACTGGCTGCAAAGCCCTCCTCTGTGGCCTAACAGGACTGCTCCTCCCTTCGGGGGTGGGGAGACCAAAGAGCCAGTCATTGAGTTCCTGTTAGAAATAGTCCTTGTTCCCCTCACTTTGGGAAACCAATTGGTTACTGAGCTACCACAGGCTACATCTGAGTGGAGGTTCTAGGTTATAGCCATACATGGTCCTTGGTTGAATGTCAGTCTCAGAAAAGACCCTGTGCCCAGATATATTTGGTCCTTGTGGAGCTCCTATCCTTTCCCCATCAGACTAACTCCCCTTCTTTCTTATGATTCCCTGTACTCTGCCAAAGGTTTGGTCACGAGTCTTTGCTTTGAAAACACTGCTAGTTAGAGTCTTTCAGATGCACTCAGTAGACTCCTGTCATACGTTCAATGCACATCCCATCTGTCTTTCTAAACAAGGATTGATCATCTTGCCCCATGTCCACTCAATTGATTATCTTTTTTAGGTGTATAGATTTCATTATGTTTATCATATCTTATAGGTCTATATAAGTGAGTATATCCCATGTTTGTCTTTCTCCTTCTGGGATATTTCACTCAGAATGATCTTTTCTAGATCCCACCATTTGCCTGCAAATTTCATGATTTCCTCCTTTTTGATTGCTGAGTAGTATTCCATTGTGTAAAAACACCACAATTTCTGTACCCATTCCTCCGTTGATGGACATCTGGGTTGTTTCCAGGTTCTGGCTATTACAAATAAAGCTGCTATAAACATGGTTGAGCAAGTATCCCTTTTGTGTACTTGAACGAACTTTGGGTATATACCTAGCAGTGGTATAGCTGGGTCTTGAGGAAGCACTATTCCTAATTGTCTTAGAAAGTGCCAGATAGCTTTCCAGAGTGGTTGTACCAGTTTACATTCCCACCAGGAGTGGAGGAGGGTTCCCTTTTCTCCACAACCTCTCCAGCATGTGTTGTCGCTTGAGTTTTTCATCTTGGCCATTCTGATGGGTGTAAGGTGATATCTCAGGGTCGTTTTGATTTGCATTTCCCTGATGGCTAATGAGGATGAGCATTTCTTTAAGTGTTTTTCTGCCATTCGATATTCCTCTGTCGAGAATTCTCTGTTTAGCTCTGTTCCCCATTTTTTAATTGGATTACTTGGTTTGCTGCTTTTCAGCTTCTTTAGTTCTTTGTATATACTGGATATTAGTCCTTTGTCAGATAAAGGGTTAGTGAAGATTCCTTACCAATCTGTAGGCAGTCGTTTTGTTTTGATGATGGTGTCCTTTGCTTTACAGAAACTTTTCAGTTTCATGAGGTCCCATTTATTGATTGTTGCTCTTAGAGCCTGTGTTGTTGGTGTTCTGTTCAGGAAGTTGTCTCCTGTGCCAATGAGTTCTAGGCTGTTCCCCACGTTTTTTTCCAATTGATTTAGGGTATCTGGTTTTAGGTTGAGGTCCTTGATCCACTTTGACTTTAGTTTTGTGCAGGGTGATAAATATGGATCTATTTTCATTTTTCTGCATGTAGACATCCAGTTGGTCCAGCACCATTTGTTGAAGATGCTGTCTTTTTTCCATTGAATGCATTTGGTTTCTTTGTCAAATATCGAGTATTCATAGGTGTGTGGGTTTATTTCTGGGTCTTCTATGCGGTTCCATTGATCCTCCTTTCTGTTTCTATGACAATACCATGCAGTTTTTATTACTGTTTCCCGGTAGTACAGCTTGAGATCAGGGATGGAGATACCTCCAGATGATCTGTTGTTGTACAGGATTGTTTTGGAGATTCTGGGTTTTTTGTTTCTCCATATGAAGCTGAGAATCTTTTTTTCAAGGTCTGTAAAGAATTGAGTTGGTATTTTGATGGGAATTGCATTGAATCTGTAGATTGCTTTTGGCAGTATGGCCATTTTCACAATGTTAATCCTACCAATCCATGAGCATGGGAGATCTTTCCATCTTCTGATATCTTCTTCGATTTCTTTCTTCAGAGACTTGAAGTTTTTCTCAA
Source organism: Meriones unguiculatus (assembly GCF_030254825.1). Taxonomy (NCBI): domain Eukaryota; kingdom Metazoa; phylum Chordata; class Mammalia; order Rodentia; family Muridae; genus Meriones; species Meriones unguiculatus. Next base: position 39,782,992 of record NC_083356.1, on the reverse strand, counting down.
ATAGGTCTTTCACTTGCTTGGTTAGAGTCACACCAAGGTACTTTATTTTATTAGTGGCTATTAATAAGGGTGTTGTTTCCCTAATTTCTTTCTCAGCCTTTTTGTCTTTGGTATATAGGAGGGCTTCTGATTTTTTTGAGTTGATTTTGTATCCTGCCACTTTGCTGAAGGTATTTATCAGCTGAAGGAGTTCTCTGGTTGAATTTTTGGGGTCGCTCATGTAAACTATCATATCATCTGCAAATAGTGACACTTTGACCTCTTCCTTTCCGATTTGTATCCCCTTGATCTCCTTTAGTTGTCTTATTGCTCTGGCTAGGACTTCAAGTACTATGTTGAAGAGATATGGGGACAATGGACAGCCTTGTCTTGTCCCTGATTTCAGTGGGATTGATTTAAGTTTCTCTCCATTGAGTTTGATGTTAGCTATAGGCTTGCTGTATATTGCCTTTACTATCTTTAGGTATGTACCTTGTATCCCTGATCTCTCTAAGACTTTAAACATGAATGGGTGGTGGACTTTGTCAAATGTTTTTTCGGCATCTAAGGAGATGATCATGTGGTTTTTCTCCTTCAGTTTGTTTATGTAGTGGATTACATTGTTGGATTTCCGTATGTTGAACCACCCTTGCATGCCTGGGATGAAGCCTACTTGGTCATGGTGGATGATAGCTTTGATATGTTCTTGGATTCGGTTTGCAAGTATTTTGTTGAGTATTTTTGCGTCAATGTTCATAAGAGAGATAGGCCTGAAGTTCTCTTTTTTTGTTGGGTCTTTGTGTGGTTTAGGTATCAAGGTGACTGTGTCTTCATAGAATGAGTTTGGTAGTGTTCCTTCTGTTTCTATTTTGTGGAATAGCTTGAGGAGAATTGGAGTTAGCACTTCTTTGAAGGTCTTGTAGAATTCTGTACTGAAGCCATCTGGTCCAGGGCTTTTTTTGGAGGGGAGACTGTTAATGACTGCTTCGATTTCCTTGGGAGATATAGGCCTATTCAGTCTTTCTGCCTGATCTTGACTTAGTTTTGGTAGATGGAATCTTTCAAGAAAATTATCCATTTCAATTAGATTTTCAAATTTTGTGGCATATAGGCTTTTGTAGTATGACCTAATAATTGTTTGGATTGCCTCAGTGTCTGTGGTTATGTTCCCATTTTCATTTCTGATTTTGCTGATCTGGATAGTTTCTCTCTGCTTTTTAGTTAGTTTGGCTAAGGGTTTGTCTATCTTGTTGATTTTCTCAAAGAACCAGCTTTTTGTTTCATTGATTCTTTGAATAGTTTTATTTGTTTCTAATTGATTGATTTCAGCCCTTAGTTTGATTATTTCCAGCCGTCTGCTCCTCTTGGGTGTATCTGCTTCTTTTTTTTCCTAGGGTTTTCATTTGGGCCATTCAGTTGTTTGCATGTGATGTTACAAATTTCTTCTTCCAGGACTTAGTGCTATAAATTTTCCTCTGAGCACTGCTTTCAATGTGTCCCATAAATTTAGGTATGTTGTGCCTTCCTTTTCATTGAATTCTAGGAAGTCTTTAATTTCTTTCTTTATTTCTTCCTTAACCCAGCTGTCATTGAGTAGTAAGTTGTTCAGTTTCCATGTGCGTGTCAGCTTTTTGTTGTTTCTGTTGTTGTTGATGTCTAGCTTTAGTCCATGGTGGTCAGATAGTATACAAGGGATTATTTCAATCCTTTTGTATCTGTTGAGGCTTGCTTTGTGACCCACTATATGGTCTATTTTGGAAAAGGTTCCATGAGGTGCTGAAAAGAAGGTGTACTCTTTTGAGTTTCGGTGAAATGATCTGTAGACATCTATTAGGTCCATTTGATTTAGGGATTCTGTGAGTGCTTTTATTTCCCTATTTGGTGTCTGTCTAGTTGATCTGTCCATTGGTGAGAGTGGAGTGTTGAAATCTCCCACTCTTAAGGTATTAGGATCAATGTATGATTTAAGCTTTAATACTGTTTCATTTACGAATGTCGGTGCTCTTGTATTTGGGGCATAGATATTCAAGATTGTGATGTCCTCTTGGTGGATTTTTCCTTTGATGAGAATATAGTGGCCCTCCTTATCTTTTTTGATTAACTTGGGTTGAAAGTCTATTTTATTAGATATTAGGATGGCTACTCCAGCTTGTTTTCTGGAACCATTTGCTTGAAAAACAGTTTTCCAGCCCTTTACTCTGAGGTAGTGTTTATCTTTGTTGCATAGGTGTGTTTCTTGGATGCAACAGAATGTTGGATCCTATTTCCTTAACCATTCTGTTAGCCTGTGTCTTTTTATTGGTGAGTTGAGTCCATTGATATTGATAGATAATAGTGACCAATGCATGTTAGTTCCGTTTGTAATGGAGTCGGTGATCTAACCCTGTTTCATTGCTTGTTTTCTTTTCATTTTTGTTGGGCTATTATCTGTATGCCCTGTTTTCTTGGGTGAATTTGTTTTCATTGGATTGGAGTTTTCCTTCTAGTATCTTCTGTAGGGTTGGTTTGCTGTGTAGATATTGTGTAAATTTAGTTTTGTCATGGAATATTTTGTTTTCTCCATCTATGTTGATTGAACACTTTGCAGGGTATAGTAGTCTGGGTTGACATTTGTGATCTCTTAGAGTCTCCATGATATTTGCCAGGCCCTTCTGGCTTTCATAGTTTCTGATGAGAAGTCCGGTGTGATTCTGATAGGTCTACCTTCATATGTTACTTGGCCTTTTTCCCTTGCTGCTTTTAATATCTTTTCTTTGTTCTGTGGATTTAGTGTTTTAACTATGATGTGACGTGATGTGTTTCTTTTCTGGTCTAGTCTATTTGGAGTTCTGTAGGCCTCTTGTATATTTATGGACATCTCTTTCTTTAAGTTGGGAAAATTTTCTTGAAAATGTTTTCTGGACCTTGGAGCCTGGAGTCTTCTTTTTCATGAATTCCTATTATTCTTAGATTTTGTCTTTTCATAGCATCCTTGATTTCTTGGATATTTTGTGATTGGAACTTTTCTGATTTTACTTTTCTTTGAGAGAAGTATCCATTTCTGCAAGTGTGTCTTCAGCGCCAAAGATTCTCTCTTCCATCTCTTGTATTCTGTTGGTGATGCTTACTTTTGTGGTTCCTGATCTTTTCTCCAAGTTCTCCAGCTCAAGGGTTTTCTCATTTTGTGTTTTCTTTATTGATTCTAATTCTGTTTTTATGACTTGCACCATTTCTTTCATGTGTTTGAATTTGGATTCCTGTTTCTCTACAATGGCCTCTATTTCTTTTTTCATTTCCTTTTTATATGCCACTAATTTTTCCTCTACTTGTGTATCTATTTGTTTGGCTATGTTTGCCTGTGTTTCTTTAAGGATATTTCTATTTCTTCTTTCTTTGCCTCCAATTGACTGGCCATCTCTTTGAAGGACTTGTTCATTTCCTCCTTATGAGCCTCAAATAATTGGGCAAGCATGGCTTTAAAATTATTTTCCTGTGCTTCTGCTGAATTGGAATATCCATCGATTTTGGGGTTTGCTGGTGAAGTCATGATGTCCTGATTTATGTTGGAAGTGTTCTTTCGCCTACCCCTGGCCATTGGCTTATCTGAAACCTTCCCTGTTTGTTTTTGGATTCTGCAGATCAGACTGGCCCTGTCTCTCTCTGGCATCTGGAGAGTTCTTCAGGAAGCTGAGCACTCTCAGCGTGTGCTGAGGACTAGCTGTACCTGTGGGAGGAAGGTACGCAGGCGCAAACGGGGCAAATGCAAGCATGTGTGTGTGCGCACGCTTGTGTGTGTGTGTGTGTGTGTGTGTGTGTGTAAGTGTGCGTGGACGTGTGTCTCGAGGGACAGAGTGATGGCTAATGTTGAACCCTTGAGTGTGTGGGAGGGGCTCTGCACTGTATATGTCGCAGGCGCTAATGATGATCGCAGCGCAATTTCTGGCATTAACTGCCTTAACTTTTCAGTTAGACCCACAGGGCAGGAACTTCAATGGTCCTAGTGCCCCTCTGTTTTCCAAAGTGGGTATATCGGTGGGAGGGGGTTCGATGCCTGGCTTCTGTTTTAGAAGGACCCAGGATCTGGGGAACTGCAGATTCTCAAGGGTGCACTCACTTACAGGCAGGTCACTTAGCAGAGATCATGGTACCCGGGGCTCTCTGCTCTCTGGTTTGGCCCTGCTTCTTTGATGTGCTCCGTCAGATCTGTGCAGCTGTCACTGCCAGGTTCTGAGGTCTTGCTGCAGCTGGAGATTTCAGGGTGGTCACATCAGCAGGGATGGGGTAACCAGGCTCTCTGTTCTCTGGTTTGGCCCTGGTTAGTCTTAAACTGGAGGGTTGTTGTGCCCTGCCAGCTCAGTGCTGCTCCGCCGCCAAGTCCCGCTGTAACTGGAGACTGGGTCGCTAGTCCCGATGCTTTCTGAGAAGTCCTGGGGTCTCTTCACTGTGCTCTCCAAGCTTGGGAGGCCCAGCGCCTGGTGTGTCCAGGTTGTATGACATTTCTGTCTGGTTTTGGTGAGTATATAGCATATTCTCTGTCACTGTGGGATTGGGCGGGCCATACCGTCAGTGATGGCGATCCTGTGGAGCTCGTATGGCGTCTAGCAGATTCGCTCCCTGGGAGGATGGTGCAGCCGCTGCGCGAATCTGGGACTCCGGGACAAGTACTGCTGGCTTTTGTCTGCCACTAAAGGGCTTGGGGCTCCACCTCAGCGGCTGTATACCCCAGGCAGTTAGGTCTGTGCTGAGAAAGATGAGTCCGCTGTGCCGCTGTGCCAAGGAGGAAGGAGGTCTGGGGGAAGGGAGTGCCGCAAGATCAAATGATCGTTTCTCTCCTTCCCCAAACAAGTCCCCGGGTGACCCGGTGACCCGAGACGAAAGTTTTCACCTCCTGCGATGTTCCCTGTAGTTTAGAAAGCCTCACCGTGGTTTTCCTGGGTTAGAGGTCCTTCCATTCACCAACTCAGAAGTTCAGGTATCCCACCGCTCAGAAACTGTGTGTGCTAGTTGCCATCTTGGCTCCGCCCCTGTCTTCTGCATTGTTAAGGGAAGCATTTTTTTTTCCCTTGGGAAAAAAGTCACCTGTAGTTGAAAGGTTCTGGCTTAATACTGCTTACACATATAAAGAGTAATTGCATGAGAACAACCCATTAGATAGCTCTGAGTTGTGTTACCTACATTCTGATTCATAGAGCTTCTAGTACAGTGGGGAAGAACATTTTTTTGTTATTATGATACTGGAGAAGATTCAATGATCAGGCATGTTGAAAGCCAGGGAGCCTGCAGGCAACATCTCACTAATACATAATATCTGGCTATACCTGTGAGTTCTTAGAAAATATGCATTTGACCTGTTGGCTCCTCAGAGACAGAGAGAAATGAGTGCCCACTTTGGGGAAGAGCGAACTATTGTAACAGCCTCACAACTAGATATATAAATGATCTGATTATAAGATAGACGCTGGAACATTATTGTTAGTGCTTAAGTCCCATCTGTCTCTGGAGCAATAATATGTCTGTTTTCCCTTCTTGTCCTCTGTACTCATGAGATGAGTGAGCTAGTGACTGGTGTCACTATTTTCTCGCTCTTTGGTTGTTTGTTGTAGAAAGGAATCACCAGGATTAATAGTTTTGCATAGCAACTCTATGTCATTAGTTATTTTAAAAGAGTCTGGTTACAATATGTCTACTTTGTAGACACCCAGGAACCAAGGCTTGGGGGCTGGGATAGTTGATGCATATTCTTGGTTTGCCTATGAGAGCTGGGAATCCTCAAGGAAGTTGGTTGAACTTTTCTATACCTTGGGTTTTGTTTTGTTTTTTTTTTTTTTTTGTTTTGTTTTTTTTAATTTACTAGTGAAATGGAGATGATGAGTAGTCACTAACAAAGAATGTTGAAAGGTTAAGGGAAATTGAACAGAAATTGCAATAAAACGTTGCAAGTCTGAGAATAACTGGGACACCTGTTGAAGGTCCTGCTTTTTAGCCCAGGAGATTTATATTTGCTCTGTGTCTACAAAAGCAGACTGTGCTCTTCTGGGTTCTTTTCCCTCCTTTTCCTGGTATTCAATGTATAAAAAAGAAAAAGTTAAACATTACCTGTCTTTAAAAATGCAGGCATGTGAACCAAGAGGTTTCTGAAAAATTCATCCAAGTCTTGATACCCCTGGCTCTGAATTGCACTTTATTCTTACAAACTCTCTTTAGCTTCTATGCCCTCTAAGACATAAAGAAATATCATCGTGTCCTCTCTTTTATTTTAAATTTCAGGTGAATATTTAGGAGAAATGTTGTCTCTTATAGGGAAGCATTTTGTTAACAATTCAGGGATAAAAACACACTTTGTTTCATGGGTTAAATACTCGTTGATTCTTCTTTGTTCTCCCTTACCACTTTTCTCTCATTTGATCTATTTCCCTATTCCCCTTCTCTTTCCTGATCCCTCAGATTTCAGTCCATATCCTTCAGAACAGATTGCTTGAGTATGACCCTACTGGGACCAGAACATTCCATATGCACTGAGCATCTGCCTTGAAGGTCTGTGGCAAGGTTGTTCTATTCCCACAGAAGCAAACATCCTTGAAAACTGAATAACTCTTTTCCTCTTTCCCCCCTTCAACTAATAGCCACAGCTCATTTCTGTTGGTTATTAATTCATGGGTTAAACAGCCCAAGCCAGAGTAATCTGCAACATGCTGAGAGTTACTTTTCTGTTGGGCTCTTATACACCTTATGATTGCTTAATCCTCTTAGAATTCATACTGGGGGAGCCAGAGTACCCATAGTTGATATACATAATATACCAGGCATAAACTGATCTTGAAATAGCTCTTTTCAGAGAACTGGAAGCCAGTATCCCTCCTGCAATGACATGAAAACCTAGTCCTTTGTATTATTGGATGAACAGTCACTAGCCATTTCTGTGAGCCTAAGCTCTGTGCCAGAGGACACACAGGTGCAAGACAAACATCGCTGTCCAGCTAGCTGCCACAGCTAAATCCTGGCTTTCTAGTCAAGAGCATTAGTCTTCATGAATCTCCAGACCTTTTTTTTTCCTAGGGTCCATATGAGAATCTTATGAGTCTGGATATCTCTCTCCCATATATCTCTGATACATCAATACATATTAATGTATAATATTAAGGTGGACAAGAGCAAGCAAGTTAGCCAAGATCTGTGTCTTCAAAATGTATCTAGTAACTTCAAGGAGATTTACATAGCAGCACATATGTTTATCATACTACAATGGCATTAGTTACCATTGCAAGGTAGCATAAACAAATTGTTGATCATATTGATGTATGATCTTAAGGATGATGGCGGGGGGATTGATTTGACCACATGGTTGGATTCCCCTCATAACATTTTTCATATTCACATGACAAAGTTGCAAACTGTTTCCTGGTTCTGAGGGTCTTTGCAAAGGAGAGAATTTAGATCACAAGGTATAAAGCACGGGATTCCAACAAGAAAGAACTAAGGGACAGGCAGGGCTTTCTGATTTTAAGTTGATGCTTCTGATGATTGGCTCAGCTTTGAGAGACTAGAGATGATGAAAGGCTGGAGGGAGACATCTAGACTCATAAGGTTCACGTATGGACCCTAGGTAAAAAGGTCTGGAAGTTTGTGAAGACTAAACGCCAGTACTTAGCTGTGGCTGCTGGCTGGACAGTCATGTTTGTTTTGTAGTTTTCAGGTCTTATGAAGGTTAAAGAAGGGAGACAAGACTTTTCAAGTAGCTAAATCAGGTTCCTCAGCCTATGGGAGAGATAAATGTTGCAGTTTTCTCTCCTGGTGGACTCTGTGAGCGTTAGTAAAGAGAATGGTCTTAGAGAGGATTTCCCATATACATTCCAGAATATCCTCCTTACTCTTCAAAACAGAGTTATACAGCACATAGATTTAGTAAGAATTAAGCCAACCTCAAGGGATGGGAGTCTGCATATTTTTAATCCATGTAGGCTAAATGCCACACAAAGAGAATGTATGGGCAAGCCTCTTGTTAAGGATGCCATCAATATGTTCATTGTTTTAAATATAGCAATCACTTCGGGAATATTCCTTAGAAAAAATCATGATTTCAATACTTTAATTTATGCAAATTTATGATTCCTGGAATCAGGTCAGAAGGCTTTGAAGATTGTGCCTTTCTTTTAAATGTCTGCTCTTACTCGTAGAATGAGAATTTAGTGAAGCTGCCCACTTCTCCGAGGAGTGTGTGCAGACTTGGATGGCTATGCACATCCATGTTCATGAGTGAGTACATGAATGTGTGAAAAGTATGCTCACACACAGCGTTTTCAGTGGTTTTATCCTCAAACAGCTGATAGTTTGAACCAAAATCATCTCAGACACATTTGCTAAGGCCTAGTATATGGTCTCACCATCCCATTTGAAGCACACAGATATAAGATAGTGCCCTCTAGAAGTGAAATATTTTGCTCACTACTACTGACCACTATTGTTACCAACTCTTTGACACTACAGCTTTCATGAGACCTTTCTGAAAGGCACTAAATCTTTCCATCAACAAATATTTGGTTAGGACTTCCTGTATTCTAAGGTCTTGATCATGTATGTTGTTGGTGGCTAATGCCTGACAAGGGAACATAAAGGCTTTGAAGTCAGTTGGGAAAACTTTCAGGTTAAGATACTACTGCTCCGTGGAGCCTACCACGGAGGACCTCTGAAAGACTCTACCTAGCAGTGTATCAAAGCAGATACTGAGACGCATAAATAAACTTTGGGCAGAGTGCGGGGAATCTTAGGAAAGAAGGGGACAATCTTAAGACCCGGGAAGGACAGGAACTCTTCAAGGAGAGCAACAGAACCAAAATATCTGGGCACAGGTGTCTTTTCTGAGACTGATGCTCCAAGGAGGGACCATTTATGGATATAGCTGGTGGCAGCTTAGTATCCAAGTGGGTACCCTAGTAAGGGGAACAGACACTTTCTCTGACATGAACTCAGTGGCTAGCTCTTTGACTGCCTCCCCCTGAGGGGGAAGCAGCCTTGCCATACCACAGAGGAGGACAATGCAGCCAGTTCTGATGAGACCAGATAAGCTAGGGTCAGATGGAAAGAGAGGAGAGGAGGACCTCCCCTATCGGTGGACTTGGAGAGGCGCATAGGAGAAGATGAAGGAGAGATGGTGGGATTGGGAGGGGAGTAGGGAGGGGACTACAGCTGGAATACAAAATGAATAAACTGTAATTAATATTAAAAAATAAAAAATAGAAAAGATTGATATGTAGATATATTCAAAGTATTCTATGATTAACACTAAACAATGTAATGTTTATACGTTAAAAAAAGCAAAAGATACTACTGCTCCTGTGCACTGTGAGGAGGAATTTGTGTTTAATTCTCCATCATCATGTTCCAGGGGTATCACTTTTCAGGTGCATATTAAATGAAAAGAAATCTTGGGAACAGACTGGGTCAGCTCAAGAGATTTGGTAGCATTTCTCAATCTCTTGTTCCTCATAGTCACCTGGACTATGAGCTTGGTTCCCATGGCTTTCACAGGGTGAGATTGGCACCTTCAGATATAGCCTTGGGCATGCAGCTTTCCTCGTTATGTGATTACAGTGACTAATCCATCAAACATGGTTCCTATAGCATTGTGGAGTGACAGCTCTGAGTAGAAGCACTCTTAGAAATTGCTGTGTACTTCCTATTTGTTTCATAAAGCACCAAAAATAATCCAGGAGGACTTTTATTCCTCAGTCATTCACTTTTATTCCCTTTTATTGCTTCTCTGCATACAAGGAACATGCTAAGCATTTTTCTATAAATAATTTACATTTTACAACAGTTATGTAAGGATTTTATCATCTGTATTTTATAAATGGGAAAACAGGTACAGATAACCAAACTAATTTACCAAGTACAAAATCAGAAAATAATAGAGCTGGGACTTGAACCATTTTTTCTTTATTTAGTGTGTGTGTGTGTGTGTGTGTGTGTGTGTGTGTGTGCTTTCAGAGATCATAATTAAAGATCAAATATCTATGACCTGTGTCTTTTGGCATACCTAAGGAATTGAAAGTTTTATTCATTATCTAAATTTTAGGACTATTTAAGTAATAACTGAGTTTGAATCTACCGACAAAGTCTCTCTACAGAGACTTTCATCTGTTAACATATATGTAATACTTCTAATCCTGTGCTTTGATATTTTACTAAACATGGCAGACAAAACATTTGGAATGTCAGCACAGCTCTACTAAATTAGACTATTTCTAGCACAAAACTAAATAGCTGCAATTATACAGTTACTGCCAAAAAATAAATAATTTTTTTTTCTTCTCTTAGACCTGGTAGAAACACCGAGTGACACAGACTGCTAAGTCATATGTAAGTCTTCACAGGGACCTTTTTTGATCAAAAATTTGGATAAGAGCTATAAATAAAGAAAACTCAGAAATGGCACAGCCACCAACTCCCTGAGCACACGTTCAATGCTGAGTGAATAAGTCATATGAGCTTGAATATAAAGCATGAGTTACTTGTGTGAGAGAGAAAAACGAGCTCATCTCAGTGGGTAAAGGCCTCCATTGTTTCCAAAGATCAATGACATCGATTTTACTGCATGGCACATAAAAGCAGAGGCTTTGAGAAGTGGGTGTTGACTTGGGGAAAGGAGGGTAGCAGCTGTGGGAATGAGAGAGCTTTGCCTACCAGTAGAAAGTCTATGATTTGTCTGTTCATCCCACCCCAGAGTCTGGGGCAATTGTTTATGGAACCCCTTAAGTGAAGAGTCTGGCAAAGTTGTGAAAGCTGTATTTGGAGTTTCAGGATCAATTGCTGGCTTTTAGGTTGAGAAGGGGGAGTGGAATGGATGGAAGCATCAGAAAAGTGATTCTATGTTGGCTGGTCATAAGGACCAATGGGGCTTACAGCATCTTATCCTCATGTAACAACTACACATCAATTTTGACGTGGTCCCCACGACTTCTGAGAGTAGGACACAGCTCAGGTGATCCGGACAGATCTTAGCTGGTACTGTTTTCGCTGAATAGTTTCTGCAAAATAATCTCTGTTGGAGGCACCTGAGTCTCAGAGTCCTATCGTCAAGTAAATTTGGATCCAAAGCAGGAACCTTTGGGGTATCAATTTGATCTATTTAAATATATACAAATGTGTGCATGTATGTGACTCCGTTCATTCAGAGAAAAGCCGGGAGAGCTAGAATTTCTTCACAATGAAGGTTCTGAACCTTTCGTTAGTGTTTTAAATAACATTATTGAAATATAATTTACCTAACATACCATTTACCCTTTGAAAGTCCCCAATTCAGTAGCTTTTGATATATTCACAGAGTTGAGAAATCACTATAATAAATTTCAGCATATTTTCATCAATTCTAAAAGGAAAAGAAAAATCCTGTACCCTTTAGCTATGACTCCCCAAGCCATCTTTGCTCAGTTTTTGAGGCAAGGTTTCTGATAATGTTCAAAAGACATTTCTATTTCTGTAAATTCCCAGAGTTTTAGATATAACTGCATTATAGCACTTCCTACAGTGCAGGGCCATCGTTTGTGATTTTTTTTCTTCTTGTCTTCTGTTGTGAATATATGACTTCCAAGAAGACAAATGCTTCAGTTTATTGAACCTTATGTCTATATTGTCAGTCACTTCTAGTACATCTTGGGATTCAAATAAAGAAGCTAAGAATGAAGGAAACAAGGAAGGAAAAAAACAAAGGAAGAAGTAGTTGGGGAAGGAGGGAGTATGAAAGAGAGAAGGAAGAAATAAGAGAGGAAGGGAAAGTACATGTGCTTGCACACACACACACACACACACACACACACACACACACACACACTTAGCTCTAGAATGTGGTACAGGAAGAACATCTAGTAGGTATTTTCCGGCAAGCAAATGTTTTTCAGAAAAAGGACAGTGCTTTTAATAAAAAGGAAAATCTTGAATTTTGAGTGGGATTTTCTTTTGAATTTGCACCACTCTGGAAACTATGATATATTTACTTCACAGTATCTACAGGACTTCACACCTAAATCATTTTTGGCTACTGTCATGGGGAGATCCACAATAAAAGTAATTCACACACAGTTGAAGCTTATTTATCTGCAATCTAGCAGTTGTGTAGATGTCTCAGAACCTGACATCCTTGCCCAAACTGGACCATTCCAGCTTGTACTTCATTATTCTTCAAGGGTTTGCCATCAAAGGCCTGGCCCAGGATGACTGTCCCATGGGGTCTGCACATCCCAGTCAATTTAAGAAAGTGAACTTATGCATTAAGGGACATGATCTGGATGTCCCGTGGATCAATTCTGGTCTCTGTATGTACCTCTTTGATCGAACATGTGCCTACCTGCCCAGGGGCTGTGAGATGGATTCTTTTGTTTGCCATTGGATCCAACTACACTTCAAGTTTAGCTTCTCTTTCTGAAGGAGGAAGGGTAGAAAGATATTAGGGAATAGTTGTGTGCCTCACTTTGCTTTTTTACAACCCACACTATGACATGAGTTCTTGCTAATTTTCCTCATTTTCAATTTTGTGTATTAGTAGACATTGGGTCTGAAAAAAAATAACTTTTAGGTGTATCTTGCTATGTTTTTCATGTTTGGCATTTAAATGAACTTGGAAGCTTAATGGAATGTTTTTCCTACTTTTGTAATTGCAAACACATTTCTAGTACATTAGAGAATAAGTGGGTTTTTGTGAACCAGCCTGGAAAACTTTTACCTATCTACAACATTATTTCTATGGAAAAAAATGATTCTGGCTACTTAAAAGACTACAGAGAAGTGTACTTTGGGAGTGTACATCTGACAGTTGAACTGTGCTAATCTCACTGATGTTTGTGAGCAAACTAGCATATGAGAGCTACTGGAACTTTCTCTGGGCTGCTCCTATGCAAGGCTACACATTGCTAATTCCCGCTAAGACAGGTCCAGCTAGAATTTCTTCCTTCTTCATACATTCGTTAGGCCACAGTTGTGGGCTTGTCTTTGGGCTTTAAATATTCAACTTTTTATTGGAATGTTGTTCAATTAGGAATTGGCAGCCTCAGCACAGACACTACGTAGGAAGCATTACCTTCAAATGTGTGGATTAAAGAATAGCTCAAAGCTTCAGAAAACACAGGTTTACTTTTACTTACCTGAAATTTGGCTATTTTCTGATTTATAATTTGTCAGCAATAAAATTGAAAGTTTTTGAATAATATATTATATTCATGTACCATAACATTAGCATAGCTGTTTTGGTTAGATTCCAAATTTAGAAAAAGCATGATTTTTCAAAATTATTTTCATTTCTTTTTATTGTCTTGAGACAGGTTCCCATATAACCCAGTTCCACAGAACTTGCCATGTGGCAGCACAGATCTGAGTTATTTGTCTTTCTTTACCTCTCCTGTGCAGGGTTACAGGCATGTGTCACTGTACATAGCTATATTTCTTTCAATTGAGTTTCTCCCCTAGTGCCCTAAGTAAGTGCTTAGCCTGAGAATGTGACAATTTTGGCACAGATTGTATAGTTTAACCACCAGTTACAGCTCAGTCAAACTAGAACTTTCTTTCTCATACAACTGACAAATATTCATTATATTTCTATAAATAAAGCACCAGATATTGTAGTGAACTTCAGGAAACAGATGTTGAACAAAACAATCCCAAGACATATTCTAGGAAGCTCATTCTCTCTTGGGGAGTACAGAGTTTTTAATTAAATTTTTATTTTTTACATTAATTACAGTTTATTTGTTTTGTATCTCAACTGTAGACCCCTCTCTCATTCACTCCCATCCACACCCTCCCACACTCATCTCTTCCCATGCCCTTCTCCAAGTCCACTGATAAGGGAAGTCCTCCTCCCCTTCCATCTGACCCTAGCTTATCAGGTCTCATTAGGACTAGCTGCATTGTCCTCCTCTGTGGCCTAGCAAGGCTGCTCCCCCTTCAGGGGGAGATGATCAAAGAGCAAGCCACTGAGTTTATGTCAGAGACAGTACCTGTTTTCCTTACTGGGGAACCCACTTAGATACTGAGCTGCCATCAGCTACATCTGAGCAGGGGTTCTAGGTTATCTAGGTTATATCCATGAATGGTCCTTATTGGAGTATCAGTCTCAGAAAAGACCTCTGTGCCCAGAATTTTTGGTTCTGTTGCTCTTCTTGTGGAGCTCCTGTCTTTTCCAGGTCTTACTATCTCCCCCTTCTTTCATAAGATTCCCTGCACTCTACCCAAAGCTTGGTTATGAGTCTGAGCATCTGCTTTGATAAACTGCTGGGTGGAGTCTTTCGAGTTCCTCTGTGGTAGACTCCTGTCCTGTTTCCTGTTTCCTCCTTCTTCCAATGTCCACCCAGATTGTCTTTCTGAGTGAGGACTAAGCATCTTACACAGGGTCCTCCATCTTGATTAGCTTCTTTAGATGTACAGAGTTTATTATGTTTATCTTACATTATATGTCTAATATCCACTTATAAGTGAGTATATACCCTGAGTGTCTTTCTGCTTCTGGGATACCTCACTCACGATCATCTTTTCTAGATCCTACCATTAGCCTGCAAATTTTATGATTTCCTTGTTTTTAATTGCTGAGTCATATTCCATTGTGTAAAAGTGCCACAATTTCTGTATCCATTCCTCCATTGAGGAAAATCTGGGTTGTTTCCAGATTCTGGCTATTACTAATAAAGCTGCTCTGAACATGGTTGGGCAAATGTCTTTGTTGTGTACTTGAACATCTTTTGGATATATGCCTAGGAGTGGTAAAGCTGGATCTTGAGGAAGCGCTATTCCTAGTTGTCTGAGAAAGCACCAGATTGATTCCCAGAGTGGTTGTACAAGTTTACATTCCCACCAGCAGTGGAGGAGGGTTCCCCTTTCTCCACAACCTCTCTAGCATACATTGTCACTTGAGGTTTTGATCTTAGCCATTCTGATGGGTCTAGGAAGAAATCTCAGGGTTGTTTTGATTTGCATTTCCCTGATGACTAAGGACTTTTAGCATTTTTTAAGTGTTTCTCTGCCATTACATATTCCTCTACAGAGAATTCTCCGTTTAGCTTTGTACTCCATTTTTTAATTGGATTACTTTATTGTTGCTGTGTAACTTCTTTAGTTATTTATACACTCTTGATATTAGCCCTCTGCCAGATATAGGGTTGTCGAAGATCCTTTCCCAATCTGTAGGCTGTCATTTTGTTCTGAGGACAGTGTCCTTTGCTTTACAGAAGCTTTTCAGCTTCATGAGGTCCCATTCATTGATTGTTGCTCTTAGTTGGTGTTCTGTTCAAGAAGTTATCTCCTATGCCAATGAGTTCCAGGCTCTTCCCCACTTTTTTCTACTAACTGATTTAGTTTGTCTGGTTTTATGTTGAGGTCTTTGATACATTTGGACTTTAGTTCTGTGGAAGGTGATAAATATGGATCTATTTTCATTTTTCTGTATGTAGACTTCCAGTTAGACCAGGGCCATTTATTGAAGATTCTCTTTCTCGTTGTATGGTTTTGGCCTTTTTGTCAAAAATCAAGTATCTTTAGCTGTGTGGGTTTATTTCTGAGTCTTCTCTTCAATTCCCTTGATTGACCATTCTGTTTTTATGCCAATACCATGCAGTTTTTATTACTATTGCTCTGTAGGACAGCTTGAGATCAGGATGGAGATACCTCCAGATGATCTGTTGTTGTACAGGATCATTTTGGAAATTCTGGGTTTTTTGTTTTCCATATGAGAATTTTTCTTTCAAGGTAAAGAATTGTGTTGGTATTTTGATGGGAAATACATTGAATCTGTTGATTGTTTTTGGCAGGATGGCCATTTTCACTATGTTAAGTCTACCAGTCCATGAGAGCAGGAGATCTTTCTATCTTCTGATATCTTCTTCAATTTTTTTAAAGAGATTTGAAGTTCTTTTCAAACAGGTCTTTCACTTGCTTGGTTAGAGTCACACCAAGGTACTTTATATCCTTTGTGGCTATTGTGCTCATATATACCATCATATCATCTGCAAATAGTGATACTTTTACTTCTTCCTTTCCAATTTGTATCCCTTTGATCTCCTTTAGTTGTCTTATTGCTCAAGCTAGGACTTCAAATACTATGTTGAAGACATATATAGAGAGTGGGCATCCTTTTTCTGGGTCCATTTGCTTGAAAAACATTTTTCCAGCCCTTTACTCTGAGGTGGTGTTTATCTTTGCTATAGAGGTGTATTTCTTAGATGCAGCAGAATGTTGGATCCTGTTTCTGCAACCATTCTGTTAGTCGGTGTCTTTTTATTGGAGAATTGAGTACATTGATGTTGATAGATAATAGTAACCAATGAATGTTAGTTTCTTTTATTGTGGAGTTAGTGGTGTTACTGTGTTTCATTGCTTGTTTTCTTTTATTTTTTTTGTTGTGATGTTATCTATATTCTATGTTTTCTTGGGTGTAGATGTTTTTGTTGGATTGGAGTTCTCCTTTTAGTAGCTTCTGTAGGGCTGGATTGCTGTGTAGATATTGTTTAAGTTTAGTTTTGTCATGGAGTATTTTGTTTTCTCCATAAATGTTGATTGAAAGCTATGCTGGTTATAGTAGTCTGGGTTGGCATCCGTGGTCCCATAAAGTTTGCATGACATCTGCCCAGGCAGGTTCCTTTTGGCTTTCATAGTTTCTTTTGAGTAGTCTGGTATGATTCTGATAGGTCTACCTTTAAATGTTACTTGGCTTTTTTTACTTTGCTGACTTTAATATTTTTTCTTAGTTCTGTAGATTTAGTGTTTTGACTACAATGTAACTTGAGGAGTTTCTTTTCTGGCCTAGTCTATTTGGTGTTCTGTAGGCCTCTTGTAAGTTTACGGGCATCTCTTCTCTAAGTTGGGAAAATTTTCTTCTATGATTTTCTTGAAAATATTTTCTGCACCTTAGAGCCTGGAATCTTCTTTTTTGTCTATTCCTGTTTTTCTTAGATTTTGTCTTTTCATGATGTCCTTGATTTCTCAGATGTTTTGTTTTTGTAACTTTTCTGATTTTACATTTTCTTTGAGAGAAATATCATTTTCTGCAAGTGTATCTTCAGCACCTGAGATTCTCTCTTCCATATCTTGTATTCTATTGGTGATGCTTACCTTTGTGGTTCCTGATCTTTTCTCTAAGTTCTACAGCTCCAGGGTTTTCTCTGTTTGTGTTTTCTTTATTGATTCTATTTCTGTTTTCATGTCTTGTGCAATTTCTTTCATCTGTTTGAATGTGGATTCCTGTCTTTCTATGATGGCTTCTACTTTTTTGTTTGTTTCCTCTCTATATGCCACTAATTGTGCCTCTACTTGTACCTCTATTTGTTTGGCTGTATTTGCTTGTATTTCTTTGAAAGCTTTGTTCATTTCCTCTGTATTTGCCTCCATTTGTATGGCTATTTCTTTGAGAGATGTGTTTGTTTCCTCTTTATTTGCCTGTAATAACTGGATAAACATAGCTTTAAAATCTTTTTCATGTGTTTCTGATGAATTTAATTGTCCATTGATTTGGGGGGTTGCTGATGAAGCCATGATGTCCTGATTTTTGTTAGGTTTGTTCTTATACCAACCTCTGGCCATCTGCTTATCCGTAACCTTCACTGTTTGTTCCTGGATTCTGTAGTTCAGATTGGGTCCATCTTTCCTGGTGTCTGGAATATTCTTTGGGAAGATGAGCGAGTCCACTCATTTGAGAGTGTATGTTGGTGTTTCAGCTGTACCTAAAGGAGGAGGATCCACAGGCACAGACGTACAAGTGCAGGCGAACAAGCATGCACGTGTAAGTGGTAGTTTACCTTGAAGGATAGGGTGCTAAAGAGTGTAGATGGCTGGAATGTGGGGAGGGAGCAGCAGGTGTAGAAGGGGGTGCATATGCTGTTACTGTTCATGGCCTGGATCTGGGGGTCTGCATGTACTTACTTGAAGACTCATTCATTCTCTAGCAGTTCTAATCGGAAAGCACAGGGGTTCCCCCGTTCTCTATTCTCAGATTTGAGACTGCAGGGGCAAATGTGAGTTTAGGAGATCTGTTACATCAGTAGTGTCCACAAAGAACTTTCTAGATCTAGTTGAGTTATCTAGTGGTTGTTTAGAGGCAGGTAAGCTAATTAGAGATTGAGAAGCTATGGGGGTGGGGGGCAAGAGCACTAGTGAAGAGGCTGGTATCAGAAAAAGCAAGAAAACAGAATCAGTGTTAGAACCAATAGAGAAGCTCTGGTGGCAACTATGGCTTTTATTCTCAAAGTTAGAAAAACAAGTCTTGTGTGTGTGTGAGTGTGTGTACATGTTTATATCTGTGTTGTAGTCTGTGTGCTAGTGTGTGCATTTGTGTATGAGTGTGTTTTTGTTTGTATGTAGTGTGTGTTTGTGTGTGTATGTGAGTGTGGGTATGTGTGAGTGTGTGTGTTTGTGTGTGGCGTGTGTGTGAATGTGTATGTATGTGTGTGATATGAGTGTGCATGTATGTGTGTGTGAGTGTGTGTGGTATGAACTTGACAGACTTCAGTGTGTAGGAGTCTCAGAAATGTCCTCTACTATCAAAAGAAGTCCTTCATATTAAAAAGAAATTGACTTAAGGTTTTGACATGATAGTGTTTTAACTGATTTAAAGATAGATAAGTAATTTAGATTAAGTCCTAGGACAAATAACTAGACCTCTTTGGCTCTTGGAATGTACTAAAAAATAGAGTACTGAGGTAAATTATATTGAAGTAATAGAAATAGATGAGATTTCATTTATTCATGAATAATAATTAGTTGATTCATTCCTCCCGAGATATTTCTTGAGGCAATCCTAAGCTGGGGAAGAGCAGAAGGAAAAGACCATGGAATGAATACACAAGAGAGGAAAGGAGAACGGGAATATTGGAAAGGAGGAAGAAGGCCAGTAAGAATGGGACAGGAAGCTGGGAGAGTCCAGTGGTGGAGAGAGAAGCAAATAAAAACCAAGTGTCCAAGAAATGCCATGATGAAATGCACTATATATTAAGTTAAAAAAATACTAGAATAGACAACTGAAATGCGGAGAGTGTAACTCTGGCATGAGCTAGAAACCCAGGGCAGTGGAAACTGCAGGAATCTATGAGGGTGACACTAGCTAAGAGTCCTAGTGACAGGGAATATGGAGCCTGAACCGTCTGTCTCCTGTAATAAAGCAAGCCTTCCAATGGAGGAGGTGGGACACCATCCCAGCCACAAAACTTTCACCTACAACTTGTCCTGCCCACAAGACGTGCATGAGTAAAGATGGAGCAAAAATTGCGGAAGTGGCAAACCAATGACAAGTCCAGCATGAAACACATGCCATGAGAGGAAGCCCACCTCTGACACTATGTGATTGATATTTGGCTATACTTGCAGACAGGAGCTTAGCACAACTGTCATCAGAAAGGCTTTAACCAGCAACTGATGGAGACCAGTGTAGAGAACCACAGCCTAACATTAGGCAGAGCTTGGGGAATCTCATGGAAGAGGAGGAGAAAGGATTTTAGGAGCCAGAGGTTATCAAAGACACCACAACAAAACCTACAAAATCAATTAACCTGGTGCCATGGGGCTCACAGAGACTGGACTGCACACCACTGCATGGGAAGGAACTAGGCCTTCTTGTACATAAGTTACAGCTGTGTATCCTAGACTTCAAGTAGAACTCTTAACAAGAGCAGGGGCTGTATCTGACACTGTTGCCTGCCTTTGGGACCCTTTCCTCATACTGGGCTGCCTCTTGTAGCCACAGTAGGAAAGGATATACCTAGTTTTACTGGAACTTAATATGCCAGGTCTGGTTGATATACATGGAAGGCCTCTCCTTTTCTGAGGAAAAATAGAAGGAGGAGGAGTGAATGGAGGACAAGGAGCTGGGAGGAGAGGAGGGATGAGAAATTGCGATCAGGGTATAAAGTTAATTAATTAGTTAAAAAATACTTGAAAAGGATTTACAGGTATCAAAATGCACAGAAGTATGTGTAGATACACTAGCTGTTTGATTTAAGGGTTGCTGTCGTATGTCTCAAGTGGTGTGTAATAAAATGTTCATGATGGAATATCTTCTTCTGATGATGCCATTTCTTCCAGCATTCTAGTGCATGTGGATCTTCTTCAATACAGAAAAATAGGGAACCCATAGTTGATCTCATTTCATGATGAGTTTGTTATGAAGTCTATTACTTTGAAAACAGATATATTTTTTGAGCAAGTAATATGTGCTTAGTAGTGGAGATGCAGTGGTTAACAATAGTAGATTTTTATTTTCCTAGGACATTATGTCTGGTGTTAGATGATTGGCAGTTGAAAGAAAGCTTGATGTTTTATAGGATGAAAAACCAGAAGGTGGTCTGTGTAAAAGAGACAAAGGCTGCTACTAGGTTGAATTTGCTCTTTTTTTGAGAGAGACAGGCAGAGAGAGAGAGAGAGAGAGAGAGAGAGAGAGAGAGAGACCAGTAAGGATTCCTAGGGGAAATCACATGTTAGAAAAATGGAAAGTCATCATCAAATGAAATCAGGCAAAAATAGAAGCAAGTACCAGAGAGTTCCAGGTATCTTGAGCAACTGGTGTGAGAGGCCAAGAAAGAAAGAAAAAACAAAACCAGAGCCTGTGGAGTTGAGGTGAGGCTATTGGAGACTTTCCACAGGAACAGTAAGGCAGGGCAAACATGGGGCTAGGCGGCCATTCTAAAGGCAAATGACATAATTCTCTCTTATCTATAACAGACCACCTTCTAATTCTATACACCAGAAATTTGGAGTAAGTAAAATCAACAGCTTTCTAAATCGCCACCTTTCTGTACCCTGCATTTTTAAAAGCAGAAAGGAAATCACTAGGCTACTTGGAGTTGGTAAGACCATGTGGCAATTTCCTGACAGTGAGCTGTGAATAGGAGGGTTGGCTGTAACTTCTGATCAGTGTTTACTTTGCAGGATAAATCCTTACATGGTATCCCTGTAATATTCCACATGGTGCCTGCTCCTGCTCCATGACCCTGGGGTCCACAGCAAGTTCCCAGTGGAAGACAGGTCTCAGCACACAGTTGCCCCAGTGGGATAGAGGGAAAAGAAATATTCAAACGTAATTCCTTGTGCTTTGTTGAGATGTAGAAGCTGTGCAGCCCAAAGCCCTGTTGCAAGTACAAACAGGAAACAGAACTCTAAATTAATCACTTAAAGAAATAATTTTAAAATTGCCTTCTAGGTATTTTGTGCTACAGCCATAAAGACTAGAGATAGATGGATGCCTGCTGAGCTGAGGCATCCTGGCGGGGAATAGAAGCATGATTAGACTTGTTCCATGCCATGGGGTCAGAGAGGAAGGGATATGTGAAGTCTGGGTACACACAGGAGGGCCATTTGATTTTATGTGACCTCCTTTGGGATGCTAGCCCTAGAACCCTAGCGGTAAGTAGAAGGTGGCTGAGACTGACAGAGATTTTTAAATGATGCCTAAGAGAGACTGAGGTTGGAAAGTTCAGAAATAATATTCTGGACCTAGAAGGAACAGATATAATGATACAGGAGGTTGCATCTGCTGTATCGGAGCAACTTCTTTTTTGTAAGTCTTGTGAAGTAAAGTCTGTGTTTTCTAGGAGATTATATATTATATATATATATATATATATATATATATATATAAAATATACACATATATACACGTACATATTATATATATTAGGGCAGAAAATAAGGTATACATTCTAAAATATTTTGCCTCAGTGGATTTTCAGTAAAACATAAGTTAGAGATGAAAAAACAGTGAGTAACAAAATGGAACAAACCATAAAGTAAGCTGACAAGCAGAGCCAATAGCAGCCATCTATTGTCCCTCAGGGATCTTGCTTGAGGGCCACCTGAAGCTGTGGGCTGCTGGCTGATCTTCTTGTTTCCTCTAAACACCCACAGGCCTCTGAAAATAACACCAAAGGCAAGGAAGCAGGAGACAGGTCCATGGTCATCGGTCACATCTGTACTGTGTCCAGCACAGCTTGGGTCCTGGAACACTGACTGGGGCTCTGAGAGAATAAAGCAAGAACAAATCTATAGGTGCACGCGCGCGCGCACACACACACACACACACACACACACACACACACACATATATGCTGGGGTCAGGTGGACAGTGAGAACCCTAATGAATCCATCCCATCTATGAAATAACCTGGAACACCTGATGCTTATTATGTACAACACAGTGGGAGGGTTTAGCTAGTCTTGGTGAGAGGTCTCTTTAGGCGTGGAGTCTCAGTCTATACACATCTTGGATAGACAAGCTGTGGTCGATAGCTTTTGTACACATTGCCAACATTCACACTTGGGCCAGATTGCCTTCTTTCTAAGATATGACTGAGGGGTAGGCTTTTGCCAGTTTCCCATGGGTCCTAGGGTTTTGGTCTTTGACATAGCCATGTTCATGACAACAGTACACTCAGAACATCATACACTCTTGGCATAGTCATTCAGGCTTTCCTTACTCCCCACACATCTGTGCAGAGGTCTGGAAGCCAGAAACCTCACAGGCCCAAGGTTTATGGCCAGATAGACCAGTGGTTTTTTTTTTTTTTTTTTTTTTTTTTTTTAATGAGAAGAGAATTGTAGGAGGCAGAGCTTCAACTCTCCATGTGGCTCTTCCAGGTATGGAAAATAGCTGTTGGTGACAGTCACAGGGTACTGTGTGGTTAAAAGTCATCCCATTTTGTTTTCTGACGCCCACCCTTCCTTATCTCATTGCCAACAAGTAACCCTATCTGCAAATGCTAATTTTTCTAAATTAATTATATGACTGTAAAAAATGACTCCCTCTCTCTTCTAATTAGATGTTAGTGATTCTGCTCTCTCTGCTAATTACTGTATATCTTCCTCCTGAAGGCTGTATGTATTTATATATACACAGGCAGATATGTGTGAACATTTGTGTGTGCATACATTCACACACATGCATATTTGAAATTTTAATGACCTGCCTCTTGGGAGAGAGAATCATTGATAAAAATACTCTCGTCTTGGATTGGGAGGTTTCTGAGATATCAATTTCCCCAGCTTCTTCCATATTAGGCTGCTTTCATCTCAGAGGAAATAATTATACCAGGCTTGGCTCTGTTCAGTGGGGCATGACTACAGCAGAATGGATCTCTTCCTTAACAGAAAAAAAAAAAAAGAAAGAAAATTGAAAAGAAAAAAAAATACAGCTTGACATACCAGACTCCAAATTATCTAAATCTATTTCTAACAAAAAGCTCTGTGCCTTAGTGAAGATGATGACCTTTGAAAGAAAAATCCATTGGGGGAAAAAATCCATTTCCCATGCTGTAAGGTTAGGAGAATAAATTGCTATGAGAGGAGGTGTGGGGGAAAAGATCCTTTTGACATGCAATAAAGCAGGTGGCCTCATTTGAATTTTCCCATTAGGTCTCCTGGAGACACCTGGGAAATATGTTGGCCGTGCTCACTGTAACTCAGCCTTGGCTCTCTGTCTATGGGATGCACAGTTTTTCACCAGTGGTAGAATTAGAGCCTGGTTTATTTGAAACGTCCAACAGGAAGTTATTTGTTACAATGTTTGTTTGTTTTTTTTTTTTTCCCGTCTGCCATAGAATACTAAAGAGGTTTGTTTTCTGCAGAATATTAATCCTTTTGACTTACTAGTGGGCAGATTGCGCCCCTTCTAGCCCCCTGTTCTTTTCTCTATTCCTTTTTTTTATTCTTGTATTTTGTTTTTGTACTTTCAAGGGTCAAGGGGAATATTTTTTTATTGTACATGCAGGCAGAACACATGTGAGTAGAAAGCTTAGTGTCAAAATCAGCCCTCATCAGCTCCCTGTGCTTAGAGCAGATTGTGGGGGAGTTGGTTCCATTCTACTGTGTGTTGACTTAACAAGTGACCACTGGATTTATTTGATGTGCTACAACAAATCCAGCCCTTATCCTCATAAAACATACAATCAGGAAATAGGATAGTACGCAGTGGGAAGGTTTGTCAGAGGGACATGTGCATATGAGTACCTAAGCAGGCTAATACTTTAGAATGTTGTTAAACAGATAAGAAAAAAAGACACTTGCCAACTTTCATTCAGAGGAGATACAAACAAGCTAACTGAAAAATGATCATTTCATTTTCTAAAGTACAAAGAAACAAAAACTTTAAACAAGACTTTGTGGCACCATGTGTACTTTTGTTTGGGTAGGTGCACAGGAGGGGAACTCAGCAGTTGTTCTGAGTGACAAAACCCCCACCCCCACCACATCAGTTAGTTACATTCCATCTTTGCTTAGTCTGGTGAGCTTACACTACCTCTGGGTCTGCATGTGTAATTTGTCTCTATGCCAAAGCTAGGAAGTCAATAAGATACTTCCAAAGCAGCTCACATCTCCCAGCATCTTTTTGCCTTTATTTTATTGAGCCCATTGGGCATGCACAGCCAGTGGCTCCTTATGATGTTCTCAGGGACTCACAGAAATAAACACATGATGAATTTAGAGGGTCTGGGAACAGAAGCCAAAGAATTAAAGAAACACGATCTGTTACCTGCAAGGTCATCCCATCCACTGTCCCATTGTAAATGCTCAATTATGCCCTGATGCAGTGGTCATTTGTGGATGAGTCGTTGGGAATCTCAGTTCATGCAAAGTTGCTCTGATAACCTATATTCTCCAGCAACACAATCACACTATAGCCTTACTATCTTCAAATGCCCCCACATAACTCCAGCCTACGTGTAAATATCTCTGTCTCACATTCTAGCATTTTATTGACAATAAGGATGTAAGTGTCTAAAGTTCCATACAGCAGGTAGATTCGGTGCTCATCTTTATGTAAATTCCTTGGTGCTGCACATCATTATGGTTGCTTTAAATTCTATTCCATGTGTACATGTGTACACTTACTCCCACACTCCCCACACGGGTACTCCTTACAGGAGGAATCTGTTTCATTCTCACGTGTTCCGTGGATCACAGTGGGTGGCTATTTAACAGTTGATGGATATATCAAGGAACTTCTGTTGGCTGGCGCTTGTTGGGCTCTACCAGGTACTAGGAGCCAGTAGAAATCCTTTCTGTGGAGAAAGAAACACATACAGCGGTGGGGCTTGCTGTCAGGCTGGTGGACCAGGCCTCCAAAAGAACAGGTATGGGGACAGAGATGGAGCAAGTTCAAGCTCTGGCAACCTCACATTCGAGACTTCAAATCTCATCCTGAGAGCAGAAGGCATGGAACAGAGCTCTCTCCTTGTTTCCCATGCCTGCCTCAGGAGCAATGACACAGTCCCCAAGTGTCAGCCACTTCACCTGTCACCTGTCGTCCCTTCCCATGCAAATCTAGCATTGCCAGCATCCTGGCACCGGTCAATCAAATTCATTAATCCTCAAAGCCCTTCCCTACTGCTCAAGGTTTATAAGTCCCCGTTTCACATGAAATAAATGGCTGTTTATTCAGACAGCAACAATGACTGTCTGAGATTGGCTGTTTGTTCTGGGGAAAGAACAACTCCCTCCTCCCCAAATAATTCACCTAGGCTTGACTGTCAGTCAGGCAGCCACAGAGGAACCACCTTGGTCTGGTTGCCTCAAGGCAGCTGCTTGAATGAGGATGGAGCTGAATACAACCCACAGTAGAAGTAAATGGTACCAACAAAGCATCAGTGACTTAACCATAAAGTGTGCACTAGCCTGAAAAGCAGCCAACCTTGCAAGAAACTGATTTTGAATTAATAAAAATTGTATGTAGTGAGTCTAAACTATGAATTCATTTCACTTGACTAAAAGAGAATTGATAATCTGAACATTCCTGGCAGATGCTTTTTGATTTTCTGTGTTGCTTTTCTGTTGCAGTTTCCCAAGGTAGAGAGCATCTGAGGAAAGATGTAAATAGTTCACAATATAGACAGAGAAATATTTGCTTCTATTTTTCCCTGCAGACTATTTGGATTCAAAATCTGAACCTAGCCGTACCTACATTTGTAAAAATCTATACATAACCATGGTGAGCTCAGCACACTGAGGAGCATTTGCTTTAGTGTGTGCTTAAAGGTGTGACCTACTTTTCTAGAACTTAGAGGGATTTACATGCTGCCAATGTTGTTCTCTCTCCCCCTCTCTCTCAGTGCATATGATAAGCATGCACATATTATGGGTATACATGTGAACGCAGATGCATGTGTACTTGTTTGTGTCAAGGCTGAAGGACAACTTTGGGAGTTGTTTCTCAGATGATGATACCTATCTTCCTTTCCTTCTTTCTTCCTTCCTTCCTTTCTTTCTTCTTTCCTTCCTTCCTTCTTTCCCTCCTTCCTTCCTTCCTTTCTTTCCTTTAATTCTTTCTGTCTTTTACTCCCTTGGAAATTGCCAAGTAGACCAGGCTGGCTCATCTGTGATCTACAGAATCCACCTGTCTTCTGCCTCTCCAGCTCTGAGATTACAATCACATGCCACCATGCCTAGCTTTTCATTAAACTTACAATTTTTACATTTTGAACATTTCACTCATGACTACCATATTGATAGTATTTCTACCTTTCCTATTTCTCTTTCTAACTCTTCTCTTGTTCCCCGACTCCCTCTCCAACTGATGACTGCTTCTCCTTTAACTGTTATTTTTTATATACAAATACATATAATGTATAATTATACACACACACACACAGAACACACACATTTGTATATGCTTATATGTATACCTCTTTAAGGCTGACCACTGGAGATTGGACAATCTTTCAGAGGGTTGTCCCTGGAGTAAACAGATTATCCTTATCTCAGGAGTCATCCATTGCCTGTTGCTCTTCATTTGGAGGTGGGAACTTGCAAAATTTCCCAAATTCCTGTTAAGATGTCAATTGGTGCTTTCATTGTTCATGTCTTCTCTGGACAACTGCACTGCTGAGACTACTTGGGTGTAGCTTCCTTGTCAGTTTGACAAGACATTATTTAGCACTAGGGCCAGGTTTTTCAAAAGGTAGATTCTGGGTTTCAACCCGTATGTTTTTCCTTGCTAGACAACTACTTTAAAACTCAACAATCTTCTTAGTCCTGTGCCAACCCTATAAGTTGTTATAGAACTCCAAGATAAACTTCTTTTGCTTTTCACAAGTCAATATGGCCCATAAAGCAGGTCAGTGGTGTATTGCCCACAGGCCAAGACTGGCCTAAGATTTATTTTATAAATTAATCTTTATTAGAATGTGGACAGGTGGATTCATCTGTTTTGCCAGCGAGTACATTATGTTGTGAATGTGAAATGTCTCCGTCACAACTCATGTGTTAGGAACTACAGTCCATAGCTGATTTGTAAGTCTACAACACTGGGAGAAGTGGATATCTGGTGGGTATAGGGACTAAGAGACACGTCTCCAGAAGTCAGATGCACTCTAATGTTGGTTCTCACTTTCCTCATGCTTCTGACACCACCAATCCCTTCCAGCAGGCCTCTTCTGCTCTGATGACTGAAATCCTCTGAAATCACAAGCCCAAATATATATTTCCTGTTATCAGTTGCTGCTCTCAAGTATTTGGCACAACAAAGAGAAAAGTAATAAATAATCATTGCATGGCCCACATTGCTGAGCATATCCACTCTCTGGTCTTCCCATTCTGGGTGAATCACTATCCAATACTTGTCCAGGCCGGGGAACTAATCTAATTTGACATGAAAGATACATGGGGAACAAAGGTAACTGTAGATGAGAGAGATGAATGAGATAGGCTGGGAAGTCTTTCAGTAAAGGGAGAACTAGTTGCATTTGAGGAGCCGAAGGCAACCACGCTACAGTCAGAGCTAAGTGCAGAAGGGCAAAGCTCACAAGGCATTGCGACAGAAATCATTGTAAATCTTCACAACCTTTCAGCTACTTTGGACATTTCAGCTTTTATTATTAAAATCCCATCAGAGGGCATCTCCTCTACATCCACCACTACATGAGCCCCTTCTTTCCACACTCCTCCCTCCTCACTCCAACATACTCACTGCCCTAAAGGAATTCTTTCCAGTGAGACTAAAGCATCTAGAGGCTTCAGCTCAGAGAGAGAGAGAGAGAGAGAGAGAGAGAGAGAGAGAGCGAGAGAGAGAGAGAGATACATAAATGAGAGTTTCTCTGAGGACTTGCAAGGACAGGTTAAGCCGTGGAAGTACAGTATTCTCATGCCAAAGTGTCTGTGAATCTCAGGATGATGTCAAAGCTGAGGAGTGGCTGTGAAACTAAAGAACACAGATCACAAAGTTTCACTCCTGCCATGGCCAGTCTCTGGGAGCTGAGGAGGGGCTCTACTCACTGAGAAGAAAGGACATCCTTTTTCCTAACTCCATTTTTTTTGGGGGGAGGGGTTTAATTCAGCCCATAACAAGGCAAGTGGATGGTATACCCCTACCCTCTGACTAGAGGGTGAGGGGTTAAAATACCAAGTTGGATAGAAGGGATTTGAGTCGATATCTTGTGTGACATCTGACAAGTTCCTACCCCTTTCAAATGAGAATGACCAGGTTAGTCTTGTAGAACTGTACCTCTAGGAAAACATGAACAAATGTCAAATTCACAGCCTGGCTCTCAAACTAGCGGTTATGAATGGAAGAGGTAAGTGCATTTTTGTTTGGCTATCACTTTCTCTCCTCATCCTTCTCAAAAAGAAAAAAAAAAGCACATATTATGAAGAATATTTGGTCCAGCTAATCTGGCAGTAGGATGGCATCCCAAGATTGCACTGCACTGCAGGAATTACACCAGAGACATCACTGCCCAGCAAGCCTCAGCAGTCTTCATACAAGTGCTCCATCTGACACAAAGACCAAGGAAAGGTTCTAGTCCCTTGAGGTTGGGGAAGAAAGCAACTGCAAAGCAAAAAACTATTAATATTAATGTTTCAAGAAAAGGAGAGGCGAGAAAGGACACGGAAGCCCAGGAAGAATGACTCCATATGGCTTTGATGTGTTCATTTCCACAGAATGGTGAGAGTGAGGAGAATACAGAATAGAGAGCAAGGAGGAGGGAAGTGAAGAGGTGGCAGTTGTTTGGCAGGCTGAGAAATTACATGAGCTGCAGGGAGTAACTTCTGTCTAGACAAAAGTCAGCTGGCCATGCTGCCACCTGCAATGCCCGGAACAAGGCTGAGCAGGAAGAGGAAGTCCTCCACAGCTCTCTTTGTTCCAACTGTGAGGAGTTATTGCATTAGACCTAGAGGCTACAAGCTGTGACTGAAATCTTCTCCAAGGGTTTATGAACCTTTTCAAGCAAAGAATTTTACTCCCAATCCAGGTAAAGCTAGATTAAATCTGTCTGTACATCTTTCTGCCATCCATGTAGGACAACATCTGCCCCCCCGCCCAGACACCTGTATCCTCTTTTATGAGTAAGTAAAGAAAATAGTCAGGTGAAGAGGTAGCTTGAGAGGAACTGAAAAGAAGTAATTTGCTAAGGATCTATTATCAGGTCCCGGTATTGTAAGCAGGGGGAGTACATTTCTGCTTTCTGTACATACCAGAGCAGTAGAGAGCAAAGAGGATTATAGCAAACAGAAAAAGGGTGGGCTACAAAGTAAACGTATTGATATTTATATCTGTTGAAGGAGACAAATGTATTTTTACACTGTAGGTAAAGCCTCCATGCAGTAAAAATCTATGCAGGTGTGAACTAAGAACAGACCATTTCAAAGCCATTGTTATGCTATCTTCTAGATGTGCTCACTTCAGAGGGTGCCCTGCAAGCCACCATGAGATTGTCCAGTAGAACACCGAATGAGGCAACTTCCTCGGCCAGCACTAAGATATAGCTATAAAGCATAAAGTTCTTATAAGGCTTGAATACATCATCCATCTCTGCAAGGAAGACTATAGAAGTTAGAGGTATACATGTTATCAGCCTTTTGGACTTCTTGGGAAGTTGGCAGGTAGATTTTGATAGACCTAACCAGTGGGACATTTGTAACATGGCTCATGAAACATTTGGATAGTTCCCACTGTTTCTACGTTCTTATTACTAGGCAACCCAAACTCTTTAGATCTACAAAAATGTGCATGGCTCTGGAGGAGGGAAAATGACGTACATTAGACTGATAGAGGAAATGGGAATGGAAAGAGCCTGCTTAGACTACATACTTGTGTGATTAGGGTAGAGGAGGTAAAGTGATGGGAAACAGAGAATCACACCAAATTAGAGCTATTAAAAAGATAGTTTCTGGGACTGAAGATGAAGACAATGCAGTCCCCAGTAAAAGACTAGATGTGAAGGCAGAACCAATGTCTTGACTAGACGTCTTTGATGCCTGCCTAAACATTTAGAACTGAGCATGCAAGTTGTGAGACAAAAAGCAATGGTTCTAAAATGGAGTACTGACATTCTTTTGAGCATTGGAGGTGAAATTGAATTACAACAATTATTGTATTCAGCTCAAGAACAATCTCCTGGCACAGAGCATGGTGTAGTCAACAAATTTTTGCTGAATTTTTATTTTGAATGTAAAATTGCTGAAACTCAGGTGTCATCTGGTCTCCCCCAGAATTTTAATAAAATGTATTTTTAAAAATTAAACCTGGAGTGACTAACTACTTTTCTTTCACAAATCCAGCTCAACGGGTCAAACGAGGTTAGATATCAACCATACCCCAAGCATCTTCCCTCCTAGTTAAATTCTTTCCCACAGGAGTTTAAGGAAGACTTGTGTCTTTTGTTTTGTTTGTTTGTTTGTTTGCATGAGTGCATTTGTTTGCAGTTTGTTCAACTGAAAGATTTTATGCAGTATAAAGAAAGACATTAACTGGAAGACTGATGGAAGGAGGATTGTCAGAAAATGGAGGAATCAGCGTGATGTGAAAAATTAGGAGACTGATAAAACAGGATCAGATGAATGGGGAGGAGCTCCCCCCTATCAGTGGACTTGGAAAGGGGCACGGTGGAGATGAGGGAGGGAGGGAGGGACTGGGAGGGAATGAGGGATCGGGACACGGCTGGGATACAGAGTTAATAAAATGTAACTGATAAAAAAAAATAAAAATAATAAAAAAATTATTTTTAAGTGGTTTCCATTTCTTTGTAGTAAAATGTTAGTGGTTTTATATCCCCTTGATATGGCATTCTAGCCCTGGATTCATTATTTGTTTGTTTGTTTGTTTTTTATGCTTCTTGTCTCCCTCTGTTATTACTTCTGCCTTTGGTATGTCAATGCTTCTGTCAATTTCTTAAAACATCTGGAATTTATTTTGTACATGATGTGAAGTAGAGGGTGAACGAGGTTTCCTCCTAATATAATCAAATATCCTTCTTAGATAAGCTATATATTTCCTCCACCAAATTGATATTACATACATAATATGCTACATATTTGTGTATTCTAAAATTTGTAGAATTGTTATTATTCTATTGATCTTTTTCTCATTCTTACAACACAATTGATCTACTTTTTATGTAGAGAGGTACTTATTGAATAAATATTTCTTTAATAATTTTATTTTGTATATTCACTTCATAGTTGTTAGGTATTTGTTTGTTTCAGGTATTTTAAACAACAAAAACTTAACAATTTGATCCAAATTGTAATTTCCTTCAAAAATGCATTACTTAATTTTCATAAAAAAAAAAAAGAAAAATTAGGAGACACTTTAATGATAGGGGAACATCAGATGATCTCTACTAAGGTTAGTCTGAGAGAATAGAGGGATGGAAATAAGTTCCCCAAAGAAGTCCAGAGGATCATGAATGTATATGGGGAGCACATGGTCTCTGGAATCAGCCAGAGCCAAAATGGCTCTGTGAGCCTGACAAAGACACACTTACTCTATGAGTGTATCCATAGAGAGTGGGGTAACTGAACTGAGAGCATCAGGTCTGTGTGAGATGAGTCAGTGACAAAAGGTGAAAGGATTTGAGGCAGAGTCCAATCTTTATGCCTTCCTGTTTTCTTTCATATATATATATATATATTTAAATACTTTCTGGTCTAAATCCCCCTTTTACTCCCAATATCTACAATTTTGAAATTGGCCAAAAGTATTTATTTTATTGAACTTTTCACTGGGCTCATGTTGAGGAGTGATAACAGTTCTTTATGTAGCACTTTGATGCCTCCAAAGGTTTTCCTAACACTATTTCACTCTGTGAATTGTGCTCTTACCCTAATTTTACAAATAGAGACATTGAGGATTCTTGAAACACAGCCACCATTCATTGAAAAGACTAGGTCTTTGGCTCAAAGTGCTTTTTATCAACTACACAAAATATAGAGGTGCATCTCAATACTTCCCAGGTGGTGGTTTCTATGGTTTATGTGGTCCTTATTGTTCTAGGTTGTTCTTTATTGTTGTGATAAACACAAAAGCAACTTGGGGAGGGGAGAGTTTATTTCCTCTTACCTTCCCATGTCACAGTCTATCTTTGAGAGAAGTCATGGTAGGAATTAGAGGCAGGAATCCGGGGCAGAAGTGAAGCGGAGATGATGGAGAACAGTTCTTCCTGGCATGCTTTCCATGGCTACTTAGTATGATTTTTTATATAACTCAGACCATGTTTCCAGAACTGGCACTGCCCAAGTGGGCTGTACCATCACACATAAATCAGTGATCAAGAACATGCCTGAAGACATGCCTGCAGGCAATCTGATAGTAACAATTCCTTAACTGAAGTTTCCTCTTCACAGGTGATGCTATTTTGTATCAAACTGACAGGTATTAACCAGCATCACTGACCCATTATCAACTTGACACACAAATCATTAATAAACCACAACTTTTTCATTCCTGTGTATTCTCAAGATCTCACATTCCTATCACAGTATGAAGCACAGTATAACTTTAAAAGCCCGCAGTCTTTAAAAACTTCAACACTTTCAAAGATCAAGGCCTCTTTAGAATTCCAAAGTCTTTTAACAAACAAACAAACAAACAAACAAACAAACATATCCTTTCTTCTTCCCAGAGGAAAGAACCAGGACACAGTATCAATCAGATCAAGGCAAAACCCAAACTTTAACCCTGCAAATAGCTCATTGTCCAATATATAGGATTGACTCCTGGTCTCCTAGGCTCCAATGGACTTAGATCTCTCCTCCTCTACAATCAGCAACAAACACAGCTTGTCTCAGAGGCCCAAGCTGTCTCTGTTCTATACCTCACACTGTCCTTAGAGCTCATCCCACAGTCCAAGGATCTTCAAAATATTGGGATCGCCGCTGCAACATTTCACTTTTACCAATAACCTCTCCCGATCTCTCACAGCACCAAGCCTCAACTGCTCTTCATGAGCCCTCAAGCCTTCCAAACCGGTTACACTCAGAGACTCTTACATGTTGTTCAGCTTCTGAGCTTGAGCTCTGTAACCTTGCCACACACGGATTACAGCCTTTGTGTGCTGACCCTGAGAGAAAACTTCCTTGAAGATTTCTCCTAAATGCTATCACTCTTGTGATTACCCTTGTTAATCACAACTATTATCACCTCCACCTAATCAATATAGATCAGTGGTTCTCGACTTGTGGGTTGAGACCCCTTTGGGGGAGGCAAAAGACCCTTTCACACGGGTCACCTAAGACCATTGGAAATTAAAGTACTTGATTATGATTCCTAGTAGTAGCAAAATTACAGCTATGAAGTAGCAATGAAAATAATTTTATGATTGGGGGCTCACCACAAGATGAAGAATTATACCAAAGGGCCACAGCATTACGAAGGTTGAGAATCACTGGTATAGATGATCTCAGTAAGGCAAATATTTCATTTTGATGGCATTGGTTTCTTATTAGTCACAGTTAATTCTTTAGCTCCAGATGACAATAAATCATATATTCCTAATTTAAATATTTTACAAATGACCTGGATAGAGTCTTTAAGGGAAACTCAAGCTTCTCTCCAAAATTTCACAAGCCAGGCCTCCATCATCTGCAAGCTTATCTTCTAAGCTCCTAAGAAGCAGCCTAGGAAGTGTGACCTCTCGAGGGATTTTCTAACTCAATGTTCCAAACTCTTCCATACCGCTCCCTCCAAAACAACAAGGTTGGGTCTGTCACACCAACAGTCCACTCTCTGTACCACTTTCTTCTAATTTTCTTTCTGTTGCTGTAATAAACACTTTGAACAAAATCAACTTGTTTTGGTTTCTAGTTTGTTCAGGGGAGTTTATTTACATTACACTTTACAGTTCATTATTGAATAAAACCAACGTGGGAACTCAAGACAGAAACCTGGAGGCAGGAACTGAAGTAGGGGTCGTGGAGTGAAGCTGCAAAATGCCTTCTCCCTGGTTATTCACCCCTACCTAACCCTCCTTTTTAAATACAACACAGGACCATCTTCCCTAAGGTGACAGCAACCACAGTGGGATAGGCTCTCCTACAACAATCATTGATTGGGAAGATGTCCCCATAGACATGCCTACGTGCTAGTCTGATGGAGCTATCTTCCAACGGATGTTCCCTCTTCCCAAGTCACTCTAGTTTGTGTTGATTTGATAGTGATACATGCTATTCCAGAAACTATTTTGAGCATCTTCATATGCTATTTTTTTTCCAGCAGTAATTGCTAATGTGCCTGGAGACCTAGTAGATTAAACTGGAATAAAAGTGGAGCCTGAGACAGTCTGTTTTGGAAGCACATCTCCTCCCATCACAATCCTAAATTATACCAAGGTATGAAATTAGCTGTGAAGAACAAGTTCTGAGAGACCTGATGTAATGGAAAGACACCCACCCTCTCTCTTACTGCATACACACATGCACATCACCTGAACCTAAGTATTCAAAGTTAGCAGCACAGCAGAAATCACCGGTGCCCCTCTGTAACCTCACAATGAGTAGGCTAAGGCAGGTGATTCCAAGTTCAGGGCTACCCACCTAAAAACCTAGATAGTTTCAGGCCATTCTGAGACACAAAGTGTAACAAAAACGTTAACAGCAGGCTCATAGGCTCTCCCCATAACTACTAACAGACTGCATGTGGCTGTCTGCTGACTCCAGCTCTCCAGTTCCATCTGACTCTGTTGCCTCTGTAGTTTCTTGCTTCTGTATATTTCTATCCCTGATCCCCTAGGAACTAAAGCTTCCAATATCTGCTTCAATTATTCATATCATTGATATCCCACTCCACCCCACTCCCACATTAGGGGCCACCAGTTCCAAGGTTAGGTTTTGACGTTTATCTTGTCATGTTTCCTATACCGAGCAGCGCTGTGCTGGCCTTCAACAATTCCAAAGCAAGTTCTGACAAAGAGAACAAAGCTGTACAGAATGTCATGATACCACCTCGCCAGTAGATAGATCCACCACAGCTGGCTTCCATGGTGGCTTTGTCATAATAACTGATAATGATGAGAGAAAATTAAGGTAAGACAAAAGGATTATATAAAATAAAATCAACTTTCCTCAAATCCCCGAAATTTTGTCTATGGTATGCAAACTGCCAATTGATGTTTTCTTTGTTCTTTAAGCTTTGTCTATCACAGATTAATGAGTTGTCCTGTGCCCTTTGTAGAGAACTGAGGAAGTTAATTAAAAACAAAACCAAATGCCACAGATGTGATTATTACATAATGTGATAAAGTTAACATTATGTGGTGATGTTACATATACCAAGAATGAATTTTAATCAGAATCTCAGATGGTAACTGAGAAATCAGGTATAAAAATTTTTATCTTAAAAAGATGGTTGCATACCACAATTAATACTTAAAGACAAACCATACTTTTTGGGAATGTGCCTGAAAACAACAATTGTTCTTGCACTTCTCCTGTGCAGCAGAAATAAACAAATGGATCTTATCAAGATGAGTTTTCTGAATCTGATACAGCAGACACATAAGATTTAGAAGCATTTGAAACATGTAATCATCTGGTACCAAAAGATTAGATTCATTCTTTCTAGTTTCTGTAAAGCATAAACATGAGATGTATCTATAATGGCAATGGAATAAATATTTTAAAGCATCTACTTCCATCTTTACACATAATTTATAACACTATTTTATGACTTTGTGTGAATGTGTATAAAATACACAGTTCATTCTAGTGCAATGTATCAAAACAACAATACTATGCTTATACATATTATGTATAAGTAGGTTGAAATGGGGCCAAGTAACTGGCAAAACTTTCTAGGCCGTGAACCCTAAAAAAATAATCCCCTCCTGAATTAACAACATATATTGCCTTAAGGGCGTGGGCAGGAGAGAAGGTGGTAAGAGAATAGAGCAAATAGACTGGGTAGTCAGTGGTCCAGACAGTGGCATGAGCTGATTGTGTGATGGAGGACAATGGAGCCACATTTTGTTTCAAGGAATGGTCTAACATGGACATAACAGGTGATAAATGTCAGTCACAGTGGCGGTGCTGTGGTATGACATGTCACATGTCATATGTAGCATGTCATATGTGGTATGACATATCAACAGATAGCCTAGGATTTGCCAAATGGGATTAAAAAAAATCACCAGGTGGGACTCTAGATCTCTACATTACATCCCCAGTCTCCCTTTTCTCTACTGACTATCACCTTGAGGGAATGGGTTAGCTTTTCTGAACCTCAGCCTTCCTAGCTCTCAAATGGTAACAACTCAGTCTTTTTGAGGCTAACATAGAATTATGAGCTTGAAACTGTAACATGAAATCTAAAGAGGCAACACAACCAAAAGAGCCTTCAAGAAAAGCTAGAAAACAACCGAATTTCAACTTCTTTATGATTTAACTTAAAACAGACAGAAACAAACTTCAGGTAAGGATCCACCTTTTGGGGGGATGGAATTTATTTATTTCTACTATCACAGCTGTGTTTTCTGAAAATGTGTATGCTGAAGCCCTAATTCCCAATGTGATGGCTTGGAATAGGGTGCCAATGGGAAACATTTAATCTTTTTTTTTTTTTTCAATGCAGTTTATTCAGGAACATTGAACAATCCTCGGACCCCGGGGAAGGCCAGCCCACAGCTTAAATAGCCTCTGGGTAGCCAACCCAGGCGTGCCACGGGGGCAATGCAGATAGGTCCACCTACATGGAAGCAAGCCAGATCCTCGGCCTTAGCCAAATGTGGAGTTGTTCCTGACAGAGAGCACTCACCATCGGGAAGGTGGAAGGCAGAAACCTGCTCCATCTTTAAGGCATAGCATTCCGCAGCTCTCTACAGTTCCCCCTTTTTGTTTTAGACGCATCAGGCAAGAGTAGAGGTCTGATCTCTGATATTAGAAATAAATTGGGACTTTGTACAGATGCTGCAAATCTGTCTAAACAATTGTGGAGCTAAATTTTAGGTAATTGGACTGGAGAATTCGATACTACGATGGAGCAGCTGAGAGTGGCCATTGTCACAGTAAATTCTACCAGAGTGGACGCAGGACTAGCCACAGGATTATCAACATGGATTGCTGCAGCCATGAATCATCTGAAGGAATGGGCGGGCATGGGAGTGTTAGCAGGCCTTCTGGTGTTGGTCTCCTTGGTTTGCCTGTGGTATATATGCAAGATTAGAGTCTCACAACAGTGTGATGCAGCCATGATCATTCAGGCCTTTACAGCCATTGAAGCAGGACATTCTCCCCAAGCATGGTTGGATACCATAAAAAGCTAAAATGATACACTCAGGATGCGAGGCTAAGCACTGCACTCAGGGTCAGCCGCTTTGGACCCAGAGAAGAGCATGTCTGATTGCATGCGGGTTGATGCCCCAGGTCCCGCCTCTGAGAAAAAGGTATCGGACGGGTCTGATGCTCTTTGGGTGGATGACACCTAAATGAACATCTGTACATTTAATCTTCAATTAGTCACGAGGATGGTGTCCCCACTGTGAGATTAGTGCCCTTGTAAGAAGAGCGAGTGCCACTCACTCTCCAGTTCGTAAAGGAAGCCATTTGGAAGCTACAAGAGAATGCTACCAGGCTGGTGCCTTGACCTTATTCTCCTCAGTATCCAGAAGAAACTGTGGGGAATGTTTGCTTTTTAAGCATACTCGTTTATGGCTTTCAGAATCAGCAGCATTTCTTTTTAAAGATCCAGGATACTTTTCGTGGGTATTCAGCACACATACTGAGGCTCAGACGTCTAAAATGATAGACTGTACTTACAAACAAATGTCCCAGGGAGACTGGATGTGGTTAGTCCGTTGTGTGACATGCAGCTGACTTTCTCCTCATGAAGAGACTTTTCTGGTTGTTTTGTTTTGTTTGTTTGTTTGTTTTTACCTTTTATGTTTGTGTGCTCCATTCTAGGGACTGCACGAGAGACACGTGCAGGACACAGCCTTTCTACCTCACTCCATTCCTCTGTGTCAGCCTCCAATATCTGGAGGCATACTCTGCCTTGGAATCTGCTGACACAGAATCCAGATAGGCAATCTTCATCCTCCTTCCTGTCCTCCAGAAGGATTCATCAGCCTCATCCCCAGTCTCGCAGCAGAGCACCTGCCATTGTGGGGAGGGCTGCCTTCCCTTTCAGCCTCCATTCCCTGGGGATTCTGCAGACTTTCTCAGGACCCTGCCTTCTCCCCTCACCTGATTCTCTTGAGTCAGCTGCTAACACCTGGAGGCAATCAGGTAGATGATCTTCACTTTTCTTCCTGTTTTCAATTGAAAATTCCCCAGTCTCATCCCCTACCCTGTAGGAGACTACATACTACATGCAGGGTCCTGTCCTCCCTCTCTGACTTTACTTCTGAGGGCCTCTACACATTCTCATGAAAGTTTTTCACCTTTCTGTAGATAGTCTCAGGTATTCTCCCCTTTTTATTAGTCTACTGATAACCATTTCAGACTCCAAGACTATAAAGTAATGCAATAGCAATGTTTGAAGCCATTAAATGAATAGTAACTTGTTATAGCAGTAATAGGGAATGCACACAAAGGAAATCACCTCATCTCATCAAGTATGCAGCCACATTCATTTAGCATTTAAACCTGTAGGTTAGATTCTAGACTTCTTTCTGCACTGTTTGGTTCTAGATGTCAGTATGGCTACACTGTTAAAATTCAGGACACTGTTTCTAATGTGGTGATACTATTCCCACTCTGGGTTACCTTGCTAATCCTTAAAAGACAGACACAATAACAGAACCATCCTGCTCTTTTGGGGTGGGAGCAGTAGACAGTGGAGATCAAATCTCTAAGTTCTGAGATTACAAACTCAGGGTTAACTTAGCTTCGATAGTTGCCAACTGTATGGCCATAGCAGAAAATGATAGACATTTCTGACCCTCAGTTTCCTCACACAAAATGAAGTCAATGGTGGTACATACGCCACGGACCTGCTGTAAATAAGACATAGATCTTATTCACTGTGCATCGATCATACACAGTTTACAAGTGTTTGCCTGTTGATGGTATGTGCCAAAAGTTGGTGATCTTGAGTCACAGCTCTTGCTCAAAGTTCTGGGTCCTGGGTTTGACATCTATGCAACAGTGCTGTATTGTCTACTTTTCTGCTGTGATTGTTTACTTTATTGCTGTGATAAAACACCATGGCCAAGTCAACTAATAGAATAAAGAGTTTATTTGAGCATACGGTTCCAGAGGGTTAGAGCCCATAATAGTGGATTGAATACATAGTGGAAAGGGCAAGAAACTGAAGGTTCATACCATGAACCACAAGTATGAAGAAGAGAAACCTAATTAGAGATGACAAGAGGCTTTAAGATCTCAAGGCCTGTTTCCATTGACATACTCACTCCAGCAAAGCAAGGTCACACCTCCTTACTAAACTATCATCAACCGGGGACCAGGTAT
Source organism: Meriones unguiculatus (assembly GCF_030254825.1). NCBI lineage: Eukaryota > Metazoa > Chordata > Mammalia > Rodentia > Muridae > Meriones > Meriones unguiculatus. The sequence continues at coordinate 39,743,404 of NC_083356.1, read as the reverse complement.
TCAAAAGCCCAATATTATGGGGAACAGCATTCAGATACCACAGGTATCTACTACATTTAATGAAATAGTAGAGGGAAGCATCATTCATAAAACTTAAGATCCCAAGATGTAGGTAGTAATTATCTTTTTAAAATATTTTTACAATTTGAGAAAGCAAAAAATATGTTTTGATCATATTAACACCACAGCTATTCTCATTAACTCCTTTCAAGTCAACCCCATTTTTTAACCCTACAACTTGGTGTTCTTTAAAAAATAATTAATAACCCATCAACTCTAATTTCTGCTGTCTAAACACTTCTGGATGTATACCACCCACTGGAGCATGGTTGACCTACTAGGAGCAATGGTCTTAAAGAAAAATGACTGAGCTCTCCCTCCCACAGAAGCTGCCAATTGTCAATTGCTTCTCTTTAAGGAGTAGAATTTCCTGAGCCCTTCCTTTCCCAGTGCTGGAGTATTAACTGTCTTGATCCAATGCGTATCTTATACAGGCAACCATGGCTGCTGGGAGCTTATGAGTGTAGTGTCCTGCCATGCCCAGAAGACATTGTTTTGTTCCAGCACTTCTTTACTTCTGGCTCTTAAGTCTTTCTGCTCACTCTTCTCTGATGTTGTTCATCTAGTTGCTAACTTAAAAAGTTCCTGGATGCATGGTGTGAGAACCTAGGAGGCTGAAACCAGATGCTGTTCATGCATTACCTCTTCTCCTTAGTTGCCCAACCATATGAACCATTAGGCTATATCAAGGTAACCAGCCTGAAAAAGAGTCAAACTCATTCCAAGACCGAGTTGTACACCAAAATTTTTGTAGTCTTTCCTAGAAGCATGGTGTGGTAGGCATTGTTAAGAAAATCCTATGTCAGCTGAAGGGTCTCTGTGCTGTTGTCAGACCATTGCACCCTTCTGATGATTCTGCACAAAGTACTGGCATGGGCAAGTCTAGTAGTGACTCTTCTTATTGCTCAACCAAATTTCTGATGGGAAGCAACTTAAACAAGCAGGCACATGGGGTAGCCTATCCGGGAGAAGGCAAATGGTGGGAATGGTTTTCATCTGTGACTGCAAAGATTGAGGATGCTTAGTCACATCAGGACACATCAGGAAACAGAAAATGGACAAGAAGTAGCTTTAGGCTATAAACCTCAAGGCCTGTCTCCCACAGACTTAGTCCCACTTCCTTGGATCCACTACTAAAATCTTGCACAAGCTTCTAAGGCAGCATCATTCGCTGGGAACTGAGCATTTTAGTATATGAGCCTCTAGGGCATTTCACATCTACCACAGAACAGTAATTTCATCCTCTGCTTGATTTGATTGGTGGAGATGGTCAAGAAGGGAGCCAGGAAAATAATAAGTCAACTTTTGATTCAATTTATTTCCAAGTTGTGTCAAAGGACTCTTGGGTAGATGTCAGTGGGGAAACATAACAAGGAAATTGTTGCTTTGTGGACTGAAGGGAAGAAGCAAAGACTGTAAAAGTGACATCAGTGTGTGCGCTTGCCAGCAGCAGAAATTCAGAGCAGAAAAAAAATGGTCAGTTCTAAAAAGTTCACTTTCTGAGGCATCATTATCCAAAGAAAGACTAGGAATTTGTTTGGGAAACTTTGGAAACCAAGGTATATATGTGCATGTCTACTCATTTTCACATAACCACACATAAGCAGCCACAGAAGCAAATAATTGAAGCTTTTGTAGTCACAAAATCTTTAATTTTTGACATGGATGAAATGTCATTGACAGAGGAGGAAAGAGAGCAGTAACTATGAAATTTTCTTGCTCAGGATTCTTAGATGTCTCAGAAAGCCTGTTCAGTGCATGCCTATCAGGGCTGTTCACTTTGGTGGCACTCCGAGACCCATCTCAGCTCTGACAACGTAATGGTACAAAGGTAATTTCTGCTCAGCTCTCCCTCTTACACTCAGCTGATGGAGCCTTAGAGAACACTCAAGCCATCCCCACTGCTCCACAATCATTCTCTCCAGCAGGGAAATGATTGGTTCAAGGTCACATGGCCACTTAGATGCAGACATCAGGACATCGGGCCTAGCTTACTCCTCTTTGATCCCTTTCCTCTTGCCTCCCTGCCTATTCTGTATGTTCAAGGAATGGAAACCCATGCACATGTCTGAATATTAAAATTTAATGTTGTGATTTTGGCCTAACCCCAAACTGAATTGAAAAGGTGCATCTGTTGCAAAAAGTTAAATAGTGCATTTCTGGCTTCAATGAGCATGCTTCTGAATAATTTGTGCCCACATATCTATTTGTGGAAGCAGGAATGGTACAGGCAGAAAGCAAGCCAGCTTCATAGAACCCACATCCTAATCTTGTCTTCTTTTCCATCTGCCTTTGAGCCTCATGCTTATACACTAACTACCCCATGTTTCTGAGGGCATCTTTCTATCACCAAAACTGACATTTGTGTGTCCCTACTGAGTTGATAGAATTTTCATAGCAAAATACCATCAAATGAATGATTCAAACAACAGTGTATTTTTTTTTCTATCATAATCCTGGGTAGAAGAAAATCAATATCAAGGTTTGGTTCCATTAGAAAGATCTGGAAGAAATATTTGTTCTGAACTGCAGTCATACCTTGTAATGATCATATCCTTTATATGTCTCACATCCATCATCTTACTATAGTCTATGTTTGGGTCCAAGTTTCCTATTCTAAAAGGAACGCTGATTTTATGAAGTTACGATCCACTTACTAACTTCATTTTTGCTTTCCCAGTTCTGTACTGACTTTGTCACTAACGAGCTCATGTGTGGAAACCCTGAGGGCCATTTCTTTAAGCACTGAGGCAATGGTGAGATCGACATGTCACCAAATGAGCTAGTGAGAAGACAGAGCTTGATTCTCACTGCTCCTCACTACTACTACCACCTGCATTAGGACCGTGTCTGGCTGAGCTCCTGAAATAGCAGAAGTCACACATGTCTTTTAGAGCAAACAGGAGAGTCTTATCATGAAACAAACAGCTAAGACAGTGCAGAGCTTCAATATTTGCTTTTTTTTCTCCTCTGAGTATATTTCAAAGATACAGAGCTATGAAAACCCTACAAAGCCCACATAAATATGCATCATTGGAAATGTCCAGATGAAAGTAGTGTGCAAAAACCTGGGACCACAGGCCCTGTCAATATGCCTCCATGTTTACCTAGTAACAGAATGTTTGGACATAATTTTTAAAATTGTATCTCAAGTAGGCAGGGTGATTTTTTTGCGTATATTACTTTCCTTAAAATAGTAACTATGTATTGTATTTCTTAGGAACATAATGTGTTTGTCCTATCACAAACTGTGATAGGAAAGTCTTGTATGGGACTGAGGGGATAACTCAAAGGTAGACTGATCAGAGATCCTGGGTTCAATCACTAACATTATCAAAATGTTCAATTTCCTGCACTAGAACATACTATAGTATACACGATTTGTTAATGCCATCGCTTCCTTTAGTCCGTGAAAATCTGTCATCACTGGACTTTTGTCTGCTTGCTTTTGCTTTTCATAGAATGTTTGCATCTAGTATGTATCAGTTGTCTTTCCTTTCCCTATGTTGACCTGCAGCCTGTTCAAAACAATCCCTTGATACTAGTAAAGGGAGCTATTCAAAGTACATAAACAGAGCTGAAGTCTTTTTATTCACCTCCACGGTCACTGAATCAGTTACTAACTATTCTAGAAAAAGGTTCTCTTATCAGGATGTACCAAAGTAAGGAAAGGAGATAATAACAGAAGCGCTAGAAGGCAGAACAAAGCCTGCAAGCCCAAACAGGTGTCTAAGGAGGACATATGAGATTGGAGGACTATCTGAACATAATGAAGAATATGGAGCCTCAGAAAGGAAGACCCAGCCTTCAATGTCATGATTATACAGGAATCTGCCCCACAAAAGGGGCTCTAAGATCAAGACCGCCTTCAGGGAGCAACTGCTTTGCCACTCTCTGCCTATACTTCTGTCATTTTAAGCTGTGTGGCACAGGGCTGGGGACAGGTGCCCAGGAGTTTGGTCCTGGAGCTTCAGTTCATTTTATTGTGCCAACGTAAGCTAAATCAGTCACTGTCTCAAGCTGAGCCCTTGGAATCTGTAAAGATTAGATTGTGGATTAGAAAATGTTCCTGATCCTCAGATTCTAGTAAAAGAATGAGCCTCCTAAGATCTCCCTGAGAGAAAAGTAACAATGGAATGAATGAAGAGCTACAGCACAGGCTAAGAGATCCTAAGCACAGAGCAGGGACATGGCCAAACATTATTAAGCATTTTCTCCAGCCTCTGTTATAATCCTATCACTCATGTTTACCCTTCAGCGTCCTGTCAAATTACCTTTCAGCTCAACTGACTAATTCAGTCTGAAAGGGAATGGAAAATCTCCATATCAACAATACATTTTACATTGACGGATGAGGCTGGAGTTGCGGGCAGAGTTAGGCAGCAAAATCTGGCTTTCAACCTAATTACTGCGTATCTGATTTATTTCCCACCTTAATTTTGTTTACTTTGTTTTTATTCAAAATATAACATTGCTCCTTGAGTTGGGAGATTAATGACTTTTTTTCTCTTTTAGCAACAGATCATTTATGGGCCCAGTATATAAATAAGAGGTTAGAATCTATGATGCATTGTTTTTCCTGATCATAATGGATGTCTCCTGGGATTAACTGAGATACAGTTTTTTTCAAGTTAGAGACAATTAATATCCAATTATTCACTGGCTGTTATTTTAGAGTCCTTTGTTTTTAGGTAAATGCAATGATTTCCTTTTACACTGTATTCCTGGAAAACTGTTCATCAACAACATGGAACTGTCAACAGCATCAAGCAGTTGTGTGACTGATTGCATTTTTGAGTGCTTTTTGTGATTTATTTGTTTAACAAATATGCATTTATTGTCTGCTAAAACTATATAAGGTATTAGAGCATTCAGTTTCTTAGGTGGAGCCAGGCCCCATGTCTTAAGAGAAGTACATAAGCAGGAAGAAATTCACTCGCCGGGTTAATTTGTTGGACTGGAGAATTTTCAATTGTTTCTTATTTGTTCATTTATTGATACAATAAATGAGGTTTACAGAAAGGTAAACTGGGGTTTTACAGAAGGTAATAGAGAGTTCGGTTGTCTCCCTTCATTAAGATTGAAACATAGAGATCACCAGTCCCATTCCTGCAAGCAGAGACACAGAACTGAGTTTTCTTCTCTCCACTGCACTTATAAGGGACCACATTCAGGCTCCCTGATGGCAACAGCCCATCATAAATGCACCAGAGTCCTGCCACCCACAAGTGTGACCATGAACAAGCTACAAATGAAGTGCTTATTGTTTAAAAAGAGAATGTAGGACATGGGAGTTCTAGGAAGATTGTTTCCATACAATGTTACCATCTTGTGAAACTCTGAAGAGGATATTTTCCATTAATGAAACAGAGATTGCTTCCATTCTTTAGAGAAAAGTGTGCAACTGGACAGTCTCTGTTAGGAGCAGGGATGTGCCTTCTCAAAGGACACTCCCGTTCCCCCCAGGATTTTGTGACATGAAGTTTGTATGGTAGGATGTTTTCTGTAATTCAGAAAGCAGACTGCATTCTCCCCACCCCCTTTGCAATGTCATACTGACTTCATAGCAGGAGCTGGAACTTTTGAGATTATAACGAATGAAACATGCTAGAGTCAGGATGCACTGAGGCTAGTCTAGGTACCAGGTAGCACTTCAGTCCTGCCCAGAATGAGGCCTGATAACGTCCCACACACAGCTCTTTGGAATACACGCCTAGGTTTCAACCTAGACGAACTGAAATACCACCACATGTGAGAGGCAATCCTGGGAAAATATGCCAGCCCTGTTACTACCCTTCATGGCAAATGTGGTTTCTCACCTCCTTAATCCTTAATGAATATTCCTGGGGCCCTCCCTGTCTGGTATAGGTATGTCTATGTTTGTGTGTACGGCCACTAGCCATTTGTAATGGCATGTGTTACTCTCAATTTGAAACCCACCTTCTCAGGGAACTATGGTCAAATTCTGCATGTGCCTTGCTTTTCTTGACAATAAAGAAAATATGCATCTCATCTGTACTTGTTCCTGGAAGATACTTAGAATTGCCCATTTCCTTCTGATTGGACATCAGCCAACCTTAGCACATGTCTCCATTTAACTGTATCTTCTAAACAAGTCAGTGTGGGGTTATTGGAAGGACGCATGGGTGAGGGGTTCTTGCAGGCCCATGGGTAACTCAGTAAGAGCTGTGTCACTGAAAAGCTCCATGTAGGCAATGGTGACAACTCACAGGACTATCTCTTGAGTCCCCACTCCATCAACTTCCCATTCTCTTTAACTATAGCTCCGCCTACACAGTGGGAACAGGATAGTGTTGGCTAGCTTCTCTGGTGAGGAGCTGATGACTCCAGTTCTCTGTCGTACAACAGAAAGTGAATTGGGCTGATGACATAGTGTTTTGAGAATATTTTGCTTATGATCACAACATCTCTAATTTCATTGGTCATGTTCTGCCTAGAGGATGAAACTCTTTGCCACCAAACATTGTTCATGTTCTTGTATCCACCATCTTTCTAAACCTGCAATTCTCAACCTCTGGGGTGTGAACACTGGAAAGTACATATTTCATATGTTTTTAGCAACTGAAATACCAGTCAGCAGCAAAATTATAATTCTGAACTACAAACAAAAATTTGGGGGCTCCCAAGACCAAACAGTTCAACATGGTTCTTCCAGGAACCACGTTCAGATTTTTGATTTACTGCACTCTGAGCATTTCCCTTCATTCTGTGACTTGGTCTGTCTCTTCTAATCTGCCAAAATTGACAGTGCCCTTTGATGTAGACAATCAAATAGTGGTTTTATTAGGATTCCAAGATTTTGCTTGGCAAGGCACCCTGGGTAAAATGCCTACAGAGTTGAGCAGCTAACTGTAAGCCATGTCTTTGCACAAGGCCTTGATCCCAAGTCCCAGGGAAAGAGACAAAACTGATTCCAAGCATCCTACTACCTTAACAGACCCCATGGCTTCTTGGTACTGTCTCTTGAAGCACATAGTTAGAATGAAAATGAGAAAGTGGGATTTCTTCTGTTGTTATTTCCTTGGGTAATTTAAGGACAGATGTGGTAAAGGGTTAAATACTGACCAGAGATTAATGACCTCTCCTTGTCCAGGGTAACTTGGCTCTAGGAAGCAGTATTGCAGCTCTTCTCTTTATCAAATATTGTGGACATTTTTCTCCCATCCCTAGTTAGAAACAGAGCTCTTCTCTGACACACTCAGTCATCTCGTTTCCGGGATTTGAAACAGAATTAATAAGCTTGAGCAAGCACTGGGGCTATGCTAAGTATTCTTAATGATACAATTAACTGCTCTTTCCTTCAGGGAATGGGTGGTTCCTTATTCCCTTGGTCTCTCCTAAAGACAGACCCTATATCTCCTATTTTGCCTCAAATAAGCTCTTCTTAGTGCCGGGAGGCCCAAGCCTCTACCTGGCACAGCTGTTGCCAAGACCCCTCTAGCCATATGGAGAAGGATTGAAGATTCTTGCCCACTCTATGAGAGAGGAAATGGATGGCCCTTAGCCCATCTCCTTAGCATGATGGGAAATCTTCGAAAGACATAGAAGTTAGTAAGAATTCAGTTCAGGTGGTGTTCCAGGAAATGAATTATGCATGCTCCCACCTGTGATTAATTAATTTCATCCTTATCACAGTCCCATGAAGTAGATAGTATTGTACCCATTGTACAGATGAAAAGTGAGTACCCACTAATTATGTTGTCAAAGGACACTCCCCTAGTGACCAAAATATTGAGAAATCGCCTCAAGTTTGTTCCACTTTCAAATCACTGATGCTCATCTCACATCACACGCACTCTCCATGGACGCTATGGCAGACCTGCTTCATGGTAAGGCTTATCCCATCAGGTTGTGTTTTCAGCCTCACACTAAGCCCTGCTTGCGCTGGAAACATTCTCTTTGCTTAGAACTTTGCCCTTTGTAGAACAGCCCATACTGCTGTTTTTGTTTTTTTTTTTGTTGTTGTTGTTTTTGTTTTTTTTCCTGTTGTTGAGTCTTCACAGTAGCACTGAGCACAGTTGCAAATGACTATAATCCCAGTGAGTTGCATACTGAGGCAGGAGGATTAAGAAGGTCAGACATTCACAGCTACCTGGGGATACATCGTGAGATCCTGTCATCTTGGGTTCATTGGTGGCTGGATTCCTAGGGCAAACTAAAGGCAGGCTGAGTTAATGATGAGGAGACATGCCTTGGGCTGATATGTATTGGAATAAAAATCAGCTCTGTTGTTTGTTAACCTCTTGTTGGGACATTTCTGAATTTCTGAATTGGGAATAATGAATTGGGAACTCATTTCTGAATTGGGAATAATGATATTAGGTGAAATGGTTGCTACCTCCTAGAATTCCTGTTTACTCCTTTACATCTCCAGCTATGTAAGCAGTCAACAATGCCAAAGAGTCTTATGTGACCTATCATGGTGTTTTCAAGATGTTGAAGATGGAGGTCTATGCAGCATCCTTGTAAGGTCATTACCGTGCATCTTATGCTATGAGTTCATCTTACTCTGCATCCTGGTGCACTTAACTAAGCTCTTCATTTATTATTAGATGTGTGTATTTCGTGTATTCTTAGATGTGAGGGTGTGTGTGTGGAAGGTTGTGTCCACACAAATCAGAAGTTGACTTTTGGGAGTTTGTTTTCTCATCCTACCATGTTGAGGCTGATGTCTATTTTTTCTGGTCACTCTGTCCTCCAAGCTAGGTGGTGATCTCTTCTTCTGTCTCTCCTCCATCTCACTGTGAGAACACTAGATTGCAGATGCATGCCACCTCATCCTCCTTCTTATTTGTTTATTTTTATTGTAGGCTCTGGGTCTCATCTAAGGTTGTCATGCTCATCAGGTAAGAGCTTTCATTCATTAAGCCATTGCCCTGTTCCAGACTGTACATTCTTTTTTTAAAAAAATATTTTGTTTATTTATTTATTTATTTAATTACACTTTATTCACTTTATGTCCCCCCACGAGTCCCCCATCCTCCCCTCCCAGTCCAGAAAATTTGAACACAGGGGTCTTCCCAGAGACTCATATTCCAACCAAGTACCAGGCATGGAGATAACCTAGAACCCTTGCACAGATGTAGCTCATGGCAGTTTAGTGTCCAAGTGGGTTACATAGTAATGGGAAGAGGGACTAACTCTGACATAATCTGATTGGTCTGCTCTTTGACCACCTCCCCCTGAAGGTGGAGCAGCCTTACCAGGCCACAGAACATGACAATGCAGCCACTCCTGATGTGATCTGTCAGCTCTTGGGCTTGACCACTGGGTAATTTCCCACAAAGTACAGAATGGGCAGAGGCGGTTTAGCTGCAAGGCAGGGAAGAGTAATGAGGCAGGAGTCCAGGACACCCAGCTTTGTAGGGGCCCACAGAGATCTGTCCTCTGTTCAACTCCCAAACCTCTGACCTCCATTGACGACACAGGAGCCATCAACTGGCTTATCTTTGCTCACTATGCTTCAGGTCTCACAGTGAGCTTTTCAGTGCTGGGGTTCAACACTCACCATATTCATTGATGGTGAGTGTATCACTGGGTTTGGAAGGTTCACTTTTTGCATGAGTTCTGTAGCTGCAGCTGTAGCTGCCAGGTTTGGAGAGCGGAAGGAAAGCTTTTTCCTTGTCCTGGGCTTCGATTGCTTTCAGAAAACCATCTTCTCCTTCCCTCTTCAGCAGGAAGGTTACACCCTCGGTCCAGCCTGGCACAACAGGTATGTGCCCAAGGGAGGTGTGATCCAGGATAATGGGTAAGCCAGGGCGGGGGCAAAGGCTCTGTGGATGTGAGAGGGCCGTGTCAGTGAGTGCCTTTGACTCACTCCCAGAGACAGCCAGAGTATAAACTTCTGACTCAGAAAATACAGAAGAGGCAAGAGCAATGAGGTGGGGGTGGGGGGTAGGGTGGGTAGAGCAAGAGAAGGGTGCAGAACATGACTCAGTGCCAAGCCTGCCTGTCTCAGCACCCTGTGGGACTCACGATTCACAAACCTCTGGGGACAGCATAAACATCCCCACTTGACAGATGAGCTAACGGAGGCTAAGAGACTCACTGTTACATGGATGGAGGCTCCTCCATCTACTTCCCCACCCTGCCTCCTGACCTCATTATGACCCTGTTACCTCCACAAGATGGCTTAGCACTGTCCACTTATACAGCTCTGTCAGGTTAGCAGCAGGGGCATCCACGCTATATGGGCAGCAACAGAGGTCCCTGTTGTCACTTGTAACTGCTCCCAGTGGAAGCAGTGGTGATGTGATGTGACTTATTTGTCAAGACGGACTTCCTTCAGGAACCACCCATTCATGATCAGCTGGAAGGCCCTGGCAGGCTTCCGAGCCTCACATGTCATTGTCAGGTTTGCCCAGGGTTCCAGCAGGGACTGAGGATCTGCCCATAGGGTAGGTTGGCTGCTACTATCTGGAGTGCAAAGGAGCCAGGATTAGCTTGCTGTTGTTAGGAAAAGGGTTCCCCTCAACTCATAGTCCATGGTTCCCAGGCCTTATCGACGAATTTACAGATGTGTGTAGCAGTGGCTGGGTCCAGAGTGAAACCTGCAGAGACAGAGTCTGTGGGTCTCCATTCATACCACACCAGCCCCAGAGGTTCTAGGCCCCAGGACATCTCACCCTACAGGAGTAGCACAGCCAGCAGAGACATGTCGGGGTCCTCAGTCCACTGGAGTAGCTGCAGGGAGCATCTGCTGTCGCAAATTAATGTCACCCACTGCCCTTGTACTTTGGTTGCTCTTCCTGGAAGGTATAGGCAGAGAGAGAGAGAGAGAGAGAGAGAGAGAGAGAGAGAGAGAGAGAGAGGCTGCTTGGCATGGGGACAGTGAGGATTCAGCAATAATGCTAATCAACAACATGTACTTATCAAGCCAAACTGATAATAACTGTCCAATCTTTTCTTCCTCAGCTTAAAAACACAATAAAACAGTACTTAAGATTCAAGAAAAAGACCATATTTCCTTAATATATGAGTGCTTTATTCTAGGCCAGCCTGGGCTGATAGCGAGCCAGAGCCTATTTAAAAAGTAAAAATAAAAACAAACAAAGGCACAAATCAAACCCAGAAATACATACAGCTGCTTTGGTATCCTAGAATTGTCCTCCATCATTTACATTATTATCTATGTGTTTAGGAGTGACAGGCATCCTGTTCAATCCTCTCACATGCCCAGGCTCCTTGAATGTGGATTTCTTTTTCTTTGGAAACACCCAGCAGAGGGTATCTGTATTTCCTTTCATTTTCCCAACCTCCAGCTGCTTTTCTAAGAAAGAAAGAATACGTTATCTCATAGGTGACAGGGGAGTTTGACTTCCACAATTTCTCAAACTGTCGACAAACTAGGGCCTATAAAGTCAACAAAGATTGAGAACTCAATGTATTAAAATTCATAAAATAAACATCAATTTTCAAAACCTTTTGACTTCTTGCACAGGTATGTATATGTGAGATCTCGTGTATGTGTTAGGTCACAAACATAAAATATTTATTGTGGTTCTTTGCCAATACTTCAAAACTTCTGCATTAGTTGATGTCCATTGACTGAAAGCTTCACCACCACTGCCCCTGGAGCATGTTTCCTCAAGAGAGCACCTGGTTTCTCTGGTCCTTCTTAGGGTCCCCCTCTAATGGGCTGGAACCAGGAAGGATGTTCAACATACAGCATACTGAGGAATGAGGCCTTGCCTGGCATGTTGGCTACAAAGACTCCTGTCCTGACAAAAGCCAGGCATGGGAATGAGCCAGAATTGAGATGCAACCCTCAGCACATGGGGTGTGCTAAGTCACTGCCCCATGGCGGTCACTCTCACCCAAAGGATGAATCCTCCTTTTTAACTTTCAAAGGTTCCAGAGAGGCTGGCAGTCCTTGCTGCTCTGTAGACTTCACTAGGGAGGAGGGGGAAGCAAACACATGAGAAGGAACTCATGTAAGGCCTAATCCTTGTCAGTGGACCCTTACGTCCTCCAGCAAATCCTCCTCCATAAGAAAATGACAGTGTATCTCCTAGTCTGCCATGACTTCTATTCAGTGGGCTCTCAGCTGAGAAGAAAATGACAAGGCAGCTGTCATTACAACCCTTAGAAACTGCAACCCCCATGGGCACAACGGATGAGCGCTTCACTGTGTACTCCCTACTCCTTCCAGAAATCTTTTGGTAAATCAGTATGTTTCTTCCAAGTGACGAGATCTAATGGACAACATAGACTGGGCACTGGATTCACGCACACCCTGTGCAGCGGGGTTTTCTGAGCTGAGCTAAATTTCCTCTCATGTTTGAGACTGGTGCCTTGAGGCAGGGCTGAAGCCTCTGCCTTTTGCAATGTTTATTTCTGATTACTTTTTTTCCTTTTCATGATTTTAAAGCGATTTAGTTCTTCCTCTCTGGTTTGCAGTGTCTCTTCTCAGGTTCTTCTGTCCGCTCTCTAGAATTATCAAGTATGAAATACACCATACTTATGTTACTCTGTCCTTTTCTCATGAGGACCACAACGTTCTCTAGAACAGCCATAGAAAAACAAACAAAATTGGAAATGAAAGAAAAATGATGAACTCTTTCTGCATAGTGTCCATTTCTCTTTCTATTTTACATAGAAAACTTACTATGTAAAGGAACCAGACTTATAATCTGTGTGCAAGCATATACCAGGTGATCCCACCTGTAAAGAAAGGCAAATCAGAAATCATATTTCTGCAACATCATTCTACAATAAGTGGAAGAACCAGCCTGTTCTTCCTTGTGGAGGAAGTGCACAGGGCTCAAGTTAGAACAGACTGATGCCTCTTTCTATCGCTTCCAAAAGAGTCTAAGAAAGAGCTACTCAGTGAGCAAGGAAGCCACGACTAATCAGAGAAAGACACACACAATCAGACCAGTGCCAATAGCTGGCATTACTTTCCTGAGGATGGCTTATCAACTTACCACACACCTGGGAGCTTAAAAAAGCAGAAAGATTTTCCTCAGAGTTCTAGAAGTCCTAACTATGAAATTAAGAACTTGGGAAGGTTTTGGTTTGTCCTTCTGTTTTCTGAGGGCCTGGGGGACATTGGGAATCCTTGACAGTGCTGAAATCATCTGTTCTTCAGAGCGTTTATGTGTACTCACTTAAACTTGCAAATTCTCTTTGGAAGAGATGCTATTGACATCCCCACTAGTCAGTAAAATGAGCCAATACTACAGAGAAGTAAATGTGGTTTTTAGGGACCAAAAGTCCCATGCAGATAGTGAAGGTCAGTACAACCATCTAAGCTTTGATTTCCACATGCCCTGCCCAGCCAGAGGCTCGATGCTCCAGTTTCTAATTGTAGTCCCTTTAGGGAAGAAAATCTATGGGTTGACAAGAGAAATCAGTGCTGATCCCAAACATTCAGTTTATTGTCTAAACCATGGGCCCTACATCAACAGAAGACACAGTTGTCTACAGTACCTAGGATCTTACTCTTCATGTTCCCTCAAGACCTTCCCCCTTGGGAAACTTCCTAGGTCACGGTATATGTGACTGGCTTCATTCTCCCATCATGACCCTACTTAAGTGAATGTGTTCTGAATGATTCCATCCTTGGGACAAGAGGAATAGCACATTTCCTCATGTTTGCTGGTTTCCTTCTTCCTGTTTTCTAGGTTTCTCAGGCTTTTCATTGACCTTCAGACACTTTCCAGAATTCATTGACAACTCAGCCTTTCTTTCTGCCACTTAAACCACATAGATACCTAATCTTAAATGAAATACAACCCTCTTTTGAGCCACACTTCTCAACATTAAGCACCTAGGCATTCTTGCAGGCATGTATTGGGGGAGAGTTCATGCTTCAGCAGGGATTCTCTTATCCCCCTGAGAAGTAGCTTGGTAATGTTAGCAGTAAATCAAAAGCCAAGAGGGAAGTCTATGGCTAAGAGATAATAACCACTTCCTACTTCTTTGATGGTTAATAGGCAGCTTCCTTTTGATTTTCTTGACTTGTACCTCCTGCCTTATCATCTGTTCTTTAACTTGTACACACATAAACACAAGTCCTTATATGTACTCAAGGGAGTTCCAATACACTCCCGTGTAATTCTGATGCCTTTCAAGGGTCAGTGCATGTGTGATTTCTGGCTCACAGCCCTGCCTTCACATCATCTCTTAATTTTCAATTTTGCCTCTATTTTCTATAATGAAGTACATCATTATGAGAATGTTTTAACACTTTATTTAATAAAATATTGGGGTGAGCACACATCCTGGCATCCCTGCTGAGTCAGTACAGTATCAGCTATTGTGCTCCCTAATTTCCTTCTCCATCCCCAAATGCAGGAAAATTTACAGCCTTATTATATGCCAGTTTCCCAGCCTAGTGTTATTTACTGGGAGCTAGTCCTTCCCTATAGTCATTTTCTTTGGTTTCTCCTTTCCTCTAATCTCAAAATCTTATCCAAAGAGATTAAGTAATTTTGGCTTTGAAACCGAGAAATGGAATGAATATGTTTTAAAAACCAGGTTAGTGCATTTCCAGAAACCTTTTTCTCCCTTAAGTTTATCCTTTTATATTATGGTTTGAAGCTTCTTTTTCTGGACTAACTAACCCAAGGCTTGTCCTAAATTAATTAGTTACATATTATGTATACTGAGTGTTGAACTGAACACAGAGACTGAAACAAGCTCAGAGTGCATTCTGCCACTGAGACATATACCCTGCCCAGACAAGCCCTGAATTTGCTGTTTTCCTGCTTCAGACTCCCAAGGAGCTGGGATCAGGACTGTGCCATAAGCTCTGGCTATATTCACTTTTAGAAAGGCAGAGACATTGGGAAAAACATTTAAGTTCCCCTACCATAAATCTCTTTACTTCAACACCTGCTGGTAGAAGCAGAAGATGGTAATGAAAAAAGACACATTATTTTCTACGGTCTAGAGTAGACCCTAGAGGCCCTGGGGCTCCTCATTCTTGTCAGAGAAAGCATAAGAGGCATGATCTCAGCGAGTCACCAGGTACTGGCCCTCCCATTGTACATTTTCTTCATGTTCCTCAACATTAGGCCATTGCTGAGCCAGGTGACTGTCCCAGTGCTAAGGCCCCATCCAAATGCTTATCAAACACTGATAACGGATAAGGATGGAGTTCAAAAGTCCTGCCATAAAACTTCAGAAGAAATTCACACACGTAAGTTTGGCATCTGTTTGGAACACCTGACACTAAGGTGACACTTGCAACCCATCCCCCAACAGCTGTTAGCATCAGCCTTTCTGTGAAGCCTGTTGGGTAATTTATGCTTCTTTTCTGCTACTCTGCCCTCTCTACCCACAGCAGATTCTCCATTTTAAAAACATGGTAATTGTGCTGGAGGAGTCTAGCTCATCTATCACCACCTTCCAGACTCAGCAGGTTTTAAGGAGATCAGCAGCCAAGAGCTCACAGAATATGGGGTCCTGGGAGGCAGTCTCTGGCTCACATATCCTAGCACAGAGGAAGTCAGGTTACTGACACTCTTCCTCAAATGTACTTCCTATTTTCATTAAAGTGATAGGTAAACTTGGTTTAAAGAGTCAGATAACCCCAAAGCTTATTCAAACAAACAAAAATGTTGTTTTCTGTACCCCTCCATTCCATAAGCTCTCAGAAAGAGCCATTAAAAACCTCATAGTCTTTTTCTCTTGTGTCATCGCCTTATATCTAAACACTACTGTTTTTATTTACCTATTTTGAATGTTTTCTCTGTACTATAGGATCTGAGGGATGGGTTCACTTTCTTGCTCAATTGCCAGCACAAACGTGTAAAATTCTGTTTTCCCTTGCTTCTGTTCTCCTATTTATCTAATTATAGAGCACTTTCCAGAGTTTAATTAATCAAACATGCAAACTCACATTTACATATTTATATATTTAAATGCCCACATGTAAATATATATAGTAATGTGTCCCTTGACGGAGACCCATTCTGAGAAAGGCATCACTAGATAGCTGCATAGTGCAGACATCACAAAGTGCCTGTTACATATACCGGGTTATACTCTGACAGCGTGATGTCTAGACTACAATCCTATGCCCTACAGTCCTGTGCTGAATACTGTAAGCAACTTTAAACCAAACTAAATGGAATTTACATATATCAACATATCTAAACATGGAAAATGGGCATTAACAGCAGCAAGTTGAGTAAATTTTTCAAGTTCATTGTAACTTTATGGGACCACTGTCCTCTATGGGATGTTATTGACTGAAACATTGGTGTAGCACTAGAGAGGACATTGCTGTTCCACATTTTTTCTTTCACAGATTTCTACCTTTGCTGACGTTAATAATTGCCCTTTCTTATTTGTTTCCTTTGCTGTGTGTCTTTGTAAACAATTGTTAGTCCATCTTTTCATGTCATCTTATTTAAGACATGAAAGGGTCTTTCATGTTTATTTTAGTGAAGAAGATTGTTTCTTGGCCTTGGGGACACAGCATCCATTTTTCCCTTTATCCCTATTCTAGGGTGATACTTTCTGCTGTAACTCTTGGATCTTTTTGTGTGCTCCTCTCTCTGGTTGTGTCCATGTGGGTATGTGCATGTGAGCGTGTGCATGTCCATGTGTATGTGTACATGTATGTGTGTGTTTTAATGCCACAGCATGTGTGTAGAGGTATGAAGACAACATTGGGTGTCGTTCCTTGTCTTCCACCTTGATTGAGACAAGTTCAGTTGTTCACTGCCACTATGTTTGACAAACTACTTGGCCTGCAAGCTTCCACAGAGCCACCCATCCCTACATCCCATCTCTTTTTAGGAACGCTGACATTATAGAAGAATGCTACCTGCATTCTGCATTATCTGCGTTCTGGGTTTTGGAACACAAGTTCTCCTCACTGTGGAACAGATGCTTTTACACACCAAGCCATCTCCCCAGCCTTCTTGGCTCGTTAGTATATTTTCTTTTGTTCAGAACTTGCAATTCAAGTTGTTACACACACACACACACACACACACACACACACACACACAAACACATAAATAAAAGAACATGGGATCTGCATTTTTCGCATGACGTGTATCTAAAAGCATATTTGATGTGCATTCTTGTGGCCTGAATGCTTCTTTTAGCCCCCATACATACTTGCAAGTTAACTCCTAACTGCCAGTGGGGTAATGACAGGATCTAGGGCCTCTGGGGGGTCTTTAACTAAGGGACTCCAGAAAACAGACTTGCCTTTTCCACTCTATGAGGACATGACTAGAAGTTTTAGGTATAAACCAGATAGTGGGGCCTCCAGTAGAAACTGACTCTACTGGACCCTTGACCTTGGCCTTCCACCTTCTAGTGTAGACCAAAGAAAGACAAGTTACTGGGTATATTTGAACCATTCTGTATATGGTGTTCTGTGATGGCACAAACAGTGTAAGAGCTGTGTACCCACCCTGGCTTAGCCTTACACACTGCGTAAAACATGAGGAATCAGTTGCTGCTCTCAGCAGTGTGCAAGGCGTGATTTCTAGCCAATCTCTTCTTAACAATGGGTACACAGAACCTTTTGATTCTGGATCCTCTGTACAGAAACTGCTCTCACTTTTTTTCAGGAAATTTGTGCTAATTTATGTTTCCTTAATTTGATCGTTTTCAGTGTTAAAATTCTATTTGTTAATAATTTATTAAGTATTAAATGTTAGTCACATGGTTATTTTCCTCTGGAAACTGATATATTCCATTCTGGGAACATCTTTAATTTTTTTTTAAAGACTTTTCTCTCTCTCTCTTTCTGTGTGTGTATGAGTGAGTGTGTGTGAATGCTTAACTATTCTAGCACCTCGCCAGTCCCAACTTTTTAAATTTTTATTTCTTTTCAAAAATGTTCTCATTCTAGAATTGATGCTACTGCTATTTTGGAAAAATGGAAGCTCAAATTTTATTTTCTTAAGCCTGTTTTTCTGTCCTGTTTTTTTTTTCTTTTTTCTTTTGGATTATTTTGTATTTGTTCTTATCTTTTTTTCCCTACATATTAGAAATTACCTTAATTTACCTTAAGACATTTGAATATGTTTAAAGTCATTCTTTCTGGGCATATCTTTTTGAGTTCCAGGAAACTTTTACGGTTCTAGGATATGTTTTTGCTTCTTGTTTACATGATGGGTATTGATACAAATATTTTATGCAAGCTCATAATTTTTCATTTAACTGCTTAAGTTATAGGCTTCTCTAAGCTGTTGAATCATGGATGGAAGTCCCGTATTTAAGGTGACCACAGACACATGTTAAGAGGGTTACCTACAAACCTGACTGGAAGCCTGAGTGCATACATCAGACTCCTCAGCTGTGGATTCCATGGTTTGTTTTTTTTTGTTGTTTTGTTTTTTGTTTTTGATACAAAATATTTAATTTTTTTTGTCTTTTTTTTTATTTTTTTTTATCAGTTACATTTTATTAACTCTGTATCCCAGCCGTGTCCCGATCCCTCATTCCCTCCCAGTCCCTCCCTCCCTCCCTCCCTCATCTCCACCGTGCCCTTTTCCAAGTCCACTGATGGGGGGGGGGACCTCCTCCCCATTCATCTGATCCTGTTTTATCAGGTATCTTCAGGACTGGCTGCAAAGCCCTCCTCTGTGGCCTAACAGGACTGCTCCTCCCTTCGGGGGTGGAGAGACCAAAGAGCCAGTCATCAAGTTCCTGTTAGAAATAGTCCCTGTTCCCCTCACTTTGGGAAACCAATTGGTTACTGAGCTACCACAGGCTACATCTGAGTGGAGGTTCTAGGTTATGTCCATACATGGTCCTTGGTTGAATGTCAGTCTCAGAAAAGACCCTGTGCCCAGATATATTTGGTCCTTGTGGAGCTCCTATCCTTTCCCCATCAGACTAACTCCCGTTCTTTCTTATGATTCCCTGTACTCTGCCAAAGGTTTGGTCATGAGTCTTTGCTTTGAAAACACTGCTAGTTAGAGTCTTTCAGATGCGCTCAGTAGACTCCTGTCATACGTTCAATGCACATCCCATCTGTCTTTCTAAATGAGGATTGATCATCTTACCCCATGTCCGCTCAACAACAGATCATCTGGAGGTATCTCCATTCCTGATCTCAAGCTGTACTACAGGGCAACAGTAATAAAAACTGCATGGTACTGGCATAGAAACAGAAAGGAGGATCAATGGAACCGCATAGAAGACCCAGAAATAAATCCACACACCTATGAATACTCGATATTCGACAAAGAAGCCAATTCCATTCAATGGGAAAAAGACAGCATCTTCAACAAATGGTGCTGGACCAACTGGATGTCTACATGCAGAAAAATGAAAATAGATCCATATTTATCACCCTGCACAAAACTAAAGTCAAAGTGGATCAAGGACCTCAACATAAAACCAGATACCCTAAATCAATTGGAAAAAAAAGTGGGGAACAGCCTAGAACTCATTGGCACAGGAGACAACTTCCTGAATAGAACACCAACAGCACAGGCTCTAAGAGCAACAATCAATAAATGGGACCTCATGAAACTGAAAAGTTTCTGTAAAGCAAAGGATACCGTCATCAAAACAAAACGACTGCCTACAAATTGGGAAAGAATCTTCACTAACCCTTTATCTGACAGAGGACTAATATCCAGTATATACAAAGAACTAAAGAAGCTGAAAAGCAGCAATCCAAGTAATCCAATTAAACAATGGGGAACAGAGCTAAACAGAGAATTCTCGACAGAGGAATATCGAATGGCAGAAAAACACTTAAAGAAATGCTCATCCTCATTAGCCATCAGGGAAATGCAAATCAAAACGACCCTGAGATATCACCTTACACCCATCAGAATGGCCAAGATGAAAAACTCAAGCGATAACACATGCTGGAGAGGTTGTGGAGAAAGGGGAACCCTGCTCCACTGCTGGTGGGAATGTAAACTGGTACAACCACTCTGGAAAGCTATCTGGCGCTTTCTAAGACAAATAGGAATAGTGCTTCCTACAGACCCAGCTATACCACTGCTAGGTATATACCCAAAGTTCGTTCAAGTACACAAAAAGGAAACTTGCTCAACCATGTTTATAGCAGCTCTATTTGTAATAGCCAGAACCTGGAAACAACCCAGATGTCCATCAACGGTGGAATGGGTACAGAAATTGTGGTATTTTTATACAATGGAATACTACTCAGCAATCAAAAAGGAGGAAATCATGAAATTTGCAGGCAAATGGTGGGATCTAGAAAAGATCATTCTGAGTGAAATATCCCAGAAGGAGAAAGACAAACATGGGATATACTCACTTATATAGACCTATAAGATATGATAAACATAATGAAATCTATACACCTAAAAAAGGATTCCATGGTTTTATCTCTAGGAAACTGCTAATATTTTCTTTCGTTTTTCATTGTGTGGGACTTTTGTGGTTTCCCTGAAAGCAAACAGCAAATCAAAACTAGGGGTAAGACATTTCTTAGAAATCAACAGTGTTATGGGGAGAGGGAGTGAGGGCCTGATAAAGTAAGACTGCCATGCAAGATACCCTAGTAGAATCTGCAAGGACTTTTGTACATCAGTACCCACTACTGGGCCAGGAGAGTGGCTAGCCTCTTTCTAACCAGCTTGGGCAATTATTAGCCAATGATAAATCCAATAACCTTCGAGTGTGATATCTCCAGAAGAGTGTGATGTTGGGCCACTGGGTTTCCATAGTTGAGCCAAAGTCTTGAAGGATCTGAAACACAGCTATACAAATGTACAGCCAGGTATTCCTTGAAGGAAGATCTGGCTTCTGGTTGTATACTGTTGAACCAGCAAGAATCTCCAAGAAGCCTTCTTCATTCTTGCTTTCTGAGGATTTGAAATTGTTCTGAGAATTAGATAGGAAGGAAACCGTCTCAAAATCATCAGCAGATTTTCCCATTCAATTACTTATGGGATGGATGTTCCATTTTTAGCTGTGTCTACTGATATACAAAGCAAAACCCCTTTAATTGGCCCCTTCCAAAGAATCAGCCATCAGGGTATGATTTATTCCTAAGCAAAGCTGGAGCTTAATCCTGTTTTCTTTTCTTTTCTTTTTTTTTTTTTTTTTTTTTTGGTCTCATCTTGTTTTGCCTTGCCTTGCCTTGTCTTTGCTTTGCTTTGCTAGGGAACCTATATGTGGGATACAGTAAACTGAAAAAAAGTTTTCAACCCAAGTCTCTCCAGATGTACCCTCTCCATTGTGTCTATCAGCTAGTCAGATGGGATTTCAGATTCCATGGAGCCCTTTTAGTAGAATAAAGTCAACCCAGAGCCATGCTGGACATAACAGTTGATAACCTGTTCTCTGCCCTTACTCTTCAGATCCATTGACATTCCCCTGCATATCAACACAATTTCCAATGATTTACCTGCATATTTTGGTGAGACTGTCATGTTGTTAGAGCCTTTCTTGCCTGGTACATGATGTGAGATGACATCTGTAAAGGTGGCAATAACCAGTGACTTCCATGTATGGAATGTAAGCATCCCAGCTACTTCATCTTTCAGCTAGAGCAGTTCCAAGGCATGTTTTGTGTACAGAGAAGCTCTGATTGAACACTGTGATATCTGACTGAATAATACACTTTTTTATTGTCTAGGTTTCTTCCAGCTGTATCACCTTGTCATTCTTCCAAGGTTTCTGCTAAAATAAGCTACATGCTCTAAGTCCTCTTCTGAAAACTTTCTTCTGTGAACTTTTAACTTAGAAAATGGGACTAATATGACAGGGTGTTAAATGAATCTGTTTAGATTCCTGTAGTATGCACATCAGAGGAATGCTTTTAAGGGATCTGGCCATTCTCATAGGAAAACAGTTGTGAAATCAAAGTTCTATTTGTAGCAATAAAGACAGTCTATCTTCCTTTGGAATACCTCTCTTAGAATAAATAATGATGCAGAGAAGCATCTAGTTGACTCCTTGGAGCTTCCAATGGGAGTCAGCAAAGATTTTCAATACAGAACCAGGTGGGAAATAGTTCAGACGTTAATGGGCCAGGTGATCTGTTAAGCAACTCAATTCTCCTACTGTTGTGTGAAATCAAGCATTGATAATGTACAAAGCACTGATTCTGATTACATTGCAATAAGATTTATTGACAAAGAGTGGTGGATTTGGCTTGGCATTGTGGTTTCCTCCATTGCTCTTATATCTGAACTGCCTTCCTCTCTTTAAGCAAGGATTCAGCTTACATTTATTTTTTTTTCACACGCTTCTCCCTTTTCTTCCCATCTGCATCATCTCCCTCCTTCCTATCCACTGGTGTTTTCTAGTTGTACTGAAGAGCATAGGCCAAGGTTTGTTTTTTTTTTCCTGTGCTGATTCTGTGTTTCGATGTTTCAGTGTGCTGCCATCCATGCTCTAGTCTCCTTGCATACCCTTCTGTGTTGGTGATAGCATCTTATTATTCCTGAATTTGCATATTTCTTCGAGAGGAGACTCTGAGTCTTATCAAACTAGCACCAATGCAGAAATTTTTTTAAGTGGACATTAATTGGCTTCATAATTGAATTTTAAATATGAGCCTGGAGCACTTTTTCCCAAAAATCTGTTAGCAATTGTGCTGCACCGGAGTTCTCTTCTGTAAGGGCATGGTGACATATGTGCCAGTTTTTCTGGTAATGTTTAGGTTCATATGTGCCCCCTTTAACTCTCATTAGTGTCCTGGAATTTGCAATAGATTACATGGCCACCTTCTTAGTGACACCCCAGTAAGATATTTATAACTTCTTGGTCACTTTCAAAGACTGTGACCTACTCTTCTTGACTTAAAAATCCTGGCCTCTTACTTTATCTCTGCAACCAGATGGTGAGACTCTGAAGGGAGGTCCATGTGTACCTCCGAATGCCCTACTCATTCTTCCCTGGTTTTCAGCATGTTCCCCATGCTTAAAGAGATAGAAGACATAGAAAAAGTTAGTCTTTACATGCTGTTCAAGGTTGTTTCTCATGACACATTTTGTTGTTGTTGTTATTCTGGCCTGCAGTTTTCAGGTTCAGACACAAGCATTGGAATTCTTGTAAGGTATATTTGGTTATATATTGGGGGTCACCTTTCTGAGAGGATTCTTGTTGATGCTTCATTTTCTTTCTCCTTCTGTCACCACTGGGGGCTGGCCAAAACCCAAACTCTTATTTAAAGAATCCTCAAGTCCAGTGTGTGCTCTTTACGGGAAATAACAGGAAGGTAGTACAATACAATAGAAGACAACACAACACAATACACTAACTGATCTACTATTATAATAGCTCTGCCTAAGAAAGTCATTAATTACTGCTAACCAATGCCAGGCTCTTGCCTTGTCTTCTATTTTCTGCTTCCTAGTTCTCCATTCCAGACATTCCAACAACCATGGTTTCTATCAGGTCAGTATTGATGACGGTTATAAATCCCTAATTAGTAGAGGAGAATGGTGTTGATGGTGGAACACTCTGTTTTGTGTAACTTTAGCACACAGGAAGTAGGTTAGTGGCTGAAAGTTGACCACTCTCCCTCATTTTCAAGATATTAATAAGAAACAGTTTTCCTTTAAACTCTCTTCTCCTAAGAGATAAATTCCATTTCTTGTACATATACTCTTCAAGAGTAGAGCAATGGCGGCACAGGAAGGAGGCTGTTATCCTTTATCCTTGTAAAGTGTATGAGGAATCCAAGATGGCAGTGACCAGTGCGCACCGTATCTGAGGGGCACACAAAATTGGTGGGTGAATGGAGGGGCAGCTAAAGCCAGAACATTGACATTAAGGCTTCCTGGACGAGAGAGGACAACCCATGAGCTGAGACCATTTGGCTTCAGGCCACCTGCAGACTTCTCCTGAGAATGGCAAATATTCAACCCCACTGTACTTCCCCTTAACTCAGGCATGGACTTCCCTCTTCCCTCCATAGAGGCAACCCACAGTACCCACTGCTCCAAGAATGGAACTTCCTGCTTGGTAACTGATACAGCAGAGGCAGGTCTCCCAGTTCCATGGCAATGGATGGCTGTACTGCCCTCCCAGGTCTCCAGGCGGCTGTATAGGCCTCCCAGGTCTGCTGCAACCGCGGGTGGCTATATGGTCTTCCCAGGTCTGCGGGTGGCCTGCCAGAGGGGCCACTGTATGGAACCCCATAGTCTGTGGACACCTGTACAGGTTCCCCAGGGCCTCCCAGCAGGCGGCTGTACCAGCCTTCCAGATTGGGAGTGGCAGCTGTGGGGTGAGAGTTCGCCTTCCAGGAGCATCCATGCTCCTGCTCCATGACTGAGACAACAGGAGTGGCTACCCCAAGTAAGGGTCTCCCTGCCCAGTAGACAAACAGTGGACTGAGCTGACAGATTTCCCACACTCTCATTTGCCCCTGCAGGCCCAAATCTGAAACTAGAGGACAGAGGGAACTACTGTGCTTTCTGATTAGGCCTGCTAGTGAGTTAGTGTACCTTCCAGTGAGTGGATGCAGAACCCCAGATCTAGGGTTCCTCTATGCTAGCAGCCAGACATTGGATTCCTCCAACCCATACACCCATTGTGGGCAACATAGGGATTCTTGGGACAGCATTCCCTACATTAAAGCCCCTGTTCTTTGGGTCTAGCAGTGGAGTCCAGGCAAACAATTCCTGAAGTCCAGACAGATCTGAATACCAGCAGGACTGTGCAACAGGCCTGTAGGCCTCTGAGGTATGCAGGGCACCTACACGTGTACATTGAGGCTGCAAACAGCACCAGCACCTGCACCACCTCCTGCACTTAAGCCCCACATTCCAGGCGTCTACATGCTCTAACACCCTGTTCTTCAAGGCACTCTTCCACGCACATGTGTCTGCTTGCTCTCCTGCACTTGTGTACCTGTGCCTGTGACCTTCTTCTCTTAGCTACAGCTGAAACACCAACAACCACTCTAATACCGGTGGACTTCTCTCATCTTCTTGAAGAATACTCCAGACACCAGAAAAAGACAGACCCAGTCTGAACTACAGACTCTAGGAACAAACAGTGAAGGTTACAGATAAGCAGATTGCTAGAGGCTGCCATAAGAACACATCCAACAAAAATCAGGACATCATGGCTTCACCAGCAATTCCAAAAATCAATGGAATGCTAATTCATCAGAAACACAGGAAAATGATATCAACTCTAATATTATCCAGATTTTAGAAGCACATAAATGAACAAAGAGGAAACGAACAAAGCTCTCAAAGAAATACAGGAAACTACAGCCAATCAAATACAGGCACAACTAAAGGCACAATTAGTGGCATATGGAGAGTTGATGAACAAAAGAATAGAAGCTATCATGGAAAAACAGGAATCCACATTCAAACAGATGAAGGAAATGGTGCAAATTATGAAAACAGAATGAGAATCAATAGAGAAAACACAAAGAGAGAAAACACTGGAGCTGGAAAACAGAGAAATGATCAGGAACCACAAAGGTAAGCATTAACAACAGAATACAAGAGAGGGAAGAGAGACTCTCAAGTTCTGATGATATAGTTGCGGAAATTGATACATCTATCAAAGAAAAAGTAAAATCAGAAAAGTTCCAAATACAAAACATCCAAGAAATCAAGGACGCCAAGAAAAGATGAAATCTAAGAATAACAGAAAGAGATGAAAAAGATTCCAGATTCCAAAGTCCAGAAAATATTTTCACGAAAATCATAGAAGCAAATTTTCCCAACTTAGAGAAAGAGATGTCCATAAATATACAAAAGAAATACAGAACACCAAAGAAACTAGACCAGAAAAGAAACTCCTCACTTCACATAATAATCAAAACAGTAAATCTACAGAACAAAGAAAAAATATTAAAAGCATCAAGGGAAAAAGGCCAAATAACGTATAAAGGTAGACCTATCAGAATGACACCAGACTTCTCAACAGAAACTAGAAAAGCCAGAAGGACTTGGGCAGATATCATGCAGACCCTAAGGGATCACAGATACCAACCCAGACTACTATACCCAGCACAACTTTCAATCAACAAAGATGGAGTAAACAAAGTATTCCATAACAAAACTAAACTTAAACAATATCTATCTACACAGCAACCCAGCCCTACAGAAGATACTAGAAGGAAAACTGCAATCCAACGAAATCAACTACAACCAAGAAAACACAGGATATAGATAACTTCATAAAAAAAATTAAAAGAAAGCAAGCATTGAAACACCACCAACTCCACAATAAAAGGAACTAACATTCATTGGTCACTATTACCTATTAACAACAATGGACTCAACTTTCCAATAAAAAGACCACAGACTAACAGAACGGTTGCAAAAAGAGGATCCCACATTCTGCTGCATCCAAAAAACACACCTCTGCAACAAAGATAAACACTACTCAAGGGCTGGAAAAATGTTTTTCAAGCAAATGGACCCAGAAAACAAGCTGGGGTAGCTATATTCCTAATAGAATAGACTTTCAACCAAAATTAATCAAAAAACATAAGGAGGGGCACTTCATTCTTATCAAAGGAAAAATACACCAGGAGGACATCACAATTCTTAACATCTATGCCACAAATACAAGAGCACTTACATTTGTAAATGAAACATTACTAAAGTTTAAATTACACATTGATCCCAACACCTTAATAGTGGGAGATGTCAACCCTCTGCTCTCACCAAGGAACAGATCATCTGTACAGAAGCTTAATAGGGAAATGATGACACTTACAGAAGTCCTAAATCAAATGAACCTAATAGTTGGCTATAGAACTTTTCACTCAAGTGCAAAAAGAGAATACTTTCTTTTCAGCACCTCATGGAACCTTCTCAAAAATTGACCATATAGTCGGGCACAAAGGAAGCCTCAACAGATACAAGACAATTGAAATGATCCCTTGTAACCTACCAGACCACCATGGCCTAAAACTCACCAACAATAGAAATAACAAAAAGCTGACATACACAAGGAAATTGAACAACTTTCTACTCAATGACAGCCTGGTCAGGGAAGAAAAGAAAAAAGAGATTAGGGACTTCCTGAAATTTAATGAAAATGAAAACACAACTTACCCAAACTTATGGGAAAAGTAGTGCTAAAAGGAAAATTCATAGCACTAAGTGTCTCCAGAAAGAAGTTGGAGATATCTCATACAAACAACTTAATGTCCTAGGGGGAAAAAAAAGAAGCAGACATACCCAAGAGGAGTAGACAATTGGAAATAATCAAACTCAGAGCGGAAATCAATGAATTAGAAACAAAGAAAACAATTCAAAGAATCAAGGAGACCAAGAGCTGGTTCTTTGAGAAAGTCAACATGCTAGACAAACCTTTACCAAACTATCTAGAAGGCAGAGAGAAACTATCCAAATCAGCAAAGTCAAAAATGAAAAGGGGGACATAACAATAAACACAGAAGAAATCCAAACAATCATTAGATCTTGCTACAAAAGCCTATATGACACAAAATTTGAAAATTTAAATGAAATGGACAATTTTCTTGATAGATTCCATTTACCAGAATTAAATCAAAATCAGGTAAGTAGATTGAATAGTCCTATATCACCCAAGGAAATAGAAGCAGTCATCAAAAGACTCCCTTCCAAAGAAAGCCCAGAACCAGATGGCTTCAGCACAGAATTCTACCAGACCTTCAAAGAAGAGCTAACTCCAATTCTCTTCAAACTATTCCACAAAATAGAAACAGAAGGAACATTGCCAAACTCATTCTATGCAGCCACTGTCACCTTGATACCTAAACCACACAAAGACCAAACAACAAAAAAAAGAACAATTTAGACTTAATTCTCTTATAAAGAAATCCATCAATGTAATCCAACATGTAAACAAACTGAAGAAGAAAACCACATGATTATCTCCTTAGATGTTGAAAAGCATTTGACAAAATCCAACAACCATTCATCTTTTAAGTCATGGAAAGATCAAGGTGATACAAGGTATATACCTAAACATATTTTACTATGTTTAGTAAAGACAATATTCAGCAAGCTTATAGGCAACATCAAATTAAATGTAGACAAACTTAAATCAATCCCACTGAAATCAGGAACAAAGCAAGGATGCCCACTCTCTCTATATCTCTTCAACATAGTACTTGAAGTCCTAGCTAGAGCAGTAAGACAACTAAAGGAGATCAAGGGGATACAAATCAGAAAGAAAGACATTAAAGTACCACTATTTTCAGATGATATGATAGTATACATGAGTGACCCCAAAAATTCAACCAGAGAACTCCTTCAGCTGATAAACACCTTCAGCAAAGTGGCTGGATACAAAATCAACTCAAAAAAATCAGAAGCCCTCCTGTATACCAAAGACAAAAGGGCCGAGAAAGAAATTAGGGAAACAACACCCTTCACAATAGCCACTAATAACATAAAGTACCTTGGTGTGACACTAACCAAGCAAGTGAAAGACCTGTTTGAGAAAAACTTCAAGTCTCTGAAGAAAGAAATTGAAGAAGATCTCAGAAGATGGAAAGATCTCCCGTGCTCATGGATTGGTAGGATTAACATTGTGAAAATGGCCATCCTGCCAAAAGCAATCTACAGATTCAATGCAATTCCCATCAAAATACCAACTCAATTCTTTTCAGACCTTGAAAAAAAGATTCTCAGCTTCATATGGAGAAACAAAAAAACCTAGAATCTCCAAAACAACCCTATACAACAACAGATCATCTGGAGGTATCTCCATTCCCGATCTCATGCTGTACTACAGAGCAATAGTAATAAAAACTGCATGGTATTGGCATAGAAACAGAAAGGAGGATCAATGGAACCGAATTGAAGACCCAGAAATAAACCCACGTACCTATGAATACTCAATTTTTGACAAAGCAGCCAAAACCATTCAATGGAAAAAAGATAGCATCTTCAACAGATGGTGCTGGTCTAATTGGATGTCTACATGCAGAAAAATGAAAATAGATCCACATTTATCACCCTGCACAAAACTAAAGTCCAAGTGGATCAAAGACCTCAACATAAAATCAGATACGCTAAATCTGTTAGAAGAAAAAGTAGGGAACAGCCTAGAACTCATTGGCACAGGAGACAACTTCCTGAACAGAACTCCAACAGCACAGGCTTTAAGAGCAACAATCAATAAATGGGACCTCATGAACCTGAAAAGCTTCTGTAAAGCAAAGGACACCATCATCAAAACAAAACGACTGCCTACAGATTGGGAAAGAATCTTCACCAACCCTCTATCTGACAGAGGGCTAATATCCAGTATATATAAAGAACTAAAGAAGCTGAAAGGCAGCAAACCAAGTAATCCACTTAAAAAATGGGGAACAGAGCTAAACAGAGAATTCTCTGTAGAGGAATATAGAATGGCAGAGAGACACTTAAAGAAATGCTCAACCTCATTAGCCATTAGGGAAATGCAAATCAAAACGACCCTAAGATTTCACCTTATACCCATCAGAATGGCCAAGATGAAAAACACAAATGACAACACACGTTGGAGAGGTTGTGGAGAAAGAGGAACCCTCCTCCATTGCTGGTGGGAATGTAATCTGGTACAACCACTTTGGAAGTCAATCTGGCGCTTTCTCAGACAATTAGGAATAGCACTTCCTCAAGACCCAGCTATACCACTGCTAGGCATATACCCAAAATTTGCTCAAGTATACAATAAGGACATTTGCTCAACCATGTTTGTAGCAGCTTTATTTGTAATAGCCAGAACCTGGAAAAAACCCAGATGTCCATCAACGGAGGAATGGATACAGAAATTGTGGTATTTCTACACAATGGAATACTATTCAGCAATCAAAAAGGAGGAAATCATGAAATTTGCAGGCAAATGGTGGGATCTAGAAAAGATCATTCTGAGTGAAGTATCCCAGAAGGAGAAAGACAAACATGGAATATACTCGCTTATATAGACCTAAAAGATAGGATAAACAAAATGAAATCTATACACCTAAAGAAGATAATCAAGAAAGCAGACATGGGGTATGATGATCTATCCTCATTTAGAAAGACAAATGGGATATGCATTGAACGTATGACAGGAGTCTACCGCAGAAAGCATCTGAAAGACTCTACCTAGCAGTGCTCCAAAACAGATACTAAGACTCACAACCAAACCTTCGGCAGAGTGCAGGGAATCATATGAAATAAGGGGAGTTTGATGTGGAAAGGATAGGAGCTCCACAAGGACCAAACGTATCTGGGCACAGGGTCTTTTCTGAGATGGACACTCAACCAAAGTCCATGAGAGGATAAAACCTAGAACCTCTGCTCGGATGTGATCTGTGATAGCTCAGTAATCAATTGGTTTCCCATAGTAAGGGGAACAAGGACTATTTCTAACAGGAACTCAGTGACTGGCTCTTTGACCTCCCCACCTCCCAAGGGAGGAGCAGTACTGTTAGGCCACAGAGGAGGACTTTGCAGCCAGTCCGGAAAATACCTGACAAAAGCGAGTCATATGAAAGGGGAGGAGGTCCTCCCCTATTAATGGACTTGGAAAGGGGCAGGGAGGAGATGAGGGAGGGAGGGTGGGATTGGGGAGGGAATGAGGGATACAGCTGGGATACAGAATTAACAAAATGTAACTAATGAGAAAAATAAAATTATGGAAAAAAAACAAAATTATCTCAAAAACAAAACAAAACAAAAACAAACAAACAAACAAACAAACAAAAAACAGAAGCCTTCCTGTATACCAAAGACAAAAGGGTTTAGAAAGAAATTAGGGAAACAACACCCTTCACAATAGCCACTAATAACATAAAGGACATTGGTGTGACTCCAACCAACCAAATGAAAGACCTGTTTGAAAAACAAAACAAAACAAAACAAAAACTTCAAGTCTCTGAAGAAAGAAATTGAAGGAGATATCAGAAGATGGAAAAATCTGTCATGCTTACGGCTTGGCAGGATTAACATAGTAAGAATGTCCATCCTGCCAAAATCAATCTGCAGATTCAATGAAATTCACATCAAAATAACAATACAAATCAACACAGACCTTGAAAGAACAATTCTCGACTTCATAGACTTCATATGGAAAGCCCAAAAACCCAGAATTGCCCAAACAATCCTGTACAACAATGGATCATCAGGAGGTATTTCTATCCCTATCTCAACCTATACTACAGAACAATAGTAATAAAAACTTCATGCTACTGGCAAATAAACAAAATGGTGGATCAATGGAATAAAATAGAAGACCCAGAAATAAACCCACACACCTACGGATACTTGATTTTTGACAAAGAAGCCAAAACCATTCAATGGAAAAAGACAGCATGTTCAACAAATGGTGCTGTTCTAACTGGATGTCTACATGTAGAAAAATAGAAATAGATGCATATTTATCTCCCTGCACAAAACTAAAGTTCAAGTGGATCAAATATCTCAACATAAAACCGGACACACTAAATCTGTTACAAGAAAAAGTGTGGAAGAGCCTTGAACTCATTGGCACAGGAGACAACTTCCTGAACTGAACGCCAACAGCACAGGCTATAAGATCAACAATCAATAAATGGGACCTCATGAAACTGAAAAGCCACTGTAAAGCAAAGGACACTGTCATAAAACAAAGCAACAGCCTACAGACTGGGATAAGATCTTCACCAAACCTATATCTGACAGAGGGCTAATATCCAGAATATATAAAGAAATAAAAAAGTTAAAAAGCAACAAATAAGTAATCCAACTGAAAAATGGGATAAAGAGCTTAACAGTGAGTTCTCTATAGAGGGATATAGAATGACAGGGAAACACTTAAAGAAATGTTCAACATCCTTCTCATCAGGAAAAAGCAAATCAAAACAACCCTGAGATTTCACCTTAAACCCATCAGAAAGGCTAAGATCAAAAACTCAAGTGACAATACATGCTGGAGAGGATATGGAGAAAGGGGAACCTTCCTCCATTGCTGGTGGGAATGTAAACTTGTACAACCAAATTGGAAATCAATCTGGTGCTTTCTCAGACAATTAGGAATAGTGCTTCCTCAAGATACAGCTATTCCACTCCTAAGCATATCCAAAATATGCTCAAGTACACAAAGACATTTGCTAAGCCATGTTCGTAGCAGCTTTATTTATGAAAGTTAGAACCTGGAAACAACCCAGGTTTCCCTCAATGGCAGAATAGATACAGAAATTGTGGTACATTTACACATGGAATACTACTCAGCAATTAAAAAGAAGGACATCATGAAATTTGCAGGCAAATGGTGGGAACCACAAAAGATCATCCTGAGTGAGGTATCCTGGAAGCAGAAAGATACACATGATATATACTCACTTATAAGTGGATTTTAGACATATAATATAGGATAAACCTACTAAAATCTGTAGACCAAAAGAAGCTAAGCAAGAAGGAGGACCCTGGGTAAGATGATCAATCCTCACTCAGAAAAGTAAATGGGATGGACATCTGAACAGGGAGGAAACAGGGAACAGGACAGAAGCCTACCACAGAGAGCCACTGAAAGACACTACCCAGCAGGGTATCAGAGTAGATGCTGAGGCTCATAGTTAAACTTTTGGCAGGGTACAGGTTATCTTAGGAAAGAATGGGGAGATAGAAAGACCTAAGGGACAGGAACTCCACAAGAAGAGCAACAGAACCAAGAAATCTGGGCAAAGGGGTCTTTTCTGAGATTGATACTCCAACCAAGGACCATTCATGGAGATAACCTAGAACCCCTGCTCAGATGAAGCACATGGCAGCTGAGGATCTAAGTGGATACCCTAGTACAGGGAACAGGGACTGTCTCTGACATGAACTCAGTAGCTCTTTGATCACCTTTTCCTGATGGGGGAACAGCCTTATCAGGCCACAGAGGAAGACAATGCAGGCAGTCCTGATGAGACCTGATAGGCTAGGGTCAAATGGAAGGGGAGGAGGCCCTCCCCTATCAGTGGACTTGGAGAGGGGCATTGGGGGAGATGAGGAAAGGAAGGTGGGATTGGGAGGGAATGAGGAAGGGTGCTACAGCTGGGCACAAAGTGAGCAAAATGTAATTAATATAAAAAATTAAAATTAAAAAAGAAAAATTATTGTGAGAAAGCTTAGCATCTTTTTGCACTGATTCTTCAGTTTGCTACTAATTAAAAACAGAAGAGTCAGCATCTCCTCCCTGCCCCTTTCCAAGTCCACTAATTGGGCAGGATCTCCTCCCCTTTCATCTGACCCTGTTTTATCAGGTATCTCCAGAGTCCTCCTCTGTGGCCTAGCAGGACTGCTCCTCCCTTGGGGGGTGAGGAGGTCAAAGAGCCTGCCATTGAGTTCCTGTCAAAAATAGGCCCTGTTCCCCTTACTATGGGAAACCAATTGGTTACTGAGCTACCACGGGCTTCATCTGAGCAAAGGTTCTAAGTTTTATCCATACACGGTCCTTGGTGGAGTGTCAGTCTCAGAAAAGACCCCTGTGCTCAGATACATTTGGTCCTTGTGGAGCTTCTGTCCTTTCCACGTCATACTAACTCCCCTTCTGCCGAAGGTTTGGTTATGAGTCTTAGTATCTGCTTTGAAACACTGTTAGGTAGAGTCTTTCAGATGCCTTCTGCAGTAGACTCCTGTCATATATCCAGTGCACATCCCATTTGTCTTTCTAAGTGAGGATTGATCACTTTACCCCATGTCTGCTTTCTTGTTTATCTTCTTTAGATGTATAGACTTCATTATGTTTATCATATCTTGTAGGTCTATATAAGCGAGTATATTCCATGTTTGTCTTTCTCCTTCTGGGATACTTCACTCAGAATGATCTTTTCTAGATCCCACCATTTGCCTGCAAATTTCATGATTTCCTCCTTTTTGATTGTTGAGTAGTATTCCATTATGTAAAAATACCACAATTTCTGTATCCATTCCTCCATTGATGGACATCTGGGTTGTTTACAGCTTCTGGCTATTACAAATAAAGCTGCTACAAACATGGTTGAGCAAATGTCCATATTTTGTACTTGAGCCTCTTTTGGATATATGCCTAGGAGTGGTATGGCTGGATCTTGAGGAAGCGCTAGATTGATTTCCAAAGTGGTTGTACAAGGTTACACTTCCACCAGCAGTGGAGAAGGGTTCCCCTTTCTCCACATCCTCTCCAGCATGTGTTGTCACTTGAGTTTTTCATCTTGGCCATTCTGATGGGTGAAAGGTGAAATCTCAGGGTCGTTTTAATTTGCATTTCCCTAATGGGTAATGAGGATGAGAATTTCTTTAAGTGTTTCTCTGCCATTTGATATTCCTCTATCGAGAGTTCTCTGTTTAGCTCTCTTCCCCATTTTTTAATTGGATTACTTGGTTTGTTGCTTTTCAGCTTCTTTAGTTCTTTATATATACTGGATATTAGCCCTCTGTCAGATAAAGGGTTAGTGAGGATTCTTTCCCAATCTGTTGGCATTCCTTTTGTTTTGATGATGGTGCTGACAGATTCTTAAGTGAACCAATAGAAACAAGAAGAGCTACTCAGCTGAGCATATCTAAAAACTTTTAACCCATAGAATTGTTAGCTAAAGGGCAGCTTTTGACTTGGCATGGTTTGTTACTTATCAGTTACCAACTGATATATGTGCCAAGGAATAGTAGCCTATTAGTTACTTTATGAATGTGTTGCTAAAGTGTGATCAATATTTAACTAATTTTTGCCATCATTAACACAGGTGTGAACACACATTTATATACAGTGTGATGTATGCTTCCACATGTTGTTACAGGAAGTTCTTTTGGTACATGCTAAGGTATGTAGATGGTTGGCATATTGAGAAAAAAAAATGACATGGATGAAAGAGTCTGAAGTAATATAACATTCACTAAATAAATAGAATATTTGTTCATGGGTAGTAAAGAAAGCATAATCATAACATTAAATTCTATTGAAATAATCACATGGTACTGAAGGACAATCAAATTGACATTGCTCAGGTTTGGAGTGCTTTAGACTCATGGTGATACATGTGGCTTTTGATCCTGTTCAACACCTTGATCACAGCACTGTGAGACTCTTGAACAGAAGACAAAAGCTATAACCAGACTCCTGATCAAGGAAACAATGAAATAAAAAGCATGCATTGCTTTAAGATGCTAATTCTGTGCCATTTGCTATGCATCAATAAAAAATATCATCACAGAGAAATGAAAGCCAGTTCAAGGTCATCTATTGCTATATATGAATTAAACTGTAAAGTCCGGGGGGGGGGGGGGAGGGAATACTATTCCTGTCAAGCACAATGGTTAATTTCTTGTGCCCTGCCACTCAGTAACCCCATGGCTTTGGGCAATATATCTCAGGTTACTAATATTCAAATAGGAATGATGACATCTTGAGTGTTGGAAGTATTAAACATGAAATGCTTAATATAGCATATGTCACCTAATAAGCACCTGGTAAGCATTGCCAATCAATCAGCTGAAATCTCTGCTGTATTTACCACATTTATAGTGTACACCTATGAAAATACTCCATCCATGTGTATAATAAGTAAGGGTTGAATGGTAGAGAATTGGATAGATGCTGAATATTTGCTCAAGAGACTCAAAACACATTTATTTAAAAAGTCACAACTTTTAAAGTTTAATCCTGCTGTTGCTTGTGGGATAAAGAGCCAGCAGAATGAAGTGCTTATACAACACTCCTGTTATTCTCCAGCAGCTGAGAAAACTCATGGCTCTGTGCTCAGATGTGGTGCCTGGTGACTCTCATAGGGGCTGTATCTGGAAACTACCAATTTAGGAAGGGCTTTAGGATTCATCCTTCTCTTCTTTATGTAAGCTCTCCCTTTGTTTTCCTTCTGTATTAACTATTGAGTTAACAACAAACTCATTTTGCTTTCTCCCATGTTCTTCCTCACACCATTCCCTTGGGCATCATGGAAAAATATGCCTGTTGAACAACAGAAACACATTTTTTTCACATGAATTATAGTTTTTTCTTCCTGGATGAGATTGGGAAGAGAGGCAGACACAAGGAATGTTTATGGTCCTAAGTTTAAACTGTGAGTATGTGACTTAAATATGAACCAATGAAGTGATGTCTATTTAATACATATTATGAGCTGATGGGCAATAGAGTCAGTGTCTCAGTTAGGGTTACTATTGCTATGATAAGAACAGCGAGGACAGAAACTCACGTAGAGCATGACCTGGAGGCAGGAGCTGAAGGAGTGCTGCTTACTGGCTTTCTCTGCAAGGCTCTCATAGTCTTATTTCTTATAGAACCCAGAACCGCAGTCCCAGTGATGGCACCACCCACAATGGGCTGAGCTACCCCATAGCAATCACTAGGTTAAGAAAATTTTCTACAGCCAGATTTTATGGAGGCATTTTCTCAGTTGAGACTCCCTCATCTCTGATGACTCTAGTTTGTGTCAAGTTGATATTACAGTATAGTAAGGGTATTTCAGAATTCTTCAGAACAGCTCTGAAGCTATATGAATTTTCTTTTAATAAGGCACATCAGTGATAGGCCTGAGTTGCCAATGTGGGATGATACAGAAACCAAGGAACGAAAAGATCTGAGGTAAAATCCAGTTCTTCCCTTAAGGTTCAGATGGGCAATTCAGAATATCCCATGATATAGTGACATGCAGAAAATAGTGTTACATATTGCTGAAGACACCAGACACAGTGGTCACTTTTATTGAAAAGTCAAGCATGAACTGTGCTGTAAAATTTCTCCTTACTGGCCAGATATCACAGGGAGATGTGATGTCGGATTCCAGGACAGAAAAGTAATCTATGGTGTCATTGAGCTCTGAGTATGGTGAGTTACAATAATAACTCATTAGGTAAGATGTGTCCACTGGTTCCATAGTGGCATGGCTGTTATTGGTTTAACAAATTGCTTTCTGGTTGATATATAATTTCAGGATTTCCTACCAGCTACTGTAAACCTGTCTACCAGTTGGAGGCTGAAGAAATAATTAAGCATTAGTGGGGAACTCACCACTATCATTTTTTTTAAATGAAAACATGATCAAGCTGGGTGTGGTGGTGCATGCTTGTAGTCCCTGTACTTGAGGAGGCAGAGGCAGGTGGATCTCTAGCGTGGTCTCCAAAGCAAACCCAGGACAGCCAAGGCTACACAGAGAAATCCTGTTTCAAAAAATAAATAAATAAATATGATCGAACTACCTTCAAAATATTAATGATTAAGGCCGCTTTCATCTTTCATCAGAGAAACCTCTCACTGCAACAAAGACCACTGAGTTTTTCCAGTACATGCAAAGAGTCATAACTGGTAAAAAAAAAAATGTTAAGAATAAGTGACAGAGTGAAGTGCTTGATATAAATAAGTTATCTATATAAGCCCCTTAAGGTTCATGAAAAGTCATGGAGGAGGAAATGGAAAGAATAGAAGAGCTAGAAGATAGGTATAGTGCAAAAAAGATATCTTCTGAGCTTTAAATGGCATTGCACTCATGACTGCCCTGAATTTGATTTCTCCTGCACAAGACCTTTCCAAGATTCAGTTGATCAACATTTCATTGTGTAAAAGGAGCAGATTAATGAGACTCCACCCAACCCTAAGAGATTATGGACAGCGATGGCTAGGGTATTCAGTGGTGTAGCCATTCATAAGTTGTTCATGGTCCAGAGAAAAACTTTATATCCATGCATGAAACTTTAATTAATGACATTGATTCACACATAAACTAAAGAATGGAAGTAGAGCAGAGGCTTGAGAAGAAAGTTTTCAGTGGGAACATAAGAGAAGAGAGCGAAAGGTTAATTGAGGGTGAAACTAAATGCAATTTATTGAATACACATAAAATTGTCAAAGAATAAACATTTAAAAAACAAAAATAGGATTACTTAAGAGAATGGAAGAAAGAGTTTTCAGAAGACTTTATGAAATTTTCATTCAGTAGTTCCCCGCCTCTCTCTGGG
This sequence comes from Meriones unguiculatus, assembly GCF_030254825.1. NCBI lineage: Eukaryota > Metazoa > Chordata > Mammalia > Rodentia > Muridae > Meriones > Meriones unguiculatus. Next base: position 39,705,563 of record NC_083356.1, on the reverse strand, counting down.
ATTCCTTTTCCTCAGAGATGGTATTCTGAAGCTGGTCTGAATCAATCCGGGCTCCACGCAGTAGAATACTTCAGCATTCTTTAAGGATTCAGGAGTCTTCGGGAAACCAGACTCAACACTTTCTAAAATTTATAGTCGAGGAAATTAGACCCACTGAATTTATTTTATAACATAGACTTTCTGATAAATTCATTTTACAGATTATGATTGGAAAAAATAAACATGCTTAGTAGATTATTTGGTGGCTGCATTCTGATAGTCTTAACTCTCTGCTATAGTCCATGGAAAGTTTATGAATCAGGGATACCAAGTAGTATTGAAGACAAAGCAGACACATTTAGCATGAAGGTCATACATAGAATATAGGGCCAGAGAAGATAGTTTTGAGCCCCGATTTTAGGCCTGAGTATCCACATTGCTGTTCTTGGCTTCTTAACTTTTTGTTTCAGTTTCCCCAGAGTTGAAAACATTTCAAAAAATGTCTTATTTTGCCTATGCTCTTGATTTTCCATCAGTCTAATATCAGTCACCTTCTCATGAGAGTTCTAGGTGTCATGAGGTGGGTAATACTGAAGATAACTCAAATAATACCTTGTACTAGCCACCATGGTAAACAAAATTTTCAGGGGTGCTGCTTCTTTTGCTAGGTGTGTTATTAAACACTAATTCTCAGTGATCTTGGTACAAGCTGGGATTTAAGAACACTCAGAGAGATGCTTACATGCAGGACACTTCAAGTATATTTATATTCCTGCTGTTGCTTTGCTGACTTACGAAATGCATCAAAGGATATTCTCACTGCGTTTCCTTGGAGAAAAAAAGGAATAGGTAAAACCTCTTGGGCATCAGAGGCAGGAATCTAATAGCTCACGTTTCCGCTGCTCTCCAACTGGTTTGCTTTTAACATTTTGCCTCCATTCTTTACATGGCATTTATCTCTTTGATTAAGTAAGAGGCAAAAATATTTTTAAGGCTTTGGAAGAAGTGTTGGGTGACCTTTATTTTTGCATTTGGGAATTGAGCACAAGCATTGTGTCTTTTTGCTGATTTTGGCTAGGACAAGGTGTGTCTTCGAGATGGTAAACTAGAAGCCTGTGATGAAATGTAACTATCCCCAGGGAAGAAAGCTGGAATTCTTGACTTGCCTTTTCCTTACTGTCCACTAGACAAAGAAGTGAAGGACTATTTACAATAGGGTCTATTAATTAATAATCGCTTATTAAAGGCCTTATGCGTGCTGATCACCCACTGTACCTTATCAGTCCTCTGACCATTCCTTTGTGTTAAGAAATAACATTGTCCCTGCTTTATTTAAATGAGCTACAGGCACCTGAGTTAGTGTCAAGCTTTGGTCATGATGTAAAGGATTCAGTGAAGATTGCATAGACTGACAATGGCCAAGATTTGTAGGGTACTTAGGAGCTGACATGTTGAAGGAAGAGCACATTCAAGTGATGTATGTGAAAATATTTCTTGATAACAGGTGGTTGATATATTGAAGAAAGAAGAGAAATTTCAAGTGAAGTGGGTGAATGACTACACTGTGTAAACTTAAAGGGACATGGACATAAGTGCATTTACCAATAACACAGAGTTTCGGGGAATCAGCAATATTTTCTATAGATACTCGACGATTCAGGAATCTTTTTTTCTGGTCCAGACTCTAGCACTAGTTTGTAATCCCCCCCCTTTTCTTTTTAAAAATTAACCCCACCTTTTTTGTTTGCCCAAGTCAGAGAACACATTATGACATTGGTAAACATATTATGAAGAGCAGGAAGTGTTCACTATATGAAGCCAAAATTTCATCAGCCCAGGACATTTATTGGCATTGTAAACCAGGAGCCACATCCACTATTCATAGTTCTGTAAAAGAAGCTCCACGGTATCAAGCTGGTAGATTGGATCCTCACAACTACCTTTTTTGTTCATTTCACAGTAAGTTACCAGATACCCCAGAACTGCTGCCCCTTCTTTTTCTCTCTCTCTGTCTCTCTTTCTCTCTGTCTCGCTGTATGTGTGCCTGTGTGTATGTGTGTGTGTGTGTGTGTGTGTGTGTGTGTGTAAATGTAGAAAAAAAAGGGTGTAGCATTTGAGAAAAAGGCATGCACTTCTTTGGCACCATAGTTCCAGGTTTCCCATCTACTTCTTCACAGCCCTCTTTCTGTCTTTTGTGATTCTTTCTTGCAAACAGCTACCACATTGTAGCTTTAGAGAGATCCCATTCTGGACTGATTTTTTCTTCTGATGTACTCACGTATATGTATTATTGAAGGAGTAACTTTCCATGGGAACCAATAGAAGGTAACTTCATTTCTTGAGCTTTTATTTTATTTTTTCATAATGAAACTATCTTCCAATTCCTGAGCCCCTGTCTCTAAGAAGTCATCCCTTTCTCCATGATCTAAAACAGTGTCCATGAGACAGAATGACCTGAAGCACAGTTCATTTGTTGTCAGTCCACCTCCATTCACCTCTAGCTCTTCTAGGAAGCTTTTTGTCTTCTTTGCTGATTTCTCCAATGTCTTAATCCATATTCCACCTTTGCAGCAGCTGCCCAGAAATGGCTTAGCAATGCAACTGTCAGTGTTAGAGAAGGTCAGCCTCTTCTCTTTGGTGTCTTTGTTTCCAGTGTCCTCCATATAGCTTCTTTGTGTTTTAGGTGGTCTTCATTCCCTGTCTTATTTTATCCGTTACATGTCCTTATATTTTCCCCCTGGTGTTAAGAATCCTAGGGCCTCACATATGCTAAGCAAGAACTTTACCATTGAGTTACATTTCCAGTTCCTTACATACAGCTCTACTATAAGATGGACTCATTAAATTGCATCATCTGATCTTGAAATCATTTTATAGCCCAAGCAGGCCATGAACTTGCATCTTTTCTGCTTCAGCTTGTAGGCAACCAGACTATCTCAAGGTTTGTGCTGAGAGGGCCCCAGAAGAACACATGGTCCTTTCCTGGCATTCCCTTTTTATTTTCTGGAGACATAAGCAGTGGTGGTCCCATCTTCCATCGCTATGTCTGCTGGCCTTGTCCTCAGAAACCCTGATTCGATTCTTCCACATCAGCTGATAGATATATTGCAGAACTGAAGTAAAAAAAAAGTTATAGAAGGTCACTTCTGAGGAATTATACTTGGATCAACAAACTTACATATCAGTTTCCTTTTCCTTCTCTTCAGACTGCTCAGGCAGGGGTTTAAAGGGACTTTTAAAAGGGACTTTTGAGCAGGCAACATATCTAGCCTCTTATATACTTTATATATCAGATAATCATATTAGTAGAAATCACATTTCTTTCAGCGTCTGACCATTTTATTTATTTATTTTTTATATGCACCTTAAAACCACACAAATGTATAGTAATTAGAGGAGAATTGAGGAATCTGAGTTTGCTAGCAATTTTCTTTCCTCATTCAAGTCCATTTCTGCCTCTCTCTGTCTTTCTTTGTAGCTTCAGAGGCTGAGTATCTATATTGTATTTCTCGAAATCCTTTGCTTTCTAGTATGTGGTTGGGTTTACCTGATGAATATAGCCTAGAAGTAGCTGCTACTTTACCTGGTTACCGTTCCTTGGGTACCTAAATGGTTTCTTAATTGTGATACATAGGAGAATCTCCTAGTTACCTTCAGCTGCCAGCTTAACACAGCCCAGTTACCTGAGGGAGCCTCAGTGGGGAGTTGTTTCAACCCAATTGGCCTGAGAGCATGTTTATGGGGGTAATTTTTTGGTTGCTAATTAATAAAGGAGCCCTCAGCCACGAGCTCACTGTGGCCAGCACATGCTCAGATGAATGAGTCTAGGTTGTCTACAGAGCTGGCTGAGCCAGCTGGAAGAAGCTAATAACCAGTACTCAACTCTTCCAGAGTCTCTACTTCAATTTCTGCCTCTAGATTCCTGCTTGAGTTCATGGCCTGGCTCCCCTAGATGACTGCCTGTAGCCTGTAAGCTGAAATAACCCCTTTTGTCCCCAGGTTGTTTGGGCCAGGGTTTTGTCACAGCTACAGAAAGCAAGCTAGAACAGATGTTTATATAATTCTTATTTAAAAAACTGTTTTGAGAGTGACATTTATTTTCTCCCATAACCTTGATTTATTCAAATATCAAGTTTCCAGCAGTATTTCCTGAGAAAAGCTGTGCAGACTTTACATGTGTTAAATGGGGGTTTATGGCTTTCTCCATCATGGTTATTGCAATGACACACAATTAATATTGGTTTTCCCTTTATCTTCCTCTTTCCCGGTGCTCATAAAAAGACCATGGCCAAAACAATGATTTTAAGACATCAAGAACAAACATGTATTTTGTACTTCAAGGAAAATAAGGGTACTGTTTTTGTATGTGCATTTTTTTCCTAGCAATTATTTAATGTTGACTTTGACCCTTTTTCTTGTACTGCTCAAAGTCAACATTTTCATACAATGTGTTTCCTGTGACCCATTTTTCCTTCCAGTTGAAAAGCTGTCTTTCTTCATCCTGACACAGAAGTTTGGAAAAGCAGACACTCCCAGTGAGTGGGAGGAGGGGTACCCAGTGGGACTAGGTGTCTGCTGCTCCATTCACAGTGAAGGTTCAATCACGTGCCTGTCTTTTGTAACAGTAGCCTCCTGACTGTGACTTACACCCCAAACTCCATGTCTCCATAAATAATAGCTGGCAGTTTCATTACAGCCTGGGGTACCCTGGCTAACACTGGTAGCTAACTTAACTCCAATCAATCTTTCTAATGTTTTGCATGGTTTGGTTTCATTAGAAGCCAAGGCCGTCATTCACCCTGTGCCTGATCAGCCACCATGTTGATTTGTGTCTCTTTACTGTGTGAATGAATATGCATTTCAGAAGACTGAGCTTTCCCTGGGAAGATGGTCCTGCTCATGTACCCACTTTATTGCTCTGCACAAGAATATTTGTTACATTTTATTAGAGGGCCATTAGAGAATAAAATCTGGGGAAAGATTGCAAATTGTAGAACGAGGAGCTATTTATTAATTTGGGAAGCAGTGTGAAATATGCCGTTGGTGGAATAATTACTGAGTTATCAAACAGGCCTTTCTTCTAGTGACACTGATTAATTCATGGCCCATGTGAGACCATTAGGCTTCCTCCACATCTCTCCCCCTGCTTTTCAGGCTTTGTTTAGCTCTTATTTATGCTCCAGTATCTGGTAAGCAACTGGCCAATTTGAATGATAATAGAACTGCTGTAGACCTCTGCTAAAACCCCCATGAAACCAAGGTCTTCCGTCATTTTTCTGGTGGGATCTGCAGTGGATACACAGGGGAGACAAAACTAATGTTTCTCTGTGAAAAAAACAATGGGCCCTGCTCAGCAGCATGACCTGAAATGTGGTCACCTCATGTCCCTCCCTGGCAACCCCTTCCCACCTCCCCAATGCCATTGTCTCATTAAAACAGGGTGAGAAAAATTGATACGTAAGTGAAAGTTCCCAGAATGTAGTTTTTGTTTTTTGTTTTTTTTTTAATGTGGCCAGCATTTACCCGGCAGACTGTGATTCTTCACACTGTGGTCAGAAGGGTCTCAGAAACTATTCTTTTACAGATGACTTAGTCCTACACAATTCCTGCAGGAAATTAGGCATCAAGAAAGCTTCCTCTGTTCTCAGCCATGCATATACATATACATACATATATGCATGTGTGTATGTATGCATTCATCCCTACGCTTTTGTGAGATTTGTGCCATGAAAGGCGCAGTTGCTCCTATTCAGCTGTTTATGTTTTGTTGTTGTCTGTTTGATTTTTACTGTGTCATCTGTGTATCCACAGTCAGCATCGTAAGTGGGCTGATATTATGGAGTTAACTGAGCCTTGCTCCAAGGATACCAGAGTGGCAGATGGAACTTCTCTTCCTACCTATGTTCTTTCTACCCACCTGTTCCTTCAGAATTTCAACAATTCCAATTACAAACCGCTTCCACGTTTCTCAGATCCCTAATGCCCGAGGATGGATATCTGGGTTCATCGCTCTTTCTCACTGATGTTTATCCCTTTGTCTGTTCACCACATGTAAACTTCCACTCATATTAGTTTTGTTGTAGGACATAAATAAAACATAACTAAAGTAAAGAGCAGAACTGTGAATCCTTTCCAGTCGCTCTGCCTTCTGAATCAGTGACCTGTGTGCATACACCTGTGTGTGTATACACGTGTGTACTGTATGCATATAGGTACCTAGGGATGACAGTGAAGAAATAAAATCACAGCCTCACACAAGGAAACACACACTGAAAGAGCATACTCTGCACTGTGACGCTACATGGAGAAAATAAAGGGAAACTCCCTGCTAACTATTTACAGTTTATAGAAGCTTTGGCAGAACTTGGAGAAGAATGGAGGAGAATGCTCCTTTTCTACTTTCTTCAACAAACCACATGTTGTAAACGGTAAAGCAGATGGAGTAGAAGAATAACTCTCTGTGCTTCTTGGGGGGAAGGGATTCCTTAGGAGGGATCAACATTATGTGGGGATTATAAAATTTTTGATTGTTTCATGGCTGGGACCTTCATGGCTCTAGGGTAGCCTTCTATCATAGCTTATTTGTAAAATCCCGTTATCTTCCTTCACAAAGCCAGTTCTGAGGCTGGAATAAGAGAAAGTGATGACAATGGGAAACTGATCCTGTTTTCCAATGTGAGGCTTCAGGGCATGAGAAGGTTTTTTATTTTTTATTTTTTATTTTTTATCACATTCTTGGAGGTGAGCAAAATGTCAAAAGCATGTTTTCTTTCTCTTGACCTGAAATTGCTTGCCAAATTGGAGTTCTGTCTGGTAAGTCTTAGTGCAGACTTGACTTAATTCCTGCCTGAGAGCAAAAGAATGTGAAAAGGTTAGGGGAGGGTACCGGTTCAAAGGAGCAGAACAATGGGTTGATTGGGGCACCTGAGATTGTACTCCTGCTTTTCTTGTTATCTGTCTTGTAGTATAATCGTTCTTCGGTCAAGGGAAACACTTCTTTATGCTGCATTTGGGAATGATTTCTCAGACACAATGCCAGGAGCCCAAGCAATAAAAGAAAAAGTTGACAATGCAGACATCATGCAATTTAAAGCTTTTGTCTGTTAAAAAGACACCACCATTATCTAGCTGAGGATGAAGACCCTGTAGTGGAAGAAAATATGTATGAATTCTGTATCTGATAAAGGGTGACTATCTGCATTATCTGAAGAACTCCAACCCAATCAAAGGGAAGCCAAGTGTCCAGAGCAAACTTTTGAAAGGACTTGAACAGACCCATCACCAGAGAAATAGAGAGCTGTTGGGGAAGTACACATTGCCTGCTAACATCATCAGCCTTAAGGAGTATATTGTGGCTATTGTCAAAAAGTAGAAGATGGATAAGATGTTTGGCATAAACGTAGAGAAACTAAATCCTTATTCGTTGCTAATAAGAATTAAGAGAAAAAAAGACTATGGGAAATAGTTAATTGGTGGTTCTTCAGAAAACTAAATATTAATTACTACACCATCCAGTTATTTTCGTCCTAAGTATTTAACGCACTGAAGCAAAATAGATGTTCAAGCAGATATTTAGCATTATTATTTACAGCTTAAAGATCTAGTGACAAGTATTTAAGGCAGGCATCCTCAGGACCCTCACTAGAGCTCATCACAGAAAACAGGCCTGCAAGTCCATCATCGCTGCACAGACTCTTCACTGCTCTTAGGATAAATTCAGAGATTCTCCGTGCAGCTTTACAGCCTCCTCTGCCTTTGGACTTCTGCAGCTCCGCCTCTTTACACCGCATCAGTTCTACAGCACCTCTGATCTCAGCCTCTCCAAGCTGTCGCTGTCTCTACTTCCCTGCCTCTGCCTCCCTTTCTGCACTTTCTCATGGTTTTCCCCTGTGTTCCCCTGGCTCTGGAATACTGCCAAGCCTGAACCCAAGGCTTTATTAACTTCCTGAGGAAGGTCTTCTATGAGCCCCCAGGTAAGAGAAGCTGGTACTTGTTTTCTGAGTGCCCACTGCCCTTCACAGTGTCCTGTGTATTAGCCATATATGAACTCATTGCAGGTGTCCTCATCATGTATGTGTTGTTGACTATTTTCTCAGCTTGGTTTTTACCAGAAATAGAGTAGAGGTGTAAATTACTTTGTTTAGGACAAAATTGAATTCATTAATGATAAAGGTTGATAATTCCAGACCACTGGGTTTTCTTGTCGTGACTCACTAATAGTAGTAAACTCTTAGTAGCTAAAATTTTTCTGAAGCTCATAAACTGATTAATTATATGAAAATTTAGTTTTCATGCTGTTAAAATCCATATAAACAGACACATTTCTCCAAAAATAATTTACTTGGAGAAGTGTCTATTGGTAAGCTAACACTAAGCTGCAAAGTTTTCTTATACTATTTTTTTTTTATTGAAAAAATGTATTTATACAATATAGTTTGTTCATGGTTTCCGCTCTCATGACTCCTTCTAAGTACTTCCCATCTCCCCACCCACTCAATTCCATGCGCTTTCTCTCTGTAGAAAGAAAACAACCAGGAAAACAAACAAAAAACAATCGGAATAAAAAAAAAAACAAGAAACACACAAAACCCATAGAAACTACAAAATTAGAAATCATAACATACAAGCAAAAGACCGAAAATACAGAAAAAAAATGTTCAAACAAAGTAATGTGAGATGAAACAGCTACAAAAAAAAATACTGTGAGTTCATTTTTGTGTTGGCCATTTACTGCTTGATATGAGGTCTACCTGAAGCGTGGTTGATATATCAAATGAGACTCCACTGAAGAAAACTAACTTTTTGTTTTCTCTTTTCAAGCTGATGTCAGTTTCAGATGGCTTCTTAGTTAAGGGTGGGAGCTCATGTCTATTTCCCCTTCCCAATGCTGGAAACCTGCCTGACTTGACCCTATATAGGCCCTGAATATGACTAATGTGAATTTTCTCCTAACCTCAAGTTTTGCTAAGCAGGTCATGTATTTTTAAACCTTCCCTTTTAAGGGAACTGTGCAAGTCTAGGACCCAGAGAAGAGATTTATAGACCTGTGAATCTTCATTTGCTGATCTTGGAAATGCAATGTTGACCTCTGATTTCTCCCCTCTCCGGGAGCCAGCTGAGCCAGTGCTGACAGCCCTTAGTTCTTTATTGCTGTATCATTCTTTCCTCTGAAGACATTAGTTCCCAGGAATGCCTTTGCTTCTCTGTTGGTAATTTCCATCATCCATTCAGTGACCAGCAATTAATATTCCTCAAGAAGTCACATGGCTTTTAATACTCTCTATCCTTCATTGATTCAACAAGGGCCCCAGACTTGGTGTTTAACATCCAGCATACGTTCTAAGTCATCTTATTTTAATAACTTATTTTTAAGTCATTTATTTTATACCTTTTTATAACACACACACCTGCACCTTGTGTGGTGACTTATAATGGTGCTTCAACATTTTTGTGTGTTTTATTTTTTCGTGTTCCTGTCTAATAATTTATTCTCTTTTCAGTTTTTTATGCTGCTCAAAATGATTTTAATTGGCTTTAACTCTCAGATTGAAAAATACTGTGAAACTTCAAAACAAAGTTAAACTTTGTTTGCATGTTGTGTTCTTAAAGGAAAGGTATGCCTTGCCAGGCCACGGAGGAAGAGGATCCAGGCAGTCCTGACGAAACTTAACAAGCTCTGGGCAGAGGGCAATGGTGGAGAACTCCCCCTTCAGTGGACTAGGGGAAGGGGATGAGGGGAAGAGGGAGGAAGGGTGGGACTGGGGGAGTTGAGGGAGAGGGCTTCAATTGGGATATATAATGAATATATTGTGAAGAAAAATTTTAAAAAGAAAAAAAGAATAGCATGTTATCGAGTCTTATGAAAATCTGTCATATTACAGTGCCCAGAGTATCTTTTATTTATTTTTTTTAAAGCTGCTTTGAGTAGTCTTCATGTGGGCAGCTTTTAATGAGCACTTTGTAGGCAGGAAATTCAAGTCTAGACAACTTTGAAGCCCCACCGTTGCAAACGGCTGGTCTAGGTAGAATCTCAGAACATTTCATGTTTTATGCACTACTTTCCTATGATATGGACATCTGTGGATCTAAGGTGACCAAGTCTTCTGAAATAAAACAAAGACACATTTGGGGTAAAAATGACATGGTATGTGAAATGAAAATTCTGTGGGTTTGTTTGTTTGTTTGTTTGTTTAAATAAATAGCAAGAAACACACATCCACATCTTTTCTCTTGGTCCTAGACTTGTGGAACTCATTTAGAAGGAAGGCCTAAGTAGCGTGTGACACTGGCCCTTTCTCTAACCCAAAAACAATCTCCAATTGCTACTGAATGTATATGAAAATAGTTTCCTCCAAGGGAGTCTTACTGGGGAAACAAAGGACTCTTAAAAGTAGGCTGCATACCCAGCAATAGATGGTCAACAAAAAGTGAACTCAATACTTTGGCAGTTCTTTGTCTCTCAAAGTCATGTCAAAGCCTTCTCCCTTTTCAAAAATAATCTTATTTTTGTCTTATACTATTTATATTCATATTTTTCTTCTTTCTTTTTTCCCCTGTAGGACCTTTGTGTATATATATATATATATATATATATATATATATATATATATGTATTATGGCTCCCAGTTTAGTGTTTTTATGGAAATCCTGAGTGTGTAAGAGTGGGTCTCTGATTCTTGTACTGTTTTCCTTTTGTTTGTTTTGTCCTAATATGATTTGTTAGCTTTTGTTTTATCCTATTTTATTATTAGCCCGTAGGAGCCTGTTTTGTTTGTTTGTTTGTTTGTTTGCTTGCTTGTTTTTCTAATTAGAGACAGAAAGGAGTTCATCCAGATGGGATAGGGAAGCATAATCAGAATATATTATGTGATTTAAAAAAATCTGTTTAATAAAAGGAGAAGAAAAAAAGAATGTACGTCATACTTAGTAAGCCTGAATTTATAGGTAGAAACACATGCCATTCTCTAACCCAGAACCATCAATTAGACTTCATAATCAGAAACATAGCAAATAATGCTTACTTAGTAATTTCTCCCTTTTTTTCATACCTATTGTCTCCTCTATCTACAATTCTCTGGCTTAAGTGTTGTTTCCTCTGAACCCTCTAATGTTACAGCCTGATTTGAGAGTTATTTCTTTTACCATCTCCTACTAACTGGTTAAAAAGACCTTACCAACATCTAAGGAATGAGCATCCTTTAGCCCAAGTTTATACTGCATCTGTAGCAAACACCTACCATCTTACCCTCCAGTACTGACTTGCCTGTTATCTGGAAAATGCATCAAGACTCCAATATGAGGATGCAGTGCTCTTTCCTTGATGTAGTTGACTATCTGTTCTTTTACCTCCTTATTTTGGAATCTCCAGCGGAGTGACCAAAACACTGAAAATTGTAAAATTTCATACGCCTTTGTAATAAACAAATAGTAAGTTACATCAAATATTAAGAAAAATGATCATCATAATTATAGTTCGTGGTGTGCTTGTGGTTCGACTCCACAACCCTATCACCATGTGACAGTAAGTCTGAACTACAAAAAGAGTTAAAGCTTTGCTGTAATTGAAAAATACTGAGAAACTTCAAAGTCAGGCCACAGAGTAGGAACTCATATGCATAACACATATAACCAAAAGAAAACCAGCATCCAGGTCACATACATAAATTTTGCAAAACAACAAAGGAGAAAACAATATCATGTGCAAAGGGCATAAGTAGGAAATATGAACGATGCTTACATTTATTAAAAAAAACACCCAGTCTCACTAATTCTTCAGAGAAATAAAGTTAAAACAATTATGAGATGTCACTTTACACTGACTGGCAAAAGAAAAATTGTGAAACAGTTTCAAGGACTGGTGGTGAGTTAGAGAATTCAGACTCCTGAATTTCATTAGGGGAATATAAAATGATAAAACAAACAAACAAACAAACAAACAAACAATATTTGGTATTACCAAGTAATGGCTGAAGACATGCCTTTATACCCCAGAAAGACATACACAAAGAGACATGGATTATTCATTGCAGCACTGATTGTTATAACAAACTAAAAAAGAAATTCCTAAATACCTGGTACACGTCATTAAATGAAACCATAAATAACTGATGCAAAGCACCCAGTTTCCACCTGTGGGATCTTCCAACCACGGAGTGAGATTCATACAGGAAGGGGAACTTGAAAGGGTGAAATGCGACTGTGAGGACACTGAGGAAAGAGCAGTTTCTGATTTTGAAGCTATAGAATCTCAGTCCAGAGCTGAGTCTCCCAGAAAATTCCCGCTTCCTCTAAAATACTCTAAGAAACTTCTGAGTCAAGATACAAGGGTAGTAGGCATAGTTACTGTCACCAAAACTATGGGACTCTGCTGCTTCCATCCACTGACTGTTAGGCCCACAGAGCTAGTAAGTGGATGCTGGAAACCCTCTCTCAGCACTTACACACACACACACACACACACACACAGTGCCAGGGCTTCAATCTGCAAGTCAAAGGTTCAGATCTAGGTACCTTAGTAGGTACACTTACTGCACCCTCAGAACTAACTCGCCTAAGGTTATGTGCCTTCTCAGGGCATGATAGTTAATGACTAGATAATCTGATGGCATTAGACCTGGTCACATCACCCTAGTTAGATCTACCTTGTAAGCAATCCCAAATCCAGAATTTTCTGCCTTGTAAGCAATCCCAAATCCAGCTTCTGCTGCTGTAAAGGAACACAGCATATGCACAAAAAGAGTGACATAAGAGTGAGGAAGAAAGAGAAAAGCAGGCAGTGGGTCAGGAGGCATATGTTTAAAAGAATAGACTATTATAATCCCGTGAAGAGTGAGTTAGACCTAAATGGACCAGTTGGACTGAAATTAAAAATGAACATGCAGAGCACAAAGGAAAAATAAATAATAAAACACATTAAATATATGTACAGATGTTTAATAAAATAATATCCGTACATATAAACAATAAAAGATGCCTGGACCTTTGGGAGAAAAGAATTAGCAGAATGAACTAGGAAATGGACTGCATCACATCTTGAGTCATATCCTTGATATCTGATTACAATAAAAATGATGTGATAATTTAGAAGTGCAAAGCTTGGAAACGGGTTGTTTATTACAATGTTTCCTGTTCACCTTTCCATTTGAAACATATAAAGATGTACAGAAAAAGACATGGAAAGATATGGCTGTTAAACCTCCAAGTTTCAGCCACCCCTGGATTCCTGGGACAGCTCATCCCTGCCCTTCTGGGTGACTGATTTTTCAGTCACCCTTTACATCCAATCAAATGGTGCTGCTGAATGGTGCATAACTCTATTAGACATGCTGCACTTTAATTAACTAATTAGTTCAATAACATGGGAAAATATACATGCTAAAAAATGTTCAGTGGAAGATTTCATGAGATCATTAAACTGTTTAGCAAATTCTAAAGCTTAGGAAAGAAACCCTTCAAGACAAATGTCATCCTGTCATTCTCTACTAAATTCTCTCCAGAAAACCTTTCCTAGAATATCTCTCCATTTTTCCCAACCCTCCTTTCACCTTGCTTTTTTGAATTGGTGGTCTCGCTTTTCAGGCAATATAGACAGCCTCTCTGTCTAGGAAATCCTTATTTCCTAGACAAATCCATGGATTTTTTAGGATTTTCACACCTTGCATTCCTAGAGGAGGGAACTTGTTTCTCAAAGATGGGCAGCATCTGAATCCATGCAAGGAGTTTGTGTCAATCATCTCACCATCTCCGAGCCCATTTCACAGAGCTGATGGTGAGAACCAACAAGAACATCTATTCCTTTGTAGAAATAGCAGCGTGTCCTCTTACTGGCTATTTAAAAATGGGTCAAAGTGGCCTGTGTTGGCCATTGTCACATTGCTATATGGAGAAATTAACTGTGGGGTGACTTTGTGAAGCAGAAAATGGTATTATTCTTCATACTATGTCACAACAACCTCAATCCTAGCGGCATGTTGAACTACTTTACTGCCATTGATCCTCGATCTTTGTGGCACTTCCAGGGACTTCTAGAGCTGTCACAGGCTATGTCTGTGAATAGACCAGGCATTCTCCAGTTCAAAATCTCTAGCCCAGCAATGACAATATATGCAGAAGATTATTTGTTTGGAGCTTTTGAGACACAGTATCTCTATGTAGCTCTGCCTTGCCTGCTACTCTGTATATACCAGGCTGCCTTCTGATTTATGGTAATTTCCCTTCCACAGCATTGCAAGTACTGGGATTATAAGCATGATCTACCATATTACTATACAGAGTTCCTTAGAAGTTAGGATGAAAGGAAACTTGCTTATGAAGCAACTTCTATGTGAGCCACAGCTGTGTCTGATATGTTTATGAACATGTGCTCATTCTTCAGGATATTCCACAGATAAAGTGACCAAAGCTCAGAAAAGGGAGGAGGCCAGATTAGAATCCCATACCTCTAGAACAGGGGTAACTCAGGTTTGTCTAACTGAGCCTCATACTTTTTCCACACTTTACTTCTGGAGAGGTATCTTGTAAAATTCCACTCCAGACTCTTGATTAAATCTCCCTGGAAACTTAACCTAGACTTTTATGATCCAAGGCAAAATGATAAATGGCTAGAAGGAAATAACAAATCATCTGTAATCATCTCCAGAGCTGTAAGCTGCTCCTCTGACTTTCTGGGTGGGAAGCAGCAGTGGGACAATAGGATAAAACCTGGCTGAGTGACAGCAGTAAGCATAACAGGAGAAAAGTCTGTGGCTGTGTGGGGAATTCTGGGAAGACCTGGAGAGGCAGCAGATCGTGCTAAGTGAGAGGCATTAAGATTTCATGCTTAAATTCATTATCAGTCTAGACACCTTGAGGCCATTTAGAGAAATTTTCAGGTTATCAGCTTAGCAATCTTTTCTCTGGAAGAAAGACATTTGGAGACTCCCAAAGTAGAATGGAAGGTCCCCTCTAGAAAACAGATATGACTAACAGGCTTGCTGCCACTTACTGTTTTAGGGTGTGTGTGTGTGTGTGTGTGTGTGTGTACGCCTGTGCATGCTTGTGTGTGTGCATGCTTGCTTGTGTGTGTCTGTTTCCTTATTCCTCTGTCTATATGTGTATGTGATTATGTCTCTCTATCTCTTTCTTTCTGTGTGTCTGGGCATGCATGTTTGTGTGTGTCTGCATTTGTGTCTGTGTCTGTCTCTTTTTCTCTCTGTTTTTGTGTCTGTCTCTCACTCTCTGTGATTATGTCTCTCTGTCTCTTTATTTCTGTCTTTGTGTATGTATCTGTCTCTCTCTGTGTGTGTGACAGTGTGTGTGACAGTGTGTCTCTGTGAGAGTATGTCTGTGTGACAGTGTATCTATTTGATAGGGTGTCTGTGTGACAGTGTGTTTGTATTTTGTTCCCCAGTTCCCTACTTATTTTTTTCTGTCCCAAAGGATAGAGTGCTTTGTCTATTTTATGAGATGCCCCACTGTATGTTTTCATTTATAATCATGATCTCTAAGTGGGGCTCTGGACACATTCAGGAACAGATAGAAAAATACTCAGATTGCTGCTCAAAACACTTAAAGAAATTCACCCCAGCTCTAAGCCAAATCCTTGTGGCTTCACAGATTCTATACCTCCATCCTATCAATGTGGCTACATCTAGACAGAATGTGACATCCCTTACCATGACATTTCTTTCACAGCACTTTATAAAATCAGCCTTTGTGCTTATTTAAATTGAAAGTGTATGTATTGTTTTCAAATATTTGTTTAATGATCATCTCTGTGTAATTTTGTAACTCCAGCACAGCACTGGACAAACAACTATTGAATAAAAAAATGAATGACACCACACCTGATCTCTTTAGTCCTCCAATGAAGTAAGGTTTTCCTTTTGTGTTATCCTTGCCTTTAGCTTTGGTGTTGACTTTTGTAGCTCTGAGGGACCTTAGGTAGCCTTCATTCAAATACACTCGTAATTCAGATGACAGTGTGACTCAGATTAGTTAAATCACTCTTGAGATCCTCAGCTAGGTGTGTGGCTTTTCTTGTGTTTACCATACTATCAGAGCAGCAGCATTTTTTAAAAGCCTCTTTTATTATTTCTGGAATCTCTTTCAGAGTGTTACGAGCTCTCTTTCCTGTGTCCTGGTACTCATCTTTTCATTTCCCTGTAATAATCTTCTGCTTTTACTCAACCCCCTTTCCTTAACTGTTTTCCTTTTGTTGTTGTTATTGCTGGCTTTCCCTAGTTACAGGTCGTGGTATAAATGCCGTGACCTCCAGGAATCTCCTGTGTATGTTTATACTTGGAATATGTTAGAACACCCATATTTCTCCTATCATAGTATACACTCTATTTTAAGGTATGGCATTTGAAATGATTAAAGAATATGCTGGAATTTAAACTTCCTTGCAGATCCTTGCTGCACCAATCTTAACTCACCCTGCTTTCCCCAGTACCTAGGCCAGAACTTAATGCACAATAGTCTGGCAATGAATGTGCTTTCAATCAGTGAATTTATATCTTTTGCTTCGTAAGAATAAAATGTCCCTGTTCCTGTTAGACTGATAAATATTCAAAAGTCTGACTGTAGATAAAGGTAGGACTTGCCTGATATGGTAAATGTGTTTCTAAAGAATTAAATTGAATTACTTTTAAATGTGCTAAGAAGATTGCTATTTAAGGGGCTCATTTAGTAGATCTTTTCATGAAGCAAAGAATATGATTATAAAAGTAAGCATTGCTTATCCCTTTCAGCCTCTAAGGCTGCCAGAGCCATAACAGCCTCAGGGGGTATAACTGCTTGTGGCGACAGACAGGTGAGTAGCAGTTCTCATTGGATGTGGGGGAAGATTAAACACAAGGCGGGAATGTTGATCTAACTTTTAAGAAACACGGAAAACAGATTCTGACCTCTGAATACAAAGCTGTCTCTTGGCTGTCACTCTTATGACATAACATGCTCTTTTGCTTTAGAGAAATCTGGTATAACTAAATTGTCCCTAAAATTACTGTGTGACAGAATGTCTGGATTGGAAGAAATTCTAATCCAACCTCTTATGGTATGACTAGGGAATTAAGGTCTAGGTGGTAAATAACCTGCCCAAAGTAGAAAAAAATATTGATAAACTAAAGAAAAAATATTGATAAACTAGACTACAAATAGACCTTAGGATCCAGACCAGTGCTCTGTCTTTTTGTGGACTGATTTTATGGTTCTGAAGTTAACCAATTCCAAGATTCAGATTCAATTATTATATAAAGCATCATATATGACAATATAAAATATAGGATCAAAATATCTATAATTCAGTCTAAGCACATATATAACATTTCAGGAACTTTAAGTAATTCATACTACCTCTGGGTACCTCTGTTTCTTTAGCTTCAAAGCAGATAACCATAATAGTACCAACCTTAGAGTATGAGTATCTTTCTTATGCAGGGATGCCCACAGGAAACTTTTATGAGAGCCTGGGACTTAGAGACTCAGTAGTATTGATGATCATGATGATGAAAAAAAAAATGAACGAGGTTGGATTAAAATCCCCTTCTAATCCTGACATCCTGTCACACAATAATTTTAGGGACAACTTATCCATACTAGATTCCCTTAAAGCAGAACATCATGTTGTTTCAGAAGAGTGATATCGAAGAGTTACATTCAGAGTCAGTATCTGTCTTCCAAGATGATTGTGATGGTGATGGTGCTGCTGCTGAAGGTAATTATGGGTCCTGTTATCTCTGTTGTTACTTCTTCCCTTTTTTAGATAAAAGGGGTACATGTTTATTTTCTCTCCTCTGAAAACAACCATGAGTAAATAGTTTGGCACTTAACTCAAAAATCAATAAGAACACTGAAATAACTCTTTTAGAAAGAGGCCATTTTAACACTTGAATATAATAGAAAAAAGTGCTAGTCTTCAACTTCTTAAAACTCAAATTGATACTTTTGTTCTCAATCTGGTTGAGGTGATGTCTAGCGCTGGCATTAGAAAAACTACTAGAGAGATTTGTTTGCCAAGTCTCTCCCCATTCCCCTCTCACCTCTGCCCTAAAATTAAACAAACCTTGACCTCAAATTAACAGTTGAAAAAGAGCAAGAAGAAGAACAAGAGCAAGGAGAAGGAGAAGAAGAGCAAGAAGAAGAACAAGAACAAGGAGAAGAAGCAGAAGAAGAAGAAGAAGAAGAAGAAGAAGAAGAAGAAGAAGAAGAAGAAGAAGAAGAAGAACAAGGAGAAGAAGCAGAAGAAGAAGAAGACCAAGAAGAAGAAGAAGAAGAAGTAGAAGAAGAAGAAGAAGAAGAAGAAGAAGAAGAAGAAGAAGAAGAAGAAGAAGAAGAAGAAAAAGAAGAAGAAGAAGAAGAAGAAGAAGAAGAAGAAGAAGAAGAAGAAGAAGAAGAAGAAGACCAAGACCAAGACCAAGACCAAGACCAAGACCAAGAAGCTGCTTAATTTAAATCCAGTTCCCAGCAAAGGTGACTTAAGCATTCTGTAGATTTTAGTGATTGCAAGGCTGATTTCCAACTTAAATTTATCTTCTCTCTGCCAGCCTTGAATAGGTCTAGGACAGAGGACAGCAAGCTTCCAAATGAGCAAGTCTCTACAAGCTCTGCAGTTCCCACGTGAGCATAATCTTAAGACTGCTATATCTTACATAAGAATTTCATTTTGGTCTCTGAATTTTAAAAGATTTATGCAGTTGGTTATTTTCCTATAGAACTTTATACCACATAGCATGGACTGGGTGGAAATTTCTTGCATCACAAGATCATATTTGATGTATTTGATCATATTTCATATTTGATCGCATTCATTGCCATTTTAAAGAGCACCAGAATGCATTGAAATATGCAGTAATGGCTGAAGTATATGTTTCCTTCCATTATCGGGAAAGTAGCCTGGAACAGTAGATGACTTGTTGACTCACATACTACCCATACAGCAAAGTGCCTGCTTTAGTTACAGTTCTATTGCTCTGAAGAAACACCATGGCACAGCAACTTATAAAAGAAAGCATTTAATTAGTGACTTACTTACAGTATCAGCGACTGAGTCCATAACTATCATGACAGGGAGCAATGTAGCATGCAGGCAGACTGGTGCTGAAAGCCCCTATCTTACCTGCAAGTTGGACAGAGAAGGAAGGAGAAAGGGAAAGAGAAGACAGAAGAGAGAGAGAGAGAGAGGAGAGAGAGAGAGAGAGAGAGAGAGAGAGAGAGAGAGAGAGAGAGAACAGACTGGACCTATCTAAGGCATTTGGAACTTCAAAGCCACCCCCAGTGACATATGTTCTCCAACAATACCGCTCCTCCTAATCCTTCCTTAAAAGTTCTACCCACTGGAAATCAAGCATGAAAATATATGAGCATACGGGATTATTCTCATTCAGACCTCTACAGTGTACCATGATGAGAAAGGCTTACCTATAGTCAGGTTGTCACTGCTTACCAGGTTCAGCCAATGGTATCATCTTTGCTTGACTCCTAGTACCTCCCAACATTTTCCTGTGTTGTCCTTCCTTCACACTGCTTCTAGATTAGACCTGGCCTCTGTGCTGTCTTCTAGTTGCTGCTATGAATGCCACTTTGTTGTGGGTTTGATTCCTCTAGAGTTCTACAACAGCAAAGAAAGAGGATTGTACGTTTCAGCTTGTCTACATGTGATTGCAGCTTATTTAACACAAGGTGTGCAGACATTTGTCAGTGACTTCTTAGTCAACAGAGTGACTAAACAGTGAATAAATAGTCCCAGGAGGCATCCAATGCAAAACAAAGCAACAACAACAAAAAACACATACAAAAAAGAAAAAAAAAATCAAAACAATAAGAAAATAGCCCCAAGTTGCCATCATTTTGAATTTTCCTCATTTTTCTATTCTTTTTCCCCTCCTTACTTTTTTCTTCTTTCCTTTTTCTGATTTTCAGAGACACAGCGAGATATTTTTGGAGATATGTGTCATTCTAAGAAAAAGGTTGTGTGGAGTAAGGGGTCTGGGGTTGTGGATAGGTGGTCAACTTTTGTCATATGTAGGTATTTAAACAAAATGAGGGAAAATGGACACATGCAGAAATGTAGACATTGTAAAAGAGAAAAAGCTCAAGGACATGAAAGCAGAGGACAGCTGCCACCCAAGCACAGCATGCAACCTCTTGATGCCCAGACTTGTGCAAAGATCCCAGGAAATGAGCAACAGAAATCTTCCAGACTCTTTATCTTTCCCCATGGCCCCTCTTCTCTCCTTTCCTTGGGTTGGCACAGTAGGTTTATTTTCCTTATGGCAGTCTTCTGAATTCCACACATCAAACTCTCCCATGGGCCGTTTCTTTGACAGTCTTGCTTTATTTACAGGAAAATCCACATTCAGTAGTTAAGGATGCGCTCACAATGTAGACCAACTAAGATTTGCTTGGCACCTACAGGCTGGGTAGATCAATCCTCAGTCTTGTCTTCTTTCTATTACAGTTCGTCATGCATGGCAGTTTTCTTTAAACTCAGTCCCAGGCCCTTTCACATGTGCTCATGATCTACACTAATGGGAAAATAGTCTGTCTTTTCACTGCACATTCTCCACATAGGGAAGTGACTGATGAACATGTATCCATCCCTGATTTCAGCCCAGGTTAACACTTCTTGTCTTCTCCTTGGGAAGCTCTTCTTGTCTGGTCCACTTGCGTGGATTAGCACAGCTCATTGTGCTAGCAACAAGTGCAGGCTGAAGTGTGGGATTAAGAAAACTAGACCTCCCCTATCAGTGGACTGGGGAAGGGTCATGGGAGGGGATAAAGGAGGGAGGGCAGGATGCAGAGGAGATGAGGGTGGGGCTACAGCTGGGATATAAAGTAAATAAATTGTAATAAATAAAAAAATATATTAAATAGAAAACTTGACCTCTTATGCCAGGCAGTGGTAGCCCATGTCTTTGATCCAGCACTTGGGAGGTAGAAGCAGGTAGATCTCTGAATTTGAGGCTAGCCTGGTCCCAGGACTGTTACACAGAAAAACCTTCTTTTGAAGAAAAAACTATAAGAACAATAAAAACACCTACATAAGTCTGATAATACAGTTCTCAGTGGAGAGGATGTGCTTAGTCCTGCTGTGATTTGAGGCACCAGGGTGGATTTGTACACCCTGGGGGCCTCCCCTTCTCTGAGAAAAAGGGAGGGGGGAGAAATGAGGGAGGGACTTGGAGGAGAGGAGCACTGGGGCTGGGATCAGGCTATAAAGTGATTAAGTAAATTAATTTAAATATTAGACCTCTTATGTCAGGTGGTGGTCATGTATGCCTTTAATCCCAGCACTTGGGAGGCAGAGGCAGGTGGATCTCTATGAGTTCAAGGCCAGCCTTTCTACAGAGCTAGTTCTAGGACAACCAAGGCTACATAGTGAGACCCTGTCTAGAAAAACAAAAGAAAATGAAAGAGAGAGAGAAAGAGAGAGAGAGAGAAATAAACAAAAAGAGAGACAGAAAAAGAGAGAAAGTGAGAAAGAAAGAAAGAAAGAAAGAAAGAAAGAAAGAAAGAAAGAAAGAAAGAAAGAAAGAAAGAAAACCAGATCTCAGGGTCATATTTTAGTAATTTTTACTTCGATTGTTAAACTATTTTGATGTGTCATCTATAAAACTCAATATAACCAGCACGAAGAATTATATGACAGATGGTGCTACACACAACAATATTGCATCAGGACAGTGAAATATGTGAAAATGTTTACAAGAGAACAGAGCACCATCATTGCTTATACTGAGTCTTTCTGCAGTTCCAGATGTGCTGGGAGGTTTCCAACATTGTATAATTTTTCAGGAATCTTCTTTGTTAGTCACATATAACTATATGACTGTAAAGGTGAATTCTAGAGAGACTGTATCGGTGGGTTGATGAAGGTCAAAAGAGTATTGTAAGCCAAACCACATAAAATTTCTTAAGGTGGTATCTTCACATTGACCACTGTCCTCTTTGGGAAAATTTATAAGAAGGGGGGCCTGTGTTTCCTCATTATCAACAATTCCCTCTAGAGTAGAACATTTGCTGCAATGATGACCTTACATTGGTTTAGCACATTGCCTAGAACCAATAGTCCACATTAGGGATCGCTCTTGACGGAATATTCTCTAGTTTTTATAAATGTATAATGACATAGAGCCACCATTATAATATTATATAAGGTAGTTTCATTTCCAAAATACCCTGTATATTTCATCAACTGCTTTTTTCCTTTCCTCTAGTCCCTGCCAGCCATTAATCGTTTCGTTATCTCTGTGGGTTGCCTTTTATAAAATGTCATATAGTTGAAATGAAGTATGTAGCCCCAATTTGGCTTCTTACTAGTAACATTAATTAATTTTTTTCATGTCTTTCTACATCTTGGTAGCTCATTTAAGGGATGAATAATATTCCAATAGGCTAGATAAATCAGTTTATCAGTCTACATAACTAATGATACATTTTTAAAAAAAAAATTATGTAACTAGTCATAATAAGCCACTGTGCTGAGTCAATAGTGGATCAGACCCTACCATTTAACTACATAGGCTAACCTGTATCAAGTCACTTCATTTATTTTTCATTGGCTTTTTTCCTGGTTTCACTAGGAATGAAGTATCCAAGTAAAAGTTTCCATGGTACATATGAGAGTGTAAGGTTAAAAGGAGTCTGCATTGGTGATAGGAATTAATGGTGGGAACAGAAACACTCTTTGGATCTAAGGCCAGGGAGGAGCCATGAAAAGGATCCTAGAAGACTGGCATCCTTAAACTCACCAAGCCTTCCCCCCAACAATCATCCTTTGGTATATCTCATGCTGGATCCCAGAAGAAATGTTTAAAATAAATACAAGTTACAATCTCAGAGTAAAAGCCTGTGCCTGGAGCAGAGACTGATGGGGAGGTATCAGGCTTGAGAAACAGTAAAACCAGATCAAACAGTTCTTTCTCCACCAAACCCATGCTGCTGCTGACTCCTGCTCATGCACCCTCCATGCGTTGCCTTTCTTCATACCCCTGTGTTATTTAGACTGTTCTAAGTGATGTTTCTGAAATGTAAGCCCCGTTGCCGTAGTCTTTCTCATCACCTGTTGCTCACTGTATCAAAGCTGCAGCATGCGGGCCTTGCCTTTGCTGGCACTGCTTTGGCCCACGAAGAAACAAAGCTATTCCCATCTCCGCATCTTTGGAAAAGCTGTCTACTGTGTGGGAACTATTCTTCCCTCCTCATCCTCTCCTCTCCCCACCTGTTTGATGATCTGTGACTCTCCTTCTGCTGTGGCTAAAACAGGACCTTCCCCAAGCAGTTTTCCCTCACCCTCTCCTACCAGGCACCTCTGCGTTTGTCCTTTTTCTAGTTTATAGACTTTGTTTGTGTCTCTCTCTGCCTCTTTGTCAGACACTCTGCAGGCTGGTTCATAGTGGGTGATAATAATGCTTAATGGCTGCATCAGTCTAAGTAAGTAAATGTGTCTAGGCTATAGAATGAGCCTATTTATCTTGTTTAAGAATTAATAAGAGCATTGGTTCCCCCAGAGGAAATATCTTTTTTAGGTATCCCTAAATACCAAGAATTTTGCCTGCAGGTCACAAACAGGACCGAGGAGATGTGGATTTCATGGAGCCAAGCTTTTTGACTAGAATAGTAATTATTATGTAATAGCCAGTTAAAACCAAAAGGCTACTAATAACTGCTTCACAGTGAGCTTTAGCAAGCGTCAGGGAAAGACTACACACAAGATGTCAGTGGTCTTCAGGTAACATTTTCAGAAGGATCCTCGTACTTCTACTTCTTTCAATCACTCTAACTCTGAATTTAATGATCCCCACTGTCTTTTCCCTTCCTTCTTACTCAATATAGAGATAAAACATAGATACACAAGAATAGTAAGACATTTCTGGACCATGTCTCCTGCCTAAAGATGTCAACTTTCCCGATTCAAGCTTCTCCTCACACCCTAGGTTGAGCTGTGTTCCTTTAGCTGTGCCCTTGCAGTATGGAACCCTTCTCTTCACGAGATGTGTCCTATGTGTAAGGTTGATTTATTGGCACAAAGTTGTACTTACTGCTTTCTTCTTCTGGTGGGGAGTAAAGTGTAAGGATCGGGCCAGGCTCCCAAGTGACTCATGTCTGGTGGGGCACATGGTCAGCATACCTGGATGTGTGAAGCAGTACATGGAAGACCCTGATCATAAGTCCTGTATATGTAGAAGTGCCCATATGAATGTGGAATGGATGATAGAATGAGAACGGGCAGCTGTGTAAATGGTTGTATATGTGAACATACATGTTTTTGCTCCATTCTGATTGTTAAGTTCATCCTGGCCTGGCCAATTCATAAGAGTATGCTTCTAACACTTGCTAATATTCTTGGCAAATATTTCTCAAACTACTCTACCCACATTGAATCTTACCCAAGATTTTCTTTTGGTTGGTTGACTTATGAAAACAGTAGATTTAGAAACAATATTTTCAGCTGCCTGAGGCCCTTTTGCTCCACCCGTAGGAATCATGAGTAGACAAAGAATAAGGCTTTTCTGTGGCAGATTTCACTTCTCTTGGTGCTTGGCAGCAACAGACAGATAGGAGCAGCAACAGGCAGGTAGGATCAGCAGTGGCAGTACCCCCGCCCCCAACCTTGTGTTATTGTCTGGGCTTACTGGTTTTGGGTCAACCTGACACAGGCTGGAGTTATCTGAGCGAAGGGAGCCTCAAATGATAAAATGTCTCCATAGGAACTGCCTGTAAGGGGAGGGCGCAGCCCGTTGTGGGTGGTGCAATCCTTGGGCTGGTGGTTCAGGATTATATAAGAAAGCAGGCTAATGAGCAGCATAATGAGCAAGCCAGGAAGAGGCACTCCTCAATGGTCTCTACATCAGCTCCTGCCTCCAGGCTCTTGCTCTGTTTGAGTTCCTGTCTTTTCTTTCTTGGATGATGAACAGTGATATGCAAACGTAAGCCAAATAAACTTTTTCCTCCACAAGCTGCTTTGGTTTCATCACAGCAATTATCACCCTGACTAAGACAAATTGGTACCAGGATAGTGGGGTATTGCTGTGACAGACCTGACCATGTTTTTGGGAAGAAGGTTGTAGAAAGACTTTGGAACTTCTAAAAGCCATGGAGTGTTGAGATCTCAGTGAGCTGTTCTGTAGGAACTTGGAAGATAAGAGTGTTGTGAGCAGTGCAGATGATGAAGGCCTGGCTTGTGAAGTTTCATAAAGAAGTAATGACTCTACTGGATCTTTTGTGTGTAGAATCTGTGGTTCTGGTCAACTGGGGCTGAAGAGTTGGCTTGATTGACAAGGGACCAAAACCAATAAGGAAAAATCTTTACTTTGCTGGGCCAATGGATGCTTTTCAGCTGGTGCTGAAGAATCAGCTGTGATTAAGAAGACAACAGTATCACCGAGGTGAAATCTTCTGGAACATTGTGTTCCAAGCGGCCAAAGCTGTACCTTGTGCTGACAGCCAAACTAGGTAGTGTAAGATTCATCCAAGTGGTACTTGTTTTGAAGACATGAAAGGGTCATGGAAAGCAGCTGTGGCTTGGGACTATGGGGCAGAGCTGGATTCCTTGAAGAGAGTCTAGAAGAGACTATTGGTGAAAATGCAGCCCAGCTGCAACAACGAGCCCTAGCAGTTTGGGAGATGCTAGTACCATGGATAATGACCAAGAACAGCAACAGCATAGAGTGGAACCAGCTAGAGCCTAGAAGACAAGCTGTGTGTGGGTCACTTTTCTAGTGACCCAAGGCCTTTGGAGGAGTCCAGACAATTGTGAGTGATCTCAGACATTACACTTTTGAAGCTTGGTTTTGCTTTGTTAAGATTGTGACTGTACTCTGGTTCTTTCCTCTAAAAGTAAAGAAGTATTTAATTTACTTTTTATTTTACAGGAGCCCATTTTTGAGAGAATTTGAATTTTAAAAGATTTATAAAATCCTTTCCTCTTCAAGTTGCATTGGTCATGGTGTTTCATCATAGCATTAGTAACCCTGACTAAGACAAAGTCCTTGTGCAAGTCATGGGTCTCAGGCTCAATAGTCCTAGAACTATTAGAGCTCTTATGCAGTCTGATGAGGTCAAAGTTCCTCAGGACATGGGGGACTGCTGATGTGGCAGTTTCCGAATAGCCCTAGATACATAGATTGCTCAACCACTAACAGTGGTTACAGCTTTGAGTCTTTGGCCCCAAATCTTGATAGCTCTTTGGAACCCTTGCAGATATCAGGGCTCACAGCTTCTCTTCTCTTACCCCTGAGAATTCTTCATTCTTTTGTAGTCTTTTGCTCTTTTATGCCATTCTTCCTGCCCTTGCCTCTCTGAAGCCAGGGCAAGAAGTTTCTTTCTCAGCTGTCAAACATCCAGCAACCTTTCTCCTATCACAAATCAGCTCTGCTACTATTGGGCTTGATGTTCAACTCCAGGGAACCTATCAATGAAGAATTTCTCAGTAAGTGGCCAGAACAGCCTCGTTTTTTTCTTTTCTTTTCTTTTCTTTTCTTTTCTTTTCTTTTCTTTTCTTTTCTTTTCTTTTCTTTCTTTTTTTTTTATCCCAAAAGGGTCAGAGCCACTGAGGCTTGTGTTTGAATCATGCATAGCCTTACCTCCTCAGATCCAGTTTCTTTGCTAATGGTGAAGAGAAGTGCTCTCTTACTCTTGCAGGTGGCAGAAGTCACAGGGTCATCTTGAGTTCTTGCGTCTTGTCTGTAATAGTCCTGGCTGAGGCAGTGCCTCCAGGAGCTGGACAATCTGCAGGCATCATTGCAGTTTTTCCTCAAGGTGTATGTGGAGAGTTGAAGGTGGCTGGCACTGGTATAAGAGCAAGGAACAAAGGAAAGTCCAAGTTGCTTCATCCCTAACAGTTACTTACTTAAAGGAAAGAGAGCATCAGACAGCATGCACACAATAAAATCATGAAGAGCTTCATTAGTGCCAGTGGTGGTTTTAACAGTTTAATAGTGTGTTAGCACTGTGTAACCATTTGTCCACAGCCCCAGGGAAAGACATGTTTCCCCAGCTGTCTCACAGATGATACACAGGATCATGTGGAACATGCCTTTTAAAAGTTACACACTTCTTTCCCTGAAAAAACAAATATGGAAAAACTCAGGAGCAGTGTATGTTCTCTGCTCCTCCGCTGAAAGCCACCATTCCAGGCTCTTCCTAAAGGCAGGCGACAAAGCCTTCGAACAAATGGATCATTTCATGTGCCCTCTGTTCACGCTTTTTCTCAGTGCTTAACTTAAAGTATAAAATCTTTTCCTTGGCTTGTGTATCAGCTAGGGTTCTCCAGAGAAACAAAATGAATACATATACACACAAACACACGCAGATGCAAGACGAAATATTTTAAGGACCTGTTTACATTCTTATGGACCCTTGGCACAGGCAATCAGGGTTGAGCCAGCATTGCAACTAAAGTTCCAAGGCTATCTTCAGAAGGTTACTCTCTTGCTTATGGGAGGTCAGACTTTTCTTCTGTTTGGCCTTCAGCTGATTAGATAGTACCCACTCCCATTTTGGAGTGCAAACTGCTTTCCTCATAGTGCACAGGTTTATGTGTTAATTTCACCTAAAAGTCTTCTCAATAGTACACCCGAAACCATTTTGGCAACATGTTAAAGGCTCAACCATGTAGACAAGAGATACTAAGTATCAGAGACACTTTCTAAGTAACTCAGTATCTCAGTTTCTTCCATAAATAAATAAATAAATAAATAAATAAATAAATAAAACAAATACATGAGAGAGCCGAATTTGATGCCTTTAAATTGAAAACATACTGTATGTTCATGAATAAGACTGCTGGGACGAGATTCTAGGACAAACATGGTTTCTATGCTTACACCCTTTGATGCCTGATATTTAGCGCAGGTCTCAACAGGAACTATTAATGGTTATGGTTGAGACATGAAAACTCACTTGGCTTTGAAAGAAACTCACACATACCTTTTCCCCTCAATGTCAGTGGGTAACATCTTCCTGTAATAAATGAACAATATATCCAATTGTTGTAAAACTTTGGGGTTATCATTATTATTTCTTGGTTAGTTGTTAAACAAATCAAAAGAGGAAAAAAAAATCCCCTAAACCAGCTCCACCAGGTGCCAGATGGGAAGAGGAGGGTAGAGCTGTTAACTCAGGCAGTGCCTAAATCTGGAGTCTTATAGCATGTATCATTATTTGGGAGCTGGCAATTGATTCAAATTATTTAAAATGTTTAATCAATAAATTTGAACCACTGAGGTGGTAAGCAGGTAAAGACACTTGCTGCCAAGCCTGACAGCTTGAATCCAATCTCCAGAACCCACTTTGTGAAGGAAGAGGACGAAGTCCGACCCGTTGTTTACTCACTTCCACAGGTACAGCCACATATGCACACATACACACAGAATAAATAAATATATGTTAAAACAGTCAGTAAATCACATCAGCAGGTCAAACCTAGTCATGGGCATTTTGTGGTCTCTACTTTTTCTCTTACAAAATTGAAGTACATGTCACACACACACACACACACACACACACACACACATGCATACATACACACACACACACACACACACACACACACACCTACACCTAAAAGAATGATCATCCAGGATGATATGTTTCACCTCTGCTTTTTTCACAAGGTTGGAAGGATTATATGTTTTAGCAGAGGTTGATTTCTTCTCAAAGAGATGAAACTGAAACTTTGGGAAACAATTGTTTGGGCCCTTTCCAAGGCCCCAAGTGAGGAATCAGTTTCTTTGCAAAATTTGTAAAAAAGGAAGGACCACAATCCCTTAGGACACCAATCACTTGAAGGACTCCTTAATAACTTCCTGAAATGTCATGTGGTACTGTGACCCATCCTCCCTACAGCTGTTGTCTTCTTGGGAAGACAACATTGGACATTTGTACCACCAGTAAAAACTTAAATTAATGGAAGTTTGATTTGTGGAGATTTTTTTTTTGGTAGCCTGCATTGAAATATAACTATCTGGGCATTGTTTCCACAATTACCTGGGCTGTCCATAGAGCCAGCTGAGACAACACATGACCAGCCCACAGATGCCAACATGGAAGCACATGTGGCACAGGACACAGGAGCGCCGAGAGCAAACTTGGCAGGCCCTCTTCAGTCCTCAGTGGCTCCACTGCCTGTGGCCTCTGCAGAAAGAAACTGCTAGAAACTCTCTCTGTTCTTACCAAAATCTTAAACGTTTACATGACATCACCAAAGATGTGCTCTGATGCTTGAAGGAAGTTATCTCACTCACCAATGATAATAATAAATTCTGAACAACTGAGCTAGCGGACAGGACTAGTTTATCTGTCTCTCACATTATTGAGAGTATTGAAATGTTGTCATACATGGAGGAAATCTGAAAGTCCATGACTGAAATAGTACTGGAATAGGTATCACGAGGAGTGCTAAGTAATAATTAATAATGTTATAGTATTTGTTATCTACTCTAAATTCATTTTCCCTTGTGTTATTTAAAAGCAGAATACATTTAT
Organism: Meriones unguiculatus; assembly: GCF_030254825.1. Taxonomy (NCBI): domain Eukaryota; kingdom Metazoa; phylum Chordata; class Mammalia; order Rodentia; family Muridae; genus Meriones; species Meriones unguiculatus. Next base: position 39,676,118 of record NC_083356.1, on the reverse strand, counting down.
TATAAACAATGATACAATTTAGAATTAAAGCATACAGTGGAAAAAATGAACAAGTCTCTCAGTGTTTTCAAATTCCTGTCATGTTTGATGTTTAGGGACAAGAAATCAGAATTCTCAGAATTTAAGAAAAATTATGATGACTTAAACACACTTCTAATAATCTTCATATTCTATAATTTGAATAGCTCAAATTAGTGTCACTTTTAGAAAGGATAACAGTAAAGAAAAATTACAAAAGCAAATGCTCAGATACATAGCGTATTCTGTATAAGTTCTTAGGATGCTCTTCAGTGCGAAAGGAGTCCTTAACTGAGCAGTGTCCACACAGGATTTCATGAGGGGCTGTTACCTTAACTGGAAGACCTGAACTTTAAATTATGTTTTCATTAAATATTCCTGTACAACGTCATTCTTAGTAAGCACTAAGCACTAACAAATTACTGTTTTGGGTTTATTGTTGTTGTTGTTGTTGTTGCTGTTGTTGTGGTCTGTCATGCCATTCAGAAACATACATTATAGCTGGGAATAGCGTTGTATGCCTTCAATTCCAGTTCTTGGGAGGCAGAGACAGCTGTATCTCTGTGAGTTTAAGACCAGCCTGATCTACATAGTGAATTTCAGGACAGCAAGAGCTAAAAAGTGAGAACCTGTATCAAAACAACAAGAACAAAAGTATTTATTTAGAATTTAGCCTTGTATCATAAATACATATTTATATGCATATGTACAAACAACAATGTGTGTGAGAGTATGTGAGTGAGTGTGTGTGTGTGTGTGTGTGTGTGAATCTGTTTGGTTTATATCTTTTTTGTGGAGAAGCACATCTTTTTCAGAGTTATATCAACTTCATGACTCTTAGGGATTCACAGATTGAATCTGAGATATCAATGTGAATTCTGAGAGAAATCACTTGAGTATTTATGGAAGTCATTTCTGGTGAGAGCTGCTGGCAACAACCCCCTCTCCGCTCCCTTCCTCACTAAGGTGAAACAGAATGCTCTCATTTTATGTCAAGAAGGAAGGGATGCATCCACAGGATAACTCCGGACACCCGATCTTGACCGTGCATCTTGGAGAACAGCTGGGCAGGCTCTGACTCTCACTGAGAAACCTGAAAGAGAGGGGTAAGCTAACTGGCTGTTCTGGCCACCTCCATGAAGAAGAGGTGACTACTCTTGGTTGTTTGTCACTAGAGTGCTTATTCAGACAAAAATGTAGTTTGCTTGTAATCAGCCAGCTGTGTGTTGCTCACAAGTGAGAAATCACATGCAGCACTTTTCAGTCCTACCCAGGGGGCTACTTGGAAACATGATGATAATTAAAAAAAAATCTATATGGACTTTGGTCCATATAGATGTTTACCAGGGACTAAAAGGTTAATTTGAGCCAAGGAAAAGATGTCACAGTACTACAGAAAGTTCTGCTCAACCCAGAGAACTCTGAAGCACCAACTGGGATGTGGCCAATGTAACACAGAGCCAACCTTTAAAAGGGAGCCTCTACATTCACTGTGTTCAGTAAAGATGAATGATATCTATACCTCTACCTCTTTTCTTGACCCAGCCTTTCCACACAAGAATAGCTAGGTGGCTAGGGAAAAAAATGTAGGAAGAAAAGGGAAGATAGATATCTTCTTGCATTGGTGGCTAGCTGGCTTTAGAAGCCACCTGAGAGACAGCATAACTTTCTCAGAAGAGCCTACTCAAGTAGCTAGCCCCCCCCCCGGCTGGAAACCTTGATTTCAAGATGTTTCCTATCCTAACTGATAAGGGTAGTTTGCTGTGTTTTCCCTATTCGTCTTGTGGACATGTTGGATGCCAAATCCCTGCTCTTTTTCTAGAATTTTTCGGTATGTTAAAGTGGACTGTGCCTGTGTGATACGACTTAAATAAAGACGCCTGTGCTCAGCCTCTCATAAGCCTCCTTAATGTCAAAATTTCATTTCTGCTGTCGAAACTCGTAGTTACGTGCAAGGACCATCAAGGTTCACGTCTAATTTCTCAAGACTTTGCTCATAGCACCTTTCGCCTTTGTTGATTTTGTTTGTGTCTTTTACCAAAATAATTCACAGCTACAACTGCCATTAGAAGCTCAGTTCTATAGGTTTCTCTAGAAAACTGTCAAAACTGGGGATAATTGTTGGGGTTCCCTCTCATAAAAGTCTAAGCTATGGGGTAAAGGATGAGCAGTCTTAGTTTTATAAAAGCATGAAACTTTGATTATTTCAGCATGTGATATTGTTTTTGACTTAAAATGTACAGGAATGTCCTGAGATTAATCTTATAATTCAGAGATAGCACAACCACCCTCATATAATGAATGTAACAAGCCTAATTGGAGGTCACAGAAAACAAAAATAAACATACATTCTGATAACAACCCATGAGGCAGAATTGTTTGGCATACCAATACCATGTCCATCCTTTCCTTCTTGATTTCTCATAGAGACCACTGGATACAGGAAGGGCAAAGGATTTTTTCCTTTCTGAACGTTCTTTTTTTCCCCCAGTGATGATTTATTTCTAATATAGTGTGATAGGCTCAACTGAAAATCCATAATTCCATTCTCTGAATAAAAATGCCTCCACTACAGACCACAGATTTGTGCTTCATTTCCATCACTCACATGTCCTTTGCAATTTTTTACTTGTTAGGAGAGGGAGAATTTTTTTTTGTTTAAATAAAATGGTTTTTTCATCTAATGAAAAAACTGACCCAGGAGAATATTTAACCTGTATTTCTATTCTCTAGGTTGAAAAGAGCTCTAACTGTGGCCTGAGTATACCTGTGCTTTACAGGGACCAGAGGATAATTCTGACTTACCTGAGCATCACACAGAATGAGACATATCCTCTACTTTTGATCAATACATGTAGAATCCAATAATCTTTCTGAAAATCCTGGCCATTATGGCCTCAGATATATTAATAAATCAACAAAGCTTTCTCCAAACTATTATCTGTGCACAATGAGATGTCAACTTGCTGGCAGTAAAAGCCAGACGTGATGGTTACTGTGATGTGGTTAGTCTAAGGAGGTTCAGAGACTAGTGGAGGAGGATTGTCAATGCTGTTTTTATAAAACTGTGCTTGTTTCTCAGTTTCTCTTTTAACCTGGCTATCACACAAATAATTGAGACTCCATTATATTTATTTTTATAAGTTTCACAGCTTAATAACTAAGTAGCTATTACTGTATTTCTTAACCCCCTAGGTTAATGTGGCTTCTTCATGACAGCATGCATGTCAGCAATACTTGCACTTTGTCACTTTCTTTGCCGAACTCTCTCTCCTGGTCCCTCCTAGACATCTCCTGTAGCTGAATCCTCTACTTCCTCCTCTAACTCCTCCTCCTCTGTCTGGTAGGAAGTCCATTCCTATTCTCTCCCCTGTTCGGTGACTTGAAGTAAGCTGCTTTATCGACATATCAGGGGACAATTCGAGAGCGGTGCTTAGTCAACATTGAGACAGGACATTCTCAGAACAAGGATGGCAATCAGATGTGGGGGGGGTGTACAGAAATTAGCGATTGAATTGCACAATAACCTTACGCCTACAGGAGATGGTTAAGACAGGCTCAGAAAGTGACTTCAGTCATAGAAGGGCAGAAGATGGGCTGACCAGTATGACTACTTACTTATTACTTCATGTTTAGTTCTCTAGTGCAGAAGATTGAAACTAGGGTCTCAAACATGTTAGCAAGCACTCTACTACCCAGCATCCTCAGCTCATAGGACTTCAGGGATGATGTTCTTCCTATTCAGATCCAAGACCATTCAAGCCTATTTGTAAGGCACCTAATTCTTAACCACTTAGATTTTGTAATAATGATTCATATTAAATATTTATTTGGGGCTTTAATGTATGGTAGTTATTAAATTATGTTTATTATTATCATCAAAATTTATCTTAATAACTAAAAATTAAGCAATACCATCTGTATTTCAGATAAATCATATTATCTTAAACTTTTTTTTTTTACAGTCTTACTCTGTAGCCCAGGCGAACTTGGAAATTTCGACAATCCTGCTTTAACCACCCGAAAGCTAAAAATATAGGCATGCACCACCAGGATGGGATTAAACTTTTTAAGGTCATGAAAGACTTAAGTCTCAACAATAATCACCCAGTGGCATTTGACATAATTGAACAATCCTATCTTAAACTGACATTGAGATGGTAGGAGCAGAGATTCTGCTAACACAATGAAAGCAAATATCTGAAGCTGGATTGTATCATTAATAATTCTTTACATATTTGCTTTAATGAAAGCAAAACCCCACATATTAAAATGAATATCACATGATGAAGAGATAGGCTCTTTTTCTTATCTCTTTCTTCATAGTGTTTCAATTAAGCATTCTTTTCCTTGCTTGCAATGAACACCAAGCCTAGACCCTTGCCTAATGTCCTTCAGATACACTGAATTTTAAGCACTTTTGGGATCCATCTATTTAAAAACCACCAAAGTTTCTCTAGCTCTAACAATTATTTTCCTGGTTCTTTAGGGCTTTGTCCTTCACTGTCTTTATCTACTGTCTCTAAACAATTCCATTTCTCACATGTTGACCATCTACATAAAACCCATTGTGTGAAAGCCAAGAATATACTGCTTTTTTATTTTTATTTATTACAATTTATTCACTTTGTATGCCAGCTGTAGCTGCCACCCTCATCCCTTCCCACTCCTACCCTCCCTCTCACTCCTCCTCCCATGGCCCTCCCCAAGTGCAGTGATAGGGGAGGTCCTCCTACCCTTCCTTCTGACCCTAGCCTATCAAGTCTCATCAGGACTGGCTGCATTGTCTTCCTCTGTGGCCTGGTAAGGCTAGTGCCCCCTCAAGGGGAGGTGATCAAAGAGCCAGCCACTGAGTCCATTTCAGAGATAGATCCTGTTCCCATTACTAAGGTACCCACTTGGACACTGAGCTGCCATAGGCTACATCTGTGTAGGGTTCTAGGTTATCTCCATGCATGGTCTTTGGTTGGAGTATCAGTCTCACAAAAGACCCTGGGGCCCAGGTTTCTTGGCTCTGTTGCTCTCCTTGTGGAGTTCCTGTCCTCTCCAGGTCTTTCTATCTCTCCGTTCTTTCATAAGCATGCACTCTGCCCAAAGTTTGGCTATGAGTCTCAGCATCTGCTTTGATACCCTGCTGGGTATAGTCTTTCTGAGGCCCTCTATGGTAGGCTCCTGTTCTGTTCCCTTTTTCTCCCTCCTGTGATGTCTATCCCATTTGCCTTTCTGAATGAGCATTGGGCATCTATCCATGGTTCTCCTTCTTGCTTAGCTTCTTTAGGTGTACAGATTTTAGTATGTTTATCTTATATTATATGTCTAATATCCACTTATAAGTGAGTATATGCCATGTGTGTCTTTCTACTTCTGGTATACCTTACTCAGGATGATCTTTTCTGGTTCTCACGATTTGCCTGCAAATTTCATGATTTCCTTGTTTTTAATTGCTGAGTAATATTCCATTGTGAAATGTACCACAATTTCTGCATCCATTCCTCAGTAGAGGGACATCTGGATTGTTTCCAGCTTCTGGCTATTATAAATAAAGCTGCTATGAAAATGGTTGAACAATATTCCTTGTTCTATACTTGAGCCTCTTTTGGATCTATGCCTAGGGGTGATATGGCTGGATCTTGAGGTAGCACTATTCCTAATTGTCTGAGAAAGTGCCAGATTGATTTCCAAAGTGGTTGTACAAGTTTGTGTTCCCACCAGCAGTGGAGGAGGGTTCCCCTTTCTCCACAACCTCTCCAACATGTGTTGTCACTTGAGTTTTTGATCTTAGTCAATGCATGTGGGAGAGAGAGAGAGAAAAGGAGAGAGTTGTTTTCACTCTAGATGTTAATGTTGGAAACCTCATCCCTAGCAAGATGTATCATAAATTAGTATGTGAAGGACAAAATCATAAGCTTGCAGATAACTGATGGTATTAGGGAATGTTTATAGCATTACAATGATGGTTTCATAAGTACATCCTTTTCTCTTCAAACTACTAAGTTGTATCATGAAATATGTAGTATTTTATATGTTAAGCATACCTTAATAAAGCACATAAGAATGCTTCAGTGTTACAAATGGTCCATATACCACAGAGATATTAGAGTGAAGAACGGTAGACATATTCTTTATCTTGGTTTAATTATTGAATCCAAAATACAGGGGTTGGCTAGATGGACTCTGATGTCATTTTTTCCCCTTTATGAACACATTACAGATATCTTTAAATGAAATTTTCCACATCATAATAAAACCTTGGCCTTGGAAATCCATTCAGGCTTATACATCTTCATACAGTGTTCTGTCTCTGAGAGGTTGGCCAGATCCTACTTAAAGGCTATTGTAGACTCACCTCAAAAAATATGTTTTATTCAGTGACTGTTAGAGTGTAGCAAGAACATAGATGTTAACAATCTTGCACAATTTGTGAAATTGCTTTTTATTTTATTTTTTGAGACAGGGTGTCATGTTTCCCAGGTTTGTCTCAAACTCCTTATGAAACCAAGGATGATGTTCTCCTACTGATTCTTTTGCCCCTCCCTCCCAAGCGGTGAGACTATAGCTGTACACCTCACACCCAGATTGCTATAATCTTAAGGAGTTTAGCAATGATTGTGTAAATATGTTACTAAATATGCCTAGAGGTTAAAAAGCTGGGAGGATGGCAGTTGATGAAGAAAAGACCAGTTCTATTACATTGCTAAAAAAATTAACCTGTAAGAATCACCTGCTCAGGTAACTTCCTGCAATGCTGGGAATGGTAGTTCTTGAGAAATAACAACACTTCATGGGAAAGTATAGTAGCCAATAGGTTAATTATAATAAGCCCCTGAAGATGTGGCTCAAGGCCATTCTCTATTGGGAAATTCTGGAAAATAGTCCTGACCAAATCCATCTCTTGGTCAGTATTTAACATTTAGTAAACGATTACTTTAAATTTCCCCCAAAATAGTGGAGTCATTTTTATTTTTGTTATTTTCTGTTGAATCACAGGATTAACACTACTCACCAAATTCTACCACTGGAGTTGCTCGAAATTTTGGGTAGTCATATTGCTTATTGTCAGTGAGTTATATTCATCTTACTTATTACAAGGAGTTGAAAATCCTAGGAGTTCAAGTATGAAAATAATCACAAACACTTTCTATAAAATAAATAAAGGAGCAAACTGTAGGATGTCTCTGAGGCAGCCTATCATGTGAGCTATGGACTTTAAAACCAGTTATTCCTCAGCATTGCCCTGAGTGATTCCAGGGCCCTCATGGATAGCAAAATTTACAGGCAGACCAGTCTCTGAGATAAAATCGCATATCGTTTGCATATTTCCATAGAATCCACAATATCTTTCTATAATTCTACTATTAAAGATTTATTTTTATGTTTTTGTATGAGTATGTGAGTGTGCTACATACTCATGTGTGCAGGTGCCTGTGGTGGTTAAAAGAGGGCTTCATACCTGCTGACGCAACAGTTAGAGCAGTTCTGAGCAGCCTGATGTGAGTGTTGGGAAGCAAACTCAGATCCCCTGGGAGAGCAGTATGCCCTGTTAGCCACTGGGTCATTCACCAGCCCCATTTCTATATATTTTACATCATTTCCAAGTTACTCATATTGTCTAACACAATGTAAATGCCATGTGATGAGTTGTTACACTTTATTATTTAGGTAATAATCATTAGAAAAAAAAAATCTAGTGTAGATGTTCAGAATAGATTTTTTTTTCTGAATGCTTTTAATTGCTTGTTGTTGACTCCATGCATGTGAAATATCTGGATCTGGAAGGGATTTCTACTTTATATCTATGTAGCAACTATCATTCAAATAACTTACACTCTAAATATGCAAGTTTGTCTGGGTTGTTTAAAATTTAAGACTTCATACCTATGTAAATATTACTGTGAATTGTTGTTATGTTGTATTCAAGTCATAAACCTGCCTAAGTATAATGAAAACAGAAATACCATTGTTATAAAGACAAATCAGCTAATTTTTAAAGAAATTAGTAAAAGGCTCTAGTGACTTACTAAATAATACTAAGACGTGTAAGTCTGTTTTTATATTTCAATAAGTTTCATATATTTCTATTAATTTTTTGTTATTGCACAAAATAATGGCCTTCCTTAAGACATTTTCTTACATGTACATCATTATATTTGCTCAAAATATGTAAGTTCTGATGAAATCTAATTTTATTCATGTGAATAGCTGAATTCATTGGTTTGAACAATGACCTTGGAGAAATACAGACAACAATATTTCTAAGGCAAATTTCTTTGCAAACTGTTAAGAACACCTAAAAGTTTCATTAGTTTTGCTATGACTTGGGCAGTTTTTGTTATTTGACTGGGCTATTCACATTAAAGCTTACGGAGCTAGGTTGCTTGGATTTTTCAGAAAAGTAACAATATAGGAATGCAAATAGGGCTCTATGCCAGTTGAATGAAATGAGAAGAAAGAGAGGAACAAATTCACTAAAGGGAATGGAGTATAGTTACCAGTGACCACATGAATTTGGCTGTGACTAGAGTGAAAAAGGAGCAACAGAATCATAGGAGAAAAGATCCTTGTAAGGAGGGAAGAAAAGAAACAAACGAATTAAAAAACTAAATAAACCTCCTGACAGAATAGACTTCACTCTTGTCAGTGGAATGTGCTAGCTGAAGGTAGCTACTTGCTATAAAACGTAGCACCCCAGCATGAGGATACAATGGTATTTCCCCCTTTGAAGCCTAACTATTGCTTGGGTCTGTAACCCAAAGACTTTCAGGATAAATGTGGAATTGATACTACAACTTCTCTGCTCCCCCAATATCCATTTCAAAACCAGTGGTCTCAACTTTTAGAGTAACTATTCCAAAACAACAGCAACCACAAAAAAAAAAAAAAAAAAAAAAAAAAAACTAACAACAACAACAACAATAAAAATCCCTAGTTACTGTAATCATCTTGGGACAACAATCATACAGTATAATAAACCCAGAAAACAAGGTACTTACAAACCTAACTTAGGAATTAGTGTATTTGTTTTCAAAAGCAACATGATACCGTGGAGAAAAAGAAGCAATTCAATGACTGAATATTTGGTTTTCCATCAGGCATTCCAGTGGAGATGTTACTAATGCTTCTTTATTTAAGACTCTACGACAAAAGCATTTTTTTTTCTTCCTTGCAAGAAATGGGCCAGAGTAGCATGCATGTGTTCTCTGGAACAGAGAAAGCCTGTCCACGTTAATGGTGGGTCTTGGCTGCAAAGCTCAGGCTCTGTACCATTAGCAGGCTGCTCCTTGAGGCATTAAGTCATTTAGTTTATAACCTATGAGATTTCACATCTAAGGAAAAAAAAGATTTGTCAAACTTAACCTCAGAAGATGAGAGAATCAGTCACTTTTTAGATTTGGCAAGTTGAATTGTGGAAGGGATGGCAATTGTTGATTGCTCTGTCTGTCACTGTTGCCAAATGTCACAGCCAGACAAAAGTTCCATCCAAATGTCTCAAATGTGCTATAGAGATAGAGGCTGACCTTGTCTGAAGCTGGGCAGGGAGTAACTTTTGTTCCTACCCGCCCACAGTACTTGTTATTGTTATCAAAGGCTCCATACAACTGGTGCAGCGGCAGCCCAACTGCAGAGCTCATGTGCTGATGTAACAAACAGCAAAGATAATTCTGCACAGCCCACCTGCTAACATTCAAAACAATCAACTAAATGCATCTCATGTTTGTAAGCTATACAGCTTTCACTTGAGCACAAAGAAAATCTCACCACACATACTGATGGGTCCCAGGTTTTATTTCTGGGTTCATTTTCTGAGAAGAAAAAAAAGAAAAGAAAGGAAAGAAGGAAGAAAGAAAGCAGGTTCGTTCTCTTTCATCAAGGATAGTGATTACTGGAAATCAACCCCGAAAGTTACTAATAAGAATTCATTGCTACAAGTGTATATTAAATAGTGCTCTTCTCTCAACAAAGATGTATTAAGTACATATTCTATGCAAATCCCTCTGAGGATACAAATATGAATAGAGTAGGGATTGTGCCTTTGAGAATTCTACACTGAAAAAAAGATGGAGGAATTTACGCAAATAGCTCTAATAGTGGGTAGAAATGAAATCAGAATCACAAAAGAAGTAGGAGGAAAACAGCCGGAAAACGGTATACTTTGAATTTAAAAGGCAGTGCATAACTTTTGGGCTTTAAACTCTCCAAATCAGATTCCTGGCTAGGCCATCACCGAATATGTATCATGCTGTAGATTAAATTTCTATGTGCAAAATTATCCTGACAATGCCTATTTGATCACCTCAGACTTAAAAGGTGTAGTGCATGCAGAATTCTTAAGATACAGGTAGGAAAGTATTGTTACTGAGAAGTGTAAGGCTACTGTTGCAAGCTAAGATAATCAGGAAAAGTTTCACAGTACAAATGGACATTTGGAAGCTAGATGGAAGAAATGAGCAGCAAATAGATGAGATGGTTGAGAGCATGGCACATTCATACAAGAAGTGCCTAATGTAGAATGTGTAGATGATGGAAAGGGTGAAAGCTAATTCTGAAGAGACGACTGCATCATGACTTGGATTAATTAAGTCAGATGTTAGAGAAGACTTTAGTTCAGGAATCTGTGAATTTACACAGAGGCACAGGTCAAAACAAGTCACACACCCTCCCCCAGGACTCAGGGATCACTGAGGAAAAGGAGACAGAAGGAAGGTAGTAACTGGATGTGGCGGATGTCTTCTGAATAAAAAGGGCAGTTGTGCCAACGAAATCACAACAGTTGTAACATAAGCACATGTAAGTCCTGTGCAAGATCAAGCCAGACCAAATCACAGCCTGGAGAGGGGAGATGGGTATGGCATCCCATACATAGCCAAGGAGCTATGGCACATTTTAGCTTCTGAGAGAAGAACTGGCTTTATGTAAGAGTCCCTGGTAAGTTAACCACATTCTGGTGGAAGACCACACATCCAAGAATTGGTCTTAATGGGTCTTAGAAAAAAAAAAAAAAAAAAAAAAGGAAAAAGTCACATAGAAAAAGTCACAAAGTAGTCCACTCTATTATTCTCACATTTCCTGCAGCTGCTGCCCACTGACAGAGGGCTGAGTTGAGTAGCTACAGCAGAGATCAGAACACATGACCACCAATGCCAAGAACATTCACTGCTTCGACCTTTACCGGGAAAGCTTGCCAGTTCCTGTTGAGAATGTCTTTTGCAGGCAATGGAATTACAAAGAAAGATTTTGAATAGAAAGCCATGGAGAGAGATGTTTACAAAACTAAATTTGCAGATGAATTCCTGACAGGAAGTTCAAGAGTCTAACATCTCAGATGAATGAGATAAGAGTGATCAAGAGTGGAAACTAAGGGAATTTTATAGAGAAATTATGCTAGACATCCCCTAACCTCGTTTAGGCATTTTAATTCAATTAAAATATTCTTTCATTATACACAGTATTGGTTTTCATGAGGATATTTTTCTTTGAGATAGTGTTTCTTGTAGCCCAGAGGTGTCCTTGAACTTCTGATTCCCCAGCCTCTACTTTTCAAGTGTTGAGATGAAGGACAAGCACAAACTATGCCCAGTTTAGAGTTATGGGATTTAGGTACTGGGCTTTATGCATGCTGATTAAATACTCTACCAACTGAACCCCACCCTTAGCCCCATCATGATTCTTTTATATAAGTAGGTAACCTATCTTGATCCTATCTCCAGTAAGTCCTTACCATCCCTAATATACACCAATGAAAATGAATATGAATAAAAAGTTTCTATTACATGTTCGGATCTTCCATTTATCAAAGATTGGCTGAGCATTGACCAAGATAAGGAGGGAAGGGTTTCATTGTGTTGCTTGTTTTTCTGCTCTGTACTCAGAGCTGGACCTGTTCCTAATGGGTTCAGTGGCCCAGCTGAGAATGCCGGAGACAGGAACTGGGGGATATTCCAAAATGTGAATTTCCTGGCTTGTGTCCTTCTGCATAATAAAATAGAGGTGATCTTATAGACAGCTGTGCTGTCTCAGACAGCCACGCCCCATCTTTCCTCCCATGGAACAAAAACTCTTTGTGTAGATAGGATATTTATCTCCATAGCACTGGACTGAGCTTAGATGGGGAGTAAATATTTTGGGATCAAGATCTGAACTAAAAAGAGGCCGGTGCCTAGCCAGCTTGTCTTTGTCCCAGTGTTAAATATTTTAGACACCAGATACTGAAGCAGCATTATTTACAGACCATTATCAGTGGCAGCCAGAAGAAATTAGAGAAGCCTTATCAGGCAGAGGCGCTTTGTTTATGACTAGTCATTTGAGAAGTTATAATTGCTTTCTGTACTTCTGGCAGTTTTTAAGAGTTGTTCTCCAATGAACAAATATCAATAATGCCAAGTCAGACTAAATGGCACATCAATATTTATTATTGTACAGATATTTTATTGTGTATTCATAGCTCAGTTGACTCATTTAAGGCAAATGGTTTTCCTGCGCATGGCATTTAATGTGTTGGATATTTCGGGGTTCCTGGACTTCAAATGTTGATTCAATTGTTCTCAGTCTTCTACTCTCTAGAAGTGATTTGGTTTTCTTTTTGTATTATTGATGTTGCTGGTTATATACGGTTGTCATGTATCTTTTGGGTGTATAAACTTACTGTATTTTAGGGGAATTTTAGAATGGCCTGGTAATATAGGCAATGGGTTTTCTCCCTTGCAGAAATTAGCCAATAGTGTTTCTCAGCTACTTACCTGATTTAGTGCTAGCTCTGCAACTGTCAACCATTCAGCTAGTGACAAATGTAATGACCCTATTTTTTTTTGCCTAACCCACCACCATTTCTGCTTTTCTTCTCTAAATAAGGCTCAATTGTCAGTTCCCACATACATCTTTTGCCTTCTAAATTTACAGAAATTGTTTTTGTATTGCTTTAACACACCCATACATGATATACAGGAACAATTCAAAGAACAGTTTGTATAAATTGAGTTGTTTTTGCTTGAAGGGAAATATATATATATATATATATATATATATATATATATATACATTCTCTTCTCCTAAACATAGGCTACAAGGCATATATATATATATATATAATATACAAATAAATATATATATGTATATATACACATCCATACGGTGTAAGCAAGAGTTTCTGTTTTTTATAGGGAAACCAGATTACTGGATTTAAAGTGCTTTGAAACTGAGCTTGCTCACGTTGTGGTAGGTGACTCACAGGGTTTTGTGAGATTTCAAGTGAATGCTCAGTTACTTTAGCAAGCTCTCTGTTTTATGGCTTTTGTATTATTCAATACAGGTTTTAGCACCAAATAATAGGCACTTCATCTTCTTTGCCAATTTGCAGTTTATATGAAACCTGTTTCACGTGCAAACTGTTTACTGCCTTTGCTTTTCTGTTAGTTTCCACATTGGCTTTCACACATTTGCTTGATTAGAGAATGGTGTGGTTAGCATCAACTTTCAAAAATAAATCTACCCTTTCTTCCTAAGCCTTTTTCCTTTTAACACTCTCCCATTGCTTAAACTAAGACAGACAGCTGGGCAAGGAAGTGGGTAAAGGAAATAGTAGTGTAAAAGGCAGGCTTTATACAGCTGGGATACAAAGTGAATAACCTGTAATTAATATAAAAAATAAAAATTTAATTAAAAAAGGCAGGTTTTCTATGTTGTTGCTTGTCAGTGGGAATGTTTTCACTTATCATCACTGAGAAATAAAATTCCTTTAACATTCATGCACTTGATAAGCAATGGAGTTCAAAGCTAGGATCGAGTCTTATACTATTTTGTTCTTTTTGTCTGTTTGGTTTTTCCTTGTTTCCTTACTTTTTTTTTTTTGGAAAAATAAATTAACAATCTAATGTTGGACTAATAGTCCTATTCCTCTACATAGTTTTTCTGGTTTTGCTACTTTGCCAAATCCATAGTTTATTATAGAGAATATGATTGTCTGTCATTATCAATGCCTCTTCCTATTCTCTTCCTATTTTTAAGCCGTTGTATTTTTAATTAATCTTTCTTTATTAACTCACATCTGGGGCTGACTGTGGGTGTGTGATCATAATGATCTTATTAGGCTTACTGGTGCAGTCATCAGGGCCCAGGTGGCATGGCCCTGGATAATGTATTTAATTGCTTTGTTAAATGATATATATCTTTTAGACCTTTCATTAAGTATGTTCCCTTTGTTACATGATTGTGTCACTTGCTCCAAGCCTGCCTTACTCTAGGGATCTTAAGAGTGCACTGGGGAGTCACAAAGAAAAATGAGGTAGAAATTGAGGTTGGGGGTGCTGCCTGGTAGATGACTTCTTAGAATGCATCTCCACCCTGCTTTTGTGATACTATCACTAAACAGTTGGAAATACCTCAAATAGGAAGCCTATCTTCCAGCCTGGATGTAAAATTATTGTTAAAGCATTATGTTTTTAAATATATATATATATTCCCTAACTGCATACTCTGAAATTATAACTCCAAGATGGTGGTGAAGATCGGGAGGAGGGGCTTTTGTGAGTGACCAGGTCATGAGAGGAGAATACCCACTAACAAGGTTAATAAATATCTTTAGTAGGGCCAGAACAAGATGCTGTCTATTAAGCATAGAGAAAGGTTGCTACTAGAGAATCCATCAGCACCTTCATTTTGGACTTTCTAGTCTTTAGAATTGTAAGAAACAAAATCTCAGTATTCATAAGCTAGTGGGTTAGGCTATTTGCTACATCAGCCTGAATAGATTAAAACAAGTAAGAAAGATACCTTCAGGCTTGATGGAAGTGGAATAAAGAGATCTAGAAGAAGCCCAAAGGTTACCGAGTGCTGACGGCAGAACTTTGTCTACACACAACAGTATCTGACCTCCAGGTTAGCTGTGTGAAAGACTAGGCTAAGCCTTCATACACATCATTCCTTTCAGTGCTTGGAAGTGGGCATTTGCTCTAGGACAGTTTCAGAGAGGTGTATGCAGCTTACAGACAGAGGAACAAAGGGCAGTCTGGCTGCTTTCAAACCTCACTGTGTCATTTGTATAAGATATTACCATATTCCAAATAGGAAGGCTTCAATGTGCAGGTCTCTTACTATGTAGGTTGAAAATGTGTAGGAACTGAATGAGAGAACGTATAAAATATAATATAGATAGACGCACAACTTAATTTTTGAAACAGTTTTGCTATATAGCAGGTTATAGAAACTAAGAATACCTCCTTATACATGTGTTTTCATATTAGCTAAAGACTGTCTGATATCAGCTGATATATTTGGTTATTAATTACCTATTTACATGTGGATGTTCTCAAAGGCAATTACCTGCAACTTAAAGATGTTCCACTATCTTCCACAATTCGTCCCATCTGCTCAACTCATACCTTTTCACAGACCAGTGGTCTTCCACTCTTTCTTTTTCTAGACCCCTAAACTATTGGCCATACCATTTGTCTGCCCTTATATCCCCACATATACCATGTGTAGGCTCTCGCTGGGCTATTTCTTTTCTAGCACAAAGCTGATGGCCTCGTACATTGATCTAAAATATGCACACTGGGGTCAATCCACTCTGACGATTAACCTGGCTATTATTTTCAGAGGCACCTCTCTGGGTCCTAAATTGATTAGTTGCCTATTTTCAGATTCCACTTGGATCCTACACCAACTCTCCACTGAAGAAAATTTCCCCTTTTCCTCATTTGTCATCTGGCTATAAAGAGTGAACTGGTAATTTTGTCACCAGTTAGGTAACACCAGGTGACTTGAGAAGATAAGGCACCCTGTGCATGTGTGTGCTCACGCGTGTGTGTGTGTGCTTGTGTGTGCATGTGTGTGCCTGTGGAGTCAGAGGTCAACACTGATTGTCTTCCCCAGCTTTTCTCTAGGTTAGTTTTCATCTGTCACAGAATTTGGGCTCACTGGTTCAGCTATCATACCGGGTCAGCAGGTTCGTGGGATCCTCCTGTCTCTGCGTCCCCGGAACTGGGATTGCAGGTGCACGTTTCTGCACCCAGGTTTTTGCATGAGTGTTAGGGGTTAAGTGAACACTTTACAAATGAGCCATCTCCCAGCCCTGGCATCATCTTTTGAAGCTTAATGAACTTATTTTCCCCATCCATGATAATCCTTTCACTTAGGATGTACCATTCAAAGCCTCCGTGCTTCTAGGGCTTGGTAAGTAAGTCTTACAGAATCCAGTGTATGACAGAATCCTTAGCCTTCTGGTCATGGATATCAAATGGATGGATGCCGCTTATAACTCGCCACCAGGTACCCTTTTTGTATCATCTCTGCTACAAACAATTTACAAAGATTGCAAGTCAAACCAGTAAAAGAAATCACAGTCAAATACATGTTTCCCTATACCAATAAGTAAGAAAAAGATAGAGAACCAGTGATGTGGAGACTCATTTTCCACATCTGTTTTTCTGTATCCCATTTCCACCTGGTTTTGGCCTACATGTATTTCTACCTCTTATGTCATTGCTCCCATGTTTCTGACCCTAAAGCTAGTGAGAAACAAGAGCACTAACAAAGGTAATCAGTCGTGTCTCTTCTTCCGTATTAGCTGCCCTGTTCAGTCCTCCTTACTCTGCTTTGTTGCTCATGGCCTGTTTCTGATGTCTTAGCACACTTGGGACTGCTGGAACTTCATACCAAGACTGGGCAGTTCATAAAGGGTGGAAAGTTGTTTCTTACAATTCTGAAGATTGTAAATTTCTAGGTCTAATCTCTGACATTTAGGGAGGACAGCGAGAGGATGAGAATGAACTCCTTATTGTGTCTTTGTTAGGCCAACCATTCCCTTGACAGGTGAGGCACTTTCATGATGTGAATGTCCCTTAAATGGCCAAAATCTTAATATTAATTGATAGCTCTTGACTTCTGATAAGGAAACTTTTAAATCATACTAACCTGGAAAGACAAAGACTGAACAATTAGTGCATATTTTAATTAATCAGATGCACACCCACGCTTTGCTATTTATAGATATAACGCTAGGAATGTACCCCATGACCTAGTCATGCACTGTATATATTAAATAAGTCATTATTTAAATACTCCCTGCCTCAAATTTTCTTCTTTGGCTATGTTTCATACTGCTGTCCATTATTTACTGGTAGTGGATAAGAGGTGGAGAAGAACGCTAAGTATTGTCTGCAGGGGGCCAAAGAAGAGAGGATGTTCTGAGCCAGTGCAAGACATGGGAAAAGTACCTCTGCTGCTACTAAGTTGGCCACAGCACTGAGCATAGGAAGGCAGTCAGATAAAGAAGGGCTAAAGATCCATGTAGGCCAGGGCTAATTTTCAGTCTCCGAAATGCCAAGAAGGCATCCTTAGGCAATTGCTCCCTGTCTAAGCCTCATGATGTTCATGTGCACATGGTGATGTCCTCTTCCATCACTTGTGGCAGGCTGTGTTAGTCAGCTTTCTGTTATTGAACCACATACCTGAATTAACCAAGCAATATAGAGACGTTTATTCTGGCTCATGTTTTCTAAGGTTTCAGTCTATGGCTGGTTGATTCTGTTGCTTTTGGGCCTTTAGGAAAGAGCAGCTTGTGAAATATTAAAGTGACTAGATCTGTAATCTTTGATTTTATTTTTCTTATGTAAATATTTATTGAATGCTTACTATGTGCCAAGTACAGAATGAAAGTCCAATGACTCAGCATAGAACAGACAGAAGCACCCAGTCTCATATTCTCATGAGAGAAGCCAAGGTGCAGTGTGAAAGCTTCAGAAAAAAAAAAGAATTGAGAGGAGGGGCAAGATGGCGGAGCCGGGAGGACTCTCATTCTGAGCAGCAGCACAGCAGGATCAGCACAGTGACCAGCAATCAGAACTCTCAGCATAAAACACAATCATTGTGTTTCCCAGGTGAGAGGATACCCCACAGTGGGGGATTCAATCAACTTTTAACTCACCCTGCTAAACCGTGGAAGAGATCCCGGTTCCGCCAGACGCTTGGCTGCCGGCCGCCAGCCCCAGCCCCAGCGCAGAGCCACAAGCCAGTGTCTCTGGTCACGGTCCCAGACTGAACCGTGGGCACCACACTATCAGAGACTGGAATTTTCAGTCGAGAGATAACCCCAGGGTACAGGAAACGGTTGGGACCGATGCTGGAAGGGAAAATACAACCCAAGAAAGCTAGCTACATTCAAGAAAACACAGGAAATGAATAACCTCACTTCAGTAAAACAAAAAGCAACCAAGAACACAACCTGATGACCACAGCCAACATCAAAATCAAGAGATCTAACAGCCACTGGTCATTAATCTCTCTCAACATCAATGGACTCAACTCTCCAATAAAAAGACACAGATTAACAGAATGGATACGTAAACAAAACCCAGCAATCTGTTGCATACAAGAAACACACCTAAGACACAAAGATAGACATTACCTGAGGGTAAAGGGTTGGAAGACGACTTTCCAAGCAAACGGACCCAAGAAGCAAGCAGGAGTAGCCATTCTAATATCTGATAAAATAGACTTTCAACCAAAATTAATCAAACGAGATGGGGAAGGACACTTCATACTCATCAAGGGAAAATTCCACCAGGAAGACATCACAATCCTGAACATCTATGCCCCAAATACAAGGGCACCCACATTTGTGAAAGAAACATTGATAAAATTTAAAGCACATATAGATCCACACACATTAATAGTGGGAGACTTCAACACCCCACTCTCAACAAAGGACAGGTCAACCAAACAGAAATTAAACAAAGAAACAATGTCTCTGACAGAGGTCATGAATCAAATGGACCTAACAGACATTTACAGAACTTTACACCCAAACACAAAAGAACTTACCTTCTTCTCAGCACCTCATGGAACTTTCTCCAAAGTAGACCACATAGTGGGTCACAAAGCAAGCCTCAACAGATACAAGAAGATTGAAATAATCCCATGTATCTTGTCTGATCACCATGGAATAAAGCTGGACCTCAACAATAACAGAAATAACAAAAAGCCTACACCCACATGGAAACTGAACAACTTGTTACTAAATGACAGCTGGGTCAGGGAAGAAATAAAGAAAGAAATTAAAGTCTTTCTAGAAATCAATGAAAATGAAGACACAACATACCCGAACTTGTGGGACACAATGAAAGCAGTGCTAAGAGGAAAATTCATAGCACCAAGTGCCTTCAAGAAGAAATTTGAGACAGCTCATTCAAGCACCCTAATGGCTCACTTAAAAACCCTAGAAAAAGAAGAAGCAGACACACCAAGAAGGAGTAGACGGCAGGAAATAATCAAACTCAGGGCTGAAATCAATCAATTGGAAACAAATAAAACAATTCAAAGAATCAATGAAACCAAGAGCTGGTTCTTTGAGAAAATCAACAAGATCGACAAACCCTTAGCCAGGCTAACTAAAAGGCAGAGAGACACCACCCAAATCAACAAAATCAGAAATGAAAAGGGGGATATAACTACAGACACTGAGGAAATCCAAACAAATATTAGGACTTACTTCAAAAGTCTATATGCCACAAAATTTGAAAATCTAAATGAAATGGACAATTTTCTTGATCGATTTGACTTACCAAAGCTGAACCAGGACCAGGTAAATCAACTAAATAGACCTATATCCCCCAAAGAAATAGAAGTGGTCATCAAAAGTCTCCCATCCAAAAAAAGCCCAGGACCAGATGGCTTCAGCGCAGAATTCTACCAGACCTTCAAAGAAGAGCTAACACCAATTCTCTTCAAACTATTCCACAAAATAGAAACAGAAGGAATATTACCAAATTCATTCTATGAAGCCACAGTCACCTTGGTACCTAAACCTCACAAAGACTCAACAAAGAAAGAGAATTTCCGGCCAATCTCCCTTATGAACATTGATGCAAAAATACTTAATAAAATACTTGCAAACCGAATCCAAGAACACATCAAAGATATTATCCACTATGACCAAGTAGGCTTCATCCTAGGTATGCAGGGGTGGTTCAATATACGGAAATCCATCAATGTGATCCACCATATTAACAAACTGAAAGAAAAAAACCACATGATAATCTCCCTAGATTCTGAAAAAGCCTTCGACAAAATCCAACATCCATTCATGTTCAAAGTATTGGAGAGATCAGGGATACAAGGCACATATCTAAACATAGTAAAGGCGATATACAGTAAGTCTATAGCCAACATCAAACTGAACGGAGAGAAACTTAAAGCAATCCCACTGAAATCAGGGACAAGACAAGGCTGCCCACTCTCTCCATATCTCTTCAACATAGTGCTGGAAGTCCTTGCTAGAGCAATAAGACAGTTGAAGGAGATCAAGGGGATACAAATTGGAAAGGAAGAAGTCAAATTATCACTATTTGCAGATGATATGATAGTATACGTGAGTGACCCCAAAAACTCTACCAGGGAACTCCTACAGCTGATAAACACCTTCAGCAAAGTGGCAGGATACAAAATTAACTCAAAAAAATCAGGAGCCCTCCTGTATACAAAAGACAAAAGGGCTGAGAAAGAAATTAGGGAAACAACACCCTTCACAATAGCCACAAATGACATAAGGTACCTCGGAGTAAGCCTAACCAAGGAAGTCAAAGACTTGTATGAAAAAAATTTCAAATGTCTGAAGAAAGAATTAGAAGAAGATATGAGAAGATGGAAAGATCTCCCATGCTCATGGCTTGGTAGGATTAACATAGTAAAAATGGCCATCTTACCAAAAGCAATTTACAGATTCAATGCAATTCCCATCAAATTACCAACACAATTCTTTACAGACCTGGAAAGAAAAATTCTCAACTTCATATGGAATTACAAGAAACCCAGAATTGCTAAAACAATCCTCTACAATAAAAGATCTTCCGGAGGTATCTCCATCCCTGATCTTAAGTTGTACTATAGAGCAACATTTTAAAAACTGCATGGTACTGCCATAGAAACAGAATGGTGGATCAATGGAACCGAACAGAGGACCCAGAAATAAACCCACACACTTATGGACACCTGATCTTTGACAAAGACGCCAAAACCATACAATGGAAAAAAGATAGCATCTTCAACAAATGGTGCTAGTCTAACTGGATGTCTACATGTAGAAAAATGAAAATAGATCCATACTTGTCACCCTGCACAAAACTGAAGTCCAAGTGGATCAAAGACCTCAACATAAAACCAGACACATTAAATCGGCTTGAAAAAAAAGTGGGAAATACCCTAGAACTCATTGGTACAGGGGAAAACTTCCTGAACAGAACACCAACAGCACAGGCTCTAAGAGCAACAACCAATAAATGGGACCTCATGAAACTGAAAAGCTTCTGTAAAGCAAAGGACACCGTCATCAAAACAAAGCGACCACCTACAGATTGGGAAAGAATCTTCACCAACCCTTTATCTGACAGAGGACTCATATCCAGTATATATAAAGAACTAAAGAAGCTGAAAAGCAGCAAACCAAGTAATCCACTTAAAAAATGGGGAACAGAGCTAAACAGAGAATTCTCTGTAGAGGAATATTGAATGGCAGAGAAACACTTAAAGGAATGCTCAACCTCACTAGCCATTAGGGAAATGCAAATCAAAACAACCCTGAGATTTCACCTTACACCCATGAGAATGGCCAAGATCAAAAACTCAAGTGACAACACATGCTGGAGAGGTTGTGGAGAAAGGGGAACCCTTCTCCACTGCTGGTGGGAATGTAAACTTGTACAACCACTCTGGAAATCAATCTGGCACTTTCTCAGACAACTAGGAATAGCGCTTCCTCAAGATCCAGCCATACCACTACTGGGCATATATTCAAAAGAGGCTCAAGTACACAAAAAAGACATTTGCTCAACCATGTTTGTAGCAGCTTTATTTGTAATAGCCAGAAGCTGGAAACAACCCAGATGCCCCTCAACTGAAGAATGGATGCAGAAATTGTGGTACATCTACACAATGGAATATTACTCAGCAATGAAAAATAAGGAAATCATGAAATTTGCAGGTAAATGGTGGGATCTGGAAAGGATCATCCTGAGTGAGTTGTCCCAGAAGCAAAAAGACACACATGGTATATACTCACTCATATAGACATACAACATTGGACAAACCCACTAAAACCTGTGCATCTAAAGAAACTAAGCAAGAGAGAGGACCCTAACTAAAATGTCCAATCCCCATCCGGAAAGGCAAAGAGGATGGACATCAGAAGAATGAAAAATAAGGAAATCATGAAATTTGCAGGTAAATGGTGGGATCTGGAAAGGATCATCCTGAGTGAGTTGTCCCAGAAGCAAAAAGACACACATGGTATATACTCACTCATATAGACGTACAACATTGGACAAACCCACTAAAACCTGTGCATCTAAAGAAACTAAGCAAGAGAGAGGACCCTAACTAAAATGTCCAATCCCCATCCGGAAAGGCAAAGAGGATGGACATCAGAAGAAGAAGAAAACAGGAAACAACCTAGGAACCTACCACAGAGGGCCTCTGTAAGCCTCTGCCCTTCAGACTATCAAAGCAGATGTTGAGCCTGATGGGCAACTGTTGGGCAGGTGAACGGAATTTTAGGTAAGAACTGGGAAATAGTAAAAGCTGGAGAGGACAGGGTCTCCACAAAGAGAGCAACAGAACAAGAAAATTTGAACACAGGGAACTTCCAAGAGACTCATACTCCAACCAAGGACTATTCATGGAGATAACCCAGAACCCCTGCACAGATGTAGCCCAGGGCAGTTCAGAGTCCAATTGGGTTACATAGTAATGTGAAGAGGGACTGCCTCTGACATAATCTGATTGGCCTGCTCTTTGATCACCTCCCCCTGGGGGGGAGCAGCCTTACCAGGCCATAGTAGAGGACAATACAGCCACTTTTGATGTGAACTGACAGACTAAGATCAGAAAGGAGAGGAGAACCTCCCCTATTAGTGGACTTGGGGAGTGGCATGCAAGCAGAGGGAGGAGGGAGGGTGGGATTGGGAGGGGAGGAGGGAGGGGCTTATGGGGGGATGCAGAATGAATAAAGTGTAAATGATGAAAAATTTAAAAAAAAGGGGGAAAAATAATTTAAGAACCTTAAATGACTTTCAAAATTGGAGGAAAACATGGAGTTAGTCAATTGGCATGGAGCATGTCTCGCCCCTGGGGGCAATGGTCTCCTGAACCTACTCAGACCTCGGACACCACCACTGCTAGTTCTAGAACTGACGCAGGATGTTCCAACGAGGGGTTAAGGCTTCTCATAATATTTCCTATAAGCCCACACCTGTTTGTCTATATTCCCCATTTTTATTCATTATTAGCCAGATAGAGCCAAGTAATTGTGGTAATGATACTTGCTTTTTTGCCCAATGCTGGAATGCCAGTAAATTTAGGTATGCCCTGGTTACTCGCATGCCTCACTGGGTGCCTGTGCCCATTGATGCTCCTCACGCTATGACTCTCTTCAGACAGAAAAGGGATCTTGGAACTACAGCCACCATTGTTACTACCATCTCATTGGCGGCTGTTGGAGCTACCACCAGGGCATTAGCCATGAGTCATACTGGGCAGACTGCTCAGACCCTGAATAATCATTTAGCCAATGTAGCTCATGCCTTAGTTGTACATAAAGGAATTAATGCTCAACTAAAAGGAAGCTTGATGGTGTTCAATCAGAGGATTGACCTCTTGCAGGAGCAAATTGATACCCTATGGCAAATCACTCAACCTGGCTGTCAATGAAAGTATGCTGGACTTTGTGTCACTAGCATACAACATGAGAATTTTTCCTGTGCTGCAAATCTGTCTAAACAATTGTCGAGCTATATTTTAGCTAATTGGACTGGAGAATTCGATACTACGATGGAGCAGCTGAGAGTGGCCATTGTCACAGTAAATTCTACCAGAGTGGACGCAGGACTAGCCACAGGATTATCACCATGGATTGCTGCAGCCATGAATCATCTGAAGGAATGGGCGGGCATGGGAGCGTTAGCAGGCCTTCTGGTGTTGGTCTCCTTGGTTTGCCTGTGGTATATATGCAAGATTAGAGTCTCACAACAGTGTGATGCAGCCATGATCATTCAGGCCTTTACAGCCATTGAAGCAGGACATTCTCCCCAAGCATGGTTGGATATCATAAAAAGCTAAAATGATACGCTCAGGATGCGAGGCTAAGCACTGCACTCAGGGTCAGCCGCTTTGGACCCAGAGAAGAGAATGTCTGATTGCATGCGGGTTGATGCCCCAGGTCCCGCCTCTTAGAAAAAGGTATCAGACGGGTCTGATGCTCTTTGGGTGGATGACACCTAAATGAACATCGGTACAAAGTCCCAATTTATTTCTAATATCAGAGATCAGACCTCTACTCTTGCCTGATGCGTCTAAAACAAAAAGGGGGAACTGTAGTGAGCTGCAGAATGCTATGCCTTAAAGATGGAGCTGGTTTCTGCCTTCCACCTTCCCGATGGTGAGTGCTCTCTGTCACGAACAATTCCACATTTGGCTAAGGCTGAGGATCTGGCTTGCTTCCATGTATGTGGACCTATCTGCATTGCCCACGTGGCATGCCTGGGTTCGCTACCCAGAGGCTATTTAAGCTGTGGGCTGGCTTTCCCCAGGGTCCGAGGATTGTTCAAGGTTCCTGAATAAACTGCATTGAAAAAAAAAAAAAGAATTGATTGTGTATTTTTTTCATTTAATGATAAGTGGTAGCAGTCAAAACCAGCAGCCCCAAGGTATGCATTGAAAGATGTTCATTTTGTTTATTTGTTTTTAATGTTTAAGTTAAACATAGCCTGAAGAAAAACAATATAAAAAACTGTGAAGTTTTGTATACCATAGGACTAAAAGATTATGGTGGAAAACCAAGAGGTAAATAATACACAATAATAGAAAAACATCAAAATGCTGCTTTCGTCAAACCATTAACAGTTATAATTTTCAAATTTTTGATAATGTATACGAATATAGTCTGTTTTTAACTCACATTTGAGCGGTTCCATACAACAGTTCCTATTCATGTAAGCTTTTATTTACAACATTCACTATCGCAACTGTGCGAAAGAGCAATGTATCTCCTCCACCTTGACACCTGCCTATCTCGTATGTTCTACTGAATGTTCTATGTCATGTGGTCACTCCTCATGTTTTCCTTTGCAGTCATCTCAAAATTATAGCAAAGATGTAAGCACGGAAAAAGGGAAGTCCCATTGCCTTGCTTAATGTGCGTTTTCAATATAGAGAACATTCTTCTACATACCCAAAACTCAGTGATCAAATCAGAGCTAACAATGATACATGAGAACTTGATCTCTGTACAAATACATTTATAGCTCAATATGGCATATAATTTTCTACATTTATAGCCATGATTCAAGCATAAATCCTCATATACTTATATTAGTTATATAGTAAATAACATAATATTTACATGATGCATACTTGTGTGTTTGTATAATCAATTTACTTTTTAAAATAATTGTTATAACTTAAGCTATGTTTATGGTTGACACATAAGTCCTATTCACATCCATATCAGTTGGTGCATTTTTATCATTTCTATATTACAGACAAGAGATTGAAATTCAGACTTTGTCAATGAAATTTGAATATCAAACTATTATTCATGACTAAGTTTAATCTGTTTTATTGTAATGAAGTTACCAGTTGGGTTTTTATCTAAATCCAATAGGATTTAGTATTGCACTAAATCCTAAGACTGTCTGATGCTAAATTGTGTGTTCTTTAATCCAGAAGTGTCTTCAAGTCCCTGGGTTGGCCCCGCTGTGTAATTCTAATTGTCTCACCCTCAGTTTTTTTCCTTTTATTCTTTTCTTTATTCTAGCAGCTTAGTTGATATCCAAAGCCTCCAAGAAGTTGAAGTCAGATTTCATTTTTGTTAGTAAAGCAATGTAGAGTTTGAAATGATGGAAGAGACATCCAATATCCTTTATAGAAATTTTAAAAATAGAAGTCACTTAGAAAGTATCTATTAAAAAGGTGAAACTTTCTATTTTGATGTAAAGTTTATCATGTTTAAGGAGGAAAGCACTGGCCAATCAAAATACCCTTGACATTCAAAACACCCATTTCCTCATCAGTAGGAATTGTTTTTCAGTGACATGATTCAGTGATTAGCCTACTATAAGGCACAAACCCTCAGAAAATTATTGTGAATAGCTGTATCAGAGGGTGGTTACATTCCTATATAAAAGGCTAAGTAAGATATACTTAAGGTTTTGTAGTCTTGCCCAACTTCCCCCAAATACAATATATTCTACCTTTGAGAGTAAACATATTCATAGATATGCATAAACAAAGGGGTTCATGTGTTCTGATAAAACTTTATTTACATAGACTGCAAAGCCAGTCTATGGGCCAGAGTTTGCTGACCCTTAATAAGATTAGCAGCTTCTTTTCCATCTGGCCATGATATGTACTAATATGGAAGGATGAGGGAACTCTTCTAACCTCATGGAAGAGAAGCATATTAGCATTGGTTAGATGAAGAGCATTGTCCAAGAGACTATCTTGAAAGAGGGGAATGATATGCTCCATCAGGTGAGCTGGTATAACCCTATCATCAAGCAAACAGGGGCTGTGGAATTGTATTCTTGTATGTTTACCAGGTGTGGATGTTAATCATATATTATACGACTAACATAATGTTAGAAATAAAACACAAAGCCCAATGTCAATTCTACCCAAAGTATTGGTAAAGACAGTGTAGTAATTGAGCTTCATCAACAGCTTTCTTTGCAAGCCTTACATATTTTAACCACTTTAGGATATAGCCTGATAATCAAACAAAGGTGATTGTTGTCTTGAATGATTTGAATGCCTTAAATGCCTAAAGGATCCTTGAAACCTGAAGGAGTCAGAGAACAAATGATCCCAAAGAGCTATTGTTCACCATGGGGTTGATCTTGGAATCATATTATATGACAGAAATGTGGTTGCTGTAAAGAGCAGATTTCTAAAAGGGTCATTTTCATATACTGTAAAGATTGTAATGGAGAACAGAGTGAAATGTATTACTTTCAAAATACTATTGCAGCTCATGGATTCTAAAATGGAGACAAGAAATAGATGCATACTGATAAGTCTGTGATTTAATATTGGTCCAGAGTGTCATGGGACCTGATCACACTTGCATTTCAGCATTTCAGGTCTCTCTTTCACTTGTTCTCAGAAACGTGAACATTTCTCCTGACTTCCACTGCATTTTTAAAACTCTGTTAGATCATTATTTTTACTAATTTACATGTAAAATATAATACAACTTCCATTCCTCATAGGCCCTCTTTTCCTTAGGTCTCATTAGGCATTAGGTTGCCTTCATCACTAAAAATGCAAAATGAAAATTAATTTCTCCAATGACAGCTTTCGTTTCACTCAATATAACATTTACACCTCCTATTGGTATTACACAAACATAGTATTGTATAAAATATAATTATGGATCAGAGTGTAATTTTGTCGAGAGGACTAATGTTAGTAATTCTTTTATCAGTTATACTTCAATATAATTGGAAGTATGGGCTATCTGGTATAATAGATACTCATGACTCATTAGGTCCTGAATTACATCAATAGAACCTCCTCTCAAACACTCTAAAAATTAATAAATAATCATAAGAATACAGTGATTGTGCTGTTCACTAAGTATGGCTAAGGATTGGACAAATGAAAACCATTTCTATGCCAACTCAGATGGAGGCACCAGCAGCTGGGCTATCTATGACCAGCAGTACTTAGGTGAAAACATTTTCATAAGAAGCATCTTAGTTTTGAAGGGAAAAAGATATTAAAATGTTTCATACAACTGAATAAATACGGTAGCTGTAATCTCTAGGTGGTAGGACATGGTGAGAACATTATTCTTAGCATTGCTTTGTTGTGATTTTTCAGTATTATTTCCAGGATAATCATAAATTAATTTGGTTTTGAGAAATATTTAAAGCCCTTAACTCTATATTAGAATAGACTGTAAAATAAAGTTATTGAAACATGGTTCACGTTTTTTTTCTTTATTATTATTATTTTTTAAAATTTATCCACTTTGTATCCCAGTTTTAGCCCCTTCTCTCATTTCCTCCATGTTCCACACTCCCTCCTTCTGCCTCCCCTATCCTTCTTCCCTAATCCACTGATAGGGGAAGCCTTCCTCCCCTACTGTCTAACCCTAGCCTATCTGGTCCCATCAGTACTGCCTAGATTCTCCTCCTCTGTGGGCTGACTAAGTCACCCCACCATGGAGAAGTGATAGAGGAGCAAGCAATTGAGTTCATGTTGGAGACTGTCTCTTCTCCTCTTACAAGGTGACCCACGTGGAGACTGAGCTGTCTGTGGGCTACACCTGGGCAGGGGGTCTAGGTCTTCTATATGCAGGATCTTTGTTTGATGCATCAGTCTCTGTAGTCTCCCCTCGGCCCAGCATTTTTGGCTTTGTTGGTCTCCTTGTGGAGCTCCTGTCCCTCTGGATCCTTCCGTCTCCCTCTTCTTCCATAAGACACCCTATGCTCATCTCACTTTTAAGCAAATTAACTTAATGTTTTAAGTGCAGAGAGGTTTTAGATCTCAGGTTCAAATTTTGCCTGCAGTATCTGGGCATGATTCCCTGGAAAATATTGAACTTATTTAGGCCTGACTTCAGTCATCTGTAACATGTACAATCAGAACATCCTCTCAGCATCATTGTTCGTCCCATTTGCTCAATAACTATTTAGCGAACATCTGTACTGATGCAGATGTCATGTTAGGACAAAGTAGCCAGTCAATTTACTAATATCTTCTTCTTCACGGAGCTTACAGTTTATGCAGTTACAAAGAATAGAGACTTGGGAGGAGAAATATCTTGGGATTCAGGGTGAGAATAATTCTTGAATACAGGTTAAAGCTGATGGGGCAAGTGCTATGCTCTGCTTTGCTTTACCACATACTAGATTAATCAATCAGGTAGAGAGAGATATAAATCTATCCCTCAGAAGTACACGTACAACTAAAGATAGGGATTTGGGACTCATTAATGGCACATGGCTATTGAAATCAAATTATTGAAAGATGAATTTGGGAGCAATGAGATATCATATTAGGTATAGGCATTTTACCACCCAGTCTGATAATCTGAGCTAAGTCCTCAGGAAAAACATGATAGAAGGATTCTACAAGACGACCTCTGGCCTCCACATGCCTGTTGTGGCATACATACACATACAGACAGACAGACAGAAAGAGACAGACAGACATACACATATACACTACACATGCACACACAGAGGGATAGACAGACAGGCAGTGAAAGCTGAGCTTTCTTAGAAACACAGGATAAGAGGAAGCATGCACATATTTGTGTTTCTCAATAAGAACTTCAAAGAAATAGCTTTGGTATTATATATATATCAGATGAGAAGAATGGAGAATGCTGTGGAGAAAAACTCAAAATTCACATAAAATGTAATTTAAAAATTTATTATTTAAAATTGTTACCTTAGGATAAAACTTCAGCAAACCAACTAACAAAGTGATAGAGTCATACTTACTAGTGTCCAATATTAGTGCTTGGATTTCCATGGCTACAGTCTTCAATTTAAAACAGTAATTCAAGAAGAGTCTTGTTTATTTTCATCATACATGTGGGGCAAATGCCTGAGTTATCATGCTCTGGTGATACTAGAGTAAGATAGGGAAAGGATAGGAAAGAGGAAGGGAAGAAGAGCCTGATTTTGTGAAGATATGTTGTTTTATCAAATTAAGTTCTAAACTATGCTTCACAGTTAATGCTGTAAAACTGAAGTGCACTGCGAAGAGGAAAGACTAGTAAGAACATTTCAACTTTAACACACATTGCTTTTCAGAATGCACTTAGCTGCAAGTAACAGATGAGTTGCACTTAATGTTCTATTCACGCTAACACACATACAGTTCTTCTCTGTGCTAAGTCTAGTTTCTTGTCTGGATCTACTGAAATATAATTGAAAGTTAAGTGAATTGTCTTGAAGTGTTCAAGGTTCATAACAATGATTTTATATAAGTACACTTTGTGAAATGATCTTTAAAATCAAGATGATTAACATATCCACCACTTCACATGATTATTCTTTTTCTGGTGATGAAAATATTAAAAATCTACTCTCAGGAATATTCAAGTGCACAATTCATTGATTATCATCACTATTCTGAACATCAAGTCTCAAGAATTTATTCATCCTGTTACTTCAACTTTTTACATACTGGCCAAAATCTAATTGCTCCTATCTTTTGACCTTAGATGAATATTTTTTTTAATTTCTTGTTTTAATAACTTTAATTTGTTAGACTCTACATATACTTGAGATCATGTAGTACCTTCTCTTTCTATGTATGGCTTATTTCACTTTCCACAATGTCTTCTAGGTCATCCATGTTGTATCTATCCATGTTGTGTTTTAACTTTTTTTATCTATCCATACATTAAGAACTAGTTATTAAGATGGTGAGTTAATTTTCTTTCACTTCTAGATATAGCAGTGAAATTATTTAGTCAAAATTAGTTTTTCAGGTACCTGGGTACTGTTTTTCATAATTGCACTTCTGACTTAAATTCTAAAAGATACTGTCTAAGAGATCATTTCCTCTCTGTGTCACCCAAAATTTACCTCTTATATTTTGACTCAGTCTAGTTATCCATTCTTTAGTTATTGATGCATATAGTTCTACAACCACCTTATTAGATAAAGACATTTAACTTCATTACTTTGAGACCTAGAGAAGGTAAGTAATTGTCCAACGTCAGATGAAACAATATATGTTAAATTCAAGTCTGAACCCCGAAAGTCAGCTTTCATAGCTTTTGTCTTAAGCTGAGTAGGTGTCAGTTGTATGTTGTCAATCCACTTTGAGTGTTTCATAGACAGATTAACTCACTAAAACAAAGAAGGGAGTAACAGCTACCATCCAGCTAAATATGGTAGCTAGTACCATCAGTTGTTAATCTTAGTAATGCTCATTTTTCAGTAACACAACGATAGTGCTCCTTAACCTTCTAGGTATATTTTCTCTAGTTATCCATCCACTGTGCTGTTCTTTGAACCTGTTCCACCCTGGCAAAAATATGGATGTGCCCGTGCACATTATATTAAGTAAAATTAATCTGGGACAGAAGAAAAATACTACATTATCTCACTAACATGTAAAAATCTACAAAAGCCAAATTCATAACATTCACTAAAGAAGCAGAATTGCAGAAAAGGATGAAAATGAAGAAGTGTTGTTAGTCGAAGGCTTCAAAGGTCCAATCAGACACAGATAAAAGGTTCTCAAGACTGACTGTGCGGCATGCTCAAGAAAATAGTGAAGCAGCTCAGATTTTCTAACGGGTAGGCTTCCAAACATTTAAGCACAAAAAAATCAAGGCTGGCACTTGAGATGGCACATGTCTTAGGTAGATTTAATTATTCTTCTATAATATAAACATGTATCAAAATATTACATTGTTGCATTGATTTTTTATAAGTAATGTTTGTAAACTAAAAATAAAAAACTTAAAAGCCTGGCTATGGATGTCAAATCAGTAGTTATACACAGTCACAGGGAATATTGTCTTCATAGAATCCCAATGATGGCAGTTAATTTTCAGATGGAGAGTACGGAGAAACGAAAAAGAATTCAAGTTTGACGGAAAGACAGCAACTCCTGTTTCATTAGAACAAAGCTTTTTATCAGAGGAAGACTAAAGCCTAACCAGCCTTCATTTCCAGGATCTTGACAAGCAGCTACTCATATCAGATGAATGCTGCATCACTTAATTGTTTCTGTTCCCTCCTGACACTCCAGTGCTGGGACACCGTGGTGCCTTACTAGAATACCAATGCTTCACAGGGATTCTTGGGCTGCAGAGAATGTGTGACAGGCTCCTCTCTTACCCACATCTATGCATTATCCCTCTTATGTATAATTTGACTGAGATCATATAAGCCAGAAATTCCTAACAACGTCTGCTAGAAAGAGCACAACCATAAAGCTATCACCCATGAGAAGAAAGGGTGAGGTTCCTGAAGTGCATGTCAGAAGCATGCACACCTGGAGGCAGGCTAGTGAAGATTTAAGCTATCTGTCTCACAAAGTGAGAATATATCCGATAATGGAAAGAGGTTGCATAAAAAAAACCCACCTTACTTAGTAACCACAGCTAAGCTCATGAAAATAACGGACTTCAAATTCAAACCTGATAACTCTAGGTTTAGGTTTTTTTCAGCATTCAGATTCTGACCTTGGAGACATGATGTTTGCTATGCTTCCATTCCTTCACTTGAAAACAAGGCATATACAGGGAGCTATATGTAGGTATATGAAGGTGATTTGATACTGAAGAGCACTGTAAAATAATTCAGGCTCATAACTGTATTAGTTTTTCGAGATAATCATTTTTCAGTCTTCAGGATGATAGGGTGGGACTCAGGAGATTTATGATACATTGTAGGCCACCTCAGATGTAGATAGCATTCATTATCTGTGGTATAAAGACTGAGGAAAGCCTTGCTATAAGCAACAAGGATAAATGGAAGACTTGTAAGATAGGGATGTATTTAGAAAATGTTCTGAGACATAATTTTGCATGTATTTATTTCTCACAATGCTTAACATGCTGTAGAACAGCAGTTTTCTACCTGTGATGGTGACCACCAAAATATTATCAAAAAGCCGACATTTACATTACAATTCATAACAGTATCAGAATTACAGTTATGGAGTAGTAGCAAATACAATTTTATGGTTTGGGGGCTTTCCACAGAAGGAGAAACTGTACTACATAGTTGCAACATTAGGAAGGTTGATATCCACTTTACAGTGTAAGTGGTCAGTGAAGACCTGCATCTAGATATACAGAAGACCATTTAAAGCATATGTTGGAAAATATTCTCCATGGCTTTAATCACCTTAATCACATAGTTAGGATAAACCTGTCTTTTGTCAGTCACAAGAGATTAACAAACAGAATAGACTGTATCCATATACAGTATTGTATGAGACACATTGCTTACGTGCTAATAATTTGAAGCTGAAATAAACCCTTTCCTCCTGTAAATGTATTTTTTGTCAGTGTATTTTATAACAGTGACAAAAATGAAACTGGAACACAACTATAGAGTGTTTATCCTTCAGTAATTCCTACACCATTTGAAAATAAAAGCAGTTGAAAATTTTTGGAGACAAAAGAAACTGGTCATCTTATTTAAGAAGGTCAAAGTAGATCTAAGTCAGCTCTATTAATAAGATCTTCAGGGAGTGTGTACCAATTAGAGATTCATTAGTTACTAGCAATGGAGACCTAACGTGAAAAAGAGCTTAAGCAAAAATTGGAAGATCTAAATTTTCATGACTGATACTCCAGGAAGAAGTGGAGCTCCTGACTATCATGATTTAAGTATTCATACATGTGAACAATATTTTTTTCCTCTTTCCATTTTCTTCCTCTGTGATGCCTCTGCACACACTCATACAAACATGCTGCTGGTCCTGTACTCTCTTTGGTTCAGATGCAGCAGAAAGAAGAATGTTGGGCCATTGGTTCCACCCAAATCCTAAGAATGCAGTGAATTAACCAGATTGACCAACACCTACCTCACACACAGTCACTGAATGAAGGAGTGAATGGCCTTCTTGCCCTCTTTGTGTACTTTGCTCCTCTCTCGGGATCTGGAGGAAGGGAGGTCACTTACTAACTAGGGAACTACAGCTGTTTATAAGATATAAGAAATGAATTATTTACAGGATACCCACTGAGGCTACATAGGATGGTATCTTGGCCTGCGGAGTGTGTGTAGAAAAGATGCGCACTCCTCAATGGTCCTCCACACTGCCACTCAGTCACTGTGTGGATGGAGAAGGCTGAGGAGTAAGGCAAGACAAAGATTGGGAAGTTCTATGTGACAGCATGGTTGCCTAAGTGGAAGGTTGGGGCAAAACCGCTTTGCCAATGTGTAACCAACTTTATGTTAATAAAAATGTACACTTCAGTAGCAAAAAAAAGACTGAGATTGTTAGGGTCAAATGTAGAATAGTGAGCTTCATGATTACTATTCCCTACCAAACCCATTATTAAAATCTAGCATCACTGTATCCATTCTCCTGATTTGCATACATCTATTGTAGTCCTGGGTACCATCCTTCCTTCTAGGACTACAGCCAAACACACAACTGGTTTCATTTCTGTCCCACCTAGGCCACATCTTTCTCATATTTTAGAGTGTTAGTCTTTTTTAAAAATAAAAATTTTATAGGGTGATAAACTGTTCTGTATGATAAAGTATAGTAACACCATATATTTGTCAATGCCCCTGTAACTGCACAACACAAAGATGAATGCTAATGTGATCTGTGGCCTCAGTGGAAAAGAATGCATCCACATTGATTTATCTGTTGTAAAAGTTGAACCATGTCAATGCAGAATGCTGAGACGAGAAAATCGTGTATTGTTTATTCCATATGGGTCATGCTGTAGATATCCAGGGTAAAGTTTGTTTTTGTAAACTTAGACCTGCTGTAAAGCAGAAAGCTTACTAACAACAGCAAAATATGATTACACCTTTCCTCACACAAAATTTCTCAAATGTGTTCTGTCATTGTTCCAGTAAAAAAGAACAGGTCTTGTACCTCTGATGGTGTGGTCCCTCCTCACAAGATCAAGGCCACATCCTACTTCTGTCCCACCTCCCTGCTCTCTAACAATGACAGCAAAACCCATGTAGTCTTTGTCATGGGAGAGGGCAGAAGCAGGAGTGGAGGGGAAGCAGGTGCTCTGAGGTGCTGGTGATGGAAGATGCCTGTATCTGCATGGTACCCCTCTACATGTGGACACTTCATGACGACCCATTCAGCTGCAGCTGATACACTTTTCTACATGTGTGTTATATTTTAATCTAAAGCATTAAGTTTTCTTTTGGCAATTCTGGGATAGCATACTAATATTAGATATTCAGATACTATTAAAGAGTGTTTGTCAGCTATGGTAGTTTTTTTGCAGCTACGGGAAAAGATGATGTTTTTAAAGAACATGGATATGCATAAAATCAGAATCTGTTGGTGAAAAGTGGCCACCTCTCTTCAAGGGACATTTTGTATCCCTTGAGTCTTAAACTCATTTTTTCTTTTTATTAATTTATTACAATTTATTCACTTTGTATCCCAGCTGTAGTCCCCTCTCTCTTCTCCTCCCAATACCACCTTCCTTTCCTCTTCTCCACCCATGTCCCTCCCCTAGTCCACTGATAGGAGAGGTCCTCCTCTCCTTCCATCTGACCCTAGCCTATCATGTCTCATCAGGACTGGCTGCATAGTCTTCCTTTGTGGCCTGTAAGGCTGGTGACTTGCCTCCCCAGGGGTCTTTTCTGAGACCGATACTCCAATCATGGAACATTTATGGAGATAACCTAGAACTCCTGCACAGATGTAACCCATGGCAGCCTAGTCACCAAGAGGGTTGGAGAACAGGGGCTGTCTCTGACATGAACTCAGTGGCTGCCACTCACTTTTTCTAACAGGGCATTTTGTCTGTCTTAAGTCTCCTAATTCTTTCCCATCCTCTAAAATTTCATCTTTTAGGTCCAAAGATACATCTTCTAGAGAGTGATGTTCTCGTCCTTCAATAATAAGTCGGGCAACACCATTCATTGTCCTACTATGTTGCCTAATTTCTCTTCAGTTGACCACACTACAGTAGTTATGGTTCACCCAGTGAGGAATGGCACCTGTTTTATTCTCATTTTCTTATAATATTCAGGGGCTAATGTGGGAGCCGAAACACAGCAGATGTCCAGAACAAACAAAAACTAGAGTGAGGCTCACACAGCACTCTGGTGTGCCAAGTAGTTTCGAACACCCCACCATTCAAGCTCCTTAGCAATCTTATGAACCGTTCCATGCCCACAAAAGAGGGGTGAACTCAGACCTGACTGGTTAAGTCACTTGCTAAAAGCTTCTCAGCTTGTTTGTCGGTGGTTTGTTTTTAACCAGGATGCCATGTTTCCTCTGTTGAATGTGTGGAGTACTAATGAGCCAATGACATGTCTGCACTTCTATCCTCACATTATGCTGCTGTCTCTTCCCCTGCAGTTGGCCAAAATGTTCTCTACTACTCATTGTCTCCCTGTACACCAGTCATCTTCTGACTCTGAAGCTGAGGTCCCTTGTTAGCATTATTTCCATCCTCTTATCTTCTGTGTGTTCATGGGGGGTAGGAAGTTGATAGCCAGGTGTGTTTCTAGCCTTTTGATTTAATGTCAGCAAGGGCAGTGCCTACTTTTCTGCAAAGAGTCCAGGTGAGTATTATTCTGATTTTGGACCTAGAAAAATACATTTAGAGAGCAGAGAAAGAAAACAAATAAACCAGTGTAGGCCAAATCTAACTTAACATTTCCATAGTCTGTTACTTAGAAATGCAGTTGGATT
This sequence comes from Meriones unguiculatus, assembly GCF_030254825.1. Lineage (NCBI taxonomy): Eukaryota > Metazoa > Chordata > Mammalia > Rodentia > Muridae > Meriones > Meriones unguiculatus. Next base: position 39,639,722 of record NC_083356.1, on the reverse strand, counting down.
TCTAAGGAAGAAACCTCTAGCAAGCACCGTGGCCTTATCACAGTTTGAGTCAAAGGGATGCCTTTCTCATTCATCAGCATTAGAGCTTTCTGCTCTATAGACTGTACTAACAAAGTAGGAACATAAGAGAGGCAGAGAGAGAGAGAATAGAAATAAGAAAGAAAACAGTTTGTCTTGCAGAACAAAGGCTCATCTTTAAATTTAGTTGTAGAAACACAGGCAGTAACATTCAAAGAGATATCAACTGACTCGCAGTAATATGATCCACGAGCTTAACTGAGGACTTTGCCACAGGGAAGCCATACACATAAGTGGCTGCTGTATAGCCCTGATTTAAATTGTTGGTTGCCTCTGGGAGCGTAAATGGTTTTAAGGAGAAACTGTAGTTGCTTTCCATCAGTTGACAGCATACAGGCAATTTCTCCATTGAAAGATATATCTAAATAAAATGTCATGATGATGCATGCTTTTGAAAGAATATTTGTGGTATGCTCGGCTACCACTCTTTCCAGCATAATTCAATAGTGGATTTCAATTTTCTTTGCAGGGAATTGTGTGGTATAAAGAAGCCTACAATGCAGAAATGATGAGCGCAGTTGCCATATTGAAGCAATACTTGTAGCTATGGTTTTACTGTATTAATTTAGATTTTATGGTGGAATCTTTTTCTGGTTAGCTTTTTCAGCTCATTTTAATGCTTGCAAATGGTCTTATTGTCTGGGCACCAATGCACAGCAGCAGAATGGAGGCTCGGCAAGAAAGCAAAGAGAAAACAAAACAGGGCTAAAATTAAACAAAAACCAATACCGAGCTACGAACTGAGAGTTGAATGTTGTGGTATGAGTAGGCTGTTTGGTTACTATGTAACCGGAATGTTCTTGCCCTCGTTTTCTTTCTTTACAAAACAGTTTTTACTATCCCACCTTCAAGGATTTGTTGGAATCATATACACACAGATTTGCTAGGTACATAACCTGAAGGTTTAACATTTTTGACACACTGTTTGTGACAAACATTCATTGAAGGCTACCATGTGTCTAATCTGTTATTGACAGAATGGCTGAGTAGACTATGTCTGCTCAGTAAGTCCCAGGACACATGAGAAGGTGTATGATGAGTCCTGTGGAAGTGCTACAGTCTGGTAATAAATCAACTGTAGTAATAAATCCATTGTATCTTAATCTGTGCCCCCACACAAAGAATGTGATAGGTGATACGAAGGCAGAGGAAGACTCCGTGATGGTTTGAATGAGTGATGTCACCCATAGGCTCATATGTTTGAGTGCTTGGTCCCTAGTTAGGTGGCATTGTTTAGGGATGTTATGGAACTTTTAGGACAGAATATGGAAACTTCCTGGAGAAATTATGTCCCTGGAGGTAAGCTTTTGGAGCTTATAGATTCATTCCACTTACAGGTCCCTCTCTGCTTCTTATGTTTTTGTTGAGTGACATTTCTCTGTCCCTGCTGCTATGCTTTCTTCCATTATGGACACCTAGCATTCAGAAATAGTAAAACAAAATAAACTCTTCCTTAAGTTGCTTTTGTTCATGGTATCTAGGAAGAAAGTAGCTACCCCGATTACCGCAGTTGCTGTCTGTAGAAGAAGCAAGAATCAGAGGAAAAGGGGGACTAGTGTTCTCACTGTGTAAACAGCGCATGCAAAGGCCTGGCATTGCGAGAACGGGAAACCTGGAGAAAACTAGTGTTGCTTCAGGAAGGATGTGGGCTGGAGCAAGTTCTTAGAGAAAAGCGGGACATCTGGCAGCCTTAGAGCCTTTGACTTCTCAATGATGACAGAAACCTCTGGTCCCTCACTTAAAAATGGAAGGAATGGATTTAAAGACCCGATGACATATGTAAATCAAACAACACTAAGCTTTTCTACAGGAAACCTGGACTCAGCTACTCTCTCAGCTCATTTTTCCTCCCTATAAAAGGCTTTTGAAATCAGCAAGCCTTTCTACCAACGGATTCTGATTTTATGCATATCCATGAAGCCTGATCCATGTTCTTACAAAACATCATCTTTCCCTGTAGCTGCAAAAAAAAAAAAAAAAAAAAAAAAAAAAAAAAAAAAAAAACAGCTGACACTCTTTAATAGTATCTGAATATCTAATATTAGTATGCTATCCCAGAATTGCCAAAAGAAAACTTAATGCTTTAGATTAAAATATAACACACATGTAGAAAAGTGTATCAGCTGCAGCTGAATGGGTCGTCATGAAGTGTCCACATGCAGAGGGGTACCATGCAGATACAGGCATCTTCCATCACCAGCACCTCAGAGCATCTGCGTCCACTCCTCTCCTCAATTCATTTTGCCATTTTTGAAACTCCTGAGTAGATTATAGCAGAACTTATTCTCTCTGTCTTTTTTTGTATGACTTATTTTACTCATCATAACATTGGTGGGATTTTTTTTATATTATTGCGTGCAACAGAAATTTATTCCTCTTCATAAATTCATAGTATTCTACCATGAGTAAGTGGAATTTGTTTATCTATTCTAGTATTGATACACAAACAGGAAAATTAAACAAGCATTTTCAAATGATCAAATTAATAAACTTCTCTAAGACTAGTTACCCTGATTTGTAAGACACATTTAACGAAGGAAGTCAAATTCATACTATAAGATTATGGTAATAACTAAGTATAATCAATATACAAAGTGATGGAGTGGGGAAGCATAGGTCTCATTAAGTGGGATCTCTAAATGACAACACCAGGAACTCTTTGAAAGATTTTAATAATATGAGAATTGTCCTAAACAGAAATACTTCCTTCACCAAAATTTCTATTGCTAAAAGGGAATCAAACTGAAGGACATACCTGCTACCTTGCACAGCCCTGTCCTTACTCAACTGGTAAAGTTGATTCTCAAATACTCTGGCTGTCCCAGGCTCTTTGCTCTCCTCAAGTTTTGCACCTGTCATGTATGTCTCTTAGCCTTCACTTTGTCTCCTGGTTTTTCTATCAGTATGGGTTTGCTACTAAGGTGAATTTTAAAAATCTATACTTGTTCTGTTGCTCTCCTTGTGGAGCTCCTGTTCTCTCCAGGTCTTACTATCTCCCACTTCTTTCATAAGATTTCCTGCACTCTGCCCAAAGTTTGGCTATATGTCTCAACATCTGCCTTGATACCATGCAGGGTAGAGCCTTTTAAAAGCCTTCTTTGGTAGGCTCCTGTCCTGTTCCCTGTTTTCTGCCTCTTCTGATGTCTATCTTCTTTGCCTTACTGAATGGGGATTGAACATCTTATCCAGAGTCCTCCCTCTTGGTTAGTTTCTTCAGTTGTACAGATTTTAGTATGTTTATCCCATATTATATATCTAATATCCACTTATGAGTGAGTATATACCCTGTGTGTCTTTCTGCTTCTGGGATATCTTACGCAGGATGATCTTTTCCAGTTCCCACCATTTGCCTGTAAATTTTATGATTTCCTTGTTTTTTATTGTTGAGTAATATTCCATTGTGTAGATGTACCACAATTTCTGTATCCATTGTCTTTTCTGATCCTGATACTCCAGCCAAGGACCATTCATGGAGATAACCTAGAACTCCTGCACAGATGTAACCCATAGCAGTTCAGGGTCCAAGTGAGTTCCATAGTAATGGGAACAGTCCCTGTTGGCCTGCTCTTTGATCATTTCCCCCTGAGGGGGGAGCAGCCTTACCAGAGGGAGACAATGCAGCCACTCCTGATGAGACCTGATAGACTAGGATCAGAAGGAAAGGAGAGGAAGACTCCCCTATCAGTGGACTTGGGGAGGGGCATGGGTGGAGAAGGCATAAGGAGAGAGAGATTGGGAGGGGAGGAGGGAAGGAGCTACAGGGGGGATACAAAATGAATAAACTGTAATTAATAAAAATTTTTAAAAGAAAAGAAAAATTTAAAAAAAAGAAAAGAGATGGGCCTAAAAAAAAAGTCTATACTTCTTTGTCCTTTATTTTCCAAACATGGATACATGTTATAAGAGCCTCATATTTGTGACACCAAAAGTTCTGAGGAATGTGTGTGCAACTGTACTGAGCATGTATGGACACAAAATACATAGACACTGACGCCACTATTGTCCACAGATTTCAATCACGATGGGCAGGAATTGGTGCAAACAGGCTGATAGATTAATGCAGTAAAGTCACTTGAGTGCCTGTTAGGAAATTGTTTTCATATCTTTGACCAGAGATAGAAATAGTGATGGCCTGAGGGTAGCTCTGAAGGGCTAATTCACACACTATTGTCATGTGTCTCTGAATGTTGTCCACAGGTAACATTCAGTAGAAACATTGCTGAGGTGTGTGCTGATGTCACTAATACCTCCTAGTCTGGTACAGAGCTCTGCAGAGAGTACAGGCATCAGAAGGCCATTATGACTCAAGAGAGGTATGGACAGTTAAAGCTTACTATGTCAGAGGCACACCTACAGTCAAGCCTCTTGTCACTGATAACCACTTCTGTCTTCCCTAACTCCACAGCATCTCTATTTTTCTGCTGCTATAGTCAGAAAGCTGGGCACTGTCTTTGCACAAACATTTACCCTTACATAAAATTTAAAAACATTCTTAATATGCACAAGTGCATATAATTAACACCAATTTGACTTAAGGATTATTAAAAAAAAAGCATGAAGTTGAGAGTAAAATGACAGGTATATGGGGGACAAGCTGGGGAGGAATTGAGGAATGGTTAAGACCAAGATATATTGTACATATATGTGAAATTAAAAAAAAAAAAAACTCTTATCTACTTATTTCCTTTCCCACCTAGTTCTCCAAAAAGTGAGACTTTCTAATCCATAAGCATATGTAAAACTTCAGACTGACTTCCTTTTCCCCCTTTCCTTAATTTTTCTGTACCTACCCACACTTTCTTTTCTTGTTTGTTTGTTTATTTGTTTTGTCTGTTTGTTTGTTTCAAGGTTTCTTTGTGTGGCCTTGGCTGTCCTAGAAATCACTCTGTAGACAAAGCTCACCTCTAACTTACCTAGACCCACCCACCTCTTCCTTTAGGGTACTGGGATTAAAGGCATGTGCCTCTGAAAGGGTTAGGCTAACTTTGTAACCTATATGTCTTCTAAAGCCTATAGTTTTGAGTTTTAGGTCCAGGTTAAGCTAAAGCCTCTTAGTACCTTTCCAGAGAATGGAGGAATGTGACCCTATCTGTGAGGACAGATATAAAAAAAAAGGCAAGCAAGCAATGACCTTCACTCAGTAAAAAAAAAAAAAAAAAAAAAGGACCAGACCCTTGTCTCTGAGATAGCGTTTCTTAGCAACGAACCTAGACTTCTTCTGAGTAGCTTTTGACCTCCAGCCAAAAGTCTGTAGCCCCTAATCTTCAAGGATGAGCTAACCACTCCCACCTTCAATTGCAGCTGCATCCACACTTGGCAGGACTGGCCACGCTTGAGCACCTAAGACTAACCAATTATCTTATTTTATAGCTTCCTCATCCAATCCTAAATTGCCAAGACTGCAACTTCAAATTTCCCGCAATTTTTCTTTTAAAAACTTAAAGGCCTTTGTCTCCCAGTGCCACTCTTTGCTGACCGGCAGGGTGACCCCATTGTGCAATGGTTAATAAACCTCTTGCTTTTGCAACGAATCTTGGTCTGGGGGAGTTTCTGGAAAGGGCGCGATCTTGAACTCCTGAGCTGTGAGACCCCAGCACCTCCACTGCTGGCAAGAATTACTTTTTGTTTGTTTTTGTTTATTTGTTTTGTATTTTTAAGAGAAAGTTTTTCTCTGTATCCCTGGCTGTCCTGGAATGTGCTTTGTATACTAGGCTAGCCTCAGTCTCCAAGATCTGCCTGTCTCTTCCTCCCAAGTGCTGGGATTAAAGGTGTGAGCCACCACGTACAGGGTCTACCCATAACTTCTGTTCCTGTAGTCAATGGTCCTTCTAAATTTCATCCCTGATAATTTCCATTCCATGATTACAGCTCATGCATTCATATCTTCTTGCTATCTGGATGAATCAGAATATTTAGAATGAACTATCTGTTCCTCATACCCTTGCCCCCAAGGATTCACTGTGAAGTTCTCCACTTTTTCCGTAAATCTCTCTGGCTCCAGGACTATCATTGTGCATCTCTGGACTTTACATGTACTCTGATCTCTATGTGGAACCCTTTCCCACCTATTCTTCCCTTCCAGAGGAGGTACTAATACTCTTTGGGTGTCTACTTCAGTGTGAGTCCTTGGAGGAACCACTCTCCTCCATTCCTCCTCTAAGCAGTCACAGACTTTGTTGCAATTTCTTCTTTACCGTCTGTGTTCCTTCCCTCCCTTGACTGCAAACTGGACAATAACAAAGCTAATATATGTACATATATGTTTATATATCATATATTTATAATTTTAACATAAACATCAAATGCAATACACAGGACAGCTTGCTGTTTATGTAGCAGATTCACTACATGCTAATCGGTGCTGTGCTAATAGGAAAGTAGCCAGCTGGTGCCAACTTTTATAAAATGGCAGTCTATTACAAACCAACCACAAAGTACGTCTGTGTATTTTGACAACATATACCTGTAGAAAATCTGACAAATTTTAGATGCTAGTAGGGCACATTGAAGTAAGTGTATACTCTCAAATGCATAGCAAATGCAGCTGGCCCAAGGCTAGTTGTTCACAGACAATCATTTACAATACCCCAAGGAGCTTGAAATTTGAGTTAGGTTCCCATCTTTTTGTGGACATAACACCAATTTAGGCAAAGAGGTAATTCTTATTCTCCCAGCATCCTGTGCCTTGTATTCATCTATCTCAGAGGAGATTCTGTGCTGAAGGGTGAAGAGCAACAAATTGAGAGACAACCATCTAGATTTTTTGTACTAATCAGAGCACCAAATCCATCTTCACCAGCCTCCTCACCTCCTTGCCTTTTATTTAGTCAAGCCAGGTACAACATCATTTATCACTTGATTGCTTCTTTGACCTCACTGTTTCTAGGCGTCTCAAGCCCCAGTCCATCAGTTTATTCTCTGTCCTCCACACAGTGATACTAATTCTTTTGGAGAGAAAACTTGATTTTATACTTCTCTGTTTAAACCCCGTAAATGTTTTTCTAATGGTATTAAGATGTAACTCAGGGTCCTCATCAACACATAGGTGGGTTATGACTTGCTTTCTGTCTTCCTTTTCTTTCTAAATAGACAATGAATCTCCTATTACTTTTCCATTTTTAAAAGAGGTGTAGGCTCTGTAAGTCTTCTTATGGAGCTCTGTCCCTTCCGGGTCCTTCTGTCCTCCCACTGTTTCCTACAAGTCCCATGCTCTCTGCCCAGTTTGATTGTGGGTCTTGGCATCTGCTTTGATTCCCTATTCAGTAGAGTCTTTCAGAGAACATCTGTGGTAAGCTCTTGTCCTGTTCCCTCTCTTCAGCCACTTCCAGTCTCTATTCTGTTTGCCCATCTAAATGAGAATTTGGCATTCTTCACAAGGTCCTCCTTGTTATTTAGCTTTTTGAGGTCTGTTTATGGCATGGTTATCCTGAATTATATGGCTAATTAAATGAGTATATACCATGCATATCTTTCTGCTTCTGGAATACCTCACTCAGGATGATCTTTTCTAGTTCCACCCATTTGCCTGCAAATTTCATGATGTCCTTGTTTTTAATTGCTGAGTAGTATTGCATTGTATAAATGTCCCACAATTTTTGTGTCCATTCTTCCATTGAGGGATATCTAAGTTGTTTTCATTTACCAAAACACATGATAATCCAGTGTGTGAACAAATAAAATGACACCCAAGAAGATTTTTATAAAAATAGCTTATAAGAAGTAATAAAACTCTCCTGTAATTAACAGTTGTTTAGAATCAAAGTCATGATGGAAAAGGCTTTGAAATATTTTGAAAATTATTTATTACAATTTTGATCTCCGCTAAGAATTTCAAATTGTGCATCTATGAACATCAATCTCAAATTAATGTCAAAATGAAAGGATTATCTGATAAGTTCATTATATAATGCTTTGTAGTGAAATACGATGCAAATCTGTAACACATGTATACAAACACACATATACATAAAAGCCATATACTCACATGCAAATGCACATGCTCTCACATTCAAATGCATACATGCAAGTACCTGTGTGAGCTTAAGAGAGCACACACACACACACACACACACACACACACACACACATGCTTGGCAAGATCTTTGGATGGAGGCCGGAAGCATGGGTGTAAATGTCATAATATTTGATGGTAGCAAAGCCCAGAATTACAAAATCAGAAATTTAGTTTGTGATTGAATTTACAATCAATTTAAATAGGAAACACCTTAGCATTTAAAATGTAAAAGTCAGAATAAAAGCAGAGCAGAATAAAAGACACTCCAATACTGCAAAGGTTTTATTTTATGTCTCCATGCCTCACCTCGGTCATTTACACAAAAATATTCCAAGGGGAGGTGACTGTCTAAGTACCAGAAACACTTGCACAGTAGTCTGTAGTTTCCTATATAAGCACTTGTGGCTAAGAGTATGTTTGCAATCTGTAATCTTGAAGTATAGAAACTCAATGAAAAAAGTGATGATACAAGAGAAATCTTGAAAATAATGAATAGTTACCAAGAATTTCTTCATTTCTAAATCCCTCCCATCCAGGGCTAATTTAAAATTAAAATGGGATCACATTCAAACAAGCTGGGTAACTCATAAAGCAGTGTTTACTTCTCTCCTAGAGAACCTTCCACAAAGACATATGATTGTGGCCCTTTGAATCAAAAATTGGAATTAGACATGTGTGGATGTTAACAGAGATCTGAGCGGACATGAACGAGCTGTCTATGGGTTGATGATGTTATTGCTATGATTTAGAGGGAAAGGCTGAGATTCCAAAAACAACTGACTTGATGGCTGAGGACTGTTCAGTTGCTCCAGTTTCAGTGAGATTTCCTGAAGGAGCTGCATCTGCAGAGTATCAGTCAGAACTATCCCTCTCCAGTATGGGCTACCACCCACATTCATATGTGTCTGTGTGGATGAGGGGGAGTAAGCGGGACTTGTTTAATTGGAAGTGTGTTTCTTCTACTTCTGTGACCAATCTCCATTTTCAAACACTCTCTCATGACACACTCCCTCTTAGTCTAAAATAATATTAGCAATTGCCATCATGCATTATTTTGCACATAAAAATCTCCCTCAGTATCCACAGTGATATCATTATAAATGAGACAATCTAATTCAGCCCAGTAATAGACTTAACTTGGCCAACCCTCCAGAAATACTAATTAAAAGAAAAGGTGTTGGAACTCTTCTTTCCCTTGATCCAAATCTGATTTTACCCAGCATTTTTTTTTTCTTGGTGTTGTATGGCCTTATTTAACTACAAAAGCACTCTCGGTGGGGGTGGGCTCAGGCCTGCCTTTGTTGCAAATGATGAATTATAGTCAGGGTCGCTTCTCTGAACACTAGCCTGCCGACCACCTGGCTGGAGTGATTTATTGAAATGCATCAGCTCTTGTTTTGATGTGCCTAAGTGCGTCCCAGTACACCTTGGGGTAAATACACTATGGAGGAAGAACTGTCAAGGCTGCCACCCATGGAGTTGTTTATGTCCTGTAGCCAGTCTACTAGCCCCCAAGAGAGCCGGTCCTCCTGCTGGAATCTGCCAGGGGAGCGGAAGCGGGTGGGGTGGAAAAGGAGAGGATGATCATGAACCTATCACAGCAGGAGAGCGAGTGATGAAAAAGAGCTGGCTTCCTAAGAAAGAAGAATCTGGAATGACAGTGAGGCATTCTTCAGAGGGCCTTTAAGGAGCTGAGTAAAAAATGTTGACCTCTTTCAAGGGACCAATAAATAATCTACAACCCATCTCTAAAATCTGTCCAAAAGCATGTTTTGTTTTCCAAACATTGATTTTTTTTCAAGTATAAATCAGGTTTTACATAACAACAGTGTTCTAATTATTGTGTGTATTTTGTTGCCTAGTTCTTAAAAAATTCTTACCATAATAGTGTTTTGGTTGAACTTAGATACTGGTGAAATGGAGACTCATTTCACCAGTGTATCAATTTATTTTTATACTGAATTCCCTTTGAGTAGCAGTTTACGTTTCATTAAATAAAAACTTCACTAAATAACCTTTGTTTTCAGGTATCTTTAATTAGAAATTTAAGGATATTTTCTCATTGACATGGAAGTTCAAATTTTACAGAACAAAAAGAAGAGTGTTGACTGTTATATATTGAACAATATCTTCTTTCAAAAGGCTAGTTTTTTTCTCTAAATATTCTTATAATAAAGAAATTCATATTTCATAGAATGTTTCTGATAATCAATATAAAATACAGGTGTTTCAAATGTAAAACTATATAGGGCCAAGATCCTATACACAGATCAAATGAACTACCAAACAACAGACAGGGTGGGGCAGGCCTGGGGATCGGGGCCTGGAGCCTGAGGTAGTTGGACTACACTAATGTAGGTGTTCGCTGTTCATCTCTTCTGCATTTTGAAAAAAATAGGAAACAAAAAATAAGTACAAAATTTTGCATTCTTTGGAGATGACAACTAATTTTAAAGCAATAATACGTCTGTCTAAAAGACAACATAAACCCAAGTGTCCTGAAGAAAGATGCTGTATCAAAGTTTAAGATTCTACAAGCCTGACTGACTCATTAAACCTTTGTTGAGTGTTTATTTCTATACAAACTTCTAATCAGTTGATTGTCCTTCTATATCACTTACTCCAAGGTCCAGGAAACACCATAGGAGATAAGATGGAGAGGTTGTAAGAGCCAGAAAATTGAAAATAGTGTTACAAGATGATGTCTTCTGAATATGGTAAGGCACTCTAAATCACAAATACAGAGCAGATGCCCTACCTGTACAAGGCTTTGAGTAAGAAGGATATAGAGCAGGCAGAAAACTACCTGGGAAAAGGAGGAAGACAGTATTGAGAAGAGGAAGGCTAGGATAATATAAGAGGCTGTGAATCAGATAACAGTACATCCTATGCCCCTATATAACTGTCAGAGATGAAACACTGAGAAATAAATAAAACTTCCTGATTGTGAAGTGTCAGAATACTTGGAGGACCAAGGCTACATAATTCTCAGCTCTCTTTAGCCATTTTAATTACCACTCATTCCCAACTACTTTATTCTTACTCAACATCCTTAAAACCAATGGAATGCATTAACACAGCAGATCACTAACCTACACCAACCCAAACTTTCAGAACACCATCAGATGGTGTCTAATACCAGATGGTGTCTAATACACAGCAGAGATATTCCTGCTTTGTGGTAACCTGATGTTCCTAACAACGAACTTGGAAAATGCCTTTACTGTCTCTTATTCCATGGCTATGACAGTTCCCATAACTAATATCATATTTGAAGGTGTTGTTCATGGCAATTCGAATAGTGTTCCTGAGCCACAGTCAGTCATAATTGGTTCCAAAGAGTTTCTCTCCAATTCCACTTAAGATGACAGCTGTGAGTCATAGTGACAGTAAGAAACATGGAACACCATGCCATCAGCAGCCTCAGAGGCTGTCCTTAAAAGTTCAGCGCAGCAACTGCTCTTGGCTTCTAAGACCTGGGGTCTCACAGCTCAGGAGATCAAGATCATGCCCTTCCCAGAAACTCTCACAGACCACGTAACTCATTGCAAAAGCAAGAAGTTTAATTTAACCATTGCGCAATGGGGTCACCCCTGCCAGTCAGCAAAGAGTGGCCCCGGGAGACAAAGGCTTTAGGCTTTTAAACGAAAAATTGTGGGAAATTTGAAGTTGCAGTTTTGGCAATTTAGGATTGGATGAGGAAGCTATAAAGTAAGATAAATGGTTAGTCTTAGGTTCTCAAGCTTGGCCAGTCCTGCCAAGTGTGGATGCAGCTGCAATTGAAGGTGAGGTGGTTAGCTCATCCTTGAAGATTTGTCTGGAGGTCAGGAGCTACTCAGAAGAAGGATTGAGGCCATCTGAGTTCGTTGCTAAGAAACACTATCTTGAAGACGAGGGTCTGGTCGTTCTTTTTGCTGAGTGAAGGTCATTGCTTGCTTGCTTGCTTGCTTTTATATATATATATATATATATATATATATATATATATATATATATATATATCTGTCCTCACATTCCTCCATTCTCTGTAAAGGTACTAAGAGGCTTTAGCTTAACCTGGACCTAAAACTCAAAACTATAGGCTTTAGAAGATACATACGTTACAAAGTTAGCCTAACCCTTTCAGGCTCTCTCAGTATTCTTACTTGAGGTTGGTTTGGATCTTTTGTTTTCTTTGTTTGTAGAGGGAAATCCAAGACCCAAAGTGCTGAGCTCTGTTGTAAGAGAGGTACATTACCTGAAAGCCTTTCTAACTCTGAGCATATATCCTCAGGAGAGGGTTATAGGAATTAAGAGCTAATGTGCTGATCTGACTTCCATATTTTTAAATAAAACCTGACTTTTGCTTCTTTTTACCACTATTGTGCCACACATTGGCCTTTGACACCTCTCTCATATAATACATCCCCAGCAGTTTCCTTTCCCTCTACTCCCAGCTCTCCAGCCACCTTCCTCCTCCCCCAGAACCACCCCTGCTGTTTTGTTTGGTTTTGTTTGCTTTTGTTTTCAGAAAAGAGCAGCCTCCAATACACAATAACCAAACACAACAAAACAAGATACATAATAAGACTTTCTATTATTGCTGCAAAAACCTCCATATTGAGGCTGGACAAGGCTACCCAGTAAGAAGAGAAGATGAGAGAATTAATAGGCAGAAATTTAAGTGACATTATCTGTCTATTTAACTCTCATCTTCTACCTTTTCTGCTTGTCTTTATATTTGCAAATTCATATAAATAAATGTGTGTGTGCCCTTTAAACAGGACAAAAGGAGATGATGCCTCACAGTAACTTGTTTTCCATGTTATAAATTACAAGAAGACAAGAATTCAAAGGCTTTAAAACTAAATACAATATAATGATAGTCAAAAAAGTTGATCACCTTGATTTCAAGGTACATATTTCACACATATATTGAATATCACAGTGCCACCCATAAATTAGTGCTACTATTATATGTTAATAAAAAACCTGAAAAATATCTGATGAAAATGTTACTTGTTTTGGTTATTGCACACTGTATTCATATACCAAATTACCACACCATACCCCATAACTTTGTATAATTAAAGTAATATTTAAAAAAGAAGTCTCCATTAAAATGGAAAAGCCTTAGAGGGGCTTCCTAGATTCACTGCTTTTAGGCTACTAAGCTCTTTGCATTTTGACAGCTGCAGTGTCAGTGTTGGAGTCTGTATCAGTAACATCCTTTCTTATCTTCAGAGAAAGTAAGTCTCAAAAGACCCTTTGTGGTCTCTGTTTAAGTGCTGGGTCCCCTAATGCTTTGTTACTTTCAGGATAAAGAGATTTCAAACAGACAAAAGCTTTTTCCATTCTTGGTATTGTTTAGAAAGCAAGTCCCATAAAGGCAATATTTCACATTTTTGCTTTCTTTCTTTATTTTTTTTCCCTGGGTCCAAACATGCTGACTTCCTAGCAAAGAGAACTAAGAAGTAAATCAAAGACAGTTAAGAGATGTAAGCTAATGATGGCAGAAGTAGAATGAGAGAAGGAAGTGGAACAGTGTGCTCCTGATCATGTAAATTGTACTGGGTCAGTGAGACAAAGCTGAGTCTATGACCCAGGAAGTAGATGTTTGATGAATGGAAAGGTGAGCTTACGGTCAAGGAGATAGAATAATGTCTGAAAAAACTAATAATTAGGAAAAATGCATTAGAAAGTAGCATTCAAAAGTCAGAAATGATGTTGTCTTCATTTCTCTGTGTTTGTGTCAAGCAAAGGCCGGCAGTACTGGGTCTGTGAGTGCTTATACCAGACTTGATAATGAATAGATTTCAGTAAATACTTTTTATTACTGCTGGTTTCTTTGAGATGCTCCAATTGCCTCTTCCATTAGAGGGCATATGCTTACCCCTACTGGTGGGCCTGTCACTTATCTATTGGCTTCTTTATTACCCACTTGCTTCTGTTGGTTATTAACTAGTCATCATCCAGCAGGGTCCTTGGTGAGACAGGTTCCCGCACACTATGAAATACTGTCAAGATCACATCTGCTTGTTCAGTAGTACAGTCCCACAGTCCCTAGGCTCTCCATTCTCCGACAGTGAATCTATTATAAATAAATTGATAACAAACAAGTTGTTTGCTTCTCAGTAAAGGGAGCATGATGCAGTAAAAGAAATTGGTTTTGTTTTGTAAAACAGGGTGGCATCCAAAGCACAGCATTAAATCAGAAGGTCAGGATTTGGTACACTAACTGCCTCGGGAAAACAAAATCCCTGACTCCTTTTATTTAGCATCACTTGTCAGTTGAGTGGAAGGAAATTTCTTCTCTGTTGTATGGACATAAGTGTGATAGAAATCATACCTTCCTTGCCAGAGGCTCTTATTAAAAAAAAAAAAGAGTTGCGTAAATGCTACACAATACTAATAAAGACAACATCCTGAATTCCTTCTATTCCACAGGAGTCTTCCTTTTCTATATAGTGTCTCATTTAGTTTTTTCTCTTAGTTTAGTTTTTCTATATTATTCATTGCTCATTGATGTATATTTTTAAAAATATCTTGTCATATTCCAATATTATAAGTCTCTGGGAAAGCAAAGGTCTGTGTCATTTTTTTTGTTTGTATCTTGCCTAATTTTTCTTGATTTACTGGTTACTTTAACCATGGAGCTGTCTCAAGCAAGATGCTACATACAATAATATGTATGTATGTCAGTTTATTATATGAAAAAAATAAACCTGAAAAACGTAATTAACTCACAGCAGATCACAAAGTGACAGTGTGGGGTTTCAACAACAAAAATATATGAATGGTAGAATTATGAGGTCCTCCCTATCCTCTATCCATTGACAGGGAATCACTACTAGAAGTATCCTATTAGTTAAATACTTTTCTTTTTAAATCAATGTATTTCAAAAAGACTGCCTAGCACTACAATAAGAGCCCTGAAATGTGGTGATTTTTATCCATGCTGCCTCTGATCTCATTTTTTGCCATGAGATGATCACAAAAAGTACATTCTTTCTGTCAAGAAGGCAAATTCTCTGGATTTCACTGTTGTCATCATTCTCTGGAAAGACAGTACAAAGATCTAAGGAGGAAGTAGGCTTGTGATTGGATGCTGCATCCGCCAGTTGCCAGTTTTATTATCATAAACAATATCCTAGAGGCTCATTTGGTAAAATGAGGACATTAGTATCTCTTGTCGTTGCTTCAGAATGTCGGCATGACTGGATTAAGAGATTTCTAGAACTAGAGAATGGACCTCTGTGTGTTTGTGGCCACCCACCCAGAGACAACCTACCCCTGGGACAATGAGTAGGAGAAAAACATGTGTTGATGTGGCCAGCATTATCGAATTGGCTGCTGGAGGCAAGAAGTAGTGTATGCTTACCTGAGAGATCTTTCCTTCCAAGTAGGTCCATCAGCTCCTGCCTTGTCTACTGATCACAGATCACAGTTTTTACAGGCTTTCAACAGTGGACTCAAATCCAGTGAGTATTCAAGGAACTTCAAAGCCTTCAGTGCTAGATTGGAACTACTAAAGCATTCATCTTTTGAAGGTTGGAAATGCTATTGTTGAATTGCCCAATTCCTATCATATAATCCAGCCAAATGAGTCCTCATTTTTATAATATAACATATGCTTTATTTGTTCTGTTTCTCTAGAAAACACTGATTAATTCATTGGTAGATATTAATGGATGGCCTGAACATTGAAATAAGTATTTTCTATAAAAATTTCCATAAAATTCCTTAGCAAAGAATTTCATTTTACGCTTTGGGATGAATTTAGATGTGGTTAATATCACACCATTTTGTCTTTGTCTTTGCTATTTGAATGACATGGTGATTAATCTTCATTGTCAAGTCAACTGAATTAAGAATCACTGTGGCTAGATACTACTGAGTACCTATAATAATGTTTCTAGGAAGAATTATCCAAAGGGAAAACATAACCCCTGCATGGGACATAATTACATTCCGTGGGCAGTGATCCTGAATATAAAATTAGTTGAAACTTCGATTCCAGCCCCCACTCTGTCCATCCAAATATAGGTGGGGGAGAGCATCCAAAATCAGAAGAACAGGCAGGGGAGGGATTATAGACAGGTAACAGCTAAAAGTAAGGGCCGTTTGAGGAGTCATATGGAAACCTAATACAGTGGAAGCTTCATATATATATATATATATATATAATATATATATATACATATACATACACACACACACACACACACACACACACACACACACATGAAGGTGATCTAAATGAAATTTATAAATAGCAGAGGAGACAAAACCTCAACTGGACATTTTTAGTCATCAAATAAAGTGAACAGTGCTGGAAATGGTTTTTATCTAATCAAATCGTTGGCCAAAGGCATTCCATGGTAACCTCCAAATAATTCAGGCTATTTCCAAGGATATAGGTGGCTCTCCACAAGTTGGCAGTAAGGCCTTAATGCTGATGTCAACACCTTTACAACTCATAAAACAGAATTGAGAAGTTGCCTGTCCAAAGCCTTCACCTCTATGGATTAATGTTCATGGTACTGGAAGATATTCTGCATGTTATCAAAGGAGATGAGTAAATGCCATCCCAACTACAATCCTTACAAAACTGTAATAGTGACCTGCCTACAACATACATTGCTGCAATAGTGCCACAAAGTTCATGGCAGTCATCAATTTGATATATGACTTGATTTTTTGGCTCACTCTTTGAGATTGAATCCACACCCAACACTGCTTGGGTGGCCAAGAACCCAAGACACAGGGACTTAGGGGAAACCAAATATTACAGTTTTGTTAAAGGAACACAGCAATAAAATGACTCCTAATGACAATCTGCTATACTATAGATCTGTGCTTTGCTCAACCAACATCAGAGATAGTATGCAGATAAGGTGAGAGACCTTGACACACTCAGCCTTAAATGGAATGTCTTTACCAAATCCCTTCCCTCTGTGCTCAGGGACACCTGTGGAGGAGGAGGTGGAAAGAGTATAAGAGCCAGAGGGGATG
The DNA here is from genome assembly GCF_030254825.1 of Meriones unguiculatus. NCBI lineage: Eukaryota > Metazoa > Chordata > Mammalia > Rodentia > Muridae > Meriones > Meriones unguiculatus. Next base: position 39,622,636 of record NC_083356.1, on the reverse strand, counting down.
GAAGACACAAAAGAATGAAGACCTTTTAAATCAGCAGGATCATCACACATATGAACTCATAGAGACAGAAGCAGCATGCATAGGACCTGCATGGGTCTGTACCAGTTGGAGTTCTAGAGCTGAAAGAACAAGTGGACATGTGTTCCCATCCCTAACTCAGTAGCTGTCTCTAATTGATAGCTACTTGGAAATGAAGAATCAGTTTTCTTCAAGGGAATCTCAATGGGGAAACAAACCATTCTTAGAATAAGCTCCATGCCCATAGCAAATGGCTAGCATAAAATGAACTCAACAGCAAGTTAGGAAGCTCTTTGTGTCTTAATGTTAAGTCAGGATATTACTTTCTTTCTCTCATCTATCTAATCATCTATCATTTACCTATTATCTATCTATCTATCTATCACATATCTATCAATTGTCTATTTATCTTCTGTCATCTTGTTTATTACCTTTCATGTCATTTATGTATATTGTGTATATATTAGAGTTTCTTGTTTGGGTTTCATGAAATTTCCGTGTGTGTGTGCGTGTGTGTGTGTAAAATATGTGTGTCTCAGAACCTATATGATCTTTTGTGTTTGACTGTTTTTGTTGTTTTGTTGGTTAATTTGTAATATTCTGATTTGTTTGGTTTTGCATTATCTTATTTTATTTTAGTATTATTATTTAGATGCCTATTGATTTTCTAAAGTGAGACAGACTGGGTATGGATCCAGATGAGTGGAGAGGTGGATAGAAACTGGGAGGGATGGGGGAGGTGAAACCACAATCAAAATATACGAATAAAACATTTTTTTCTTATTTTAATTTATTACAGTTTATTCACTTTGTATTTCAGCTGTAGCCCCTCCCTCAACCTTCCCAATCCCACTCTCCCTCTCTCCCTCTTCTCCTCCCTGGTAGGGGAGGTGCTCCTCCCCTTCCATCTGGCCCTAGTGTATCAGATCTCATCAGGAATGGCTGCATTGTTTCCTTTGTGGCCTGGTAAGGCTGCCCCAGCGTCAGGGGGAGGTGATCAAAGAGCCAGCCACTGAGTACATGTCAGACAGAGCCCCTACTCCCATTACTAGAGAAACCACTTGGACACTGAGTTGCCATGGGATACATCTGTGCAGGAGTTCTAAGTTATCTCTATGCATGGTCCTTGGTGAGAGTATCAGTCTCAGAAAAGACCCCTGGGCCTAAAGTTTTTGGTTTAGTTGCTCTCTTTGTGGAGCTCCTGTCTCCACCAGGTCTTTCTATCTTCCCCTTCTTTCATAAGATTCCCTGAACTCTGCTCAAAGTTTGCCTGTGAGTCTCAGCATCTGCTTTAATACCCTGCAGGGTAGAGTTTTTCAAAGGCCCTCTGTGGTAGGCTTGTGTCCTGTTCCCTGTTTTCTCTCTCTTCTGAATGAGGACTGAGCATCTTACCCAGGGTCCTCCTTCTTGCTTAGCTTCTTAGGTGTACAGATTTTAGTATGATTATCCTATATGATATGTCTAATATACACTTATAAGTGAGTATATACCATGTGTGTCTTTCTGCTTCTGGGATACCTCACTCAAGATGATCTTTTCTAGTTCCCACTATTTGCCTGTTAATTTCATGATTTCCTTGTTTTTAATCGCTGAGTAGTATTCCATTGTATAAATGACCCACAATTTCTGCATCCATTCCTCAACTAAGGGACATCTGATTTGTTTCCAGATTCTGATTCTTTAATAAAATGAAAAAAGGAGAGTTGAGGACAAGCATATACCTTCCTCTACTCTTGACTACCCAACAGTGTGATCAACTGCCTTATGCTCCAGCCACCATGCCTTTCCTACCTTGATGGACAGTACCTTCAAACTGTAAGCCCAAGTATATCATGCTTTCCTTAAGCTTTTTCTGTTGTTATTGTTTTGTTGTTAGTATTGGTCATAGCAGTGAGTAAAGTAACTGGTAAAAATGTTGTAATATGAGAAATCATGCTTATTAGAAGTACCCCAAGCATTTTTTACCTTGGGAGTCTTGACTTTGAATCTATAGAATCAAAAGTAATGAGTGAAGAGAAAAAAATAATAATCAGTATTTGAATGATTAGTCACCAGGGAGTGGAAATGTTTGACTGGAGTAGAAGGATTAGGAGGTGTAGCCTTGTTGGAGGAAGGATGTCACTGGGTTTGAGATTTCAAACCCTCATGCCCAGCCTACTCTCTCTTTTTCTCTACCTTTGGATCAGGATGCCACACTCAGCTACTTCTCCAGAATGATACTTGCCTGATTTCATGCTCCTTGACACCATGCTTTCTGCCATGAAGATAATGGACTAAGCTTCTAAAACTGTAAGCAAGCCCCTATTTAAATGCCTCCCTTTATAGGAGTTGCCTTGGTCATGATAGCTCTTCGCAGCTAAGAAGATAACCACATTTCTTTCAACAAATTGAATTCAGTTCAACAAATGTTATGTGGAATTCCACTATATGCCAGGTGCTGTCCTGGGCGTTTAGGTAAGATACAGATGAGATGTGCTCTTCAGCAGCATGAAGCTTATGAATCCACAGAAACATCTCACATTAACAGAGTATGAAGTTAAAAAAAATCAGCAAAAATTATTAAAGCTGATTCAGAAAAAGATTTCTATGTCCAAATCACAGGATGCTATTGACAAGCTCCTGGACTTTATCTTGTATGTTGAAGGTGACAGACTAGAAGACATATAAACATGGAAAATGATCTCACTAACTTCAATGACTGTGCTGTAGGGATACACTCGAGCTTTGTTAATTAAGTGGAACCTTCCAAAGACGCTACAGCCTGAGATCCGCCACATTTCTGGTCAGTTCTTGTTAGTCACGCCCAGCCTCCTGTGCTCATTTCTGTTCTGTGTATCACCCCCGTTGACATTAGACACTACTTTGTACTTCCTCTATTACTGAGTCCCTCAGCAAGCACATAACTCTCAGAGGATAGTAACTCTTACTGGCATGTGTTTAATTCCAAGTGTCAGGAAAAGACTAAAGGTATTCTCTGAGTTAACCTTCTTTAAAAAATAATATCAGCTTCTTCTAAAGAACTTGCAAATGAAAAATGTCATGGAGCTGGATTAACACAACTACTCGAACAAGCACTTGCCTAAAGCTAGTCTATGCTTTTCAATGAATTTCTGTTAGAACAGCCGTTCTGAAGCCAGGGAGCTTCACGTTGGATTTTATGCTTTATCACTATCAGTTATATTTTCAAAAATCTGAAAACTTCATGACAGAAATAAAGCTAGGAAAATATTCACTCAAATTAACCATCTTATATGAGTTATATTATTATTCTCATTTTTTTAACATAAAAAGTTTGAACAATAAAATCTATTAAAGCAGGTCCATCTTAAACTTTTTCCCTTTTGTTTATTTATTTAATCATTTTACAGCCTGATCTCAGCCCCACTCTTACAACCCCAACCCCCTCCCAACCATCCGCCCTCTCCTTCTCCTCAAAGAATGGGAGGTTCCCAAGAAGTACCAACCTACCCTGACACGCCAAATAACAACAAGACTAAGAAGCATCATTTCCCACTGAGGCCTGACAAAGGCAGTCCAGCTAGGGTGTCCAGAGGCAGGTAACACTGTCAGAGACAGCCCTCACTCCCATGATTAGCGGACCCACTTGTTGACCAAACTAAACATCTGCTGCATGTGGAATGCCCAGGTCCAGCCGTTACATCCTCTTTCGTTGGTAGTTCAGCCTCTTTGTGGCCCCCATGGATCTTCCACCAAATGATAAGTACATTTGCTCAACTATGTTCATAGTAGCTTTATTCATATTAGGTAGAAACTGGAAACAACCTAGATGTCCCTCAGCTGAAGAATGGATAAAGAAAATTTGGTACATTTACACAAAATGGAACACTACTCAGCTATGGAAAACAAAGACACCATGCAATTTGCAGGCAAATGGTTGGAACTAGAAATGATCATCCTTAATGAGGTAACCCAAACCCAGAAAGACACACATGGTATATACTTACTTCTAAGTAAATATTAGCCATATAGTACAGGATACTATGCTATAATCCACAGACCCAAAGAACCTAAGGAAAGCCCAAGGGAAGATGCTTGAAAATCTCACTCAGTAAAGAAAATAAAATAAACATATAAAGTAGATAAAGGTGGGTAACAGGATGGAAGAGGGGACAATTGGGGGGGGTTAGGGGTCAGGTATGGGGAGACTGGGTAGGGGAAAGGACAGGGAGAAGGAGAGAGAATAGAAATCAGTATGGGGGGACATCTCTAGGATAGGGGAGGCTCCTGGGAGTCTAAGGGAGTGACCCTAGCTGAGACTCCTAGTTGCAAGGGTTAAGGAGCCTGAAGTTGCCACCTGCTGTAGCCAGGTGGGACTTCCAGTAGAGAGAGAGGGACACCAATCCACCCATAAATTTGTCTTGCCTACAAGAAGTGTAGGGATTAGGATGGAGCAGAGATTGAGGCAATGGCAAATCAATGACTGGCCCAATTTGAGACCCACCTTAAGGGAGAGAGCCAAACCCTATCACCATTAGTGATACTGGTTTCTATGCTTACAGACAGGAGCCTAGCACATTGTCTTCTGAGAGGTTTCATCAGCAGCTGATGGAAAAAGATGCAGAGACCCACAGCCAAACAATAGGCCTTGCCGGGGGAGTTTTATGGAAGAGTGAGAGGAAGGATAGAGAGAGCCTGAGAGGTCAAGGACACCACAGGGGCACAGACAAATGAAGTACACTCTTAAACACTCTGTATCAGTGTGGAGTGAAAGTGTCACAGTCAGTCTGAGTAGTGGTGTGAGAAGAGAAGAAAAGCAGAAACATGAACTAGAGAAGGTACATCTACAGAAACTTTTGATGGTCATTAAACATTTTTCTGTCTTCAAAGGAAAGGTCATTTTGCCTAATCTAAATCCAATGTAGCACATTCTGTCGCTAATTGGTAGAAGGGTTATGTAAATTAGTGTGCCACCCAACAGTATTTATCAGTTTAAATTTGAACAAGCCAATAGCTGATAAACAGCATATTTTAAAATCTATTTTTTTCTTGATGTGATACAATCATTGAAGTGTGTTTTTGAATGTTAGAAAGCAATGGAGAGGTGTTTTGTTGTTGTTAGTGGTGTTGATTATTTTGCTGTTGTTTTGTTGTTTCTAATAAAGTTGAATCTTGGAGGTTATTTTATCTAGTTGGTTTTTAATTGGTAAATGTATGGAGCTAGAAAAGATTATCCTGACTGAGGTGACCCAGAACCAGAGAGGCATGCATGATATATACTTACTTATAAGTGGATATTAGCCATATAATGCAGGATAACCATACTAAAATCCACAAACTTAAGCTAAATAATGAGAGGGTTCCTAAGGAGGATGCTTAATTCTCATTCAGAAGGACAAATAGAACAGACACCTGAAGCAGTTGAAGAGAGGGAGCAGGACTGGAGCCTACCATGTATGTCCTCTGAAAGACTCTACCCAGAAGGGCATCGAAACAGATGCTGAGACTCACAGCCAATCTTTGGGCAGTGTACAGGGAGTCTTATGAAAGAATTGGGGAATAGAAGGACACACAGTGGACAGGAACTCCACAAGAGACCAACAAAGCTAACAAATCTGGGCCCAGAGTGGCCGGCAAATACTTATGTACCAACCAACTTATGCATGGAGAGGATATAGATTCCCTGTTCAGATGTAGCACAATAGGAAGCTCAGTCTTTATGTGGGTTTCCTAGTAAGGGGAGCAGGGGCTGTCTCTGACTTGGACTTAGCTGTCAGCTCTTTGATCACTTTACCCAGGCGGGGTGGTCTTACCAGACTATAGAGAAAGATGATGTAGGCAGTTCTAATGAGACTTGATAGGCTGGTAGGGAGGGAGAGCTCCCCCTTTCTGAGGACTGGGTGGGGGGGAGATGAAGGGAAGGTGGAACCAGAAGGAGAAGTGGGAGGGGGCTACAATTGGAGTATAAAGTGAATAAATTATAAAAAAAATAAAATTAAAAAAAATATTAGTTAACAACAATGGGAAAACTCATAGAAAAGTTTAGCGAATCTGAGAGATATGGCAGCAGCTTAGTTAGGAAGCTGAGGGTTGTAACATTAACGTGTACAGCTTAAGTACAACCTAAAGGGTAGTGAGAGCTTTAGATTAAGGTGGGCACATACAAGTATATGTGATGCATTTATTGGAGAGACATCATTTGAGATGAAGAATGCTGTGAAAAAATACTGGCAATAGCATTCCATTTCATTACCTCGTTTTTATAAGGGTTGTTTTCAGTACCGTTAACTAGGGAGAAATCACAACAATGTGGTTTGTGTACTGTTAGGGACACTGCAGCTGTAACCAGAAGCCTCCAGATATGGCAAAAACAGACTCCTAGACTCGACGACAAGCTGACCTCTGGAAATGGTGAAAATATCATATAATCGATATTCTTTCAATAATAAGTCTTTTATACTGAGATATAACATTCACTCAGCTGAATGGACTCACACACATAAATGCACGCACACACATGCATACGCACACACATGTTCAAACAGGCATGCACGAACTCCCACATGCACGCATACACACATGCACGCACACACACACACACCCTTATACCTGCACATACATCCATTTTAAAACCTTAGCAAATTTTTCTGGAGACAGAAAGGCAACGATTGTGAGAAACAAGGACTTTCACGACCGTTCTACTTCTCATAGTTCATGATTTTTCTGGCTATGGCTACTTGTTTTGTTAGAGCAGAAAACTGAATCTTTGCCTAAAACGTAGCAAATAGACTCATGCTACATGAAGTAGAAGCTACAAAAAACACAAATTCCTGCAAGGAGATAATTGATTGAAACAAATCATAAAACATTGTGGGCCCTTTCCTGTGAGGTCCTACCCTTGAGGGGAAGGGGAAGTTATTCTATCAGCTGCGGAGTTGCTTGATCTTGTCATCAGGGGACTCTATTAGAGATGGCCTGTCTCCTTTTCTGGATGGGTAGTCTTGCAGTGTAATTTATCTCTCTTGATGTGGGCCATACGAGTAAGATGCCGTGATTAGTGTGAAACACCATGGGTCAGACTCCGAATGGTCAGAGCCCGATGGTTAGTGTGGGAATTTTGCTTTTATTTTTGACCTTTTGTCTATGCAAATCTGAAATTTTCTTCACTACTTTCTGTAAATATGGTCTCAGAAGGATCATAGATAGAGCTAATTTTCAGGTTTTGGAAGTTTGTGGCTTGATGTCCACAAAGAAGACATGACCTCTCCTAGTTGAGAGGCAGAACAGGGCTCTCTCCCTAGGTCACTTCTCCTCAATTGGTGTTTCTCTCCTGCATTCTGCAGAACCCAGGAAAATTATCAGGAGCTCTAAAAGAAAACTTCTCTCAACTTCAAATATTTTCCCGGAGTAATTGAATCAGTAGGTTTGGGGCTTTGAGGGAATCATTATGTTAGCCTTCAGATAGAAATAGCCTGTCCCTAGGTTGAAATGTGTTACATTTAAATTGATACTGCTTTTCCCTAATGTGCAATTACTGGAGACAAAGACCTACTTTTGTAGATACTGCAAGGGAAAAGAAAGCGGGTACCGCCTTTCTCTCATTTCTCAGGGTCAGTCTATTCCTGAATTCTCTTTGTTGAAATTTCTATTGTTCTTACTTGTTAGGACTGAGTCTCCTGGTGACAACTGAGGATGGCTCTAAGGGAAATACCAAAATCACAAGGTTAGGAGCAGGAAGGCTGCCCTGCATCACACACTCTTCATGCTACTGTAGCCTTTTCAGCCTTCATGACCACTGTACAGAACAAATCAGTCACCCACTAGGTACTTATTTTCTGCCCACTAAGGACCAGAGTGGCACTGTCTTGTAATTGTGGACTTTGTTCTTTAGCAGAAGAACCAGATAATGAACAGAAAGCAAAATATGATTTTCACTATGATCCCATTTTACCCATGCTTGCTGAATGAAAGTACCTTACTTTGAGTTATTCACCAATTAGCCAGGAAAACTCAAGATCCAGGTTTTGTCCATGTAATGACACACTGATGCCATGGGCAATAGGTTTCTAGGGAGTGTGGATGAGGTCTCATGATAAACTTTCCTCCAGAATAGGAGATCTGAGGTTTCCACAGCAAAAGCAAAACTCAAGTCTGAGATACTAGCACAGCAGCATAAATGAGAAAGTATTTAAACAAAACCCCTTAAGAAGTCTGAAAACTGTACTCTATTTTTTTTCTTTTAGTAGGTAATCTTTTAAAAATTAATTAATTAATTAATTAATTAATTAATTAGTGCACTTTACAGCCTGATCCCAGCACTCTTCCTCCTCTCCTCCCAGTCCCACCTTCATACCCCCTCCCTCTTTTCCTCTCCTTTCTTCTTCTCAGAGAAGGAGAGGTCCCCAAGGGGTGACAATCTTTTTGGAACAGATTTTAGGCTGGAAACAACTCTGGGCCGAAACTACAATCTGTCCATATCATCTATCTTCCACCCCCACAAGCCCACCCATCTTCAGTATTTCACAGTAGGCTGTTTGTTACAACTGATAAACACACCAGGCATCATTGTTAGGTAGGGATCAGCACTCATTCGATTTAGTGTTGTTTATCCTGTGGATTTAGACAATTACGTTTATGTATAACCCATAGAGTGAATATACATGAGGCATGGAGCTACCATTGTAACATCTGACAGAGTAGTTTCACTGTCTCAATGTCCTTTGTGCTCCTCCAGTTTATTAGTATGTCCTCTCATCCAGTAGTAGATACTGACATCTTTTATCACGATATTTTGTCATTTTTCTGGGATACTACATGTTTTGAAGTTTATTGTGTACATAAGATTCATAGTGGATTCTTTTATTTAATCCTAGGCTTTTAATTTTCCTCCATATCATCTAAAGGCTCAACTGTTAATCTCTTTCTAGTGATTAATAACATTCTATTATCTCAATGTGGGAGTGCACCATTTTAGTTCTATTTGCTCCAGCAATGGTCTTTGAAGTGTGAAACACCCACTCAGGTAAAGTGAGTGGAGGGTAGCAACCATGATGAAGACAAAGGAAACCTGCCCAAGAATGGAGCATGTTGGGAGCTCAGAAGACAGATGTCATATGCTCTATCATTTTTATGAGCTCTTGGATTGTGCCTGTGGTAGCCATCATGCACTGTTTCTGTGATGAACCTAGAAAACACAAGAAAATCTGTTATTTTCTCTTTCATGTGGTTGAGGTAGATATTTTAGTGGCCTTTCTTTCTATTCTCCTGAGGTTTTGCTTGGATAAAAAAAAAAAAGATCTGCCCATTCCCTACATAAGACCATCTTGATGCTCAACTTTTTGGGTTGCACTGATCATATCACACAATTTCTCAGATGACGACATGGTTACTGTCTCCTCATTGTACACACTAGGAGCATTTATCTCAAAACCTTTGCATGTGTCTTTTCTGTTGGCCTCAGGTTCCAGACAATCCATGCTATACCTTATTCTTCTGCATGTTTTTGGCAAGTAGTATGTTACATATTGGATGTTGCCTAAACATTAAACATAGAGCAAAATTAGATTGTTACAATCAATGCAACTTTCATATAAAAAAATCCAGAAAGCAGCCGTCTATACTCAACCCTTGAACACAGGTTTCTTTAAGTTCATCACAATTGGCATGATAATATGAGAAGTTTCTTCCCTCTGAGAGACTGTCTTGTGCATTGCAGGATGTTCAGCAACAACTTGGGGCTCTGCCTCTCAGAAGGCAGGGTGTGTTGTTTTTGTTGTTGTTTTGTTTTGTTTCTCCTCACATTTTGGCAATTGACTACCCATCTAAAAATCACTAGATACACAGTGGGGAAAAGAATCACCATGGTTGAGAACAATGTTAACCAGGTGTTAAGTCTTGAGAGTTCTAACCCATGTAACTGGGTAAAATAAATACTGCTCAGTTAAGACTGATACCAAGAGAATAACAAAGACTTTTGTGTATCTCAAGCTTCCCAGAGACATGCTTATCTTTTATTTGCAAAATCTGTGAACCATAGCATCAATTCTTAATTTTGTTCGCCCTTTTCTGTTCCTGAGGATAACAGGTCTGACTCAGGGCTTCCTTATCCTTTCTCTAGATAGATGATGTGTCCTTTTATCTATCAGCTAGTAGTCCATTTTATGTATTATAAAGTCTTGATTCTAATGGACTAAATGATAAGGAAATGCATTTTATCTATTTTGAGGTCCCAACATAGCTTGTAGGTAGGATGCAGTTAAGCATCTTTACATTCTCTCAAAGGCATATGGCTCCTTGGTTGGGTCTTACTAACTGGTCTCACAATTTCTTCTTCTCTAGCAAAATTTCTATGTGTCTCCATAAACAAAAATTTCAATTCATACTCATATAAAACCAATTTTTATAAGCTCCCATGGGCACCATTTTGACAGAAGCCTGCTAAGTTTGGTGGGCTAGGGCCAAAGTCCTCTGGAGACTATGACCAAAAAATAGAGGGATGGGAAATCCTGTAGGGAACTGGGGAATCCCACTCTGGGTATGTGACCTGTGGCACCACAACCTCACAAGTGGATTTTCCACTCACTGTTTCTACTATTTCAAAGCATAGTTTGCTTTGCTATCATTTATCCAATGAATGTATGTTGACTATCTGTGTTGTACTCTTCTTAAAACACCAATGTGGACATTCTATTACAGCCTGAAAACTTTAACGGCTACTGCATTCTAGTAATTAAATATACTTTTCTGCCTGTCAGTCGGGGTCTTAATCCTGTGTCATTTCTCTGGACTCAAGGGTGCTCAGCACAGATGTCACTGGAATTCTATGAAGATGCCTTCTGTTTTTTTCTGTCAACACCTCTGCTTTCCATTTTCCTCTGCCTTGACCACCTCCGTCCGCCGCAGCAAGCCCATTCCTGCCTGTCAGACTAAGAATTGATCTTTTCGTACAATGCCACCCACTATAAAGCAACCAGTATGATTTTCATAAGAGCAATAGTGTTACCATTTTCTGTTCACCTGCTTTATTACTGAATATTGGATTTAGAATCATTTATTCTTCAAAAAGAGCACAGGAAATAGAAACAGTCACCTTCATTTTCTAACCATGATTCACATTCTTGGCCAGCAGGAGTCTGAATTTAATTTTCAGATCAAAGTATCCCAACATAAAGCCTGAACACAGGAGCCCTGGAAATGGATCCAATCTCCAGTTTCAACCCAGTGACTTGGGTTGGAAGCCACTCAGCCTTACCTCCTATCTTTTCTCTGACAGGCTGTGCTCAGGGAATCTGGAACTCTGAATACTATACACATAATCTTTATGTATTTAATTTTCACCCTTAACACACCATTGTTGGGAATTATGTTCAGCGAATTTTAACAGCTTTATCGAGATAGTTGTATACCATATAATGAACCTATTCAAAGGCTGTCATTGATGTTTTATTATGGTTAGAGTAGCATTATCATTCCTGTAGCAAATTTGGAAGATTTCTTCATTCTAAAATGGAATGCTATAACCATTAACTATGACTATCTTAATCCCATCCCAGCCAATCAATCAATCACTGTTTCATTAATATACCATTGACCTACACTTTATCTCTGTACATCTATTTTAGACATTTCAAATAAATGGATTTGTAAAATGTGATATTTTTATTACTATTTTCTTTCATTTGGTGTGATTTTTTAAAGATTTCTCCAAATTGTGGTAACTTTAAGAATCTCTTTCTTTTAAATGTTAAATAATACATTATTGTAAGAATATTCACTTTTAGCCAGCACACACCCCTTGATTCCAGCACTAGAGAATCAGAAGCACGCAGATCTCTGTGAGTTCAAGACCAACCTGGACTATCTTGTGAGTTTCAGGACAGCCAATGCTATATGGTGAGACACTGTCTTAAAAGAAGAAAAGAAGGAAGGAAGGAAGGAAGGAAGGAAGGAAGGAAGGAAGGAAGGAAAGGAAGAAAGAAAATATGCACTTTGTTTATAGATTGATCAGTTATCTGTTGAGCTGTTTCCATAGCATAGTCAATAAAATACAAAGTCTATGAATATTTGCATATTAATACTATTTAAGTATATATTATAATGTTTCTTGTATTCATAAGTGTATATTTTAATCACCAGGACAGATAATAATCTTATCTTTAACTGTTTTTCAAAAACAATTAAGAATCTGCCATATACCACATCTATACCAGCAGGGCATAAAGTTTCTAATTTCACTACATCCTCACTAACTCTTATTATTATTTTAATCCAGCTTGCCCTTAGTGAAAGTGAAGGAATTTTATTGTAATCTGATTTGCATTTACCTAATGACTAATCATTTTAATACCATTTCAAACACAGGGTATTTGCATATCTTCACTGGAGAAAAGTCTAGTAAGATCTTTAGTTGAATTATCTTTTTATTGTTGAGTTATGAGTTCCTTATTTATTTTAGGCCTTATTTCCATATCAGTTATGCTTTGGGAATGTTTCTTCCACTCGGAGATTTGCCCTTCACAATCCTGATAACATTCTCAGGAGTACAAAGAGTTCAGTGTTGATAAAGTCCTGTTAATCTACTTTTGCCCCTGTTATTTGTGCTTTGGGTGTAATGTAATCAATTTTTCTTAATCCAAGGTCACAGGGAATTATTTCTATATTTCCTTTTAGAGGTAGTTGTATTAGCTCTGACATTTATGTCTGTATCTATTTTGAATAGAATTTTTGTGCATATGTAGATTTTAGCTCTATTTTTTCTACATAAGGATATCCATTTTGCAAATGTTTATTGAAAATTCTTTTATTGTTTAGTGTTTTAAAGATCCCCATTGGAAATCAATTGAATATACATATATGAACTTACTTCTGGGATTGTAATTTTATCCTCACTGTCCACATGTCTCCATTTTATAGCACTTAAGTGTATTCTTTGATAATTTCATACATAAGTCTCAAAAACAACATAAAAAGCCATATGCCTATTGAAAAATAATGTCAATAACTATTGTTTTATAGTAACTTTAAACATTTCTTTCACATTATTTATTTATTTATTTATTATTTAAGTATGTGTGTTTATGTGTGTAGCATGGCTCACATGTGAAAGTCATAAAATGACTTATGGAAGTTGAGTCTCTCCTACCTTGTGGGTTCTTGGGGTTGAATTCAGATCACCATGCTTGGTGGCAAGTGCCTTTACCTATAGGGAGAGCGCACCAGCCCTAAGAGTAAGTTTTGAAAGAGAAACTGTTAGTACTCAAAGTGTGATCTCCATTTTCAGAATTATTTGAGTCATTTGATCTCCGTGAGTTTCCATATAAATTTTAGAATTAAACATATGTTTTTACCAAGAAGACTTGCCTGTCATAAAGGAACCCTGAAAATGGAACATTTTTGTGGTGCCTGTGCCGAATCTACACATGGTATGACCACCTAAATAATGTTGTTTCTTAAACTATGAGCATAACATAGTTTATTTAGATATCTTTCATTTATTTAGATATCTTTCAAGGTATTTCAACAGTGTTCAGAATACAAAATTTTCACTTTTTTTCTTTCCTTTGAAAAAACTTAAGTTATTTTTTAAGTTATAAAATTAACTTATAAAATTAAGTTATCTCAGTGTCCCCTCCCTGCTTTCTTTCCAGTCTCTCTCTCTCTCTCTCTCTCTCTCTCTCTCTCTCTCTCTCTCATTTCTCCTACTCCCTCATCCACCTCTCTTTTTATTCTTCTCAGAAAGAGGAATTTTCCCATGGATATCAACCAGCTTTGGCATATCAAGTTACAGGAAGACTAGGTGCATTTTCATCCACTTAGGGTAGACAAGACAGCCCAGTTAGGGGAAAGGGATGCAAAGGCAGATAATGTAATCATAGACAGCCTCTGGGGCACTTTGGGAGTCCTACATGAAGACCCAGCTGCACAACTGTTACACATTTGCAAAGAGCCTAATTCATTCCCATGCAGGCTATCTGGTTGGCAGTTCAGTCTCTACGAACATCTATGAACTCAGCTTAGTTGATTCTTCAGGTTTTCTTGTGGTATCCTTGACCCTTCTGGCTCTTTGAATCCTTCATCTACCTCTTCTGTAAGATTCCCCAAGCTCCACCTGATTTTTGGCTGTGGATGTCTGCATCAGTTTTCATTAGGTGCTAGGTGAAGCCTCTCTGATGACAGTTATGTTAGGCTCATATCTGCAAGTAAAGCACAGTATCATTAATAGTGTCAGGGGTGGGCTCTCTCTCATGACCTGTGTCTCAAGCTGTGCCAGTCATTGGTTGACCCTTCCCCCAAAATCTGCTCTATCTTTTAATCCTGCACATCTTGTAGGCAGGGCAAATTGTAGATCTAAGACTTTGTGGCTGAATTGGTTTTCCAGTTCCCCCATTGGAAGTCTTTCCTGGTTACAGGAGAAGGGAGGTTCAAGCTCCATATCCACCATTGCTAGGAGTCTTAGCTATGGTTACCCTCATAGAATCTTGGGAGATTCCATTGTCCTAGGTTTCTAGTTCAACCCAGAGATACCCCCTACCCCTGAATTCAGTTGTCTGTCCCAGTACTCTCTCCCTCTGTACTCCACCCACCTCATCCCTCCTGTTTCAACCACTCCTCCCCCACCCATCCCCAATGTTTAATCTATTTTCCCTTTTCAGTGAAATTCAAGCATCCCCCTCCTTTGGGCCCTCCTCATTATTTAGCTTCTTTGGGTCTGTGTTTGTAGCATGGTTATCCTTTACTTTATGGTTAATATCCACTTATAAGTGATTACATAGCATTTTTGTCTTCTTGAGTGTGGGTTACCTCACTTAAGATGATCTCTTCTGGTAAGGCTGCTCCCCCCTCAGGGGGAGGTGATCAAAGAGCAGGCCAATCAGATTATGTCAGAGTCAGTCCCTCTCCTCATTACTATGTAACCCACTTGGACTCTAAACTGCCATGGGATACATCTGTGCAGGGGTTCTAGGTTATATCCATGCATGGTACTTGGTTGAGGTATGAGTCTCTGGGAAGACCCCTGTGTTTAAATTTCTGGTTCTGTTGCTCTCCTTGTGGGGTTCCTGTCCTCTCCAGATCTTACTATTTCCACTTCTTACATAAGATTCCATGAACACTGCCCAACAGTTGGCCATAACCAGGCCACAGACGATGACAATGCAGTCACTCCTGATGAAACCTGATAGACTAAGATCAGAAGGAAGGAGAGGAGGACCTCCCTTATCAGTGGACTTGGGGAGTGGCATTCGTGAAGAAGGGGGAGGGAGGGTGGGGTCGGGAGGGGAGGAAGGAGGGACTTATGGAGGGATACAAAGTGAATAAAGTGTAATTAATAAAAAATAAATAAATAAATGTGTGAGGCAAAAAAAACAACCCTAAACAGAGGTAAATAGATATATAAGTTCCCCTCAAAAAAAAAAAAAAAAAAGATGATCTCTTCTAGTTCCATCCATTTGCCTGCAAATTTCATGATGTCATTGTTTTTGATGACTGAGTAATACTCCATTGTTTAAATGTACCACATTTTTATTGATCCATTCTTTGTTTGAGGGACATATAGTTTGTTTCCAGTTTCTGGCTATTGTAAATAAAGTTGCTATAAACATAATTGAGCAACTGTCCTTGTGGTATGATGGGGCTTCTTTTGGATATACACCCAGGAGTGGTATAGCTGGGTCTTGAGGTAGAGCTGTTCCCAATTTTCTGAGAAAGTGCCAGAATGATTTGCAAAGTGGTTGTACCGTTGGTCCTATTGACAGTGTTCTTTGCATTACAGAAGCTTTTCAGTTTCCCACCAGCAATGGAGGATGTTTCCCTTCTCTACTTCCTTGCTAGCATGTGCTGTCACTTGAGTTTAGGTGTTTGATCCACTTAGACTTGAGGTTTGTGGAGAGTGATAGATAGGAATCTATTTGCAGTCTTTTACATGAAGACATCCCAATTAGACCAGCACCATTTGTTGAAGATATTCTCTTTTTTCCATGTATAGTTTCAGATTCTTTATTGAAAATCAAGTGTTCATTGGTGTGTGAATTTATTTCTTGTACTTTGATTCGATTCAATTCCAATGATCTACTTATGTTTTTATGTCAGTATCCTGAGGTTTTTATTGCTACTGCTCTGTCGTACAGCTTGAAATCAGGGATGGTGATACCTCCAGAAGTTCTTTTATCACAGAAGATTGTGTTTCTTGTTCTTTCAAAGTCTGTAAGGAATTGTGTTGGAATTTTGATGTAAATTGTATAGGGGCTGTAGATTACTTTTGGTTAGATGGCAGTTTTTACTATGTTAATCCTGCCAATCCTTGAGCACGGGAGATTTTTCCATCTTCTGAGATCTTCAATTTCTTTCTCCTAAGATTTGAAGTTCTTATAATACAGGTACTTTACTTGCTCGGTTATAATTACCAAGATATTTTGTATTATTTGTGGCTATTATAAAAGGTACTATTTCCCTGATATCTTTCTCAGCCAGTTTATCATTTGTATATAGGAGGGCTACTGATGTTTTTGTTGTTGTTGTTGTTTTTTTTTAGTTTAGTTTGTATCCAGCTTCTTTGGTAAAGATGTATATCAGCTGTAGGAGTTCTCCAGTAGAATTTTCGGAATCATTCATGTATAATATCTTATCATATGTAAATAGCAACACTTTGACTTCTTTCTTTCCAATTTGTACATCCTTGACCTCCATCGTCTTATTGCTCTAGCTAGAACTTCAAGCACTATATTAAATAGATAGGAAGAAAGAGGACAGCCTTCTGTTGCCCTAATTTTAGTGGAATTGCTTTAATTTTTTTCTCCATTTAACTGATATTTGCTCTGGGTTGGCTGTATAATGCCTTTATTGTGTTTAGGTATATGTCTTATATCCCTCATCTCTCTAAAACTTTTATCATAAAGGGGTATTAGATTTCATTAAAGGCTTTTTCAGCATCTAATGAGATGACCATGTTTTTTTTTTCTTTTCTTTTCTTTTCTTTTCTTTTCTTTTCTTTTCTTTTCTTTTCTTTTCTTTTCTTTTCTTTCAGTTTGTCTATATAGCGAATTACATTGATGGGGTTTCAATTATTGATCCATTCCTGCATCTCTGGGGTGAAGCCTACTTGATCATGATGGATAATATTTTTGATGTGTTCTTGGATTCAGTTTGTGAGTATTTTATTATTTTCAAATCAATGTTCATAAGGGAGATTGGTCTGAAAATTTCTTTATTGATTGAGTCTTTTTGTGGTTTAGGTATCAGGGTGACTGTGGCTTTGTAAAAAAATCTTGGTAGTGTTCCTTCTGTTGCTATCTTGTGAAATAATTTGAAGAGTATTGGTATTAGCTCTTCTTGAAGGTTTGAAGTTCTGGTAGAATATTTGGCCCTGGGCTGGTTTTGTTGTTTTGTTGTTGTTGCTGTTGTTTATTTGTTTTGTTTTTACCTGTTGGGAGACTTTACTGACTGCTTCTTTTTCCTTGGAGGCTTACCTGATCTTGATTTAATTTTGGTAAATGGTAACTATCAAGAACATTGTGGAATACAGGCTTTTTAAAGTAAGTCCTAAAGATCCTTGTGTGTCTGCTAAACAGCCTTTTCACTTCTGAGTTTGTTAATTCAGATACTCTCTCTCTGCCTTTTTCTAGTTTGGCTAAGAGTTTGTCTATCATGTTGTTTTTCTCAAAGAACCAACGCTTTCCTTCACTGATTCTTTATATTGTTCTCTTTGTTTCAATTTTATTGATTTCAGGCTTGAGGTTGATTATTTCCTGCCATCTACTCCTCTTAAGTGTGTTTAATTCTTTTTGTTCTAGAGCTTTCAGGTGTGTTGTTAAGTCTCTTGTATGATATCTCACTAAACTCTTTATGAAGGCTCTTAGTGCTATGAAATTTCTTCATAGCACTGCTTTTACTGAGTCCTGTAAGTTTGGAAATGTTGTATATTTATTTACATTGAATTCTAGGAAGTCTTTAATTTCTTTTTTCTTTCTTGACCCAGTGGTCATTGAGAAGAGAGTTGTTCAGTTTCTATGAGTTAGTAGGCTTTCTGTTCTTTCTGTTGTTATTGAAGTCCAGCTGGTCTGATAAGATGCAGGAGTGATTTCAATTATCTTGTATCTATTGAGAATTGCTTTGTGACCTAGTATATGATCAGTTTTGGAGAAGGGTTCATGGGGTGTTGAGAGGAATGTATATTCTTTTGTGTTTGGGTGAAATGTTCTGTAGATATCTATTAGGTCCATTTTAGTCATAATGTCTGTTAGTTCCATTACTTTCTTGTTTAGTTTCTGTCTGGATGACCAGTCCAGTGGTGAGACTGCTGTGTTGAAGTTTACCAATATTATTGTTTGGGGTTCAATATATAATTTAAGGTTTAGTAATGCTTCTTTTATGAATGTGGGTGTCCTTGCATTAGAAGCATAGATATTCAGGATTGAATGTCATCTTGATGAATTTTTTCCCTGATTAGTATGAAACGTCCTTTTCTATCTCTTGATATTTTGGGTTGGAAGTCTACATTATTAGATATTAGAATGACTACTCCAGCTTGCTTTTTGAGTCCATTTGCTTACAAAATCTTTTTCCAGACCTTTACTTTGAGGTAATGTCTGTCTTTGCTGTTGACCTATTTTTCTTGTATGCTGCAGAATGATAGATCTTGTTTTCACATCCATTATGATAGTCGGTGTCTTTTTATAGGGATATTGAGTCCACTGCTGTTGAGAGATATTTAAGACCAATGATTGTTAATTCCTGTTATTTTTATATTGATGGTTTTAGTGTGTATGTGTGTGTAGCTGCACGTGTACACACGCACGCACTTTGCTTCTTTTGGTTTTTATGGTGTGAAATTTTTTATTCCCTGTGTTTTCTTGGGTATAGTTAATCTCCTTGTATTGGAGTTTCTCTTCTAGTATTTTCTGTAGGGCTGGATTTGTGGGAAGATACTGTTTAAATTTTTTTTCATGGGATATCTTGTTTCCTCCATTTATGGTGTTTGGCTGAGCACAGGAGTCTGGGCTGGCATCTGTGGTCTCTTGGAGATTGCAAAACATCTGTCAGGCTTTTCTGGCTTTTAAAATATCTGTTGAGAATTTGAGTCTAATTCTAGTATGTCTGCTTTTATATGTTCCTTGGCTTTTTTTTCCTTGAGTTTTTAAATATTCTTTTTTTGTTCTGTATATTTAGTGTTTTGATTATTGTGTAGTGGGAGGATTTTTTTTTTGGTCTAAATTTTTGGTGTTCTGTAAGCTTCTTGTAGAGGTATAGGCATGTCTTTCTTCATTCAGGTTAGGAAAATTTTTGTCTATGATTTTGTTGAAAATATTTTCTGGGTCTTTGAGCTGGGAATCTTCTCTTCTTCTTCTTCTTCTTCTTCTTCTTCTTCTTCTTCTTCTTCTTCTTCTTCTTCTATTCCTATTGTTCTTAGGTTTGGTCTTTTCATAGTGTCCTAAATTTCCTGTATGTTTTATGCCAGAAACTTTTTATATGTAACATTTTGTTTGATGTATCAGTTTCTTTTATCATATCTTCTACTTTTCTTCTGTTGGTGAGACTTGCATTTGTAGTTTCTTTTTTCTTACTTAGGTCTTTCCATCTCCAAGATTCTCTCAGTTTGTATTTTCTTTATTATTTCTATCTTGATTTTCAGTTCTTGAACAATTGTATTCATTCCTTCACATATTTGATTGTATTTTCCTGTATTTCTTGAAGGGATTTAGTCATTTCCTCTTTTAATGCCTCCATCATATTTATAAGATTGGATTTAAGGCCATCTTCTTGTGCTTGGTCTGTGTTAGGCTATCCAGGTCTTGCTGTAGTGGGATAACTGGGCTCTGGTGGTGCCATGTTTCCCTAGCTGTTGTTGATTGTGTTCTTATGCTGGCCTTTAGCCATCTGGTTGTCCCTGGGATCAGCAGACCTCAGGGAATGAAGGCAGAGCTGTGGGCTAGAAAATGGAGTGCAGCGGAAAAGGAACAGCTCACTGCTTCCAGGTCCCCCAGGTACCCCAGGGGGACCTGGAAGGCAGAGGATTTGCGGGGAGGTCTCACCTACTTCTCCCTGTTGTTGGCAGGTTTCAGGGAATGCAGACAGATCTGCAGGCTAGAAAATGGAATACAGGGGACCAGGCATACTTTACTGTTTTGGGGTATGCCCCAAGAGGACCCAGCAGACAAGGGCTTAAAAAAAAAATCCTACCTGTCCATCCCTGGTGTCAGCAGGCTTCCAAGAATACAGGCAGAGTTTTAAGCTGGAAAATGCAACACAGAGGACAGGACCAAATTTTCATTGTTTAAAAATTTGTTTTTTTAAGGTCAGTTTGTTTTTTTATACAATAATAAAAATTATTCAATATAAGTTATTACCTTTTGTGGTTGATCTTGTAGTTTGAAACTTCTCTGACTTTGTTATAAAAATTTTCCTGAGATTCCTTATGCATTTTATACATACAGAAAATCATATATCTGCAAATAGAAATGCTTGCTGTCTCTTTGTCTTGCCTGTCTTGTCTTTGTCTTTCCTGTCTTGGATTGCAGCTCCTGTTTCATGTTGAATGAGAGTGGTAAGAAGGATATCTTTGTGTTGCTTTCAGTCTTCATAGAGAAACATTCACTCTTCTACCATGATGGCCAGCAGTTACTAACTGCATTTTCCAGGTGTTCCTATCGGATTGAAGCAAGCGCTCTTCCATTCTTGTAATGTTTAATATTTACATCATGTTTAGATATTAGACTTTGTCAAGTGCATTTTCTGCATCTATTAACATGATCACATGTTTTTGTTTAATGCTTTGTTGCTATGATGGATCAAATCAACTCATTTCCAGACCTCTACTCTTTGTTCACATTTCTTTTGGTGATGGTGTATAACTTTTTTAGATGTTGCCATATTTAATTGTAACTATATTGTTGGAGGTTTTCATATGCGTGTTCACAATATATAATTGCTTTGCAGTTTTCTTATGATGTCTATACCTGATCTTGATACCAGGAACTTACATTTTAGAGAAACCTGGAAGTGTTCACTGCTGCTGTATTTTTAGGAAGCCTTGGGGAAGTATTAATTTTAAAGTCTTATGTAAGTATTTGGTAGAATTTGCCACCTAAGACACTTAGAACTGAAGTTCTGTTTGTGGGTAGTTCTCTTTATGTTTTTAGTGCTCATTTGTCTGTTGTTGTGACTTCTGATTCAGTCTGTTTATATGTCTACTTAAATTATCTATTTTTTTCTTGAGTTAGTTTTAGAAACTTGTCTACTTGTTCACGGTATTATACTATAATCTATTTTTGTTTATACAATTTTTGCTTTGTATATTTTTCTCTGGTATGACGTACAGCCAATACTTATAGGATAAAAGAGAGAACTTGCAGTCTTGCTTCAGCCTCTCAAGTACTATGCTTAAGAGGTATGCCCTGCACAGTTCTATCATCTGAGTCTTATTTCAGTCATGTATGTATGTATGTATACACTTGTAAATATTATAAAATATATTTCTCATTATGGGTGTGATCAAAAATATCTGAAACTGGAGTATGTCAAGAACCTGGCTTGTTTTGTGAGAATGGCTGCAGCCTGAACTAAAATTAATTTTCCCTTATAACTGGTTGGTAACGGCTGCTATTTTTCAAGTATACATTTAGGCCATGCCTTCTTGAGAAACCTTTTCTAAACTATACAGGAAAACAAGTTCCGGCTCTTGTCTCTCCCCACAGATCTCTGGGCTTCCTCTGTTGGCCTTTCTGCAGTTATTTTTCTTCTGCCCTATAAGAACAATGTAAGTTTGGACCTGGTAACTTATTCACTGCTCTATCTGTGGCAGCAAACAGATGTTTGGCAAGTTGTTCATGTTGAGAGACTGCTAAATGAAGGTTTGGGCCTACAACAATGAAAAGCAATGTTTTCTATGTTAGCTACATATCTCATCACTGACCACATAGCTGACAAGAAGCAGTTTAGGAGGGAAAAAAAAGGGTTCATTTTGCCTCATAGTTTGACAGTATGGTCCATCACAGCAAAAAAAGCATGTTTGCAGAAATAGCTATCAGCTTTGATTCCATTCCTCCCCCTGCCCCCATCTGAATGGAATGGGCAGCAGAGAACAGGACAAGTATCAGGAGCTTTTAGTGGGGCAGAGGTGCTGAACTGGAAAGGTCAGTTAAGGGCTGTTATGTAGAAGGAGGTTGCCTGGGTACCAACGCTGGAATGTGGGGTGGTGGAGCTGAGTAAAGCCGGCATCTCCTGTTGCAGGATGAAAGGAAGCACCGGAATTCACAGTACGGTCTGCTTTCGAAAACACTCAGACGCTGTCATGGTGTTAATATGAAAAATAATTAGGCATTAAAAAGCTACAAAAGCTGTCTTTCATGTGGAGCGAAGCAAAGTTGTCTTAGACACGGTGCTTTTCACAAGATCATTGGCGAGTAAAGGAAGCCGGGAGAACGCTAAGAGGGATTTCTGCTGTATTCCTAGCAGAGCACTCCCTCCCCGCGCTTGCATCGGTTACCGAACGTGAAAACATTGCCCCATCTAGTGGTTTTTCTTGACACACATATTTCACAGCTTCCTCTGTCTGTTATTTTTGACAATAGCGGACAGAGGCTTCAGTTTAAGGAAGGTTCATGACTTTTTTTTTTTTTTTTTTTTTTTTTTTGTCGTTCAAGATTTTTAAAGACCGAATAATATGTATAAAGTATAAACATGAAGGAAGACTTCCAGACAAAATGGCAGATAGAAGTGTCCCAAGAGACCTCTTTTACTACTGCCTGTAAAAAATCTTTGGTAGGTCTTACAAGAAAGTGCTGTTTGTAAATTTAAGAGAGAAAGTATCCAATAGCTAAGAAGAGAAAGAGAACACGAAGGGAGAGTCATGAGCCACAGCTCATGTCGGAGTAGTTCAAGTGAATGGAAACAAATTTTATCAGCTCAGATTCAGTTTTGGTTAATCTGCATTTATCATTTTTTATGGTTTTCATGTTGCTGCATTTTGAATGGCTGGTATTTTTTTTTTTATTATTGGATGTAAACCTTGTCTTCCAGGAGGCTGGTATGGTCTGTGTCCTCTCCCTCCAAATTAACACACTGAAACCTAATCCCAACTGGGAGGCCTCTGAGTGTCCATATATACCTTGTCCTCTTTTCAGGCACATTAACGGGGTATGATTTCTGGGTATTAGGAAACAGCCTTTCATTAGAGAGACTTTGTTTTGGACCGCCTGGCCTCTAGACCTATGTCGCTATGAGTGTAAGCCACCACTCAGGGTAGCCTGGACAGCCTGAGGCAGATATCGATGTACTTGGTTGTAAAAATCATGAAATTACGAAATTCCTTACTAACCCAGGTCCACTGTGTGGAAATAACTCATTATTTGGCTCTCTCTTTTTAATTTCCACCATTACCTAGTGGCACCTATAGTCAATGTTTAGCTTAGGATACAGGCTTCTTCTTTCTGCTACCTTCAAGGCATTTCAGTTTCAAAAGAATGAAGGAAAGTTTTTCTGGCCTAAAAGTCAGAATATTGACTACTTAACCCATTATAGATATTTTCTCTGATTAATGACTCCCTAGAATTAAATATAATCATTCTAATTGCTGCAGTCTATAGTATGAGGGTTATTCCTTTACTCTGTTTTTGATGATTTTAACAACTTCCATTCACTTGTGTTATATCTGGCATCTCCGACATGGGCCACAGCAAATCACAGGGCTGTGTTTGATAACAGGATAGAAAAGTGATCATCTCACCCCCCCCACACACAAATAGGATGGTAACTTTTACCTGTCAATTTAATTCAATTTAAAATCATCTGGGAAGAGTGGAAGAGTGTCTCTGTGAATGATTGCCTAGCTCAAGTTGGCCCCTGAGCATGTGTATTGTTTTGGTCCACAGACTATAAAAAAACTAGAGAAAGTGAGCCAAATACTAAGCATGCATGCATCCATGTCTCTCTCTTGATTGTGGCTGTGACATGACAGTGTTAAGTTCCTGTCCTCTTAACTTCCCTGCTGTTATGAATTGTAGCCTGGAATTGTGAGCTAAAATAAATCCTTTCTTTCTAGATTTGTTTTCTTTGCAAGGGTGTTTCTCGGAGCAGCAGAAATGAGACAAGGACCCGTGTCAAGGCACAGGCCCAGCATGACACCTGTAATCATTTTTACTGGAAGAAAGAGTAGGCAATTGCAAATCAAAGCCAAAATATACACCTAGATTACATAGGGTAAAGAGAAACCTATTATGAAACATGACCTCTGTCTGTGACTTCCATAGGAGATAGCAGTCTGGTGTAAAATATCAGAATGCTTTCAAGAATTTTTGTTTCAGTTTTATGATATTTCAGTGAGAATTAAATAACTTATAAGCTTATTTTAAAATTTTAATAAAAGTTGAATTATTACTGGGAAATTTTATAGATCTCCCAGTTATACTCAAATTTCTATGAGTTCATTGAAAAGAGACAGAAGTCAGAGATGAAAAAGCCAATCAACACCTATGGTCTTGCAATGTACAGAATTTCACATTTGTTCTGTCATATTAACAGCAGTTCTTCATATAGGTTTCTTTAACTCTGGTGCAACAGGAAACGTGAGTTTTCTACAGGCTGTGTTTATCAGAGTTCGAATGTGAGTAAATGATGAAGCAGGAATCGGAGCCTTAGTAAATGTGACTCTGTGCCCTGACCTGTCCTGCCTTGACCTCCTGCTATTTACAGCAACTACAGAATGTAGTAATGTCAGTAGCAGCAGCCAGGAACTGTCAGCAACAGTTTCTTTCATTCATTAAGTGCTGGCCTTTCAGAGCTGAGAGCCTGAGAAGTCTGAAACCCTTAGATATAGTTACTCATGGGTCTCTTCTGAATAAGAATCCAGGTTTGAACTCACACTTCCTGATTTATTGGAGGTGGCGTGATCAAAACATTCCTTGATTAAAGTGAAGGATGTTAATGCAAAACTAGATTCGGTGTGTGAACCAGCATTTGATGATTCTCAATGGAAATAATTGGTGATGATCGCTTTGAATCCATCACGTTAAGTGGTGATCATTCTTCCTATCAAAAAGACTCAAGCACTTACCCCATGTGGTTTGTTCAGAGGTTATTCTAGTAACATCTGACTGGGTGGCCATTCGCTTTGCTCTCAATTACTTGCTAATACACACATAATGGCACCTTCATTTCAGCTTTTCTTATACAAGCCCATCCCAAGCGAATAACCACCACACCTAAACTGAATAAACAAATACTTATTTATTGTTCGTGTCTCCGAAGACCCACATGTCTCATTGGGACCTTGTCATTTCTGCTCATACCCAAGGCTGAAGGGGGAGACAGATACATGCATGATGACGCTGTCTCAAGAGTATAGATAGAGGGTCTTTGAACTACTGACTTATACAACCAACGACAGTTTTGTTTGAAACTACTTCACCAGTGAGCTTTTGAAATACACCCCTGAAAGAAGAACCTGGCATAACCAATGCCACTGGGAGGAAGGAAAAGTGCATATGTGGCTAACTTCTTGACAGTCACTGAAATGTTTTGGCCTAGCAGTAGTGTGAGACACTGTTTCCCCTAGCATGTTTGATAATCACACTTCAGATCTAATTTACACAATTGTGAGTATAGTTACCATTTTTCATGCATTTAAAAGGCATTTACATTTCTTTGATATGGCCACTTTGTATTTCTACTCCTATTTTGACTAAGGGTTTTACCTGTTACTTCTATAGCTTAGAAGCTTCTTGCACAATAAAGGAATTATTACTTGTCTCACAATATGCATCATGCATAGGTTTTCCACATTAATTTTTGAGAATTTCATAAATGTATACATACAATATGGTTCTGTCTTGCCTTTTATCCTCTAAGCTCCCCTACATCCTACCTAAAAACCTCCCCTCCCAACTTCACGTCTTCTGCTTCAGCCCCATTTTCCTCCTCTTCTTTTCCTTCTGATAACTCACCAGGCCTGATGAGTGCTGCATATATGCATGGATGTAGAGATGTCTACTGAAGCTTGGGAAAACAACCAGTGGCCATACTTGCATAAGATGATATTCCTTCATCCCAGGCTACCATCAACTGCCAGTACATTGAAGGAAGGGATAGGGTATAGAGTACATCTCCATTATTTCTAGGAATTTGGGCGGGTTTGATCATGCAGCTGATGTGAGTTAATGATTACAATAGCTGTGTCAAGTCCAGAAAACTGCACCTCACAGCACTTCTCCTCCCCACCATCTCTTAAAATCTTTCTTGCCTATCCTCTATGATGCTCCCTGAGCCTTGTGGGAGGGAGAGCTGATAAAAATGTCCTATTTAGACCTGAGTATTCAATCTCTTGTTCTCAGCACTGTGACCAGTTTTATGTCTCTGCTTTGACTGGTGTTCACTGCAAAAAGAATCTTTTCTGACCAAGGATGAAAACAGCTCAAATGTGTGCCTATAAGTTAAAAGACAGACTCCAGAGTTTTCTTTATTGTGCTTTTGAAAATTAAAACATTTTTAATTTGTATTTTTTTTATGTGTGTGAGTGTTCTGACTGCACATCACACGTGTCTGTATACTAAGTGTAGGCCTGGTGCTGTGGAGGCCAGAAGATGGTATCAGGTCTCCTGGGACTGGAGTTATGTATGGTTGTGAGTTACCATGGATGCTGGGAACCAAACCTAGGTCTTTTGGAAGAACAACCTGTGTTTTTAACCATGGAGGGAGCTTTTTAGGCCCCTATTGTGTTTTGACATAGCAATGTCTCAGATTTAACCAAATTTGGGTGCTTAGTTAGGAATGCTTTGCCCATAAAAAAGGGGTTAAAAGTCATCAGTTTTCTTTTCTTACTTACATAGTTTCACTTTGATACTTAAAACTTTCATACCTGTACAGTGTTTTCTTTTATAAATAATGAATATAATTATAACGTTAAAAAGTATGGATATATGTTCCATAATTTAAGATGCTGCATTTTTAACAATTATTATGAAGTCATGTGCAATTGGATCTACTTATGGATTTTCCCCATCTGTTCTACTGGCATGCTTGTCTCTTTCAGTGGCAGAAAACAATTTTAATGGGAAAGGCTTTAAATGGTACTTAAGTATCTCATGACCTAGTCTACCCAAGTTCTACAGGCTCATTTACTGTAGTTCACAGTTTATAATGTGCTGTATGTATTATACTGTTATAACATTGTGTAAATTTGCCACAAACTTAGTCATGAATGAAGACTCCCCTATTTTCTCACAGTTTTTAGGGTTCATGAATCTGGGATCAGCTTCATTCATTCACATACTCAGAGTTTTACAAGGCCCCAGTCCAGTTATTTCCTGGGCTTCCTTGTTATCTGGAGTCTTTGATGTGTAAGAATGTGCTTCTATACCAACTAGTTTTTTGAAAGGATTTATCTTTGTGATCATTGGACCGGAGCCCCTGAATTCTTGCAGGCTGTTTCCCAAGCCTGTGCCCCATGTCCGGATCCCATTCAAAGTCTGCAGAAACTTGAGAATGCTTCCTCGCTGTACAGCAAGTCAACTCAAAGAGCATGGGTAGGATCAATCTGCTGCAAACAGCCTCACCCACTCCAGTAAATCATGGAGTGACCTTTGCCTCATCCTTTGGTTTATGAATAAATCACCGTGTTGTCCTTTTATCTCTGTTGAGAAATGCATTCATATTTCTAGACCACAGTATAATTTACTTAAGAGGCTCAGTTCTGCTGATAATAAAGGAGAACACAATGAGTTTATTTTTTAATGCTGTGTGTTGGGATGGCAGTGATATTCTTACCTCTTGGGAAAGACTACTTGGATCAAATGAAAGTGATTGCATTCCCAGTGTGGAAACACATTGTATATTGTCTTTGCTCCTCTTCCCACCACCCAGCACATGAAGGAGATGAAAATTCCGGCAGACCCCAGAGAACAAGCCACTGTACAGCTTCTTAGAATATGAACCTTCCCATTTTGTTCCCGATGAAGCCAGGATCTCTAGAAACTTGGTAAATTTTTTTTTTTTTTTTTTTTTTACTATCTCCATAGTTAGGGTCTACTGATGGTGCCAAAGTACTGATTTGGCCTGGCGCAAACACTTTAGCCATCTTTCATTCTCAAACAGCTACAGATCTTTCAAGTCTACACAGAGCTGCTGTCTCTAAACTGATAAGGGGCTCATCATGGCCCCTAATCAGTTTGTCATACAAAATGCAAAATGCTTTGGTCTTGCTTTTTCCAAGACCCAGGGATGATGGTGTAAAGTCTGTGGACTGAGCATGTTCCAAAGCAGACTTAGGACCCCAGCTACAAATGGATACATAGTATCATTCCTTTTGGAGTGTCCTTGGCCAGTCTGGAGTGTCTGTCCAGACCAGAGGCTATAACCGGAACACCCACATTCCCTTCCTAGATGCTCTGCCTCATGCTTTGCATATGTCAGCTTATTGCCTCAGTGACAAGTGAAGGTATTGTGTTATATTCTCTTTGACCCCTATCAGTCTCTCCTTTGCTTCCTGCCGTGAAGTGAGCACCACTTCCCTGCCTTGGATTTTTATCACAATGCTTCTGGTCTGCCATTGCACTAAAACCAGCTGACCACAGAATAAAAGCCTAGAAACTAGGAGCCAAAATAAAATCACATATGGCTTCTATATCACAGTGATGAAAAGCACACATTCTTTGCTCAGAACCACTGTAGGAAAGCACTGTGCGCAAGGCCTGGCATGGCAAAACTATTCAACAGACACCTGTGATTCTCCATGAATAATAGTGCAAACGTTGCTGTAACAGAAAAGGCAGCAGCATGATGAAATCTTTTATTCTTTACACCATTTGTGGGCCATGGACACTATAATTCGGAGTTTTATTTCAGATTTAATGCATCAGTAACTGGGGAGAGGATGGTCTGAGGCAGAAACATGGTAATTTTTTTTTTTTTTTTACTATCTCCATAGTTAGCGTCTACTGATGGTGCCAAAGAATTATAAGGTAGGTTATAATGTATAGCATAGTAACATCTCATGTTTTTAGTATTGTCTATAATTGCCATGTATTAAGGTGTTAAATATGAATGCCAACTCTCAGAATGTTCTCACCACAATCCCCAGGCAAGCACAAAATGATGAACATATTGTCCCTTAATATGGAGGATGGCTTGTGATAGACAAGAGGAAACATGGTGAAAATAAGAGTCAATAAACATTTTCTGGTGGATATAAACTGTGGGATCAAGTGAAGAAACAATCTCTCTTGCTCCCTGTGGTTCCCATAATAAAAGCAATGCACACATGCAACAGCTATCTAATAAATGTCTGCATTATTAGAGATGTGGTTCTGTGCAATGAGGAGGGGAGTTTCCACATAATACCAAGCTGCTAAAACCAGGTAGGTCAACACCATGCTATTCATCATGGTCCACATTTTCAGTGGCTTTCACAGAGAGGAAGTTTACAATCAAGAATTCCATGACTTCTAAATTTTCTGTAAACACCCATTTTTAGTACATATTAATGATTAAAATACACAATTACCTAAAGAAATTCCAAGAATCTGCTCTCATTAGCATGGGAGCTTTGAAACAGGAGCTTGGTTGTTCTTGTGTGATCCAGTGTATGGAGATGTAGCATCAGGCAATAAATGAATAACCCCTAGTCAGGCAATGGAGGATGGTGGTGTCTTAAAAAGTGACAACATTGGTAATTAACAACACATCTATACTTTAATTATATCTGAGAGTATATGGAATGTAATTTGTTATTAATGCAGAAACAGGCCAGATGTATCCAGAAGCAATAGATAGCTTTAATAAAACAACTGTCACCTTCTCCTCAACTTCTCATTAAATGATTTAATGGAGCATGCATTAAAGAGAGGCCCCATCACTTTAAGACCCTTCTGTTGTTCAGGCCATTGTGATGATGAGCAGGATGATGATGCCAAAGCTAGAATCAATAACTGTTTGAAGGTGGGCCATTTTGAATAATTTTAAAGCCACTCACTTTTACTGTTTTGCTTTGTTTGCTTTGTGGGCAGGGAGTAGAGGTCAATGATTCACTCAAGTAAATAGCTACCAATGACAAACCAAATAATTCAACTGAAAAATAACGTGCAGAGCAAAACTGAGAATTCTCAACAGAGGAATCTCTAATGGTGAGAAGCATTTTTAAAAAATGTTTACTGTTCTTACCCATCAGGGAAACACAAGTCCATAAGACTCTGAGATTCTATTTGACACCCATCAGAATGGCTAAGATTAAAAACTCAAGTAACAGCAAATGTTGGTGAGGATGTGGAGAAAAGGAAACACTCCTCCATTAATGGTGTGAGTGCAAACTTGTACAACCTCTCTGGAAATTAATCTGGTGATATGTCAGAAATCTGGGTATAACCATACCTCAAGACACACCTATGATGTTCCCAAAAGATGCTCTACCATACCACAAGGATACCTGCTCAGCCATGTTCATCACAGCCTTATTCAGAATAGTCAGAAACTGGAAGCAACTTAGATGTCCCTCAACTGAAAAATGAGTAAAGAAAATGTGGTTCATTTCCACATTTCAGTGGAATACGACTCAGGAAACTCATGTCGGGGTAGGCTCCTGGGAGGATATGGGTCTACCTGAGACTCCTAGCAGCAGGGAATATGGATACTTAAGTGGTCACATTCTATACCAGGCAGGACTTCCAGTGGAGGGAGTGGGATACCAACCTACCCACAAAATCTTTGACCCAAAATATACCTTTCCAACAAAGTGTTCAGGGATGAAAATGGAGTAGTGATCGAGGGAAGAGCCAAACAATGACTGGCCCAACTTAAGACCCACCCAATGGAAGAGACACTATTGACACTCTTGATGATACTCTACTGTGCTTGCAGACAGGAGACTAGCATAACTGACCTCAGAGAGGCTCCACCCAGCCTTGCATTGAAACAGATAAAGAGACCCACAGCCAAACATTAGGTGAAGCTAGGAGAGTCTTGTAGAAGAGTTGGGAAAATGATAGAGGAACCTGGAGAGGACAAGAACTCTACAAGAAGACCAACAGAGTCAACTAGTTGAGGACCATGGGTGCTCACAGAGACTGAACCACCAACCAAAGAATATGCATTGACTGGACCAAGGGTCTCTACACTTATGTAACTGATGGGCATCTTGGTCTTCATGTGGGTCCCTTAGCAATTAGAGTAGGGCTTTCTCTGATATGGACTCTGTTGCCTGTTTTTGAATCACTTACCCTTAGCTTGCCTGTCCTCTGAGAGGCTTAGGGGAAGAGGATGGGCTTAGTCCTTATGTGAGTTGATGTGTTGGGAGGGTTGTGGGGTGGCTCTCCTTTTCTGAGGAAAATGGGAGGGAGGAAACGGGAAAATCTGTGGGTGGGCAGGACCAGGAGGAGAGGGGGGAGGAGGCTGTGATAGGGATGTAAAGTGAATTAAAAAAAAAAAAGAAAGAAAGAAAGAAACTTCACAGTATTCAAAATGGTGGTTGCTCACAAGGAGACATGTTTTTTGAATGACTTTGTACTTTGTATCAACTAGCTAACTAACTGGCTGCACTAAGCAAGGCCTTTTCAAAATGACAGCCACTGTAAAGTAAGTGGAATGGTCCAACTTTGAAGGACTGTGATTTTTTTTTTTTTTCTGTATTACTGGTCTCAGCTTTAATGACCAGTAGAGGGCGCCAGAGACCTTTGAAAGGCATTTCGTGTGGCTCTAACAGTCTTGGCATTCAATTTTACTGAGCCTAAATTAAATTTTGCAAATCATGGGGGAGGTGTCTCAGAGTTATCTGACTCCCTCTTCCACTTTTTTATGAAGAAAACCCCCTTTTTCATTAAATTGTAAGAGATATGCTGTCTTGTCGTTACTTGAGAATCAAAACATACTTCTTAAATCCAAATGCAATTAAAACTGAGTTTTCAGACTTACCACTTCCCTCCTGGGTGTACAGACCCCTGTGAGAACTCCTGCTGGAAACACTGCTTTGAAAACATTACTATGTGTAGAAATCCATGACTATGGCACTGGGGGTTGGGAGGTGGCCTGTCAATTAGCTGAAAGGGACCTGAAAGATGGGAACAGATGAAGGAGCTGCTGGGGAGACAGAAGCCTCTGAGCAGCACACTGGAGACTAAACAGAACCCTGCTCTCCTCTGAGCTCTGGCTATGGAATTGCTCATCAGGATTCCCGTCCCAAATTCATTGAGAGTTTTTATGTGGGGGAGGGTTATTGGAGAAGGGATCTTTTAAAAGCTTGCTGATGTGTGTGTGTGTGTGTGTGTATACGTATATATGTACGATATGTATATATGTATGATATATGTAAGTTTGCTCTAGAAATACCCTCTGCTCCATTACTGATGCCATTCTCCTAGTTGTGATACCACAAGGAGTTCAGTTTCTGTTCTGTATAGCATTCGTTCTTGGAGCACCGTTGACTATCTTGTGATTCCACTGAGTAGTTCTGACAATTGTTTGATTGTTTAAGGGATGCAAAGTACCAGCCTTTCACTGTTTGTTAGGTTTACTTATCTTTTTTTCTCCAATCAAATGGAAGGAAGGAGGCATCAGAATAACTGTATTCTATTTACTCATGAGGTAGAGAGAGATAAGGTGGCATTTCTTTGCCATCATCTCCTTTTGAAAGCTCAGCTTTTAAGGGAAGAAGAAAGTCATGAGACCACACAGCAGGAAGATCATTTGAGAATCAGCCTTCCACTAAAGACTGGAAGGAGGACTCAGATGTGGCCAGAAGTGAGGGTTTGGTAAGCAAGCATGTTCTAGACTAGAGGGACCAGTGCTGGGAAGGTGCCAAAGATTCAAGAAGAAGATTATGTTTCTGAGCACCTTAACCTCTTTCCCAGAGAAGCAATGAAATGAAAAATGACCACTGTCCAATGAAGATGTTGTGTCTTACAAGAATTAAGTCTTTTGTTCAAAAATATCAAGTGTGATCAGCAACAGAGTTGGGTTTGATCCAAGTTCATTGCAGATGAAGAGTTGATGGACCAAATGTATAAATGGTTTTCCATTGCACTGCATTTTGGGCTCATGTGGTGTGTGGGATTTTCTAATCTGCATAACCAAGAACAATGCATGTTTCTACCTACATCTCCTTTAATGACTATCAAACGCTGTTTGCTGGCCCTCACCTGTGTCCCTTTTCATCTGGCCTCAATTTTGTAAAACACTTAACAAGGTGAGTAGATCAAATCTCAATTGGAAGTTGCTGATTCTATTTGAATCACTTGACTATGGAACAACAGCCTATGAGGAGCCAGCAAAAGAAATACACCTAAATGGCATCCCAGAGTCTTTCCTTTGCTGACAGCATGAAGATGTTGGAGATTAAAAAAAAAATTATTTAAGAAACAGACATTGTCTTCAGGGAGAAGATACATGAAAAATTCTCAAGACACATGTCAGTGGGCCAAAACTTACTTGCTTAAAAAGAAGTAGCTTATTTTATTAATCCAGAATGTGGTAAGATTACATATCATTTGAGCAAATGTACTGGCCAACAAGGAAGGATGTAGGAGGGGTGATCTTTGTTGGAGATTTAGAGGTGACATCACATATGGTTTTTCAGACACAGTTGTAGTACAGTTACAAAGGAGAAAGCCTGCAAGTGCACAAGGCAAGGAAGCCACACCAGGAGGAAGACATGATGGGGAGACAGTGTATCAAATGCGGTCAAGTAACTTCCTAGGCAGAGTGAAGGTTTCTAAGGTTCAGGAGATGTTAGAAGCACCATAGGTATGTGTCAGATATTAAAAGATTTCGGGTGAAATCCTCAGACTTTATTCCATAGAACCTTTCTTCTCAATCTCTATGGTGAAGGGCCAGTTTGCTTTAGACTGAGCTGTCACAGCCTGTAAAGAGGTACCACAGAGAATGAATTCACTAGCAGATTTGAGAGGCACCTTGTGCCGATCCTCATGGTGACTCGAGTCATCTTCCTTCATGCTTGTGGTAACATGGCCCCATCAAGAGTCCAGATGCAGCCGGGCATGGTGGCACACACCTTTAATCCCAGGATTTAGGGAGGCAGAGGAAGGCAGATTGCTGTGAGTTCGAGGCCAGCCCGGTCTATAAAGTGAGTCCCAGAGAGTCAAGGCTACACAGAGAAACCCTGTTTCAAAAGAAAAAAAAAAAGTGCAGATGCTTCCGAACTTCTATACTAACTTTGTGATGGATGGATGAAAGTGATGCCTGTCTATAGGCTGTGATAAGAAATCATCAGGAAGGTTCTAAACAGGGGAATTTGAGTGAATTGTTCTAATTAGACCACACTGATATCAAGATGAGGAGAGCTTTGCAAAGACTGAGTCCAGAAGATTTAGGATGTTACAGCACTCGATTTGAAGGAGTTGCTGAGGCTCCCCAAGGTCAGTACATTTGAGATACTTAGAAAAAAAAATCCAGAACTTGGTAACTCCTGAATTTTCTGTGAGAGAGAAACCTTGTCATACATATATGCATTGCAGAATATTTTCTCTCTTCCCTACCCTACCCATGCCTCCTCTCTCTAACACACACACACACACACACACACACACACACGTACACGCATACACCCCTTCCTTCCCAAGTCACATGTCTTTTTTATTTTTATTTTTGTTTGTTTTCCCTTGATTTTCTTTTTTTTTTTTTTCTTTTTTTTTTTTCAATGCAGTTTATTCAGGAACCTTGAACAATCATCTGACCCTGGGGAAAGCCAGCCCACAGCTTAAATAGCCTCTGGGTAGCCAACCCAGGCGTGCACGTGGGCAATGCAGATAGGTCCACATACATGGAAGCAAGCCAGATCCTCAGCCTTAGCCAAATGTGGAATTGTTCGTGACAGAGAGCACTCACCATCGGGAAGGTGGAAGGCGGAAACCAGCTCCATCTTTGAGGCACAGCATTCCGCAGCTCTCTGCAGTTCCCCCTTTTTGTTTTAGACGCATCAGGCAAGAGTAGAGGTCTGATCTCTGATATTAGAAATAAATTGGGACTTTGTACCGATGTTCATTTAGTTGTCATCCACCCAAAGAGCATCAGACCCGTCCGATACCTTTTTCTCAGAGGCGGGACCTGGGGTATCAACCCACATGCAATCAGACATGCTCTTCTCTGGGTCCAAAGCGGCTGACCCTGAGTGCAGTACTTAGCCTTGCATCCTGAGCGTAACATTTTAGCTTTTTATGGTATCCAACCATGCTTGGGGCGAATGTCCTGCTTCAATGGCTGTAAAGGCCTGAATGATCATGGCTGCATCACACTGTTGTGAGACTCTAATCTTGCATATATACCACAGGCAAACCAAGGAGACCAACACCAGAAGGCCTGCTAATGCTCCCATGCCCGCCCATTCCTTCAGATGATTCATGGCTGCAGCAATCCATGATGATAATCCTGTGGCTAGTCCTGTGTCTGAATGAGAAACAGACAGTGAATTTCTTCTTTGTCTTTCTCCTGATTTTAGGGAGTGTTTGGTTTTTCACCACTGAGTAAGAGGTTAATAATAGCTGATTTCAGATGCTCTTTCCTACAGTGATGTGATTTCTCTCTGCATACTTGGTTTTCTCTCTAGTAGTCCTATCACTTGATTTGGAAAAGATGTTA
Source organism: Meriones unguiculatus (assembly GCF_030254825.1). Classification (NCBI taxonomy): domain Eukaryota; kingdom Metazoa; phylum Chordata; class Mammalia; order Rodentia; family Muridae; genus Meriones; species Meriones unguiculatus. The sequence goes on along the minus strand of NC_083356.1, from coordinate 39,587,098 downwards.
AAGTCCAAACTACAAGGCTCTCTCTCTCAGTGTTTGCTTAAGATGTTTGATGTCCTATTGGTTTATTTTTTTATTTTTGAGATTATACCATAATTAATTTTCTTCTCTCCTTCCTCTCTTCCAACCCTCCTATATACCCCTCCTTTGCTATCTTTCAAATTCATGGCTTCTTAAAAAAAAACTAGTTGTTTTGATATTGCACACATATATTTGTATATACACATTTTCCCAAATATATAAATACAGCCTGCTCAACTTGTAAAATAGTACTTGTAAAGGGCTCTATAATAGACTTGAGCATGGCAAACATGACTCCAACAAGTTTTGTATTTTCCCCTGCCCTCTCCCTAGTTAAATCATTAGATTATATTACTAAAGCTAGTGCCCAAGTTGTATTCCCTTATTTGGCCACTGACTCATCCCTGAGACTAAACACCAAAGGCTAGCAATCAAAATTCCATTTGTTTTCTACATTGGCTAAACTTGTCCGATCAGGACTTACTAATACACCCTAACACAGACTTCTCTTTTTTTTCCATGAAAACCAACTCCTGCAAAAATCACCTGCTGCTGCTGTCTGTCTTCATCCAACCTGGAGGCAGCTCCTCTCCTTGCTTGCCCCTTCAGGGTAATAAATCTCCTTTGTGCAGATAATCTGGTTTATGGATGTACTGACTCTAAGGTGCTCCCAAACTTCTGCAACTTGTATGTGTGTTTTGGGGGTCGGCCAACGGTTATTGGATAACCAATGAGTCTGTCTTCTTTAGAGAAAGGCATTGCTCTCAGGATTCTTTAGTTGCTTGTAGGTTTTGGTGTAGGGTTGAGGCCTCTTGATCATCTCCCTGTCTACTTTATCATGTGTATTGCTGTTGTCCTTGTTTAGCTCATTGTTAGCCAGTCATTTTGATAAGATTTTATGGGTGTCATTTCTTATATTGCTTAAGGAGACACAATCTCACAGCAACCCCCCTGATCCTCTGGCTCATACAGTCTTTCCACCTCTTCTTCAATGTCCCTTGAATCTTAGGTGTGAGAGGTGTTTTGTATATGTATCTACGGGGACTGGGCTTCACAAGGCTACATTTTGATTGGCTGTGGTTTCTATAGTGGTCATAGTTGCAAAGGGAAGATTCCTTAATGAAAGATGAGGAGGCCTATACTTACTAGGATACACCCATGGCTCTCAACCTGTGGGTTGTGACCCCTTTAGGGGTTGAATGATCATTTTATACAGGGTCACCTAAGACCATTGGAAAACACAGACATTTACATTAAGATTCATAAAAGTAGCAAAATTACAGTTATGATGTAGTAACAAAAAATAATTTTATGGTTGGCATCACTACTACATGAGGAATTGTATTAAATTGTTAAAACATTGGAAAGGTTGAGAACCACTGGGCTAGATCTTGGAGAAGGATTGGTTCTACTGGGTGTGTATGTGTGCGTGTGTGTGTGTGTGTGTGTGTGTGTGTGTGTGTGTGTTTGATGTATACATAATGTATTATATGCTTTGTAATTCTGGAGAATTGAGCTTTTTATCCTCATGTATAATCACAGTTATAATTTTTTTACACCATCACTCATTTTTAAAAATTTTAATTGGATAAATACCTGTTTTTATTTAAGAGATCTTATCATCAGTGTGTGGGTTGTTATTAACCAACTGGATTTTCTGAAGTATACTAGGTTCCAGGTGTTATGCATTCAATGGAATCCAGAGTCGTCAGTAGGTATGGTTGATAGAGCCATAGCACTAGGGAGTCCTAAAAAGTTCTAATTCAGGATGTAGCTAAGGTTACCACCTGTAGTTTCTCACACGCTATGAGCCACTTCAGATGTTACTGGCTCTTTTGCTTAGCCTGGCCTCAGGAACACATCCCAGATAGCTTTGAATTCTCTGACTGTCATGTTCCCCTGCCTAAACTAGTCACTGGGGCCAAGGAAATGAAACCATGTAAGTAATAAGTATAGATGAAGGTTTTACTGCTTTGCCATAGAGATTGGCCTGTACAATCAATCACCTCATAAAGAACAAGATGGTATGGGTGGCATGAATTTTTAAAAAGAAAACACCATGATAGATAAAAAGTCATTAAAATCCTCAGTATTCCACAGGCAATGGTCCTACCAACTAAAATATAGGTCTCTTATTATGTTCTTTGAGTAGAAACCTGCAATAAAGCAATGAGCAATCACAACAGAAACAACAAATGGTTTTGCTTAGACCAAAATATTTGAATACAATTACAAAGAAATATGAACCCTTTCATTCTACATCCTGGACAAGCTGATTTTTTTTTCTTTTCCTCATTGAGTAAGCCATAGATGAAAGCAGAAACCTCTTATCCATGAGATAAAAGAAGCCAAAGGGAGTTACAATAGAAATGCTGGGTAGATTGAGATACTGAAGATGCTGAGGAAGACATTCCACATAGCAGGAATGAAACAGAATTAAGAAGCACAAAGCATGCACCAAGAATGAATTAAACAGCAAAGGAAAGGTACTGAGAGGAAAATGTGAAAATGAGTTTAAAAAAATCAGCAGAGAAGTAGGGCTCCAATGTGTTTAGGCAACAGCCAAAGAACTTCACAGATTCAATTGCAAAACAAATAAATGAAACCTGGTGACAATTTTGCCCTTAGCCTGAATTTCCTTACTGCTGCTCTCTCTTGGCCTTTGTTCCTCTGCTTGCTCAACCTCATCCCCGTCTATCCTGTCTTCAGCCTCAATGTTTTCAGTGGGTCCAAGGGTCCATAATAACGCAAACTTCAGTGTATTGTAATTCTCTATTTATTTGGCTCTGTCAGCCTTGTTACTATTGATCTTTTCTGTGAGTAGGGAATGAAAAGGTATTTTGAACGAATGAGTCAATTGAGACCAGAGACTTCCTCTTACAGAAGTGAAAATCATCATTCCACTAGTGAACTTACTAAGCTTTGCCCGAAAGCAAATGCTGCAGTGTCCGGGCAAGCTAAGCTTTCTTGTTGTTGAATGACTCTGTGCTTGTCTTTCTGAGCTGTTAGGAACAGCAGCAGCTGCTTCCTGCCGTATAATTTCTTCTTGTTCTAATGTCTCCCCTTTTTTCTTCACATTTTTTGCTTTCTTTTTTTAAAAACAAAAAATACCAAAATTTTTACCTTCCTTTAACAATTTTCCCAGTGCGAGGCCAAGAGATTAAATCACCTGTGTAGGGGTGTGTGTGTGTGTGTGTGTGTGTGTCTTTGTTTTTGTGTTCTTGTGTGTAAAGGATGGTACATGTGTGCACACAGGTGTGCCTACAGGCCAGAAGACAACCTCTGCTTTCTTTCCTTGAGAGCCTTGTTTGGACCTTACTGCTTTTTTAAAACTACAGTTATGTATTTGTGTACATGTAGGAATGCACATGCATGTGTGTACAAATGACAACATTCAGGAGTCACGTCTCTTTTTCCACCAGGTGGTTCCTGGGATTGACCTCAGGTCTTCAAGCTTGAGTGGCAAGTGCAGTGGCCACTGTACTCTCTCCCTCCCCCAGGATGGCTCTTGAAATGACAGACGTAGAAAACACTGATCACCAATTCTCGGCTAAATGTGTAGGTATCTAATCACAGCAGGAAATACGTGATCATCAGGGACCTCCACACCCACTTTCCTCTTTCTTTCTGCCTCAGGAGACAAGCCCGAGTGGGACCCTGCATCCTCTAATGTAAGCAGGCAGTGTGAGAGCTGCTGGCCTCCCTCTATGCCATTACCGGAGCCCCTACCACTAAACCCCTAATTGACATGCTCAACAGCTGTGCACCACTACTGCCCACATCCGTGAAGACTTTAATGACTGTTTTCAGGGTTCCCCAGCCTGATAATTGTCTGTCTCTTGTTACTCATCTCTCCCTAGTATAGCTGACATTGTTTATGAGTCCTGGTATTCCGGTTCACAAGAGCCTAGTCCCAGACTCCTAGACTGACTTGCTGCAAGGTGGAAAGTGTCTGGCATCTCCTTCTACAAAGGAAATTATATTCTCCCAGGAGCACTTCCCTGGCCACCCGCTGCTCCTAACCACCCTTTCATTCTTCCACATGGGTCAGGGCCCTTGCTTGTCACTCTGAGCAGTTAGTAACAGTAGCAGCTGCCTCCAGCCATGTAATTTCTCTTTGTTCTGATGCCTCTTTTTTTCCTTCACATTTTTCCCTTTTTTTTTTCCTTAAAAACAAAAATACCAGAATCTTTAACTCCCTTCAACAATTTTCCCAGTGTGAGGCCAAGAGATTAAATCGCCTTGGGGTGACAGGACCCACCAGCTGTCACTGTGTCTGGTTTCCTGTGATTGTCAGTGACTTCATTGAAAACGTATGTGTGATCTTTCAACATGCTTCAAGGGCAGGAAAAGTGAAAGCCTGCCCCTGGAAAAAGCTTTCCTGGTGTGTCATGGCATGCATACAAACCCACAATAAAACAAGAGCTCAGCACAGGCATTCCAACATGACTCCCTGGACCCCTTGCTTCCCCTTTTTCCTCTTTAGTAGCCAGATTCCAAAGCTTTGCTACATAGAGAGCAAAGACAACTTTTCACTGTGCCCACAGCAGCTTCTGAAGAAGGCAGAAAGTGAAAGATGCTTTGCCACACATTCCGTTCTTTAACATGCTCCATCAAAGCAATTTGCCAGTTCTAGCAACTCTTATTCTCAGAGTAAGCTTAGCTTCTTCTGTATCCTTGCAAACCAATGCTGGGAAATGCTCTGGCATGGAGCTGTTTCTCCCAGGCAGCTCACAGTCTAGCAGGGGAGTGAAGCTCACACGAACAATGAGAAAGGCAGAGTGATGGTTATGGGGTTAGGTCAGGGTAGCTTATTTAGTTTGGTGAAAAGAACAGCTGAGTGTGCATCTTTGGAAAGTGACTGATTGTATGACTGTATTTGATATGTGGAATGTTTTCCAGCCTCCCCAAAGCCAGTCTGTTTTCTGGGTGTCATAAATAAGTGCAGATACCTATTTACTCTCTCCTACCAGGTTGAAAATATCTGAAAATATTTGATTAAAATACTTGATCACAGTCTTGGGAAGAAAATGGACTAGGAGCTATGGAGATGGTTATTAGAAGCAGGGGAGGCTTATGGAGTGTGGAAGGAATGCCTCTATATTTGGTATTGAATGATGAGCATTAACAATGAATCTCCCCTACTAGTGGATTTTGGGAGGGGCATGGGAGAAGATGAGAGAGGGAGGGTGGGGTTAGGAGGGACTGAAGGAGGGGCTATAGCTGGGCTACAAAGTGGATAAACTGTTATCAATGAAAAATAAATTAATTTAAAACAACAAAAATAATGTAGCTTACAATCACTGGTGTCTTGTTATGCTTCCATATATTAGTTCTTTTTAAAGTATATTTAATAATGATACAGCTTAATTTCAGCCCCCTCCCTCCTCTCTTCCCAATCTCACCCTCACAGCTCTCTGCTTTCATTACCCCCTCTGTTTCTTCTCAAGAAGGGGAGGTCCCCAAAGGGTACTAACCCACCCTGGCACCTCAAGTAGTAGCAGGACTAAGCACATCCTCTTCCACTGAGGCCTGACAAGGCAGTCTAGCTAGGGGAAAAGGATCCAGAAGCAGGCAAGAGAGTCAGAGACATCACCTCTTCCCATTGTTGGGGGACCCATATGTTGACCAAGCTTCACATCTGCTACATATGTGTAGAGGGTCTAAGTCCAGCCCATGCTTGGTCTCTGCATCATAGCTACTCTATTGTAGAGCTAGGAGATGCAGCCATGTTACAACAGTGACAGAACCGTCCTCTGATAGATGGAATACTCTTCCTTGCCTATGCTAGTGGCCAGTAGTAGAGCCAATAGTAATTTCAAGTCAGGCTCCCACCTTTCTGCTCATCAGGGTTTATGGAGTTTAAAAGCAAAAGAAGGAAGAAAATGTTCCAGGAGATGGGATCAGCCTTTGTAGCAGAGATGCAGAGCAGCGCGAGGGCCAGGCTTTCCCCAGGCTCTGAGTCTAGACTTTCTGAAATCAATATAATACCGATGGATTGAGGCAAAGGGCTAGAGGAGAGATTTCAATGAATTTTCCTTGCTAAGGCTTCATTCTGCTCATTACTGATATTCTGAAAGGAAATTTGTTTTCAGAGGAGAAGGAAGCAAAGAAATGAAATCCCATGCAAAATAAACAATCATGATGCATATTGAAAAATGAGACTATATAGACCACAAAATGAAAGTTACACCATTTGTGTAGAGTGTGAGAGAGAAATGCCCACCAAAAAGAAGCTCTGTGTTGCTTACTGGACCTTAGTGCATGGCATGGTTCACAGACTCCTCAATGAATATTTATTGACTGATGGGATGTATAAATGAATGAAGAAGATGAGAGAAATTGGATTCAAAGCCTAGAGATGTGTGAGTATTATATTAGCAAGGATTCAAAGTATATTTGTCTTTGTGGATTTTGATAAATGTTCTTTTGGATGGAAGGTTGATATGACTATATTGAAATATAAGAAGAATATCTTTATTTGCAGTGGTCATAATGGATTATGGCAGGGGAAATGCCAACTCTGCAGAAATGACCATTCATGGGCCTCTGCAGACATACCGCAAAACCTGTAAAAGACATATATTGCTTTTGAGATGTGTGTTTGGATGTGGATCTATATGGAGGTGTCTAGAAATCACTGGAAATCTTAAGTCTATCACCTGGGCAGTGGGAAGGAAGTGTAATTTCAATACCAGTGCAGACATGGTGCAGATGAGCAGGCGACAGTTGGCAGGTGAGAATATAGGCCTCTGGGACATGCTTCTCTCTGCGGTCAGAAGTCACAAATGTAGGAAGGACAGTGAGAAACAGTTGAAAATGTTGAAAAGAATACAATGACAAGGGCAGAGGGATAGTTCAAGTCACTGAAGGCATCAGAGCTGAGCACAAAAGCAAGGTCAAACAAGCAACCCAAAGACTGAGTAAAACAATTTAGAATAGGTCACTGAGGTGGGTGATGATGATCTTGGGGACAGTCCTTCAGCCAAAGAGTTAAGCCACATTCTCTCTGGTCAATGAGTAAATCTAGCTGTGGGTGGACTGTTAGAAAGCTTTTTTTTGTTTTTCAATGGAGGATCCTAACATCATTGAGGTGTATGGAATTAATTAAACAAATGAAGGAAATAAAGAAATTTAAAAGTAGATACCAACATTAAAGGGTGAGACTGGGAAAGAACGCAAATGAAGAAGTTTGGTTGGCAGGGAAGCAAGGATAGTTTCTTCTGCAGACACTGAAGGTGAAAGTGTCTTGGAGAAAAAGACTAAGAGGAAGAAACTAAAGAGGAATAAGAAAGCTTGGTGGTCTTTTTAAAAATAGTATAGATTTTTTAAATTCTTTATTAATTACACTTTATTCACTTTGTATCCCCCCTGTGGTTCCCTCCCCAAATGAGGATAGTGCCATTCCACAAGAGGAGGTGGCATAGGAAGAAAATGGAAGGAAAGAAAAGTCTGCTAACATAGCTTTATCATCTGTCTGTCTGCCTATCCATCTATCCACCTATCTATCTATCTATCTATCTATCTATCTATCTATCTATCTATCTATCTTCTACCTATCATCTATTTATCTATCTAATCTATCTTTATCTGCCATCTATTTGTCAGTCAATCTGTCTGTCTGCCTGTCTTTTTCCTGGATAACAGATGACACATGCAGACTTTTGCCACACCTTCAGCACTACAATGTACTGAAACTTCTGGAAGCATAAGCCAAAATAAGTCTCATTTCCCTTATGCTATTCTGTTCAGGCATTTTATCACAGCACAGTGCAAAACTGACAAATAATGAATAATGTGACAGGTAAAGGTAGGAGAATAATGATTGGTAGAATCACTGTTGAAAGTGTCTCTTAGGATCCTCTTTACAGGATTTTTAAGAAATATAGATTAGGGACATGGCAAGGATTTAAGAGCAGAACTGTCAATAAGGCCAAAGAGGTAGTTTAGTGGAAATGGAGGAGAATATAGAATCAAAGTTATCTTTTGTATTTTAAGGTTAAATTTGTCTAGTGGCATTATGTCAGTTTCTTATACTTAATACCTTTACAAAGAAATAAGCAGCAGGATTCCTTCTACTGTTGCAGAGGAGAAAGCGGGAGCAAACAAACATTAAATAACCTCCTCAAAAAAAAAAAAAAAACCTCCTCAAAAAAAACCTCCTCAAAAAACCTCATGCCTGATAATTTCAGAATAAGACATAAAATTCCATTGACTTACTCACCAAATCACAATTATTCGTCCCCAAACTACAATAGCAAAAAACTTGCAGAATCTTAGAAAGTAGGTGTTCAGTTCAGTTAGGATGATGGTATTGAAGGGAAAGTTCTTACGTATTGAAAGAGAAAGGAAAGCTTGTTTCAAGGTTAAAAATATTTTATCTATAAATAATAAATGAAATAACAATGAAAACTTTGATATACATCACCTTAGTTGTCAGTTGTCAGAAAACACAAGCATAATGGGGTTCTTTTGGCCACCTTCATCTCCCAGGGGATTGATTCAGGTACATGTTCAGATCCGTGTAAGTTTCCAGCTCATTCAGCATTTGTGTTTGTAGAAAGTACACAAGAAGTGATGAAAGTATTTTCCTTTTCCTTTTCCTCCACAGGGGGTTCCCATGAGGATCAGTTACAGGTCAATTGCCACAAAATGTCACCATCCTGACAGAACATGTTTTTGGAAAACTAAGAACTAATGTAATCCTCCCTGATTTATAAGTGAACTGACTCATTGAGAGTAACTTACTGACAATGACCTTGAAAGTTAGTGAACCTTGTAGTTCCTTGTTGCCTTTATCACACATGGGGATTCATCTTCTTCTCCTGGTGACACAAATATTACTGTGAGATCTTTCAGGGGAGTGTAAGTCACATAAATATTAAAAACTAGAACTCCTAGAGTCTGCAAGGAAATGTGATACATTTACACAATGGAATACTACTCTGATATTAAAAATAAGGACATCATAAAATTTGCAGGCCAATGGGTGGAACTAGAAAATATCCTGAGTGAGGTAACCCATACCCAGAAAGGTATATACTCACTCACAAGTGGATGTTAGCCATGTAGTACAGGATAACCAGGCTACTTTCCATAGACACAAAGAAGCTCAGTGACAAGTAGGGCCTAAAGGAGAGTTTCGAATCTGACTCAGAAGGCAAATAATATAGACATCAGAGGTGAATGGAGGGAGGTAACTGAGAGAGAAAGAGAGGGGAACAGGAGGGATCAATGGCAGGGAGGATGGAGGGATCGAGAACTGGGAGAAAAAAGAGAAATCTGGGCAGGGGCAGGTATCTCTGGGACAAGCCAGAAACCTAGGACAAGGGAAATTGCCAGGAATCTGTGACGGTGACCCTAGCTAAGACTTCTGTAACCATGGTATACTTCCAATAGAGGGATGGGGATACTACCCTATCCAGAGAACCTTCAACCCAAAATTTGTCCTGCCTACAAGAAGCGCAGGGATAAAGATGGAACAGAAATTGAGGGAATGGCCATTCAATGACTGGCCTAACTTGAGATTCAGGCCATGAGAAAGTGCTCATCCCTGACACCATTAATGACATTCTGCTATACTTGCAGACAGGAGCCTGACATAACTTTGAGAGGCTTCATAGAGCAGTTGATGGAAACAGGCGAAGGAAGCCACAGCCAAACATTAGGCAGAACTTTTGGAACCTTGTGGAAGAGGGGGAGGAAGGATTAAAGGAGCTGGAGAGGTCAAGGTAACCACAAGAACAGAGTCAGATAACATGGGCCCATAGGGGCTCACAGAGACTGAACCACCAACCAAAGAGCATACATGGGATGGATCTAGGTTCCCTACACATACCTAGTCAGCGTGCAGCTTGATCTTCATGTGGGTGCCCTAACAACTGGAGCAGGGGTTGTCTCTGACTCAATCTGCCTTTAGATCCCTTTTTTAAACTGGGCTGCCTTGTGTAGCCTCAGTAGGAAAAGATGCTCCTAGTCCTACTGCAACTCAATATGCCAAAGTAGGTTGATGTTCACCTTCTCTGAGGAGAAAGAGAGGGAGGGATGGGGGGAAAGAGAGGTGAGAGGAAGGGACTAAAAGGAGATGAAAGAGGGAAAGCTGCTATTGGGATGTAAAATAAGTAAATAAGTAAGTAAGTAAGTAAGTAAGTAAGTAAATAAATAAATGGTAAAAGAAAATATACTAGAACTTATCTACTTGAGTGCCTCATTCTAGTCCAGATATATATGTATGTATGTATGTATGTATGTATATATATATTTTTTAAGAGTTTTTTTTTCTTTTGGTATTTTTTTTTTGAGATAGGGTTTCTCTATGTAGCTCTGTCCTTGTCCTTGTCCTATGTCTGGCTGTCCTTGAACTCACTCTGTAAACCAGGCCACCCTCAAACTTACAGAGATTCTCCTGCCTCTGTTAGCCTGAGTGCTGGAATAATAGGCATGTGCCATCACTACCTGGATTGGCATTTTGTCTCCTTGACTGCTTCAGATATTAGTGATTCTCCCAAGAAGACCCAAGATTGGTTGAATACTAAAATCAATCTGATTGTACTCAAAGAAGGCATTTTCCGTGTATGATCCATCCTTATTTAATGGAGCCCATATACACACATAGCTCTAGACTTTACTACATGCAGAAAGCAATTTTGCAAAATTTAGATTCTGTGTTGGCAAGCAACCAGCCAGCAAAAGCTCTGTAAGACTAGGGATTGCAGCGATGCCCGTTCTTGTGTTAACTTCTGTGATTGTCACAGAATATATCTTGATAAATCAGTTCAAAGAAGATAAGTCAATGAGAGAAAGGTAGCAGATTTGAAAAGGAAAAGATAAATCTCTATGCAACTGTTTAAATGATAAATAGGCTTGTGTGGGAATGTGTATAGTTTCATTTGAGAGATGTAAACTTCTTTTAGAAAACTGGGCTCTCCCCTTCTGTTTTTCAGCTAGATTCTCTCCATTATCAGTAACTTTTACTGCCTGCCTGTGCTGGGCATCTTTACAGTTTCCTTGAACATGGCTGTGGAGAATCATCGTGAGGATACAGATTTATTGAGGATTCCCAGGGGTTGTGTCAGTTTCCAGGATTCATTAGCAGACCCAGAGGAAGACTGGCCAGTGATAAGGAGACTGTCATCTCTTAAAACTCTCCTACTTGTAATATCTTTGTTTAAGAAAAACAGGAAGGAAGGCTGAAACCAATTCCTATGATGACTGAAGAAAATGGGCTCACAGGGTAGGCCTCAGGAAGTCACTGTCTCATAAGCAGAAAGAGAAAGTCTAATGATGCTTTTTAATTTCTCCAACTTAAATGTAAATTTATAAGAATACAGATAGTTTTAGCTTCTCAGCAGTTATCTCTGGGCAAAAGTATGTGCAAGATAAATAAATGAGATAAAAAATAGCCCAGTTAAATAAAATTTGCGTATTATACAACTCACATACCATAGAACTCACCTGCTACTTAAAAGTGTCCAATCTGATGAGGTTATGATAACATTCTGGGTTCTTCACAGAATTGTTTTTCACCTTCAAAGGATTCATTTCAGAGAGGGTGAGCCCTTATCCAGATGGCTCTGAATGCCTCTAAACATGTCTGAACATTCACAAGAGAACTCCCTTTGAAGCTTCTGGAAGATTCTTTTGAGTCTTCCCTTTAGTGCTGTATCTAACCTTGAAGGTGGAGTCAATTCTATAGAAACATTTGCAGATGGCACTTCAGTCTAGGGCCCACATTAAAAAGACAGTGTTACCCAGTATGAGAGGAAAAGTGTTAACTGACAGCATGCAAATCAATTGTAGAAGGTAGATAACAGCTCATTTTTTCCTGACTGCTGGTAACAATCCTTATTTTATTGCAGTATGCTACTTGAAAGCATTTCTAGGAGCTTCTGAACCTCACCTTTCACATCCAGATTAGTTCCAGTTGGGGTTATACTTATTAGCAGTTTTGGGATTTTTGGTAGGAGAGATATAAGAGTTCCAACCCAAGGGTCCATGCATATTGGTAAGTACTTTACCTCTTAACAACACTCTATCCTGTTGTCTTTAAGACTGAAGTTTATTTTTCTATTAGTTAGACTGTAAAGAGTCAGGTATTAGAGACCTCCTGTCCTCTCTTACTGTTGTGTAACTTCCATTCCTAATTTTATTTTTGTTCCCCAAGTGGCTACTCAGCCAACACTTGAAAAGAAGGAGGAAGGCAAGAACAAGGTTCCTGTAGTTAAGGTCATTTTTAGGAAAAATTATCAATATTTTTGCTTGTACCTCATAGTTTAGGATATCTCATATCACCACAGTTAGTCTCACTGAGGCAGAAAAATTCAATTTTTATTGTCAGCATCAGTGTCCCAGGAGAAATTAAGGCTCTGATACTAAGGAAGAAGGGGTAAGTGAGCATTGGAGGACAATACCACAATTTTTATATGCAACAGGATGTTTTAAGTTTTGTTCCCTTTGCTAAATTTTTGAGGAGAACTTACCAGGACTAGAAGGAAAAGAAAATTCTCTCTCTCTCTCATCTTCCTTTCTTAGTTTTTTTAAAATAATTTTATATGCTATATTATAATTATATTTATTCCCTTTTCAACTACTTCCAAGTATACCACCTTTAACGACCTGCTGAACTGTGTGTCCAATTTCTGCTGCTCATATAATTGTAGATGTCTATCCATCCAGGGGAACATGGTAGATTTACCAGGGCCACACCCTTTGAGAAAAGTGACTCTCTCTTTCAGCGGCCATTAAGAGCAAACATCTCCTCAGCTAGGGCAGTTTTGTGCCCAGCTCTCTTCTCCATAAAGGGCTTTTTTTTTTTTTCCTGGCTTGATCTTGTATTGGTCTTGTGCATGTTCTCTCAAATACTGTAAGTTTAGATATGCCTTGTTGAGTCCGGAAAACATAATTTCCTTGTAGCCTTCTACAACCTCTGGCACTTGTAATCTTTCAACTCCTCTATCCCCAATAGTTACTGATTTGAGGGAGGGGAGGTAAAATTTAGATGCCCCATTTGGAGTTGAACATGTTGTAGTTTCTTATTCTTTGCACTTTGACCAGTTGTAGGTCTCTGTGTTGCTCAGCATCTAGAGAAAATAGTCTTTTGTTGTTGTTTTTGAAGGTTGAGAGATGAAATACTCATAATTATAAGTCATGAGGGGTCAGTTTAATACTATATCCATTACAGAATAATAGTAGTAGGTTCTTTCCTAAAGCCTATGATCAGTCTACCCACAGCTTCAGTTTTAAAGCTTCAAAGTTTTTTGAATCCCCTCATATGACGAACCAACATGAACATAATATGCTCCAAATTGTGCCTTTGGGCTGATTCACTGTGAGGAGAGAGAAGTACGAAAGGGAAACTCATAGCAATGGATTTGGTAAACTTTTCTTTCCTTTTCTCATTTACCCATTACTTCCTTACTTTACCTATCTATTCACTAGGCATTTATTAAGACATCCTTCTGTAGCATGCACAAATTCAGTTTGAAATCCTAATAAAGCTGTGACAAATGAAGCCTGACTCCTCAGCTTTGCAAGTGCCACGGTTTAAGAACTAATGGGCCGAGTCGCAGAGCTGCCAACCAGACTGTTGCATCATCTCAGCCATCTTGGGTCTCAGAGAGAATGATTATGTTCCTTTACCTACTGCTTGACAGACAGGATGCGACCTATAGTGTGGGGGTTACTGCAAGAAAGAATTTCTCAAGTTCTGTGTACTCCCTGGGGTCGTGGCTCATCACAGATTCATGCTTAAAGCTATTCTTTTATTTAAGTTCTTTGAGAACATGAAGAATGTAACAGCATTCTTCACCATGCCGAATTATGTTACAATATCTCAGTAGCTCTTGAAATAATGACTATATTATTGAGGTAGCATGAGAGGGTTTAAGTTCCAGATTTCACACACATAGTTCAGGTTTTCCATTCAAATCATCTTAGAAAAAGCAAGCTATCTCTATAGCTTTGTCTTTGCCAACTGCAGGGATTTTTTTTTAATTGTTTTATTGTTGTTTTGCTTTGCCTTCTTAAACCTGACCCAATGCAGAGTTATCTGGAAAGAGGAACCTCAAGAGAGAAAATTACTCTAACAGATTGGCCTCTGGGCATGTTTGTAGGACATTTTCTTCATTAATGACTGATGTGGTAGGTCCATCCAACTGAGGACAGTGCCAACTGTGGGCAGGTGGTCTTGAGTTGTGTGAAAAAGCCAGGAGGAGCAAGCGGCATTCCTCCATGGTTTCTGGTTCAATACCCAGCCTCCAGGTTTCTACCTTGTGTTACTTCCCTGACATTCTCCAATGATGGAGTGGGACCCAAGACAAGATGAAAAAAATCCTTTGTTTCCCAAGTTGCTTTTGATATGGGGCGTTTAATTGCAGCAATAGAAACCTTAACTAAGACAAAGTCCAAGGTCAGTCTCCCAGACCATTTTCCCACCAAATCAATATTCTAGTCTTACGTGAATTCTAAAGCTGACCCTGCCTATAGAGAATATTGCTGCGTTCACTTCAAAGAGGGAGTGAGAGAGATTCCACGTGACACACTGAATCTCCGGGGTGTGCATTGTACAAGTGGCACAAACAGAATGTGAGCCTGCTGTCCTATGCAAGTTCTGTTTTTGATTCTGTGGAACTGATCGAATGTGTGAAAGACCCAGGTTACTAACCACCAGAGTGTTTCAGGAACGTCACAGTTAGGGAAGCCCCCATTTTCATTAAGATCCCTTTCAAGTGCTTGTTTGTAACAGATAAAGAAATGGTGCAAAGACCTCTCTAGTAACACACTGAGCCATTGGGAGAAGGGAGCCAATACCTGGGTTCTACCACCCTGACGACATCTCTTTATAACCATGGAGGAGTAGTGGCAGGAGTGTATTCATGAAGCAAAATCTGTGCTTCCCTGACGTCGGGAGATCTGCCCACTGTACTTAAATGTTAAGTAAGCTTGGGAGTTCTACAAAGGTTAAATAGGACCTGGCTCAAATGACATGAGGAAGGACACCACTTACATCATTTCTCACTCCCTTTGGGGTAGATCTGAATAATCCTTTCACTCCATTCCCACTGGAAGTGGCTCACACCCCAGTTGTTATCAGTTATATCATGACTAACCTATCGAGTAACAGTTTAATAAGGATTGACTGATAATCAGGTGAAAGGAGACTAAAGATGTAGGAAGAGGCGGAGACTTTGGGCTCCCTCACAGCCTAATTTATCTCATTACAATGCTGATAGCCAGAGGTCTTGAAAACAACCTTTGTGACAACATTATGGGACATACCTAGCTTAGAATACCTAGCTTAGAATCTTGGTTCCTTTGTGGGGTATACCAAGTTTAAAATTTGAGACACATTTTGAACCCAGCTTCAGCTGTAAGAAACAAGTACTTACTATTAGCTGTGTGGCTGTGGGAACCCTGCCTGTGTGCTCCTCAGCAGACGTTCAGCCTGGAGTGCGTGCCCTGGCATCCTACCTCTCCAATAAATTCAAGTGGAGTGCACTAAGGTTTCTAGGAAACGTCAGAAGACAAAGGGCATGAAGATGTGGAGGAGGACTGCCTAGAAACCTTTGCCACAATTAGGTAATGACAGTGATGAAATGTGGCTGTTTAAGTCTCATAAATGTCTGGAGACACACAGGTCTCTCAAGGAGAATGATATTCCTTCAAGACATACTTTAGAAGAGCAGAGTTCAAGATGCTAAAGTGTCAAACACAAGAAACAGTGAAAGAAGGCATCCACACAAGGTAGGGACAAATGTTTATTAAGGTATGTGTCACAGGGCAGACAGATGCTTTCAGTCAGTAAAGTATTTGCTACAGAAACCTAAGTGCCTGATTTTAGGTTCCTCCTACCAACACTAAAAAGCTAAGACGAGGGACACATGTCTCTAATTCTAGCTGTTGGAGTTGTGGATCCCTGGAATTCACAGGCCAACACCTAGCTAAAGTGGTAAGCTTCAGATTCAGGGAGAGACCCTGTCTCAAAACCTAAGGTGGAGACAGGATTGAGGAAGACAGATGATATCAGCCTCTGGCATCCACATGTACTATGTGTGCAGAGCACATATATATCCATGAACTCAGATACATACACACATACACAAAAATGAGTGAGCTAAGTGAAAAGATGTCCCAGGCTTGGCGCTAGCTGTTTGAGTTCCCATCTCAGAGCACATGGGGAGGCTAACATCGCTAGCCACTTCACAGCTGAGAACTGTTCTCCATGCACATGGTCATCATCCAGAGTCAGTTATTAAAGTGACAAGATTTGTGGTCACCTCAGTGTCTCAGGATTATCCTAAGTACTCAAAAATACCACTGGAACTATGAAGCATTCTAGAAAAATCGGAGAGGGTGGCCTCAGAGAAGCACAACTCCTCTGACATTAAGGAAAGGTGAATGTTAGGATTGATATCTCCATTTGATGTGAAACCCCAAGAAAATGCTGCAAGTTGACTGTCATCTATGTATTTCATACCATCCTGAGAAAGAAGCGGGAATCATCCAGAACTGGGACAGGGTTACAGAATCATAAGGAATGATGTGAAATTCACCTGTTTCCTTTGTTGACACGAGGGCTGTATTAGGAAAGTATCACCCTTGCTGTGAGTGTCAGTTTCATCAAAGGATACAGAGATTCCAGAATAATGTTCTGTAAGACAAACTTGGGTCAGGAAGAGTGGAGAATAGTAAATTTCGGTTGGCAGACAATGCTTAGAAAACAGGATAACCTGTACCTCTCTATCACTTCTGTCTGTCCATGTCCTCTGTGTTCCTTATAAATTATAATAGATTGAAGTAAAAACTAACTTTCTTAGACTGAGTAGGGGCATGGGGACCTGAGGGCAACGCTTCAGTCTAAGATTAAGGCAGCTTGGTGAGAATGGACCCAATCACTAAGAAGTTTTAAGACAAGACACTCCAGACATGGCAACACAAAATGGAATAACTGCAGTGTGGAGCTGAGCACAGGGCAAGGTCAGGATATAAAGGTAGCGATGAGGACACAGTGCTGATGGACCATCAGTGAATTTGACTCCCCCAAGCACATCACATTTTCCCTAAAGTTGGCATCAGACACAGAATATTGAAGAGAGTGCCTCAACCTGCCAGCTGGCCCTGCTCCTGCTCGACCACATGTGTTTGGGAGAGTCAGGACACTCTTGGCCTGGGGATCAGAGCCAGGTGGGAGTGCTGTTTTAACAAGATGCAAAAGAAAGGATTAGGGGGATTTAGTACTCATCTTCAAATAACCAATGTACTTTTTATGTGGAGGAGAAATCATGTCTTTATTTTACTTGCACGTGTGTTTGCTTTTCAAGTCTTTCTTCCAAGGTTTTGAAGTCATGAAGAGTTGTTCAGAATTGACTCTGACTGACTTCAGCAATCAGAGGACTAATGATGAATACAGTTTGAACCTTCCTACATAGTATGAACTTTAGGAATGACTTGCCTGGCCAGGCAGTGGTCTCCAAGCTCTGGAAATTTACTAGTTTAAGGTGGATGAAGATGAATACACATAAGTACACACCCATATACACAGAACAATTCACAGTTGGTCTGACAACTGCCTTCCACTGTGGTTTCTATACATATTTACTTAATTTTGGTTATTTTTACACACACACACACACACACATACACACAAATATTTGTTATTTTTTAAATAACAAACACAGTTCAGCAAACTGGAGGCTCCTGGTTCCAGTCATTGATGTGCAGAAGTCTGGGAGGAAAGTAAAGCTGCCCAGATCTAACACCCAGTGACCACAGGTTAATTTAATGTTATCCAGTTATTCTCGGAAGACTGAAAACAGGTCTGCCTAACCCAGCGTCAAATGAACAGCAAAGGCAGTCATTAATGCTCCAGCGCCCTGCTCTCCAGTTAACAGTGGTTCACACAAGCAGGCCCCCTTTGATTTCGCTTAGTTCTCTGTATGAGTTGTCTAACATCAACCACTGTTCTGCTTTAAAACGAGGCACACTTCAAGAGGCCGTTGACATGACTGGTGAAGGCCTTTCACATCCCATCAAAGGGGTTTATATTCAAAGAAGAGGTAAAAGGAACTGAACACTGCTCCCTTCCCAAACTAGGACAAACCACACAGGTATGGGCTGACAACCTCCAGACCCTCCCTTTGTCTGACCTTGTTTTTTTCTCCCAGCATCACATTCACAGATGTAAAAACACTAATGGGGCTTTCCAGGATCTGTTTCCTCCCTCCCCAAGAAAGCTGACCTTTCCTTCTGCTAACCCTCATAGGCCTATTGTTTGTGTTGTCACTTGTTTCATATTTGTCTGTCACCTAGAAATAAAGTTACAGAATGCTTAGAGCATGTATCTTGGAACAAATGTGTTCAAACCTCTAATAGTCACTGACTTGACTCAGAAATTCAGTCTTTGGCACAACACACAAAATGGTCTGTGCAGGCCTCATGACACATGCAAACCTCCAAGTAAGAGTTAGTCACTGTGGTGACAGTGCTTTAACATAATGGGCTATGGAGTTGGGCTGGCTGAGTCCAAATTTTTGACATTTTTATTAATGGCTCCACAGTTAGCCACCATAGTTAGCCTCAGTCTTCCTTGGCTGTAAAATGGGAATAATCACGATGTTTGTTTCAAAGAAGTTTGTGTGGAATGGATGCAGAGAAAGTGAACAGTTGTGCCCTCACCTCTCAAGGCTTTCAGGTAGGGACCAATTCTGTACTTCCAGTACTTAGTCAGAGGCTGGGGATAGGGACTATTGGATTTATAGATTCTAACTTCTTGGCTAACGACTCCCTTCATACTCCCCTCTGCAAACACATGCACATACACGTATATGCCACAGCCTCTCACTCCATACATATACATACATCTCCCACAGCATCCTGTTGCCACTCACACTACAGTTTCCATACACACTATACATTGGGTACTTCCCCAACACACACAATCACATGCCACAAAAGAATAACCACATACATCATACCCATCATACACATATGAATAAACACCATTCAGCACAAACATACATGAATCACAAATAGTAGACACACTTCCACACACATGTACAATATGCAAACACAGCATTCACAATATTAGCTACACAACTGGCCAAGATACTGAACACATCCATAGTCCATATATCACACACAAACACACACACAGCTTTCTATCAGCTACTCAGCTGAGCCAAGAGGAGTGGTGAAGGATTCAGCAATGTGATGATTCAGCTTTCAGGGCCTGTTGCTGCAGGCAGGAGGGTTCCCATCAGCTGTAGCCTCCTCCCTGGAAAGGCATGAGGGGAGAATTCCAAATTCACATTTTGGCCTGAGGAAAAGGGTGCGGCATCATGATATTTTTCCTTTACAGATTGTTAAGTAACATGTGCCGAAGCCAAGACATCATTTGTCCAAGTTGAGGTATAGGTGAGGCTGTTTTCCCTTTCTGAAGATCTACTCCGCTCTAATGAGTTCTGTGTCATCATTTGCTGCCTTTCTTCATGAACAAAAGATCGGTGTGCCCAGAAGGTCCTTCAGGGAGCTATGCTCTGGGGAACCTTTCTTATTCAGAGGTTTTAAAGCACTTTTCCAATTTTAAGACTCTCCTCCCCACCCCCAACACACACTTGGACCTCTCAGTCCATTCATAATTAGCAGCAGGCATCAGCCCTCAGAAGTTGCAGTTCTAAGAAGGATCTAGACAATCTAATTTGGAAAAACAAATTTGATGGTTCTGATGCAGATGGGAACACAGACAACACTCGCGGAAACACCAGACTGACTTGTTTCCTGGGTGGAAAAACTCACCCTCAATTACTAAAAACCACCGGGGAGAGGGAGTTGACAGCAAGGTGAGGACCAGGCCTCAAGACTTCCTGCAGCAAGCCTACTGTTTTTCAAGGATTTTAGTCAAGTGCATTGATTCTTCTTCCTTTTAGATGACCAAGAACTTCAGATGCGGTCAGCTAGTTGCAGTAGAAACCATTGAGCTTTTCTCTGAAGGCAAATGGATCCTGCTGGGTTCCCATGACCTCCAGTTTCTCCAATAGAAGTCATTCATTTTATGAACAGTACACTTGCTAGCACCAAGCCTCAGACAACATAACATATTTCAACTGCACAGAATTAAGGAGAAGGAAGGATTTAATTTCTGTATCAGAAGAACTATTACTCAGAAGCCAAAGTTCTTCTAAGAAAGGCACCTCAAAATCTCACAGACATTTTGGAAAACCAGGTCTGCTGTCAGAAATCACAGGCATTAACTCTGGCCTGCAATGTGTTTTGTAAGTAAAGTTTTATGAGAAGACAGCCCTGCAATTAATTTATTTATTTTCCTCATGCTGTATCTGTGTGAAATGGTAGAGTTCCAACATATACCATACAGTTAGAGTATCCTAAAATAGTTGCCATCTGCTTTTTCATGGAGAATCTTTGTCAGTCTTGGCTTAAATTTTC
Source organism: Meriones unguiculatus (assembly GCF_030254825.1). NCBI lineage: Eukaryota > Metazoa > Chordata > Mammalia > Rodentia > Muridae > Meriones > Meriones unguiculatus. The sequence goes on along the minus strand of NC_083356.1, from coordinate 39,566,641 downwards.
ACCTGGGACACTCCTGTGGTCCTAGGAATATGTAATAGAACGTGAACTTAGCAGACAAAAGAAACTTCCAAAAAGTGCTGTGCTGTATTCTGTATGGTCCGTCTTTAATGCAGAGTGTTGTTTAGATCATGGAAATCTGAAGACTATTTTGGGGAGCCATCTTGATCATTTCATAGACTTATTTAGCATGTGGATGAAATTCTCATTGTATGTACTAAAACGATGCTTTATTTCAAGGATTCTGCTGAAGAATATGTTGAATAAAATCATACCCTAAATCAGGTCCTTAATAAGCACCAGGCATTTCTTACACACTGCACCCTTCCTCATTCTTACCTAGTATTAAATATGATTAGCTTTGAGCCATGATTACATGTGTAGCTTTCCTTTCTAGATCTAGCACCTTGATAAAAACAGGGATGGAAATCTGGGCCCAGGACTGAGAGACATTTCCAGAAGCAGATTCTATTGTTGTTTCCTAGCAACAATTTGAGAGGAGACATTGAGATTCAAAAGGCCTGAGGACTTGGCACAAGATGACTTGTGAGCCATTACTGAGAAATGGTCCCTGAGTTATGCTCTTCATTGCACCTCTCAATTTCACACATACTTGTACATTCACATACCCTTTGGCCATTCAAATAATTTGTGCTACCGGAATGGACTTGGTTTATAAACTCTTCAACAAAGAGTTTTTACTGGGAGACAAAAGCACTATGTGACAAGAGGCTATCATCATGATATGTGATATTGTAGGAGACATAATTTCAAATATGCTTTTACACATATAGGAGTCTTACACTAAGTCCATGGGGTTTGAAATTAAAGCACCAGAATTTGGCAAGTACTACTTTCTAGAGCAGTTATATGGATTAAATATGAAGACCTACTTATAGTTCTACTATAGTGTGTGATATTTTATGAAGACAATTCCTGGTGACGATAATGATGATGATATTTTCAGAAAGAATGAAGCTGGGTAAATCTTTCCAGCTCTATTATTACAAGGCATGTATTGTTAGAAAACAACAGAGGAAGTGATAAATCAGTTGCAATGGTGCCCTGCCTTAGTGACTAATTCATAGTGTCACTCATACCCTTTACTCTTTAAATTGTGATCCCATTCTTCTAGCTTTGGACAGAAATTTCTTTAGTTTTCTAGTAAACATACCTAAAGTCTAGCAAACATACCCGAAGTCAAGGCTTGAATAATTCTTGAGTATGTCTGCTTTTCTTCTTGCATGGTTGGATTTGCTTGGAAGTAGACTTCTACCAGCTCCAAGAGACAAAGCCTGGATTATCTTGTTGGAGGACAAAGTACCAGACATCTAAACAGCCACACCAAGCTGTTCCTGGACCAGTCATTCTTCACAAGGCTGAGATAAAATGTCAACCAAGACCAACAGAAATATCTGCTTCTCAATTGACTAAAAATGCAGTCTAGGTTAGACAAGACCAGTCAAAATCAGAAGAACATTCCAGATGACCTTTCAGTCACAAAATAGAATAAATGGCTAAGAAGGATACAATGAAGCTAAGGAATAATTTGTGGCACAGAAACTGATAGATGAAGAACATACAGCATATGTTGAATACTAGTAAGTAATCACCCAATGATGAGAACATTTTTGCCGTGTTTGGGGGTTCGATTGTGATTTTCTTCCTTGTACTAATGGTAATAGACCTAAAGCCCACAAAAGGAAAGTCAAATTCAGAGTAGCGTTTTCCTCCTTTGTCAAAATACTAGCCCAATCCGTAAAGATGAACAATTTCAACAAAGCAATTGCTAATAAGTTAAAGTAAGAATGTATTATGAAATATATCACACTAATTATAGACAGAAAAGCTCCTGAAAAGAAGAGCCTAATTCAGGCTGAAAGTAGCACAGGTAAATTTCCCAGTGTTCAAACAAAAATATAAGGATTTTTCATTTTCTGTAGACATCACTGGTTTTCTAAAAGACTGGAAGAGTTTGTTGGTGATAAACAAACCTGAATGAGACATGATTATGGATTCAGAGACAGAACTGGCTCACAAAGGTTGAATAGAAAGGAAGCAAGGAAAGCCAGTGTGTGAGAGATGTCATTAGCTTGTTTGACACCATGCTTTGTATCAGTCAAAAGCTAATGTTTATCATGTCTAGACCACCATGGCAGACTTTAAGCACTGCAGACAAGGAAAAGCAAAATGTTCAAAGCTAAGAGACAGCTGCAGGTAGTACTTGACACTGGTTGGCACAGTACACTTGCAGCAGACTGTAAGGTGCAGATTATATGAGTTAGTAGGCAAAGTGATAATGACTCAGTTAATGTAAACATATGCCATTCACTCAATTAGTGAAATTTTCTTATAGAGATGTACAATGATCGAATGGCAGAGATACACTTTAAAGAAATGTTCAACATCCTTAGTCATAAGGGAAATGCAAATCAAAACAACCCTGAAATTTCACCTTACACCCATCAGAATGGCAATATATGCTGGAGAGGATGTGGAGAAAGACAAACCCTCCTCTATTGGTGGTGGGAATGTAAACTTGTCCAACCACTTTGGAAATCAATCTGGCACTTTCTCAGACAATTAGGAATAGTGCTTCCTCAAGATCCAGCTATACCACTCCTAGGCATATATCCAAAATGTGCTCAAGTATAAAACAAGGACATTTTCTCAACCATGTTTGTAGCATCTTTATTTGTAATAGCCAGAATCTAGAAACAACCCAGATATCCCTCAACTGAGGAATGGATAAGAAATTGTGGGACATTTACGAAATGGAATATTACTCAGTAATCAAAAACAAGGAACTTATGAAATTTACAGGCAAATGGTGGGAACTAGGAAAGATCATCCTGAGTGAGGTATCCTAGCAGCAGAAAGACATACATGGTATATACTTACTTATAAGTGGATATTAGGCATATAATATAGGACAAACCTATTAAAATCTGTACACCTAAAGAAGCTAAGAGGACCCTGAGTAAGAGGATCAATCCTCACTAAAAAAGGAAAATGGGATGGACATCAGAAGAGGGAGAAAACAGAGAACAGGACAGGAGCCTACCACAGAGGGCCTCTGAAAGACTCTACCCATCAGGGTATCAAAGCAGATGCTGAGGCTCATAGGCAAACTTTGGGCAGAGTGCAGGAATCTTATGAAAGAAGGGGGATATAGAAAGACTTGGAGGGGACAGAAACTCCACAAGGAGAGCAACCAAACAAAAAAATCTGGACTGAGAAGTCTTTTCTGAGACTGATACTCCAGACAAGGAGCATTGATGGAGATAACCTAGAACCCCTGCACATATGTAGCCCATGGCAGCTCAGTGCCCTAGTAAGGGGAACAGGGACTCTCTCTGACATGAACTCAGTGGCTGGCTCTTTGATCACCTCCCCCTGAGGGGGGATCAGCCTTACCAGGCCACAAAGGAAGACAACACAGCCAGTCCTGATGAGACCTGATAGGCTAGAGTCAGATGGAGGGACAGGAGGACCTCCCTATCAGTGGACTTAAGGAGGGGCATGGGAGGAGATGAGGGAGGGAGGTTAGGCTTAGGAGGGGATCAGGAAGTGTGGCTACAGCTGAAATACAAAGTAAATAAATAAATTTGAAATCATGTACAATGAACAATACAAAGTGACACAATTTTTTGAGTGGTTGAGAAAGTGTTTATTACTCTTAAATATACTGAGCCATAGTCCACTGAGGAAAGCCAAGACTGGGAAGGACGGAGAAGCTGCTGCAGAGACCATAGAGGAGGGATATACACTACTCGCTCAGCCTCTTTTCTTTATTTTTAAAAATATTTACTTATGTATTTTATGTATATGAGTTCTCTTTCATTTTTTAAAATGTATTTATTTATTTATTTGTGTATTAACTTTATGTACTAACAGTAGCCCCCATTCCTCTTCTCCTGGTCCCACCCTTCCTCCTTTCCCTACTCCCCCTCTCCTGCCTCTCAGAAAAAGGGAGCCTCCCCCTCAATCCACCCCAGGAAATCAAATCACATCAAGACTGATTGTATTGTCTTCCTTGGTGGCCTGGTAAGACAGTTCCACCAGGGGGAAGTGATTGAGAATCATGAAACAAAGTCCTCATCAAACACAGCCCCCAACTCCCTTACTAGGAAACCCATATCAAGACCAAGCTGCCCATTGGGTATGTATGTGTAGGGGGCCCAGGTCCAGATTAAGCATGGTCCTTGTTTGGTGCTATCGTCTCCACAATCCCCACCACCTGGGCCCAGGCTAGTTGGCTCTATTATTCTTCTTGTAGAGTTCCTGTCCTCTCCTGTTCCTTCTATCCTTGTCCCAACTCTTCCACAAGGCTTTCTGTGCTTCGCCCATTATTTGGCTATGAGTTTCAGTTTGTGTTTCCACCCAGTGCTGGGTGGAGCCTCTCAGAGGACAGTTATGCTAGGTTCCTGTCTGTAAGAAAAGCAGGATGTCATTAATAGTATCAGGGGTTGGCTCTCTCCCTTGATTTGGTTCTGAGGTTGGGCCAGGCATTCATTGGATAGTTCCTCAGTCTAGAGACTCCTCCATATCCTTCAAGGAACCTACCCTGTCACAAGTCTCCAGCTTGTCTCAGAGGTTACCCCAACAATGGTTTCTCCTCTCTCTGCATGCCCTTGGTCCTCCTCCCTCCCCCGATTTGATCCCCAGTCTCATTTTTCTCAGCCATTCCCTCTCCTATCCTGTTCCATCTCTTCAATCACTTCTCCTGTCTGTTCTATGTTCTCTTCTGAGTGATATTCAAGACTCTTCTCTTGGGCCCTCCTTGTTACTTAGCTTCTACGGGTCTGGGAATTGTAGTACGGCTATTCTGTACAATATAGCTAAGATCTGCTTAAAAGTGAGCACATACTACATGTGTCTTTCTGAATCTGGGTCACCTCACTCAGGATGGTCTTTATTGGTTTCATCCATTTGCCTGCAAATTTCATGATTGTCTCATTTTTAATAGCTGCGTAGTATTCCTTTATGTAAATCTACCACAATTTCTGTATCCATCCTTCAGCTGAGGGGTATCTGGGTTGTTTCTAGTTTCTGGCTATTATGAAGAAAGCTTTCTATGCACATAGTTGAACAAATGTTTGTGTTGTATGGTGGAGCATGTTTTGGGTATTTGCTCAGGAGCATATTTTGGGTATTTGCATGGCTGGGTCTTGAGGTAGAGCTATTCCCAGTTCTCTGAGAAAGTGCTAGATTCATTTCCAAAGTGATTGTACATGTTTGCAGTCCCACCAGCAATGGAGGACTGTTTCTTTTTTTCCACATGCTCACCGGAATGTGCTGTCACTTGAATTTTTCATCTTAGCCATTTTGAGATGTAAGATGGAATTTGAGAATCATTTTGATTTACACTTCTCTATTGACTAACGACATTGAGCATTTCTTTAAATGCTTCTCAGCCATTCGAGACTACTCTGTTGAGAATTCTGTTTACCTCTGCACCCCATTTTTCAACCAGATTATTTGGTTTGTTTAATTTCTTCAGTTATTTATGTATTTTGAGTATTAGTCCTTTGTCAGATGTAGGACTGGTGAAGATCTTTCCCAATCTGTAGGCTACCATATTGTTGACAGTGTCCTTTGCCTTACAGAAACTTTTCAGTTTCATGATGTTATATTTATCAATTGTTGATCTTAAAGCCTGAGCTGTTGATGTTCTGTTCAGGAAGTTGTCTCCTATGCCAATGAGTTCAAAACTGATTCCCACTTTTGTTTCTAATCAATTTATGAAACACAAAATTTTAATCCATTCAGTCATTCTATTTGCTAAGTATAGGGAACACAAGGGAATCAAAAAGAAAGAAAACAAAACATGGTCCTCACATCCTAAGAATTTGTAGGCTAAACATAAGACATCAAGAAACAAGCTCCCCTCAACAACTAAAAACCACCTAACAAAACTCCAATGTCTACATGAGAAGAACTCTTTTAAATTGTTATTCAGGGCTGTCTATGAGACTCCCAAAACTTAAGTGCTATGGCTGTTGCCCTTGGTTAATCATAAAGATGGAAAGTAGGCCTCTGCTGCTAAAGCCACCATGCACTTCAGAAACAGGGCCCAGAGGTCACTGAGCTGGAGCTGAAGTAAATACCCCCTCCATGAGGAATAGCATTCATTATACTAGAAGACACTGTGTAAGCATCCAAAGCAGAGAGTCAATATAATTACAGCCTGCTATGTAGTCTATGAACCACGTCAATGACCAATATGGCATGATACACCTACAGATGTAGTAGTGGCATATGCATCCTGGCAGTAATCAATGGTTCCCTAATTAGAGTTAAGAACCTGGTCAACAAGAAGGATACCATGGCTGGCACTGGAACTTACTAACACTCAGTGTTAGTAAGTCATGATTATATGTGAAGAATCATTAATTTGTTAAACCATTAACAAAACACAAGTCAAACACGAAGAGTGGGAGAACAAGGAGAAAGAAAGAAACAAACAAACAAACAAAAAAGATTAGGATAAACTTTACCAGCCCTTTCTTCCAAACCCATGAGTCTCTCTTGCATGACAAAGTGTGAGAAATGGAGAAAGACTTCATTAGTTTCTCACATGATGGTTTTATCTTACGGAAAGAGGAAGCCCAAGAATAGGAGAGGAAATCAAGAAATCTCCTCTATCCTAGCCTAATCTGGACTTGCAGATCAAAGAAGATTCCCCTGACACTTGGTGCTAAGGAGGTGTCACACAGGTGAAGAGACAATGTCTTACTGGCTTTCAGAAAAGGCAGTTATCAAGAAGTGGTTCAGAAATAGTTTATATCCAGTATGTGTCTAGATTGATAGGTTTATTGGTGTAAGTGAAGAGGCGTGGCATTCTCAGCCAAGGCTGAGAAATGATATTAGCTACTGCTCAGTGATGGAAAGCACACTTTAAGGAGCATGAAGGTCAGCTTCAGCAGGTCTGTGGAGAATGTGTTAGAGTATAGATAAGTTAGTAACTCTAGGGATTAAGTATGGGAACATCTGGTGTTGTAGAAAGTTGGTTATTAATATTTACTATTAATCCATATAATCATCACAGTTATTTCATAATCAATTACCATATCAATAAAAGAAACAGACACCTGTTACAATTTTTATGTGCCTTAAACACTGGGGCTGAGCAGAAAGTACTTCCCTAAGCTAGGGCCATATCCCTCCTAGCTTTTACCTCCTAAGCCCACATCCCATGCCAATTTTAATTTCTAGCTGGGCTACTTACCATGCAATATCCCCAAAATACTTGCACATATGTCTCATCTAGGCTGTTTCTCCACATCACCAATCCTCAGAGCGGGCTCCTCCCAGCCACGTACTATTTGTTCATGGTAACCTGTGACAGCTCTGTCTTCTCTTCCTTCCTTCTCCTGCACCTGTTTCTCCTCCGCCTGTGATCCCTCCCTCCTCAAAGCCCACAAACCTTAGTTTCACCTACCTCTTTTTTGTTCTTCCAAGGTGTGGCATTTATTCAGCCAATCAGGGATCATTTCAGGCAAGGTTGCACAGTATCATTTTGGTATGAGTGAACGTTTGCTTATAAAACAAAGAATCTCAGGGTGCAGGCAATTAATTAATTACAGAGCACCAGACCATGCCATAACAAGCTTACTTAATAGGTAGGGTACCAAGATGAGAAGTGACACATCCTCTGAGCTGTGCTATACCAGCTTGATCTTATTGCAGAACAGTGAGAAGATATGAGGCCCTAGTATATAGAAGCTAGAAGGTGGCAGAGAGAAAGTAAAGATCTTATGGAGATGAAGAATGTAAAATATATAAAAATCCAGCCAGTGAGTTTTGATGAATAAGACCCCCCAAATTGCAGCAAGATATTACAGGAGACCTGGCCTGGTCTCATGGCCTTGGGCAGCTGAAAGAAAAAGAAAAAGAGAAAGAAAAAAAAAATGACATGACAGGGAAATACAGTTTGAACAGAAATTTTAAAGTAAATGTCATTGTGAGTATTCACCTAGTAGAATTTCTCTAAGTATTTTTTCAAGGTAAAACTACAAGGAATACCAAAAGCTGTACAAAGCAATAATAAAGTGTTGAGACTATATATCAAAAATTATGGCTGCATTCTGAGATGGATGAAAATCACACACACTCACACACACATTGAGAAGGAAAAGAAAGAAATTGCTCAAGGAAATGATATCTTGAAAGGATATCTCTTTTGCAACAATAGGTAAATACCTGTCAAATAAAAAATGATATGGTTAGGCTGGGAATTTCTAAAATGCAGTGTGCCTAAGGTGGAGAGACTGATGTGGCCTCAATTTTATTTCTGATTTTATTGATTTTTTTGCTTCTTATCTGCAAAATGGGGAAGAAAATTGCTGCTCTAGTATTTGGAGAATGATAGTAAAAATACTGAAAGACAGAAAGAATTATACTTACAAATACTTACCAATTGAATTTAATGTTCCTGCCTCCATACATCAGGTCAGCCTGTGTTGTGCAGTGACGATGATGGTTAGTGAGGCTGGATTCCCTTAGCCTGATTTTTGCACTGGGAGAAGCTCACTTGCCTCCTCCTCTGGAGGAGTGAGATGGAAGTCAGAGATGGGAGAGGAATGCAGCTGGGAAATAACACAGTATCTCACACTGAAAGGGGACAAAAGATTTGCTGAGTATGTTGAGTAGCCACACAAAGCAGAGGACAGTCCTGCTAGATTTTCTGAAGGATACCATGACGCAGACTGCCTACAAGCTAAAAGATGGGATCTCAGCACTGCTTAAGAGGATGAGGCTGCTTGGAGATGATATTTGGAGCCTTGCAGTTCTCTAGATTATAGCACAGTTCAGTATGGGGAAGTAGGGCTGGGGCTAGGGGTGTGGAGCAGTGCTCTGTCACGAACAATTCCACATTTGGCTAAGGCTGAGGATCTGGCTTGCTTCCATGTATGTGGACCTATCTGCATTGCCCACGTGGCACGCCTGGGTTGGCTACCCAGAGGCTATTTAAGCTGTGGGCTGGCTTTCCCCAGGGTCCGAGGATTGTTCAAGGTTCCTGAATAAACTGCATTGAAAAAAAAAAAGGAGAGAACTGAGATATTTCCTGGGGCTCATGGGGATGGTGGAAGTGTGTGATTCAACAGAATGGAGAAAAGTCTGGAGAAGTATTTATTATATGTGTGTATATGTATCCATGCCATTGAGCAGTCACAGGGAAAGCAAAAATAAAATAAATAAAGAGATTATGTCTCCTGTATATTCAACATCAGACCTAGGGGCTGCTTTCTTTACATTACAGGTCCATAGGGCCTGTAATCCATGGCCTGCATGCTTAGAAGACAGCAAATGTAACATGAGGCTGAACAGAAGAGCAGGGATTCAAACAGGACCCTAACTTTCAATAAATGATTAAGTAACTGATTAGATCCACTTTTCTACCAGTCAACATAGAATAAATGTAGTGCTTTTTTTCTTAAACTTAAAATTTTAAATTGAGGTGAGAGAGGGTAAAATAGTAGAGAAATAAGAGACTCGTGCATCAACCTTTATCTTATTCTGCTTAATAACTTCAAGCTTTCTAGTTTGCTGTAACTCACTTACTGTTTTCTTATCCTATCACAATATTCTGACCAGGATATAGCCCTTGTTGAAGATGGGTACAATCTATGTTGATTATATGTAAATGAGTGTCTGAAGAATAGTAGGCATTTTATATTTGCCGTAAAAAAGTCAATGTTTTCTTTTATTGCTTAGCACATCCAAATTGTATTAGCAAAGTATAACATTATTAACATTTGATTTATTTCCTTATCCCTTATCCTTCCCCTTTTCTCCCTCTCAGAATCTGTGTCTCTATCTTTTGTAACTGACTTTAATAGAAGAAAGGACAACAACTTTATTTGAGGCAACACAAATAACAGATAAGTGTGTCTTTTGTTATTTCCCACTAACTTGTTTTGATCGTTACCATGAGGAAGGCATTCTGGTAGTAGGTAGAAACCATAACGACCACTGAAAGATACATGGCACATTGAGAGACCTTTCCAGATATACACCGTGGCTCTGGATTATGCTGCTTGGGAGACTAGCCCTGCTTTAATCATAAGCTTTGGTATGGTAACTATCCACTGATGCATAGATTTTTCATGGGCTGTATACATCACTTTCTTAATCCCCATGAAGGAAAAGAAAAAAAAAATCTATTCTCAGAGTTTAAATTTCTACTCCAAATGAGCTTTTCAGTTTTATCCTTCCTCTTCTTTTTTTAAAGCCCAATTTCATTGCTTCCTCCTTGTGAATGAAAGATCACACAGTCATGGGTTTCTGAAGGTTATCTATAGCTTTGCCTAAAATGGTTATAATTGGAGAAATGAAATAGTGCTAACTGCCAAGGCTGAATAACATTATAACATTATGCAAAATGAAGGCACTTTGGAAGAATAAAGGAGTGATGACAATGCAAATCAGAGCCAGTGAAGGTCAGCCGTTTTGCATAAAGTGCCTTGCAGTCTAGTTCATGTGAACTTCGCCAGAGGAGAGAAAAGTGACTTATTAAAACACAATGCTTTTTCAAAGAGCATTACTGCCAAGAGAGCCTTGGATCTGCTTACAAGTCCCACAGGCAGCCACAGGATTCAGCAAGGAGCTGGGCAGTCAGAGGCAAGCTGAAATAATAGATCTTCTGTTCAGAAATAAGATACCCCAACTTCATGGCAGCATTCAAGCTGCCTTTCTTAACCCTTTGGTGGCTGAGAAATGCTGGTGGTTTCCAAACAGGTCTAGACAGCTGTTTATATGTGGGTTCCCACATTTGCTCTTTCCTTTGTTCTCACAACTCTTTGCAGACTCACAGGCTAAAAGGATTACCTCCTAAGACCTGTACTTGTAAGGACTGAGGTTTACTTGCAAGCTCTGATGGACTCTGAGGTTCAAGGCTATTCCACTACACCATACTCATAGACACAGCTATTAGCTGTGATTGTGAGAATTAAGCCCCACACTTAGAGAGGGAAGGCTTATACAGCAGTGTTAAATCTCTGGCATCCAATGCTTATCTTCGTTTTACCTTCTCTGTCACATCACTTGTTCTCAGACTGAGGTCCAGGCAGAAGCTAGGCTCTAACTTCCCATCCTCTTTCTCAGGATCAGCTCCTAAGGATGATATTTACTTCACTGAAAATATCAAATAACCTGGTATAAGAAATGCAGCATACTAGCTGGCTATACTGGCTCATGCCTGTAGTCCTAGTTCTTAGGAGGCCAAGGCAAGGGGATTATTGAGACTTTAAGGCCAGCATGGGCTACATAATGAGTTTCAACCTGAGCTCTAGTCTATCTCAAGAAAAAAAAAAAAGAAATGGAGGCAGTGCATGCAAATGATAGCCAGTGAAGGTCAACTCTTTTGCACAAAGTGCTTTTGGTCACACCTAGGTGAAGTTCCCCTTAGGAGAGAGAACAAAAGAAAGCAGAGCACCTTTTACAGAGCTAAAGACAGACTTAAAAAGTCAGTCTTCTTGAACTGGTCCTCAGCTTTCCCCTGGTATGAACTGTGTAATATTAGGCAATCTTCTTTGTAAAGTGGGGTGATTTGAAGTCATGCTTGAAGACGAACATTATTAGCCATTTAAATTCTTATCCTAGTGACTTACACAGCAATGCTTCTTTTTTTTTAATTTATTTATTTATTTATTTATTTTTATCAGTTACATTTTATTAACTCTGTATCCCAGCCATGTCCCGATCCCTCATTCCCTCCCAGTCCCTCCCTCCCTCCCTCATCTCCATCGTGCCCCTTTCCAAGTCCACTGATAGGGGGGACCTCCTCCCCATTCATCTGATCCTGTTTTATCAGGTATCTTCAGGACTGGCTGCAAAGCCCTCCTCTGTGGCCTAACAGGACTGCTCCTCCCTTCGGGGGTGGGGAGACCAAAGAGCCAGTCATTGAGTTCCTGTTAGAAATAGTCCCTGTTCCCCTCACTTTGGGAAACCAATTGGTTACTGAGCTACCACAGGCTACATCTGAGTGGAGGTTCTAGGTTATATCCATACATGGTCCTTGGTTGAATGTCAGTCTCAGAAAAGACCCTGTGCCCAGATATATTTGGTCCTTGTGGAGCTCCTATCCTTTCCCCATCAGACTAACTCCCCTTCTTTCTTATGATTCCCTGTACTCTGCCAAAGGTTTGGTCATGAGTCTTTGCTTTGAAAACACTGCTAGTTAGAGTCTTTCAGATGCGCTCAGTAGACTCCTGTCATACGTTCAATGCACATCCCATCTGTCTTTCTAAATGAGGATTGATCATCTTACCCCATGTCCACTCAATTGATTATCTTTTTTAGGTGTATAGATTTCATTATGTTTATCATATCTTATAGATCTATATAAGTGAGTATATCCCATGTTTGTCTTTCTCCTTCTGGGATATTTCACTCAGAATGATCTTTTCTAGATCCCACCATTTGCCTGCAAATTTCATGATTTCCTCCTTTTTGATTGCTGAGTAGTATTCCATTGTATAAAAATACCACAATTTCTGTACCCATTCCAGCGTTGATGGACATCTGGGTTGTTTCCAGGTTCTGGCTATTACAAATAGAGCTGCTATAAACATGATTGAGCAAGTGTCCTTTTTGTGTACTTGAACAAACTTTGGGTATATACCTAGCAGTGGTATAGCTGGGTCTGGAGGAAGCACTATTCCTATTTGTCTTAGAAAGCGCCAGATATCTTTCCAGAGTGGTTGTACAAGTTTACATTCCCACCAGCAAAGGAGGAGGGTTCCCCTTTCTCCACATCCTCTCCAGCATGTGTTATCGCTTGAGTTTTTCATCTTGGCCATTCTGATGGGTGTAAGGTGATATCTCCGGGTCGTTTTGATTTGCATTTCCCTGATGGCTAATGAGGATGAGCATTTCTTTAAGTGTTTTTCTGCCATTCGATATTCCTCTGTCGAGAATTCTCTGTTTAGCTCTGTTCCCCATTTTTTAATTGGATTACTTGGTTTACACAGCAATGCTTCTTGAGGTGATGTGTTCTACATTGGTTCCTAGCAACATGATGTCCCAATGGCAGCAGCTTTGTCATGTCTTCCTTCCCCAGAATCAGTCACACTTGCTGCGTTCCATCATGAACACTTTTTCTCCTGTGCAAAAGACCATCTTCTTGTCTCCTTTAAAATAAGTAGTGATGATGTCACTCAGTTCAGACACATGACTCAAGAGAAAGGTGGCCAGCATATGAACAACAGGGGCAGAGACACTGTCTTTCCTTCTTTCTTCCTTCTATTATTGTGATTTGGAGGAACTGGAAAATCCATTTTATAACATGCCATGGCAGCAATGAAGGTAAAAGACAAAGTTTTTTAATATACTGAGTTGAGAGATGGTAAGAATGGGCATCCCTTGTAAAAATGCCTGCATTAGATATCCATGTATAAGAGATTCTACATTCTTAACACACAGGGAGAAAGGCCTAGAATTTTTTCCATCCCCTGTTAAGACCAGTTTTCAAAGCATTCCTGACTTACTCTGTATGGCCACAGCACTAAGAAAATACCCCTTCCCCATTTCCCTCTCTGAGGAGTATGTTCCAGACAATCTTCTGCAATCACAGTCACATTTGTAAGAGAAGGAGTATAAGCAGATCTCTCTCTATTGGTGGCCAGCAGCGTGAAGAAGAATTTGTTTTTTCCAGAGGAAACATCCTTCCTGTTTCCATTATAGCACACATCATTTCTGTGGCATTTGTGAAGGCTAGTCAAGTTGGTATGACCACTACTTGCTTTTAAAGAATGATTTATTCAATTTGTCAGAATCATTACCGTGTCACCTGATATGAGATATTTTCCTAGCCATCTTGCTTACTGACTTCCTTCGGACACCAAGGCTGAATTCCTTGGACTGAAACCCAAATGAGCTTCGGCACTCACTGTCAAGAGGTACACAACTGTCATTGAAGACATAAGCCCTTATATGTGTGCACTCAGGTGTTTGGCTATCAGAGTAAGAATCTGCCTCTATCTAGTCTCAGGAATTGCAGGGTAAAATCATAGTGACGTATATTTTCACAGAACTGCCATATTTAATCCTGTGTTTGATGTAACATACATTTTGCTGCTTAAATATTAGAGGCTTTTTTTTCTGGGCCTATGGCTAGCAAGGATAATTTATATTGACAGAATATATGTGTCCTTTGACACATATATATAATCTACAAGATCACCGAGAATGCCTGGTCCTGGTGTTTTTCCCTTCTTGGTATCACGGTTTTTATAACACCTGTGTTTCTTTACATTTAATCATCATTTAGGCATCTAGGCTGTTAAAAGAAGTAGCAGCATGACTCGTTTTTGCTAGGGCACACATGGTTCATTTATCATATTCTCTTGATTTGCTGAACTTAGATAAGTGCAAATAAGTAATTAATTTAAGAGAACAGTACTATTAAAATATTTAAAAGAATACTATATGGAAGGGAAGAAGAAAGATAGTTTGATATACAAGAGTGCAGGAAAAAGTGCATTTATAAGAAACTTAGACGAACAATGGAGTCATAAGAAAAAATTCTTGTTACAAACACAGAAAAGCTAGAAGGGAGGAGAAAGAATTAACAACAATCCTACGAACCAGAACAATAAGCAACCAAACTGTAGGTAATAAACAACCCCTCTCAGTGATAGTTTGTAAGTGGCATCAACTGAACATTTAAAAGACAAAAAAAAAAGAAAGAAAGAAAAAATTGAAAGGAATAAAAAGGAGCAGAGATGTGACTGAAATTAATAAAACTAGAGATGAAAAGAAGCCCCAAACCAAAATGCAAATCGACCCTTAGATTTCACCTTACACCCATCAGAATGGCTAAGATCAAAAACTCAAGTGACAACAAATGCTGGAGAGGATGTGGAGAAAGACAAACCCTCCTCCTTTGCTGGTGGGAATGTAAACTTGTCCAACCACTTTGGAAATCAATCTGGCAGTTTCTCAGACAACTAGGTATAGTGCTACCTCAAGATCCAACTATACCACTCCTAGGCATATATCCAAAATATGCTCACGACATACACGACAAGGACATTTGCTTCAACCATGTTTGTAGCAGCTTTATTTGTAATCGCCAGAACCTGGAAACAACCCAGATGCCCCTCATCTGAGGAATGGATACAGATATTATGGTACATTTACACAATGAAATATTACTCAGCAATTAAAAACAAGGAAATCATGAAATTTGTGGGCAAATGGTGGGATCTAGAAAAGATCATTCTGAGTAAGGTATCCCAGAAGCAGAAAGACACACATGGTACATACTCTTAAGTGGATATTAGACATATAATATAGGATAAACCTTTTAAAATCTGTACACCCAAAGAAGCTAAGCAAGAGGGAGGACCCTGGGTAGAAGGATCAATCCTCACTCAGAAAGGAAAAATGGATGGACATCAGAAGAGGGAGAAAACATGGAACAGGACAGGAGCCTATCATAGAGAGCCTCTGAAAGACTCTACCTAGCAGGGAATCAAAGCAGATGCTGAGGCTCATAAAAAACTTTGGGTAGAGTGCAGGCAATCTTATTAAAGAAAGGGGAGATAGAAAGACCTGAAGGGGACAGGAGCTCCACAAGGAGAGCAACCAAACCAAAAAATCTGGACCGAGGAGTCTTTTCTGAGACTGATACTCCAAACAAGGTCCATGTTTGGAGATAACCTAGAACCCCTGCACAGATGTAGCCCATGGCAGCTCAGTGTCCAAGTGGGTACCCTAGTAATGGGAACAGGGACTATCTCTGACATGAACTCAGTGGGTGGCTCTTTGATCACCTCCCCCTGAGGGACGAGCAGCCTTACCGGGCCACAAAGGAAGACAGCACAGCCAGTCCTGATGAGACCTGATAGGCTAGGGTCAGATGGAGGGAAAGGAGGACCTCCCTATCAATGGACTTGGAGAGGGACATGGGAGTAGTTGAGGGTAGAATTGGGAGGGAATATGGGAGGGGGGCTATAGCTGGGATACAAAGTGAATAAACTGTAATTAATATAAAAATAAAAAATTTAAAAAGAAGCCCCAAACCTATTTGAATGAAAATAAAGTCAGTCACATATAACATGATCTATATTTTAAAAAATGAAAAAAAGAAAGAAAAGAAAAGAAAGAAGGAAAGGAAGGAAGGAAGGAAGGAAGGAAGGAAGGAAGGAAGGAAGGAAGGAAGGAAGCTAAATAGTATGTGAGCCACAAAGTCAGTGACTAGTGAGACAGTCAGCAGAGCACCTTCATATGTCAAGATGACTGTTCAAGCTCACACCTGCACACTGAGTATAAGAACAAATGGCAAAGTAAGGCAGACATGGTCAGGTACAGCACATACTCTTCTTCTGGGCCTTGAATCTTCATCAGGGCCAGAAGCTGAAGGTGGCACTTCCAGTACACATCAGGCTCTGCCACAGGCAAAATGTAGTATGAAGAAGACTTGTTACAGAGGCAGGACTGTGCGACATCACGACCATGAAAGGAGGACTGATTTTAAATATGGACACACTTGGGTTTTAGGGAGAGTAGCAAAGTTCAAACTCCTTGGAATGATAGACTGAAGTCACTATTAGGAAGGCTACATCTGCCCACTCTGGAAAAGAATGAGCATCCGGGGTTCTTTCTGCTTGCAGCTTTCTAGATATTCAGAAAGCCTGTTTCTTTTCCTCCAGCCTCCCACCTGCCTCTCATCCTGAGACTCCACTTTCGTTACCCTTTCCCCTAGACACTTTTGGCATTGAGTTTGGTTCAGGGACACAACTTCATTTTCATAACTATGCCCATCAAACTCTTAATGGTGAGAAGAATGATGGGGGTAAGAGTTGTAAGGTGGCTAGGACTTACCACACAGGACAACTTGGCTATCACTTCTTACATTTTGTACGTCTATTTGCTTACTTATTTTAACTTTCCTGTTCTAGAAACTGAAAGTTTAGCTTCACACCTGTTAACCAAGAACTGTAACACTAAGCCTTATCGCCAGCCCTCACTGTTTTTCTTATTTGTTTATAATTTTTATTTTGTTTTAGAATTTGTTTATTTTTATTTTATGTGCATTATTGTTCTGTCTTTATGTATGTCTCTGTGAGGGTGCCAGATCTCCTGGGACTGGAATTACAGACAGTTGTGAGCTACCACGTAGCTGTACTCAGCTCCTTTGGAAGAACAACCAGTGCTCTTAACCACTGAGCCAGCTCTCTAACCCCCTATAATTTTATTTCTGAGTTACTTCTTTATTAAATGTATATATGTGCATAACTATATATGTAAAATATATACATATATACACATATATGCATATATATATATGTAAAAGTGACAATTTTCAAGCCTATTTGAGGAGATCTTGGCCATTGATGGCTGCTGGAGGTGGTGGACTCATTTTTTTTTTTTCTGTAGGCTGCCCATGCTTCAGTGGATTCAGAGTATGGTAACCAAAAAGTACCATACTCAGGAAAAATAAAATGAGTTCACCACTTCCAGCAGCCATCAACAGCTGACATCTCCTCAAATAGGAGTGTATGGGCTTGGAGTGCTGACTTAGCTTGATCTTGAACAGATCTTATCACCACGGCTAAGTGGCCTTTTTTTTTTTTTATGACACAGGAATCTAATTATATTACCCAGGCTAGCTTGGAAGTCACCCATGCTGGCTTTGAATTTGTGATCCTATTATCTCAACCTCTCAGTAGCTGGAATTACAAGCCTGTACAAGAAGGCCTGGCTCCTTACCCTTCTTGTTAGTTTGGCATTTTGTAGTCTTCTCATAAGAGGGATAAAGCTCTTGCTTCCCATATGCCATCACCCATCCACAGAGACAGATCCTAGGTGATTACACAGATAAGAAGTCAATTTCCATAGCTCCCTTCTGACCATAATAGAAAAACTCTAAACATTCAACAAATTCTACTGTACACATTTTCACATAAGGAAAAGTAGGAGAATATTATAATAGACATTGATTTCATGGATCAGTATCAACCTTATAAACATTTGGCTGCATGCAACTTATCCTTTTTGTCACTTTTTGGCTTGATATTCTTATATTTTATGAAAATTTCAGCCATTGTGACATTTTATTCCCACCTATTTAAAAAAGCAGCTCTAGAAAATAAATGTAATTCCCCTACAACAATGCTACTGCAATATCACCCTTATCAAATGTCCTCTGTTGTTCAGTAAGTTTCTTCCTTAGCTGGCTGGCCTAGGCCACACTCTGCATTGAGCATCTTTTGGAACTCTTTGAAAGACATCTAAAGGGCACACCAGGTGCCCTGAACCTCAGATGGAAGGGGACAATGACAGAGAACTGCCTTCCCCTCTTGAGTGATGGTTTTGCATGCCAAGACCTTGGGCATTCTTGCTTAACAACCATGAACGGGAAAGGAAACAGGCCTGTGATCATCCATTGACATAAATTTGGGGTTGAGTGTTCAATATGAAAATCACATGCAAATCTGGGCAAATTTGCTGGACTTTCCTGAAAGGGGCCAGTGTGAAGTAACAACATGAGGATTACTGCATCTATTAGAAAACATGTTCTTAAATTTCTTGAACAGAGGCTCTGTTGGTTTATAGCAGTTTTACCTCTGTTTTGCTCCTCTAGGGAAAGAAAATCACCTTTTTGTTTCAATTTGACATGTAAGTTCTTTGTTCCGAGCAGCAATTCTCTCTAGCTGGCTGGTGCCACTGCTACGGCGCCCGTCCACAGCTCCAGAGTTCCAAACTCAAGTTCCCCCATTCTTTGGGTGATTCTGAGTCAGCTTTATTTCAGCTTTAAATTCACTGACAGTACCTAGAAGATCAGGGGGCTAATGGGCTGATTTCCATTTCCAAAGCTCTAGGTATCCCCAAGATGTTCTCCCCTTCATGAATTGCAGTTTCTCTGGTGTTTGAGGGTGGCCTGTGCCTATTTCGTTGGTGCATTCTTCCACCAAAGAAATAACAAAATTGAAGAAAACCAAAATTCTCATTGCTGTCAATATTGTAAATGGACAGCTCAATTTCATTTTATTTGTTTACAAGGCATTTGGATCTATTCTTATAAATTGATGAATTGTTTTCCCTAAGGATGCCAAGCAAGGCATTAAAAGTCTCCTGGGTGTTCTGTGGTGAATATGGTAATTAAGTACAAGTTAAGAAATAGTAAAATCAAACATTGTTTCAAAGACAGAGAGGAAACCATGTGAGAGGTCTGGGATCTGGGAGCTGTGCCTAGCTTCCTGTTCTCTTCTGCAGTTTGTGACCTTGGTGCTGGAAAGTAAGGGAAAAGAAAACTTGGGTTTTCCCATAACCTTCCATATATGACTTTGTTTAGTCTTGAGCTCTCTACCAAGAAGCATTACCGTTCTTGTTTTGCAGACAACACAGGTTTAGCAAGCTGATTTGTGTCTTTGTAGACACAATCAGTCCATGTACAACAAAGAAACCCTCACTCCTCATTTTCCACTCACCTGTCTCCCTCTGTACCTTTAAAAGTAATAGATACTCGCTCTGCTCAGTATTAAGAGGGGGGAATGTACACAGTCAGGGCAACTTATTTCTGAGTCTTTTTGTTGGGTGACTGATGTTTGAGCCATTGCCCTTTTCAGGAATTAAATTGTATTCTATAATAACAACAAATCCATACAGTTTTTAATCCTACCCAGGTCTTCACTCTACCAGGACCATACTGGGGCTGCTCCCTTACCCGAGTGCCTTCTTCTCCCTGCCTCCTCAGATACAGCAGGGGTCTCCTGGTCCATACTGTTCCATATCTCATCTCTCTTAAGCATGTCATCTTCTGAATGAATCAGACTACACATTATAGGCTTTGGTAAGTAGCTCTAGAATCATCTGTGTGAGGTCAAGACCAGGGTATCCAGCTTCCTGATGGTTGGCCGGGTTATTTTCCCTCTGTTTCTGCTTCGATGTCCTCATCTGTGAAATGAGAGTAGCGATAACATCTAATATCTGAATGACAGGGAAGGTGATGACATCAG
Source organism: Meriones unguiculatus (assembly GCF_030254825.1). Classification (NCBI taxonomy): domain Eukaryota; kingdom Metazoa; phylum Chordata; class Mammalia; order Rodentia; family Muridae; genus Meriones; species Meriones unguiculatus. The sequence goes on along the minus strand of NC_083356.1, from coordinate 39,546,674 downwards.
CTGTCCCATGGGAAACCCTTGAACAGAACGTGACAGGGAACAAGCACTTGGTCTTTAGTGGGCACCCCACTTTGTCTCAAGCTTTTCCAGTGGATAGTTGTTTACTGATTCAGGCAGTGCATTTGTTTCTGTTTTGGTTGCATCCCAGTATCTACCCACACTGTTGATACTCCAAGTATTTATTGCATGCTCTACTTACAACCTCTCTGAATCCCACCCCACTGAACATTTGCCATGTAACAGATTTCTTATACACATTATCTCTTAAAAATCCCATATATCTGTTACTATTGCCATAACCACTTGCCTTTGAGGAAGTCCATGCTCAGAGCAGTCAGCTGCTACACATTGGATCACACAACTATTGACAAATGAGATAGAACTGAATTCAAGATCTAAGTGTCTGCTTTTGTGTGTCACAAAAAGAACAATGAGCCTTATGTAAACCCCATGTAAATAGAAGGTTCTGGTTTCATGAAACCAAAGCCTTAGCAAAGTAAGCAGAAGTTAGCAAAAGAGTCATAGTCATTGGGTATTTTAATTATACATAAAAAGGATAACACTTCTTTTCCTGGATACTCAAATGGATGCTATCTCCTGAGAAGACATTTAGATCATGAAGGGCTATCCTGCAGGGCCACAGATCTGTGTGAGGCTGAAGACCTTTGTGATGATTGGTGAAACTTGATGGCCATTCTTGAACTGGCATGCTTATGCCATGCCATTAGGCACCATTTATACACGATGATCTATTGATAGTGCCACTCAGACTCAGCTGTGAATATGAACTGTCTGAAAAATTTTATTATTGATCTCACTGCATATTTCAGGGGCATTCCTAAGATCACACAATTAATGTTTTTTTTTTGTTTAAGCTTTGTATGTGTGCACACCCATGCATGCTCAAATGTGCATGCATGTCTGTTCATATGTACAAGTCTATGTGTGTGTGTATGTGTGTGAAGAAACCAGAGGAAATCTTTGTTGTTCCATCTTATCCTTTTGTTAAGAACAAGGTCTCTCACTGGCCTGAAGCCCACTGATGAGACTTGGCTAGTTGGCCAGTGAGCCTCTGGAATCAACCTATCTCTGCTTCCTCAGCACTGGGAAAAGAACTCAGGTCCTCATGCTTGCCCTTTACTGACTAAACTACCATTGTCCGTAGCACTCAGATTACACATTTTCAATACACTTCCAGTTTATGTGGAAGACCTTTTCTAGAGACATGGGTTTAAGTGCCTTTTGTGGGCTGTGAGCTGGCTTAGCACAAAGACTCAAATGGAGTTATTTTGCCACCACAATCAAGTACAGCTCTGCCATCAAATGGGAGTGGATCCTGGAGCCAGATAGTCAACAAAATGGACCCTTAGATATAATTAAACATATTAAGCATGGAAAAGCCTCATAAAAATTATCTCTAACATCCTTTTCAAGTGTGAGTAGTATTCCATTGTGTAAAAGTACCACAATTTTTGTATCCATTCCTCCGTTGATGGACATCTAGGCTGTTTCCAGAATCTGGCTAATTCAAATAATGCTACAAACATGGTTGAACAAATGTCCTTGTTGTGTACTTGAACATATTTTGGATATATGCCTAGGAGAGGTATAGCTGGATCTCGAGGAAGTACAATTCTTAATCATCTCAGAGAGTGCCAGATTGATTTCCTAAGTGGTTGTACAAGTATACATTCCCACCAGCAATGGAAGAGGGCTCCCCTTTATCCACAACCTTTTCCAGCATGTATTGTCACTTGAGTTTTTGATCTTAGCCATTCTGATGGGTGTAAGGTGAAATCTCAGGGTCGTTTTGATTTGCATCTCTCTGATGGCTAAGGATGATGAACATCTCTTTAAGTGTTTCTCTGCCATTCAATATTCCTCTACACAGAATTCTCTGTTTAGCTCCATACCCCATTTTTTAATTAGATTGCTTATTTATTGCTTTTGAATTTCTTTAGTTCTTTATATGTTCTGGATATCAGCCCTCTGTCAGATATAAGGTTGGTGAAGATCCTTTCACAGTCTGTAGGCTGTCATTTTGTTTGACAACAGTGTCTTTGATTTATAGAAGCTTTTCCATTCCATGAGGTCCCATTTATTGATTGTTGCTCTTAGAGCCTGTGCTGTTGGTGTTCTGTTCAGGAAGTTGTCTCCTGTGCCAATGAGTTCTAGGGTCTTCTCCAGTTTTTCTTCTAACCGATTTAGTGTATCTGGTTTTATGCTAAGGTCTTTGATCCACTTGGACTTTAGTTTTGTGCAGGGTGATAAGTATGGACCTATTTTCATTTTTTCTGCATGTAGACATCCAGTTGGACCAGCACCATTTGTTGAAGGTGCTGTCTTTTTTCCATTGAATGGTTTTGGATTCTTTGTCAAAATTCAAGTATCCATGTGTGGGTTTATTTCGGGGTCTTCTATTCGGTTCCATTGATCCTCCTTTCTGTTTCTATGCCAACACCATGCAGTTTTTATTACTCTTGCTCTGTAGTACAGCTTGAGATCGGGGATAGAGATACCTCCAGATGATCTGTTGTTGTACAGGATCATTTTGAGAGAAACTTAAATCAATCCCATTGAAATCAGGGACAAGGCAAGGTTGCCCACTCTCTCCATATCTCTTCAACATAGTACCTGAAGTCCTAGCTAAAGCAATAAGACAACTAAAGGAGATCAAGGGGATACAAATTGGAAAGGAAGAGGTCAGAGTGTCACTATTTGCAGATGTTATGATATAATATGATATGATATGATATGATATGATATGATATGAGCAACCCCAAAAATTCAACCAGAGAACTCCTTCAGCTGATAACACCTCCAGCAAAGTAGCTGGGTACAAAATCAACTCAAAAAAAATCAGAACCCTCCTGTATACCAAAGACAAAAGGGCCAAGAAAGAAATCAGGGCAACAACACCCTTCACAATAGCCACTAATAACATAAAGTACCTTGGTGTGACTCTAACCAAGCAAGTGAAAGACCTGGTTAAAAATAACTTTAAGTCTCTGAAGAAAGAAATTGAAGAAGATAACAGGAAATGGAAAGATCAACCATGCTCATTGATTGGTAGGATTAACATAGTGAAAATGGCCATCCTGCCAAAAGCAATCTACAGATTCAATGCAATTCCCATCAAAATACCAACACAATTCTTTACAGACCTTGAAAGAAAAATTCTCAGCATCATACGGTATTTTGCAGTTTGATAGCAGAACCATGAATATTCCTGCACAACTTTCTCTTTGTGCCAGATCCCTGGTTGTGCCTTTCATACCCATTTTTTCCCCTATTAAGTGAGAATGTGATGAAATTGGGAACCTTCTCAAGTCACAGAATTATACCCTCAGTCAATTCAGCTGTAAAGTTATATTTATTTCATCTGTAATCTTGATAGTCCAGATCAGGCTTCCAGGGAATTCTTTTTCCCAGGGTGACGTCTGCTGAGGAAGAGGAAGAGGTAGCCTTAGAGGCAATTGATTAGCAATTCAGACATGAACTGATTGGCCTGCTCTTTGATCACCTCCCCCTGAGGGGGAACAGCCTTACCAGGACACAGAGTAAGACAATGCAGTCAGTCCTTATGAGACCAGATAGACTAGGATCAGAAGGAAGGGGAGGAAGACCTCCCCTATCACTGGACTGGAAGAGGAGCGTGGGTGGAGAAGGGGGAGGCAGGGTGGGATTAGGAGCAGAGGAGGGAGGGAGCTAAAGAAGGGGGTAAAAAGTGAATAAATCATAATTAATAAAAACAAAAATTTAAAAAAGGACTGAGAAGCAGATTTCTTTCACCCACTATTGCCAACTATTTTAGCTATTGTAGCTATTGCCAACAAGAGAACAAAACAAACATGAAATAAATATTTAAACTACAACATAAGAATAATCTATTATTCAGTGAATACAGGTTACCAATTATTACCAATTATTGTTAGTTAACAATAATAATGGTTTCAATTCGTTTATTTTATTTTATTTTTATTAATTACACTTTATAGATTTTGTATCCTCTCATAAGCCTCTCTCTCCTCCCCTCCTGATCCCACCCTCCCTCCCCCTTCTTCATGCATGCCCCTCCCAAGTCCACTGATAGGGGAGGTCCTCCTCTCCTTACTTCTAATCTTAGTCTATCAGTTCTCATCAGAAGAGGCTGCATTGTCATCATCTGTGGCCTGGTAAGGTTGGTCCCTCCTCAGGGGGAGGTGATCAAAGAGCAGGCCAATCAGATTATGTCAGAGGGAGTCCCTCTTCCCATTACTATATTACCCACTTGGACACTAAACTGCCATGGGATATATCTGTGCAGGGGTTCTAGGTTATCTCCATGAATAGTCCTTGGTTGGAGTATGAGTCTCTGGAAAGTTCCCTGTGTTCAAATTTTCTCCTTCTGTTGCTCTCCTTGTGTGGTTCCTGTCCTCTCCAGCTCTTACTATTTCACACTTGGTTTCAATTCTTATAGCAATTTTCTCTGTGTCAAGCTATGAATTGAGGGGTTTTTTTCATGTAGAATATCATACTTAATTTCTTTTTAAGATTTATTTATTTTGCCACAAAATTTGAAAATCTAAATGAAATGGACAATTTTCTTGACCAATTCTACATGCCAAAGATGAATCAAGACCAGGTAAACCAATTAAATAGTCCTATATCCCCTAAGGAAATAGAAGCTGTCATCAAAAGTCTACCATCCAAAAAAAGCCCAGAGCCAGATGGTTTCAGCGCAGAATTCTACCAGACCTTCAAAGAAGAGCTAACACCAATACTCTTCAAACTATTCCACAAGATAGAAACAGAAGGAACACTACCAAACTCATTCTCTGAAGCCATGGTCACCTTGGTACCTAAACTTCACAAAGACTCAATAAAGGAAGAGAATTTGAGGCCAATCTCCCTCATGAACATTGATGCAAAAATACTCAACAAAATACTTGCAAACCGAATCCAAGAACACATCAAAGACATCATCCACTATGATCAAGTAGGCTTCATCCCAGGTATGCAGGGGTGGTTCAATATATGGAAATCCATCAATGTGATCCACCATATTAACAAACCGAAAGAAAAAAAAAACACATGATAATCTCCTTAGATGCTGAAAAAGCATTTGACAAAATCCAACATCCATTCATGTTTAAAGTATTGGAGAGATCAGGGATACAAGGCACATGTCTAAACATAGTAAAGGCGATATACAGCAAGCCTATAGCCAACATCAAACTGAATGGAGAGAAACTTAAAGCAATCCCACTGAAATCAGGGACAAGACAAGGTTGCCCACTCTCTCCATATCTCTTCAACATAGTGCTGAAAGTCTTTGCTAGAGCAATAAGACAGTTGAAGGAGATCAAGGGGCTACAGATTGAAAAGGAAGAAGTCAAATTATCACTATTTGCAGATGATATGATAGTATACGTGAGTGACCCCAAAAACTCTACCAGGTAACTCCTACAGCTGATAAATACCTTCAGTAAAGTGGCCAGATACAAAATTAACTCAAAAAAATCGGTAGCACTCCGGATACAAAAAACAAAAGGGCTGAAAAAGAAATTAGGGAAACAACACCCTTCACAACAGCCACAAAGGACATAAAGTACCTTGGTGTGAACCTAATCAAGCAAGTCAAAGACTTATATGAAAAAATTTCCAGTCTCTGAAGAAAGAATTAGAAGAAGATATGAGGAGATGGAAAGATGTCCCATGCTCATGGCTTGCCAGGATTAATACAGTAAAAATGGTCATCTTACCAAAAGCAATCTACAGATTCAATGCAATTCCCATCAAATTACCAACACAATTCTTTATAGACCTTGAAAGAAAAATTCTTACCTTCATATGGAACAACAAGAAACCCAGAGTTGCTAAAGGAATTCTCTACAGTAAAAGATCTTCAGGAGGTATCTCCATCCCTGATCTCAAGCTGTACTATAGAGCAACAATACTATAAACTGCATGGTACTGGCATAGAAACAGACTGGTGGATCAATGGAATCGAATAGAAGACCCTGACATAAATTCACTCACTTATGGACACCTGATTTTTGACAAAGATGCCAAATCCATTCAATAGAAAAAAGACAGCATCTTCAACAAATGGTGCTGGTCTAACTGGAAGTCTACATGTAGAAAAATGAAAATAGATCCATACTTATCACCCTGCACAAAACTAAAGTCCAAGTGGATCAAAGACGTCAACATAAAACTAGATACACTAAACCGCTTAGAAGAAAAAGTGGGGAATACCCTAGAACTCATTGGCACAGGAGACAACTTCCTGAAAAGAACACCAACAGCACAGGCTCTAAGAGCAATAATCAATAAATGGGACCTCATAAAACTGAAAAGCTTCTGTAAAGCAAAGGACACTGTCCCCAGAACAAAACGACAGCCTACAGATTGGGAAAAGATCTTCACCAACCCTATATCTGACAGAGGGCTAATATCCAGTATATATAATGAACTAAAGAAGTTAAACAGCAAAAAAAATCAAGTAATCCAGTTAAAAATGGGGAACAGAGCTAAACAGAGAATTCTCAATAGAGGAATATCGAATGGCAGAGAAACACTTAAAGAAATGCTCAACCTCATTAGCCATCAGGGAAATGCAAATCAAAATGACCCTAAGGTTTCACCTTACACCCTATCAGAATGGCTATGATCAAAAACTCAAGAGACAACACATGCTGGAACAAGGGGAACCCTCCTCCACTGCTAGTGGGAATGTAAACTTGTACAACCACTCTGGAAAGCAATCTGGCACTTTCTCAGACAACTAGGAATAACACTTCCTCAAGATCCAGCTATACCATTCCCAAAAGAGGCTCAAGTACACAGTAAGAACATTTGCTCAACCATGTTTGTATCAGCCTTATTTGTAATAGCCAGAAGCTGGAAACAGCCCAGATGTCCCTCAGTGGAGGAATGGATGCACAAATTGTGATATTTCTACACAATGGAATATTACTTAGTAATCAAAAACAAGGAAATCATGAAATTTGCAGGTAAATGGTGGGATCTGGAAAAGATCATCCTGAGTGAGCTATCCCAGAAGCAGAAAGATGCACATGGTATTTACTCACTCATATAGACATATAATACAGGATAAACCTACTAAAATCTGTACACCTAAAGAAACTAATCAAGAGGGAGGTCTCTTGCTAAAATGCTCAATTCCTATCCAGAAAGGCAAAAAGGCTGGATATCAGAAGAAGGAGAAAAGAGGGAACAAGTCAGGAGCCTGACACAGAGGACCTCTGAAAAGCTCTGCCCTGCAGACTATCAATGTAGATGCTGAGACTTATGGGCAACCTTTGGGCAGACTGCAGGGAATCTTATGAAAGAAGTGGGAAACAGTAAGATCTGGAGAGGACAGGAACTCCACAAGAAGAGCAAGAGAACCAAAAAATCTGAGCACAGGGGTCTTTCCTGAGATTGCTATTCCAACCAAGGACTATGCATGTAGATAACCTAAGACCCCTGCACAGATGTAGCCCATGGCAGTTCAGTATCCAAGTGGGTTCCATTGTAATAAGAACTGTCTCTGACATGAACTGATTGGCCTGCTCTTTAATTACCTCCCCCTGAGGAGGAACTAGCATTACCAGGCCACAGAAGAAGACAATGCAGCCACTCCTGATGAAACCTAATTGACTAGGATCAGAAGGAAGGAAAAGAAGTCCTCCCCTATCAGTGGACTTGGGGAGGGGCATGCATGCAGAGGGTGTAGGAAGGGAGGGATTGGGACAGGGGGAGGGAGGGAACCACAGGGGGGGATACCAAGTGAATAAAGTGTAGTTAATAAAGAAAGAAAAAAGATAAAAGAGTGAAAAAAGATTTATTTATTTATTTATTTATTATTTGCACAATATTCTGCCTGCATGTATGCCTACCCACCAGAAGAGGGCACAAGATCTCAATTTCATTGGTTGTGAGCCACCATGTGGTGGCTGGGAATTGAACTCAGGTCCATTGGAAGAACAGCGAGTGCTCTTAACCTCTGAGCTATCTCTCCAACTCCATACTTGATTTCTAAAAATGCTCTGTAGTGTAGAGTTCATGCCCACAAATTAGGATATAGACATTGGCCTCTTCCCTATAACTCTAGAGAACATTTTCCAGGGTGAGGGTGTCCATGGGTAGGTGAAGAAGGAATGGGATCTGCCAAGTAGGGAGTTTGCTCCCAATGCATTCTGGGAACTGCTTTAGGTAGCACCAGTTTATAAAAATGGGGTTTGCATTGTGAGAATCTGTGGTTCACTCAAATCATCCATTCATTATCAAGCACTGATTTTGTATATAGAGAAAAGAGATTTTGTGAATAGAGAGAAGAGTAAACTATGACCCTCCTACTTAAGAATCTAATGTAGAACACAAGCAGAAATCACCCTGTCTACAAAACAGTCAGATGCTGGGGTACAGCAGAGAGTATCAAGCACAAAACAACATGTAGTGCTGACGTTGACCATACACCTTTACATGTTCTTCCCATCCATGGATGAGCAGCAAAGATTCAAGCACATTTGTAATCTACCCAAAGCCTCACAGCTAGCAACTTGATAGGTTAAAAATTCAGACCCAGCCATATCTGACTCCTATGTGTTCCCAGAGCCTTCCAGAGCAGGGGCCAATGAACAGGAAATGGTAAGATGAAGAATATTACTACATACTTCGCTACTTGTGGAAAGTGAAGATGGTTAAAAATCTAATGCTCTTCAGCTCACAGATTACACAGCAGGGTACTGGGTAGGGTTTTTCTATAGATCATAGTTTGTTGGCTATATTCCAGGACAATTTCACCTTCTTTCTGAAGACTACTTCTTAGATACAGATATGAATATGGATATAGATACAAGTGTGGCACTATAGAACACACACGCATACACACATATACACACAACTCTACTGTGTTTCTGCTCCCACATATGCCTTGGATTGTATTCTAGTATCCATGTTCATGTGTTCTCATTTATAATAGGGTGTGGTGTCTTTGAAGACTGGTTGAGCTGAGCCAACCTTGCTTCACTGGAGAACACTGCAGGGATTGCTTTTGTAACTTAAGTCTACTAATGACAACGTTGGAACAGATGTAATCCATCATAGTTAACCAATGAGCATATTTCTTTCATCTTGTATGAAGTCACTCATTCTGTATGGGAAGACACACTATGTGGCTCTTTGAAGTGGCTTTGGGGAAGGCCTGGAATTTTGCAGGTACATGGATGTGTAGGCAACACACACATATCCTGAACATTGTGAAAGAAGATGGCCTGGTGCTCAGTTAAGTGTGTCAGAGGCTGTGAGAGCCAGTGCCTCAGTCTGAATTAGCCACTTCTTCTCATTATGAGTAATAAGACTATATTCATGTATATGGCTGCCTTGCTATGCCTGAAATATCAGCTCAGGTGCTTATAATTATTGAACCATTTGTCATATCAGTTTTCAATGATATGCTATTTTACTCTTCTCACTTGTTAGATGGAGCCACTGATGCATAGAAAGATAAGTGATTTGCTCATGGTAACATAATTAGAAAGTAGCACAATGAGATTCAAAGCAGGTGAGTTAGCGGCAGAACCTGTTATTTATCATGTTGGGTCCCTTTGATATTTGTTTGTTTGTTTTTTTTCCTCAGAGAGTTTGCATGACAATTTGTGAACTTGGATGGAGTTTTCTCAGTGCTGGAACTGAAAGCCTTGGTGGATCTATTTTCTGTATTTTCTCTCTATAACAGTAAGCATTGCAAAAGGAGAGGCTATGCCCTATTCTTAGAACATCATATACTGTACTCTTGGATGAAATGGACAAGTCTGTAGCTGCTACCATCCTCCCTGCATCATTGTGTTCTTCTAGAAGAGAGGACTCCACCATTGTGCTATGTTATTGATCTAAACAGTGGCTCTGGAGGGTAAAGCAGAACCCTTCAGCTGTTCAAAGGAGAGCATCCCTCTGGGCAAGAAGAATGGAGACAGTGAGCACCTCCTGAGTGTGTGGCCCATCCTGCCTGTGGAGAGGAGAACATGGGGCTAGCACTATCTATAAGTACATGAGAGTGGCATTTCACTGAGGTGTCAAGCATAATGGGTAAGGCCCTGACTATCACAGGTCTACTGTCATGAAAGCAAGCTACAGTTGAAGTCCCTCTTTATTAAGGAAGACGGAGTGTCACAACTCCAGAACCGCTGAGTTAGATGCCTTAAAATGGCCCCAAGTCTGGAAACAGAAAGCATGTTCACAGGTCCATTGTAAACTCATTTAGCAGGAAAAATCTGGCCCAAACCACTATGAGGTGGCAGATTTAGAATAGTCTTTCTTTATTCTACTCTAGGAAAATACATGGATTCCTGCTGCAACCTAGGAAGGCATTTGATTCCAGTATGTTGTCACAGGACTTGCAGATGTGTTTAAACAACATACAATATGCGTACTATACTTCCTTTCTTAAGTAATGAAAACAGTTGTACATCGCAAAATTCACCTGGCCCCAAAAGTTTTGAATAAGGGAGAATGGGCTATTACTAACTACCTCATTAGGTTTTTATGTAGATTAAGCAGAGTAAAATATGGGAAGGACTTACCAGAGTTCTAGGCACATTATAAATCACCAGTGCATATTGTGTGTCCTAAGTAGCTCTTTGCTTATGAATTAGATCATCTAGTTGAGCAATTTTGCTCTATGACACCATAAGTTTTACTCTCTCCATGAGACTGTCACTGCGCAATATTGTTTAAGCATTTCACTGTTCCCTTTAGGGGGTTTGTTGATTTTTTTTGAGCCTCTCTATATGTTAATACTAGTGTCTTGGTGGTTCTCAAAAAACCTCAGTGGAAAGGTTTATTTTGGGGTCATTGAAACTTCACTTCTCCATTGCAGAGGCACTTAAAGAATCTGATGAATGAAATGTGCAGAGCTTGTCGTTTTTACTACACTGCTGGGAACAGCAAACTCACAAGTGCAGGAGGAAGCCATATCCCTTTTCCTGGCTAAGCATGGTAATAGGATACCCTCAATTGATCAGATTGTCCCATGGTCACAGATAAAATCGAAATAAGTCTATGTCTTAGAAAGGATGATTTGGAACATTGCTCTATAACGGAGGAAATGAAATTCTACAACGAACAAAAGAAAACAAATGAACAACAATAATAATAACTCTGCCTTCTCTAACATGGACTTGTTTCATATTAGAACGGGCAGCTTTATTTCTTAGACTAGACTCTAATTCTTAGCCTGTGAGGGAACTGAGTCTGGACAAGTGTTTCTTGAGGCTATTGTAACAGAATTTTAATTCCTTAAAGTAGCTTGCATTAGATGACCTTGGCAGACCTCCCAACTCAGATTCTGAAACTCAAAGAAAAAAGAATATCCATGTGAGCAGGAAAGGAATAAATGAGATTCTCCTGGATTTTTTAGGGCTTGTTTGAGTCTTTGTCAACTTTGGGCTGCTGTTATAAAATGCTTTAGCTTGGATATTTTATAAAGAAAGAGTATTGTTCTTCTTTATTTTGGAGGCTGAAAACACAGATGTCAAGTGGCCACATCCTTCTAGTGTTTCCTGCTGTACTGGAACATGATGGATGACATTACATGGTTACAGTGTGTATCCAGTAAGTGTGGAAGCACGCAAACACACGAAGTGGGCCTGTTTCATCACACCCACTTTCCTGGTAACTAACCCTGTCCCCAGATATCTATCTCATTCTTACAGGATTCCTCTAAGTAGCAATGACTGAAGATGGTGACCTCATAACTTGACTACCTCCCAGTGATATCCTCTTCCCATCACTTCTCAGCACCATGACATTGGGAACAAATCTTTGGGGGCAAATCACACTCTTGGATACTCTCCATCAAATGGTATCCTTGAGCCTCGAACTAAGTCTCACCAGTCTTATATTCTATTCTGCACTTACCCAAAGGGCTAAGTATTGAGAGAACAGTTGAGTTGATTTGGTTCTTTTAACTATGATAGAGTAATGCATCTATGTTTAACATGTGAGGGCAACTTGTCATCATTCAGAGAATGTGAGGAAGCCGTTAAATTTCTGTTCATGTATCCTGACATTTTGTGATGGAAGGCGTTTAAGAGAATGGCCACAGGACACTCCCTTCTTTATTAGAGTTACAAGGGAGTTAACAGTTGGAAATAGAAGGCCACCTTACTGGTAGTAATGCCTAAGCAGGTGTTGGGGTGAAGACAACAATCAGCTCTCTAAAATAAGTCCCCAGAGTTAATTGGTTGTTCTGCTCGGCCAGAATAGAAATGACAGTTTTATTTTCCTTGTGGGGCAGAAGTATTTTCTATTTAGCAGGAGAAACAATTACTCTCTGCTAACAGCCATGACCTTCAAGAAGAAGAGCAGAGAGGGTCTGGCTTTGTAAGCCCCATGCTGTATCCTAAAGTCACCAGTTAGATGATGTTTGGGACTCTGTAGGAAGAAAGGTAATCAGAGGACACTGACATTGAAGAAAAATTGTCTTCTTGGAGACCCTCCTCACCTAGCCAGCTCTCCCTGTTAGAGACTTTGTTGAATTTGAGAACTTTGCATGTTGTTTTGTTGTTGTTGTTGTTTTTTGGTTGTATATGCTTGTTTTTTTTTTTTTTTAGAAGCATTCACCCTCTTGAATAAAAAATCATATTTGTAAACTTTCAGATTCAAAAGAATACTGTCACCTGAAAAATGGCAGGGCATTGAGGAATTCCTAAGAAGCTTTCTTTTGACGCACCTGTACAGGCTGAGCATACTGTGCAAACTCAGTGGAATTATGCCAACTCTCTGTGCCTTGTTTCCCTCCAGGGTTAAGCCTGCATACATAACTTGGTGGCTGCAGCCCTTATAATCCCTTATATTTACTTTCTTCGTTTCAAATACAGTGATTACCACAAAAAAAAAAAAAAATCATCCTGCCTCCGATTGTGATCTTCATGACTTCATCGGTGGAAAAATATCAGCTCCAGCTGAAACACAAGAGGATCTTTGGCAGTGTCTGCCCCTTCCTTGAAGCCTCCAGTGCAGGTCAGTTTTCAAACAAACTGCACTCCTGTGTCAGGAAGGAGGCGGGAGAAGGTGGCACCACATGAAGCGGAGTCTTTATTCAGGGTGTGAGCTCGTGTTTCCTGGGACAGGGAGCACCTTGTTCTTGGGAAATCCTGCCTCAAGTGTTTCCCTGTGTCATAGCTTGAGGACAGGAAAGAAGAATGGGGTGTCTATAAGCAACTTCCTCTCCATATCCTTCCACATATCTCTTCAACCCGAGTCTCCTCCATCTCCATGGCTTCTAATGAGATTGTCATTGTGGGGAGGGGGGGCATGGAGATGCAGCTTGCAAGCTTGGGAGCATTCACAGCACACATGAAAGAGTTAGCACACAACACAATACCACTGAGACAGATGAGACCCTCACCAGCATCCACTCCTCTTAACGACGTTCTTGAGCTACCTAAGCAGATTCCACTGTTCTTCACTGGAGGCCACTACAGTACTATAGCCACGCCTTTAGGTCTTTTTCCTACTAAGTCACTTATTTTGTGTGTTGCCCCCTCCCCCACCACCATGTATCCATTCTAGGTAACAAGCTCTTTGAAAACATAGGATAAACCTACTATATTTTATCTAGTTCTAAGTCTTGGTATACAAAGAGCAATCAGTAAATATGTTTGGATGGCTTTGGAATTAAAGGATATAGTTGATGCCTTTAGGGCTTCTCTCCATCCCATAACTTCCTCGTTTAACTGAGAGCAACCACTTCTTGACAACAGGGGTAGACTTTTGGCAGCTATGCTTACGTTGCTCAAGACCCTCAGTCAAAGCCAAGGAGATTCCTCCTGGTAGGGAAAGCATACGCTGTCTCAGGCCAAGATCACAGCAGGAGGCGAATGATTCTTCCTCTGTAGATCAAGAGAAATAATGTGGGCTCTACAGAAGATACAGACCTGAATTTTTTTTTCATTAATGAAAGTAATACATGCTTGTTACAAACATTCCTAAAGTGCATGTTTGTATAGGGCCGATGCTCATGATCAAGAATGACTAAGAATGTTTAGTAAAAGGCCAATAGTGGGCTGGTGGAATAGCGTAGGCAGTAAGATGCTCACTTCCCAAATGTAATGACTTGTCTTTGACCCCCAGCACCCATGCACAAAGCTGTGCTCTGCATGTACCCATAACCATAGTAGTAATCATAGTGCTAGAAGGATAGACTGCAGAGTGCTAGAAAGGCTAGAATGAGACATTTCTCCAGCCTGTTAGGAGGCCTTTCTATACAGTGCAGGAAACGAAGACTCAGTAAAAGATGATAGAAGATTTCCGGCCTTGGTTGTACTCATACCCAGTAGTGATAATTTTCAACACTCTGAATGGAAGGGAAGCCGTATAAGGAAGTATGTGACCATGAGACAGTATGTACAACTGTATTATCTATAAAAGGTTAATATCTCCAGAATGAAAACTCTTAATCTATAAATTACTGATTGCACACAACAGATCAGGCCTTGAAAGTGTAGTAGGAAGATCTGAAGTTTCTAAAAATTTTGATGTTTTTAACTTAAAGCAATGAGTCAAATTCTAAGTAGTCTTGTGCCTTTAAATGCACTCCGAGAGTTATGTGGAACTCAGTTTTGACTTTGAATTCACCTAATGGAGGGATCAAGAATGCTGGATTCCTGGTGAGCCTCTTTTGAGGTCTGTTTGTCAATAGTAGTTTGAATCAGGCAGGGCTTTTGTGAGGATTAACCCTGGAAACGTATGCTAAGCTCCATAAACACCACGGGCAAACAGCGGGACCTGGATCATTTACGTCTCTTCTACCTTTCTTCTTCTCTTTTACTAGCTTACTTCAAAGCAGAAACTGTTCAAAAGAGGAGGAGGTAGATAGAGAGTGACGAGAGGGGAGAAAGCGGAGGAAGAAGAAAGCCCAAATTCGTCCTTGTTAAATTTGGTCCGAGTAAGTGCAGTTTCTCAAGCGGTCACACGATGGCAGCACAAGCATGGTGGGCCTTCAACGGTCTAAAGCCTGGCAGTTTGAATTCCCAGTTTCAAAGCCAGGGGCGCCTGGGTGTGTTTGTATTTGTGACTACAAATCAGAGCTGTGCCCATCTTCAAGAGTCTCAGCTGAGATGTAACGCAGATCGACATGAAATTCTACAAGGATTTTCATGGTCTTTTTTCGAGAAATCCCAACAGAAGTTTGATAGTTAAAAAAAAAAAAAAGCGCCTAACTTTATATTCATTTCAAATAGGGGAGAACGTTCTTAAATTCGCAGCATCTGTTCCGCTGGGTTTGCTGCCGGTGAGCAGGTATTTCGGTTAATGAGCCACCAGCTTGCTGCTCCCAGGGCCAGGCTGGATCAGTCAGCTGGTGGGACCTGCAATCAGCAGCTGCGCACCGACATGCCCCGGGACGGAAGATGTGATTTGTGACACAGCAGCTTGGGAATAATAATGAAAACATAATTGCTCCAGGCGGATGGCTCGCTGTCTTTCAATTGCTAAGCTACTTCACCTCGCAAGAGTGGAGCTGTTGTTCTCAGTTTCTCCGGGACAACCGGAGGCACAGCCCTCACGTATCCTCCTGTCCTTATTGAACGTTTTCCTGACTCCTGGAGAAGAGCTGACCCCAACTAACCCAGGAAAATCTCGCCTCTGCTCTGACTCCCAGGAGCAGCAACCAGAGCCCCTGAAGTCATGGCTGTGGCTCTGAAACTTGTCCTCCGCTGCCCATTGTATTGCTGGCGTTTGCTTTGTATTCTGAAATATATTTATACATTTATTAATTATATATATGTAAATGTATATATATATTCATTTTTAGTTCATGCACTTCATGTAGAATTTATACCCATATCTCGTAAATCCTTTCTTACCGTGA
The DNA here is from genome assembly GCF_030254825.1 of Meriones unguiculatus. Taxonomy (NCBI): domain Eukaryota; kingdom Metazoa; phylum Chordata; class Mammalia; order Rodentia; family Muridae; genus Meriones; species Meriones unguiculatus. The sequence continues at coordinate 39,530,812 of NC_083356.1, read as the reverse complement.
CTTTGTTCTTAGCGAGATTATTACCTTCAGGGGGATTATTGCTTGCTTTTACAGACTGTGTAACCCCAAGAAAGGAAAGGTGAGATGATTCGTGTCTAGAGGGCGCATCTCACGGCGTAGTGATGACCTCAGGAAGATCGCCCAGGTTTGATTTGATCTCTCAGTTGGGGCAGTCCAGTCTCGTGGGTGTCATGATTGGGATTTGGGGAGGAGGGAATGAGGCACTGCAGGTTATGTGCTCAGCCCTGGGGCATCTGCCATGGAATGGGGGTAGTGTGGGCAGCTGCTGTAGCTCCTCATTGGATGGCCCCTGTCTGTACAAACAGTTCTATGGCATTTGTGCAGGGTTTTCTTGCTGCTATGGGTGCTGTTGGCTGACCTCTGGCACGTGGCTCCGTTTCTCAGGTTGTACGGGAGTTTATTGCTGGAAGGAAGGGCTGCCCATGCTGAAGAAGGTCAAAACTTTGTGTTTTCCTTTTCCCAGGCTGCTGGTTTTGAGGCAGAGCTCAAGAAGGGGAGGAGGGAGAAGGGCTGACATTGCTTTCCACTGTTGCCTGGTTGATAAAGCATTTTGCATTCATGTTTATTTCTGTTACACTCACCACCTCCCTTTTTTGTCCTGGTTTCTTGGGCTACCTTCCAAATGTACTGTTCGGGGTACCAGTTCTGACTTGGCTGGAACTCAGGCTAAAAGAAGGCCACAGAGAACCCAGAACTCTGAAAGCAAGCCTTAAGTCCCTTAGTTCACGCATACAGACACACTCAGACACCCACCCACACTCACACACTACTGAGCCTGTTGCGGGAGAGTTGAGCAAAGAACTAGCCTGAGGAGCTTTAATCATTTCTCACCCATCACCTGGTGGTACTCAAAGGTCAGGTATCGCGTTCCCGAGGTTCTTACAGGACCAAATCCTGATGTATTCGCAGGCATGAGTGTCCAAGTCCAATTGTCCCAGTAGCAACAGCCCCTCACCTTTGGGACTGGCTACAGGTGGAGTCAGCAGCTGTCTCCATGTGTGATTTAAGGAGGGCATTTAGCTTTGGGGTAGCAATACATTCTGTGGGTGGAATGACACTCTACCTGAAGCAGTCTGTCAGAGTAGGGTAAGTCAGAGCTTGTAGCAGGATTAGCAGCCACGGGTGATAGTCACATGACTGCCTCACTTATAAGCTGCCTTTTTTTTTTTATGACCATTTCTGAGTCACAGGCCTGCAGATACCTCTAACATCATATCTTTAGCCCAGGCTTCACAGTAGAATCATTTATAGTTCCCTTAGTGATGGTTTTGCCCATACCTTCACCCGATGTTCTGTTTTCCCTGCCCTGAGGATACACCTTGAGCAGTCAGGAAATTCTGCAGGTGGAATGTGAGGAGAGTGGTGTTTAAGAACAATTGATTGATATGCTGTCTCTTCACTATCATCTCCAGAAAGCTATTTTTACCTGCTAATTTGTGGAGTAAGAAAGCGATGAACATCTTGGGAAAATTGGTACACATCCAGGTAGTTCTGAACCAAAGGCCCAAATGCAGACCTGACTTGAAAATTTCAGGTTCCAAGCAAAATGAAAACCTGCCAAATTCTCATTCTAAAACCCCCAGATTGGGTGGAGTTGGGGGAAATATGCTTCACTAAGAGGACAGTAGAGTGACTAAAAGTAGACTAAGGGTTTCTTTGAACTTCCTACTTTATCTTAAAAGCTTGTTGTTTTTGCAGTTACTTTATTTTCTATAAAATCAGTCCCCTGGCAAGACAAGTGGAGGTTGTTCATGTTCCACATTCCAACTTAACAGCTAAGCTTGCTGGCTCTCATACCACCAGACAGAAGCTGGGAGATTCTATGAGGCCGGACATAGAGAAAAGGAATGTTGAAAGCAGGAATGGGTCTAAGTGTGAGGATCCTGGAAAATCAATTCTGTTCCTCTTCCCCACCGTCTTTGAAGAGAACTCTCTCACCTTGGGAGGACACAAGCATTAGAGATGGAGGTAGACATACAGTATGTTATGTGTATTTCATACAGCCTCTATCTCAGGAGTCAAAGGATGTTTTCTATGACAGTCAGTGAGTTAGTAATATTTTAGGCTGTAGTCCAGATGGTCACTGTCACAATTACTCTGCTCTATGGCCAGAGCCCAAAAGAAACCATATATACACATAAATGAATGGGCATGGCCATGATCCAACCAAAACATCATTCAAAGACAGGATGGCTGGTCCTGGCTTGCGGGCACAGTAAGCTGAGACATCCTCTATTTGCTTGATATTGAGTGCAAGCTAGCCAACAGGCAAACCCACTTATCCTTGCTTAATTCATCTCAAACTAAAGGCTAGACCGAATCTTTACCATGGCTTTCATTTTCATCTGAAAACACTCTTGTAATTCATGTACACGTGCAAACCCAGACAGACAGATAAACAGACAGACACGCGCACACACACACACACACACACACACACACACACAAATATTTCCAGCATGGATTTGATTTCCAAGTGGGGACCTTGAGGTTTATAATAATTCATAGCTAGTATGTGGTAAAGTAAGCAAGATTTTGTATCTAGGCCATTGAGAAACTAAAGCCCAAATTCTCTGAACGATAGTGATGTTTCTAAGCAGTTCTTTAAAACTAATTTGAGGCTAGTGACCCACAAGCCTATGCTTTCATTCACTTTCCCTGAGTGACTCTTTCACTATCGTACAGATAGGATTAAAATACACCAGGCAAGTGACTTTTTTATTATTAACATTGCACCTAAGATTGAAGTCTCTGCAGCTGAGCACATTGCCTCGCATCCTGAAGGCAAATGTCAGGAGAGCAATTTCCCTGGGCCCCGCCTTCCCACATCAAGGAAATACTTGGCAGCACATCTAAAGTTTCTCCTTATTTTTGACCTTCCAGCTGTCTCTGTTATCACAGGATCTGGCAAGCACAGGGAGAGTCCGATCCCAATGACACTGGCCTGTTGAAGGCCATAAATGTATTTCCTCTCGTCATTGTCTTTAAATGGCCTTTTCAGAAACATCTACAAGGTCAAAACACACACGACAGCCCAGATACTATTCACCTTGCCACTCACTTCCTCTAAGATAAAATTCAGCTAGGGATGTCTTAAAGTGTCTAATCAGTTTTTGATATTTAAGAAACAATCTAAAAGGTGATCCTTATACTTCTGTTTAGAAGCTGTGGTGGAAAAACCAATGTCCAAGGCTTAAAGATACATTGTACCATTTAGTCCTACGGACAGTCTAAAAAAGCAGAAATGTTCAGTTACGTTTTGTATGTACAGTATGTGTATGCCAGGCTGCTATTCTTCCCCCCCCCCCCGCCCTGGGATAGCATAGATGAACTGGTTTCAGATTTCCACCCATGGAAGAGAGCAGCGTCAAAACTGCTGTGAATTCCTGGTCTGTTCAGCAAGCTCTTTGATACACAGAGTAATGATATTGAATGGGTAGATGAAAAAAGGAAAAGCCTGGAGCTAGCTATTGGTGGATCTTAAGTCTTTACAGTCCCAGAAGAGTTTAAATATCTGGCTAAGGTTTGTCACCATTTTCTCCATCAATGTGCACAAGTATCCACAGCTTGTTTAATATCACAAAGGGCCCAGGAACAAAAGCAAGCATCTACAACTTGTGTCATCAATCATTTGTGAAGAATTTTAACTGAGACATCACACAACGATTACACATGTGGTGTTGTATTCCTTATGCTGTAAAGGTGGGTCTTATTGGGTATTCACTTTATTTCCCTCTTTTCAGTCATAACAGAATAGTTACGTGCCTGCATTGAAAGAAACGGGTGGTGCACAGAACGGGAAGTCAGATGGAGTATCTCTTAAGATGGCTCTCAGGGAAGCATGAAGAGAACAGCAGGACAGAGAGAAATAGAGCAGAGGGTATATAACAGCAGTGAAATAATTAGAGAATGTGATAGAGACTGTCACAACAAAACCATTTAAAGGGGGGTTGGAACCACCAGCAAAGTGAATACAAACCTCAGGAAGTGTTTGAGAGAAACGTTTGCCTCTGCCTCGGTTCATTGTTCCTCCTTTGTTCAACAACTACTCACTCAATATTTGCTATGCTCCAGCGAGGTAATGCATGCAGTCTGTATGTTGAGGAAGCTTACAATCCAAGGAAGTGAGTTAGAGAACAAAGAAAAAAAAAACCAATCAGGAAACATCAGGTAGTCATAGCCACTGTGCTGAGAGAGAACTGTCTCAATAAGAGCACCCAGTTCCAAATCTTATACAAGATGTAGGTAATTTCTCTTCTATGCCATGGTCTAGAGTAGCACCAGGCATGAAAAATCCTTGGGACAATTTAAAAGTTTAAAGATGACCAATATGTTTGGATATATTCTGTGACGCGGATGAGAAACTCTATTTGAAGTGGGCATTGTGGAGTGAAGATCCGCTCCAGATCGCAAGAATTCAGCCACTTGAAGGAAAGAGAGTGAAGGGCTGCTGGTGTCAGAGGGACCTCTGGTTTGGATGCAGAAGGCATGACAGACGATGAGGTAGGATAAGGAAAGGTGCAAGAGTCTAGAGGAGAAACAAATCATAAAGAACTTTGTGCACCAAGGGAAGGTTCATGTTGACAGTGTGGCAGAACTTAGCAGAGAGCTAGTAATCTAAGGAAGAAAAGCATAAATTAGGATACCATGTGGCAACTAGTTGGGTATTATTATGGTTTAGCTCTAGAGTGTCTTCAGGTACACAGGTATTGAAGGTTTCAGAAGTGGAACTTTAGAAGGTGATGAGGGCTCTGACCGCAATAATGGCTTCATCTATGGATGGATTAGTATTTTTATACCAGTAGTGGATATAAAAAGTGGATATGCAAGATTCTTAAGGAGACAGGCTCTAACCAGAAGAAACAAGTCACCAGGATGGACAAGCCCATGGGCATGTATAGCTGAGGAAAAGGAGAGTGGCCAGCTGAGAAGAGGTGTGAGAGAATAATCAGTGGTGTACGGAAGAGAGAGACTAAAAGCTTTATGAGGAGGGCTGATCAATCATATCAAGAGCTGCCAAAGGGGCAAGAAGCAGAGAAACCCTGGAGCCTTCATGCCGCCTCCTGAGTGTGTGGGTGGGTGGGTGGGGTATCATGACACAGATCTACCCACCTCTTCCTCCAGAAATCTGTTTTAAAACAGCAAAATGCACTCAAGCCAGTGGACAGTGTACTTGGAAGAAACACTGAACCTCCTTTTAGCTTGTTTGTAATAACTTAGACATGTTACATTTTCTTAACATAAAAGAAGTCTTGTCATTACACTGACTGGCAGCCCAGAAAATGTAGATACTTACTCCAGAGAACAGCAAGCCTCAGGAGGCTCTGGCTGACTAATGACTGTTCCACCATCATTTCTGCTCTCCCTTTTGACCACCAGCACCGCTCCTATCACGCCACTTCTAATTCCCAGGCCAGGGCCTTTGCCAGCAGATTCTGCTGTCTCAGCAAAAGCTTTCTGGCTATATATATATATATATATATATATACATAACAATGTGGGAAAGAGTTAATTGGCAAACAGAATGACTATATTTGCAACCCAAGAAGGCCTGCTGTGACTTGCTATCTGCAGAGCTAAGCAGCTTGCTGTACAAGTGATATTCGAAGCTTACTACTATTAATGCCAATGGGGCCACTTAACACCTCCCTGTAAATGGTCTCAAGATTAATATCTTGTCATTTAGTTTATGTTCCTTTTTTTTTTCTTTTCTTCTTAGGATGAGAAATTTTCTTCATCTTTTGCCTAAGAGAAGGACAGACTTGGCAAACCCCTGGGGTGAGAAGCCCTCTGGAAAGTTACTTTGTAACTACGCCCAGTGCAGCATGAATCACAGAGTTAGAAAATTACTCAGCAGTGAGGAAAAGACGTGGCTTGTGGAATCAGGGACCTGCATTCACCTCTGTAGATAGTGACTTAAAAAGCCATTTAACTTAGTGGCTCTCAACCCTCCTAGTGCTGCAACCCTTTAATACACTTCCTCATATTTGTAGCGAGCCCCAACCACAAAATTATTTTCATTGCTACTTCGTAACTGTAATTTTGTGATTGTTATGAATCATAATGTAAATATTTTTGATGGTCTTAGGTGACCCCTGTGAAAGGATTGTTTGCTCCCAAAAGGGTCGCAACCCACAGGTTGAGAACTGCTGACTTAACTCATCTCAGCAATATATTCTTTTACTTATTAAGAGAAAGGACACAATAACTCAATATCATAAACATTTGTCATGGGCAACTCATTCTAACCTGGCTTTTTCCCTTTCCTACTTACAGAAGAGTCATGACTTCAGCTGTGAGTTCTTCATGATTGCTCCCTCCCTTCTCCCAATCTTCCTTAGACACTCCGGAGAACAGCAAGCCTCAGGGGGCTCTGGCTGACTAATGACTGTTCCTCCATCATTTCTGCTGTCCTTTTTGACCACCGGCATGGCTCCTATCACACCACTTCTAATCCCCAAAACAGTGCCCTTTGCCAGCAGATTCTGTCATTCTGTATGCCTAAGTTTTCCTTCTGTTATCATGCTTTCTCAGGTTTCCATGCAAATGTCTTCTCTTCTGACTGATCTGAGAAGCGGGAGGCAAGCTGTCTTCCTGCTTTTTCTTACATACTATCTGTGGTTTATAGGCATTATCATCTCATTAAGCACCATGCATGTGCTGACAACTCTCAGATTCATTTCTGTAGCCTACATGTGTCTTCTGAGATATGGTTTGTTTCACTCACCTGCCCAGCTGGCAATTGTGCTTGGTTGCTCTTTAATCAATATGTATCTTATGTCAACAAACTTATGAGTCATGAACATCTCTTTAAGAATCTAGTTTCCCATGTTTACCACTTCTAAATCAACTGTACCATAAGAATCCTCATGACTTCAGCTAGGAGTCTATGCTTCACAGTTAGTCTCTTTCTCTATTTATTCTCTCTATATATCTGTTCTCATGACCTCTTCAGGTCATTGATTTCTCACTATTTTATGATCGATACCTGGGTGTTGGGTTTTCATTGCCATTCTAGAGCTGTTCTCCACCTTCTCCACCCAGTGTTATTTCTTGGCAGTCTTGGCTGTTTAAACTGCACCATGAGTACTCTAGCTGCTAAGCTTCTGTTTGGAGAGTGCTTATATAACAACGGAGAGAAGGAAAGCCTACAGTTAAATAGTATGTTGCATGGTCTTTTTGCTTTAAGGATAACTACCCACTGCAGGAATCTTCAATAGTAAGTCTCCTTTATCAACACGGGAAGCCAGTCCTCTTGCTCCAGGCTCCAGTCTCCTCCTTGTTTTTGTGCTTGGTTTAGCAGTCCTTACCACTGCTTTTGGTCCTAAGGTACTGTAGAGCCCTTTCATGGCTTCTGTGTGCCCTGCCTTGAATAGAGGCTGTATTAAATGTCCTCAAGCTATCCTTACTTGAAAATTGTCTTAGGATTTCAGTTTCTGTGAAGAGACACTCTGACCAGTGCAACTCTTATAAGGAAACATTTAACTGGGGCTGGCTTCCAGTTCAGAGGTTTAGTCCATTATCAGCATGTCAGTAAGCACCGGAAAATCATGGTACTGAGAGTTCTACATTTGGATCATCAGACTGCAGAAAGAAAGAGGGACACTGGGCCTGCCTTGAGCATCTAAAACCTCAAAGCCCATCCTCAGTGACATACTTCTTCTGACAAAGCCACACCTACTCCAATAGGTACCACTGAGTGCCCTATGAGCTTATGGGGGTCAATTATATTCAAACCACCACAAAAAAATGTATTGAATTTTTACTGATTTGAATTCAAGCCTTCTTATTTCTTTATTTGGATCAACATGGACACAAACACAGATGCCATCTTGTACATACACGTATGCATGCATACACATAGAATAGAAAGAAGAAGAAATCTTTTTTATATCTCTATCTTATATATCTGTATTTATCTATATATCATCTATATGTCTGTCTGTGTATTGATGAGAAAGAGAATAAAAGTAATTCTCACAGTTGTTCTAAACTTACTTAACCAACTCAATATAGTCTTTCAGCAGCAGTGAGAAATCATTACAATTCTTGCACTGTGTAACTCCTTGGCCAAAATGAATTCATAAATATCCAGCTTTTTTTTTTCTCAGCAACTCTCTTACCATCTGCCTCTGATGTGCCCCCTACCTACTCCTTCAAGCAAGTCTTGCTCTTCCATAGCTTTTTCTTGCACCCCAGCCATGCAGATATTACTAAATTCCCTAACCCAGAGCTGCATAACTATTTTTCTCTGGATTGGAAATGAACTTTGCTGTCTTGTTTCAGAATTACTGAGAATGGGACACAGATTCTTAGGTGGGCTGAGGTGATGGCTCAGTAAGTAAGGCATTTTCTGCTCAGGTCCTAGAACCTGAAATAGAATCTCCAACACCCCTGTAAAATCTGGATGAGGTGGAAACTCTTATAACTCCATCACTGGGGGACAGGTTGTAATATAAAGAGGAAGGAGTCCCAGGGATTACTGTAAACCCTAGTTCAGAGAAGTGTGGCATCCTTTCTTCCTTACCCCATAGACAAGGGGCCAACTACTTCTTCGGCTGAACAGTTTATTTCAATGTGAAGCTAACTACAGGACCATGGAAATGGACTTTGACCCCGAAGACCCTCCCAAGGGGGGAGTGGGAAGCAAGTGGGGCTTCCCTTTGCCTCACCTTTATAATTACTTTTTGTAGATAAAGTTGTAGCAAAGTATTATTACAGGCATGTAACAATTGATCTTGTTCCTGGGCTAAGAATTTTTCATTAACTAGAATCTATCAGAGTTGATATGGAAGAATTAGACCTGGTCTTGGTTCTAAGAATACCTCTTCTGTACTATATCTGTGACTCACAAAAGACATGAGAGTCATTGACCCTTGCTTTATAACAGCCTAAAGGGAAGCAACATTTGCTTCAATCAAGTTTAGAGATCTAATGGATATGGACATTTTGTAATAGAACACTTGAAATCAAAAGGTACTTCAAAACATTGGTACCTCTTTCACACCTGACAATGAGTAAAATAAGTTTCACCAAGAACCTACCCCAAGCAGTGCCAATGGATGCTATTAGTCAAGTTTTGGCGAGCTGCCCAACTGTCCTTGGAACCACTGGCCAACCAACCAATAACCTTTAGCCTTAAGTGACCTCCAATTTACTTGTTAAAAGGAAGACTTTCTGTATGGCTTTGAACCATGATAACTTATTTAAATTTGGACCAAGAATGTCCAGAGTCGGATATGAGTCACCTTAGAGCCCAAATTTCTGGCATTGACAAGAGCCTTCCAGTCAAATTACATGGGTAGAGTTTATTTTTAGGGTCTGCTTGTATAAGGGCTTGGAATCATTCTCCAATTACAATATTTTATTCCCTGTACGGCTCTTTCCAGGTTCTAGGCTTCCATTTCATTTAGGAATCACTCCAGACCTTGATTTTGTTCATGTTTAATTATAGTCATCTTCTCCATTCTCCTGGTATAAAAAAATAATAGTTAATATTAAAGCAGTAACAATTAACACTTGCTGTTTACATGAGTTTACATGACCTATTTTAACCCTTTCATTAGCCTTGTAACCACTTAATAGCATGGTTTGTAGTAGAGAATGCAGCTTTATAGACAACAAGCAGGCAGAATCACTAACGTCATAGTTGTTCATCTAACTTTATTTAACACATCCTGAAATCCATGCTCTTAAATATGAGATTCTTTCACATAAATATCTCCAACTGACACCATTGCTCATTTTACCTCTTTACTGGAAAATTTGGAATTCTCTCCTGTTTGTGTTTCTATCTCTTTCGGTGGTTATATCTCATGCATCAGAATAATTTGATGATCCTATCTCTCAAATCATTAGCACACATGCCTTTATATCATTGTCGTGATTGTCTTAGCAAGGCTGGATAGAAGATTCAAGGGCTTTTAAGAACTACAACTGAAGTTAGCTTCAATAGACTCTAATTCCCTTTAAATTAGATTTCATGCGTTTGTCATAACCAATGCTGAATTGAAGTCTACAGAGGAAATATTTAAGGACTTTGTATGGCAATTTTTTCATGGACATAAGCTTCTTTTACTTTTCTCCTATCATAACCTACACATAACCAACCAGGCATCTTCCCCAAATACCATGCATGGACGAGCATCTCTCTAAGGATATGGATTGGACTCCATCGCTATTTGTAAATGAAAGCTTGTGTTCCCTGTGGAGCTCATTTACCTATCACAGGGATGTTTCTGATATCCTCATCTGTCAAAATGGGGATTGCTGAAGAGGCAAAGTGAGATGATAATGCTGAGGAGGAGAAAGATGAGAATGCTGTTTATTTCAAGAACATCAAGTTTTGGGTTATGTTTAACTATGAAAGTGGAGAGAATCAGAGAGACACAGCATTTGGTTTTAGCGAATTTACCATTTACAGGAATAGACAGACTTTCAACAATCATACAACAATGTGTAGATGATCTTTCTAGAAAGGACAAAGTCTCACTTGGCCTCATTCTTCTGGGCACTCTCCAATTGTTTTACATACATTAACCAGCTCAATTCTACAGGGAACCTCTGAGATGCACAGTATTATCACTTCATTTTATAGATCAGAGAGCTGATGCACACAGAAGTAGATGACTGCATCCACAATTTCTCAGCTTGTAAGTGGCCAACACAAGATTTGACCTCAGACTCCTTTCTAAGGTACTATTATTCTGACAGTGCCATGGACATAATTTAGGACACGAAAAAGAAAGCTGTTAGGGAATGGTACTGTAGGTTGAGGTATTAGTAAGACTGTCCAAGAAAGTAACATTTATGGTAAAGTTTAAAGGAGGAGAGCCAGTAGAAAAGGAGGGAAATAATTAGGAACAAGTACCTTGATGTTGCTAGGAGCAGTAGGCCAGGTGGGCAGAAGCTTGAAATAAAGACCAAGGGAAGCTGGAAGCGTCAGCAGGGATGAGACCAGGCAGCAGAGCAGGAATCATGAGCTATGAGCCATGTTTTAAGAGCACAGACATCACTGAAGATCTGAAACAGGGCAATGATCTGTTTCATAGGAAAATCCTGCCTATTACATTCTTCACAACTTACTCTGCTCTAGATTGAGCTCTTTGGGGACCTCACCAGTGGGATGCAGTTTTTGCAAGATTTACCCTGAGGCCAACCTACTTCCTCTACCTCAACTTTAATTACAACAATCCATGCTTCTAAGCTATTTGATAAAATTCTCAAATATTTCACTTGCTACAACTCCATTCATTTTTTTCCTTTGATAGTGATTCCCATATTATCCTGTTCAGTTCTGTCTGCTCTAATCTTTTCCTAATCTTTCCTTCCACTTGGTTTCTCCATGTGGATGATTACCGGTAGGTCAAACCTGACTTGTGAAAATGCCAGCTTTTGAAATTCACTTGATCCTCTACCTCCCTCAGCCTTTCATAATTCAACTGTAGGTTCATTCTGCTAAAGGACTAGGTGATAACGATTGACTCTCAGATTCCTCTAATCTTTTCCAAGTCCAAGTAATTGCCAATGCAACCCATCAGCCACTCCTAGCAGCTTACCTCCAAAACATATACCCCTCCTGCTCACATTGCAAAGCACCAGCATCTCAGCTCACCACTCTAAATAATGCCTTGGTAGCTCACTGGGCCTCCCAAACTTTATGTAATCTTTCTGATGCAGAGTGAAGGGACACTTCTCTAGAACTATATCTGCTATGTTCTGCTTTGTATCACCAATTGCTTTACAGTTTGTCTATAACCACAGCCATGTTACAGTGGCAGAGTCGGCTGACGGCAGCAGAGACTGCATGTCAGACCAGTAGAAAGAAATTGTTATAAGGTCCTCTGGGTTAAAAATTGTTATCCATGCTCTGTATAATCTTCATTGTCTCCACAAACTAAACACACACACACACACACACACACACACACACACACACACTCACACACACTCCTCAGACACACCCATCACTCACATATATGTTCTCAAATCCCTCCTCATCTCGTCTCTGATAGTCACACTGGTTTCCATACAACTTCTGGACTTTCTAAGTATGTTCCACCTCTGGGAATTTAACCTGCTGTTTCCAGTTCCCAGATGGCCCTTCATTTGTCCATAGCTCTCAACTTTCCTTTCATGCCTCACCTCATGTCCTAGCTAGCATGAGAATTCCCATTCACTTTGTCTTTTTTTTTTTTTTTGATGTCTGATTCTTATTTTTCTTCTTAGTCCTCATTTCCACTGATAGTCACTCTACAGAGTAGTTAGTTACTAGTACCCCAATACCCCTACTAGAATGTAAGTACCACAATAGTGAGGAAGTTAACTCATTGTCTGAGCTTGAAAAAAGTGAGGTAGATAATAAGTGTGCAGTGATAAGTTTTTGGATGAATGAACATCAGTGACTAATCCATGGACTGATGAGGACAGCACTATACAGCCAGGAACACTGCAGCTATGTGCACTGACACATGCCCAGCACTCTTACGTACACTTACCTCATGTTTCTCTTCTCAGAAACCCTAGTAGAAAAAGCCCCTGTTTCTCTTCCATTTTTTACCATGCAAAGATAATGATAATTCTGAAGGAAAGTTCTGGGAAAGCTGTTATACAAAGGATCAGGAAGGGAACTGTCTCTGGAGTACTCATCAGAGATCACTCTGGAGGTCTGAGCTACTTCTTGCCTCCAGTGTTTGTTCAGAAACACACTGTCTCTTTAAAATAGCTCACACCATTCAGATTCTAACAATAAGTCAGAGTTAGGCAAGTTTTCCCAAAAGTATTAAGTCCAAGATCCTTCCAGAAATCAGCTCCTGCTACAATAGGTATCCTGTTTACTGTGTGCTCGCAATGACAGAAGGCTAACTGGAAGAAACCTAGAGTGAAATTCAAGTCCAAAGAACATGTGGGCATGGCATTTTAAATTCTTCGTTAAATACTATTTATTTACATAAATCTCAGCACTCTGTTTAGAGTTATTCCTCTCCTATATAGCAAAGTACACATAACATAGATTATTTAAACTCCTTCAACTCCAGGCCAGGGTCCTGTACCTTTACATTTTTGTGAAACCAGTATTACCATACATCTTCAATACTTCTTCATCTTGTAGAACTGAAGCTCTCAGTGGCCAAACAGTAACTTTCTACCCTGCCTACCCCCACCCCCTGGAAACATTCGCTTTTCTGTTGCCATGAACCTGATGATTCCAGGTCTCTGTGTGTTGTGGTGGAATCCTACAGCATTTGCTCTTTCTTGGTTTCATTACTCCACTAAGCGTTAGGTATTTAAGCTCTGTGGATGTTCTAACCTATTTAGAATCTCTTCCCACTTGAGGTTGAGTGAAATTCTGTTGCGCACTCTCACACATTTTATTTACATATGCACTTCCCGATAAACGCCTGAATGGCTTCTAAGGATAAAGGTGTGCCATGAACATGGGGACTCAACTAGCTCTTTAAGACCCTGCTTTGAAATATTAGAGTTTTCGGCATTTCAAAAGTAAAATTCGGAGAATATGTCATAATTCTCTGTGTTTAAGGTTTTGAGGTACTTGAGTACTTTCTTAATTGCCATTTTATGAAATTTTCTTTTAGTAGTATTTTAAAATCCAGATTTTAAAACTGGCTTCAGAAAATATCACAAAATAACTGCCCTTTCACCTGGTTCCAACTCCCTTTAGTCACCAACTTCCTTGGTTGCCTTAATGACCCTTTTGTCATTGTGAGAAGGTACAGGTATTCTGTCTTTTTTCCTGTGTTTTGCTCCCTAAGTGAGTCAACTGAGGAAGCTAAGAAGGCCACAAAACAATGTGAGGATTTTTGTATTTCTTCCTTCCCTGTTCTTGTTAAGTGACCAATTCAGTCTCCTTTACCAAGTGGGAGGATAGAGAATTAAGGCTATTTCCTTGCAACCCACATGCAGACCAAGGTGAAAGAGAGAGAATCATACTGTAACATTGCCTCACAGTTTGGTTGGAATAATATATATGTGGTGGTCTGTGCTTTGAGGTCAAGGAGGGCCCTGGGCATAGTAATTAAGGTGGCAAAGCAATTCCTCATATGCGCTCTGCTCTCTATCTACTCTGTGTGATTTTTGACCAAGGTACTTTTCTCACTTTGGTATCAAGTGGATCTGTCTAATACTCTATTATTTTTAAACAGTGGTTACCTAAAGAAAAAGACCTTATTCTTCAGAATCCCAGTAGCATACACAGACACAACAGTAAATGTATTTTGCTTTAAATAGGGAAGGAGGCAAGAATCTCAATAACTTGTCACCATTGTCTTCTCCAGGTGATGCACAAAAGGCTTTGGTAGCCATCTTTTGGCAACATGCTGCTCAGTAGAACACAGTGCAGAAGTCACTAGAATGGATACCTTGCTATTTAACTGCACCATGATTTGATCTGGCCCTCCAAGACCCTGTTCTGTAGGCTTCTTTGCCAGTAAGCCAAGTTCCTAAGTTCCTCTGTTGATGAACAGAGTTGTTCATCAAATACACTAAAGATACAACGATACATCCACCATCCTTCTAAGACCTCTAGTCCTGGGCAGCAGTGATAAAGTTTTGCTATGACTTATTTTGTTTATAACTATTGGTATAGTTAAAGATGGGAACACAGGTCTATAGAGGCCATGTGGGTTTAACCCAAAGCACATGGTCACTGTGTGGAACAGATAGTATGAACCTGTCAAGGCAGAGTTTCTGAATCCACACTAAAACCATTTTCACATTAGAACCTCCCGTCAAAAATTAGAAGTTGCTCAGTATAAGTGCTTCTATTGCAGAGAATTATGAGCGGCAGGAGATGAATCCTCTAACCTGTTGATAATGCTCCAACAGCATTTCTTGAGATCCCTGTATTAGGTGCAAATTGCTAGCCTTAATCCATATACAGGCCTAAGCTCCATGGGCTACTCCTTTCCTTAACTGTAGACATTTGAACAGAGTTCTTCAGTAAACTCCAGAAATGAAAGTGAGTCAATTAAATGTTCCCACCCATGAAACAATTCATTTGCTCTAAAAGTGGGTCTTTGAGATTGAATTTTCTACCAATTTTCACTAGCTATTTCACCCCTTTTGCTCTGTAAAAGAGTGAAATTGTCCTTTTTAATTACATAGGTGCTTTCTTTTAGTTTCTATTCTCTTCCCCAGGGTTCTCTACCAAGGATTGGCTACGGTTGATTCATAAGAAGATAGTGATTGTAAGGGCAGAGTTCTGGAACACCCTTTTTTAAGTGAGTTTAGGCAGGGAGATACTACAGAAACCACTTCCTGCCTAATGGCAGCAAGAGATAGAAAGTGACCAATGAGTTATACTCTAGATGAGAAATTAAATGAAGAAAAGAACCAGATAAAAATTACCAGTTATCAAATACCAACAGGGTTCCAAAATCTTGGCTACACAATATAATCCTTGTTGTGTTGGGCTAGTTTCTCAGTGTCTCAGATCTCAGCTTCCTCATCTATAAATGTCAGTGATGACCTCTTCAAAGTGTACAATCAGAATTATATAATGTCCACCAAGATTATTGCTTAAACTCTGTCATAGCAGGCAATATAGAAATGGTTGCTGATGCAGTCGTTACTGTTATTGTTAATTCTTTTGTTCAGCCCTCTCAGGTGGCCCTCACAGCCCATGATAAGGATCAAGTAGGATTCTGGGCTTCAAAATCATAAAGCAAAGTTCTTGCACAACCCTTGATCATTGGATAATAGAATAGTGTTTCTGTTTAGAATTAGCATATGAAAATGAGACCAAATAATGGCTTTTGGGGAAAGGAAAGCTGCAGAAAAATGAAGCCAGATGAGGGGCAGAATTTGCAAATCTTGCACTGCATTCAGTTTAATGTTGGCATTCTATCCTCATTAATGCTTGTGTATGGCTCCACAATAAATTGGGAATTTTCTGTGAGAGAAAATGAAGATTTATGCAAAACTAAATGGAACAAATGGTGAATAATTGATTTAACTAACCTGACAACTCCCACTTGTAAATAACAGAGAATGTTTTATTCTGGCAATAATTTAGTTTCCAGGGCCTCTTAACTCCTCCTAGAAATTTACTAGAAAGCCCTCATGATTTCTGCTTTTCTCATGGAGATAAGTGAGTTGTAGATCATGAACTCTATTCTCCCATATAAGCTTCGCATGATCTGTATCTGGCATGGCTCAAATCCAAAATTCTCTGAAGAATGTAAAGATCATTCATTTGCTTTTTGATTTAAGAATACAGTGTGACCTCCATTTAACAAAACTTACACACACACACATACACACAAAGAATTATTGTATTTACCAGTTGTAAAATATAGTCCGTAGGAATAGAAAAATGAAATAAATAATGCACAATAAACCACATTGTGTTAAATGCTTTTTCTGCACTCTGGTACAGTAAATACAATTTTAGAACACACTACCACTATACACACATTTATTTCAAAGATTGATTTCCAGTAGACAGACACAGATATGCATACACAGACACACATGTATGTGTCTATCTGTGTTTCTATATATGTATGTAAGTTTTCTTGGACATTTCCACACCATTGGCTGTATGAATTCACAAATATCTGTTAAACACATTGTTGCAGAAGCAATGAGATCATTTTAGAAGACATCTTAGTGACATTCCAGAATCATGGACTATTACTATTGAAGGCATCTTTAAGAAAACATTAGGATTAATCTCTTACTTGTAGGTTCAATTCCACTCAGTGGGTATACAGTGTGTCCTGAGGATGTGGCAGGGCTTGTGGTAAGATTAGGTACAAGGTGTATGTTCAGTAGAGAAAGAAGAGAAGAACCTGAGATAAAAAAATTCATGTACTATGAGAGAGACACTTGGGGACATGGGAACAGGTTAAAAGGAGAACTTTATAGTTTTATCCTGGTCCAACACTGTGTGTGTACATGTGTATGAATGTGTGTGTATGTGTGAGAGAGAGACAGAGATGAGAGAGAGAGAGAGAGCATTCACATGTATGTGGGGTCGTGTGTTGTGTGTGTGTGTGTGTGTGTGTGTATGTTGTCTAGAACTAGAGGTCAGTCTCAGGTGTCATTCTTCAGTAGCTGTCCACTATGATTTTTGAGATGGGCTCCTTTGTGGGAAACTAAGGCTTACCTGTTTGGCTAGGGTAACTGTCCAGTGATAGGTAAGGATCCATTTGCCTGTCTCCTGAGTGCAGGGAATGTAAATATACACCAGCAGTTCTGTCTTCTTATGTGAGTGCTGGGGATGGAAATCAAGTCCTTGTTTGTGCAAGACACACTTCACCAACTGAGCTATTATTGCAATCCTCAGCACACTATTTTCAATGTTCATTTCCCTTTATTTCAATAATTCAACAAAAATATATTTATGACATCTTTTATTTGACAAAGCTCTAAAAGGATAGTCTTGGGGTTGCTCAATGCAATAGTCATGATTTTTGACCTTATAGTAGACATAATGTCTAAGAAAGAAAGGTGAGGAAGCTGGGAAAGTGGTACACTGGATAAACTACATGATGCTCAGGCATGAGTACCAAAATCAAAGTCCTCATTGCTTCTGCAATGTGTTTAACAGATACTTATGAATTCATACAGCTCTTGGTGTGGAAATGTCAAAGCAGACTTACATACATAGACAGACAGACACATATATGTGTACTCAAGAGACACAGACAGTGACTTCTCAGGGCAGGTGGCTAGTTATACACACTAGAATCAGCAGATTAGGGTTGAGTGAAAGACCATGTTTCAATACACAGAGTGAAGTGTTGAAGAGGATATTCAACATCAACCTTAAGCTTCCACGTGAAGGCACATACATGCACGCATGCTTACACACATGTATGCATGCGATTGCCCCCAAGAAAGTGGCTGAAGATTGATAGGGCATTGTCAGTTCAGATGGATTCGGAAATGTGTCCCTATCTTCACACAGAGCAGGTGTAGCCGCAGGGGTATACCATAAGTAGAAATAAACCAATGTGGGCAAGAGAATTGTACAAGTGTTGATTGTGTCTGTTTAAAGGGGGCAAAAGAGAGAAATGTATGAAAAAATGGGAGAATTTGCTTATCTTTACCTAGGAATACAGATCTCCAATAAAAACGTCATGCCAACTTGCCTTGGCAAAATATGTCACTAAAGAGGTTATTCTGGTTCTTGTTATGATTTTACTCAGTCGAGCATTTTTATCAGTAACAAAGACTTTCTCTAGAGTCCATCTAGAGATGGACTTGCTCTACGTGGAAGTTCCCAGGACTCCTACTGATGGGATTTTATTCAATGATATTTTACTGCAAGTTCTCAGAAGTAAAGAAGACTTTATGGCAGTTAATCTCCAGGCTTGTTCTCTTTTTGCTAGTCAAACTTCCTTATTGTTCACTAGCTACTGACAGTGACCTCACTCATGGCATCAGAAAGCCCACTGGCCTCGTGATACAGAAATACATCTTGGATGTAAAAATAATCTTGTATCCAGCACTTGTTGAACTGACTGCAAGTATCACATCTAATATTTTACTACACTGAACAATATAGAAATTTTGCAATTTTTTCTTTATAAATTTATATAAATAACATTTGAAAATCAACTGTTTCTGACATTCCTCTAGAATTATTATTTTTAACTTAAATTTACTTCCAATTTTAAGTTATAATATAATTGCATCATTTTCTCTTGCTCTTTTCTCTTTTCAATTTCTCTCATACACACCTATTGCTCTCTCTCAAAACCATGGCCTTTCCCCTTTGTTCTTATTACACACACACACACACACACACACACACACACACACACACTCCTAAATGAATAAATTCCACCTCTGCGTTTGTTTAGCATTACTTGTATGTATATGATTTCATGGCTAACCGTGGGTACTGGGTAACCAGAGAGGAAACTCATTCCTGAGGAAGACTGTATCCCCCTCTCTTGGCATGACTTAGTTACCTACAGTTCTTTGATGATGGGTGGAACCCCATCAGATTTCCTCTATCGAGGCTCCTGGAAGTCTATGGGTATCACTCTAGCTGAAACTCCTAGCAGCAGGGCATATGGAGCCTGATGTTGCCACCTCCTGTAGCCAGGTGGGACTTCCAGGGGAGCGAGGAGGACACCAACCCATCCCTAAAACCTTTGGGCCAAAATTTGTCATGCCTACAAGAAATGTGGGGATTATGTTGGAGCAGAGATGGGGGGGATGGTAAACCAATGACTGGCCCAGCCTGAGACTCACCTCATGGGGGAAAGCCAACCCCTATCACTATTTTTTCCCCCTGACAATATTAACTCTGCTATGCTTTCAGACAGGGGCCTCAGTTAACTGTATTCTGAGAGGCTTCATTCAGCAGCTGATGAAAACAGAGGCAAAGAACCATAGCCAAATGATAGGCAGAGCTCAGGTGTTGTGTGGAAGAGTGGGAGGAAGGATTGAGGGAGCTGGTGGGGAAACCACAAGAAAACCTAAAGAGGAAAGCAATCTGGGCCCATGGGGCTCACAGAGACTGAGCCAACAATGGCAGTGGGGGCTGTCTCTGACTCTGTTACCTAGCTTTGGATCCTTTTCTTCTAGCTGGGCTGTCTTGTCTGGCCTCAGTGGGAGAGGATGCACTTTGTCTTGCTGCAACTTGAAGTGCCAGACTGGGTTGGTTCCCTTTGGGGGCCTTTCCTTCTCTGAAAAGAAGAGTGCTAGTTGGGGGAGAGGGGTGTGAGAGTGGAACTGGGAGTAGAGGAGGGAGGAAACTGAGATCGGGCTGTAAATCGATTAAATACATATATAAATAGGAAAATATTTTCCTTTCCATTTTAACATGTCTATTGATGTCACACTTCCTCAGGTCTTCTTTAGGCAGGCATACTGCTGTCTTATCCAGAATGTAGCTTTTCTGACATTTCTAAGAGATGTAGTCTCTCAGCAAACTCCCTGTTCCTCTGGTTCTTACAATCTTTCATTCACTTTGCTGAGATAATCTATGAGCTTAAGATGTAGGAGTTATGATGTAGATGCGTCAGTTGGGGCTAGGTACACCATGAGTACATATTCTCTGCATTCCAAATGGTTGTGGTTTTCTGTAGTGGTCTCTGTCCATTGTAAAGAGAAGTTTCTTTGATGGGTGGTGAGAGCTATACTTAGCTGTGTGTATAAAAATAAATATTTATAATGCAGTTAGAGATTAGTAAAGTGGTAGTAATGGGTTCTCATCTCATATCGATGATCTCACTGTCTCCAGATAGTTGGCTAAGTTTCTAGTACCAGGTATGATCTCCCTCCTGTTGAGTGAACCTTAAGTTTAATTAAATAGGTGTTGGTAACCACAAAGATATTCATGCCACTGTTAAACCTGTAAAGTTATTATGCCATGCTGCTCATCACTGTGCTTCATGGATGTTATGGCTGGGTAGGACTATTGTTTGCTTCCCTCCCTTGGCAGCTTGCATAGAACCTTCCAGTACTATGATGGGTCACACTCAGGAAAGAAACTTTAAAGTCTGAAATTACATTTAACAACCAATGAGAAGCTGATTGTGACAAAATGTACAGAACTCAGTTTTCTCTTCTAAAAAACTATGACTATGTCTGTCTCACTGGGGAATTTATCATTGATTAGGTATATAGTGAGCCATAAAGAAAGTTCTGAATATCTATAAACCCTACTGACATTGTCCTCACAAATGAACATGGCACCCTCTCTCCTGAGCTCCTTTCGCAGTGTCCTCCTAGATCGACAATGGCAAGGCCGGACCTTGATTCCAGCCAGGCATTAGTGACTGTTCTCTGTTCATAAACCTGTCCTCCTGGTAAAGCACAAAGCTCATTGAACTCATGGAGGTAGGAGACTTTCCCTGACAGACTCCAAATGCCTGATTTCTAGTTGGATCAATTGTCCAATAAGTAGGAATAATTATTAATAAAAATTTATTTCACAGAAAAACTGTAAAAAAATTTCTATAAAGCTATAAAGTCATGCTTGGACATTAGCATTTGAGAAATGTCATTTAAAAATGTAACTGGTCATACTGGGAATAACTGAATTCTTACCTTTTGTTTACTCACTAACTTGTATTTATCAGGTCTCTGATTTCTTCCTTGAATAAACACTAGTCACTTTTTGATAGAAAAACCAGATACCTGGAGAGTGTGATGGCATCTGTATTACTACATGGGCTGTTATTTGTTTACAATTACCATAGCACTTTACATATTTTATTCCTATTTTCATAATAACTTACAAGTCAGTTATCATTAGGTTCATGTCTAAATTTAGGAATGGGAGCTTAGAGAACGAAAACACCTGGCCCATAAGTTCAGATTGCAATCAACATTTGTTCAAATCCAGTGCTTAACGGTGTTCATTTTCATTCTGCCTGCCCAAAGTAAAGGAGAGTGACAGCCACAGGAGAAAACAGGAGGGGAAATCTTGGCTCTGGCTGACTGAATCTTCTGTTCATGCTGTATATATTTGCATGTGAATAGCATGTGAGTGCATGTGTGTGTGTATGTGCATGTATGTGCCTGAATCTCTGTGTGTATGTGAGTTATAATCTATGATATTAGACATATTTGGGAAAGCTTATTCCACAAATGAACCAAATAAGAATACTGTATTTCAAAATGTTTTTATATAGGGAATAAACACCCTATACAAATTGTTTGGAAACTCTTCTCTTGTGTATTTATTTTTGTTACTGTAGTGAAGTTTTTAAAAGTTTATATTGTGGAAAAAGTCAACTGCAAAGTAAAATGTATCATAAAATGTCACAGTATATCACTTGGCTGCTGCAGTCTGCCATACATTCTTTCTTACAAACCTTTGCTAGAGTTTTTACGGACATATAAAAATTGTACATATTTATAAGATAGCAGTTTGGCATGTACAGATTACTGTGATCTATATATGTCTCTCTAATGTAGAGTCTTCAGTTTGACTTAACAGCTTTCTTTAAATATGCCACACCATGTGCATGCTGTGTGTACTCTCTTGCCTTCATTTTATCAGGTGAGTAACAAAAGGGATACTTAAAAAAAATCAGCAACTTGCATTCACATGGAGCACAAACAGACTGATTGGTTCAAGTCATCATGGCTCTAAAACAGTCATCTGACTGTCTTCTCATTCAGAAGATAATCTAGTAGGATACAGAAAAGTAAATCTCACCAGATTTCAACAGCCAGAAGCAGCAGAATCAGGACTTTGAGCTTATCCTTGTGGTGCCCAAAAAAGGATGCTGTTTCATGTAGTGTGTGCTGTTCCCCCTCCCCCCTGCCCCCCCCCACTGTGGAATGGGTAGAAGAGTTACTGGACAGCAATAATCAGTATAAATGGCCATTTAAGTGGTGCTGATTAGCACAGACGAATGGACACTTTGATGCTGTTAACCTTTTTTCTAAGCACTCACATGATCTCTTGAGACAAAATCCAAACTGTCACCCATACTCATTGCTGTCTATGGATTTTTATGAGATTATTTAATAAAAACATTTTTATAAGTAACCGCGTTGTTTCCAAGATTTGTTGAGCATATGCTATGTGCAGCAGAGTTTTTCATCAAGGCAGATATAAGGTTGGTGTGTAAATGATTATAGTAGAATTGTGGTGTTTGTGTTTCCTGGGAGAATGGATGCTTGTCCTTAAGGGTGGTGTGGAAGACAGCCTTTATGAGGTGGAGATCTTTGTTTTTCACATAATTATGTGTTATGGCTTATTTAACTTAGCCTGCACTTTATCATAATCATATTTATTTTTGAAGGAATTTATTCTTTGTTAATTCCATACAAGGTTACAATGTGTTTTCATATCCATCTCTTGCTCCCCCGTAAACTCATTCCAGACTTTTTTCCTTCTTTCTCTCTTTCTTTTCTCTTCCTCCTCCTCTTCTTTCTCCCCCTCCTTCTTTTCATCCTGTTCCTCTTCTTGTCCTTCTGCTTGTATGCTCAGTCCTAGCTCAGATCTAACAATGAAGTTGGGTTTTTGAATGCTATGCAAACATGCAGTAGAAACATATGAAGAAACAGCTCCACCTCCACTGAGGTAAGTCGTATGTGAAATGTATTAAACTGTGTATGGTGGTTTGGGTGAGTAAAGACTTCCATAGGTGTGGGTATTTGAACATTTGGTCCCCAGTTGCTGGCTCTTTTTTTGGGAAGTTGTAAAACCTATGAGAAGTAGAGTTTTGATGGAGGGAGCCCTGTGGACAGGCTCTGACCCCACTTCCTTTTCACTCTCTGCTTCACACTTACATTTAAGGATGTCAGCTCTGAGGTCCTGCTACTTCTTCTGTGCCTTCTGCTTGTTCCCATGCCTGCTCACCACTATGGACTCTTACCATTTGGGGGGAAGCATAAACTAAAATGAAATTTTTCTTATATAAGTTGCATTGGTTAAGGTGTTTTATGACAACAGAAAAGTAACCAATACACAAGTAAAAAGAAGGTGACATTTAGAAGCCACCAATAGTGAAAACTTCAATGTATCTTGATCTAGACTATGAGAAAATGTTTGCAGGAAAAATTGAAACTTGATTGTAATGAGGCAAGTTTGCATGCTGGAGTGTAGACTGTGTTATGCAAATATCAGGAAATGGCTGAGAGAGTACTGTGATCAGGTTGAAGAGTGAGACATTTATTTTACTGGTAGCAATTTGAATAATACGTGGATGAGGATAAGAGCAAAGAGAGCCACTTAGAGATTAATGTAGATATACTGACCAGGACAGAGATCTCCCAGGACAGGGGCAGTAGAGTTTGGGGAATATACAACATCCTTCAATTATATGAAACATGAGTTTAACTTGTGAGAATGTTTTTCAGAAGCTTATATAGATCAAATCTCCAAAATCCACTCCAGACCCTGTGTATCTTCTGAAGAGATTGGACAGGAATACCTTCTTACTTATTTACTCATTGCTTGTTTATTTACCTATAGCTTTTAAATTTGAAAAGAAACTGGGGATAGTGAGGACTATCCCCAGTGAATGAGCTTGAAGCTACTGAAAACAGTCTCTTGCTGCCTCTTGTCCTTAGAAAATTAATATTATGAAGAGCTTGAAGGTATATTTGCATCTTCAATACTCACACAAAGTATATGGATGTATGTTTTGGTGCTTTTTATTAGAAACATCAAATTCTTGCACCAACATTTTCTTTGATTTGTTTAACTTCCTTGCTAAATCTCTCTTTCATAAACTAACCTGGATATCCCTCAAGGTAGCAGAGGGAAAGCTCTTCTTGCCAAATGGTGAGTTATATGCCTTGAATCATGTATCATGTAGTTTGTGAGGTCTTTCATTTTCTATAGATGCTAGCTTTATTTTTGTCACTGGAAACAGTTTTCAGATGAAAAACAGATATATTCCAAGTCAGAGAAGAACTCAAAGTCATGAAATAGTTTGTTAGCTTCTCTGGAGCCAGATGCTAGCACTTTAGTCACAAAGCTGGCCCTATACCCCAGGTAGGTGCTGGTAGAGAGGAATAGTGAGGATTTATTCTCATGTGAGAATGAATATCACAGCAAACACTTTTAGAACTGGTGTTCAAAGCTTGGCTTCATTATGTTGGCCTTCCAGCAAACAAAGCCTCCTTTGCTGTAGGCCAAGGCAGGGTTAAAGAAATGCTACATGTACCCCAGCCTCTAGGGGAGGAAGTGCCCTTCCATCAAATGTGTCTCTCTTCCTGCAGTGGGACAGAGGGTACCCCCCATGCCTTCCTAATGGTGACCTCATTGACCCAATAAGCATCGCTGAAGAACCAGTCTTCCTTACTCTGCAGCGTCCAGGCCCTGGGAAATAAGCAAGCCAGGAATAAAGGGAGAGGGGGAGTACCTAATTTCCCATGAAATGCTAAGTAAGAGGAGAGACTGGTGAGCTTTATCTCTAGTTATTTCCAGACCTGTCTAATCTTTAAAGCCATCCAGAGTGCTTAATACAATACAGATCACTGATTCCAAACATAATTTTATAGGGAACTGCTCCAGAGAAAAACTAATATTTCAAAATATATTATTTTAAGGGCTGGGTATGCCACTCAGTTTCAGACTGCTTGCCTAGTGTGTATGCATGTGTGTAGTTCTAAGTCTATAATTTATAAGTTACACTCATATACAGTGTTTCACCTTCTGTGTTCCCAGGTATTAGACTCATTAGCAAAGGTGGTGACCAGGGGCATTTTGTCCAGCATTACGTACTTGGTGAGAAAGCTCAAGTCAGAAATGCTTTGTAGCTTGCCTGAAGTCATTCAGCAAAGACCTTGTGCTTTAGCTGGGGCCACTCCAAGTTTCCCAGGTCCCAAGTTAAAACTCTTCCTCCGAATGTATAAACACACTCCATGTAAGAAGGAGGACTTATTTATCTTTGTCAACGTGCCACTGTGAAAGGAAGTAAGAAAAAACACGCAGCAGACAATTGCTCAGTCTTTCCTGGTGTGGAACAGAAGTGGCATTTTTTTTTCTTTTTTTGGTCTGTCTGATGGGGGCAGAAAGGGAGGGAAACCTGAGCTATGGGATACAGCAGGACCAGCAGTCCTCTCTGCTTGTTGTACTTTAAAAGCTGGTGAAGGGAGAAAGAAAGCTCGGAGGTGGAGGCCCTTCTCATTCATCTCTTCAGCATATGAAAGATATTTAGAGGCTGAATGATTTTCAGCCCTTCCAGACTTGGGAATTAAAGGTAACTACGGTGCGGGAAATGCTTTGCACTGGCTTTAAAGGCTTCGTGAAATACTTCCCAAGGGGGAATTGTGGGTCACTCAAAGGTTGTTTCTCACTAATGCCCCTGATTGGTTGTGGGTGTACGGTCCCTCTGAAGTGGCAATCAGTAGGAGTGACCATTGCCCTTTTGCTGCAATTATCAATGGTCTGGCAATTTCCCTCTATTTTAATCAATTTATTTTCTGAATGGCCCTTTTCTTTGTTTTAAACAAAAGAGTTAAGTGTTCTCAGGCGAATGTTCCCCTCCTCCTTGGAAGCTCCTGTTTTCTTTAGAAAGCCCTTTGGAGACCTTGCCCACATTTAAGCTTTGCAGAAGCTCAGCCTCTTCTTTCATTAAAGAAAGATTCATTCTGGCTGACAATCCAACCCAGTGCAATATGGCTAGTGTTGGGAGCATCAGAGGGGCACTGGGTGGGAGGTCGGAAACAGAGCGGAGGTGGGAAAAACATAGCGAGGGGTCTTGGTACATATAAGGGCTACCATTTTAACACAGTTGTATTTGAGTGACAAACAACATGTTCACAGGGAAGTTGCTTATACTTTATTTTCATTTATTGTATCATATTCTAATTTATCATGTCCTATATTCATGTTAATCTTAGAATTATAGATGAAAGTAACAAGAACATTGCCAAGAATCTAGTAAAGGGGGTTGATGGGGGAAGTAAGCAATACTTTCAATGGTGACACTTTCGTTTTTAAGTTCTTTAGTGCCATCTGTTCAACTGTACAGAGTCAACAATTTGGAGAAATATACCGAATCAAGCCATGTGACCAGAATTATAATGGGGATATTGAGACCGAGAAGGTAAACTAAACGTTTGAAGGCATGCATGTCAGTTCAGCATGATCACTACAATCCAATGGATCCCGGCTGTTTGTGTTCTCCCAACCATCACACTGGAAAGATAGAAGCCACAAGTGAGAACTTAAGATAATGACACTTTAGAACTGGGTTACTCCTTCCTTATCCAAGATCAGTCCTATTTTATCATTTTCAGCTTCAGGTCACATGGAAGGAGATCAAAATAGGCCAGGAGAATGGAAATCAAACTCCCATGTCTTATGAAAAACAAGCAAGCAAACAAATGGGCTTCAACTTTATATCATCCTAGTTGTGGAAACTGAACCAAAGCCACCAACACATCCCATTAGGCATGAAGGAAAACAAAGGGACAGTGAAATAAGTCCATGTGTTCTCTGGGTGGGAGGATAAAAAACACCTTAAGATTTTTTTTAATGGATCCTGCTATGTTGTTTGACATTTCAGTGTCTGTAACAGATGATGCATTAGTCTCTGGAGCATGTTAGGACCCCTGGCATGCACCTGTGACCAACCTCTGAGTCTGCTATCTGACCCATTTAAATGCAATTTGAGGTGTGACAGCAAAAGCAGCACGAGTTTCCTTTTTCACAATTTCTCTTTTAGGATAGCAGTTCTCAACTACAGATGATAGCAGCCTCTGTAAATGACTTTTTACAGAACATTTTGAGGGGGGCTTAGGTCAAAAACTTTCACCATTTTGCTTCTTCATTTTGACTTTTTTCATTTCTTTTTGAAAGAGGAGCTCTCTATTTATCCCTGTCTACCCCAGAATCTACAATGTAGGCCAGAAATCTGCCTAATTGCTTTTGGAGTGCTGGGATTAAAAACATGCACCACTACCATGTTGGGTGGTGGCAGCTCATGTCTTTAATCCCAGGCCAGGCTGGTTCACAGAGTGAGTTCCAGGACAGCCAAGGATACACAGAAAGACCCTGTCTTGATAAACAAAAGCAAAAACAGCAACAGATTCCATTGGGGTTACTCTTTTGTAAACTGAACTTGGCACTATAACCATCTTTACGTTTCAGAACCACTATTAAGTAAAATAAGAGTCACTTGGACATAAGCAATGGAATACTTTGAGAGTTGATTTTCTAAGACTGTTTCTAAATGTCTAACAGGCATGCAGTATATGTAGAAAAGATAAACAGGACAGATAGATGATTCTCATCCAGAGACGGATGGAGCAGAGCAGCACAAGAGCTCATCATGGCACTCAGAATGATGGATGATATAAGACGTATTGTTTATTTCTGATATCTTCCATTCAGGACTGCCAATCCCAGTAAAAGAACCTTACTGGTATATTTCCTGTTCTTGTTAACACATAAATGCATACACACACACACACACACACACACACACACACAACATGCATACTATAAGGAACAAGTATACTCTTATCAAATCAGAGTCAGAATTAATAAGAGTTAATTAATGAGAAGCTAAAAAGGGGTTTGTTCAACTGGACTTTAAACATGTTGTTACATAGCTCCTGCTGTAGGAGACTAGGAGATGGATAAATCTGCTTATCTTGTAATTTTTTAGGTCAGTAATTGACACGAGGGAGTCTTGTCATATGACAATATCCTTTGTTGGAGTTCCCAACATGTGAATAAACCCCCCCCCCCCCCTTTAGATGTATCTTGTGTGCTAAGTATGAATCTAGCATCTCAGCTGTGTATCATATTCCTGGGGTGGACACTTACCTTCAGGACAACAAATCTGTGACCACACTCTTTGTGACATTGAAGGGGCTGACCAATGGACACAATGGTGATCACTTTTACAGTCAGAACCCCCCCCCCACCCAAATAAGGAAATGAAAGGAGGGAAAGAAAGTACAAGGAAGTAGCTAACTTATAGAAGGGGTATCCTGGCCTAGTTACTGTCACATGTACCTGTGTGGTTACCAAGATGTACACTGTGTTTGTGTCCAAATGTCCTTTGGACTTGTGCAAAGACCCTGTATCAGTTCCTTTCTGCTTCTGTAATAAAGCAGCACAACCAAGACCAAGTCATAAAAGGAAGAGTTTATTTTGGATTATGGTTCCAGAGGACTATGGGTCCATCACGGTGGGGAGACATGATAATAAGTTACAGGTATAACCAGGTTTTAGGAGCAGAAAGCTGAGAGATCATATCTTCAAGAGCAAGGACAAAGCAGATAAGGTGAACTGAAAGTGGTGTCAAGATGTGAACATTTAAAGACCCCCCTAGAGACACACTTCTTTCTACAAGGCCATGTAACTTTGTGACTTCTCCAGAACATTACATTCAGCTGGAGACCAAAACTTCAACCCCCCTCCACACACACATCGAGCCTATAGGGGACACTGTCATTCAAACCACCACATGGTCTCCTGGGATTGCAAGTGAAATTTTGGTTTTCGTAGATGCTTCCCTCTTCCTGATGCCTAGATTATGGCCAATTTTGTTCCTTCTGGGGGCAGATTGTGGGTTCATTTGAATTATTCTGAGTCTGGATTCAGTTTCTTGTTTTTCTTAAAGCATATAATTTTTCTCCCAAACATGTTCTGATCTTAAACAATCCAAGAAAAATTATCTCTTTGAAGAGAAAAGATCAAATTCCCAATCTCAGGGCCAGCAATATAATTACATCACCAGGCAGCACAGTAGAGGGAAAGATGCTGAAAAATGCAATGGATGTGGGGTTGTTTCTGCTGGGAGAATTAGCTCTACTAAAGACATATGTCAGAAGTACTCTAGGGGGTGTCAAGAATCTTCTAATAGAGCCTAGTACCTTTAAAAACACTACGTAAAGCCACGTTGCTGTAATAAAAACCATCTTCCTAACAACTCAAAATCAAATGTCTAAATGCAATCATGAAGCACACAGACACATACATATTCACATATACAAACATACATGTCAGCAATACACTCACAGGCACACATATAAATATAAACTTATATACCCATATAGTCATACTCTCACATGCACATAATACATTCAGGTATTCAATACAAATACATACTCACACACATACATATATTCACATACTCACATACACACACATATATATGTAATTATATACAAACTAACACACTTATACTCTTACACATATATACCTTCTCATACACATATATACTCATACACACATACCTACACACACCTAATTGCATAAAAACATAATGCACATTTACACATACACACACAAATGTATACACACAAACACATAAATACACAAACACAGTTCCCAGTATCTGTCATAAAACATCCTCATGTCGTTCCATCCTTTACACACACTCCAGAGCTCAACCTGCCTCCCTTGGAAGACAGACCACACCTCTGGGCTCCTAGGTTCTCCAAGATGGCTGCAGTGAGCACAGTCTTTTGGGCAAGCTGCAGTTTGCTAACCTCAGAGCAAGAAAGCTCTGGGACTTCACTTGGTGAGATGAGAGCCTATGGGTTCCTGAGGAGTCCAGGTGGTCCACAGGATGGTACAGCTGAGGAGAGCCCTGGGCAGTTCCTTGAGCACCACCCTCCAGTCGGAGACTACACCCATCAATCTGAGGAGGGATCCTCTGGGAACATCCAGCTTCCTGTTCATGGCTCTTCCTGTACAACCCTACACATCCAGAACTCCAGTAAGCACCATAAACTACCAGACAACACCAGATACAACCAGATGGCTAAAGGCCAGCATAAAAAGATGATCAACAAAAGCCAGAGCAATATAGCATCTGCAGAACTCAGTTATCCCATTGTAAGTAGCCCTGGACACGCAACTGAAACACAAGAAAATGACCTTATATCTCTGCTTATAAATAACCGAGGAAACAAATAAAATACCCAAAGAAATACAAAAATATATAATCAAACAGATTGAGGCCTTTAGAGAGAAAAAAAAATGAATAAATCACTCAAAGAAATGCAGGAAAACAAAAACAGGTGAAGAACTTGAACAAATCTTTTAAGAAAATGTAGAAAAACACAAACTGGTGAAGAAAATCAATAAAAGGGTTAAGATCTGAAGGTGGAAATAGAAACCATAAAGAAAACACAAACTGAAAAAAATCCTGAAGATGGAGAACTTAGTGAAGAAAACAGCTGCTGCAGAGATAATCATAATGGACAGACTACACGAAATGGAGGAAAGAATCTAGGGTGTAGAAGATACAGTGGAGGAAATCAATGCATTCAGCAAAGAAAATGTTAAATTTAAAAAATTCACGATGCAAAACATCCAAGAAATCAAGGACACCATGAAAAGACAAAACCTAAGAATAACAGTAATAGAAGAAACAGAAGATTAACGGTTCCAAGGCCCAGAAAACAATTTCAACAAAATCATAGAAGAAAATTTACTCAATTTAAAGAAAGAGATGCCTATAAGCATCTAAGAGGCCTATAGAACACCAAATAAATTAGACCAGAAAAGAAAATCCTTCTGCCACATAATAACCAAACACTAAATGTACAGAATAAAGAAAAAAAAAATAACAGCTACAAGGGGAAAAGGCCAAGTAATATATAATGGCAAACCTATCAGAATCACACCTGACTTCTCAGCAGAGACCAGGAAAGCCAGAAGGGCTTGGGCAGATGTCTTGCAAACCCAGATGCCAGTACAGACTCCTATACCCAGCAAAACTTTTAATCACCATAGATGGAGAAAACAAGATATTCTACAAAAGAACCAAATTCAAACAATGTCTATACACAAACCCAGCCCTACAGAAGATAATAGAAGAAAAATTCCCACCCAAAAGGTTAACTACACCCCCAAAATACACTATATAAATAACATCACTACAAAATCAAAAGCAGACAAGCACACAAACATGAACCAACATCAAAATAAAAGGACCTAACATTCACTGGTCGTTAATCTCTTTTAACATCAATGGACTCAATTCTCCTATAAAAAGATACAGACTAACAGAATGGATGCATAAACAGGACCCATCATTCTGCTGCACTTTACCTGAGAGTGAAAGGGCTGGAAAAAAGGTTTTCCAAGCAAACGGACACAAAAAGCAAGTTTTAAAGACTGAATCACATTTTAACCATAGAGGAAATCAGTATCTCTAATAGTAGAATGGTTTTAGAAGCTCAGTCTGCTTTTAGAGTGTGCCATGCAGATCACTAGATGAGCCTGCAACACATTCCTGTTTGTGGGTGAGAGCTGTACGTGTGTGTGTGTGTGTGTGTGTATTCAGAAAGCACCATTTTTCTTCTTTTTTTTTTTTCTTCAGCTTTTTCTCATAAATCCTGGGTGCTCAAAATCCAGACCCAAAGATTATCATAGGTTTTCTGAGGCCCGTGCTCTAGCCCAGCTTAAGTGTAACACCCTTTGCAAGTAGGCAGGCATTAGCATTGAGGGACTTAATTTGAATTAGAACTATAATTTAAACCCACCGAAGTCATGGGCCAACTAGCAAATGTTTATTTTCTGAATGACTATAGCATTTTTCAGACATTTTTCCAATGGTATGCAGGTGCAGCCCCTACCAGCTTGCTTCATCATTAAATTTTCTGAAAAACTTGGACTGTTTGACCTCAAGTTATAGCTTGTAATTGGCCACCTCTGGAGTATTTTTACCATGGAAATTGGAAAACACTAAAAACCAGGGTCCATTACTAAATTCATTTTACTGTCCAGCCAGTTGCTATGTTATTAAACAGTTTGCACTGTAGCATTGTCTGTCTACTTCCCTTCTCTCCTTCCTTTTTCCTTCATTATTTTTCTCCTTTTTTTATTGGTTCTATCTTTAATATATATTGGTATTCTGACAGGCCTTTAAAAACCCTGATTTTATTTTCATAATAACTCTGAATGATTCTGGTTTAATTTTACAAATAAACAGAGGTAGAAAGAATTTATATACCCTCCAATACTATCAATAAATTAATAATAGAAGCAGAATTTAAAATAAAAATGGGCATTATTTGAAAACTCATATTCCTTTGTCCAATGTATACAAAAACATGAAAACACACACACACCATCGGAACAAAACCAAAGAGAAAATAAGTAGATGAAAACACTATATACCCCAGTGAAAAACTGGAGTGCCATTTACTGGATTTTCCTGCCTCCAGATTTTACCTTGAAAGATCTCTTACTGGAAGACCACATGTATTCACATCCCAGCAGAGTTCTGCTACCAAAGTACCATACTAAGCAAAATTAATAATGAGAACAAGAGTTGGCAGCTGCCCTGATTCTGGATGAGGGTAAAAGATGCAGGCAGAAGGTTGTGTTATTGACTAAAGAATAGGAGATTTCTTAGTGGGACAGCCCAAAAGAAGTTGTCCTTCTTGGCTAAGAAAACCAAGTGTAGAGGTTACAAGGCAGCACAACGACCCTCACCAACTCCTGTCCAAACATCGGTGGGAGCTGTCATTTCCAAGTGTCTGTACGCTGCTTCATCTCCAGGGATTCTCTATTGCCTTTTCTGGGCACTGGTTTCCTCACAGAAGAGCTCCTAACTCAGTTCTTACACCACCAAGTGCTGGTGAGTTCAGGGAGGGTGATTCAGACACATCTGGGTTTGATTTCCTTCTCAACAGACAGAGGATTAAAAACCAAGTGGAAAAGGTTTTGGCAAATGGTATTTGAGGAGACTCCCAATCCCAGTCTAAGCACAAAAGCTAAAATAGAAAGCATGAGTTCATTTACTCATATAGTGAACAAGTTTGTTCGGAGAATGGCTCCCATGTGGCTGACACTGCTCAGCCCCTCAGTGAGCTGGCCACGGAAAGCTTTCTGTTCTAGCCAAGTGCTAGAGAGACGAGATGAATTGGCAAACCTGGAAATATCAGGGTTACTTTAGTTTAGGAGAAATCCTGTTATGAGAACACAGTGAGGTCTCTAACAGTGTCCCCGTGAGAAGATCGTGACTGGTGCAGTCTTGTGAGTTATGGGATCCAATGTGTCTCTGAGGAGGGAATACTGAAACTGAGAACTCTAGGACCCAGAGAAGTAAGTCAAGGTGTGTGATATTCTGAGCCAAGTGAATCTTGCCATCCTATCCACATGCCTTTATGTGAGGGTATTCCTGTGATTACTTACCAGCTATAGTGTTGCTTCTTCATTTACCCTCCTGAGAGTTAAGTCATCAAAGTCCACTGCAAATGATGGAGCAAGGGATAAAAAACAAATTGACCACCATAAAGCCTGGGCCTTGACTTTCAATATATTTTTTCTCCATTATTTAGCAATTTTATTTATTGTCTTCATGTACTAATATATATATATATATATATATATATATATATATATATATTAGTACACGCACATGCACACAAACACACATATATATTCTACTGTATTAGATTTTCATACTGTTCCTCAAATGAGTCTTAATTTTAGCTGTCACCCCACCCTCATATTCCCTCCCACAACCTTCTCTCACACTCTGACTTTATCCTCCTGTTTTTTTTTATTTCATCTCTCTTTTTTAAATTCTTTATTAATTACACTTTATTTACTTTGTATCCCCCCTGTGGTTCCCTCCTTCCTCCTGTCCCAATCCCTCCCTTCCTCCACCCTCTGCATGCATGCCCCTCCCCAAGTCCACTGATAGGGGAGGTCTTCTTTTCCTTCCTTCTGAACCTAGTCTATCAGGTCACATCAGGATTGGCTGCATTGTCTTCTTCTGTGGCCTGGTAATGCTGCTTCCCCCTAAGCAGGAGGTAATCAAAGAGCAGGCCAATCAGTTCATGTCAGAGACATGAGTCCCTTTCCTATTACAATGGAACCCACTTGGGATACTGAACTGCCATGGGCTATATCTGTCTTAGATCTCCATGCATAGTCCTTGGTTGGAGTATCAGTCTCAGAAAAGACCCCTATGCTCAGATTTTTTTTGGTTCTGTTGCTCTCCTTGTGGATTTCCTGTCCTCTCCAGATCTTATTG
The DNA here is from genome assembly GCF_030254825.1 of Meriones unguiculatus. Lineage (NCBI taxonomy): Eukaryota > Metazoa > Chordata > Mammalia > Rodentia > Muridae > Meriones > Meriones unguiculatus. Next base: position 39,496,385 of record NC_083356.1, on the reverse strand, counting down.
TTTCCCACTTCTTTCATATGATTCCCTGCACTCTGCTCAAAGGTCGCTTGTAAGTCTCAGCATCTGCTATGATAGTCTGCAGGGCGGAGCCTTTCAGAGGTCCTCTGTGTCAGGCTCCTGACTTCTTCCCTCTTTTCTCCTTCTTCTGTTGTCCATCTTCTTTGCCTTTCTGGATAGGATTGAGCATTTTAGCAAGAGTCCTCCCTCTTCATTAGTTTCTTTAGGTGTGCAGGTTTTAGTAGGTTTATCCTATATTATATGTCTATATGAGTGAGTATATACTGTGTGCATCTTTCTGCTTCTGGGATAGCTCACTCAGGATGATCTTTTCCAGATCCCACCATTTACCTGCAAATTTCATGATTTCCTTGTTTTTTATTGCTGAGTAATATTCCATTGTGTAGATATACCACAATTTGTGCATCCATTCCTCCACTGAGGGGCATCTGGGCTGTTTCCAGCTTCTGGCTATTACAAATAAGGCTGCTGCAAACATGGTTGAGCAAATGTCCTTAAAGTGTACTTGAGATTCTTTTGGGTATATGCCTAGGATTGGTATAGCTGGATCTTGAGGAAGCGCTATTCCTAGTTGTCTGCGAAAGCACCAGATTGCTTTCCAGAATGGTTGTACAAGTTTACATTCCCACCAGCAGTGGAGGAGGGTTCCCCTTTCTACATAACTCTCTAGCATGTGTTGTCTCTTGAAGACCCTGGCATAAATCCACAAACTTATGGACACCTGATTTTTGACAAAGATGCCAAAAACATTCAATGGAAAAAGAGATAGCATCTTCAACAAATCGTGCTGGTCTAACTGGATGTCTACATGTAGAAAAATGAAAATAGATTCATACTTATCACCCTGCACAAAACTAAAGTCCAAGTGGATCAAAGACCTCAAAACATAAAACCAGACATACTAAACCACTTAAAAGAAAAAGTGGGAAGAGCCTTGACCTCATTGGCACAAGAGACAATTTCCTGAACAGAACACCAACAGCACAGGCTCTAAGAGCAACAATCAATAAATGGGACCTCATGAAACTGAAAAGCTCTGTAAAGCAAAGGACACTGTCCTCAGAACAAACAGGCAGCCTACAAATTGTGAAAAGATCTTCACCAACCCTATATCTGACAGAGGACTAATATCCAGTATATATAAAGAACTAAAGAAGTTAAACAGCAAAAAATCAAGTAATCCAATTAAAAAGTGTTGTACAGAGCTAAACAGAGAATTCTCAATAGAGGAATATCAAATGGCAGAGAAACACTTAAAGAAATGCTGAACCTCATTAGCCATCAGGGAAATGCAAATTAAAATGACCCTAAGATTTCACCTTATACCCATCAGAATGGTTAAGTTAAAAAACTAATATAATTTTTATCTTTTAATTAATTTTTTGTTTGTTTGCAACATAATGGGTTTTCTTAGACTATTCATTCACCAAGATCCTTGTATTTACTTCTTTGTACTTTTCATTATCCTCTCTTTTCTCTCCTTGTCTCCTGCTGCTGCCCTTCCTCCCACAAGTAGATTTCACACAAGAGAAAACATCAGAATTTTCCCTCATACTTTTGTGTTCTTTCCATCTATCATCTACTTATCTCTCTCTCTCTCTCTCTCTCTCTCTATATATATATATATATATATATAAAATCTTTCTATCCATCTACCCATCTATTATGTCTTTCTTTCTGTCTGTCTCTCATCTTTCTACACCAAGATTCTGAATACGACAAAAAATATATGTCTCCTTTTTATTCCTGTCATTTTCTCTTGTTACTTATTCTATCCCTCTTTTTAAACACATTCCCTACCTAGCCATCCTTTTACTTTTATATCATACTTGTTAATATATATATGATAATATAAATTTATATTTAGATAAAATATGATATTTTTCTGAGTCTGACTTTTCTCTTAATATGCTAGTATGTAGTTCCATTATCTTCTTGCAAAATAAACCCAAGTTGTTATTCTTTAGAGATAAATAAAACTCCCTCCTGTACATGTACCTCATTTATTTATTCATTCCTCTGTCTATAGAAGTCTAAGCTGGTTCTATGTCGTGGCTATCAATAGTCCTGCAATAAACACAAGCATGCAGAACTATCTCTGAAGCATGCTGGCTTTGAATTTTTTTGGATATATATTTAGGGCCATTACATCCATATCACATGGAAATGCTCCAGTTTTAGCTTTAGTCCATTTAATCCATTTTATCCATTCCAATGGATTCCTAAATTTACATTCCCATTAGTAATGTGACAATTTTTTTCTCTTTCTCTCCAACATCCTTGCCAGTCCTTTTGTCATTCGTGTTTTTCTGGTGATAGGCATTCTGGGATGAGATGGAATCTCAAGGTGGCTTTAACTTCTATTTTCCTGTTGGATAAGGATATTAAATATTTTATACATTTTTGGCCATTTGTTTTTCTTTTTAAAATTGCTTGTTGCGTTCATTTGCTAATATTTTTGACTGGATGATTTGGGTTCTTTTGGTTTTGAATTTGGCTTCTTTATATATTTTGGATAGTGATCCTTTGTCATATACGAAATTAGAAAAGATTTTCTCTCATTTTGCAGATTGTCTCTTCACTCAGATATTTTATTTTTTGGGCAGAGAATTTTTTTTTTCAAATATTGTCTTGTATTTTACTAGATTAATAGAGCAAGAAATCAATAGCAAAAGAAATGACCCAAATGATATGAAAACATGGATATTGAACAAGATATCCCTGAATGACCACTAAATCATTAATGACAGCAGAAAAATGAATTCAGTTGGTGTAGTTTGTAAGTCTGCATTAACCATGTAGGACTTTTAAATCACCTGAACTTAGTTTTCCTACCTTGACATGCAGTTTGTGTGGTTACTCACTGTGATCCTGGATCATTTAGAGGGACATTGCTGTTATTAAGAACTGTAACAATATTAAAACAGTGGATTGGATATTCAATAATTACTTTCCCAACCCTAGACATTTATGATATAAAGTTTTCCAGGCACTGAATATTTTATGCTAGTAACCAGGGATTAAAGACATTGATTTTAGGCATATGGTTAGGACCCCACAAGAGGAAAAAAGGTCCTATTTCTCAGGTAGCTGTACCTAAGGGGATTTCTTCTTTGGATACTCAAAATAAGAAAAAAGGAGTAAATCAAAACTAATTGAATCCTGACTGGCCGGAAATATACTTTCCATTTTATATTCACTGGAGTATAGAGTTATGTAAATCCACATACAGTCACAAACTGGCAATAGCATTTACTCACTTCATCATTCAAATGAAAAACTTAAGTGAATATAAGAAGAAAGTTTTCCAAGTTATGCTTGGTAAATGCCTAACTCCAAAGCTTGAGCTCATCCTTTTCTGTAAGGTAAACTGGAAGGTGAGGCTGCCTCCAACAGAGCAAGTAAAACAGATCACATTCCTTTCCCTCCATACTCCCTCACATCCCTGCTCTTAATTTAAAAGATCAAAAAATGTTCCCCTCAAAAGAGAACTGGCAGGCCAGGAGGCAGTTGGGGGTTGTCCCTCAGCATTCCATAGACTGTCTTTTAACCTGACCATGTTCTGTCGCTCCAACCTCCTTCCCTTTGACGATATCTGAGGGGATTATAACCTACTGGCTCCATGGATAGATACATCACTGGCCTCCTTGGGTGACTGATTCGAGGATCCTTAACTTCAAAGCAAGTGCACTGCAGATAGGGAGCTGTGTTTCTTGACCATTTCTTAAATAAATATAAATAAGTAAGTACACAAATAAATAACTACAATAATAATAAAAACAAGGGAAGCTGAAGAGCTGTACCTCAGCCCTCACTGAAGACACTTACAATTCCTCTGGTCGCTGGGTGTGAGTGGTTTTCCTTTGTCCTTGCTTTATCACTTCCTTTAAAGTGTGCCTGGAAACTCTGCAAAGGGGAAACTGTAAACAGTGTCAGGGCAGTCCTGGACTGAGAGGAAACTCAGGCCTTGCCCCCTGTCCTGCTTGTAAATAAATACATAAACTCCTGAGATGCCATGCACATTGTGTTAGGTGCCCTTTCTTCCGTGCACCTGTTTATTCAAATAGAGAGCCAGTGTGGTTTTCAAGCAGTTTTGAGTGGGCTTTCTGACTCTTTTTTTTTAATTTTTTTATTTAACTTTTATTAATTACACTTTATTCCTTTTGTATCCCCCCATAAGCCCCTCCCTCCTCCCCTCCCGGTCCCACCCTCCCCCCTTTCTGCATGCTTGCCTCTCCCCAAGTCCACTGATAGAGGAGGTCCTCCTCTCCTTCTTTCTGATCTTTTTTTTTTTTTTTTTTTGTTCTTCTCAATGCAGTTTATTCAGGAACCTTGAACAATCTTCTGACCCTGGGGAAAGCCAGCCCACAGCTTAAAATAGCCTCTGGGTAGTCAACCCCACCTTGCCTCATGGGCAATGCAGATAGGTCCACATACACAGAAGCAAGCCAGATCCTCAGCCTTAGCCAAATATGGAGTTGTTTGTGACAGAGAGCACTCACCATCGGGAAGGTGGAAGGCGGAAACCAGCTCCATCTTTAAGGCGCAGCATTACTCAGCTCTCTACAGTTCCCCCTTTTTGTTTTAGATGTATCAGGCAAGAGTAGAGGTCTGATCTCTGATATTAGAAATAAATTGGGACTTTGTACCGATGTTCATTTAGGTGTCATCCACCCAAAGAGCATCAGACCCGTCTGATACCTTTTTCTCAGAGGCGGGACCTGGGGCATCAACCCGCATGCAACCAGACATGCTCTTCTCTGGGTCCAAAGCGGCTGACCCTGAGTGCAGTGCTTAGCCTCGCATCCTGAGCATAACATTTTAGCTTTTTATGGTAGCCAACCATGCTTGGGGAGACTGTCCTTCTTCAATGGCTGTAAAGGCCTGAATGGTCATGGCTGCATTACGCTGTTGTGAGACTCTAATCTTGCATATATACCACAGGCAAACCAAGGAGATCAACACCAGAAGGCTGCTAACGCTCCCATGCCCGCCCATTCCTTCAGATGATTCATGGCTGCAGCAATCCATGATGATAATCTTGTGGCTAGTCCTGCGTCCACTCTGGTAGAATTTACTGTGACAATGGCCACTCTCAGCTGCTCCATCATAGTATCGAATTCTTCAGTCCAATTACCTAAAATATAGCTAGACAATTGTTTAGACAGATTTGCAGCATGGGAAAAATTCTCATATTGTATGCTACTGACACAAAGTCCAGCATATTTCCATTGACAGCCAAGTTGAGCGATCTGCCATAGGGTATCAATTTGCTCCTGCACGAGGTCAATCCTCTGATTGAACACCATCAAGTCTCCTTTTAGTTGAGCATTAATTCCTTTTTGTACATCTAAAGCATGAGCTACATTGGCTAAAAGATTATTTAGGGTCTGAACAGTCTGCTTAGTATGACTCATGGCTAATGCCGAGGTGGTAGCTCCAACAGCCGCCAATGAGATGGCAGTAACAATGGCGGCTGTAATTCCAAGATCCCTTTTCTGTCTGAAGAGAGTCATAGCGTGAGGGGCATCAACGGGCACAGGCACCCAGCGAGGCATGCGAGTAACCAGGGCATACCTAAATTCACTAGCATTCCGGCATTGGGCAAAAAAAGCAAGTATCATTACCACAATTACTTGGCTCTATCTGGCTAACAATGAATAAAAATGGGGGTTATAAACAAACAGGTGTGGACTTATAGGAATAATCTGACTGGCCTGCTCTTTGATCACCTCCCCCTGGGGAGGGAGCAGCATTACCAGGCCATAGTAGAGGACAATGCAGCCACTTTTGATGTGAAATGATGGACTAAGATCAGAAAGGAGAGGAGAACCTCCCCTATCAGTGGACTTGGGGAGTGGCATGCATGCAGAAAGGAGAGGGAGGGTGGGATTGGGAGGGGAGGAGGGAGGGGCTTATGGGGGGATGCAGAATGAATAAAGTGTAATTGATGAAAAATTAAAAAAAAAGAAAAAAAAAAGAAAAGATAATTTAAGAACCTTAAATGACTTTCAAAAGTGGAGGAAAACATGGAGTTAGTCAATTTACATGGAGGACGCCTCACCCCTGGGGGCAATGGTCTCCTGAACCTACTCAGACCTCGGACACCACCACTGCTAGTTCTAGAACTGATGCAGGATGTTGCAACCCTCGGGGTTAAGGCTTCTCATAATATTTCCTATAAGGGCTTTCTGACTCTTAACGTTTGAAATGGAAGGTGTTGGAATTCACTCCCAGGCCTCACCTCTCGTCCCAGCCAGGGTTTCTGTAATTCCAAACATTTCTCCTCTCACATTCTGAAAAACATATAACACCACAGAGACTGATTTAGGATGAAGTTGGAAGAAAGCATAGCAAAGAAAATTGGGGACATATAAGTAAGATTTTGTACATATGTTTTATTTGACTTTTATGATGTTTTAAAAAGAGGTGTGCCAATTTTTAATTAATAGATAGCACATTTAAAATTATTTTTGAGAGTTGTTTCAAAACGTGGAAGGCATATTAACAGTGGGTATCAAACTAGCAATAACTAGGAAAGATTTTGTGAGGAAAGATTTTCTTACCTCCTTATATATAACTAATGTGGAAAGCCAAACTCAGCAAAAGGAAATTTAGGGGGAAACTCCCATCTTGTGCAGTGCTATAGGCTAGGCTTTCCTACCTGTCTGGTTATGACAACTAACTAGTTCATAGGGAAGAGGAATAAATGGGTCCAATTACCTCAAGTCTTTCTTTGGGGTGCTATTATTAGCTTAAACCTGAAGACAGAAGGATCGAATTGGGGCAGGAGTAAGATATGTCAGGGAATGGTATTGTGTACTAGGTTTTCAAATGCTGATTTCTGTCCCCAGAGACCTGGTTGCAGTCCAGACATTGTCATTATTATTGGAGCATCTTCTGTCTCAATGTTGTGGAAAAGTTATTCTCCATCACCTCTGATTGGATAATAAAGAGCATAACAGCCAATAGCTGGGCAGGAAAGTTGAAGAGGGACTTGCAATCCTAGGAGAGGGGTCACAGGTAGAGGAAGGGCCGAGGAAAAGCTCACCATGAGGAGGTCACCATGAGAGGGTTACTATGAGGACATGGGGTGGAACAGGAGCAGCCAGGGCAACACTAAGATGGCAGAACATGTGTCTGGAAAGCAGGCCAGGCCAGCATAGTTGGTTTAGAGTAGGTGAGTATCTGCCCACTTATAAGACCTAAAGTTATTATTAATAAATATAAAGGTGTCTGTGTCATTATTCGGCAGCTAGACTGAATATCAGAAAATCTTATAGCTTTTTTTTTTTTTTGAGACAAGATTTCTTTGTGTAGCCATCCCTGTCCTGGACTCGCTTTGTGGACCAGACCAGGCTGGTCTTGAGCTCATAGGTATCTTCTGGCCTCTACCTCCTGAGACATATACAAAGATGTTTGTATAATTCAGTAGTACTGGTCAAGTTGTGGCCCTTTCTTTCAAGGTGATGTAATGTCTGTGTATTAATTACTGTCTTTGCTGGAGGGATTAGTTTGTTTCCTACATGTGGATTGCTCCAGAGTGCATCCTCTTCTCTTCATAGATGGTTGCTGTCATTCGAAAATGGTTGCTAGCATTTACTCTTCCTGGAATCCAAGTGAATATGTTTAGAACAATGAAACTTTTTGCCTTTAGCCTTAACGGAGAAGGAGATAAATTGGTATGATGGGTTTCTAGTTCTTGTCCACTTAGAATGCCTACATGAAGAGGTAGATAAATGATATGAAGTAAAAGAAATGCAAAAATAAAAATAGAGATGCCAGGTTTTCAATTTGCTTTAGTTACCTCCTGGACTTGGGCAGAGAGTAGTGTCTGACTGCCTGGTAGATATAGGTTTATTTTTATTGTATTTAGGATAATGATTTTTCTCTATATACCCCCCCCCCAAAAAAAACCAGGCTTATAAGAACTGAGAAAGAAAGTTTGCTGTGTTCTCTTTCCCATTGACTTCATCTGTAATTTATTTTCTCTGCTTTTCTCTTTGATACTTAACTTTGATACACTGAAGCTAAGCCAGTGTCTTTAAATAAGTAAGTAAGTAAATGGGTGTGGACAGGTATGATGACTTGGTCTTGGTGAACATATAGGAGACACTGAAGGAGAACAGTGCATATTTTGTAACTTTAATCTTCTACTTCAAGAAAATATTCTGTAACACTGTAGGGCTGCTTTTGCTTGTGCCAATGAATATATGTCTTATGGTGGTAAGAACAAGATTGGCCCCCATAGGCTCATAAATATGAATGCTGGGTCACTAGGGTGTGGTAGTATTTCACAAAGAGGTGTGTGTTGGAGGAAGTGTGTCACTGTGGGTGGGTCTTGATGTTTCACCAGCCCACACCAAGCCCAGCATCTCTCTCTTTCTGCTGCCTGCAGATCTAGATATACAACTCTTAGTTACTTCTCCAGCCCCATGTTTGCCTGCATGCCCCGTGTTCCCTGCCATGATAACAATGCTCCAAATCTCTGTACTGTAAGCAAACCCCAATTGAATGCTTTCCTGTAAAAAAGAGTTGCCTTGGTCAGTGGGTAAGCTGGCATATGCCTTTAATCTGGCACTCAAGAGGCAGAGGCAGGTGGATATCCATAAATTTGAGGCCAGCCTGGTCTACACTGTGAGCTCTAGGACAGCCAGAGCTACATAGTGAGACCCTGTCTTGGGTAAAAAACTAAGTAAAACAAACAAATAAACAAATAAAACCAAAATATTTGAGGTAGTCATGGTGTCTCTTTTAATAATAGAACAATGACTAAGACAAGGCTCAACTGGCATTTGGGGGTTGGAGCCAAAGACTATCTGACATATTGATACAACCAACCAAGTGGTCTGAGTCTCACTTGAGTTTCTGATCATCTTCTGGACATTTATTTATTGAAGGCCCATTGATAACTTCTGACTCTACATGTCTTTTTTACATAGACATAGAAATTTAACTTTATGGGTGTAGTTTTAATGGGTGCAGAAATTTACAGAAGTGCAATTAGAGCATAAATCAAGAGAAGTCATATATAGACTAAGAACATAAAGTCTAGAACTAGAGCATGAGGGTTTGACTCTGAGATCTACTATTTTCCAAAATGCAAATCTTCAGAACATAACTTAAACTCTCTTAAACTTAACTTTCTCGTTGATAAAGTGATAACAAATGTGTTATTTGTGTGTCCTAAGGTAATAAATGTTGTATTTACACAGCTACATAATTGTTATAGACATTACTATTGTTTAATTCAATATTTATTAAAAGGTTTTCACAATTCTTAGGAAGTAGTAGTTGGAAATGAATCTTCTACACTACTAGTCCACTTCTGCTAATACTTTTGGTGGCTTAGCAGTTATTGATACATCATTACTTCATAAGGGCTTCGAAGCATTTCTATAAGAAGGGACATGTTATTTTGTTTTTCTTAAAAAAAAAAACAAAAAAAAACCTGTTTCTTTCCCAAATTAGGATGAGATTATAGTACAACACAAATATTTTAGCTTTGTTTTCAGTTAAATATTAATGGTGTAATGTGTGTGGTTCTATACACATGTATATTGGTTTGGATGCCAGAGGCATTAGATCTCCTGAGAGCTGAAGTTACATGTGACAATGAGATTCCCAGAGTGACTACTGGGAAATGAATTTAGGTCCTCTGCAATTGCAATAAATGTTTTTGTTTTGTATTTTGGGGTTTTGTTTGTTTGGCTGGTTTGTTTTTGTCTGCTTGTTTTTTTTTTGAGACAGGGTTTCTTTGTATAGCCCTGGCTATCCTGGAACTTGCTCTGTAAACCAGGATGACCCCAAACTCAGAGATCCACTGCCTCCTGAGTGCTGGAATTAAAGTCATGTATCACAAATGCAGGCCAGCAGTAAGTGTTCTTAATTGTGAGCCATTTCTCCATCTCCAAGGATAAAGCAAATGTAACACTTGTATTTGATGCTTATTTCTGCTAGCTATATTTAACACTTATTTATGCTAGCCAAGAGGTATTATGTAGTACTTGTACTAAAGACTGAGATTTATGTTGTTCAATATGCTGGTTTAGTGCTTTGCACAAGACTAGTTACTTTCTCTAACTCCTTGGGACTTTCAAGGAACTATTTTAGGGAAGTTCTTTATGACTTACAGCATTTGAAAGGGATCAGTTTTATTCATAAAGGTAATAAATATCTTATCAGTTTCCAGAAACTGAGTCACAGCTTTCTATAAATGTGATAGCTATCAACTGACAACTTTTCAAGATGTGAGAAGCATGTCTGAGGAGAATAGAGTGTGTATAAAAGACTACTATTTCCCACTGCCTGGGTTTGGGAACCTATACATATGCAAATTTATTTCATTTCTGATGTGATGTGAAACAACTGGAAGATTTTTAACAAGCAGTTGGTCAGTATTTTGTTTTTAAAATAAATCCTGATACTCCTGTAAGGCAGCATGCTCAGTGAGGAATGCATACTGAGAGTGAAAGCAGAAAGATAAGTAGGCGATATTATCTCAGGAGAAAGATGGGTTCACAGTGGCATTAGTGAAGGTGATGATATTGGTACCAATGAAAGATATATTGTGAAGACTGGACAAGTGTGTGTTGCAGGATTAGACATGAAGTGTGAGTGAGAAGCATCAAAACTCAAGGCAAGCATCAGCATGAACGATGACTAGACCAAGAAAAGAAAGGAAGTTAGGTTGAGCATGGATAAACAGGGGTTTTCTTTGGAACATGATACATTTCGTCTGTAAGTTGTCTGCATCGAAATCCTAATGGATGATTGGATATGTGAGTCTAGACTTTTAGATTAGGTCAATATTAGAAGCAAAATTTAATTGGGGTAGGGTTTGGAAAAGCAAGGTAGAGGAAAACCATAGTGAGTGATAACATAATAAAAGAGAAAGACCTTTGAAAAGGCATTTTGCAAACTCACTGCTGTAGAAGCTGCCTAAGATACAGACATATACATACATAAAAGTATCCTACAGGGAGTGACCCTACTGCAGGGGTCAATGCCTCTTCCAGATGTTACAGAATGAGGTATGGACTTTCGTTTTCCTGGTTGTTGGTTAATGGAGTCCTTCTAGCATTAAAAGGTATTACTGTTGGTTATTTTCCAGACCTTGATGATAAGACCTGATTGTGGAAGACACCACACCCTTGAATCAGAGGACATTGAGAAATCAAGCTAGTACTCATAAGGAAGCTTCATTTCTCCTGGCTAACTTTCAAAGTGATGGAAAGTCCTGTGCATGGTAGCAGGGAAGAAATGCAATAAGCAGTGCTACACAGCTGTGAATCCTGCCAGGTGCAATAACAATTGGCCTGGCGAGACATCACATTGGTGCAATAGTATGAATGTTACAGGAATAACCAACCGCTTTCTGATTGGAGCTAAGGTCTCTTCCATGAGATGAAATCCATAACGGCCGCCATTACTGGGACTAAAAACCTGTGGCTGGATAAGTCCTAGGCCCTAGGAGAGAAGCTACTGCTATTATTCTGCCAAATAGAAAGCATGATAAAGTTCCCCTTTGGGTCTTTATATCCACAGATAAGTACATCTTTCAAAGCTTATCAGAAAAACTTCATTTTACAGTAGATGCCAATTAATACAGAGACCCATGGCTGGCCAAATCCAGGCTATTGTGGAGACTAGCAGACTGTGGAGTGCTCAGCTCTAAGTGGTACGACTGTATAGCACTGTCCCTCCTCCCAAGGACCAGGTTCATCATGGAAGAAAAAAGTGGGAATAACATAAGATCCAGAGGCAATGGACATCTGCAGTGAAATAGTTTTTGTGGAAATGGTGTGGCTGTGGTACACATGAAGTCCCAGAAGCCTAGATGTATAAGACCTGCACACAACCAATACAAGATCTAAGCGTGTGTGTGTGTGTGTGTGTGAGTGTGTGAGTCTGTGTGTGTGCTTGTGTGTGTGTGTGTGAGTGTGTGAGTGTGTGTGTGTGTGAGTGTGTGTGTGTGTGTGAGTGTGTGTGTGTGTGAGTGTGAGTGTGTGTGTGTATGAGTGTGTGAGTGTGTGTGTGAGTGTGTGAGTGTGTGTGTGTATGAGTGTGTGAGTGTGTGTGTGAGTGTGTGAGTGTGTGTGTGTATGAGTGTGTGAGTGTGTGTGTGAGTGTGTGAGTGTGTGTGTGTGAGTGAGTGAGTGTGTGTGTGTGTGTGTGTGAGTGTGTGAGTGTGTGAGTGTGTGAGTGTGTGTGTGTGTGAGTGTGTGTGTGTGTGTGTGAGTGTGTGAGTGTGTGAGTGTGTGTGTGTGTGAGTGTGTGAGTGTGTGTGTGTGTGTGTGTGTGTGAGTGTGTGAGTGTGTGTGTGTGTTGGTGGGGCAAGATCATTGGGTCTAGCCCTAGCTAGATAGGAATTAAAAAAAGTGTGTTAGGGGAGGTCAGTTTTCTTTAGGAATATGGCCTCTGAGAGGCCATTCATGCTCCCATAGATGGCTATCCTTATTCCATATGTGTGTATACAGGCAATATTAAGTGGATTCAGTTGGTTTGAAAGCAGAACATGAAGTTGGGAGAAGGGAAGATTTGGGATGGGTGGAAGGGAAGAAATTTGGTAAAAACACATTATATGCATGTGTGAAATTCTCAAAAAAATGAATAACAAGCACGATTTAAAAGTCATTAATGTCTTGAAATATTTTCAACCAAGAGCTTGGATAAAAATAATTAAGTGTGATCCTAGATAGACTCATTGATGCTGAAAGGTTTAGAAATGTGAGAGATATCTAGCGAGGGAGAAAGAGGAGCAGAGATAAAAATAGGACAAAAGATAAAATGACATGGTCTTGTAGTAACAAATACATTTCAAATAGTAAACTATTGTGAGTGGTTGTGACTGTAAAAGATTATCCTGGAGAATCCAGCACCAAATTTGGCAAAACAGCTTATAGTTCTCTTTTGGAGGTTGTCTTTAAATAGTGCTTTTCTCCATTAATATTTTTACACTGGCATCCTGTGCTCTTTAATTCTGGAAACATTTCTGCTAATATTTCAGTGACTTTTTCTTTCCCTCTACTTTTTTGAATTACTAATAATAATCTCAATTATTATTAGTAATATCATTAACATTATTACTACATTTTAATATTATTAGCCATAACTAATATTATTAATATCACTATACTATTAATACAACATGTTTTAATAATAAAGAATAACACCATAGTTATTATTAATAATAGTAATTATTATTATCATCATAGTGATATTGCTGTTAATAGATTATTACTAATAATATGGATTATGAAAATAATAGCTATTTTTATTGTAAAGTTTTAAGCCATCAAAGTAATGGTATTTATTATGGTGCTTTTATACATATGTATCATGACATCTGTTTTTGTCATGTTTCACTGAGGCATTCCCCTATCCCCCATTTTCCCTGCTCTTGCTGGGCCCTTTCTTCTGTCAAATTGTCTATCCTGTTTTTATGTCACATGGATTCTATTACCCTCTTTTTTTCCTCCCATCACACCATCCTGAAGGTCTCTTCTCTCTTATGGTCTCCTTTTGAATGTCATGATCTACATATGCACACGCACACATGCACACACAGGTACATGCACATACACACACAAACAAACAGGCACACACAGATTTCACCTATAACACATGTGTTATTTGTCCTTCTTTGTAATGATTTTCAGTTCTATCCACTTCCCCTATAGATGTCATAGTCTCATTATTTTCTCTGTTGACTAAAATTGCATGTCCATGTGACACATTTTTGTTATCTATTCTTCTGGCTGTGGACACCTAGATCGATTCCATTTCTTACCAACTGGGAACAGATACTGTAATTTTGGTTTCCTTTATTCTCACTATTAGTGCTTATGTTCTTTAGACTCAGCTTTTAGCTCAACTTTTCAAATGAGGGGAGGGCAGAAGCATGGCTGGCTAGGATGGCAAGGGTCCATTAGCACCACTGGCATGGTTTAAGCCAAACATGTCCAACTGTATACCTCACCTCAGATGTGGGGTTGTGTAAGAGAGTTGCACATCCTTTGGCAATCTTCCCTAGGATCTCAACACTTTAAAAGAGAGACAGCATACCTTGAGGGGGAAGAAAACTATCTAAGAGATTTATTTGTTTTGTGGCTACAAGTTAAAGAAAACTCCCACCAACACTTTGGTAAACCCCAGAAGTTCCTGTTGGTTTCAGTGGAATGTGAAAGATGAAAGACAACTTTTCTCTCTGGGTTACTCAGCTGCTGATAAGACAGACAGACTTGAGATGACTAAATTCTCAGTTCCTGAAGGGCTTGGAACTCAGAGGACTCCAAATTCCAGCTTGTTGCTACTGAGCCTAGTCTCCCATCACTTTGAGTCACAGTTTTGCCTTTTTTTTCTTTGGATATTTAAAAATTTGGAATTTTAAGGATACTTGAAGTGCTGAAAAAATTATCTGGGTTCATAATTTTACATATTGCTTTATGCTATGGGCTGAGCACCTGAGGAATTTAAAAACAGAAGAACTGGTAAATATGAATGCTTCCATTTAATTCTGTAAAAATAGCTTCCCAGAGCAGCCCTGCTGGGTCACAGAGGAGGACTTTGCAGCCGGTCCTGGACATACCTGATAAACCAGGGTCAGATGAAAGGGTAGGAGGACCTCCTCTATCAGTGGACTTGGAAAGGGGCAGGGAGGAGATGAGGGAAGGAATGTGGGATTGGGAGGAGATGAGGGAGCAGGATACAGCTGGGATACAGAGTTAATAAAATGTAACTAATAATAAAAATAAAAATATAGCCTGGAGGAAGCAGAAGGTAACACACAGAAAACTAGCCAAATTTAAGATGTCAAACACACACACACACACACACACACACACACACAAACACACACACATGTGTACATACACATACTTGCACACACACATGTGCACAATGAATGTACATGCAGCCACGCATATAAACACATGTGCACACACATGCTCTTATGCACAAGAACGTTTTATATCAACCCAATACAATTTGCAGCGTCTAGATTTGAACACCAGCTTGAGAAATTAAGAAGGTAGGAGCTATGCCTAGGTTAAACCTGAAGGTATGGAACATTTAATTGGAGATATCAAGTTTCAGTAAATGATATAGAAATGACATTTTCCCCACTTTCCTTATGTGATTTATATAGACAGAGTGTGTGGTAGCCAGAGTGCTGGATACATCCTTTGTAAGGTTTTGCTGAAAGAGTGGTGTAGGGATTTGTTTTCCAGAGAAGAGCAGGGCGATAAAGCAATGCTTCCATGGAGCTCCATGCCAATGCTTCATTGACATAACTGTCTTTTGAGGGGTTCTAATCTCTTCATGTCTACCAGTCATTAGCTGTGACCCCAAATTTGAACGGCTTCTTCTTTCTGACACAATACTGTCATTCATAAATGACAATTTTATGCTAGCAGTAGTAGTTGTATTCATAAACTGAGAAGGTAACAGGACACTGCTTTGTGTCCCCCCACAGCACTGTTCAATGAGTCTCTATCTTTACAAGAAGTTAAAGAACATTATCTGAAAAAGCATTTTATGAGTAAATAAACAGAGGGAATACTGGCCAAACAAAGCCAGGCTGTATCACTTAGTACCTTTCAGAATATTTACTCTGACAGCACTATAAATTTTACCAAAAGTTTATTATAAGCAGATTATCCTGCTACTTGACTATGGAACTTTTAAATGTGTGTAAACTCTCATGATCACCTGGTGATATTCTTGTTTTGCTGATAATAATAGTTATTTTACTAAGAACCAACACTGTGGCATTAAAGAGTTGTGAGCGGAATAAAATACAGGCAAAATATAGACCATGAGGCAGATTCACCTTTGTGCTCCCAAGGTTACTGCCTGTTTCTCTCTCATCTTGGTAAGAATGGCCAACTATGTTGAATCTCAATTCCTTCATATTTGGAACAAGATAATGGGATTGATGTTATATGTTGGTGTTAGGCTATTTATAAACAAACAAAATATTGATAGGAATTAATAACACTATTTCCTAAAGCTGTGTAGATTCTAGATAAATGACAAGTCTCTCTACTTCCTGGATATTGTGTAATTTTGCAATTTAGTGGAAGGTCATTTGTTAGAGGGTAACTTTAAAGGGGATGCAGGATTTGTGAGACTCCTCAATGTCATGTGTGAAAGGATAGAGAAAGAGTGACGTCTCTTCTAATTCCGAATTAATTCCATCATTGGTTGGAAAATCAAAAGAAAACATTTACCCTCTAGTGTGATGCTTACAAGTTGAGTTCATACATAATATTCACAAACCCATCAAAACCTTCATATTCTTTAAAAAAAAAAAGAGGAAAAAAATGATGAGATCTCAGATTTGAGCCTGTGGTTGTAGGAGAACAGTATGTCAGACCAACCTGTTCTGAAATCTGATTCCTTCTCTCCCTACTATAGCACCCTTCTATAGAAAGTGCAGGGCTAGCTGATACTTGAAGGAGAAGATAGCAATGCAGTAACAACTTCTATCTAACTGTATCTACAGTACTGATATGTAAATATTTACAGGTTGTTTTTTGTTTTGTTTTGGCTTGGTTTGTTTGTTTTTGTTTTTTTTTTTTTTTTGCTAAAAAAAGGATAGACAATTACTAATACCAATAGTATATATTTCTCTTCGGATTGAACCAACATACAAAAACCAGAATTAGCCAACTGAGAAAAACAGGACAAATGGTAGGCCTGTTGTAACTGAGTCTTTCTCTTGCTAATTTGGCTAAATTCCTGCTTCACAAATAGAAAAAAATATAGCTAAAGAATTAGTTGCTTTGCTTCAGATGCTTTACCCTACCTTTTCATCACCAAGGTTTTCTTCTCTGTTCAAAGTTTGGTATGAAGTGAACAATCCAATTTTTTTTTGTTTTTTGTTTAGGAAAAGAGCTGCCCTGTTATGTTCTTGGGCTCAAGATGAGAGGTGGTCTCTGAATTGATCACCTGGGCACTGGGTTGGTTTACTTCAAAGTGAAGATGAGGATCAACATGAGTTCACACAGATCCAAACATGTCAAGCATGGCTGGACTTTCGCTCCTTTGCTGTCAACAGCTTTGATGATATGCCAAGAGAGCTGTCTGTAGCTGTTCACCACTTTGATGACATCAGACACATCCTAACTACTTGGCATCTCCACAGCTCTGCATTCTTGTGGAATCTCAGTTTAATCTCGAGGATCACCTGAAAAATTCTTTTTGTCTGTTTTGGGAGCTTTACTAAGAATTATTGGCTAAATATTTCACTTGTAGATGAGGACAATAACTGTATTTCAACCTCTCTCTCCCTCTCCCTCTCCCTCTCTTTCTCTCTGTCTCTCTCTCTCTGTCCAAAGGCCTAGGTCTCCAAGCTAAGGACTTGTGCCAGCAATTGGATTTTTTTTTATACAGAGGTTTTATGAGGACTCTCTGCATTTCAGTGGCTATAGACATTAGAGGAATTGGCTCTGGGCTGGGATTGTTGGAAGATTTCAGCTTTTTAACTCACACTCTGCCACTAGGCGTCTTCCTCATTTTGAACAGATCTCTTCTTATTTCTCACCTATATGTACTGCACTGGACATGAATTAGAAATCAAAGTTGTAAAGTTCCTCAGGGTACCCCAGTTCAAAGTCAACTGCCTTCCTTTTTCCAGTGGGAAAGCCGGTTTTATGTTGTGAACTCTTGTTGAGAGATAAGAATGTTCATGTAGAGTTTTTGCCATTATCATTCAGCTACCTTTCTGGTAACCGTAGCTCTGTGTTTCCTTCATTCTTCATTAGGGTGAACATGTATCTGTGCTTACCCAATCCGTATGTTTTTGATGCTCACAGTTCTCCAGACTTCGAGCCTGGTAGAAAGAGGGGCCATAACTGTAACCAGGCACAGCAAAAATTGGTGAATTGCAATTGAGTTTATTTTCATTGAAAGTATAAAATGAAGCACAGAATTCCTGCTGGAGTGGTTTAGCTTAGGGTAGACTAAAAGACAGACAGACAGATAGATAGATAGATAGATAGATAGATAGATAGATAGATAGATAGATAGATAGATAGGTAGATAGGTAGATAGATAGGTAGACGAGCTGTGATACAATCATGAGTGCCCAAAAGTCAAGGAGAAAAGAATGCTATGGAGGAACAGTGCTTAAAATATAGGTTGGGTCTCTACCTCCAACTTAAGTTAAAAGTTGGAGTCATGATTCTCTATTTTTAATTCAAGTTCTACCACTAGCAACTTGTGTTAACTACACGGGCAAATCTCAGATTCCTTGTGTTACTGTCATCTAACTGAGGTTAGTGGAAATATGAAATATGAATTCCACAATTATATTGCTCTGATAAATTATTCCATCAATAGTTAGGTGGACAAATAGGTTACTAACTGTATTATTACTGGATTTCACAGTTATATAAATGGATAAATTTTATCTTTGGCCTCTGACACAACCGATCAGTCCTCAGGTTAAGAACAGATGATTTTATACCTGGATCTTCTGGTTCTTTCTTTTCTTTCCCTTCTTTCTTTAGACAAATGATGGTACAGAAAATCAGAGCCTTGCATAGGACAGAACAACCTATGTACTCTTAGAATTTGCTGAAGAATGTGTCAGTTCTTGGTAAACATTATGAATCACTATCAGGAATTACTGATTTTGTTAGGTGTTAGATATAGTGTTTCTTTACTAAATAATAGCACCTTCCTTTTCTTCCTTTGCATCTCCTTTCCCACTCTCCTTTCTTACCCATCTTTCTCCAATATTTATTTATTTATTTATTTATTTATTTATTTATTTATTTATTTATTTATCTTTTCCTTCCTTCCTTCCTTCCTTCCTTCCTTCCTTCCTTCCCTCCTTCCAGTATTTCTTTTGAGAGACACACAAAAAGACAGAGGGGTCCATATTGCAATGCCTATAATTTACTTTAAAATAATTTATAGCAAAATCTATAAAACAAGACAAAACAAATACAACAAAAATGTTGGCATCTACTTTCCAACTGAATAATGGATAACTGAATGTTCATTACAAAATTCTCTGTTTTCTTATATGTTTGAAGAACTTCATAGTATAATTTTTATTATAATTGCTGGGTTAATTCTATGCCATCTTCACTTCAGCATAGGCATCATAAAAGAGCAAAGAACATGTCTGTCTGCTTTGCTTCCTGCTATATCCCCAGTGGCTATAGTCTGGTGCCTGCTCAATAAATACATAATTAAAGGTGAGAAGGCTAGGTTTTACCAGTTGTGAAGGGGGTGCTTTAGGCCAGGAGTAGACAAGGATGTAGATATTGCCAGTTCCTTCTTTTGAGCACTCCGTTTACCTTCCAATTCTGTGTTGTGCTTCCATATTGCTTTTACCTTCTGGTGATCTCCTCTTCCTATGGCTGATTTTAGAAAACTCAGTCTCCATAAGAGCTGGTCAGATGTGTGTGAAAATCAGTGATATCTGAGAGTAGCTTTGATCAATGATGAGCAAATGCTGAAGGATAAATATTCTGTATTTTGCATCACTGATGGAACTCTGAGATGTATTGCACATCAGTCCATAGATATAAAAAATGTCACCGAGGCACAAGTATACATAACAGCAACTTGATGATTAATAATCTCCTTTTAAAAGGCTTTTTACTTACCCTACACTTGTACACTCACAACAGCTTTCTGGATTACTTCTGAAGTCAACTCAGTATCTTGAAATCTTTGTCTGAGATTAAGCTTTCACAGGCATCTTACAACAGATTGGTGAAGAAAAGTGGATCTGGACAAAATCATTTAAAGTAGCTTTGAAGAAGGATATTACATAGGAAAACTTAGGGATCCACCACGAAATATGCTTTATTATTGTTGCTGAATGCTTAAGAAACATTTTTTTTTTTTTTGCCCTTGAAAATATTTTATGGTCTATGTATTGCTACAAGTTTATTCTCTTGCCTTCCCTGGACACTGGCAAGACTGTGGTTATCACAAACTTTACCTCTCTTATGATGCAGTTACTCAGCGTTTAGTTTTCAACCATCTTTCTGTCTGGAGATTTTTATTTTTTTTATTTTATTTTTGTGCTGGTGTTTGAATCACTAGCCAAAAAGTATTTTTCCTCTCTGCATGGTGGCTTTGCAATGCAGTGAAGACATATGCTCTTCCCTGAGAGCCAAGCCTACATTCCATCCAGGCTTCTTCAAATACCCTTGGATGAAAATAGACATTCCTTCTCTTACAATCTTCATGTATTCGTATTTACTAGATATTCTATGTGAAATCCATTAATGGAGAAGTCATGCCTATGAAGCCTCCAAATTGTAACCAACCTAAAATAGGCCCCATAAAACAAAGCAAAAAATTAATGTTGGCTTAGCTCCCTATTTAGCTATGTAGTGTAATAATCAGATCAGCTGGACTATCCAAGAACCAAGAAACAGACATCTTGAACTAGCAGGAAGGAACACACAGATCTAAATTTGACCCATGACTTAGTTTCACTACTTTTTTTTAATCCATGTCCTTGTTTTGTTATCATTTCCAACACAGCATAGCATACACAATCCACAGTATCAAAGCTCTTAATTACACAAGTATATGAGAAACACATTCCAAAATAACAGAATGTTAGATGAGCATGAATATGTCTTAATCTCCTTTCATGTTCCCAGAGGCTCCTTGTGAATCACTGATATAAATCTGTTCAGCTGAGTATGAAAATTCATTCACTGTTGACATCTCTTGCTGAACCCTTCCTTTATAAATCTACCCCCAGCTCCTCCTGGCTGCACATTTCTGAGTCTTCTAACTGATTTCCCTGTACCCCATCTTATCCACTGCTCATTGACTTCTATCTCCATCACAGTGTTATGTCCTGGTTTAAATACAGGTGTTCGGATTTTGTCTTGTGAATCAGCCTCTGGTTTCTATCGAGCAGTCTCTTGAGTGAATTTTACTTTATTTCTGGTAGAATAGACCAAGTTTTACTTCTCTACTCTTTGCCTGAGCTTCACAGTTCATCTTCTCAGTCCTACGCTATTTCCTCAAATTTCCTGCCATCAAGCCTTTGCTCAGGTTCTGTTAAACTGAATTATGCATTTGTACTTCAGAAGTCATTCAGAGTTTAATTATCAAATAGCCATGAGCTTTTCCTTCACATAGTATATGATCTCTTGTGATTTCTCCATAGTAAAATTTATAATCTTCTCTAAGATTCTTTTTTTTTTCATCTGTTAGGGGGCACTTAGAAGGAAGTGCCTGTATTACTCATTTAAATATAACCAAGTAACCCTTACTAGTTGTGTCCCGCTCAGAGTGAGGCCATAATAAATGAAATATCCCGATATAATAATAAAGTAAGGTGTGCTTTGGCTCTTATGAATATAAGTGTAGAGAAAATTATAATATTATATAAAATTATAATATAATTATAAACTTTTAATTTTTTTAATTTTTGTTTTTATTAATTACAGTTTATTCATTTTATATCCCACCTGTAGCTCCCTCATTCTTTCCCTCCCAATCTCACCCTCCCTTTTCTCCACCCATGCTCCTCCCGCAGTCCACTGATAGGAGAGGTCTTCTCCCCTTCTTTCTGATCCTAGTCTATAAGGTCTCATCAGGAGTGTCTGCATTGTCCTCCTCTGTGGCCTGGTAAGGCTACACCAAAACTTTTAAGCAATGTGGGTCTCTATTCTGAGACCCAATAGCTTCTGTACCAATAGGTACAGAAAAATCAAACCTTCCCCACTTCTAACATGGTGCCATGTTCCACAGCTTTTTCCTCGTGATTAAGATATGGCATATTTGATGGGATGACACTTCCATGGCTAGTTATTCAAGTTTA
This sequence comes from Meriones unguiculatus, assembly GCF_030254825.1. Taxonomy (NCBI): domain Eukaryota; kingdom Metazoa; phylum Chordata; class Mammalia; order Rodentia; family Muridae; genus Meriones; species Meriones unguiculatus. The sequence goes on along the minus strand of NC_083356.1, from coordinate 39,474,553 downwards.
AAGGTGGCTCTTAGCATATCTTTGGTGGGGACCCTCTTTTGTCTTCTCATTGCTGATTGGCTGCTGTACTGTGAAATAGTTTTGAAGAGACTCACATAACATAGAACCAAGGGAAGCTTCCAAATGAAAGTTTGAAAGAAACTAAATAAGGCTTCGATCCAATAGCTGGTGGGAAGATCAATCCAGCTAACACCTACTTTTGTGAGTTAAGCAGCAAATCCTTCCCAGCTGAGCCTTGAGATAATCATAGAGTTGTCAGAGACTCAATGCCAGAGAAGTCAGTTAATCTGTGCTCAGAAACTTGGCTCAAGGCATTGCAAAAATACCTGCTGTTGTTTGATGTTACCTAGTTCAAAATAATGGCAATCAAAATAATTTGATACTAGAAACATATACATTTGACTGTTGTCACTACAGCCAGGCCTCCAGGACGTATACTTTCTTATTGTCAAGGTGCAAAGGATCTCTGGACATTTTTCATCTGTCCTTTTTGAAGCTTTCTATTTTAGGGCTTTGAGTAAAGATTTGTTAGCTCCAAAGAGTATGGCTTAGATATTTGTCTTCTCAGAGTTGGTGCATAATTCTGTAAAATCTGGAATTTGATAGATTAGAACTTAAAAGAAATTTTAGGGGAAAATATGCCATTGCAGACCTTTTTTTTTTTTTGGTTGTCCAGGTATCTTATAAAGTAGAAGCTCCTCTTTAAAAATAGAAATCAACAAAGAGGATGGACATCAGAAGAAGAAGAAAACAGGAAACAACCTAGGAACCTACCACAGAGGGCCTCTGAAAGCCTCTGCCCTTCAGACTATCAAAGCAGATGCTGAGCCGGATGGGCAACTGTTGGGCAGGTGAACGGAATTTTAGGTAAGAACTGGGAAATAGTAAGAGCTGGAGAGGACAGGGTCTCCACAAGGAGAGCAACAGAACAAGAAAATTTGAACACAGGGAACTTCCAAGAGACTCATACTCCAACCAAGGACTATTCATGGAGATAACCCAGAACCCCTGCACAGATGTAGCCCAGGGCAGTTCAGAGTCCAATTGGGTTACATAGTAATGGGAAGAGGGACTGCCTCTGACATAATCTGATTGGCCTGCTCTTTGATCACCTCCCTCTGGGGGGGAGCAGCCTTACCAGGCCATAGTAGAGGACAATGCAGCCACTTTTGATGTGAACTGACAGACTAAGATCAGAAAGGAGAGGAGAACCTCCCCTATTAGTGGACTTGGGGAGAGGGAGGAGAGAGAGTGGGATTGGGAGGGGAGGAGGGAGGGACTTATGGGGGGATGCAGAATGAATAAAGTGTAATTGATGAAAAATTTTAAAAAAAAGGGAAAAAAATAATTTAAGAACCTTAAATGACTTTCAAAATTGGAGGAAAACATGGAGTTAGTCAATTGGCATAGAGCACGTCTCGCCCCTGGGGCAATGGTCTCCTGAACCTACTCAGACATCGGACACCACCACTGCTAGTTCTAGAACTGACGCAGGATGTTCCAACGAGGGGTTAAGGCTTCTCATAATATTTCCTATAAGCCCACACCTGTTTGTTTATATCCCCCATTTTTACTCATTATTAGCCAGATAGAGCCAAGTAACTGTGGTAATGATACTTGCTTTTTTGCCCAATGCTGGAATGCTAGTAAATTTAGGTATGCCCTGGTTACTCGCATGCCTCACTGGGTGCCTGTGCCCATTGATGCCCCTCACGCTATGACTCTCTTCAGACAGAAAAGGGATCTTGGAACTACAGCCACCATTGTTACTACCATCTCATTGGCGGCTGTTGGAGCTACCACCAGGGCATTAGCCATTAGTCATACTGGGCAGACTGCTCAGACCCTGAATAATCATTTAGCCAATGTAGCTCATGCCTTAGTTGTACATAAAGGAATTAATGCTCAACTAAAAGGAAGCTTGATTGTGGTCAATCAGAGGATTGACCTCTTGCAGGAGCAAATTGATACCCTCTGGCAAATCGCTCAACCTGGCTGTCAATGAAAGTATGCTGGACTTTGTGTCACTAGCATACAACATGAGAATTTTTCCCGTGCTGCAAATTTGTCTAAACAATTGTTGAGCTATATTTTAGGTAATTGGACTGGAGAATTCGATACTACGATGGAGCAGCTGAGAGTGGCCATTGTCACAGTAAATTCTACCAGAGTGGACGCAGGACTAGCCACAGGATTATCAACATGGATTGCTGCAGCCATGAATCATCTGAAGGAATGGGAGGGCATGGGAGCGTTAGCAGGCCTTCTGGTGTTGGTCTCCTTGGTTTGCCTGTGGTATATATGCAAGATTAGAGTCTCACAACAGTGTGATGCAGCCATGATCATTCAGGCCTTTACAGCCATTGAAGCAGGACATTCTCCCCAAGCATGGTTGGATACCATAAAAAGCTAAAATGATTATGCTCAGGATGCGAGGCTAAGTACTGCACTCAGGGTCAGCAGCTTTCGACCCAGAGAAGAGCATGTCTGATTGCATGCGGGTTGATGCCCCAGGTCCCGCCTCTGAGAAAAAGGTATCGGTCGGGTCTGATGCTCTTTGGGTGGATGACACCTAAATGAACATCAGTACAAAGTCCCTATTTATTTCTAATATCAGAGATCAGACCTCTACTCTTGCCTGATGCGTCTAAAACAAAAAGGGGGAACTGTAGAGAGCTGCGGAATGCTATGCCTTAACGATGGAGCTGGTTTCCGCCTTCCACCTTCCCGATGGTGAGTGCTCTCTGTCACGAACAATTCCACATTTGGCTAAGGCTGAGGATCTGGCTTGCTTCCATGTATGTGGACCTATCTGCATTGTACACGTGGCACGCCTGGGTTGGCTACCCAGAGGCTATTTAAGCTGTGGGCTGGCTTTCCCCAGGGTCCGAGGATTGTTCAAGCTTCCTGAATAAACTGCATTGAAAAAAAAAAAAATAGAAATCAAGGTTTTGCTTAGGGTCTCATATCCTGCAAATGCTGAAATCAGATTCTGTGCCCAATGTAAAAGCCAATTACTTCTACCTAGTAGTGACACAGTCTGACATTTAACCTTGTGATACAACATTTGCACTTATGGAAACTACACACACACACACACACACACACACGCACACACGCACACACAAAACACATACCACATCACATATCACACAGGAAAGAAAGTAAGTCTCTGGTGACAGATAATTTAGCAGGTAAAGGCACATCCTGTCCAACAATGCAAGCCTGGCAGCTTGAATTTACTGAGCTCTGAGGCCTACACAAAAGTGGAAGGAAATAACTGACTTTATGCAGTTGTCCTCTGACTTCCCACATCAGTGCTATAGCAAGCCCATGCTCCCCACACCTCCATCACACACATGCACACACAGAGAGAGACAGAGACAGATATACTCTGTTAATAATAATTAATACTAATAATAAATATGACAGTTTAAATAAGTCTAAGATGTGTCGTACCACGTTCATTGCTATCCTGGCCTAATGCAGCCCTCAAGCTGCAACTGGGACATGCCTGCAAGTTCTTGACAACAGCTGCCCATTTCAGTGATGTGAGGAAAATCAAATAAACACCTCGAGAGTCTAACTTAATTCTTTCGGGGCAGTAGTCTGCACTCCGGGATTTTTCAAAGCTAACATAATTCTACAGGATAGCTAAAAATGAGAGCCAGTAAACCCACCACATACCCTCCTACATTGCTCATTCACATTACCATTGTACCTGACTCCTGAGCTGGAACTAAGCTTGAATCCTTGCTCAAAAGACAAATTTCACAAAGACTCTATTGAGCACATACTCTGAGGAGGATTTCAGATGAGGACACAGTGAAGGAAAACACAGTTAACCATGACCGTGCCTTGCATACTTACAGAATGGAAGGGATTTTATTACAGACCAGGAAACCGGTCAGCAGTTTGCCCACATCTCCTGTAGCTATGCTGTTTGCTCATATTTCGCTGTCCTTTAGTGGTGGCTTCCCTTCCCTCCCCACCCTCAAAAATAGTATTTTAAAGCTAGAAAGGACCCTTGAAGTCAGTTACCATATACACAAGGAAACTTCATCCTGAATATGAGAAACAGTGTTAGCACCAGGGCTATGCTGCTCTTTGTAGTTTAGGTATGTAGCTTAGACCCCTAGGCTATTTTTGTCCCCACAACACTAGACTAACCTTGTTTTGACTGAATTCCAGGTAGATAGATATAATATGTATTTTCCAGAAGTATGTAACTGATGAAGAATTTCCTGCCCTTTCAAGCCTGCGTTCTGTCTTTCCCTGTGGAGTGCCAGGTTTCAAGGGGTGTTACATTGCTGTCTCCAATACTGGAAATATTTACATTACAGATGCTGATGTCACAGCCATCTCCTTCACTGGATTCTACTCTTTGCTCAAATACCACTCCAGCACTCACTTTTTCCTTTGTTTTTTTTTCTGTATTAATAATCAATTAAAAAAAAAAACAGTTTCTCAGTTATTTATTTCTTTTCTCCCTCAACACACTAGATTGCTAAGAGCACAAGGAAAGGATCTTTGTGCAGATGGCCCTGTGTTCACCTGCTGAAAGTAAGCCCTCAAGAAACTTTAGCTAGTTAAATGCAAAATGAACCACTGAATCTTCAAATCTTCAAGTCTTCCTGAGAATGCATAAATTCAGTGTACTAAGAAGCAAGCTCTCGTGTAGATGATCAGTCAAGAGGGAAAGAGAACATGCTATTTAGACATAAGTGGGAAACTGGATTTCAAAAGATTCAAAAATCTCTTGCAAACAGAGATTCTGCAATGCCAACTTTTTTTTTTCCTAAACAGAAGACTCAAGTTACAATTGTTATGGATTCTTTAAATAAATGTTTAATTCATTCAATATTTTCATTCACTCAATCAATGTTTAGGGAGAGTCTGCTTTACGCATGTTGGATACAAATGTTGCATGCACAATGCAAGCCTGAAGTGCTGACTCTGGTGAAATTTTGATCCTCTCCCCACTTTTGATTGCTTATCTTCTAAACACTTCACTATTTTCAAGTGTTTGTTTATCACTTTTGGAAAGTCAATTTCAAACCAACTAGTGACTACTGGGAAAAAAAGTATTTATGGTATTATTGTCTATGTGGCTGGGATTTTCATAGGTATTCCATTTAATCCATAAATCAAGTTAGGATAGATTACCATCACAGCAATAAGTGTGCATTGCGATTGATAACTTTGAGGTGTCTTTCACCTAGCTGTTTCTCTCCCTCAGCAGCCTCTCATGGTGTTTAGTGTGCAATCTTTGCTTTTTTATGAAATTTACTTCAATATATTTGTTCTTTTTGATGCTATTATAAATTAAACTCAATTTTATTTTGTATAACTTATTCTTTTTATTTTCCTTTTTACAATACTTTTACTAATCCTTTGACAATTTCCTAAGACATTTTTTGGTCATCTTCACCATTCTTCCCCCAATCTTTTAAAATCCTCCCTGTTTTCCTCCCTATCCATCCAAACTTATATACAAAAAAAAAAAAAAAATGTATACCAACTTGTGTTGCCAAAGTATTTGTGGATATGTGGCCTTCCACTGGATCAGGATCCACTTACCAAGGGCTGCTCTCTTAGAAAAAACCGATTTCCCCTTTTCCAGCATCAATTGCCAATAGCTCCTGTGCCGGTGGTGGGAGTTTGTGCCCAACTTCCCTTTCCATGCTGGGATTTGGTTTGGCTTGGGTTTGCACAGGTCTTGTGCATGCTGTCACGACCACTGTGAGTCCATATGTGCAGTTGCCCTGCTGTGTCCAGAAGACACTGTTTCCTTATCGTCACTCACTTCTAGTGGTTCTTACACTCTTTCCACACCCTCTTTCTGCAGGTATCTCTAAAACTTGGTGTGAGATAGATTCCCTGATTAGGAAAAATCTTCCATTGTCTGCAGCTTAGCCAGTGTGGGTCTCTGTGTTACCCATCATCTATTGCTCAAAGAGGCTTCTCAGATGAAGGCTAAGAGATACTCTTACTTATAAGCATAATCACAGATCATTAGGCATCAGTCTCATACAATGTTTACTTAGTAAAATAACAGTAATATGTTCACTCATAGAGCAGTGGTTCTCATCCTGTGGGTCATGACCCCTCTGGGAGTCCAACAACACTTTCACCAGGGCTCTGTATCGTATATCATGAATATCACATATTTACATATGATCCATAACAGTAGCAACATTACAGTTATGAAGTCGCAATGAAAATAATTTTATGGTTGGGGTGACCACAACATGAAAAACCGTATTAAAGGGTTGCAGCATTTTAAAGGATGAGAACTACTGACCTAGAGCTCATATCCTGTCTAGTCATAGTTTATTTATTTATTTTTGTCCCATAATGGTATGAAGCATGGGTTTTACCTTGTGGAACAGGATTTAGATTCAACCAGCAAGTGGTTGTTATTCACATGATCTTTGTATCACTATCATACCAGCAGTCACATCTTGACAGGCTAACCATTATTATAGCTTATAAGATTCACACATGAGTAAAACAAATGCTTACTTTTCTCCCCTGGAAGCACGTGCAGCAACTTCCAGCAATATGAAGGCTAGCCCGTAGGGATAAAGTTTCCAGTTAAGTACCAGCTTGATTTCTCCATTTTCTAGGACTCAATTATGTGGCGACTTCAGCAATAGGGTGTTGTCAAGTTCTAGACGGTAACCAGGGTATTGGAAATAGTTTGAAATGTCTGGGAGGTCTACAGGACCTCATTGACAAACAACTCCACAAGAAGTAACTTACTCCTGGCAAGAGATTTTTAATGAGAAAGATGAATAACATGAAAACTAAAGTCATATGGAAACCCTCTACTGTAAGAGCTTCGTTAAACACACACACACACACACACACACACACACAGTGTGTTTAAATAAATTACTCTATACTGAAGCAATGATGCTCCCTTTGGACACCATAGGCCAACAAACATAAGTGACTTTCAAATGATAATTTGTATCATGAAACCTGGATCAACTCAAAGGCTAGTTACAGCATTTTGATTATTTGGGAATTTCACATTATGCACCTACATCACACTCACTTCCCAGTCCTCCCAGATCTGCTCCCTACACATGACCTCCCCCAAAAGATGAAGAAGAAAAAGAAGGAGGAGGAGGAGAAAAGGAGGAAAACAACAACAATGATCACAACAAACAAACAAACAAGCAAACAAAAAAACTGCAAAACACAACTCCAATTGGTGTTGCCCATATACTCACTAGAGCATGGTCAAATTCTCAGTAGCCATTCCCTTAAAGAATACGAAGTCCTTGTCCACTAGCACACCCACAAAACCCATCAGTTGTGGAGAGCTAACATCAGGATCCTTATCACAATTTTAAGAGTTCTCTTCGATGATTTCCTGCCTACACTGTTACTCTTTTGGGGGGAAAAGCAGTGGGGTGGGGTAGGAGTTGTCACAGAAGCCTCTATGTCTTTCTTTTACAACTGTGAGTCTGCAGTCATTGATACCATTACAACAGTAGCTCCCTTGCCTTTTTCATTAAGTGGGAGCACAGATACTGGACTTCCTGTGGTTTCTGCAACAGCATGCACCATGGTCATCCACATGGCCTCAAGTATTAGCATATGCCATGGACCTCAGCATGGTCTCCAGTGGCAGTACAGATCACAGACATCAATACAGCCTTCACGATGTCATGGACAATCTCATGGCCCTCAGCAGTGGCACAGACCACAGCTATCCAGGGCAACATGAGCCACAGACACCAACATGGTCTCCAGTGGCAGCATGGCCCACAGACAACAACATGGCTATGGACCACTGACATCAGCCTGGTCTTCAGTGTTAACATGGGCCATGAACATCAACATGGCCCCTGGCTGCAGCAGGACTATAGATCCCAAGATGGCCGTCAGCAGAAGCACCACCATAGATATCAACATGGACTTAGATGACAGTGAAGACCACTCACACCAACATGGGCCCCAGTGGCAGCATGTCCACAAACAACAAGATGGAAGCTCCAGGAGGTAGCACAGACAATGGACACATTGACACAGCCTCAAGCTACAGCAGGACCACAGACTGCAACACGGTTTTATAGATTATTTGGTATTTTCTTTCTTTTTTTTTTTTTGACAGAAAGGAATATTTATTAAATTAAATCAAATTAATTATTTTTTCCCTTTTTTTTTAAAAATTTTTCATCAATTACACTTTATTCATTCTGCATCCCCCCCATAACCCTCCCAATCTCACCCTCCCTCCTCCCTCTGCTTGCATGCCACTCCCCAAGTCCACTAATAGGGGAGGTTCTCCTCTCCTTTCTGATCTTAGTCTGTCAATTCACATCAAAAGTGGCTGCATTGTCCTCTACTATGGCCTGGTAAGGCTGCTCCCTCGCAGAGGGAGGTGATCAAAGAGCAGGCCAATCAGATTATGTCAGAGGCAGTCCCTCTTCACATTACTATGTAACCCAATTGGACTCTGAACTGCCCTGGGCTACATCTGTGCAGGGGTTCTGGATTATCTCCATGAATAGTCCTTGGTTGGAGTATGAGTCTCTTGGAAGTTCCCTGTGTTCAAATTTTCTTGTTCTGTTGCTCTCCTTGTGGAGACCCTGTCCTCTCTAGCTCTTACTATTTCCCAGTTCTTACCTAAAATTCCATTCACTCTGCCCAACAGTTGCCCATCAGGCTCAGCATCTGCTTTGATAGTCTGAAGGGCAGAGGCTTTCAGAGGCCCTCTGTGGTAGGTTCCTAGGTTGTTTCCTGTTTTCTTCTTCTTCTGATGTCCATCCTCTTTGCCTTTCCGGATGGGGATTGGACATTTTAGGTATTTTCTATATCAAATGTTATGCCATCTGAAAATGGGATTGTTATAACTATTTCTTTTAAATCTTTCATTAGATATTCTAGGATTAATGACTAGAACCTCTACAAAAAATGTAAACAGTATTAACAAAACTATCTTTTTTAAATTTTATTTATATTTTTATCAATTACAGTTTATTCACTTGATATGCCAGCTGTAGCCCCCTCCCTCAGCCCCTCCCAACCCATCCTCCCGGCCACATCTCCTCCCATGACCCTCTCCAAGACCACTAATAGGGGAGGTCCTCCTCCCCTTCCATCTGATCCTAGCCTATCAGGTCTTATCAGGACTGGCTGCGTTGTTTTCCTCTATGGCCTGGTAAGGCTGCTCCCCTGTTAGGGAGAGGTGATCAAAGAGCCAGCCATTTGGTTCATGTCAGAGACAGTCCCTGTTCCCATTACTAGGGAACTCATATGGAAACTGAGCTACATCTGTGCAGGGGTTCTAGGGGTTCTAGGATATCTCCATACATGGTCCTTGGTTGGAGTATCAGTCTCAGAAAGACCCCTGTGCTCAGAATTTTTGGATCTGTTGCTCTCCTTGTGGAGCTCTTGTCCTCTCCAGGTCTTCCTATCTTCCCCTTCTTTCATAAGATTTCCTGCACTCTGCCCAAAGTTTGGCTATGAGTCTCAGCATCTCCTTTGTTACCTTGCTGGGTAGAGTCTTTCAATTGCCCTCTGTGGTAGACTCCTGTCCTGTTTTCTTCCTCTTCCTATGTCCATCCGCTTTGCCTTTCTACATGAGGATTGATCATCTTAACAAGGTTCTCCTCCTTGCTTAGCTTCTTTAGGTGTATAGATTTTAGTATGTTTATCCTATCTTATATGTCTAATATCCACTTATAAGTGAGTATATACCTTTTGTGTTTTTCTGTTTTTGGGATAACTCACTCATGATGTTCTTTTCTAGATCCCACCATTTGCCTGCAAATTTTATGATTTCTTTGTTTTTAATTGTTCAGTAGTATTCCATTGTGTAAGTGTACCACAATTTCTGTATCCATTCCTCAACTGAGGGACATCTGGGCTGTTTCCAGATTCTGGCTATACCAAATAAAGTTGCTATGAACGTGATTGAGCAAATGTCCTTGTACACTTGGCATCTTTTGGATATATGCCTAGGAGTGGTATAGCTGGATCTTGAGGTAGCACTATTCCTAACTGTCTGAGAAAGCACCAGATTGATTTCCAAAGTGGTTGTACAAGTTCACATTCCCACCAGTAATGGAGGAGGGTTTCCCTTTCTCCACATCCTCTCCAGCATGTGTTGTCACGTGAATTTTTGATCCTAGCCATTCTGATGGGTGCAAGGTGAAATCTCATTAAAGTTTTGATTTGCATTTTCCTGATGACTAGGGATGTTGAGCATTTCTTTAAGTGTTTCTCTGCCTTTCAATATTTCTCTATTGAGAATTCTCTATTTAGCTCTTCTATTGCACATTATCTTCAGAAAGTATCTAGTCCTTTCCCCCATGTAGTGCTATGGACCAAATTCAGAGCCTTATAGGCAGGCTTTCTACTGCTGAGTTACATATATAGACCTTGATTCAGTCATTCAGTAATAACTGTGTTATTCGCTGTGATTTTTATCAATGGCTGTTATCTGGCTAGATCTAATCTTGGTTATTGAGCACTTACCATGAAGGAATATTGTTACTATGAAGTGGTATTTCTATGTCTATAAACATGATCATTTATTTTTTATCTGTATTAATACGATACATTACATTGTATGAATTTAATATACTGCAACAAATCTGCCATTTTAAGATCAATCTTATTTTTGTAATGGCAAATAATAATTCACAGTTTGCCACTAAAATCTTATGGATATTTGCATCAACTTTCATAAGAAATATAGTTTTATTGGGTTTTTTTTTCATGTGATATTTTGCATGGTTTATTATGTGTATGATTCTATTCTGCTAGAATTAGTTCTATAATGTTCTTTTTTATTGAAGGGTAAGTGAAGAACTGGTATTAGGTCAACTGAGATTGCCCAGTCTGGGAGACTGAAAGAAAAAAAAAAAGAATGAATAATTGAGTCTGAGAACCATGGAGACAACATCAAAGCATCAGGGCCTGGGCCCTGCTAGTGATACATTTTACTTGAGAGAAATTAACAAGGGTGTAAAGCAGCTATAGAAATGGCCACTGCCAGTCCTATAAACCCTTTTCATTTCCACAAGACAAACTGCTGACTTTGTGTTCCTTGCCTGGCTCCCATAGGGACTGAGCTTACAACCTGTAAAAGAGAACATTGGAGATAAGAAGGACATTTTATGCTGACAAAGGAGCAGGGAAAAAGAATAAGAACTAAGCTGTGCATTTGTGATGGAGGTTTTTCTGAGAAGTAGCTCTTGGTAGGAAGGTAAGAGAACATAGGCCTGGAGAGAGCAATGAGATGGCTGGGGAGATGATGTATAACAATGATAAAGATGAATTGTTTTGGAGCCCTCACTTATGACATTTAGCGAAACTGCAAAGCATCTTGCTTGATCCCCATTGATCCATGTAAATAAAGAATATAGTCACTATTCTACAAGGGCACAAATTAAAGCTGTGTGTCACAAGATCTGCCAGTAATTGATAGCAAACTAGACCCAAAATCCATGTATCTTATTTCTCATGAAGGGACAAACCAGTTGTCACAAGTACCACATGGCTGGATCTTCATTTTTCTCATTCTCCGCTCCACTCATAGTGTATCAAGCAACACTCACAGTTGAATGAAAGAATGGTGGAGTTCTTCCTACCATGATCTGCATACTCTGAAGAATGCACTGGTTCCCATGGAGCTCATAGTGCAGAGAGCCCATGGGTGGTACAAAGGCTTAAAGGAGTTCAGTTCACCTTCAGCTTTTAGCTCTCATGTGAGTTCACCATGCACTCTTGTTGAGGCTTTACTGTTTCAGAAGGTTCCAGGATTGTGTTCCCCCCAGAGACTTTTAAAAATAAAGAAACCTCACTTATCCTTGATGTGATGATGGATAATTTAGATGGTAAGAAAGGACTGAGAGTAAATGGCTATTGGCAGCTGACAGCTGAAAATTACACTTTATTTTTAGGTCACCGCCAGCAGCTGGGCATGACATACATAATTATTATATGTTCTGGAAAGAAAATGTGTTGTTACCTTCAGATTCTCTCAAAAGGTTTTTCTGAAGTCTTATATCAGACTATAATTCCCTTGTTTTGGCACTTAGGAATATTCTGGATAGTTGCATATATGGTCACATTAAAAAAAAAAAGCCAGAATTTTCAGGTGAACAGTATATTTTGTTTATTTACAAATTAGTGAACACTTTAAGTTTTGCTTGACTTAGCATGAAAAGTCTGAGGTAAGGAAGGCATAGGCCTGCTTGTACATGCCCTCGTATCAAGAACTTTAAGTGCCCATGCTTACTTATAAGGCCAAGGTTACCTGATATGACCACGGGGAATTAAAGCAGAATAGTTGGATGAGCCACAGAAAGACTGATGCTGTGACAATTGTATGAAGAACAATCAAACTTTTTAAACCTTTATCAGGAACAGCATACAGCAGCAATCGACAGGTTCGATACAGTTATGGTTGCCAAGATACAATGACATTTGCAAACTTTACAGAGTAAACTAGATTTATGCCAAAGACCAGTTGTCCTGTCAAGCTTCCACGCTTCCCTGACATCCAAGGGAACACACAGAGAAACACAAAGTGGTCTGAGGGACTGTGCTCGTTTCTCAGGAACTGAAAGGTACATAGTGCCCCACGGACTCTAACCTTCTGATATCTCAAGGAAGCAAGGCCAGGCTAACTCCATGGTTTCCTGCTAAGAACATTAGCTCCTCCCACGAGATCACTGAGTGTCAGAGGCCTTCTCTGTGGAAAAACCAGGGCTTCATGATTTTTCAGAAACTTCTGGGTGATTCACTTGAGCTTCACCACTTTCTCTGAGAAATTTCCAAGTCCTGGGATTGATTTTATTGTCATTGTTATTCTTCATTCCAATGGAAAAGATCCAGGTCACTTACATTTATGCATACTTTCATAGTGATCTCAAAAGGTTCCAACCAAATCAAATATTTGTTCTGATAATATTTTGTATTTTCATAACATTTTGTAATTTAGAGAAAAAACAACATGAATCAATTTGTTTGACTTTTCTTGCATTAACTGTTAAGGGGGTCAGACAGGTGGTGTCAAGTTAAGGAAATCACTCTCATTTTCCACACAAGGAAATGGTCCACAAAGAATTTCAATAATTTATTTAAAATAATGAGACTAATTAATGGTAGTGATGTCAGGGACCAGAATGAAGATCAGTTGATGTATGGCCCAGAAGAGTATAACCAAATAATGTCTATACATCATGGCGCTGGATATGGGATCCATTGTTATAATAAGACGCGTCTCTCCTCCTAGTTGTCTCAATCTAGTACATCTGTTAGGGCAGCTTGTGTGAGGGTCAGAATTGAAGTGAGAATGTGAATTAAGGAGCACAAAGCAGGGTTAACAGTCTAAACCAGAGGACTTGTGAAAGACTCAGGTAGGAGATAAGATGTGGCTTTGCTCTTAAATAGATGATCTATGAAGAACAGAAAGCATATTTTTTCTTTTGTTTGTTTGTTTGTTTGTTTTTCTGGTAGAACAGCAGGAATAAGGATTGGAAATTGGGGAGAACACATTCACATTCATGGAGAAACCCTTAATCAAGTATTGCTTTTGTTAATTTTGTTTTGTTTTGGTTTGGGGGATGATGGAAAAGAACATAGTACTTAAATGCACACTAGTTAACTACACTGACTGTAACCTTAATGCCCAGATCTGGAACATGTGTGGCAAGGTGATGATGGTAATTAAATGAAGCTAGAAAGACAGCTGAGGTAAGATGGTTTTAACTATTGTCCTGGACTAGCTCAGTTAGCCCAATGCTTGCCTAGCATCTTTGAAGTCCTCAGTTCCATCTGTACCATGACATAAAACAAGGCACAGAGGTGCATACCGATGATCCAATAGCCTTGGAAGTGGAGGCAGGAGGACCAGAAGCTCACATTTGTATTCAGCTACATAGTGAGTTCAAAGCCAGCTTGGACTACATAAGATCCCATCTCTACAAAGATGTATTATTTGATCTCATTTGAAGAAGTTACACTGTTATGGTTGTGGAATGTTGCTGATGGATGTGAAATGGGAGGTAGGGAATGCAGTTTGGAGGCATTAGTTTAGAATACAAAAATTTCAAATGTTTATTTTGAAGTAAAAACCAGCAGTTGACTTGAAATCGAATAAAAAAAAATTATGTTACTTGAGAAAAGCAAGCTCTCTGAGCTTAGATCTTATAAATAAAGTTGGTGGACTACCATAGTCTGGGCCATGAACAAAGCCCCTACACTGATTATATTATTAAATATTCCCAACAGTTTTGTGATATAAGTGTATTTTTAAAATTTTTATCATTATTATTTATTACAATTTATTCAATTTGTATCCTGGCTGTGGTCCCCCTCCCTTATCTCCTCCCAATCCCACCCTCCCTCCCTCTTCTCCCCCTATGTTCCTTCCCTAACACACTGATAGGGGAGCTCCTCTGCCCCTTCTATTTCACCCTAGCCTATCAGGTCTCATCAGGACTGGTTGCATTGCCTTCCTCTATGGACTGCCAAGGTTGCACCCCACAGGGGAAGGTGATCAGAGAGCCTGCCAGAGTTCATGCCAGAGGTAGTCCATGCTCCCTTTACTAGAGACCCCACTTGGAGGCTGAGTCTATGGGCTACATCTGAGCCAGGGTTAGGTCCTCTCTATGCATTGTCCTTGTCTGGAGTATCATTCTCTTCAGGGCCCCTGGGCTCAGTTTTTATAGCTTTGTGTAAGTGTATTTGTTACAGCCAAGGAAATTGAGTTACAAAGCTGATCAGTTTCTTGGTAATGATCTAAGAGCTGGTGCATGACTGAATTAGAATTGAAACAAATCAGCTAGGTTTCTCGAGCATTGAAGATAAGCTTGATCAAACTTCGAGAAACAATGGAATACATGAAACACCATTTCTGCAGAACTGAGTACAGATAAAAGGTGACATCCTGAGACTTACTGGCATCAAAGACCCCAAAAATCTTTTCTGGAAAGCATAGGAAGGCATAGCTTCCCTTTCCACACAGGGCAGAGGTTCCTTTCTGTGAATTCAAAGGAACATTCATTAGATACATGACTGGGTTCTAGGTGAGAATAAGGGTGAGAATCTCCCTCAGTGAGAACTCTGACCATAGGAGTTTATAGCTACTAAATTCATCTTACTGATTTGCTCAGCAGCCTTTTGGATGTACTAATTTAGCATGACTCACTATTACATATGTGACTCAGATGATTTCTGCCTCTGATGGGCTTAAATCTGTTGCCAAAATCTCATGTATATGATTCTAAAATAATGGGGAAGGGTGACACTTGTTTCAAATGTCTCCAAATAGTGTGGAGAAACATTTAAGCAAAATGTGGAAAGGAAAGTCTTTGTAGCCACTGAAAAATATTAGACTCATAATGCATATTTGTTTTATGAGAGATAATATAATTTTCCCAAGTTCCATTTGTGAAGTTTTAAATTTTAGCAGACTATTAGAACTTTTAGCAACAATGGCATCTTTCTGCCTATTATTTTTTTGAGGAGGGATGTCCTTATTCCATGTGATCTTTACAATTGTGTTTTTCACTATTTCTACATAAACTCCACACACTTCTAAAATTATTTTAACATCATGCCCCACATGATCCTATCTTTGTCTCTGTTTATACAGTTGCCTCCACATTGCCTGGTATAATGCATCCTCATGACTGACAGGAAATGATACTTGCCTTGAAACGTTCAGATGAAGTCTTGCAGTAACTCTATGCAGTAAAAAAAAAGTTTTCTATGAAAACTTTTATCATATTTCAGCTGGAAATTCATGTTCCTTCAGATTCCCAAGCATGTTACCTGTTCTTAAATAACAACATACATACTGTTATTTGATGCTTCATAGTTGAACTATTGTGTCCAAAAGCTATCTTCCTTTCTGAGCTTTTCAAGGGCACTCAGTAGAATGCTATATATGTACCCAGGACAATTCTTGCTTGTTCATCATGGACCATAAAATAAAAAAGTTACATACCTCTTCTCTAGAGGTTCTGTCTCACCTCAGTATGCTCTAATCAAGGATGCTCTAAGCATCTTTCTTCAGCCTGTGAATGAGAATAAATAAACCTGTTTATAGTACCTGATTTGTGAAGTACTAAACTTTCCAGTTGGGTTGATAAGTAAAATAGAAAAAATACATAAAAGGATGCATTTCTGAGAGGTGAGATGTCATGAAACCTGGTCAGAGGCACATGGAAGAGACGAGAACAGAACATATCACTTGAGAGAATGGGTACTGATACTTCAATGACTAAGCCTAAACGAGTGAAAAAGGATGAAGGGAAGCAATTTGGGTTCTGGAGGCTTCAAAACAGATGTGATAGAGTAGGTCCAGCATTAGTACGAAGGTGCTTACATATAGGCTATCTATTTGCTCATTGCAAGAGAAGCAGAAGAATAAAGATAGGACTCTGAGTGAAGACATGTGGTAAAGCAGAAACACCGCAGATTGCCCCAATCTGAATTCTTAAGATGACACTTTGGAAGCATCCTGAACTGGGTCAAGGGTGACAAGGCTTTTCCTCAAGTATTAATCAATCATTTGATATGGGATGACCTAAGAATGGGTCTTTTATGACTTCCTTTTATCAAAATTATAGTATATCTGTGAACCAATGGTACTTCTAGAAACTGGAAGAGCAAGTAGTTGAGCTTGTAGAAAGGGTCATCGACTGCTACATCTAGGTTTATGTGCTTTAGCCCACATGAATGAACTAGACTATAATGACACAGTTACAAAATGGCCTTTGGGCTTTGTTGTGGCAAGTAGCTTAGTTTGTGTCAATCAATACAGTGGTGATAGAGATGATGCTATAAGCAGTGGTTCTAGTCAGCCATGAATATGTTCCTTTATTGGTGGGCAATGCTTATAGAAACAATGCCAGGCAGCCCATCAATATGTGCCACCATAACATGACTTATACATGGTATATCATTTAGTAAATGACTGCTGGATGAATAAATCATCAACTCTAAGCCATTAAATTGCTTATGAAGTTAAATTCTGTTATATTTATGAATGTCTTCTCACTACCTTTAAAAGTCCTTTGTTTCATTCTCATTCAATCTTGGATTCTACCAAGAATGTCAATCTTCATGGTCTCATGCTTCCCTATTTTATTTTTTTATCCTTTTTAGACTTGAAGGCACGTTTTCTGCACACTGAGTGCTCTTTGGCATCAGACAGAACTTTATTTTTTTGTTACTTTTACACCTGAGGGAAATTTTATAGATTCTTGCTTGATCTTTAGTGCATCTTTATCCTGACCTAGAATAAAAGTGTCTTATCTATAGCACTACACATTCACCACCCAGACAGTGATAGGTCCTTGGGAAAACTTAAGTAGGACATAAGAATGATAGTCAGCCCCCTACTAAATTCAAAACTAACTGCCTGCATCTTACTCAAGCCCTTAGTGCTGAAGCCTAAGTTTTGGGTGGTCTGTGATTGCCATTTGTAAAAATCTACACAGAATAGGAAAGCTTTTGATGCAAAGAGAGATGAACTAACACGAGGTTCAAAACACCGAGTACTGTGAATAGGCATCTTCTCATAGCAGTAAGAAGGAATGGATTAGAAAGTAATTAATCTTTGTAACCCTCAGTTTCCTCACCCTCTAATTAGACAGAATAGTGCTATGTCATATATTAATATCAAAGGAAATACTGTTATGAAACCCTTAACCCATAATACCTGGCATGTAGTCATTCTTCAGTAAGGTAGTAATTGATGTTCAATACGAGCTATTATTATTACAATTCAAGGGTGGAGAACGCTCAGTGTACTAAGCAAAATGCTGAGCTCCTTCAAAGCAAGCAGCCAAAGTTATGATAAGAAATAACAGTTAAACACAATGACTAAAAATGAGGTCCAGGCTGGCAAGCAGATATTAGTTACATTGTCATAAGACTAGGGGCTTGGATACAGACCAAGAATACTGACCTCCAGGAAAGTCTCCTCTACAGTATTTAGGCAAACAATCCAACTTACCAAAATTTGGAAGCGTTGTGTTTGAAATGATAGCATGCGATGAGCAGATGGCCAGGTGCTTTACTTTTCTCCATCATGCTCATGGTCTCCTACATAACATGCAGCTCTCTTCACAGTGTAGTTGTGACTAGTTTTGATGAACAAACACATCAGAAGTGATAAATATGGACTTAACAACAGACACGTGTTTTTGATTTGTTTCTATACCTGTGACGATGAGTGTGGAGGCTATACTCCCTCTGCCTGTTCCCATGTCTCCCTCTACCCCCTTCTAAACTCATGCAATTCTTTTACATAATTTACTTTTGATGGGACCTACTGAGTCTCATTAATGTTGTCTGCATGCACATCTTTCTAGAACAGGGTTTTACTGTCTAGCCCAAGCTGTCCTCAAACTCAAGCTTCTGCAATTCTCTTTTGAGTGCTGAGACTATAGGCGCATACCACCATAACCAGACATTGTTGGTTTTAGCTACTTTTCACTCCTAAGTATTTATATTATCATAATCATCATCATCATAATGGTTGTTACTGAGTGCCCTCAGTCCTTTCATTCCACCTTTGTGTGAGCTCTGGCAACTGAATTCAAATTGTAAAATTTACACAGGAAATGATTTTACTTTGAGACCCACCACTCTGTATTTTTATATATGCTAACATTAAATAAAATAAACAATTTCCAATGCATCAATTTCTCTCTCTCTTTTAAATCAACTCGGTAAAAAGGAAAGTAAAATGGGGAAATTATAATTTAAGCTTCACTAAACCAAAGAGCTTATTGGTAGAAATGAAGTTACCTTTTTTTTAAAAAAAAAATAAATAAATTTATTTGTTTAGTGTATGGGTAGGTACAATTGTGAAGGTTAGAGAAAAACTTGTTAGAGTAGGCTCTCTCCTTCTACCATGTGGGCTCACCAGATACAATTCAGGTTTGTGAGACTGATAGCAAGAACTTCTACCCACTGAACCATTTCTCTAGGTTAGGTTGGAGTTTGGCATTAAATGGAATTTTTAAACTCTGGTGAAAAAAGTGAGTGAAGGCAGGCCCCTTACCGCAGGGGACAGCTGTAACCGCCCGGTGAACAACACCCCTCAGACACACATCCAAGGTGCCCACACCCTGGGCCCCATCCAGGGCCCTTGTGCCAAGCTCCAGACCCTCACTTATATGGCACTCACTTATAATCCCAGCACTCAGGGAGGCAGAGGCATAGGTAGAGGCAGGTGGATCTCTGTGAGTTCGAGGCCAGCCTGGTCTACAAAACAAATCTAGGACAACTAAGGCTACAAAAAGAAACTGCATCTTGAAAACTAAGCAAAATAATAATAACAATAATAATAACAATAATAATAAATAAATAAAGAGTGAAGTTATTAACAAGCAGGTACAAAATTTCCCGCAAGAGAAGATATGTAAGTTTCAATAATGACAAAGTTGATCTAAACTAGAATTTCTGTCTCATGAACAACTGCAAAGGGGTCCCACAGTTACATCTCCACACTGCAAGTCTTTGTGCGTGTACACTACTACCACCAAATAGCTAAGAGCTTCAGTTCTGAGAGTGAAATACCTCCATCTGCAAAAGCATGGAAATGTAATTTACAACCTCAAAACCTCAACTTCCTACAATGAACAGAGTAAATACCTACCTTAAAGGGCTATTGTGAGGCTCAATCAACAGCAATGTATGGAAAGTGGCATTAATAATTGGTGCAGAAGAAGCACTAATAAAAGTTTGCTAGGAACATAATTAAGCACTTCAAAGCAAAACACAGCTCTTGGTAATGCTCGACTGTCTACCAATCTGGCTGGTGAAACTGAGTGCTTGAGATGATGTAAAGTTACATCTGTATTGATGTGGTCTTTTCTACCAAATTACTTTCTAGGTGAAGATTGCTTGATAACATGTTTCCTTGGAGCTTACCTTCTATAAAAAAGGCTTTCCCATAAGGCTAAATGCCTTACTGTAGTCCAAAACAATTGGTGTTAGGCCTTTTATTTTTAATTTTATTTTCCTATCCACTCCATAGACACATTACTCAAAATGGTAAGCTAAACATCCGGCCTTCTAGAGAAAACTGGGAAGACATGAAATGACTAACTTCTTGTCATTTCTGCTTTTCTATCATGCTACAAACACAAGTTTCAACTGCGGTAGGGTCTTTTGTTTGTTTTTTCTTTTTTGTTAATAATGGATTTGCTTTCTAAATAACTACTCTCATGCTTAAAACGAAGACCTTTTGCCCATTGCTCACAATAACTGGCAGACTGGTTTAATGTAGGTTTCTGTCACTAAAATGAACATGAATCCAGAGATTATTACAGAGGGTATATGAATGTCACCCAAAGAAGACTGGAAAGCAAGAAATATTTTCAGGTATTGAGAGAGACAAGACATCATAATAAAGGGCAACTTACCAAGAGAGTGCAACAGCTTAAATTACACATCTTTCCAAATCCAAAGCACTGGAACCCATGCATCAGAGTCCGAAAAGTTAAAAGATAAAAAATAACAAGAGTCCACACTCATGCAGAGTACACAACACCCCTGTCTGAGTGACTTATGCTACAATCTCAGCCTAGGTAAAATGTCTCCAACTGATGCAATAGCGAAAGGACTGATTATTGGGGCAACCAAGGGCTCTCTTCATAGTATTTGGAGTTCACTCCAAAGAAGGAAAATTATGTCAGTTACTGAAAACATGGTGAAGAATCACACCTATGGAGGTCGTGACTGCCCCCCCCAAGGGGAGGAACCTATTTTTGTATTGCTACATGATCATGATGTCAAACTTCCTTATAAATCTTTGTGATTTTGTCTATATATCTGTACTGCTCTCTACCTTGGCAAAAGAATCTTCCTTTTGCATTGTGTAGTAGTTGAGACAGAGATCCAGGAAAGCTCAAAAGTGCTTAGAATAAGTGATTGTGAACACTCAGCCACAGGATAGGTTATCTATATCAACCACCCCATCCCCAAATCTCCGTTAACACCATGGGAACACACTTTGAGCCAAAGAATGGGGAAGAACTTCTGTCTTATGAGCATCACCTGACAGCTGAGCCATAAGCTTGTAGTAGCTATGGTTACCTGCATAATACCTGCAGACTCAAAAATTCCAGCATGAAGGAAGGCAGCACTACCGAGGAGCCATTGGCATTTGATGACTGGCTGCTGGGGTATGGAACTTGATTTTTCTTTGGGGGTGATATAGCCATTGGGTGGTTGTCCATATTTCAGTGGATGAGCCTGCAAACACACACACATGAGAAGAACTTACTGGATTTTGTGGGTTGAAAAGATGAATAACCAGAACTTATACATGGGAGGGAGATGTATTGGTTCTGGGAAAGTTAAGAGGGGAGAAATGGGTGGCTAGGATCAGAATATATTGCATATGTATATGAACTTTTTAAAGAAGAATTTTTTTAAATTATGAAAGAGTAAACATTATACCAGTGAATTAAATTCAATAAGTGATTCAGGGAATCATGAGTATTTATATATCAATACTAATAAAAATAATCTTAATAGAGATACTATAAATATAAAAACAAAAGAAAGGAGTATAAAATTTTGTTTTAGAAGAAATTATAGAAGAAAATCTTTAAGTCCTAGAGTTTTCTTGAACCTGGAACTCTCATTATAGACAGGGTAAGCCTTAAACTTGTGATTCCTCTGCATTAGCCTCTTGAGTAACTGAGATTACAAGAATGTGCCACTGTGCCTGCTTAAAAATTGTCAGTATTTTAAAATGTTCGTTAAAAACAATGTGCATCAACAGATACCACTAGGAAATGAATGTCCATAGACTGGAAAAAATATCTGTAGGATGTTACAATGGTAACAGACCTGTACAAAGGATATTGTAGACCTTCTCTAAGCAAGTAGCAAAAAGAACAAATAAAGGAAGACAGAAGATGTATATAGACACTTCTTAAATATATTAAAATGGGGTACAGAGCTAAACAGAGAATTCTCTGTAGAGGAATATCGAATGGCAGAGAAACATTTAAAGAAATGTTATTCCTTAGTCATCAGGGAAATACAATCAAAACGATCCTGAGATGTCACCTTACACCCATCAGAATGGCTAAGATCAAAAACTTAAGTGACAACACATGCTGGAGAGGATGTGGAAAAAGGAGAACCCTCCTCCACTGCTGGTGGGAATGTAAACTTGTACAACCACTTTGGAAATGAATCTGGTGCTTTCTCAGACAATTAGGATTAGTGCTTCCTCAAGATCCAGATATATTTACTACTCCTAGGCAAATATCCAAAATATATTCAAGCACACAACAAGGACATTTGCACAACCATGTTCATAGCAGCTTTGTTTGTAATAGCCGAAGCTGGAAACAACCTAGATGCCCCTCAGTTGAGGAATGGATATATAAATTGTGATACATTTACACAATGGAATACTACTCAACAATTAAAAACAAACAGATCATGAAATTTGCAGGCAAATGGTGGGAACTAGAAAAGATTATCCTGAGTGAGGTATCCAAGAAGCAGAAAGACACACAGGGTGTATACTCACTTATAAGTGGATATTAGACGTATAATATAGGATAAACATACTAAAATCTGTACACCTAAAGAAGCTAATCAAGAAGGAGGACTCTGGCTAAGATGCTTAATCCTCATTTAGAAAGGCAAAGAGGATAGACATCAGAAGAGGGAGAAAACAGGGAACAGGACAGGAGCCTACCACAGAGGGCCTCTGAAAGACTACCCTGTATGTTATCAAAGCAGATTCTGAGACTTACAGCCAAATTTAGGTCAGAGTGCAGGGAATCTTATGAAAGAAGAGGGAGATAGTAAGACTCAGAGAGGACAAGAGCTCCACAAGGAGAGCAACAGAACCAAAATATCTGGGCTCAGGATTTTTTTTTTTTTTTCTGAGACTGATACTCCAACCAAGGACCATTCATGGAGATAACCTAGAACCCCTGCACAGATGTAGTCCATGGCAGTTCAGTGTCCAAGTGGCTTCCATAGTAATGGAAACGGGGACTGTCTCTGACATGAACTGATCGGCCTGCTATTTGATCATCTCCCCCTGAGTGGGGAGAAGCCTTACCAGGCCACACAGGAAGACAATGCAGCCACTCCTGATGAGATCTGATAGACTAAGATCAGAAGGAAGGGGTGGAGGACCTCCCTTATCAGTGGACTGGGGGAGGGGCATGGGTGGAGAAAAAGGAGGGAGGGTAGGATTGGGAAAAGAGGGAGGGAACTACAGGTGGGATACAAAGTGAATAAACTGTAATAATAATATAAATAAATAAATAAATAAATAAATAAATAAATAAATAAATAAATAAATAAAAAGAAGAAAGACTTCTAAACACAAGAAGTCTGGCATAAGAATTAACCATGACACACAAATAGAAAGCACAGATAGATATTATTTCCTATTCACCAGAAGAGCCAAGATGAAAGTGACTGTACCTAGCGATAACTAATAAGAAGATGAATTGGGACTTATACGTATGGTGGTAAAACATGAATACCATACCTATCATTACATAGCTATTATCCTTTCAGGCACTCATGGAGAAAGAAGGAAAATATGTCACTATTAAAACTGCATATTAATTATGCAACCCTGTTTAATGATAGAGCATATCCAGAAATAACTCAGATATTCATCAGTGGCTAAAGAGTTAAACAAATTATAGTATATTCAAATGGCAGGTTATTGCAGAGAAAAATTGAAACATAAAGTTATGACATACATCACCAGGGTTTGCTGCTCACACCTATAATCTCAGTATTCAGGAAGCTGGGAAGAGAGTACTGCTGCAAATTCTGAGATTAGCCCCGACTACACAGTGAGTTCAAGTTCAAATGGGGCTACAGAGTGAGACTCTGTTTCTAAATAAACAAAATAAATTCTGATGTACATTGAATAAGAGGAAACCATCAAAGAATTAAGTTGAAAGAAGGGAGATCAACATAAAAGAAAACAATGTAGCTTTCATCTTTACATGAAATTAACTCAAAGGTAATCATGTGGATCGAAATCAGAAGCGGGCATGTCACTGAGCAAAAGAATGAGGTGACAAGTAATTATCAATGTCATTCTTCATGGGGACTTCGAAGTCTAGAAACACACTCATGGTCTGCAATTTGATTGCTAACTCTAGAAAAACCCTGTTTTCTTCCCACTGCGTTGTTCTGTCCTGTTGTGAGAAGCAAGGGTATTGCTTATGCACTATCACTGCTCAGAGAAAACAACCTGAGGGAGAAGAGCAGAGTGTCGGTGGTGAGTGATGCAGGCTGTTCTTGGAAGAGCCTTCCTAGTGCCTAACATAACAAGGATAGAAGAGATTCAGAATCTCTACAGCATGAATTTTGCGACCACTTCTCTTGGGCAATGGGAAGAGAGATTTTATATACTGTACCATACCATACCATACCATACCATACCATACCATACCATACCATACCATACCATACCATACCATACCATCACATGGACCTGTGGGATGAATGAGTCAGTAGAGTGCTTGTTGTACTAGCATAAGAACCTGAGTTCAATCCCCAGCACTCTTATAACAAAATTACCAATAAAGAAAGATATGGGATAATGCAGTCAGTCCTGATGATACCTGATAGGCTAGTATCAGATGAAAGTGTATGAGAACCACACCTATCAATGGACTTGGGGAGAGGCGGGGGAGGAGAAGAGAGAGAGAGGGCAGGACTGGGAGGGGATGAGGGAGGGGACCACAGGTGGGATACAAGGTGAATAAACTGTAATTAATAAAGTGTTTTTAAATGTTGAAAGGAAAGAAAGAAAGGAAGGAAGGAAGGAAGGAAGGAAGGAAGGAAGGAAGGAAGAAAGAAAGAAAGAAAGAAAGAAAGAAAGAAAGAAAGAAAGAAAGAAAGAAAGAAAGAAAGAAAGAAAAAGAAAGAAAGAGATGGGCATGGGCTAATAAGATGGCTCATCCTGTAATGTGTTTGCCATGCAGCCCTGATGACTTGAGTTCAATCCCCAGAACCAACGGATAAAGGAGAAAACAGATTTACAAAAGTTGTCCTCCAGTCTCAGAATGCATGAACACAGTCACACACAAATAACATACATGCACTCACACAGGGACATATGCACATAGCATGCACAGGTGCACACACATACAAACAACAGCAACAACAATAAATTGATGCATTTCTTCTTCTTTTTTATTTTTTTTACTCTTCCAAGGTGTTTAATTTTTTTAGTTTATTTCTTTATTATTAGTTACATTTTATTAACTCTGTATCCCAGCTGTATCCCGCTCCCCCATTCCCCCCCAATCCCGCGCTCCCTCCCTCATCTCCTCCCTGCCCCTTTCCAAGTCCACTGATTGAGGAGGACCTCCTCCCTTTCATCTGACCCTGTTTTATCAGGTATCTTCAGGACTGGCTGCAAAGTCTTCCTCTGTGGCCTAGCAGAACTGCTCCTCCCTTGGGGGGTGGGGAGGTCGAAGAGCCTGCCATTGAGTTCCTGTCAGAAATAGTCCCTGTTCCCCTTAATATGGGAAACCAATTGGTTACTGAGCTACCACGGGCTACATCTGAGCAGAGGTTTTAGGTTACATCCATGCATGGTCCTTGGTTGGAGAAACAGTCTCATAAAAGACACCAGTGCCCTGATATATTTGGTCCTCCTCTCCTTTCCACGTCATACTAACTCCCCTTCTTCCATATGATTCCCTGCACTCTGCCGAAGGTTTGGTTATGAGTCTTAGTATCTGCTTTGATACACTGCTAGGTAGAATCTTTCAGAGGCCCTCTGTGGTAGGCTCCTGTCCTACGTCCAATGCACATCCCATTTGTCTTTCTAAGTGAGCATTGATCATCTTACCCCGTGTCTGCTTTCTTGTTTATCTTCTTTAGGTGAATAGATTTCATTATGTTTATTATATCTTATAGGTCTATATAAGCGAGTATATACCATGTTTGTCTTTCTCCTTCTGGGATACTTCACTCAGAATGATCTTTATAGATCCCACCATTTTCCTGCAAATTTCATGATTTCCTTGTTTTTTTATTGCTGAGTATTATTCCATTGTATAAAAATACCACAATTTCTGTATCCATTCCTCCGTTGAGGCACATCTGGGTTGTTTCCAGGTTCTGGCTATTACAAATAAAGCTGCTACAAACATGGTTGGGCAAATGTCCTTGTTGTGTACTTGAGCAAATTTTGGGTATATAGCTAGCAGTGGTATAGCTGGGTCTTGAGGAAGCACTATTCCCAATTGTCTGAGCACCAGATTGACTTCCAAAGTAGTTGTACCAGTTAACATTCCCACCAGCAATGGAGGAGGGTTCCCCTTTCTCCACAACCTCTCCAGCATGTGTTGTCACTTGAGTTTTTTATCTTAGCCATTTTGATGGGTGTAAGGTGAAATCTTAGGGTCATTTTGATTTGAATCTCCCTGATGAATAACGATGTTGAGCATCTCTTTAAGTGTTTCTCTGCCATTCTATATGCCTCTACAGAGAATTCTTTGTTTAGCTCTATACCACATTTTTTAATTGGATTACTTACTTGATTTATTACTTTTTAACTTCTTTAGTTCTTTTATATGCTGGATATCAGACCTCTGTCAGATACAGGGTTGGTGAAGATCCTTTCCCAATCTGTAGGATGTCGTTTTGTTCTGACAACAGTGTCTTTTGCTTTACAGAAGCTTTTCAGTTTCATTTATTTATTGTTCCATTTATTTATTGTTGCTCTTAGAGCCTGTGCTCTTGGTGTTCTGTTCAGGAAGTTGTCTATTGTGCCAATGAATTCTAGGCTGTTCTTCACTTTTTCTTCTAACTGATTTAGAGTATCTGGTTTGATTTTGAGGTCTTTGATCCACTTAGATTTTAGTTTTGTGCAGGGTGATAAATATGGATCTATTTTCATTTTTCTGCATGTAGACATCCAGTTGGACCAGCACCATTTGTTGTAGATGCTGTCTTTTTTCTATTGAATGGTTTTGGCTTCTTTATCAAAAATCAAGTATTCGTAGGTGTGTGGGTTTATTTATGGGTCTTCTATTCAGTTCCATTGAGCCTCCTTTCGGTTTGTATGCCAATACCATGCAGTTTTTATTACTATTGCTCTGTACAGCTTGAGATCGGGGATAGAGATACCTCCAGATGATCTGTTGTTGTACAGGATCGTTTTGGAGATTCTGGGTTTTTTTTATTTCTCCATATGAAGCTGAGAATCTTTTTTTCAAGGTCTGTAAAGAATTGAGTTGGTATTTTGATGGGAATTTCATTGAATCTGTAGATTGCTTTTGGCAGGATGGCTATTTTCACAATGTTAATCCTAGAAATCTATGAGCATGGGAGATCTTTCCATCTTCTGATATCTTCTGCAATTTCTTTCTTCCAGAGACTTGAAGTTTTTCTCAAACAGGTCTTTCACTTGCTCGGTTAGTGTCACCCCAAGGAACTTTATGTTATTAGTGGCTATTGTGAAGGGTGTTGTTTCCCTAATTTCTTTCTTGGCCATTTTCTCTTGGGTACACAGGAAGGCTTCTTATTTTTTTTGAGTTTATTTATGTATCCTGCCACTTTGCTGAAGGTGTTTGTCCGCTGAAGGAGTTCTCTGGTTGAATTTTTGGGGTTGCTCATGTATACTATCATATCTGTGAATAGTGACACTTTGACCTGTTCCTTTCCGATTTGTATCCCTTTGATCTCTTTTAGTTGTCTTATTGCTCTGGCTAGGATTTCAAGTATTATGTTGAAGAGATATAGAGAAATTGGGCAGCCTTGTCTTGTCCCTGATTTCATTGAGATTGATTTAAGTTTCTCTCCATTGAGTTTGATGTTGGCTATAGGCTTGCTGTATATTGCCTTTACTATGTTTAGGCATTTGCCTTGTATCCCTGATCTCTCCAAGACTTTAAAAATGAATGGGTGTTGGACTTTGTCAAATGTTTTTTTTGGCATCTAAGGAACTGATCATGTGGTTTTTCTCCTTCAGTTTGTTTATGTGGTGGATTATATTGATGGATTTCTGTATGTTAAACCACCCTTGCATGCCTCGGATGAAGCCTACTTGGTCATGGTGGATGATATCTTTGATGTGTTCTTGGATTCGGTTTGCAAGTATTGTATTGAGTATTTTTGCATCAATGTTCATAAGAGAGATAGGTCTGAAGTTCTTTTTTTTCTGTGGGTTGTCTTTGTGTGGTTTAGGTATCAAGTTGACTGTGGCTTCATAAAATGAGTTTGGTAGTATTTCTTCTGTTTCTATTTTGTGAAATAGTCTGGAGAGAATTGGAGTTAGCACTTCTTTGAAGGTCTGGTAGAATTCTGCACTGAATCCATCTGGCCAAGGGCTTTTTTGGAAGGGAGACTGTTGATGACTGCTTCTATTTCTTTCGGGGATATAGAGCTATTCAGTCTTTTTACCTGATCTTGACTTAATTTTCGTAGATGGAATCTCTAAAGAAAATTGTCCATTTCTTTTAGATTTTCAAATTTCGTGGCATATAGGCTTTTGTAGTATGACCTAATGATTGATTAGATTTCCTAGGTGTCTGTAATTATGTTCCCCTTTCAATTTCTGATTTTGCTGATTTGGATAGTTTCTCTCTGCCTTTTAGTTAGTTTGGCTAAAGGTTTGTCTATCTTGTTGATTTTCTCAAATAGCCAGCTCTTGGTTTCATTGATTCTTTGGATAGTTTTATTTGTTTCTAATTGATTGATTTCCACCCTGATTTTGATTATTTCCAGCCGCCTGCTCCTCTTGGGTGTATTTGCTTCTCTTTTTTTCTAGAGCTTTCAGTTGGGCCATTAAGTTGCTTGCATGAGATATCACAAATTTCTTCTTAAAGGCACTTAGTGGCATGGATTTTCCTCTGAGCACTGCTTTCATTGTGTCCCATAAATTAGTTGTCCCATAAATGTTGTACCTTCATTTTCTTTGAATTCTAGGAAGTCTTTAATTTCTTTCTTTATTTCTTCCTTAACCCAGCTACCACTGAGCAGCAAGTTGTTCAGTTTCCATGTGCTTGTAGGCTTTTTTTTAATTCCATTGTTGTTGAGGTCCAGCTTTAGTCCATGGTGGTCAGATAGTATACAGAGGATTATTTCAGTCTTCTTATATCTGTTGAGGCTTGCTTTGTGACCAACTATATGGTCTATTTTGGAGAAGGTTCCATGAGGTGCTGAAAAGAAGGTATACTCTTGAGTTTGGGTGGAAAGTTTTATAGACATCTATTAGGTCCATTTGATTTAGGACCTCTGTAAGTGCCTTTATTTCCTTATTAGGCTTCTGTCTAGATGATCTGTCCCTTGGTGAAAGTGGGGTGTTGAAGTCTCCACTATTAAGGTGTTGGGATTGATGTGTGATTTAAGTTTTAGTAATATTTCATTTATGAATGTAGATGCTCTTGTATTTGGGACATAGATGTTCAGAATTGTGATGTCCTCTTGGTGGATTTTTCCTTTGATGAGAATGAAGTGTCCCTCCTCATCTTTTTTAATTAATTTTGGTTGAAAGTTTATTTTATTAGATATTAGGATAGCTATGGATAGCTACCTCAGCTTGTTTTCTGGGTCCCTTTGCTTGAAAGACATTTTTCAAGCCCTTTACTCTGAGGTAGTGTTTATCTTTGTTGCAGAGGTGCGTTTCTTGGATGCAGCAGAATGTTTGATCCTGTTTTCGCACCCATTCTGTTAGTCTGTGTCTTTTTATTGGAGAGTTGAGTCCATTGATGTTGAAAGATAATAGTGACCAATGAATGTTAGTTCCTTTTATATTGGAGTTGGTGGTCTTACTGTGTTTCATTGCTTGTTTTCTTTTAATGTTTTTGGGATATTACCTGTATGCTATGTTTTCTTGGGTGAAGTTGTTTTCATTGGATTGGAGTTTTCCTTCTAGTATCTTCTGTAGGGCTGGTTTGCTGTGTAGATATTGCATAAATTTAGTTTTGTCATGGAATATTTTGCTTTTTCCATCTATGTTGATTGAAAGCTTTGTGGAATATAGTAGTCTGGGTTGACATTTGTGGTTTCTCAGAGTCTGCATGACACCTGCCCAGGCCCTTCTGGCTTTCATAGTTTCTGATGAGAAGTCCAGTATGATTCTGATAGGTCTACCGTCATATGTTACTTGGCCTTTTTCCCTTCCTGCTTTTAATATCTTTTCTTTGTTCTGTAGATTTAGTGTTTTGACTATGATGTAATGTCATGTGTTTCTTTTCAGGTCTAGTCTATTTGGTGTTCTGTAGGCCTCTTGTATATTTATGGACATCTCTTTCTTCACATTGGGAAAATTTTCTTCTATGATTTTCTTAAAAACATTTTCTGGACTTTGGAACCTGGAGTCTTCTTCTTTATCAATTCCTATTATTCTTAGAGTTTGTCTTTTCATGGCATCCTTGATTTCTTGGATATTTTGTGTTTGGGATATTTTGGGATATTTGGGATATTTGGGATATTTTGTGTTTGGGATATTTTCTGAATTTACTTTTTCTTTGAGGGAAGTATCAATTTCTGTGACTGTATCTTCAGCTCCAGAGATTCTCTCTTCCATGTCTCGTATTCTTTTGATGATGCTTACCATTGTGGTTCCCGATCTTTTCTCCAAGTTCTACAGCTCCAGGGTTTTCTCAATTTGTGTTTTCTTTATTGATTCTAATTCTGTTTTCATTCCTTGCACCATTTCCTTCATGTGTTTGAATGTGGATTCCTGCCTCTACTTTTTTGTTCATTTCCTCTCTATAAGCCTCTAATTGTATCTCTACTTGTGCCTCTATTTGTTTGGCTATGTTTGCCTGTGTTTCTTTTAAGAATTTTGTTCCTTTCCTCTTTCTTTACCCCCAATTGACTGGCCAAATCTTTGATAGATTTGTTCATTTCCTCTTTAACTGTCTGAATTTGCATGGCTATTGCTTTGAGAGAAATGTTTGTTTCCTCTTTATGAGCCTCAAATAATTGGGTTAGTTATAGCTTTAAAGTAATTGTCCTGTGCTCCCGATGAATTGGAGTATCCATCAATTTTGGGGGTTGCTGGTGAAGTCATGATGTCCTGATTTATGTTGGTTGTGTTCTCTCGCCTACCCCTGGCCATTGGCTTATCTGAAACCTTCCCTGTTTGTTTTTGGATTCTGCAGTTCAAACTGGTACTGTCCTCTCTATGGTGTCTGGAGAGTTCTTCAGGAAGCTGAGAGAGGTCCCGTGGCTTCAGTGTGTGCATTGGTGGACTAGCTGTACCTGTGGGAGGAAAGTATGCAGTAGCAAAAGGGGCAAATGCAGGCATATGTGTGTGTGTGTGTGTGTGTGTGTGTGTGTGTGTAGGTTTGTGTTTGTGTGTATGGAAGTGTGTCTCGAGGGACAGAGTGATAGATAATGTTGAACCCTTGAGTGTGTGGGAGGGGCTCTGCACTGTATATGTAGCAGGCGCTAGTGATGGTCGTGGAGCAATTTCTGGCATTAACTGCCTTAACTCCTCAATTGGAACCACAGAGCAGGGGCTTCAGTGTCCAAAGTGACCCTCTGTTTCCCACAGTGGGTATGTGGGTGTGAGGGTTCCGATGCCTGGCTTCTATTTTAGAAGGACCCTGGATCTGGGGCTCTGCAGATACTCAAGGGTGCACTCACTCTCAAGCAGGTCACTTCGGCAGGGATCGGGGTATCCGGGCTCTCTGCTCTCTGGTTTGGCCCTGCTTGTTCTTATGCAGGAGGACTGATGTGCTCCGCTAGCTCAGTACTGCTGAAGCCACCAGGTTAGGAAGTCCCGCTGCAGCTGGAGACTGGGATGCCAGTCCAGATGCCTTCTGGGAAGTCCACAGGGCCCTCCATTATGCTCTCCAAGCCTGAGAGGCACAGCACCTGGTGTACTTAGCTTGTATGGTGGGTCTGCTTGGTTTTGCTGGGTCACTGAGGGTTTGGGCGGGCCATGCAGTCAGTGGCTGAGAGACCCTGCAGGGCCAGTATGGCAGCTAGCAGACCTGGAAATTGATGCATTTCAAACAACAAAAAAAGCTAGTCCTCGTGGCACATGCCTATAACTTCAGTGCTGGGGAAGCAGAGACAAGAGTGCCCCTGGGCTTCTTGGCAAGCCATTCCAGCTAAATTGGTGAGCCCTGGGTTCAATGAAAGACCCTGTCTCCAAAAGTAACATGAGCAATGGTTAAGGAAGGAAGCCTGATGAGGACCTCTGGCTTCCCTATTTTTGTACACACATGTGCATGTGTGTCCACACCCATGAAAACACATTAAAAAATCAGAACAGTAACTTTGTCCTGAAAATTCTTTCTTTGTCACAGTGTTTCCACAAACATGATTAACTTTGTGTGAACTCTTAAAAGTCACTCGGCTTCCCCAATAAATGACTTCATGTCTGGACTCAGCCCAAAAACATGCGTTAGTGTGATGTCTGCTGGAGGCATGGAGTTCCACACAAGACCCTTTATCTAAAGCTGTCCAAATCCTTTTCCTGTCTTTCTCCTTCCTTAGTTATCTCTGCTCCAGATAACCAGGTGATGGCTGCTCAGAATAGAAAGACCAGACAGGTTCATCATCTCTGTGCTGAGGGCCACTTCTCTTAAACATGTTAAAGGGAAGTTGCAACTCTGTCATTCTATTTTCTTCCAACATCCCTTTGTTTTCTTCTGTCTAAGGATGTAGTTTTTAAATGGCCACAATGTTTTTATTGGTTTAAGAAAGAGAATAGCATTTCCCATGCCTGTGGGCCAGGCCTTCAGATAATAAAGTTTTACTGAGTATTTGTATAGTGCCAGGACTTATGAGGGGTGCTGTTTTTAAAAGTTTCCAGCATTTTTTTCTCCTAAACTGTTCATATATATCTTTTTAGATAATTCTCACCACAACCTAAAATAACTCTTATCAGTGCCATCATGGTCACCATCCTGGTAAGTGCCTTTATTAGAAACATGGATGGAGAAAAGTTCAGTTGATCACCATATCATATAGTTACAGTGTAAAGGTGGGACTCAAGTCAGGAAATCAGATTCTGGATCCTAGGCCATGACCATTCCACCACAGTCCATCTCTAATCTGATAGCTGCTGTTTGTGTGTGTGTGTGTGTGTGTGTTTTATATGCAAGTTTGTACAGGTAGGCTTTTTCATGTTTTCATACATGGAAGATAGAGGTCCATGATGAATGTCCTCTTTTATCATTCTCAGCCTTATTATTATTAATTTTAATTCCTAAACCTGGAACTGGAAGTTTGAGCTACACTGGCCAGTCAGCAAGCTCCTATCCCCTAACTGTCTTTGCTGCTTTCCTCTGTAAGCTCTGCAGTGGCAGATATATGTTGTCCAGCACATAGCTGCTCAAGTTCTGAATGCACGTCCTCATGTTTTCATAGAAAGTACTTCACCCATGGAGTCATCTCCTTCCCTCCCTAGCTACTCTTAATTATCATTTTGAAGAATTTGGTCATCAGATCTTTACTCTCACTAGCTATAGGCTGTTATTGTATTGATGCTCTTAGAAAGGTCACAGTCTCAGGATGATCTTTTCTAGTTCCATCCATTTGCCTGCAAATTTTATGATTTTCCTGTTTTTAATAGCTGAGTAGTATTCCATTGTATAAATTTGTCACAATTTCTGCATCCATCCATTCTTCCATTGAGGGACATCTAGGTTGTTTCCAGATTCTGGATGTTAAAAATAAAGCTGCTATGAACATAGTTGAGCAAATGTCCTTGTTGAATGGTGGAGCATCTTTTGGGTACATTCCCAAGAGTGGTATAGCTGGATCTTGAGGTGGCACTACTGCCAATTTTCTGAGAAAGCACCAGATTGATTTCCAGAGTGGTTGTACAAGTTTTCACTCACACCAGAAATGGAGGAGGGTTCCCTTTTCTCCACATCCTCTCCAGTATGTGTTGTAACCCAGAACCAGAAAGACACGAATGGCATATACTCATTTAGAAGCAGATAGTAGCCATATAATATAGGATAAACATACGAAACTCTACAGACCTAATAAACAACAAAGAGGATCCTTAAATCTCATTTAGAATGGTAAACAGGATAGACAACAGAAGCATTAGAAGAGAGAGAACAGGATGGGAGCTTACCATAGAGGTCCTTTGAAAGACTCTACCCAAAAGTTTATCAAAGCAGATGCTGAGACTCACAGTCAAACTTCAGGCAGAGTGCAGGGAGTCTTATAAAAGAAGGGGGAGATGGGAAGACCTGGAGGGGACAGGAGCTCCACAAGGAGATCAACAAAGTGAAAAAAATCTGGGCCCAGAGGGGCCTGCAGAGACTGATGCACCCATCAACCAAGGACCTTGGATGGAGAGGACCTAGAACCCCTGCTCAGATATAGCCAATATGCAGTCAGTCTCCATGTGGGTCCCTGAGTAAGAGAAGCAGGCTGCCTCTGTCTTGAACTTGGTTGCCTGCTCTTTGGTCACTTCCTCCTGGTGATGAGGCCTTGCCAGGCCACAGAGGAAGAGGATCCCAGCAGTCCTGATGAGAGTTAATAAGCTAGGGTCAGATGGCAGTGGGGGAGGACTCCTCTTTTCAGTGGACTAGAGAAAGGGGATACGGAGAAAGAGGGAGAGAGGGTAAGCCTGGGAAGAGATGAGGGAGGGGCCTACAATAAGAATATAAAATTGAATAAACTTTAAAAAAAAATTTTAAAGGTCATAGTCTACTCATGCTTAGAAAAGTTACTTATTTCCACTCTATTCTTTGGGGTTTCAAGAACAGATTTTTAGACAACACTAATGTATTTGCAGTCATAGCATCAAGAGCATAAATCAATTCCTGAAATACTACAGGAAGGGAATTTTTCATACAACTCTTTGTGAAACTATTGTTGTAAGATACAGAACACATATCAAAGTTTTGATTAATAGAAAAAGTCTAACAGCTGCTGGAATGCTAGTAAAGTTAGGTATGCCCTGGTTACTCGCATGCCTCACTGGGTGCCTGTGCCCATTGATGCCCCTCACGCTATGACTCTCTTCAGACAGAAAAGGGATCTTGGAACTACAGCCACCATTGTTACTACCATCTCATTGACAGCTGTTGGAGCTACCACCAGGGCATTAGCCATGAGTCATACTGGGCAGACTGCTCAGACCCTGAATAATCATTTAGCCAATGTAGCTCATGCCTTAGTTGTACATAAAGGAATTAATGCTCAACTAAAAGGAAGCTTGATGGTGTTCAATCAGAGGATTGACCTCTTGCAGGAGCAAATTGATACCCTATGGCAAATTGCTCAACCTGGCTGTCAATGAAAGTATGCTGGACTTTGTGTCACTAGCATACAACATGAGAATTTTTCCTGCGCTGCAAATCTGTCTAAACAATTGTCGAGCTATATTTTAGGTAATTGGACTGGAGAATTCGATACTACGATGGAGCAGCTGAGAGTGGCCATTGTCACAGTAAATTCTACCGGAGTGGACGCAGGACTAGCCACAGGATTATCAACATGGATTGCTGCAGCCATGAATCATCTGAAGGAATGGGCGGGCATGGGAGTGTTAGCAGGCCTTCTGGTGTTGGTCTCCTTGGTTTGCCTGCGGTATATATGCAAGATTAGAGTCTCACAACAGTGTGATGCAGCCATGATCATTCAGGCCTTTACAGCCATTGAAGCAGGACATTCTCCCCAAGCATGGTTGGATACCATAAAAAGCTAAAATGATACGCTCAGGATGCGAGGCTAAGCACTGCACTCAGGGTCAGCCGCTTTGGACCCAGAGAAGAGCATGTCTGATTGCATGCGGGTTGATGCCCCAGGTCCCGCCTCTGAGAAAAAGGTATCGTTCGAGTCTGATGCTCTTTGGGTGGATGACACCTAAATGAACATCTGTACAAAGTCCCAATTTATTTCTAATATCAGAGATCAGACCTCTACTCTTGCCTGATGCGTCTAAAACAAAAAGGGAGAACTGTAGAGAGCTGCGGAATGCTATGCCTTAAAGATGGAGCTGGTTTCCGCCTTCCACCTTCCCGATGGTGAGTGCTTTCTGTCACGAACAACTCCACATTTGGCTAAGGCCGAGGATCTGTCTTGCTTCCATGTATGTGGACCTATCTGCATTGCCCCCGTGGCACGCCTGGGTTGGCTACCCAGAGGCTATTTAAGCTGTGGGCTGGCTTTCCCCGGGGTCCGAAGATTGTTCAATGTTCCTGAATAAACTGCATTGAAAAAATAAAAATAAAAAAAAAAAAAGAAAAAGTCTAACAGCAACTTTTTGATAATATAATCATTACAGACTCGTATAATAATAAAGTTTAGACAGACTCATTGTATGTATACTACAGATCAAGTTCTCCCAGCTGCAACTCTTCATATTCCTGTGGTCTATAAAGGAAAAGCTAGTAAGCTAGTGCTTGGAGAGACAAGGTCAAACCACTTCCAACTTTATGCAACTACTTACGATGCTGAGTTCTAGCAGTTAGTCTGGTCCTCTTGCCATTGAACTACACTGAGATGCTGTAAAATGTCTCCTCTTTTCACTTAACTTAGATGAATTCAGCCATTTTCATTCATCACTCACCTGTCAAAGATGAGAGAAGAGAACAGATAATTTTAGAATATAAATACACCACTTTGCTTTCATCTACAAACATCTTTCAGAGTGAGAAAAGCCGGGAGTGGTAAACTTGTTCTTGTGTTAATTATTCTCACATCCCAAAACTCACTAAGTCTCTGCTCAGTTAGACTATTGGTTTGTTTTTATGATCATCTTAGCTCAGTCTTACATTACTGCTTTGAAAAAGATGCAACCATCTCTTTGAAAACTGAAAAAAAATGTCTTTATTGGATAGTGCAGAATTGATACTAATGGGTACACCATAAATATACAAACCACAGTTTTCTTTCTTGACACGTATTCTAGAATGTACCTCTCCTATCACATCCTCATAGATCCCGTAATTTTGTTAATAGTGCTGTGAACTAATTTCCTAATTACTCCCTGTCTCTCTCTTCCTTAGATATTTCTACACAATCTATACTTTACATGTGTACCATTTCTCTTTCCAAGGAATAGTAGAATATTTGAGGAAGAGAAAATATGTGTC
The DNA here is from genome assembly GCF_030254825.1 of Meriones unguiculatus. NCBI lineage: Eukaryota > Metazoa > Chordata > Mammalia > Rodentia > Muridae > Meriones > Meriones unguiculatus. The sequence continues at coordinate 39,437,513 of NC_083356.1, read as the reverse complement.
GCTAAGTACAAATACTTCAACCTTTATTTGTACTTCTATTCATTAAAAAAGATATTTATGTATATATATTTGTACATGTATGTGTGTTTATGTAACCACACATATATATGTATGCACACATAAACATATAGACAGACATATTCTTTAATTGGATTAATTCAAGGCTGCTATTATATTTTCCAAGCAGCTAGCAATGGACTGTTCTTATGCTAATGATTATGCCCTCTTCCTCAGAAGATCACAATCTTCCTATGATCTGCATGCATGTTCATGTCTTTGTGTCCTGACTGTAATGTCATGACTTCTGTGTGCCCTGTAGAAAAATAACCCAAATTCCCACCCATGCAAACAAGCAAAAAATAGTATGTATCAATCTACACATCTCACAATATGCTTGAGCCAATTTCCGCAGCTCACTTTGCCTCAATGTCTTTTTTTATTGCCTAATTCTAGCTCTTTTCCCCACTGAGGTGAAAGTATTTCCTGTTGGTGTCCCTTTTCAAACTATTTTATTATGTTTATTATACCTCTTCCTCCCTTCTCCACCCCAATCCCTTCTAACACTCCAATACTGGGTAGGAGAGAAAGGAGGTTAGTGGGGAGACGAGGCGTAGTTCTCTTTGGCTGCTTCTGCTGGTTAGGATCCTTGGATTCCTTGTGGAAAGTACAATTCCTGTTTGAGGATATCTCCAACTTTTAATTCATCTGCACCAACAGCAATCAGGAGCATCAGGAGAGCCAGCAGCCTTCTTCTTTCTCGGAGCTCTCTTCTCTCTCTCTGAGCTCTGGATTTTATTCCCTCTCAGAGTTCTCAGAATTAAACTATCTTCAGCTGGGACAGTTCCCCTCTCAGAGGCACATGAGGCAAATAGTTTGCTGCTGTGGACAATCTGAATCAGTTCCATATCCAACACCTGGGATCAATCCAAAACCTTGTTTACTTCCACATTTCCCTGTCTTTAAGAGATGGAATTTTTTCTCCCATTCTTTCAGACATTTTGCAAATGTCCATCTACAAATTCATAAGTTATCACCTGTGGTAAACGACAATCACATATTACTTTGCTTTTCCGTAGACTTTATCATTTTCCTTCTTATATTTTATGAATGCACCCACATGTACTTATTCTTTCCACCAGAAAGGGTTGCAAGTGTCCTGTGGAAATGTTCTGTCTAAGGAAGACTGGTTGCTTTGTTTTCCTTTACCTATCACCATGCTAAATTACTCAAGATTCTATACGCCAACTTCCTATTCTACTCTACTGTATGACACAGGGTATTCCCATAGTGTAAGCTGTTATCTCATATAGGTTGTAAAAAACAAAAAAAGCTTAATAGTGAGGAGAGGGATATGGGGGAGGTGAGGGGCAGAATGAAGGTGGAAATGATCATATTTCATTATTTACATGTATTCAATTCTCAATAAAAAGATATAAAGGATAAAAAAACATGGGAAATAAAAATAAAAAGTAAAGAAAAATAATCACAATAACACATATTTTATTATACTGCCCCATTTCTCATCTAAAACTCTACAATCCGCTTACTAAAAAAAAGCACCTTCTTCCTTGAGTGTTATATTTGTTTTTAGACCACACTGCCTGGGCTGTATGATTGCCAAGGGCATGTAGCTGAAATGCCACACAGCAGCAGATGGGGAGTGTACAGCTCAGAAACGGCAGGAAATGACAAATTCTGCCTCTTTCGAGGGCCAAATCAGATGAAATAGCCCTTTATTACAGTAAGTGAGAATTCAGTTCAAAGTAAACAGAACAGACAGATAATAAATTGTTTAAGCATCAAAAAAAAATCCACAGGAGACGTAAAAATCTCCTTATTATGTCTAGGAAACTTTAGAATTTATCTGTCTATCTATCCGGTGTGACTGCTTACATTATGAAGATATAGAACCAGTCCTTATATGTCAGAATATGGTTACAATAACATAACTCTACATAAAAGTCAAAAGTTTTATGTTCTGCAGCATCAAGATGACAAGGGAATTAACTTCCCAAGAGAAAAAAGGAAAATCATTCATACTGGTGTTCAGCTTCCTCACATCATATTAAGCACTTACGAAGTCATAGCTGTGCATGGAGGTGAAGAAGGAGAATGATGAGGAAGAGGAAAAGATGGTTACCAGTGCAACCCATTTTTTTAAGAGAGGAGGGTGGAATATCTCCTCATTGACATGGGATGTAGAAGCCTGACATTTCCTTCTATCTTATCCTGAAATTAAATGTTCTACCGTTTGGGGAACCCCCCCCCAAAATAATCTTCCCAGACCCTATGCTTTCTTTATTTGTAGTTTCAGAATAACAGTATGTGAAAAAGATTGTTATGAATATGTAATAATAGAGTATATTAAGGCACATATACATGCTCCTGGCAGGTGAAAATAAGGATCTGAATTTAAATTTCTCTTATCTATACTAGGACATAGAGGCTGAAGGAATGGCTCAGTGGCTAATTCTGCTCTTGCAGAAAACTAGGGTTTGGTTCTCAGCATCCATGTTTGGCAATTCACAATCACCTGCAACTCTAATCTAACAACCTCTTCTGGCTTTGGCAGGCACCGGCTCACAGGTGTTCACACACTCACACACATAGATGAAAATAAAATACATTTAATCAGTCAATAAATACAACAGTCAATAAAATGATTGATGTAGTAGCCAACATAAGCACATTTGTTCCATAAAAAGTCTAGATATAGTGCTATCACTGTACTTGGCCAGAGCCACTTCTTACTTCATGCTGTTTTTGAAAAACAAAAAACTTAAAAACAAGTAATTTTAAACTATCACTTTCAAATTTTACTAAGAAAAGCTCTCCATATTTCATTGACCTTTTCCCCTTAATTTTTAAATTAAAATATAAATGTTTAAGGGCTGAAATATTGAATTCTTGATGCCTAAGGAAGGAAAGGAAAATTACTATGGTGATCAATGATTAATCATCATTTTATGTTCTAATCTTAAGCTAAGAAAAAAATTTTTGGCTATGTTCAAGATTCAAATTATGTACTATGTTCTGCAGTAGTTAGAAGAGGATGTACTGAAAAAAAGAAGTAGATGTCCTCACATCTCTAGTATGTATTCTCTCTCTCTCCAATGCTGGGAACTGAACCCATGCTAAACAAGCACCCTACCATTATTTTACATTCCCAGCCCTACCCATGTCCTTTTTAACAACTGAATTAATGAATGGATGTGTGCAAGGCAAAGTAGTTGGATTTTCTGAGGTTCCTGTAAAACTTCTAAATATACATCAGAAAGCTGACCTGATAATATTTCTATTGCACAGTATTCACTGTTAAACAGGTAAATGAACTTAGCAGAAAGTTCACAGTAATTGGGATCTATTTAAAATATTCCTGAGTGTGTAGAAAGTGAGACTATACTTTGAAGTAATATTTCCTAAGATGATCCTGGGAGAACTTCTAAAACACACACAAGGCAGCACTCCTAACTATGTATGGCATGCCATAGGAAGCTACCGGACTCACAATGTTGATGGTATTGAAACACCCTTGTAGATCTCTTTACTGTCCCAGCTGAATGCAATTTCCTCCCTGTCCTTTGATTCATATCCAGCTACCCCATTCTGATCCCCACCCTTAGTAAGCTACAGAGTTTCAGATCCTGTCTATTGATGGCACTTGGGACAAAGAGATGCCTGTCTTCCTGCTTGCTTTCTTTTTACAGTTCATTATGCCCACATTCATGTTATTAACCTGCCCTATCCAAGCCTTGATGGAGATATGCAAAAGAAAACAAAAGGCAGTGGCTATGCCCAGACTGTAGCTTTTATTCTTATCTGGACTTTAACTGCTTATGCCATTAACCTAGAGCAGTGGGCACAGGAAAGAACGGATGCTTGCTGTATTACCATAGTCTCATACTACAAAGGGACTGTTCAGGATTGGATCTTGCTCAGAAACCTTACCAGAAGGGAAAGATAAAGTTTGGAAATAAATAAATTCATCTTGAGCCACCATATTGTCAATAGTCAATCATGAAGAATTCATTCCATCAGCTGTGTCTCAGACCAGCAGATTCCAATCAGTTGTCTGTAATAAGCAGGACTGATCACATGTGAGATTGTGAGGGACTTGTGTTCTGTGTCTTTTTCCATGTTCCTAGTAAATGTTGGTGAGCTTTGACTTGTAAAATCACTGCTATCATTTCAGGGCTGAGAGATGGTTCAGTGATTAAGAACATTGGCCACGCTTCTGGACATCCTGGGTTTGATTCCTACCACCTACATGGTGGTTCATAACTATCTATTACTCCAGGCCCTGGGGATTTGATGTCCTCCTATGACTTTTGTGGTTGCCGGGTGCCATGTATAATATGGTACACAGATATACATGGAGGGAAAACATTCATACACATAAAATACAAATTATTTTATTTTATTATTTTTTATTTTTTTATTAATTACACTTTATTCACTTTGTATCCCCCCATAAACCCCTCCGTCCTCCCCTCCTGATCCCACCCTCCCTCCCCCTTCTTCATGTATGCCCCTCTTTTAATGACTTTTCTCTTGGTGTCTATACATGCCTTTCTTTCTCCACTCATGAGATTTAAGAAAGACACATTTTAAAGGTGCTTAATTACAGATGCAAAGACCCTATTCTTTTTGTTTTGTTTTGTTTTATTTGGTTTGGTTTGGGTTTTTTGTTTTTTTGTTCATTTGTTTTTGAGACAGGGCTTCTCAGTGTAGCCTTGACTGTCTTGAACTCACGTTATAAAACAGGCTCGCCTTGAACTCACAGAGATCCACTTTCCTCTGCCTCCCTGGGTGCTGGGATCACAGGTGTATGCCACCACATGGGTTAAAAATCCTATTTCTAAAACAGGCCACAATTACAGGGCATCATGGATTAAGAATTATATGATTATTTTTTGGCAGATACAACTGAACTCAGATAGCAGTCTTCAGGGTAGTTGAACAGTAGCCAGGAAGAGAGACACCCTCCCTTCAATTTAGCATGGCATAGCCCTTGACCACAGGGATACTACTTATTGTGTATTTCATATCATTTGGACTTTTTTATATCCAAATTTTACTAACTAGTGACTATCCAACTTTGATAAGGACTTCAGCTTAAGCAGTTAATAGAGAAGTGAAATTGGTGAGATAAATTCTAAATTTAGATAAGGCCTGATATTACAAACTTGTGTCAGTCAAATAAAGTAGATGGCTGTATGCTTCTATTAGAGAGAGCTAAATTATGGATATGACTGTGAAATTCTTTTTCAGAAAAAAACCCTATCATTTGAATCATTTTGTCTGGCATTGTCTCTGTTTCTTTCAATCAACCTCTTCTTCTATTTCCCTCTCTGTCTTCCTATTTTGAAGCATTTATCCACATGTCCTCTTTTTCCTGGAACAATCAAAGCCTGAGGTTATCAGATTTACATACTGGTGTTTACATCAATCTTGCCCACCCGTGTTCTTAGGCCTCTGGGCTTGACCCAAACTGTACCAGGGCTTTCCTGGTTCTCCCATTTGCATGTGGCAAATCCTGAAACCTGTCAGCCTCCATGCTGATATGAGCTAATTGCCTTAATAGATATCATTATACTCCTGCCTATCCCCTATTGGTTGTGTTTCTCTAAAGAAGTCTGACTATTATCTAAATTTCCAAAGTTTCCATTATCTCATTAGTACAGTTAGAGGGGAAAAATGCTTTCTTTTTGTGAGAGGTTATCTGAGATCACATGTGAAAGTATATGCCACATTTCTATATGAGAAATATGGGCTTCCATCAGAAGTATCATTAATTACATCAAATTCCAATTTTCAGTCTCTCGTTGACATGTCCTGATCCAAAAGAGCATTTGTCCTTTTCAGCCTGGGCCCGGTCTGGGACTTAGACACAGAGGCTGAGTTGCTGAGACTGTTTGACCCATAGAGTCTTGAATCTACCATTCCCCCGCCCCCTGCCATGTCTTTGCTTCTTCTCTACTTGTTCTCTGCTTGTCTTTCACCTTGGCAATGACAGCAAACAGCAAGTGAATTGCTAGGTAATGAACGTGGGGAATAATTTATTTCAACTACTTAGAGTATTGCCTACCTCTGTGGCTTTATTTCTGCAGACACACACACACACACACACACACACACACACACACACACACACACCAAATCACCAAAACAAGTAAATACAAAATTTTAAAGGCGAAATGTCTTCAGGGTTGTGGTTGAGATGGTATTTGTATCAGAGTGACATCCCCAAATGTGTCAGAGTAAAAGTGTTTCCTAGATTCTAAGTGACATCACGAAGCCTTTTGTCAATGGCAGATGTAACACAATTTGAGGTCCTATGGAACTGTGTTTAAACTGAACTTACTGTCACTTAGAAGTCCAATGTGCTATCCATTGTGCCACAGACCTACCTTTATCACTTAGAAACTCTGTGGTTTGGGATAGATTGAAAAAAATGTATCCAGAAACAGCTTTTGTGTTATAAAGTATGAACAGTTTAATTCCTTGAGGTTGCTTGTACCTACTCAAGTGCAGTCCCCCCAAAAATGTCTTCTGAATGAATTAACAAGTTGAATGAGGTCAGTTACCTGGCACAGTATGTGGCAGGGAATATATGTTGTGTGAATAATGCTTATTTCTATTATTGATGTTATTTATATGAGACAGTTTGTGCTTCTATAACAACATAATTTGGAAACTGGGAGAAGTCTATTGCCTAAAGTTATGAAGGGTGAAAAATACAAGATTAAGACGCAAGCTCATTCAGTGTCCATAGAGCCAATCTGTCCTTTTAAGATGACACCTTGCTACACTGCATTGCTTCTCAGGAGGAGCAACACAATGCACCCATAAAGTGGGAGGAATGGGGCAAGAAGGATCACATGAAGTTCTAACTAACTCTTTCCTAGGACACTTGAGCCATTACTGTCGCGCTGGCTTATAGTCAAGACATAGCAGTGTGTTTTCATGCCTGTATCTTTCCAGATCTCTTCCTTGAGCTTACTTATCCTTTGCTTACAAAATCTTTGCAGAGTACTAAAGTGTTTAGGCCCCAAAAGCTGGGTCATTGACACTGAATCCTGGTTAAGCCAGCTGTATGTCCTTGGGTAGGTGTTTCCTCTTCCTCCGTCATTCCCACACACGCATGACGGCAATTGCGTGTACTTCATCCAGTCTGGAGGAATGAATGAAACTACACTTAAAACAATGCCTAATGGCAACTGAGCACTCGACAGAATTTCTACCTGTTAATTATTATGAGAGTCTGTCTAGCTTGGATCTTTGGAAGTCCAGACACATGAATGATTGCTCCAGAGGCACTCTCCTTGGCTGACACATTAATTATTGCATTTACTTGTGAAAACCTTGTGTTGTGGAGTTGGCATAAGATGAAATCTTTTTTTTTTTTTTACTATAAAGTTGTAAATCTTGTAGCACCTTAGCGATACTCCCACCTGCCACTTCTCAGTTTACAGGTGAGAATAACAGGGAGTTGGAACAAACCCACAGATGTGTGGGTAGCTGTTTCTTTACTCCAGATGCCTCACCTTTTTGCATAACATTTATTTTCACTCTAGTCAAACAAACATTTAGAAAGCAGGAAGAATCACTTCATACAGATTACAAAAAAAAAAGTATCCTAAAAATGTAAAAACATGATTTGAAGTTACTGATTTAAAAGGGTTCAATGCTGGAGGATCAAAATCACATTCTACCAGGCTGTCACCGATGAAGTAAAAATAAAAAATACAAAAGAATAATCCTATGATCTGAGATTATTGTCTTCGTTCATTCTAGTCTAGTCACAAATAGAAATGAGGCCATTGTCAAAGGAAAATAAAAAAGTCATCAAAGTGTGTGATTTCTATCTTTGCATCCTTGGACCCACAGGGACTTTACTGTTATTTATCATGTCTGTCTCATCACTGTCAGTCAGCCCCCATTTTGAAGACATAGTTTCCTCACATGTTAGAAAAAGTATGATTGGAATGAGTTAGGTTCTAAATCCTCTTCTCATTGTAGCATTCCAGGAAGTTAGCTCAATAAACGCTAACTTAGTAGTCCGCACAAGTGTTTCCTTTTTATGTCCATAGCCTGAAGAGTCTGTGTTACCAAAATTCTTTTCATACAATGCAGCTCTCTGAGTGACACATGGGTAACTGTTAAACATGAATATAATGTGAGAATATGCATTAAATTAGTGTAAAAACTGTATGCTTCACAATTTCCAGATGTCAAAATCTGGTAATGTTGTCATTTTTCTTTTCTCTGCTCAGATGTTCACACAAATGGAAGGCAAATGGCTACAGGAAGCCACCTTCTAAAAATGCATTCTTTTGGAATTACTTCTACCAGTTTCTTCCTGAAGATTTAAATCTGCTGTGAGGCCTCGTCAGATTGCCTTCTAGACTATGCCGGAGCACAACGACAATGTCTCCCTCTTGGATTGCCTAAAATATGGGCTCTTTATGATTTTGAAAGCACACACAGCCTGGTGGGAGATGGTGTGTCCAAATTAACTCTATTAAACTCTGAACTGTTCAAGTTTTAAGTAATCAGTTCCAGTTGGTACACATTCAGTTCCAGCCATCGGCATCTGAAGAGCAAACTGACTTGGTAACAAGTGTTGCTGGGGAAGTTTAGGTTCCAATCAACATAAAATGTGCCTGAGGACAAAAGCTGAATATTGATCAAGATTTCTTTTGTCTATTTGATATCAAATAGATATGTAAGGGCTGTTATGTTATCGGAAGAGAAGAATAATTAAGCCAATTTAAAGAAGAGATTAAATATCTTTTATTTTTATATTCAAGGACATTACGAAACTGTGAAAAGCTATAAATTACTTTATCTTTTAAGTCATTGTTGTTTTACTTAATCTGTTTTATTAATGTGATTTATATTTATTAATATAGCTCAACTGCTTTTGTCAGATTTATTTGGATGTGACTATGCTCTTTCTTTGAAATTTACTTATGTGTCTGGGCCAAGGAGCACAATGGAAACTCAAGGTCCATATTGTACCTGACCCATGCATAAAACGATGTGGCAGCCAGGGAAGTCTACAGTGGGACTGCCTTTATCAAATCTGTGTGTGGTGAGCATAAAGTGGTCAGAGATGAGAACACACACAGAATGTAATGTACGTGGACATGCCATATATTCAGTCCTTATGAGAGCCCAGTCAGTTGTAACACAGAGGGCGCAACTGAGGCTTAATGAGTTTAAACAATGTGTTGTATGAAGCAGAATATGTTCTTTCCATAACCAGCCACACAAGCTCAAAGTTTAACCTAATAAAGTACCTTACCCTCACATCATAATCTGGTTGACACTGTGGCAAATGGCAGTCCAAGTGGAGACTTAAGAACCTGGTTTCTTCTATTGTACTTATGGTGCCTATGTCTTCTCTTGCCTCAGTGATCTGAAGGTCATTGTCTAAGTCAGACAAAAAGGCAGACAGACAGACAGACACACACACACACACACATACACACAAATGAGAGCTTAACAAGTCATTTGAAGAATACTGTCAGGGCCAGACTAGAAATGGCATACTCATATCACTTCTTTCCCACATTACATTAACCTGCTGTTTTTTGTTTGTTTGTTTGTTTGTTTTTGTTTTTCTTTTGACAGAAGAGCTACTAAGAAGGACAGGGTCCATCCATCCTCTGTAGATCCAAATCTTATGCTTAGTTTGCATGTCCTACATAGAGTTGCAGAATCACTCTTGGAATAACCCAGACTGGCAGAGGCACACAGCAATATTTAAAGTTAAAAGAAGACACGGTAATGCAATTGCAATGATCTTGATTATAAGCATCTTGCATGGATGCTTATATAGATAGCTTTGAATATTCAGCTGAATTTCAAGATCACATTCATGTTTATCTCAGACATGACCTAAGAGTTGCCTGGAGATATTTGGTCTGCCTATATTTATGATGCAATGAACAATCTTGAAAATGCTCTCTCCCTGCCCAGTTTCCCTCCTGTCTACAGTCTGCTCTTTGAGATTTTAGCTATTCCTTTGTGTCAACTACAAACACTGTTGAGCTGACTTCCTCATGTATATTTTCATTATTTCCTACATCCTCTACTCTGAGATGAAGGTCTGATATAGCTCAGCAGCTACTGTGCATTGTCTCAGTGCCCATATGTTCTTATCATCAATGTAAATAACCTTGAAATGTTTATTCTCACTAAATATGTAAGTCCTTACATTTTAAATTTTAAATTTTTTTATTTTATTAAAAGTACATATGTATATATTAATGCTGTGCAGAATGATATGTGGGTTATATGTATATATTATAAAGTGGCTAACATCTATCATCTCTTGTACATATTACAATGAAAAGATTGAAAGTTTATTGGCAATTTTAATATTTAATGTTATTAACTCTAAGTATGTTGTTACACAACAGATTTTCTGAATGTATTTCTGATATATGAATCATCTTTTACCTCCTTGGGTCATCTCTAACCTTACTGTTCCTACCATAGCCCTGTCAATTCATATTCTGTTCTCTGGTCCATACTTAAATACTGAGATATGAAGAAATCACACCATAGTTCCCAACACCAATGACACATTCCTGGTCACCATATGGACAGTAGCTCATGAAACCTTTTTCCTGGACATTTTTTACATTAGCTATCCCACAACAGTGATAAGAAACATACTCAGCACTCAGGAGGCAGAGGCAGGCAGATCTCTGTGGGTTCAGGGCCAGCCTGGTCTACAAAATTGAGTCCAGGACAGCCTGGGCTACACAGAGAAACCCTGTCTCCAAAAACGAAAAAGAAAAAAGTAACTAATAGAGTTGTCACAGAGAAGTGGCTATGAGAAACTTGACTAGATAGATGTTAGACCTTTGGAACAGGTTTGTGGGAGAAACATTCAAGAGGCTGGCACCGAGTTCTAAAGGAGACCTATAGTGTTTTAAATTGGGTTCAAGTAAATCTGGCCATGGTCTAGCCATGTCCTGAAATTCTGAGTGAAGCTAAATTTAAAGTATATATATTGGTCATATATTGGTATATGAAATCAATATACATATATATCTGAAATTCATATATATATGAAATCAATATATATATTTATATCTGGAAGAAATTCCAAGACAACATAACATATAGGATGTGCCATGAATAGTATTTAACTTGGCATTATATAGCTTGGTTATGGAGAAGAGAGGGGGTGAAAATTATGCATTTTTAAAGGAAAGGAACACAGTTGTCTTTGAAGTAGATGTTAGTACTTACAAAGCAGCAGTAACTATTGAAGAGATTAGTATCCTTACAAAGTGCCTGGTTTGGCTGGACCAGTAGAAAAGGTGCCTTCTCCATACCTTGAAGCTATAGGGTCCAAAAAGTAAATAGAATAATTGTTATTGAAAAAACAGCAACAGAATATCAAAGAATATAGAGCCTCTAAGATATTCTATTCAAGCAAAATCACCTAGAGAATATATATATATATATATATATATATATATATATTTCCCAGTTCAGCCAAGCAAGCACTTGGATAGAACGACAGCTTTGATAGAAGGCGGCCAATCTCCTTTTAAATTTGCAGCAGGACACTGTCATCTTTATGGCACTTTATGGCACTGTATTTGAAGGCATGGGGGATGTAAGACTAAGAGAGTTATGAAGACTTACAACAAGGTTCCAGAATACATTCATGTGAGGCCAGGCAATGTGGATCACAGAGTGTTCATCAGAGAGACTCCAAAGCTGATTGTGAAGGCTACACAGGTGATATCTAAGTTGCTGTGAAGACCCCAGAACATTGGTAATACCAAGAATGGGGGTCACCTGCTGCTGTGAAACACTGTACCTGGAGAGTTTTGAAGAACTGTTTATTCATCCAAGGTAGGGAATGGGCCACATAGTATCACCCCAGGCTACCCTGGTGAACCAATGATTTCTATTGAGGTTACTGACAGCAATATTCATGTGTTACTTAAAGGGGCAGAAATGGCTCAAAGATAGCTGCATCACCAAATCCCCACCAGGATGTTGACAGTTCATGATGTTTGAACATATGCAGAGTGTTTTACAACTTGGATGCAGTCCAACAGGCTGTAGACTGTCAAGCAGTTCAGGGAGTCTGAGCCTCTTGGGCGTTGCTCAGCTGATCTCTGTTTCTTTGAGGTCAGTGGCTTGACCTCAAAGAAGCCTCTTTTAGGAAGCTTTCCTATTCTTTGTTTTTTCTAGTAAGCTTGGCTAGTCCAAACCTCTGCTAGGCAGCTGAGCTTATCTGAAAAATGTCTCAACAGCCCTTACTGCTTGGGGAAGGAGGGGCCTAATGTATCTGATTAGTTTCGGGACTTCCTGAAGCCTTTGAGTTGTTTACTTCCTGAATTTAATGAGACTCCAGGCAAGATGGAATTTCTCACCTCCCCAAAAAATGTCCTTTTGTTCCAACTCCTTTCTAACTTCCTGTGTCATCAAGTTTTTCCCCTTGGAATATCCTCTTGTTTTATCTCCAGTTCAACATCCTGTGTCTCAACAAACCTTTCCTTAAGATAGAAGGTTTTAATCATGGAGGAAATTGCTACACAACATCTGCCAAAGAAAGCTTTGGACACTGTGTAAAGCCAATGTGTGTTGTAGGCAACAGGGCTGTAAGAGAGGGGATAACTCACACCCACTGGAGCACAAGATGATGTTGTTACCCCGGGGGTGGGGGTGGGGGGTTGGACCTGTTTGCCCTGTTGGTTTGTGTTGCTTTAATCTAACCCTCCCTTTTTGTGTTTCCATCCCTTCCTTTTGGAATGGAAATGTTGACTGGTCACTGTCATATATTGGTATATGAAATCACTATTTATTTTAATAGCAATTCATTTGATGTTGTTATTTTGTTTTTTGAGACAGGATTTCTCTGTGTAGCTTTGACTGTCCTGGACAGGCTTTGTAGACCACACTGGCCTTGAATTCACAGCAATCCACCTGCCTCTGCCTCCCTCAGTGCTGGAATTAATTAAAGGCGTGTGTCACCAGGCACAGCAGTGTTCAGTCTTAGAGGAGATTTGGGACTTTCAGTGCTTGAACAGTTGGTACTATTAAGAGGAGGTGAATGTTTGAAGTCGGATAGAGTGAATTTTGCATTAGGAAATGCCCATCAGTCTAGAGAAGAACACTGTAATTCTAATTTAAAATATGCTCCCAGGAAACAAAAGTTTCCAGTAAGAAATTGAATCTTCAACTGAACCTTCTACAAGGCTGGTAAACAACTTAGAATTTTAACCATTGTGGAGAGGATAGAATGTTGCAGGTCCATAATCTAATTACAATCTATCTTGACCTCTTAAATATCCATTTCTTTTCCACTTTTATGTGTGTCCTAATGTCCTGTGACTAACAGATTAAAGTCTTCTGAGATGTCTAGTTTAACAGTGCCCAGTTTCTACTAACCAAAAGGCTAAATCTGACACCTTCAACTAATATTTATTACTTTACTATATATATTCTGCCTACTTACCCTTTCCACCAATGTATTGAAAGTGCCTTATTGTATGACTTTCTTTGTTCCGTTACTATAAAAATTTCACCAACCTGTTAAGTTGAAACAGAGAATATGGGGTAACCCAAGTCTTTGTTCCTGAGCCATGGTCACTCAAAGTTGGCTCCAGCACAAATTATCTCTTAGCTGCTTTGAGGTGAGGGTTGTGTTTTTACACTGACACCATAGATCAATGCCTTTGAACATTTGGTCTCCAGCTAGTATTGCTGTTTTAGGAGCCTATGAAATCTTTTAAAAGTATCAAAGCTGATGCTGAGACTCATAGCCAAACTTTGGGCAGAGTGCAGGAAATCTTATGAAAGAAGGGGGAGATTAAAAATACCTAGAGGGGACAGAAGCTCCACAAGGAGAGCAACAAAACCAAAAACTCTGGACCCTGGGGTGTTTTCTGAGATTCATACTCCAACCAAGGATCATTCATGGAGATAATCTAGAACTCCTGCACAGATGTAGCCCATGGCAGCTCAGTGTCCAAGAGGGTTTCCGAATAATAGAATCAGGGGCTGTCTCTGACAGGAACTCAGCCGCCTGCTCATTGATCACCTCCCCCTCAGGGTGGTGCAGCTTTACCAGGCCACAGAGGAAGACAATGCAGCCACTCCTGAGGAGACCTGATAGACTGGGATCAGATGGAAGGGGAGGAGTACCTCCCCTATCAATGAGCTTGGTTAGAGGCATGGGTGGAGAAGAGGGAGGGAGGGAGCTACAGGTAGGATACAAAGTAAATAAACAGTAATTAATAAAAATAAAATATCTTATGAACAAAATCAGAACGTAGGTTGAAGGAGTAGTTTGCTGAGGAACAGGCTTTTCAGGTAACAGCCTCGTTCTGCTTCAGTCCTAAATTCTCTGCTTCTCCCATGGATCTACAGCAGGCTCTATCACAAGCTCTGGATGCTGCAGATGGAGCCCCAGCCACCAAGCCACCTCCATCACAATGGGTGTAACTTTTTTATTTGTGAACCAAAAGAAAGCATTCTTCCCTAAAATTGCTTCTGAGGGGGTTAATAACAGGCTATAGCAATAAGGAAAAGTAATTAATGTATTATCCTGCTTACCTATATTCACCACCAATCTCTTTCCCTACTAATAACCACTTCCAGAAATGCTTAGGGCTGAGAATGCAACTCAGTTGGTAGAGGGATTGTCTATCATGAATATGAATATGAATATGAATATAAATATGCTCAGTCCTCAGTACTACAGAATGCTAGGCATGAGGGCACATCTCCCATAATCCTGCATCTTGGAAGGTAGAAGAAGGGGATCAAAAATTCGGTGTATCATCAGCTACGTAGTAAGTTTGAAGCCAATCTGGGATACAGAGGATCTTGTGTCAAGAGCAAAAATAAGAAAAATAACAAAAGTAGACAGATGAATAATCTTATTTAAATGAAAAACATTTTTAGCGTTTTCTGTCCGATTTATATGTATTCCAAATGCTCTTTAAGGACCTTATTCCTTTAGACAAAAAAATAAAACACTATTACCTTTTCAATTTTCAACCCAAAGTTTCTCCTTACTTCCTGACAATTTGAATTTTATTTCATTTTAGTTTTAATTAACAATTTCCCAGGTGATTACTTACATTAAGCCTTACTTCATATTGCTATTGACCACTTGCTTTTTGCTGTTGAGAAATCCTTGTTGAAATTTTGCCTGTTTTAATCAGGTCATTTATTTTTCTGTTATTGAATTATTCTTTGTACAGTTTAAATATTAACTCCTCATCAAATGTATGTTTTTCAAGTTTTTCTTTCATCCTTTATTTTTTTTTCCATTCTGTTAGTTGTTTCTTCTGGTTCACGAAAGCTTTCAAGTTAATGCAATCCTCTTTGTTTGGTTTTGTTGCCTATGTTTTTTTTTTTTTTTTTTTTTTTTTTTAATCATACCCATTTTTTCCCCCTAGACCAACGTGTCAGGAAGTTATACCTAGTGTTTTCTCTCATACTTTTCCAGTATCAGGTTCTGTATATGTATGTGTCTCTGTCTGTGTCTATGTATGTGTGTGCGTATCTGTGTCTGTATGTATATGTGTGTGTATTCTGCCATTCTATTCATATAGAGTAACAGGTCTATATGAATAGACAGGACTTGCATGTGTTGAACTATCCAGACTCCAAGACACGGTGATTTTGTGGTTGAACTCTACCATGTACTTAAAGAAATAAAGCTCAGGGAGTCTTGTGTAAGAGTGGGAAGAAGTATAGAGGGAGCCAGAAGGCTCAAGGTACGAGAAGCTGTTCATAATAAAGTAATTAACCTGGGTCCGTGGGGCCTTACAGAGACCGAACCACCAACCAAAGAGCATGTGTGGGCTAGACCTGGGCCTCCTACATATATGTAGCAGATATACAGCTTGGTCAACATGTGGGTCCTCTAGCAATGGAGTAAGGGGCTGTCTCTAACTCTATTGCCTGCCTTTCAATCCCTTTCCCCTAGCTGGTCTGCCTTGTCAGGTCTCAGTGGGAGATGCCAGGTTAGGTTGGTACCCTTTGGGGCCTACCCTTCTCTGTGAAGACAGAAGGGAGGATGCAGAGAAGGGTCATGAGGGTGGGACTGGAGGAGACGACTGAGGGGGCTAGAATCAGGCTGTAAAGTGCATAAATAAATAGGAAAAAGGAAAAAAAAAAGCTTCTTTAAAAGAAGATTAGGGCCAGGTAGCTATACATGTCTGTGAGTATAAGAACAAGATTTAAGGGAAAGAATTATCTTCTTCTAGGGATGATCCCCCTTATTCATTGTCCATTGCACAATAGTCAGCTTAGAATTATATTTATATATTACATATCTTATATATTATATTATATATTAGGTGTATTTATACACATAATTTATATATATAATAGGCTCAGAAGCTTTTGTGTCTACATGTATGTGTGTATGTATATATGCAAATGTATATATGAATATTCATGGAACACACATAAATACATGAATATGTAACATGCTTGCACACACATACGTATGTAACAACAATAATAAAAGAGAGACTATCTACTTGAGACTTGAGGGAGGAGGTGTTCAAGGGATGGTACCAGGGAGGGGCTGGAGGAAGGAAAATGGGTGTGTGTGATGTAATTATATTTCAATTACAAATATATTTTTAAAAGTTAAAAATATTACATTTATAGGGGAGGTCCTCCTCCCCTTCCATCTGACCCTAGCCTAGCAGGTCTCATCAGGACAGGCTGCATTGCCTTCCCTGTGGCCTGGTAAGGCTGCTCCCCCCTCAGGGGGAGGTGATCATAGAGCCAGCCACTGAGTTAATGTCAGAGACAGTCCCTGTTCCCCTTACTAGGGAGGAAGAAAAGAGGGAGGAAGAGAAAACAGAGGGAGGGTGGGATTGGGAGGAGATGAGGGAGGGGCCTGCAGCTGGGATACAACGTGAATAAATTTATAATAAATAAAAAATAAATTAAAAAGGAAAACATATTACATTTAATTTGTGTGTGCATGTATGTGTGCACGTGTGCATACATAACATGCACATACATGAAATGGTTGCTTTATGGAAGTCAGAGAATAACTTGCGGAAGTTTGTTATTCCCTTCTATCATGTAAGACCTGAGGATGGATCGGGTTGTCAGACTGGACGGCAAGCATCTTTACCATCACAGCCATGTACCTGGCCCTCTTGCCTGATTTTTAAAGCATTCATGATCCAGTCCAAAGTCATCTTTCCACGATTTGGCCTTCACATAAAGAAAGTTTCCTGGTTTCTCATTCATTCCATCTTGAATACAAAGTTTCTACAATATGTCAGAAGCAAAACTTTCTGAACATCTCACAGTTGCCTTGACCTTGCAGAAGGAAGTAGGAACAGTGATTAGAGAACTAACTAACTTTCAGACACCTCATATCTGCTCTTCATTTGCTTTCTTCCATGGTGTCTTTGTCTCCTCTCATTGTAACACTGTCTTTTCAGGAAGTTTATGGTCTTCTTTGGGAATAGCTGATTCCATTCTTTGGATAGTGTCTGGATATAAAACTTCCCTGAAATTTTTGAATCTTTGGCTAATTTTTCCACTAAAATCTTAAATAAGTATCTTTCTTGAACTTGAGTCATGTCATTTGGAAAACAGCAATTATCATAGTGACTATTCTGTACCAAGGTTGGGAAGTTAGCAATACAAGACTTTCTCTTTGATACCTAGCATCCAATAATTACCCAGTGATTATCATGTGGTGTATTATTTAATTAGAACCTTCATACTAAGCTTCAACAAAGTAGCAGCATGAAAAGTAGAAAAAAAATCTTCATGGGTTGAATCAAAGAGGGATGTGATGTACCATCAACTAGCTCTGATGCCTTGAATGATGTGCTTTGATTTTTTGAGCCTTGATTTGATAGATCTTTTGGATGGAAATATCTATGTAACATGCTTATAATAAAAAATGAGTGGGAAATGGAGAGAGGGGAAACTATGCTTGGGATCTATTGTATGAGACAAGCATCCATTTACAATAAAAAGAAGAAAAAAATTACATGGACTTCTTTATATATGTGATATTTATGTTTATATATATAACTTTAGAAATGAAAAAATCATAAAAAGCTCTATTTATACAAAGCCAATAAAAA
This sequence comes from Meriones unguiculatus, assembly GCF_030254825.1. Taxonomy (NCBI): domain Eukaryota; kingdom Metazoa; phylum Chordata; class Mammalia; order Rodentia; family Muridae; genus Meriones; species Meriones unguiculatus. The sequence continues at coordinate 39,419,388 of NC_083356.1, read as the reverse complement.
TGAGTGGGGTCACCTGTTTGTCTATATCCCCCATTTTTATTCATTATTAGCCAGATAGAGCCAAGTAATTGTGGTAATGATACTTGCTTTTTTGCCCAATGCTGGAATGCTAGTAAATTTAGGTATGCCCTGGTTACTCGCATGCCTCACTGGGTGCCTGTGCCCGTTGATGCCCCTCACGCTATGACTCTCTTCAGACAGAAAAGGGATCTTGGAACTACAGCCACCATTGTTACTACAATCTCATTGGCGGCTGTTGGAGCTACCATCGGGGCATAAGCCATGAGTCATACTGGGCAGACTGCTCAGACCCTGAGCAATCATTTAGCCAATGTAGCTCATGCCTTACTTGTACATAAAGGAATTAATGCTCAACTAAAAGGAAGCTTGATGGTGTTCAATCAGAGGATTGACCTCGTGCAGGAGCAAATTGATACCCTATGGCAAATTGCTCAACTTGGCTGTCAATGAAAATATGCTGGACTTTGAGTCACTAGCATATAACATGAGAATTTTTCCTATGCTGCAAATCTGTCTAAACAATTGTCTAGCTATATTTTAGGTAATTGGACTGGAGAATTCGATACTACGATGGAGCAGCTGAGAGTGGCCATTGTCACAGTAAATTCTACCAGAGTGGACGCAGGACTAGCCACAGGATTATCATCATGGATTGCTGCAGCCATGAATCATCTGAAGGAATGGGCGGGCATGGGAGTGTTAGCAGGCCTTCTGGTATTGGTCTCCTTGGTTTGCCTGTGGTGTATATGCAAGATTACAGTCTCACAACAGCGTAATGCAGCCATGATCATTCAGGCCTTTACAGCCATTGAAGCAGGACATTCTCCCCAAGCATGGTTGGATACCATAAAAAGCTAAAATGTTACGCTCAGGATGCGAGGCTAAGCACTGCACTCAGGGTCAGCTGCTTTGGACCCAGAGAAGAGCATGTCTGGTTGCATGCGGGTTGATGCCCCAGGTCCCGCCTCTGAGAAAAAGGTATCAGACGGGTCTGATGCTCTTTGGGTGGATGACACCTAAATGAACATCGGTACAAAGTCCCAATTTATTTCTAATATCAGAGATCAGACCTCTACTCTTGCCTGATGCGTCTAAAACAAAAAGGGGGAACTGTAGAGAGCTGCGGAATGCTATGCCTTAAAGATGGAGCTGGTTTCTGCCTTCCACCTTCCCGATGGTGAGTGCTCTCTGTCACGAACAATTCCACATTTGGCTAAGGCTGAGGATCTGGCTTGCTTCCATATATGTGGACCTATCTGCATTGCCCACGTGGCATGCCTGGGGTGGCTACCCAGAGGCTATTTAAGCTGTAGGCTGGCTTTCCCCAGGGTCCGAGGATTGTTCAAGGTTTCTGAATAAACTGCATTGAAAAAAAAAAACACAACAACAACAAAAAAAAAACCAGACACATTAAATCGGCTTGAAAAAAAAGTGGGAAATACCCTAGAACTCATTGGTACAGGAGAAAACTTCCTGAACAGAACACCAACAGCACAGGCTCTAAGAGCAACAATCAATAAATGGGACCTCATGAAACTGAAAAGCTTCTGCAAAGCAAAGGATTCCGTCATCAAAACAAAGCGACCGCCTACAGATTGGGAAAGAATCTTCACCAACCCCTTATCTGACAGAGGGCTAATATCCAGTATATATAAAGAACTAAAGAAGCTGAAAAGCAGCAAACCAAGTAATCCACTTAAAAAATGGGGAACAGAGCTAAACAGAGAATTCTCTGTAGAGGAATACCGAATGGCAGAGAAGCACTTAAAGAAATGCTCAACCTCACTAGCCATTAGGGAAATGCAAATCAAAAGGACCCTGAGATTTCACCTTACGCCCATGAGAATGGCCAAGATCAAAAACTCAAGTGACAACACATGCTGGAGAGGTTGTGGAGAAAGGGGAACCCTTCTCCACTGCTGGTGGGAATGTAAACTTGTACAACTACTCTGGAAATCAATCTGGCGCTTTCTCAGACAACTAGGAATAGCGCTTCCTCAAGATCCAGCCATACCACTCCTGGGCATATATCCAAAAGAGGCTCAAGTACACAAAAAGGACATTTGCTCAACCATGTTTGTAGCAGCTTTATTTGTAACAGCCAGAAGATGGAAACAACCCAGATGCCCCTCAACTGAAGAATGGATGCAGAAATTGTGGTACATCTACACAATGGAATATTACTCAGCAATGAAAAATAAGGAAATCATGAAATTTGCAGGTAAATGGTGGGATCTGGAAAGGATCATCCTGAGTGAGTTGTCTCAGAAGCAAAAAGACACACATGGTATATACTCACTCATATAGACATACAACATAGGACAAACCCACTAAAACCTGTGCATCTAAAGAAACTAAGCAAGAGAGAGGACCCTAACTAAAATGTCCAATCCCCATCGGGAAAGGCAAAGAGGATGGACATCAGAAGAAGAAGAAAACAGGAAACAATCTAGGAAACTACCACAGAGGGCCTCTGAAAGCCTCTGCCCTACAGACTATCAAAGCAGATGCTGAGCCTGATGGGCAACTGTTGGGCAGAGTGAATGGAATTTTAGGTAAGAACTGGGAAATAGTAAGAGCTGAAGAGGACAGGGTCTCCACAAGGAGAGCAACAGAACAAGAAAATTTGAACACAAGGAACTTCCCAGAGACTCATACTCCCACCAAGGACTATTCATAGAGATAACCCAGAACCCCTGCACAGATGTAGCCCAGGACAGTTCAGAGTCCAATTGGGTTACATAGTAATGTGAAGAGGGACTGCCTCTGACATAATCTGATTGGCCTGCTCTTTGATCACCTCCCTCTGGGGGGGGAGCAGCCTTACCAGGCCATAGTAGAGGACAATGCAGTCACTTTTGATGTGAACTGATAGACTAAGATCAGAAAGGAGAGGAGAACCTCCCCTATCAGTGGACTTGGGGAGTGGCATGCATGCAGAGGGAGGAGGGAGGGTGGGATCGGGAGGGGAGGAGGGAGGGGCTTATGGGGGGATGCAGAATGAATAAAGTGTAATTGATGAAAAATTAAAAAAATTAAAAAAATATCTTTACTGATCAATTCAATTTCCTTTTCCCTGAATTCATGTGAACTAAGCATTTTTCAAAAATTCAATTTCCAGAATTTTTAATAGATTAAAAAACAAATGTAAATGTGTTCTATTTACCTAATGATAACTGCTTCTATGAAATAGTAATAAAGAAAAAATATATTGACTTCAGGATTGAAAGTGCTTTCCTTTGACCTTGGGAAAAAAAATGAGTGGGGTATTAAAAACAAACTCATGCTACCAAATATACTTTAGAAATATGTATTGGAATTGAAGAACTTTCCGGCTGTCATAGAGGATGTGCAGTGCTTCTTATACAAAGTAGAAAAGCTGTTAAGGGTCTGAATGACACATGTCATGAAAGCAAGATGCGTTGCCATTTTCATTGTAAACTCAACAATATTTTCACAGCAAAACAGTTGTGATTAGTATTTCTAATTTTGGAGATAAAAAGAAACCTTAAGATAATCATTTAGTTAATTTTACCAGACAAGAATTATATTATAAATTTGTTTTATTTCTAGCCAACTTTGTTCACATCTAATTGTTTTAAAGGAGTGGGGGCAGAGCCTGTTTTCCTCTCTGGGAAAGGCACAAGATCATGCCAAGAAGGTGAGTAAAGCTTGAATTCACTAGAGGAAGTTCCAAGTGCCTTTGAAAGGCAGCCAATGCCAGGGTCAAACTGGAGTAAGAATTTCTCAAAGCTGCAATGGACAATAAAATTCCAATACAGAAGCTCTCATTGTGATGCAGAAGTGGGGAAGAGAACATGATTAGCATGTAAACCGCTCTGTAAAATGGATGAAGGGACGGAGAGCTTCTAGCAAGTGCTGCTCTGCTTCCAGTTTTACTGATCAGTGTTACTTTGCTTCAGCAAAGTCAAGGAAAGAGTCATGACTGGACCCCAAAAGGGTGTAGTATGCAAACTTTTCTTTTAGTGGAAATGGGGTTCTAGAACTCACTGTGTTATGATAGACTTACAGAGCCAATAGGTAAAGCATGGCTTTCTTGTCACCTTGAGGTAACAAGATGAAAGAGAGATCAACATTTACCAAGAAATATTGTTGCATAGTGGCTATTGGCATGGTCCCTGAAAAATGACGCCCTGAAAAATGTGACACTGCTATGTCAGAGACATGCCATCCTGATAAGATATTCACCAAATGAGCCTGCATATCCCCGTGTAAAAAGTCAGGCTTGTTATTATAATATTTGACCTAGTTATGTGAATATGTGATTAAAGGCATTTTGAGGATCAATTCACTATCCTGTCACTATTCTGAGATTTTTATCTGAGTCTTTACTTTGGTATGGACAACAATTTTAATATGCTTAGTGCATAAAAGAGACAATAAAATCTAACAACTGAGTTGCTAGCATAGTGTATTGTTCAAGGCCTTGAGAAGATGTTTTAGAGTAACTAACAGTCCCTGGCATTTTAGGGAGGGCATGGGAATCTTAAAAGGTAAAAGCGAACATTAAAATCACATTGATTTCCCCAATACTACCTCCATTGAACTGCTGCGTGTTAGCTGCTTTTCTCCTCTTTGAGATAATCTAGAAATTATAGTCCATCAATTTTCCATTCCTTACCCCTTTTCACTATCCCAAATCATTCCCATAAGTGTCTTGTCTCCCTATTATATATGTCTCACACCTTGAGACCAAGAAAGTAGCAGGGAAATTATGCTGGGCTAACAAACACTTTTCGAGACAGACAGATACTTAGTGCTTTTATATGAACATGGTATATTTTATGCGTATGCAAGTAGTATAGACAAGCCCTATATCATTTTGGTCCAATACTACCCTTATATAAAATCACTACTATCAAGAATTCCATGTAACATATGGAGGGTCTCAGCCTTGCCAACATTTCAATTCAGAGAAAGAGAGATCAGGTATTTTCTGCATTCTCTGAGTGACAGAACAGTAATAGACTGCTGTAATTTGGTTTTTACATTTACCATAATTATGGTGTTCTTCCTACTCTGCATATCCTCTTTGGTAAGAGAAGATTACCTCATTACCTCTGTAGGTCACTCACAGTTAAGATACCTGTCTAGACAGTCCAAGTACAGAACAATGAGTCCATGACAAGAGTGAGGCATGATATTAATTGTGTTTTAAGCTTCATAGGTCTGTGGATCATTCATTCCTATGACAATGGTAATAGGCATATTTCCATTTGATTTACTTCACAGCCTAGATTATAAAAAAGAAGAAGAACTGTACAGTGTCCCCTCTATCTTATCAGCATGCAGACAAGCCCTACCACTGTGCATAATCACAAAAGGCTCCACATTGGTGCTTTTGCTAATTTGCTTCATTGTAACAGGAGTTTGATGAGCACCTAAATACTCACCATTATTTCTAATACTGAAGATAGATGGTTGAATAAGCATATATGAGTAGTCAGTAGAGACATGTGCTCTATATAGAACACATCATAGGCAAAATTAGGATTCTTCTTTAAAACAAGATTCAAAGAGGACTTGAGAGGATGTAATATGGTGTGGTTATATTCTCTGAAGTCCTTTGTGTGAAAAGCGTGGTATATTAGTCAGTGTTCCTTAGAGGAACAGAAAGTAGAGAATGAGCCTGTATCTCAATGTATCATCTATCTATCATCTATCTATCTATCTATCTTTTGTCATCTATCATCTATATACAAGTATCTATCAATTTACTATATTTACTATCTATCATCTGTTTCTATCTATCATCATTACCATCTATCAATCATCTACTTAGAGAGATAGAGATAGAGAGGGAAGAACTTTAATAGAATAACTTACAAATTGTGGTACTAGGCTTTCTATGGTACTATGGCTTTCTACAAACAGAAAGTCCAAGTATCCAGTAGATGTTCAGTCCATGAGGCTGAATGTCTCAGCTGGTCTTCAAGAAATGGGACTTCTAAAGAAATAGGCTCTAATGCCATTGAAAGAATTGACTTGTCAACAAGAGCAAACAGTCAAAGAAAGCTAGCTTCTTTCTTCCATGTCCTTTATAGAGGCTGCTGTCAGAATGTGTGGTCCAGATTAAAGGTGGATCTTTCCATATCAAATGATCTTGATTAAAAGTGGTTTTTCCCACTTCTGATGATTTAATTGAGGGGAAAGACTCCTCATAGGCATACCCAACTACATAGGTTTTAGTTAATTCCAGATTCAGTTAAGTCGAAAACCAAGAATAACCGTTAAACTTGGTCTCCAATGTGATCATGATTAGAGAACAGCTACTAAGTGGTAATTGGATAATCAGAACATTTGTGGCCTCATCCTTAGGAGAGATTTATGAATTTTTTATTGTAACTTAATGTTTTGTACATGAAGTGTCCCTCAGAGTGCTTATTGGTGGAGCCAATCATCAAGAGGTGATTGACTACAAGAGCCCTGACCTATTCAGTTAATCTATTGACAAATTCATAACTCGATGACATTATTGAAAGGTGATATTTGTTAAAAACTAGTTGGAGAAAGTAGGGACCTAACTTTTAAGGGTAGCTCTTCCTTGCTGTCTTCATGATACAAGCACTTTTTCACATACTTCTGCTGCAATGATATTCTGCTACTCCTTAAGCTCAAAGCAATAAACTCAAAAACTTTAGATTAAGACCTGTCAAACTGTGAGACAAATAATTCTTTTCTCCTTTAAATAGTTTTTTACAAATATTTGCCACAGTGACAAGAAGTCTGACAAAACCGTAATTAGGTATGATAAGGGTGGATCTTTATAAAGACTGAGTCTGTCTTGAATATTACAGACCTCCTATTTTGTCATGTGTTTCTATGTATTGCACTTTTCTATCATATGCCTTTTTGCCACATTGTGACATTGTGACACATCTAGAGTTACAGGCAGTTGTGAGCCCAACATGGCAACCAAACCCCAGTCTACTTGGAAGAGCAGCAGGTACTTTTAACCATATGCTACCTCTACAACCTCTGAAATTTTGTTGGAAATGCATATGCTAAGGATTAAACTGGGGTTGTGGTATTGGTTAAAAGAGTCTGATGAAGATGTTTAAGCAACAAAACAAAAGTTTCTGTGGATTCAAAGGAAAATTAGGAACAGAAGTGAGGGCTTGGTGGATAGAAACTGGAAGAATCCAATAGGCTTCAATATCAGTACCACTTAAACTCATAAGGAACAGTCTGTAGTAATTCATGTAGCATCTCTGAGAGAGATTTGTTACCGGCAAGGCAAGGACACGCCAGTTCCAATCTTACTGGATATTAGGGGAAAGGTAAATCATTCATATGATAGTAAGACCTGGAAAGGACAGGAGCTCTACAAGGAGAACAACACAACCAAAAAAAAAATCTGGGCACAGGGGTATTTTCTGTGACTGATACTCCAACCAAGGACCATTCATGGAGATAACTTAGAACCCCTGCTCAGATGTAGCCCATGGCAGTTCAGGGTCCAAGTGGGTTCCATAGTAATGGGAACAGGGACTATCTCTGACATGAACTGATTGGCCTGCTCTTTGACCACCTCCCCCAAGGGGGGAGCAGCTTTACCAGGCCATACAGGCCATAGACTGACTGCAGCCAGTCCTGATGAGACCTGATAGACTAGGATTAGAAGGAAGGAGAGGAGGACCTCCCCCATCAGTGGACTTGGGGAGGGACATGGGTAGAGAAGGGGAAGGAAAAGGAGGATTGGGAGGAGAGGAGGGAGGGAGCTACAGGGAGTACAATGTGAATAAACTGTAATTAATAAAAATAAAATAAAATAAACATTGTTATGAGGATAGAACCCACAGAAATACAAATGATTCACAGAGAGCATATAGTATAGATACCACGCTCTACCAGACATAATACAACTTTGTCCTGACCAGGAAGCTCTCTCTCTGCTGCCTAGTTTTCATAGTGCTAGAAGGTGCTATCCAGGCTGTTTGGAAAGGAAATACATTGGTAGTTTTATCCAGCTCTAGATCCTATGTGCTAACCTACCAACCTCCAGGCAAGAGATACCAAGAGATGAAATAGTGGCAAGACTAAGCACGCTCTTCATTGGATTTGACACCTAGTCCACTGGAAGAAATTGATATCTGGTACTGTAGACATGGTCAAAATCCATGGCGAGAGGCAACTCATAGGCCCTATAAAACAACTAATTTATGTTGTTTTGCTAAATTGTTACGCTGTTAAACTGCCTTCTGAATATTTGTGCTTATATCCACAGACTTTCTTTCTCTAGACCTTGGTCATAGAAGCTTTTGATTGCAAAGGCTAGTGGTTAATGCAGACTCATAACTGCTCAAAGTAACGAAGATAATTGAGTGTGAGTGCTCAGCTCAGCTATAGATGGAACAGCTGTATCAATGCCTAATCTAAGACTCAACGAACATCATAGCAAAGGGAGCAGAAAGAACTGGAGGGTGGGGAGAATTCTATGAAACGATAGACAGATTGACAGAACATGATGAAGCCACAGTATGTGGGTCCCCCACACATAATTAGGCCAGTTAAAAATTCAAGCATCACTGGTGGAGGAGTTACCGTAGCCCCACTCATAAGAGAGGATCTATTTACAACTGATGGCTACCAATGGAGGGAGAATCGCTTTTGTTTGGGGAAAGTAGCCATTAGAAAGTTGAATATGCCTCAGTGAGTCACAGCACATCCATGTGCATGTGGATAGTACTAATTGGATTTAGTGGGTTATAAAAAAAACAGAGGGCATGAACTTGGAAGGAAAATGTGTTTCTAAGAACAAAGAGAATATCGGAAGGAAGAAGTCATTGAGTAAATAGGACCAAGAAAGATCAAGATAATTTTGTGTGTGTGTGTATGTGAAAAAGTTTCAAAGAATCATTCAGAAAAGCCATAGATAATGAATATTCTTTTTTTGTTAAGGACTTTGAATCATTTCAAGTATTGGCTTCTCAGTTTGCCCAGCCATGATCCAGTGTTATTAGAGGTGATTTCTAATCTCATATTCTTCCTCTGAAGAGCAAAGAATAGAGGCAGAACCCCCAATCTTTGTCCTTGATGTTAGATGAAGAGACATATTTGGTCTCCAATCATTTCTTCTATATCCATGGTCCCAAATTTTACCTCTAGGATATAACCCAGCCTTTATAGTGATTGTGAAAGTGATGTACAAACAATGTCATAGTGTTTCTCTAAGTACAGTCTAGGCATATAGGCAAGCAGTTATTTCTTCCAGGCCCCAGACAAATTGAAAGTGGAAGGATAGCATTTGAGTTAACCACATTTCCACTGAATCTAGCAATATTATTTGAGTTTGCATTTTGATATCTTTTAAATTTAATTTTCCCGGTAATTCATTTTATTACTCTTTCCAAACAGCATCAAAATATGACAGACTGGATACTAACTTTAAAACCTGATACCTCAATCCAGAAAGCAAGAGAAAGGCCCTGTTGTTAGAACATCATAAAAGTGTTATTTATTATATAAAACTTTTACTATCTCATTTCTCAAATAATTTTTACTGTTGAAAATATTGTTGTGTGACCCCTGATGTTAAATTGAATAATATTTTTGACAATAAAGATTGCAATTTCTACAAAAATAGGTGAATCAAATAAAACAGTGCCACTTGTTCTGACACATGGTCTGGGTATCTTGGGCAGTACCAACTCAGATAAGGAATTGATACAAAGTGAATAGACTGTAATTAATAAGAATAAAAAAGAGCCAGCCATTGAGTTCCTGTTAGAAATAGTCCTTGTTCCCCTTACTATGGGAAACCAATTGGTTACTGAGCTACCACGGGCTACATCCGAGCAGAGGTTCTAGGTTATATCCATACATGGTCCTTGGTTGAATGTCAGCCTCAGAAAAGACCCTGTGCCCAGATATATTTGGTCCTTGTGGAGCTCCTATCCTTTCCCCATCATACTAACTCTCTTTCTTTCATATGATTCCCTGTACTCTGCCGAAGGTTTGGTTATGAGTCTTTGTATCTGCTTTGAAAACAAGGGAGGAGCAGTCCTGTTAGCCCACAGAGGAGGACTTTGCAGCCAGTCCTGAAGATACCTGATAAAACAGGATCAGATGAATGGGGAGGAGGTCCCCCCCATCAGTGGACTTGGAAAGGAGCAGGGTGGAGATGAGGGAAGGAGGGTGGGATTGGGAGGGAATGAGGGAGCGGTATACAGCTGGGATACAGAGTTAATAAAATGTAACTGATAAAAAAATAAAATTAAAAGAAAAAAAACATAAATAAAAAAGAATAAAAAATAAAAAAGAAATAAGAAATTTTAAAAAAGGAAGTGGAGGAAATGCTACAGTAGTTGAGGAGGTAAGATATTGCCACTATTAACAATAATGGGAATCAGAAGATGATGAGTCTCATAAATGAGGCATGGATCAATATATAAAAGTTTTTTTTTTTTTCTGAAACCTTCAGAAAAACAAAGAAAGGACAATGGGAATGAACCTCATAGGAGCAATAGTCAGGAAAATGGGACTTGTATACAGAGATATGTATGTAACAAAATTAATGAAATAAAGAAGCCATGAATTTAAAAGAAATCAAGGGTGGATATAAGGAAGGGTGTAAACCAAGAAAAGGGAAAGAACCTGAAGAAGATAGTAGAAAGTAGAAGAGCCTCTCATGTTCAGGGATTGGTTGAATCAACACCACGAAAATGGCCACATTACTGAAAGATTAACAGATTCAATACAATCTCTGTAAAAAAAATTCAATGACATTTTCATAAACTAGAAAAACAATCTTAAAAATTCATATATAAACATAAAAAGCCACATATAGCCAAAATATTTGTGGAGGAAAAAAGCAATCCTAGACTTATCAGAGTACTTAACGTCAGCTTCATTATAGAGCTGTAGTGAAAGTAACCAAACTACCAGCCATGCCAACAACAAAAACATATGGAATGCATATGAAAACAATAATATATCCATGGAGGAAAGCTAGAAGAATAAGAAACTTATCCATACTACTACAGACATTTGATTCTTCACAACGACACATATCGGAGAAAATACAACCAATATTGGAGAAGTGGATGTGCGCATATAGAAGAAGGAAACTAGGTTGTTGTACAAAAATTAATAGAAACAGTTTAAGAACCTTTTATATTTTAAATATATATATATATATATATAGAGAGAGAGAGAGAGAGAATTTTATACATGGATACTATATTTACACCATTTTCAATCCACTGCATCATGAACTAGATCTCAAATGAAAGATCTTCACATAAGATGTAGGCATAAGGAACAACTTTTGGAAAAGAACTACAGTAGACTAAAAAATAATAACAATGATGGAGCATCACATCAAATACAAGGGTAAAGGAAACAATAATAGAAACAATTACTAGAGAGCCTATATAATGTGAGAAAATCTTTGCCAGCTTGGAGAGGAATTCCTAAAGAAGAGGAGGCTATCAACTTGCATGGAAAGGAAGGGAGACGTGGTAACAATTTGACGGAGGGTAGCTGATAAGAGAAAGAGGAAGTAAAAGGAAGGGGGTTGATGTAATTCTATTTCAACTAAAACATTAAATATTAAAGAACAAATAATTTAATCAGTAAGTAGGTAAAGTACTTTAATAAACCATTATTTTTTTTCCATAATTTTATTTTTCTCATTAGTTACATTTTGTTAATTCTGTATCCCAGCTATATCCCTCATTCCCTCCCCAATCCCACCCTCCCTCCCTCATCTCCTCCCTGCCCCTTTCCAAGTCCACTAATAGGGGAGGACCTCCTCCCCTTTCATATGACTCCCTTTTGTCAGGTATTTTCAAGACTGGCTGCAAAGTCCTCCTCTGTGGCCTAACAGTACTGCTCCTCCCTTGGGAGGTGGGGAGGTCAAAGAACCAGTCATTGAGTTCCTGTTAGAAATAGTCCTTTTTCCCCTTACTATGGGAAACCAATTGATTACTGAGCTATCACGGGTCACATCCGAGCAGAGGTTCTAGGTTTTATCCTCTCATGGACTTTGGTTGAGTGTCCATATCAGAAAAGACCCTGTGCCCAGATACGTTTGGTCCTTGTGGAGCTCCTATCCTTTCCACATCAAACTCCCCTTATTTCATATGATTCCCTGCACTCTGCCGAAGGTTTGGTTGTGAGTCTTAGTATCTGTTTTGGAGCACTGCTAGGTAGAGTCTTTCAGATGCTTTCTGCGGTAGACTCCTGTCATACTTTCAATGCATATCCCATTTGTCTTTCTAAATGAGGATAGATCATCATACCCTGTGTCCGCCTTCTTGATTATCTTCTTTAGGTGTATAGATTTCATTATGTTTATCCTATGTTTTAGGTTTATATAAGCGAGTATATTCCATGTTTGTCTTTCTCCTTCTGGGATACTTCACTCAGAATGATCTTTTCTAGATCCCACCATTTGCCTGCAAATTTCATGATTTCCTCCTTTTTGATTGCTGAGTAGTATTCCATTGTGTAAAAATACCACAATTTCTGTATCCATTCCTCCGTTGATGGACATCTGGGTTGTTTCCAGGTTCTGGCTATTACAAATAAAGCTGCTACAAATATGGTTGAGCAAATGTCCTTATTGTGTACTTGAGCAAATTTTGGGTATATGCCTAGCAGTGGTATAGCTGGGTCTTGAGGAAGCGCTATTCCTAATTGTCTGAGAAAGCACCAGACTGACTTCCAAAGTGGTTGTACCAGTTTACATTCCCACCAGCAGTGGAGGAGGGTTCCCCTTTCTCCAGAACCTCTCCAACATGTGTTGTCATTTGTGTTTTTCATCTTGGCCATTCTGATGGGTGTAAGGTGAAATCTTAGGGTTGTTTTGATTTGCATTTCCCTAATGGCTAATGACGTTGAGCATTTCTTTAAGTGTTTCTCTGCCATTCTATATTCCTCTATAGAGAATTCTCTGTTTAGCTCTGTTCCCCATTTTTTAATTGGATTACTTGTTTTGCTGCTTTTCAGCTTCTTTAGTTCTTTATATTTACTGGATATTAGCCTTCTGTCAGATAGAGGGTTGGTGAAGATTCTTTCCCAATCTGTAGGCAGTCGTTTTGTTTTGATGATGGTGTCCTTTGCTTTGCAGAAGCTTTTCAGTTTCATGAGGTCCCATTTGTTGATTGTTGCTCTTAAAGCCTGTGCTGTTGGAGCTCTGTTCAGGAAGTTGTCTCCTGTGCCAATGAGTTCTAGGCTGTTCCCTACTTTTTCTTCTAACAGATTTAGCGTTTCTGGTTTTATGTTGAGGTCTTTGATCCACTTGGACTTTAGTTTTGTGCAGGGTGATAAGTATGGATCTATTTTCATTTTTCTGCATTTAGAAATCCAATTAGACCAGCACCATCTGTTGAAGATGCTATCTTTTTTCCATTGAATGGTTTTGGCTGCTTTGTCAAAAATTGAGTATTCATAGGTGTGTGGATTTATTTCTGGGTCTTCAATTCGGTTCCATTGATCCTCCTTTCTGTTTCTATGTCAATACCATGCAGTTTTTAATACTATTGCTCTGTAGTACAGCTTGAGATCGGGAATGGAGATACCTCCAGATGATCTGTTGTTGTATAGGGTTGTTTTGGAGATTCTAGGTTTTTTTATTTCTCCATATGAAGCTGAGAATCTTTTTTTCAAGGTCTGAAAAGAATTGAGTTGGTATTTTCATGGGAATTGCATTGAATCTGTAGATTGCTTTTGGCAGGATGGCCATTTTCACAATGTTAATCCTACCAATCCATGAGCATGGGAGATCTTTCCATCTTCTGAGATCTTCTTCAATTTCTTTCTTCAGAGACTTGAAGTTTTTCTCAAACAGGTCTTTCACTTGCTTGGTTAGTGTCACCCCAAGGTACTTTATGTTATTATTGGCTATTGTGAAGGGTGTTGTTTCCCTAATTTCTAGACCTTCAAAGAAGTGCTAATATCAATTCTCCTCAAACTATTCCACAAAATAGAAACAGAAGGAACATTACCAAACTCATTCTATGAAGCGACAGTTACCTTGATACCCAAACCACACAAAGACCCAACAAAAAAAGAGAACTTCAGACCTATCTCTCTTATGAATATTGATGCAAAAATACTCAATAAAATACTTGCAAACTGAATCCAAGAACACATCAAAGATATCATCCACCATGACCAAGTAGGCTTCATCCCAGGCATGCAAGGGTGGTTCAACATACGGAAATCCATCAATGTAATCCACCACATAAACAAACTGAAGGAGAAAAACCACATGATCATCTCCTTGGACGCTGAAAAAGCATTTGACAAAGTCCAACACCCATTCATGTTTAAAGTATTGGAGAGATCAGGGATACAAGGCACATACTTAAACATAGTAAAAGCAATATACAGCAAGCCTACAGCCAACATCAAACTCAATGGAGAGAAACTTAAATCAATACCACTGAAATCAGGGACAAGACAAGGCTGCCCACTTTCTCCATATTTCTTCAACATAGTACTTGAAGTCTTAGCCAGAGCAACAAGACAACTAAAGGAGATCAAGGGGATACAAATTGGAAAGGAAGAGGTCAAAGTGTCACTATTTGCAGATGATATGATAGTATACATGAGTGACCCCAAAAATTCAACCAGAGAACTCCTTCAGCTGATAAACACCTTCAGCAAAGTGGCTGGATACAAAATCAACTCAAAAAATTCACAAGCCCTCCTGTATACCAAAGACAAATGGGCCGAGAAATAAACCATTCTTAAAAGATGCATAAGTGGTAATTAGCAACATATTTTCGACATTTTTAGCCATCAGAAGAATGCAAATCAAAACTACACTGACTATTCACTTCACCTGAGCCAAGAAAACAAATAACAGCAAAGGATTGTGAGGATTGGGAAAAGTAAACACCTGTGGAGGGATTGCACATTAGTGAAGCCACTACAGAAAACAGCATGAAGATTCTTCAGGAGCAACTAAAAAAGGGCAATTGAATAATGTGAAAAGAAAGTAGAAGAGAGGCCAGGGAAATGACTGAAATGGATGACAAGGGTTGAATGGAAACAAAGTGCAGTGACCTCACACATTTGAAAATGTTATCATGGAACCCATCCTTTCACATGCTGGCTTGAAAATTAAGGGAGACAGAACAAGTACAAATAAAGTCACCATGCAATCTACCAGTATCTGAAGGAAACAAACATAGTATACAGTAGAGATAGCCATACCAATGTTTCCTACAACACTCTTCACAATAGCAAAGTCAGGGTGTTACCCTAGGGACCCAGCAGCAAACTAATAAATAAAGAAAATAGGCTGAATATATCATGTGCAGTGTAGTATCAGGCAACCATGACAAGAAACCAGGCTCAGGAAGTAATGTGGCACTTTTTTTTTCCTTATTTGTGTACTCTAAAAAAATGTTGAAAGCAGTGGGAAAATATTAAGGAAAATAAAGGCAGGTCATGATGATGGAACATATGTGAGGACAATGGTTGAGACAGGAAGGGTTAAAGTGCATTAGATTTATGGTAAAAATGCCTTAGTGGAGTTCAGTTTTATAAAGTTAACATGCACTTGTAAAATTAATTGTACGTTAAAATTCTTATTTTGACAGAGTGTGCAATTACATTTCTAATGCATGCTAATTTTGACATAGTGTAGGCTCCAGAGTGAAAGATGCTATCATCTTTACCCAAATCATTTTCCAAATTAGTGACAGTTAGGTACCAGAAGTACCAGTATTTCCACATCTTTGACCTGTATTTTTTCTGTAGAACCATACTACTTCTCTGACCACTTCTCCTGAAGGAGCATGTGGTGATTATAGCAGCCCAGGCTGGATTATGCCAGCAGCCACAGGTGGAATGAGAGTTTGAGGCAGGGATGCATGGGTTCAAGAAGTAACCTGCTTCCTGCAAATGGATGTTTAAGCCCATGGTCCTTTATCTCTAGTAAAATGAAGGACTTGCTCAGCGATATAATATAGCTTCCTCTGACTGATCAGCTTCCACCATGGCACACTGCTACTCAGAAATAAAAGTGGTCTTATCTAAAAGCAAGAGGGCTGGCAGAACCGACTTGCATCTGGATAGGGTCACACTGCGCTTCCCAGTCTCCATTTCCGGGCAGGAACAGAGCAGGAAGACACTGGGTCTGATAATGTCCTTGGCATATGCTTTCCATACCACGTACCCCTGCTGACCTTTAAGGCAGACCTCACCCTGGTCGCTTGTCTCTCCCTGAGCCACCTTTCCTTTAGGAATGTGTGATGATTAAACTCCACAGCTGGTGACTGTGTTGAGTGGTTTACGAGGTCATTTAACGTTCAAAGTACTCTGGTGAACCTCACATTGAACCCTAGAGGGTGAAACCTTGAGAAGGTTCATTTTTGTCTACTTCCTCTTATTCTCCCCACTATTGTTAGCAATACCATCTATATTACCCAGAGAAGCCATTTCTGCCTATGTAGGATATCCTGTTTTGTGCCCAAACACTGTCCTAATAACTTAGCATGAGTCAGAATTAGAAGGGAAGGAAATGCATATTTATTGGGAGCTTACTTAGCATCAGGCCTTCAATTTATTATCCCATTTAGTCTTGACAATGATAGCACAAGGTGGAAATTTTAATTTTAATTTTACTTGTAAGAAAATTAAAGAATATTTCATTGATAATATCTGTCCGAGATTATATAGCTAATAAATGGCTGAACCAGGAAAAATTACCCAGTTTTTAACCTCTAAAGTTGTTCTTTCTGTTTCAGTATACTGTACCCTGATAATAACTCTTTCCTAGTATAGAGAAGTTGGCCTTTCCCTTCATTTACACCATTTGTAAGCATGCAACTAAGCAATTATTTGTATGTGTTTAAACTTGGTTAGGATCTGGTGATACAGCAGTCAAATCACTGTAATCAAGGATTTATAAAATAATATACATATACTCAGACATCTGAATAGGCAATTGCACTTTGGTTAACAGCGATAGCACTGGAGAAGTTTAAGGTAATCGAATGAAGAGAAGGATCACAACTCATGCCTAGTTAATGTTTCAGGAAGAGCTGATACTTTAACAAAGATCAGCAGCAAGCATAGGCGTTACAAGGCTTATGTTGGGGCTGGGGAAAAGGCTCAGTAAAGGCAAAGAACAGGGTATGTAGAGAGCTTTGGATATTTAGAGTAGCTAAAGTTGTTTCAGAAACTGTAAAGTCCATGGAGATGAATTTGTGCGTGGCAGCACAAGTGGTGCAACCAGCTACTCCTAGACACTGCACACTGGGACTACAAAGGCAAAGGAACCGGGGTGCCTTTCTGTTGCCAACAAAGAAAAAACAAAAAAAGACTGCCTCTGCACAGGGCACCACTCAGCAGTTAAAAACCATCCAAGAGACAGGGCACCCTAATTCATAAGGTTCAGAAAGGGTGCAGAACACAGGAAGGCTCCAAACGCTGGAGAATTTTAAAGGGTAGAACAAGGATCCACCCAGTAAGGAAGTCAAGAAAAGTACATTCCAGAGAGGGAAGACGATGTTTGCAAAGGGAGGCTGTGTGAGAGGCTCTCTCTGTTTCTGTACTTACTTGAATTTACTTTTCACTGGGCTGTAAAAGGACACTAGAACATTTCAGAGTACACACATTAGAAATTATGATTCCCATTCAGAAAATGTTCTAAATTTATTTATCAAAAAAATGGAAGAAAATAAAATCTTAAAGAAAACAATTCCCCAAACTGAACAAGCATGGGAAATACACTCAGGTATTATGAGATTTTTTAAGATGAAAAAAGGCAAAATATATTTAAGATTTTGCTCTTTTTGTTCTGTTTCAAAGTGTAACTGAATGCCTGGTTCATAGTAGGTGTTCAAAATATTTATTGAATAAATGAAAATAATGTTTTAACCTTGCTAAGACTAGTTCTGTCGTCTGAATAATTGCAAAAATATTATACAGCCAAGCAGACATTCGTCAAATTCAGGCTGAGTTTGAATGTGCTCTGCCGTGTGTTACTTGTTTCTCTTTGAATAAGGTATATTAAATTTATACCTAACACTGGACACTTTTTTAGGAAGTGTAAATGTCACAAGACATGTAAATATTATAAAGACTTGACAGGAAATTGGGTGTATATGAAGTCTATAGTAAATATTAGCTAAAATTATAATTGTTAAAAGACAATTTTTTAAATGGTAAGAGATGGATTCTCATAGATGCATGAAAGGGGTGATGTGTTAGATTCTAATAATTAGAGATGTCAGTTTACCAATGATGAGGCTGGTAACAATTTACCTCCAGCTCAGAGACAATTTCCGAAGAAACACATACATAGTTAAGAAATGCTAAAATGGATCTGATAGCGATGGAGAAATTAGTCTCTTCTACAGTGAGGAAAGAAACTCTTCACTGATCAGAAACTGGTGAAGTCAAAAATAACTTTACCATTACTTGTTTACAATTTACAGAGCTGTGTAATAGTTTTCCCAAAGGGAGACACAGATAACTTGGAACAGAGTTCTTACTGTGTAGTTCCTCACTGATGTAGATTTTTTCTTCCATTTTGAACAGGGTTGAAATTTATTAATATGTGTCATTGTTCAAAGAGACAGGATCTGAAGAGGCGCCTCAGCATCTCCCAGGGGTTCTGAGTTCAGTTTCTGGCACACATGTAAGGCAGTTCTCAACCAACTTTACCTCCAGCTCTAGAGGATACCCTCTTCTGGAATTTCAAAGTACTCTCACACATTTAGCATACATTCACACAGACACATATACGTATATTAATTTTTTTTGAATGGTCAGTGGTCTTAGATTTTTTCTGACTATAGGAATATTATGTATACATTGTAAAAGCAATCAGTACATAAAGGTGTAAAAAGATGTAAAAAGACTCCTTAATGATGGGCCATCTGAATAGTGTTAATGCCTGTTCAACATACAATCTTAGGAACACACTGTACATGGAGTATGCTCCATTATCTGACTTTTTCTTTCTTTATTGTTCACTATGGTCATATTTTCATGCTAAGAAATATCACTGGGTTGTTTTTTTTTTTAATAGATTCTTAAGTGCTTGGGATATTTTACTGATGATTTCTCTATGATTTAAAAATCAATAATTCATTCTTTGTTCTATGTTAAATCATCTTTTTGTTTGTTATATTGAAAATAACACCAGAAATACAAATGAGAAATAATTGTATTTAACTAAGCATAACCTATGTGACTCATAAAAATTCATTTTTGTTAATTTCTTTTCATCTTGTTAGTGGATGGATAAGATCTTCCCATGGTGAGAACACAAAGTAAGCTCCTGAGATCTGGTTTCATGTAATACTCACAGACCTGAAGTACCTTTGGTACCTGTCAGTTTTTTGAAAAATCTTTCCCTGATACCTAAAAGGTCTTTTAGGAGTGGTACAAGACCACGTTCATCTCTGCATCTCTTCCGACTTCAATGTGTCTCACAGAAAGTATAAAATACATGACAGACTGCATGAGGATAGCAGGCTAACTTCACCAAAACTTGATCCTTAGTTGGAGGACCTTCCTCTTCTTCACCTGGAAATCCACTATTCAGATCTCTCACACTGTGGATGCGGGTGGGAGTATTTAACTAGAACTCCTCTACGGTCAGTGTCAACTTTGTTTTTTGTTTTTGTTTTTGTTTTCCCTACTATCATTCAGCATTGATGGTTGATGATTTGGGTGATCACAGCCTATTCTCTTTCTTCTTTTAATCCCTGCCTGAATGTTCACGTACGTGTGTGCATATTCACCTGTATTGTGACAGTGTTTTTATGTATGCCATATGGTACGTGTGGAGGTTGGAGTCAGTCCTTGCCTTTCAGCTTATTTGAGACAGGGTCTTCTTTTTTCCTGCCATATTCACCAGCCTAGCCTGGAAGTTTCTAGAGATAATCCTGTCTCTGCCTTCTGTCTCCCTGTAGGGTGATGGACTTACAAACATATGCCCTGCTACAACTCTTTTCACATGGGTCTTGGTGACTTGAACTTAGGCATGCACAGCAAGAACTTTCTCACTGAAACACCTACTCGGCTGAATCACATTTTTTAACTCTTTTTTTCTTAGTCCTTTTCTTTCTTCTCTATTGTTGCTCAGATGTTCTGTGCTATTTTTTACTACCCAACCTCATCTCCAGGTGGGTCAGTATTTCTGCTGTCATTCCATTCTTCACAGGGGAAGAAAAATGTTTCGGAAACTCAAACCTGATCATATAGTTTCCCTGATACTTGATTTCATGAGCAAACATTTTATCCAGGGTTATCAAATTTAAAACACGATCAACTTGACTGCAACTTAAAACATGGATTTCTGGGACTTTCTCTGATTCAGTCTACGACAGGGCCTGGTAGTGTGCATTTCTGATAGGTTCCCAGGTCATATAACCCTGTGTGCACAATGACCAAGGATATTTTCTCCTTGTATCAATGCTCTTAGATGTATCGATCTTGATTTAGCCAGCCATGTGCTGGAGCTTTTATGTCATGGTCTGTGGAAGTATGAAAAAAAGAAATGAGGTTTGATTTGGTACAAAGGATTTGGAATGAATTCAGCTTTATTCTAGATACAGTGTGGTTGGAGGAAACATTTAAACCCTGCATTTCCCTGCTGGTTTCAGTGTCTCATCAGAGGATTATAAGATGCTTATTTTTCAATGTTGTCTTCAGCAACAGTTACCATTTATGTAATTTAGCACATGGCTGGCTAAATCAAGATTGATACATCTAAGAGCCTTGTCTAGGCCTCAACTCCCATCTTCCTTTGACCTTCTCATTTCTACATGGTAGGACTACCCAAAAGACTGGATTTCAGATTCTAGATAAATCTTTACCTTTATATCAAACTTTTTTTTCCCCCAGAACACTTCAGAACCTTTGTCCATCTTCTCCCTCACCCATTCCCATTTTCATTTTTCTGATTTGGAGTCCTTCTACTCAATGAGGGAAAAAAATGTTTTCCCTACCAATTATTATAGCAGGCAATGCTTCATTATGCTCTCTTGATTTGAACAGAGAAATCGCTGTTTCTGCAGGCAACCAAAGCACACTGTACAGAATAAAGTTACTGTGTTACAACACTGTATCTTGTATCGCAAGGGAGCTAGACTTTGAGAAAATATGTCTGTGCCTGTGGGTAGTTTGGAATGCTTGAGAAAAGAGATTATGGTCAGCATCAATAGATGTGTGTTAGGAATAAGAATAAGTATATTCATGTTTCTAACATACTTCAAAATCTCTGGCTAAAGATGTGTGTTTTCTGGGCTCTCTCTGAGTTAATGGGCTATTTTCCATGCAGAGGATGCTGAGTCAGTGTTTCCTTGCTAGTAGGAATCAGTCTTTATTGTCTAAGGCACTAAAGTCCTACTTTGTATCATTCATTTAACAAGGAAACTTAAATTTTGAGAGCTGGGCCTGGTGATGCCTGCTTTTAAATCTCAGCACTCAAGGAGGCAGAGGTAGGCCATCACTGTGAATTCAAGGACAGCCTAGTCTACAAAGTGAGTCCAGGACAGTCAAGGTTACACAGAAAACAAAACAAAACAAAAAACAAAAACAAACAAACAAAAAAACACTCTGTCTTGAAAAAAACAAAGGAACAAACAAAATTACTTTTGAATCCTTTTGCCTAAAATAAATAGGCAGCCTTCAATTTTTAAACAAATGAAACTAATTAACACCTAAAGTTTTCTCTTTGGTGTAGGGAATTTGAAAAGGTTAAGTGGACAAATATGGAGCCTGAGAATATTCTGGGTGAATGGGCCAGATGATAAGTGGCCTTAAAGTAAAATATATCATAGTTGTTGACCTATCAGCTACAGATTGCAAATAACTTTGAGGGTAAAGTCAGAGTACATTGAAAGTATCTTCAGTTTGATAAAAGCAATCTGGTTGATTAACATGTGTTTATAACTCCCATACTCTGCTAAATTCTTCTTTATTAAACTGGGAACTTTTAAAAATTTTTGAATTTTAGTTATTATTGGTGTCTGAGTGTGTATGTACTGAATTCTCCCCTTATTGCCTTCATTCAATTCAATCTATAAAATGTTTTAAATAAGCCAAGAGACATCATAGTCAATTTCACATGACACTTATAAGTCTAACTTACAGAAACAATTTTGATATTGTCATCTAGGATTTTTCACCATTTCCTGTAATCATGTGACCCTTGAATTTGAGATCATGAGTTAATTAGTTCCTAACGGGATGCAAACTAGAGCGGATATGGATATGAAATTTCTAAGCAGTAGAGAGAAGGTGCATTTCTCAGACCTCAATAACATGTAAATAGAGAAGAATATTAATCTAAATAAAGTCCTTGGGACTTACAGTTAAAAAGCCTTCTCTACAAGTCTCGCCCCTGGGGGCAATGGTCTCCTGAACCTACTCAGACCTCAGACCTCTAGGTCTAGAACTGATGCAGGATGTTCCAACGAGGGGGTTAAGGCTTCTCATAATATTTCCTATAAGTCCACACCTGTTTGTTTATAACCCCCATTTTTATTCATTGTTAGCCAGATAGAGCCAAGTAATTGTGGTAATGATACTTGCTTTTTTGCCCAATGCCAGAATGCTAGTGAATTTAGGTATACCCTGGTTACTCGCATGCCTCGCTGGGTGCCTGTGCCCGTTGATGCCCCTCATGCTATGACTCTCTTCAGACAGAAAAGGGATCTTGGAATTACAGCCGCCATTGTTACTGCCATCTCATTGGCGGCTGTTGGAGCCACCACCTCGGCATTAGCCATGAGTCATACTATGCAGACTGCTCAGACCCTAAATAATCTTTTAGCCAATGTAGCTCATGCTTTAGATGTACAAAAAGGAATTAATGCTCAACTAAAAGGAGACTTGATGGTGTTCAATCAGAGGATTGACCTCGTGCAGGAGCAAATTGATACCCTATGGCAAATCACTCAACTTGGCTGTCAATGGAAGTATGCTGGACTTTGTGTCACTAGCATACAATATGAGAATTTTTCCCGTGCTGCAAATCTGTCTAAACAATTGTCTAGCTATATTTTAGGTAATTGGACTGAAGAATTCGATACTATGATGGAGCAGCTGAGAGTGGCCATTGTTACGGCAAATTCTACCAGAGTGGACGCAGGACTAGCCACAGGATTATCATCATGGATTGCTGCAGCCATGAATCATCTGAAGGAATGGGCGGGCATGGGAGCGTTAGCAGGCCTTCTGGTGTTGGTCTCCTTGGTTTGCCTGTGGTATATATGCAAGATTAGAGTCTCACAACAGTGTGATACAGCCATTGAAGCAGGACATTCTCCCCAAGCATGGTTGGATACCATAAAAAGCTAAAATGTTACACTCAGGATGCGAGGCTAAGCACTGCACTCAGGGTCAGCCGCTTTGGACTCAGAGAAGAGCATGTCTGATTGCATGCGGGTTGATGCCCCAGGTCCCGCCTCTGAGAAAAAGGTATCAGACGGGTCTGATGCTCTTTGGGTGGATGACACCTAAATGAACATTGGTACAAAGTCCAAATTTATTTCTAATATCAGAGATCAGACCTCTACTCTTGCCTGATGTGTCTAAAACAAAAAGGGGGAACTGTAGAGAGCTGAGTAATGCTGCGCCTTAAAGATGGAGCTGGTTTCTGCCTTCCACCTTCCCGATAGTGAGTCTCTCTGTCACAAACAACTCCATATTTGACTAAGGCTGAGGATCTGGCTTGCTTCCGTGTATGTGGACCTATCTGCATTGCCCACGTGGCATGGTGGGGTTGGATATCCAGAGGCTATTTTAAGCTGTGGGCTGGCTTTCCCCAGGGTCAGAAGATTGTTCAAGGTTCCTGAATAAACTGCATTGAGAAGAAGAAGAAGAACAACAACAACAACAAAAAGATCAGAAAGAAGGAGAGGAGGACCTCCCCTATCAGTGGACTTGGGGAGAGGCATGCATGCAGAAAGGGGGGGAGGGTGGGACCGGGAGGGGAGGAGGGAGGGGCTTATGGGGGGATACAAAAGGAATAAAGTGTAATTAATAAAAGTTAAATAAAAATTTTAAAAAAAGCCTGCTCTAACAATTCAATCAAAATGAGCTGTCAAAATTCTGCAGTCCATGCCTCTAAATAAGCCCTGGTTGTCTTCACTCTTGAGGAACAAATATCGCTGATAGAGAACTGCAGCATCCTTTGTCCGCATCCTCTGTGCTGTGTCTTTACCTACAATTTACCTCAAGGTGGACATCACAAACCCATCAGCCACTTCGCTATTTTTAGAAAAGGCAGGGTGTTCTTTGGCCTCCAATAGACATAGAGTTGAATAATCTTTCGTTCATTTACAAGGCCCTATGCCAGACTCAGGGAACAGAGCAAGAATAAAAGTTTTTTCCTGCCTCTAAAGATGTTTCTGTCTAGAATAAATGTAATAGAAGACAGTAGACAGTACTGTATAGAAATACTTGCTGGTTGTAATTTGATGAGCTGAGGCTTTCCTTTGCCTACTCCTATTTACCTTTTTTTAAGTTGTCTTGGCAAATGCAAATTCTCCAAGTTATCTTTCCATGAGAAAGTGTGCTATGAACACAGGAGGTAATTTTATTATCTTGGTTTAGTTTCTATTTATATTGAAGTAAATGATGAGTTTGTTATATTTGAAATTTGGAAAGCTTAGGGGTGAGAGATAATTAGCTGAATCTTTCAGTCTCTGTCTTTCCTTAAATAACCCAAATTTTCTCATCTTAAAAGCAATTTTAATTGTCAAAACATTGGCTTTCTTCATGGTTTTTTGGTTCCTGACAACCATCAAGACTTGGCAAGCAAGTCTCTACCTGCCCGGCAGGAAGTTATATTTAGGTTTGTGTGAAACTTTATTTTCCAGTCTCAGGCATACTCAACCGTTACTGCTGAGTTCCAACAGTCACACTTCTAAATAGAGTTTCTGGAATTCTCTTGTGCCTGGTAGAGGTTTTCACAAAAGTTTTCACCATGTCCAGGGTAACTTGACACCAGAGGTCCCTCACTGCTTGGAGACAGTCTATTGTTGTTTGGCCAAGTTAAACAAGTCCACTCTTTGTCATTCCATTGCTTGTCTATCAGTCCAACTAGTGCCTCCAGGAGAGCTTGCTTCTTGACATTCAGAGTCACACAACTAAAAGAAGTAGAGGAAAGGAAATAATAAAGGGAGATGGGGAGATAAAGGCAGAAAAATGAGGAGGGAAAAAGAGGATTCTAATGTGAGCTTAGCCACCATTGACTTAGTGATGACACTGTAACATGTAAATTATCTTGAAAAAAATCTAACTTAGCCCTAGCATTAAATCACACTAAAATATTTATATAAAACCTTAAGTCACGTTTCCAATGATGTATTTAATCTAGAGCTAGAGTGACAGGCACTTAATAACTGTTGGATGTTTGAAGGAATAAAGGAATAAATGAGAGAGAACTCTATGTTAAAGAAAGCATTTTGTATGTTGCTAAGTAATGCATGGAGATAGTGGTGCTCATTTAGAGAAAGCTGAGCTCTGGGTTCCATTAAAGCCTGCTGTATTTCTAGTGGACTTCCATGAAGGGGATTGCTAAGTGACATTTTTCAGAAGCAGACATATTACAATTCATGTTAGCTCACTAGCAAGTGAGCTTAGTCACTGACAGTATAAGACACTGGAAGTAGAACTTTGCTTACTGATACAAAGTTGTATCGATATACAAGTACATATATCCCTGCCTATTATTTATCTCAGGAATTAGAATCCCCAAGGTATGTTGGCCAGTCACCATAATTGAAAAGAGCAAGGTTCAGGTTCAATGAAAGCCTGAGGGCAAAGTGTGATAGAGCAAAACACCAGCATCTTCTTCTTGTGTATGTACACCTACATAAGTGAGTCCACATGCACAGATACACGCTCATATAGGCATATAGCAAAAACATGAACATATGTATTATGTGTAGGGAGGGGAAGGAAGAGGAAAAAAATAAAGAGGAGAGGGGCACTGAGGAGAAACTAAGGAGGAGCTTGAATGTGTGTGTCTACCTGTAATAGTGAGTTAGCCAGAGGACCACAGCACTGGAAGCTGGAAGACATGCATACCACAGAGGCCCAAGGAACTAAAGAAAGTAATTTTCCCATCACACACTGGGTGCCTGTGGAAGCAAAGGCCTGGAAATTTCCTCTCAATTCTCCACTCCTATCCCCACAACAGCCAGCCTTATATCCTACCGAAGTAAGGCTGTGAGACCAGTTGCTGCTCTTCATGAGGCAGAGACACCAGTGCAGGAAGGACATTTTTAACATTTCCCCACCCATCCCCATGTTCCAGTGTGGGTCCTACAGGCTAAGATATAGAGAGGAAATAAACGATGCTGGAACTTAACACTGGACTAAATCACCGAAAGTGAAAGCAGAAAGTTATTACCAAGAAAGTTTGTGGGTTTTTTTTTTTTGTGTGTGTGTGTGTGTGTACTCTTGCACTTTTTAATTTATAAACAAAAGCATCAATGGAATAAATTTTCTGTTCCTATTTCTTGGTTAACAGACTATGTAGAATAAATCTGTGGGTATATTGCCTACATTAATGACTTGTACATCTCTACACATGCCCTCCTGGCTTCTATCCTGCACCAGAGTTTAGATTTTCAGTTTACCCTGTCTAGACTTCAGTTGAAAGGGACGCAGTGCTTACACAACCCCAGAGGCCTGTCCAGTTTGATTGTCTAGTGCTTGTCCCTTTTTAGGTTTAATGCCACCGAGAGCAATCCAGATGCCCAACAAAATTGTCTCATATCTTGCAGGGAAAGCATTCTTGCATTCTTCATTTGAACTCTTCATAAGCTTGGGATAAATTTAAAAAAATATTGCCAGTGGTCCATCACACATAGAACTCTCTAGAGATATTTGAGGAGATGTTGTAAAACTATGAATTCTCACAATCATATTAATTTTACTATCTGGCAGACGTTTTATGGCAGGATGTTGAAATCTTTCCACGATTTGAATGCTGTTAACGTTCTTATGTCAACTTTTCAGAGTGTGATATTTTAACAGGGTTTTTTTTTTTTAAAGAATCAAACAATAAGTGCTTATATTTAGAGCTAACAACCCCCTAACCCATGATACAGTGGGGAGACCCACCCACTATGAATGACACAGTTCTCTGACTGGGATGCTGAACTGTATAGAAGGGGAAAAGTGGTTTGACTCCCAGCATTCACCACTCCCTTCTCCCTAAGTGGCTGACTCAAGCTCTCGCTGCCTGGACTTCCCTGTCATGGTCAATTGCATGTTGAAGAGTGAACTAAAATAAACATTTCCTTACTTAATCTGCTTAAGTGTGAAAGAAAGGAGTTTTTAGCAGCAAGAGAACAAACGAATAAACTGTTCCAACTCTATTAGCTACCAAGGCTATTTTCTGCTATTTGTTATTGGGAAAATAGCAAACACAAGTACATTCATATGCTTTTTTCTATATGTTAGCTTATTTCTGTGCATTAGTCTTAAAAAGAAAATACTGAATAGGGTTTTGGGAAACACTTAATGCTCTTAGTACACATTACCAGTTGGCCTTCTAGGACCCACTGCAACACGCACCAGCAGTAATGAATAACCAAGGTTATTTTAATGAGTTATTAATTTCAATAGGACTTACTCTGAAAAGATAAAATGTGTTATCTGGGAATAAATGAAAAACACTGGTCTATCTTTTAAAGCCATTGCCAAAGCAGGTCAGATGCAGGTTTATACCTCTAGCTTATCCCTTGCTGGTCCCTGCACTAAAGGATTTACTGATTGGAATAAAAATTTTGTAAGGCTTTTATCACTATTCTGAAAAATCATGTTTTTATAAAAGAAAGCTTGCAACACAGAAAAGAATTAAATGCTCTTAGGTACTCACTATTAAATCAATGCTTCCTTTTAATTTTTAATAAGTTGCTTTATATACTATAAACTTACTGTTTTAAAAATTGCATATAATTTTATGTCTGGCTTTTATCTTCTAACATAAGATTTTAATATGTTATTTAAAACTACTGTCATTGTTTTGAACAGCTATGTACTATTTCATTTGGCAATTGCTCCAGAGTAGATATGGAAGCCACGAGTCCACTTCTATTAACTACTGAGGTTATTTTCTGTTATTTGTTACTGGGGAAATAGGAAACAGAAACACATTAATATGCATTTCTGTGTATGTTAACTCACTTCTGTGCAGTAGCGTTAAAATTGAAATCATTTATTGCCTGTGCTCTCATGGGTGTAGTTAATCTTCTTGGGTTGGAGCTTTCCTGAGTAACTTGGTGTTCTATATGGAAATCCACAACGGGAGGGGAGGAGCTGTCTCTGATTCTTTTGCCTACACGTGAGATCCTTTCCCCCCTACTGGGGTGCCTTGTCCAGCCTTGATATGACAGCATGTACCTGGTCTCATTGTAGCTTGCTATGCCCTGTTTGATTGAGGCCCCTGGGAGGACTGCTCTTTTCTGAGGGGAAGGGTCACCTGTGAAGGAAAAAAGGTGGAAGAGGCAGAGGCTGAGGGGAAGGAATGAAAACTGCAGTTGAGATGTAATATAAGAAAGAAGAATTTAAAAAAAATAAGGAAGTTGTCTCCTGTGCCAATGAGTTCAACGCTCTTCCCTACTTTTTCTTCTAAGCAGTTTAGTGTGTCTCTTTTTATATTGAGGTCTTTGATCCACTTGGACTTTAGTTTTGTGCAGGGTGATAAGTATGAATCCACTTGCATTTTTCTACATGTAGATATCCAGTTAGACCACCACCATTTGTTGAAGATGCTGTTTTTTTCCATTGAATGATTTTGGCATCTTTGTCAAAAATCAGGTGTCCATAAGTGTGTGGATTTATGTCAGGGTCTTCTATTCGATTCCATTGATCCACCAGTCTGATTGGCCTGCTCTTTAATTACCTCCCCCTGAGGAGGAAGCAGCATTACCAGGCCACAGAATAAGACAATGCAGCCACTCCAGATGAGACATAATTGACTAGCATCAGAAGGAAGGAAAAGACCTCCCTTATCAGTGGACTTGGGGGGCGGGGGCATGCATGCAGAGGGTGGAGGAAGGGAGGGATTGGGATGGGAGGAGGTAGGGAACCACAGGGGGGGATACAAAGTGCAAAAAGTGTAATTAATAAAGAATCTTTAAAAAGGGAGGGGCAGAGGCTGGCAGACATTTGTGAGTTCAAGGCCAGCCTAGTGTACAAAGTGAGTTCTAAGACAGCCAGGGCTACACACAGAAACCGTGTCTCAAAAAAAAAAAAATTAAATAAAATAAAAGGAGGGGGGATAAAGATGAAGGATGAAGGAAGGAACAAAGGGAAAAAGTAAAGCAGAAAGACATCACCCTATAGACACTTTGTACAATAATGCTCAACATGTGAATTATATACTACTATAGATGATGGATATGAAGCCTCAACTTGGCAAATAAATATATAGTTGTTAAGAAAAATAGGAACAGCAACAAAAATGAAATCATTAACTAGGGTTTTTGGAACATTTCGTGCTCTTAGCATACATTCTCAGGTGACTTTCCAAAGCTCTCACTGAAATCTACCGTTAGTAATGAATAATCAAGCTTATTTCAATGAGTCATTAGCATCACCAGGATTTCCTTTTTAAAAAACGAAACATGTTGTTAGCTGCATGTGTGGATGGACACTTGCAATTCCAGCACCTGGGAGTCATAGGCAGGAGGATGAGGATGAGGATGAGGAGTCCCAGGACTGTTTGGGCAACATAGCAAGACCCTGATACCAGCAAATTGTTGGATTTTGAAATAGGTAAATGGAACCATTATTTTAATTTATGTTTTTCTGTTGGACACTTTTCCATGTTCACTATCCATTTAATTGTTTTCTTCTCTGGGTGTTGTATAGTCACCATAAGATCATTTTTAATATGACGATTAACCAACCTTAGTTACATGCACGAAGTGAGAGATTGCCTTAAGAAATTGTTGCTAAATGGCTGAAAGCAATTGCTGATTGTGCATATGTGCACTTCAACCTCCGTAAGCCTCCCAATGACATTCAAGACTGTCTTGCTTAGCCTTTTGATAGAGGCTGATTTACAGACTCAGTAGCATGTGAAAATCAGAGAAGATATTTTGTTTACATTTGCCCTGTGTCAACACCAGACAGTGTTTATTGAATGCTTAGAGTCTAGGGGTTGGGCACAATATTTTCCATGCATTATCTCAGTTCAGTTTCACAACATCCCACAATGTAGGTCTTATTTTATTCATAAAGGAGCGAAGGATCTGGGGTCTGGACTACTTTCTCCTATTTGATATGATTTGTTAGAGGTGTAGGTAGGCACAGGTTTGTATGCCTTAACTATTGTAGAGTATGGCTGTTTCCCTTTCTTCTTTCATTGGTCCTTGGGCTGGATCCTTTGCTCTGCAGATTTTCTATCTGTCACTTATACACTTATTGCACTGTTTGGGAATCACAGTAGGATTAAGCTGGGTCTGTGGATCCTGCCTGAGATCCTTGGTGTTGAGCTAAAAAAAAAAAAAAAAAAAAAAAAAAAAAAAAAAAAAAAAAAAAAAGACATGGCCAGTAAATCTTCTTGTCCACTTCAATAAAATAAAGTAAAACAAACAAACTAACTAAAGAACTCACACACAAAAAACAAAGGGTGCTGTCTTCTGCCTTTTACAAAAAATGTACACAAGTGTATGTCCACATGCACATGAATTCTTTCACTGAAGGGGTTAAAGGCACTTCTTTAACGATGCCTTATACTAGTGCACAAAATAATTTCCTTTGAAAGAACTTACATAATCAATGTGAGTCCAAAGGTAAACGTTAGCACAGTGAAATCAGGTCCTTACCCCATGCAATTTTAATAAAGCTGATGTTCCCATTCACATGTGTGAGGCTGCATTTGTTTTCTTGACATGCAAAAAAACTCAAACAGATGCTATTTCTTTATATATATATATATATATATATATATAAGATTTATTTATTATTTATATAGTATTCTGCCTGCATGCCAGAAGAGGGCATTATATCTCAATATAGATTATTATGAGTCATCATGTGGTTGCTGGGAATTGAACTCAGAGCCTTTGGAAGAAACGTTAGTGCTCTTAACCTCTGAGACATCTCTCCAGGCCCACAGATGTTATTTATAACCCTAATCTTGCCCCCAGCCCTGACCCCTTAGCTTCTCTGTGGCACACGTTAGGAACAAATCTTTGAATATCATTTTTGGCTTAATTCTCTAAATCAGTGTTGGTCTGAACTTAGGAAATCGACTGGATTCTGAAAAGACACCTATGTGAAGTTTAGTCAAACACAGGTTTTTCTGCTTTACCCTAGTCTCCTTTTTGAACCTGAGCAGCATTGGCCTGACAGCTATGTTTGATTTTAAATGAGATGCTGCTGGAGCTAAGTGACTTCAGTGTCCACATGGTCTTGACAGATCCCCTACTTGATGCTCATCAAGGTCTAGATTCTTGGGCTTCAACCATCCTGTCTACACTTACAGGGGGAAAGAACTTGGCCAGTTTCACTGTTTGTGATATGATATCTAAATGTATGTCCAGAGTCAGTTTTAATATTACTAAAGAGATGTCAAGATGCCTGAGCAAGACTAAGCCATATCTAGAAAATTTGGACAATAGGAATTATCCTTATCATCTAGTGGCAGCTCTCCCTTCTTACTTCCCACTCATGAATTCATTTTGAAACTCTGCATATCACCACGTTAAATTTAATCACAACCCACATTTCTGGATAGCATTATTTAAGTGGAAAATTTGAACCTGTCCTTACAGAATTTTCACGTTTAGGAAATTACCAATTGTCTTAATCTTGCTTGACACTGATTCATCTCACATAAATATTTCTCAAGATTGAAAATCTGCTAGGCTGTATCTTAACCCCATTCAGACAGACTAATGACTTCAAAGATGTATACTTCAGTCAATTTTGGGGTCCCACATCTGTTACCCTGGGCTAATTCTTTCTCAGCATTTTTCAAATTCTGTATTGAGGAAATACTTTCTTTGGAAATACTATTCCCTGGAAACCTACCATATATCATCTTCTATTTAAATAAAAAAGTCTAACCTCAGAGCATTAAAAGTATAAGATGCAAGCACAGAGAGGTGGTTTATTTTTATAAAACTCTAAAATGGGGTTCTGGGTTCACCTCAAAATCAGAGTCAGAAGAAAAGTTCATAGATTATAATAAGGTGGTGAACATACAAACCACTTGAGAGTTTGAAGCAGCTCCTATTTCACCATTTGACTTTGCTTCCCAGTTCTAAATCATTTGTTTTCTTTCCACATAGGCACATATAGTTCTCTGATGGCAGAGAACTATAGACATTTAAGTAAAGTTAGAATTAAACACTTTTCTCAGTCTGTTTAAACTTCAGTTATCTCATTGTTATTGTTTGGAACCATGTGAGCAGTGCTCCATTCTTAGGACCCTTCCTAGACCTATCAAATTGGAAAATAAAGGAAGACCCATATGCATGTTTTCTGTAGTAGTTATTTTGTAGTGCTGTAACAAAGTACCAGAGTCAAAGCAACTTGTAGAAGAAAAGATTTATTTAGGCTTACGATTCTGGGTCTTGGGGGATATGATTCCATCATTGTGAGGAAGCAGGTAGGCCTTGTGGGCAGTGCAGGAAGCTGAGTGCTCCCATCTTGAAAGCCAATGACAGGGTTTCTCCAGCACAGAAGTACCTCCTGAGGCTCCCATACAGAGCTACAAACTGGGGACCAGGTATTCAAACACCCAAGCTTGTGGGGTGTACTCTTATTTAAATCATTATAGTTTCTAAATGTAGTTCACCTGCTGAATATTCAAATATTCAAATTTTAGGACCCCTGACCAACCTTCACTGACCCCCCTGCTCAAGGACGGGAAAGGTAACCCTGAAGATGGAGTTTCCAAACATTTCCAGCTCGTGTCAGACACATGAATCTTAAATGCCCAACTCAACTTAGCGTCATAGGCTATTGTTCTGATATGGATGAGAGATGTTGATTCACCTAACTTGTTAATCTAATGAATGCGTTTGAAATATCAAAGTTAAGTAAACATTTGTGATGAACTCATACTCTTCTACTTGGCCTTTTTCATCAAATCCTCATCAGAATCTTCTCTTGGTTTCTATTTAGAGAAATCTACAAAGACAAGGCAAATTTGAAACTCCTGATTACCAGGTCACTGGATTCATGTACAAATACATTTTTTGCATATTTTCATTGCTCTATTATCCTACTCTAAAGAATTATAAATAAATCTATGTATTAATAAAATTGGGTATGATTAAAATTTTGATGCTGACACCTGTTCTACTAGGTATCAATTATGTTTAATATTATTAATCAGGCACTCAAAAATAAGACCGATTAATAAAGCAAAGGCTGTTCATTGCTTATCTTTTATGGCTTGGATATTAAATGACCTTTTTCCCCCACTTGTAACACAGGTTTGAATGTCTATGACTTGATCCTCTGTTAGTGGTGATTGGGTCACAAGTGAGCTAACTTCATCAATGGATTCATGTGTTGATGATTTTATAGCTGTACTGGGATACAAGGAGTTGGGATATAGTTGGAGGAAGTAAGTGGTCACTGGGTGCTTGCATTTGGATAGTATGCCTATTTTCCTGTCCCTAGTACAATCTTCTTTCTCTCTGGGTCTATATAATATGCACAGAAACATGATATTTGATATGTAATAAGCTGTTAACTTACTAAATGAGTAGAAGGATCAGTGAGCATATTTCACAGTAGAATATAAGACATGGCACTTTATTTTATTTTTTA
Source organism: Meriones unguiculatus (assembly GCF_030254825.1). Classification (NCBI taxonomy): domain Eukaryota; kingdom Metazoa; phylum Chordata; class Mammalia; order Rodentia; family Muridae; genus Meriones; species Meriones unguiculatus. Next base: position 39,385,611 of record NC_083356.1, on the reverse strand, counting down.
ATTAAATTTTTAGTTTTTATATTCATTACAGTTTTTTTTTACTTTGTATCCCAGCTGTAGCCCCCTTCCTCATTCTCTCCCAATTCTACCCTCCCTCCATCATCTCTTCCCATTCCCCTCTCCAAGTCCACTGGTAGGGGAGGTTCTCCTCCCCTTCCATCTGACCCTAGCTTATCAGATCTCATCAGGACTGGCTACATTGTCCTCCTCTATGGCCTGGCAAGGCTGCTCCCCACTCAGAGGAGGTTGATCAAAGAGCCCACTACTGAGTTCATGTCAGAGACAGTCCCTGTTCCCCTTACTACGGTATCCACTTGGACAGGGAGCTTTGATGTGCTACATCTGAGCAGGGGTGCTAGGTTATATCCATGAATGGTCCTTGGTTCGAGTATCAGTCTCAGAAAAGACCCCTGTGCTCAGATATTTGGTTCTATTGCTATTCTTGTGGAGCTCCTGTCCTCTCCAAGTCTTCCTATCTCCCCCTTCTTTCATATGATTCCCTGCACTCTGCCCAAAGTTTGGTTATGAGTCGTAGCATCTGCTTTGATACACTGCTGGGTAGAGTCTTTCAGAGCTCCTCTGTGGTAGGCTCCTGTCCTGTTCCCTGTTTTCTCCTTCCAATGTCCATCCTGTTTGTCTTTCTGAGTGAGGATTGATCATCTTACCCACGGTCGTCCTTCTTGCTTAGCTTCTTTAGGTGTGCAGATTTTTGTAGGTTTATCCTATATTATCAGTCTAGTATCCACTTATAAATGAGTATATATTGTGTGTGTCTTTCTGCTTCTGGGATACCTCACTCAGGATAATCTTTGCTAGATCCCACCATTTGGAGCATGGCCTTTTAAAACTCACCAACGATCATATTCCTGGTAAACAATTCAGGTGGAATGAAAAGCACAGCATCTTCAAACTCAATCTAGTGCACTCTGCTTCCTTTCACAATATAGTCTCAAGCTCCCTTTTGCTAATTTTTTTTAATTAGAAGAAAAAAATTATGGAGGGTAAAGCAATCTATTGTTATGGATACTGTTCAAAACTAGCAATTATTCAGAGCAAATTTATACTGAAAAAGTCATGTTTGAGTTGTTGGATAAACTAAGTCTTTTAATCACTAGATACAAAAATTGTGATGGTTGGCATAGTACCTGTGGGTACATTTTATATTAGAAAGTAGAGAGAAAAACTTTCTGAGATGTTATAATCTCTGTGGCACAGTGCTTACGAATGATGGCAAATTCTCCTGTGTTTTTTTTTTTTAAATTAGCAGTCAATGAGCATGGTTCGGATGTCATTTTTGTGCAGAGCCTTAGACTAGGCGCTTCTCAAAAATATGTGTAGTGAGTTTCTGCCTTCAATTAGCTGTTCTACACTTGTCTCAAGTTATATAAAATATACCAATCTATGACATGAAGATGGGTGGTAGAGATGAAGGAATGCTCTTGGTCAGCTAATCTCACAATACACTGACAATTAGACCATGTCTCAAGATGGAAGATGAAGACTGACATGAACATTGTCTTTGTACTTCCATACCTACACTTTGCCATGGAAGTGTCAAAATTTACACACACAAATGCATGTATGTGAACCTGTGGGTGTGCGTGCACACACATATCAAAAACAAAACAAGGCTACTATCTTTTAAGGATATCACTGAAACATCTCCTAATTTTTCTTTTTGTACATTTTCATAAATGTCTTTTTTCAAGTTGTAGAAATTACCTTTTGTTGTTTATAAAATTTAGGTTTGGCAAATTATAGACATTTGTCAAGTGATTATTCTTCATTTATTAAGCCAATTGTAAAGAATTTCCATCTTCATCTGTTGATAATATAAACTATATAATGTCCTAATGTTAAACCAACCTTGACTTCCTCTAAGAGAAAAACAAGGTAATCATGGGGAATCTTATTTTTTCACACCTTACCAGATTAAGTACACTGATATTTGTGTTTGTTTTCACCTGTGTTAATACGAGATACAGTTTGTAAATTACTGTTATTTTTAATTTTATCAATGGTTTAATCAAGAATGTTCTAGGAGCTGTGGAGGTGATGCAGTGTTTAAAAGCACTTGCTATGTGTGCCTGAGGTCCTGAGTTTACTTCTCAGAACTCAGGTAAAGAGAAAGAACAGTAGCATCTGTCACACTGGGTGTTCCTCGGGGGAGATGGGGAGGAAGAGATGAGAATCCTGAGACATTCATGGGTTGTTGCATCTGATATATACAGTGACAATTAAACCTTATCTTAAACACATGGAAGATGAAGATTGACATTGTGCTCTGACCTCCATAACTGCACCATGGCATGTGCCTATATTTGCACATGTAAATACGTTATATGTACATGTGCGCATGCACATGCAAACACACAGAACAATTAAATACTACACTGGTCTCATAAATTCATTGGTAGTTTTCCATTTCTGTTTTCTTGAATTGTTTAGTGGTAATTATCTGTCCCTTTAATATTTAATAAAACATATTAAAACTTACTCAGATAAACATCTAAAGCATTGTTTTCTTGTAATGTTTACTTAGTAATTGTTGTTTAAACTAACAATTAGATTTCTTTAATGCTATAAGAATTTGAACTATTGTCTCATATTCATTCAAATTTGATAATTTTACACAATTTTTTTCAATTACATTCCTTTAAAGTAATTTTTATCTTGAGACTGTAATATAATTACATCATTTCTTCTTCCCTTTTCTCCTTCCAAACCCCTCCTTGCTCTCTTTCAAATTCATAGTCTCTACAGGCAACTAAACTAGGAGCAAGAATTGTAGTCTTCCCAAGGGAAGAGCACACCAACTGGTCATCCAATACCAAATGTCAGCCCTAAAAACATTCATACAAGAAACATACAGAGTGAACAGGTTATGTTTAGGAGTGTGTGTTATTTTCTATTTTATTTTATTTTCTATTTTTCCACTTTTTATTTTAATTTTTATTAATTACACTTTATTCACTTTGTATTCTCCCTTTCCTCTTCCCTTCTCCCCTCCCAATCCCACCCTCTCTCTCCCTTCTCCAGGAATGCTCCTCCCCAAGTCCACTGATAGGGGAGGTCCTCCTCTCCTTCCTTCTGATCCTAGTCTATCAGGTCTCATCAGGAGTAGCTGCACAGTCTATTTCTATTTTAAAAAGGCTTTTCTATTTAATGGTGTAATATTGCTCTTAATACACTTTTAATATTTTAAATTCTTCAATAACTGCACTTGTGCTCATCTTTCCACTTCTAACAAATTTTGGTAGACACATAATGCTTTTTATTATTGTTTTCTGTTTGCTTGTGTGAATCAACTTTTTTCTTTGTTGAATCTTGAGACTGTGTATTTATTTCCTAATTTAGTAGACATGTTTCCAAGGGTGATGAATACGTTTGAGTGCCTGTGGAAGAGAGGGGAATGACAAGGAGCAATGCCAGCTTCATGCGAGCTCTGGAGCTAAAGATAACCCTTGGATTTACCCTGAATTATGTCAACTCTTGATGGGCTTATGCACCAAGCTTTGCTTAGTCATTTGATACAGTTGCTCCAACAAGGAACCTGATGTTGGGCAAAGCACCCCTCGCCCCGTACTTACTACAGATGATCCTGGGAGATGGTGCTGATAGAACTCTGACAATTGAAAATACTCCCAGTAATTAGAGTGAAGGTCTTCTTTTTCCTCTTCCTATAAATGACTCATTTGTTCTCATCTTTTCTGTTTTTCTAGTATCAGAATTTTGTACAATTTATACCTAGTAATAGAAAAACTTATATATGCTGAATTAATTTCTGTTGAATAGCATTTGTAAAAGAGTCATAACTAATGTGGTAACTCTGAAAACATAATTATCTTGGATTTCTTCAGAGAGTAAAGCCTATGCAAGTAGTCCCCCACCCCCTACTGAGGACAGAATAAACTCTAAAATACTGAATGCTTCTTCAATGCTGTTCTTGATACTGTGCTAGCTGAATTTTCAATCACCACTCCCACACCATTTTGCTATGATTCAACCCAAAATTTCATGTTTCTTTTTCTGTTGCATTTCCAACAAACAGCCTTATGCATATATATTCAAGTAGCTCTCATCAAATAATTATAACAAATACTAGCAGCTTCCAAATAGTAGAATTTATTGATTGAATTTGTGTAAAGTTTAGTTGGGTTGTTAGAACAAATGCCTTTTACTTTGTCAACCCTGAGTACTGAAGAATATGTTAAGTTATGGGAAGGAAAATAATGTCTAAGGGAGTTCAAGGCTGGTGATGAATTAAGTCTGCATATGAGTAGCTATCTTTGAGATGATTATACACACACACAATTTTGAAAAACAAATGTGATACTGAAGACCACATAGATAGAATAATTCAATATTGTCATTTTTTCCAAACATGGTTTATAAAGCTAATAAGGTTCTTTTTTCTTTTTTTAAATATTATTTATTTTAAATAATTTTATACATTCACTTGTATCCCAGCTGTAGCCCTCTCTCTCTTTCCCTCCCAATCCTCCCCTCCTTCCCTCATCTCCTCCTTGCCCCCTTCCGAGTCCACTGAGAGGGGGTGTCCTCCTTTCTTTCCATCTGGTCCTAGCTAATCAGGTATCTTCAGGATGGTTACAATGTAAGGACATCTGTGGCCTAGCAAGGCTGCTCTTCCCTCAGGGGGGAGGGGAAGCTCATGAGTTCATATCGGAAACAATTCTGTCCCCCTTACTAGGGAACCTACTTGGATACTGAGCTACCATGTCTGAGCAGGGGTTGTAGGTTATATCCACGCATGGTCCTTGGTTAGATAAACAGTCTCATAGAAGACCCATGTGCTCAGATATAATTGGATCTTGTGGGGCTCCCTGTACCCTCTAGGATATACTAATTCCTCCTTCCTTCATATGATTCCCTATATTCTGCCTAAGGTTTGGTTATGGGTCTCAACATCTGCTTTGATACACTGCTAGGTAAAGTCTTTCAGGTGTCTTCTGTGATAGGCTACTGTCCTGTTACTTGTTTTCTCCTATTTCCAATGTCCATCCCCTTTGTCTTTCTAGATGATGATTGATCATCTTACCACTGGACCTCTTTCTTGTTTATCTTCTTTAGGTGTACATATTTTAGTATTTTTATCCTATCTTATAGCTCTATATAAGTGAGGATATACCATTTGTGTCTTTCGGCTTTTGGGATACCTCACTCAGGATGATTTTTTTCTAGATCCCACCATTTGCCTGCAAAATTCATGATTTCCTTGTTTTTAATTGCTGAGTAGTATTCCATTGTGTAAAAGTACCACAATTTCTGTATCTATTCCTCCATTGATGGAAACCTGGGTTGTCTCCAGATTCTGGCTATTACAAATAAAGCTGCTACAAACATGGTTGAGCAAATGTACTTGTTGTGTACTTGAACATATTTTGGATATATCCCTAGGAGTGGTATGGCTGGATCTTGAGGTAGCACTATTCTTAATTGTCTGAGAAAGCACCAGATGGATTTCCATAGTGGTTGTAATAGTTGACATTCCCACCAGCAATGGAGGAGGGTTCCACTTTCTCCACAGCCTCTCCAGCATACATTATCTCTTCAGTTTTTGATCTTAGCCATTCTCATTGGTGTAAGGTGAAATCTCAAGGTCGATTTGATTTGCATCTCTCTGATGGCTAGGGATGTTGAAAATCTCCTTATGTGTTTCTTTGCCATTCTATATTCTTCTACAGAGAATTCTCTGTTTAGCTCCATACCCCATTTTTTAATTGGGTTACTTGAATTATTGCCTTTTAACTTCTTTAGTTCTTTTTATATTCCAGATATCAGCTCTCTGTCAGATGTTGGGTTGGTGAATATCCTTTCCCAATCTGTAGGCTTTCATTTTGTTCTAACAAGTGTCTTTTGCTTTACAGAAGCTTTTCAGTTTCATGAGGTCCCAATTATTGATTGTTGTTCTTACAGCCTGTGCTGATGGTGTTCTGTTCAGGAAGTTGTCTCCTGTGCCAATGAGTTCTAGGGTATTCCCCACTTTTTATTCTAACCGACTTAGAGGATCTGGTTTTATATTGAAGTCTTTGATCCACTTGGACTTTAGTTTGTGCAGGGTGATAAATATGGATCTATTTTCATTTTTCTGCATGTAGACATCCAGTTGGACCAGCACCATTTGTTGAAAATGCTGTCTTTTTTCCATTGAATGGTTTTGGCTGCTTTGTCAAAAATCAAGTATTCATAGGTGTGTGGGTTTATTTTTGATGTCGACTCTTTGGTTCGATTGATCCACCTTTCTGTTTCTATGCCAGTACCAAGCACTTTTTATTATTATTGCTCTGTAGTACAACTTGAGATCAGGGATGGAGATACCTCCAGAGGATCTGTTGTTGTACAGGATTGTTTTGGAAATTCTGCATTTTTTGTTTCTCCATATGAAGTTGAGAATTTTTCTTTCAAGGTCTGTAAAAGAATTATGTTGGTATTTTGATAGGAATTGCATTGAATCTCTGGATTGCTTTTGGCAGGGATGGCCATTTTCACTATGTTAACCCTACCTATCCATCTTTCCATCTTCTGATGTCTTCCTCAATTTCTTTCTTCAGAGACTTGAAATGTTTTTTCAAAAAGGTCTTTCACCTGCTTGGTTAGAGTTATTCCAAGGTATTTTATGTTATTAGTGGCTATTGTGAAGGGTGTTGTTTCCCTAATTTCTTTCTCAGCCTTTTTGTCTTGGGTATACAGGAGGGTTTCTGATTTTTTTTTTTAGTTAATTTTGCATCCAGCCACTTTGCTGAAAGTGTTTATCAGCTGAAGGAGTTCTCTGGTTGAATTTTTGGGGTCATTTAGGTATGCTATCATATCATCTGCGAATAGTGACACTTTGACCTCTTCCTTTCTGATTTGTATTCCCTTGATCTCCCTTACTTATCTTATTGCTCTAGCTAGGACTTCAAGTACTATGTTGAAGACATATGGAGACAATGCACAGCCTTGCCTTGTCCCTGATTTCAGTGGGATTGATTTAAGTTTCTCTTCATTGAGTTTAATGTCAGTTACAGGCTTGCCATATATTGCCTTTACTATGTTTAGGTATATACCTTGTATCCCTGATCTCTTCAAGACTTTAAACATAAATGGGTGTTGGACTTTGTCAAATGCTTTATTGGCACCTAGGGAGATAACCATGTGGTTTTTCTCCTTCAGTTTGTTTATATGGTGGATTTCATTGGTGGATTTCCGTATATTGAACCACCCTTGCATGCCTGGGATGAAGCCTACTTCGTCACGGTGGATGATCTCTTTCATGTGTTCTTGGATTCGGTTTGCAAGTATTTTATTGAGTATCAATGTTCATAAGAGAGATCGGTCTGAAGTTCTCTTTTTTTTGTTCGATCTTTATGTGGTTTAGGTATTAAGGTGACTGTGGCTTCATAGAATGAGTTTAGTAGTGTGCCTTCTGTTTCTATTTAGTGGGATTAGCTTGAAGGGTATTGGCATCAGCAATTCTTTGAAGGGAATTCTGCACTGAAACCATCAGGCTCTGGGCTTTTTTAGATGGGAGACTTTTCATGACTGCTTCTATTTCCTGGGGAATATAGGACAGTTTAATCTATTTACCTGATCTTGGTTTAGTAATCTTCATTTGGTAAATGAAATCTATAAAGAAAGGTGTCCATTTCATTTAGATTTTCAAAATTTTCGGTGTATGGGCTTTTGAAGTAAGACCTAATGACTCTTTGAATTTCCTCAGTGTCTGTCATTATGTCTCCCTTTTTGTTTCTGATTTTGCTGATTCGGATAGTTTCTCTCTGTCTTTTAGTTAGTTTGGTTAAAGGTTTGTCTATCTTGCTGATTAAAAAAAAAAAAAAAACAGCTCTTAGTTTCATTGATATTTGAATTGTTTCATTTGTTTCTAATTTATTGATTTCAGCCCTGAGTTTGATTATTTCCAACTGGCTACTCCTCTTAGGTGTGTCTGCTTTTTTTCAGGTGTGTTAAGTAGCTCATATGAGATGTCTCAAATTTCTTTTTGAAGGCATTTAGTGCTATGAACTTTCCTCTTAGCACTGCTTTCATTGTATCCCATAAATATGTGTATGTTGTGCTTTCATTTTCACTAAATTTTAGGAAGTCCCTATTTTTTTTATTTCTTCCCTGATCCAGCTGTCATTGAGTAAAGAGTTGTTTAGTTCCCTTGAAAGTGTAGGCTTTTTGCTATTTCTGTTGTTGTTGAGATCCAGTTTTAGGCCACGGTAGTTTGCTTGTATCTGTTGAGGCTTGCTTTGTGTCTGACTGTATAGTCAATTTTGGAGAAGGTTCCATGGGGTGCTAAGAAGAAGGTATACTCTTTGGAGTTTGGATGAAAGTTTCTGTAGACATCTATTAGTTCCATTTGTTTAGGACCTCGGGAAGTGTCATTATTTCCCTATTTAGCTTCTTGATGATCACTAACGGACGATGGCGAAAGTGAAGTGTTGAATTCTCCCACTATAAAGGTGTTGGGATCGATGTGTGATTTGAGCTTTAATAAAGTTTCATTTATGAATGCAGGTACTCTTGTATTTGGGGCATAGATACTTAGGACTCTGTAATCCTCCTGGTGGATTTTTTCCTTTGATGAGAATGAAGTGTCCCTCCTCATCTTTTTTTATTAATTTTGGTTGAAAATCTATTTTATTAAATATTAGCATAGCTACTCCAGCTTTCTTTCTGGGTCTGTTTGCTTCAAAAATCTTTTTATAGACCTTTACTCTGAGGTAGTGTCTGTCATTGTTACAAAGGTGTATTTCCTGGTGTATTTCCAGTAGAATTTTGGATCCTTTTTCTGCAACCATTCTGTTAGTCTGTGTCATTTTATTGGAGAGTTGAGTTTATTGATGTTGATTAGATAATAGTGACCAATAAATGTTAGCTCCTTTATTGTGCGGTTGGTGGTGATAGTTTGTGTGCTTGTTTTCTTTTGATTTTTCATTGAGAGGTTCTCTATATCCTGTGTTTTCTTGGCTGTAATTGATTTTGTTAGATTTGAGTTTCCTTCTAGTATATTCTGTGGGGCAGGGTTACTGTGTATATATTGTTTAAGTTTAGTTTTGTCATGGAATATTTTGTTTTCTCCATCTGTGTTGATTGAAAGTTTTGCAGGATATAGTAGTTTGGTTTGATATCTGTGTTCTCTTAGAGTCTGCATGACATCTGTCCAGGCCTTTTCAGATTTAGTGTTTTGACTATTGTGTGAAGTGAGGAGTTTCTTTTCTTGTCTAGTCTATTTGGTGTTCTTTAAGTCTTTTGTATGTTTAAGGACATCTCTTTCTTTCTGGACCCTGAAACCTGGAATTATTATTATTATTATTATTATTATTATTATTATTATTATTATTTTGGCTATTACCATTTTATTCAAGCAACTTTACAAAGGGCCCAGCAAGCCTTTGGATTTCCCTCTAGACAGCACCTCTGCTTCTGTCCCAGCCTCAGTGCATGGATCTGTTACACCTTTGAGCTGCTGCTGTGTTTTTTCGATTGGCTGTCACACTGCTCTGTCCTTAGACTCATGTCCTATGTCACGTTTCCTTGTTTGTCTTCCAGGTCCCTGAAGCTGAGTAGGTGAGACTTCTTTGGGCTTTCTAACAATGGTGTTTTGCCATTTAGTGCTAGTGGTCAGAGCTACAAAGACACACCAGTAAATTAAAAAGAAGTCTGGTCAGAACTATGAATAGGATCCACTGAAGATTTCCAATACTTCCTTTTACATCCCTAACTCCTCGTTCATCTCTCTATGTTAGGGTCTAGAATGGGATCTGGCACACTGATGTTTACTGAATGAGAAAATGAAGGAATGGAGAAATATGCTCAGGAATTTGATTGGAAGACCTTTATGTAGCAGCTGCTGTTCTTGTTCTTTCTCCTGGAGCCAGAGCTTCATTAACATATAACTAACATAGAGCCAGTCTTCATTAATAAACCAGATCATATTAAGGTATATGGTTAGAGCTTCAAAACTCTTCTGTATTTCAGAGGCTCGTGAGTCTGTTTCCTGTTCCTAATTAGAAGAAGATATCAAAAGATGGAAAGATCTCCCATGCTCATGGCTTAGCAGGATTAACATAGTAAAAATGGCCATCTTATCAAAAGCAATCTAGAGATTCAATGCAATTATCATCAAATCACCAACACAATTCTTTACAGACCTGGAAAGAAAAATTCTCAGCTTCATATGGAATAACAAGAAGCCCAGAATTGCTAAAACAATCCTCTACAATAAAAGATCTTCTGGAGGTAACTCCATCCCTGATCTTAAGCTGTACTATAGAGCAACAGTAATCAAAACTGCATGGTACTGGCACAGGAACAGAATGGTGGATCAATGGAACCAAACAGAAGACTCAGAAATAAACCCACACACTTATGGATACCTGATCTTTGACAAAGATGTCAAAACCATACAATGGAAAAAAGATAGTATCTTCAACAAATGGTGCTGTCTAACTGGATATCTACATGTAGAAAATCAAATAGATCCATACTTATTACCCTGCAGAAAACTAAAGTCCAGGTGGATCAAAGACCTCAACATAATACCAGACACATTAAATCGGTTAGAAGAAAAAAGTGGGGAAGACCCTAGAACTCATTGGTAGAGGAGACAACTTCCTGAATAGAACACCAACAGCACAGGCTCTAAGAGCAACAATCAATAAATGGGACCTCAGGAAACTGAAAAGGTTCTGTAAAGCAAAGGACACCATCATCAAAACAAAACGACTGCCTACAGATTGGAAAAGAATATTCACCTACCCTCTGACAGAGGGCTAATATCCAGTATATATAAAGAACTAAAGAAGCTGAAAAGCAACGAACCAAGTAATCCAATTAAAAAATAAGGAACAGAGCTAAACAGAGAATTCTTGATAGAGGAATATCGAATGGCAGAGAAACAGTTAAAGAAATGCTCAACATCATTAGCCATCAGGGAAATGCAAATCAAAACAACCCTGAGATTTCACCTTACAATCATCAGAATGGCCAAGATCAAAACCTCAAGTGACAACATATGCTGGAGAGGTTGTGGAGAAAGAGGAACCCTCCTCCACTGCTGGTGGGAATGTAAAGTTGTACAACCACTCTGGAAATCAATCTGGTGCTTTCTCAGACAACTAGGAATAGTGCTTCCTCAAGATCCAGCCATACCACTCCTAGGCATATATCCAAAAGAGGCTCAAGTACACAGTGAGGACATTTGCTCAACTATGTTTGTAGCAGCTTTGTTTGTAATAGTCAGAAGTTGGAAACAACCCAGATGCCCCTCAACTGAAGAATGGATACAGAAATTGTGGTATATCTACACAATGGGATATTACTCAACAATGAAAAACAAGGAAATCATGAAATTTGTAGGTAAATGGTGGGAACTGGAAAGGATCATCCTGAGTGAGCTGTCCCAGGAACAGAAAGACACACACGGTATATACTCACTCATATAGACATATAATATAGGATAAACCTACTAAAATCTGGAATTTTCTTTTTCCTCTATTCCTTTTATTCTTTGATTTAGTCTTTTCATGGTGTCCTTCATTTCTCAGATGTTTTGTGTTTGGAACTTTTCAGATTTAATTTTTCTTTGACAGATATATCAATTTCTGCAACTGTATCTTCAGCGCTTGAGATTTTCTCTTCCATCTCTTGTATTCTGTTGTCAATGTTTATTTTTGTGTTTCCTGATCTTTTCTCTAAATTCTCCAGCTCCAGGTTTTTCTCTGTTTGTGTTTTCTTTATTGATTGCAATTCTGTTTTCATGTCTTGCATCATTTCTTTCATCTGTTTAAATGTGAATTGCTGTCTTTCCATGATGGCATCTATTTTATTTTCATTCATTTCCTTTTTATGTAGCTCTATTTCTGTGGCTATTTGTCGGTATTTCTTTAAGAGCTTTGTTCCTTTTCTCTTTATGTGCCTCTATTTGTGTGGCTATATTTGCCTGTATTTCTTTGACTGTTTTGTTCTTTATGTGCCTCTAATAACTCAATGAGCATAGTTTTAAAGTAATTTACCCGTGTTTCCGATGAATTAAAATATACATAGAAAATTTTAAATAGAGAAAGAAGCAAGGTGAAGGCAGCATAGGAGGAAGGAGAAGGAGGGTTGGGGAAGAGCAAAGAAGGGAGGAGAGGGTTCTGCAAGAGAGAAGGGATGGAAGGCAGGTGAAGGGAGAAGAATGGGGGAATCAACCTGATGTGGTAGAAGTTTATCTCTAGGTATTTTAACAAGGGGGGGGAAAGAGATGCAAATAACCTGAACTCAGGAGGAGTAACCAAATAAATTAAACCTTACAAGAGTATGACAAAAGTTGCTGTTCCTTCAACATCTTGCAAAGCAAGTGTAACTTTCTTGGTGCCAGAATAATAGAACATAGTTACTTGTACCAGTCAGAAAGGAATGATATTGGGACTGTCAGTCTAGGCAACTTCATCTTTCCTGTCACATCTAAGGATATGAATGGCAGTGTTGAGCAGCAGTATTACACAGTAGAGGTATGAACTTGAATCTGCACACATGTCTCCAAATCTTAACCCTGCTTTGTAACATTGGTACCTTGCATACATTCCTTAACTTGCCTCTGCTTTGGGTTGCAAAATAACCTGACCTGACAGCAGGATTAGAGAAAACATAAATGTAGCACCTGGCACATAGTAGGTAGGGACTTGCATTAAGTTCTATCACGGATCAATCTTTGAGTCATTGACTATTGTTTATTTTATATCCCACAGATTAGGGGAGGGTTCCCTGGATACCGCCTGTGTACTGCCTGTTACACAATGGTACCCTAGAGCTCAGAACAGGCTAATACCCTTCGTAACATGTCCTTCCTGTCCACAGATTCAACCCAGCTGTGGAAGATCTTTACTAAGGAAGGGGAAATCAGCCTTTGTATAAAGTCGTCATCTGCTGTTTTCCAGACACCATGACTCAATTTCCTAACAATTTGTATGTATATGTAAAATGCAAGGAGAAGCAACTACTTGCTTTTAGTTTATTCTCTTTGAATCTCACCTGCTACCATTGCAGTGGCCTGTGAAGCTGTAAAGAAAGCAAAAATTGAATGACCTAATTCAGACCTAGTACTTCAAGTAGAAAACATGTATAGACCTATCTATCTTATATACACATACAGAGCCCTACAGCAATTGACAGAGATTTTGAAACATGTCCTTGTGGAAATGAATCTAAGGCCCAACATCATCACATTACATAACTTGAGGTTAAAGAAACAAAGCCCTGTGAATGGGTGTGCCCACATATGCAAGCCAGAAAGACACATAGAACATACCCAGAGCCCTGCCCTACCCTTACTAAGCAGAAAAGTGAAACCAGAAATAATCTGTTTTCCGTGAGGCTAGAATGTTCTCTGAAGGTGGTCATATCCGAGAAAAAAAGAGAAGCTTAAGATCTGTAAGCTGGCCTCCATGTGTAAGAGAACAAGCTGAGTGGTTGGGCCGATGTTAAGCCTGTTTTTGGAGTAGTTTGCATTGTTTGGAACTGAGCATGACAATGTAGTGATTCTCCACTCATGGATGAAGAAACTGAAGCTCAGAAAAATGAAATCAAACTACTGGTGAAAGGCAGGGGCTCACCACTGAGATCTGTGGGATGGGGTGGAGATTCACATTCCAACTCAGATCTTTCTGAATGTGGGAGAGGGGGAGAAACAGCCAGGCTTTCCCTTCCTGTTACTTGGCCCTATCCCAGGGACCTAGTGTGAAATTAGGGTCAGGTTACTATCCATAGTCACTTGATAGGAGTTCACAGCCCAACAGGAATGAATTCCCTTCTCTTGTGTTTTAGGGTCAGAAACAGATATGTACCATTTCTTGTGTGTGGGGGGGGAGGGCAAGAAGGAAAGGGGGGAGGAGACAGAGAGATACTATGCATCTGACACAAAAAGAAAAACAGAAGATCATCATATTGAGGTTGTTTTCATCTTTCCATAGGCTTCTTATTAAGAAGGGAATCTAAACTCAAAATGGAAAGGTCTCTTTTTTTTTTTTTATTTTGAAAGTCCACCCCTTGTTTATTTTATTCATGAAACAGCACTGAAGTAGAGCAATGTGCAACATCTCCAAAAGACAAGGTCATTTTTCTTTTTTTTTTTCCATTCTTTTTTTTTTTATCAGTTACATTTTAACTCTGTATCCAAGTCCACTGATAGGGGGGACCTCCTCCCCATTCATCTGATCCTGTTTTATCAGGTATCTTCAGGACTGGCTGCAAAGCCCTCCTCTGTGGCCTAACAGGACTGCTCCTCCCTTCAGGGGTGGGGAGACCAAAGAGCCAGTCATTGAGTTCCTGTTAGAAATAGTCCTTGTTCCCCTCACTTTGGGAAACCAATTGGTTACTGAGCTACCACAGGCTACATCTGAGTGGAGGTTCTAGGTTATATCCATACATGGTCCTTGGTTGAATGTCAGTCTCAGAAAAGAACCTGTGCCAAGATATATTTGGTCCTTGTGGAGCTCCTATCCTAGAACAATCCCCGATGTTGGATCTTTGTCTCCACATACATATGACTTGCACTCGGGGGAAAGGTCTCTTTTTACACCAACTGGGATCATATAAACAATTAGAAAATGCATTTTAAAAATACAAAGTTCTTGGCTGTGCTATCCAGACACTGTATTTTTTTTCTTATTGATTATCTTTTAATCTATGTGTGTGCATGTAAGTGTATAGGTATTCGTGTGTGTGTGTGTCTGTGTGCACATGTGTGTGAGAGTGCAAGTCATATGTATGTGGAGACAAAGATCCAACATCGGGGATTGTTCTTGCTTCTTGTGACAGGGTTTTTCATAAACCATAGCTCACTTATTAATTAGACTGGCTAGCTAGCAAGCCCCAGGGATTCTTCTGTTCCTGTCTCACTGCTACTAGAATTGCAAGAACATACTACTAGATCTGGATTTTTTTTTTTCATCTGATAAGGGTCAATCTCACATTCTCTTGGTTGCACAGAAAACACTTTACCAACTGTGTTACCACCCTGTCCTTTCGCTTTTAATGTTGAGAAAGTAATGACTGTAAAGAATGTTCAGTTAGTTCCCCTTGACTCCCAATTTGTTTTGGTCAATATAGTCTACCTGGAGAACCCACATTCCAAAGTAATTCTTTTCATCTTGAATTTACACATTCATTTCTTTTCTTGCATAGAACATGATTATATGACCTATGTTACAGTCATCGTGGCTATTATAGAGACAATTAAGATGTACAACTTGTTCTTATAAAACTCAGATCGGCAATGAGAGTAGCAAGACCTGAGGAAAAACTTGGATAGAGGTACAGAAGACACGCTGTAGGGCAGAGAAAATGGAAGGCCCTAGAAGCAACAATCCAGTCATTCTACAAACTGGAGGCCGCGCTACAGTCAAATACAAGAAGGTGCAGTTGCTGAAGACAAAGCAGGAGAGAACCAGAGTAATACAATGCCTCAAGTAGGAGCCCGCCAGGCATAAAGGCATGGAAAGAATGCGAGGCCTTTGGCCAAGCAAAAATAATAAAACATATGTTAAATATAGAACTTGAAGGGGAGAGAGAAAAAATTGAAGTTTGAGATTGAAAATGTTGAACAATCAATAACTGTGCTGTAAAGAATATATTTAAGTCCTTATAGGACCATTAAATGCTTTCAGTGGAACGTCTTTTGGCTCAGATCCTAGAGATATATCCATACAAAGTCATTTTACAAGTGACATATCTAACCTTCTAAACTGGTTGGAAACTTTAGAATGAACCAAAAGACTTAATTACATTACATTCTGATAAAGCCATGTTAAGTCACCCTTATGAATCTTAGGTAAGTTTTCATGATTCTGAAAGGAATGTAATCCCATTTTTTGATCAATTAGAAAACCTTGAATCATCTTATAATATTTGTCTATATACTTAGATTAAGTACTTCCAAAGCTCAATGTTCCTTTTATATTGACTGTTAATCTACCTACTTAAATCTCTTTGCATTTTATACCCATGCTTCAACTCAGTTTCTCCTGTTTGTCTTGTGACTGTTGCTTCCTCTAAGAACATGTGCCTATAGCTCATCAAGTCACCATGTAAGAAGTTTGATCCCTTTACTTTTTGGGGGCCTCATGGAGGACAGTGAAAAATACCTGGAAATCCCAGGAGTCCTAAAAGTCCTATCCTTTTGAGCCTTATCAGACCAGTCATCCAACTATAAATTACTATTATATGACCATAGCCTCAGTTGCCATCTGACTGTAACCTCCTAAGAAATTCCAAGTCTGGGTAGCTCATCTAGACTGCTACCAATTCTTGACACTAAAAACAATCTGGTAGGTAATAGATAAAACAGTTAGTTTAACACCACAATTGATTGATTGGCAGATATCAGTGGCACAGATTACGAATGGTATTTTGAGTGGAAAAGAAGAATCATGTAGAGTGCTGCTTCCTTTATGGTCTTCCTCTCTGTGTCTTTAGCTTGGCTGCTTTCCCTCAGTGCATGTGTCTAAACTTGCAAGTTATGCTTGCAGGTTAAATTTTTATTCCAGCCCTTTAACAAATCTTTCTCTGGTCATTCTAATACATCTTTGTCCTTTTTTTTAATGTTAAAACAAGGAGTCTATAGACTCATAAACCTGTCTGATAAACAGAAGAGTTGAGGGGTTTAAACTCCTCGGGCTTAACCAAAATTTACTGAGTCATAATCAGTAAGGGTGAGCACTAAGTGCTGTTGGCCTCATGTCAATTATTGGGCTGGTTTGGATCTGTTTTTGGAAATAGTTTGCCTAGGTTGCGAATTGAACCTAAGATTACTCATAGCATTGTAACACTCTCATTGCAATGAATCTTTGAAGAGTAGAACCCTTCCCTTTTGTTCACACACTTAATGAAGATTTATTGGCCACTGGTAGTCACAAGGCATTGTGCTAGGTGCAGGCAATGCAGAAATGAGCAAGCATGAGGAACTATCTCAAAGAGATCGCAGGCCCTTACTGTAGGGCAGAAGACTCGACAGTGACTTAGAAGGCAGCTGGAGATGGTAATTTGCATGTTCAGTTGGTGTAAAAAAGCCCTGAAGCTTTTATGCATACCTCCAACTAACTAAACAGATAGGACCTGGATGAGAAGGCTGCCTGTCATCTCTCTTTTCTTTATTCACTCCTGTCCTCAATCTTCCCCTTTTCAAGGCTTTTCTATCATTTCACTCAAGTCGTTATTCACATAATACCATCTTGAAAGTTCACTCTGTCCTAAACATCATTCTCCTAACTGTGAAGTAAGGTCATTGGATCGGCTCCTTTATGCAGTACAGCTCTCTGAGTGTCCTACTTCTTCACCCAACTCTTTTTCTCACTGTGCTGTAGAACTTACCTTTCTATATCATAAAAAGGCCTTCTATGAACCCAAGGATTCTTCTTTATCCTTGCCTATTTGGTTGATCCTTGAAAAGACCACCTTTGCCATTATCCTGTAAAAGCAAGGTTTTCATTTATCTTTAGAGCACCTCTTCTAGCTTTCAGGCCATATTTCATACTATACCTTATCAATCAGTATTGGCCTTTGCATTTTCTTTGGCATTGCTTCACTCTTATTCATTCTGAAAACACTCATTTGTATTTTTGCCAAATATCTGAATAGTCTTCCTCAAAACATGTTTATAAAGTTTGTATTTCTTTACATGCTTCAAGGAATTACAATTACAAGAGTCAAGCATGGTGGCACATGCCTTTAACCCCAGCATTCCAGAAGAAAAAGCAGAGGCAGCTAGCTGTATCTCTTAACTTTGAGGCCAGTCAGGTCTATAGTGGGAGTTCCAGGACAGCCAAGGCTACACAGAGAAACCTTTTCTCAAAAAAAAAAATACGAAAGGTATTATTATTATTATTATTATTATATTGCTTTCAATCTTTAGACAAGTATCTTTCTCTGTAATCCAAAATGGCCCTCAGTTCAGCCATCTTTTTGTCACAGCCAACCATAATATTAACTTTCATATTCAAAATTTAATCTCCAGACAGTAGCTACATGATAAGTATAAAATGAAAAATCTCCAAATGTGTGTACCTACGCACAATTATAATGCAACAGTTCTTCCTTCAGTGATACCAGTACACGTGAGAAACTCATTTTACTAGGCTTTTAGAAACCTATATTTTCTTTCTACAATATACCTGGAATTGGAATACCAATTCCAAGAAGCTCCAGTCACTTGTAGTGACAAGCTTTCTTTCAAATGTTTACAGATCCCTGTTTGCCAATTGAACAAAACGAGAAAACAACAACAAAATATGGGTATGTGATGTATAAGTTTCTGGAATAGATACATGTTTTTCTAAAGGAAGATCTCCTGACTTTGAAATTTCATTTCTTCTCAACAACATGTGATGGTAGTCACAGTCCCTAAATTACTTTTGGTCTCCATATACCTAATATGCAAGAAGCTAGGGGATGACAGAAAGAGGAAGGGGCCAAGAAAGTCTATGGTGGAAATGCCTCCCAGCTGAAGGCACAGAAAATGATATATCTCTTCCAGAATTGAGATTCTGTGCAGGTTTTGACAATAGTTCAAAGCGGTCATGCTTCTTTCATTCCTAGGTGCGTCATCAGAGGAAGGTTTCAGTTATTCCCATCGAAACCAGAAACACTTCAGATTTATGTGATCCACACCCTTGGAGTCCAGGCATTACCTTGTTCTGCTGCAGGCACTGCGAAGCTTAGCATCGCCCTTTCAAAAAGGAAGAGATTCCTGTCAAACAAATGGAGCCAAATACAGCTGGAGCAGGGCCAAGGTATTATGAGAGCTCACGTGGTGGCTCAAGCAAGGCTTAGGTAAGCATCGGTTTCTGCCTTTTAGGTTGATTCTCTCCTTCCCTCGCATTCCTCTTCATCAGCTGTGCCAGCCACAGTGGCGGGGCAGATGAAGAGGTGCATTTGCAAGGGATTCAGCCAAAGGCTCTGCCTTTGCCTGGTTTCCCACACTCAGGGACTGGCATGACTCAGATTTTCAAGTACCCTAGGCATCCAGAAGATGATGGGAGATTTCCCATTAATATCAAGTTGATGAGTTTTCAAAGCACTTAACTATTGTTAACTAATTAAACTACATATAAACAGTCACCTGCTGTGGCAAATGACCAAGTAGAAGCTAAGGTCACCAGCAGGGATTTGGATTCATTTAGTAAGACTCAGCTTCCAAACATCGTGGAGGCTGAAGTTTCACTTTTCCTTGAGGCAAAAAGGAGACAATAGGCAAAAAAAAAAAAAAAAAAAAAAAAAAAGAAACCAACTTTAATACAGAAGTTGTTTGCAGAAGTTTAATACAATTCCTAAAGAGGGTATGTAACTCTCTGAGGTGCCTTAAAAGGTCTGGGCGGGCATGGGAGTGTTAGCAGGCCTTCTGGTGTTGGTCTCCTTGGTTTGCCTGTGGTATATATGCAAGATTAGAGTCTCACAACAGTGTGATGCAGCCATGATCATTCAGGCCTTTACAGCCATTGAAGCAAGGCATTCTCCCCAAGCATGGTTGGATACCATAAAAAGCTAAAATGATACGCTCAGGATGCGAGGCTAAGCACTGCACTCAGGGTCAGCTGCTTTGGACCCAGAGAAGAGCATGTCTGATTGCATGCGGGTTGATGCCCCAGGTCCCGCCTCTGAGAAAAAGGTATCGGACGGGTCCGATGCTCTTTGGGTGGATGACACCTAAATGAACATCTGTACAAAGTCCCAATTTATTTCTAATATCAGAGATCAGACCTCTACTCTTGCCTGATGCGTCTAAAACAAAAAGGGGGAACTGTAGAGAGCTGCAGAATGCTATGCCTTAAAGATGGAGCTGGTTTCCGCCCTCCACCTTCCCGATGGTGAGTGCTCTCTGTCAGGAACAACTCCACATTTGGCTAAGGCCGAGGATCTGGCTTGATTCCATGTATGTGGACCTATCTGCATTGCCCCCGTGGCACGCCTGGGTTGGCTACCCAGAGGCTATTTAAGCTGTGGGCTGGCTTTCCCCGGGGTCCGAGGATTGTTCAATGTTCCTGAATAAACTGCATTGAAAAAAAAAAAAAAAAAAAAAAAAACAAAACCAGCAAAAAAAAAAAAAAAAGGTCTGTTTCATGTGGACAGGCACAGGGGCTTAAGCATTCTGACACACACTCTCTAAGTCTCTACTTAAGAGAGTTTGGACTGGCTGCAATGTCCTCTTCTGTGGCCTAGCAAGGCAGCCAGTCCTGAAGAGACCTGATATGCTAGGGTCAGATGGAAGGGAAGGAGGTCCTCCCCTATCAGTGGACTTGGAAAGGGGAAGGAAGGACATGAGGGAGGGAGGGTGGGATTGGGAGGGAATGAGGGAGGGGGCTACGGCTGGGATACAAAGTAAATAACCTGTGATTAATATAAAAAATTAAAAAAGAAGCATTAAAAAAAACAGAGAGTTCATTTACATGGACTTCTGAAGGTGCACGAAGAAGAGAAACATGGCCAAATACTTGCCCTAAAATGCTTTTAATTTTTGCTTACTGCAATGAGAAGCTGCCTTCTTTATATAAGCTTGAAACTCTACAGTTAAGATAAAAAAAAAGTGTAGCTAGCTTTTTAGCATAACTCCTGTATTCCTTGTGGGTAAGAGTGGCAAACCTCTAAGCTTACAGTAGATTTACATAACAAATTTTGCTTGTTTCATTGGGAACCTAAACCTGGTTGTTTAAACATGGGACAAAACAGATTCTCAACCAAAGTTGTGCTTATAAAATCATCCCTGTCATGTCTAAGCTGCCTCTGCCATACAGAACGCCCCTCACAGTCAGGGCAAGAGAGGTGAATGTGCATATTTCTCTCAGATTGGCAGAAGTTCACACTGCCTGAGAACACTTCACATTCAAAATATATTTGGATAATGAATAATTGTCAAAGGGAGGTAGTTTTATCAAAATACAAGCAGTGACAGGCAGGGAAAGGAGAAGATCGAAGAGCTAAGCAGCAAAAGTATTCTCTCACTAAGACTCCAGAGCAAAGAACTAGAAGCTGGAGTCAGGAGCAAGGCATCCTCTTGGTCCCTTTCTCATGGGAATACAAGCAACGGAGCAAGGTGGCACTGAGCAGCATAAACAGGACTTATTGCACAGTACCACGTGAACCATGCACTGGTTCTGGTGGAAGGGCCGGAGTTGGCAGTCAAGCTCAGGTTCCCATTCTCATG
The DNA here is from genome assembly GCF_030254825.1 of Meriones unguiculatus. Classification (NCBI taxonomy): domain Eukaryota; kingdom Metazoa; phylum Chordata; class Mammalia; order Rodentia; family Muridae; genus Meriones; species Meriones unguiculatus. The sequence goes on along the minus strand of NC_083356.1, from coordinate 39,364,430 downwards.
GCATCCCGTCATGTTTACCTCTTGAATAAGTGAAACAGCTCTGGTGCCAAACCAGGAAGGCCATCTCAGAACATGCTCAGGGTGAAGGCTCTGGGGGAGGGCCTGGGCTGAACCTCTCCTTCTAGTCCTATGTAGTGCTTTTGTATAGGAAAATAAAAGGCCTTCATCTCATATGCACTGGGTTTCCCATTTGCAAACTGCAGTTGTGAAACCTACTAAATTTCTGAGGTTGTGACGAGAACCATGGGCAATAATAGAATTGTGCACTTAGCTCATACCTTGGCAAATGTTGGCTTAATTCAGTTTTTTCCTGGTCCTCAGTTGTTACCCAGATTAAGAGAGAGAAAAAAAATTAAACATAGCATTAGCCTGTGTTAAACACTTAACAACATATTCAAATAGCATGAAAATCAAATAAATCCTTATTTCTTCCTTCCAACCATCCCAAGAACTGATTAAATTCAACTTCAAGGTGATTAAATTTTGCAAATTTTCACAATGGGGACTGCTAGAATATTTTCTTCTACTTTGAAAATGTTGGTCCTGTATAAAGGAGAAGTGGGGGGCTGGAGAGTGAGCTCAACAACTGAGAGTGCTCTCTGCTCTTGCAGAGGACCTGTTCGGTTCCCAGTACCCGTATCAGGCTACTTAAAACTGTCTGTAACTCTTGTGGATCTGACGCCCTCTCTGTGAGCACTGCATGCAAGTCATTTATATAAATTCACTCAAGTACATGCACAGACATGTAAATAAGAGTAAATAAATATTTTAAAATAAATTGCAATGGGGTATAGCTTATTGTGATCTTATTGGAGAATTTATAATTAAATGAAATATTGTCTTATTATCCCCTAAAATAGTATTTTTATCCATGATGTTTGGAAAGCAATGACCATTGCTTTGATCCTCCTATACTTAGCCTCAAAGAATATTCAACTCAAATCAACTATTGTAAAGAAAAAAAAGAGTCCAGAGTTTAAATCAAATGTCTGACGGCTCTGAAACCTTAAAGAAGTCTCTTGACTATTCTGACTCCAGCTTCCTACTTTCAGAAATAAGAATGAAAACAGTAATGTTTAACAAAATCCTTCAGGTTCCAGCCACTTCCACTTCCTGGTAACCAACATTCTGGTTTGGGGCCTATGAGTTTAATGGTCTGGTTTAAATCACTTTGCAATATGTTCTGCATGGTCATCCATGCTGTCACAGGGGTGAGATTTAAAAGGAAGAGCAGTATCCAATATACATGTTTAGATTTTTCTTATCCAATGTTGATGGCCACTCGGGTTGATTTCATATCACGGCTGTAAATAATGCTGCAATTGACATGGAACATCCAAGCCTCACATTCTGAACATGAATATGGCTTTTCTTTGGGGATGAAACCTTAATGAGGCTGGAGAATGTTTTCAAATATCTATGTTCCTAATTCCACTCTTGCCTGCCCTACAGTGCTGTCTTAAGATGTGAATCTGTTCCCAGGCTACCTATCTCAATATGAATCCCTAGACCCTCTGAGTCAAAATTCCTGGAACTGTGGTCAAGAATCTCTTTTAACAATATTCTTCCAGGTGATATTGTTTTTCAGGGCAAAACTTGAGGAAGAAAATAAATAATGTGATGCATAAAAATAAATTTGATAACCATATTACATTCATAAAAAATACAAAATATACTTTACTCTTCTACTGCTTTCTTCATCCTCAGAGTTTTGCTTTTCTCTCCACCTCATCACCAGCGCTGCTCTATCTAACTCTTATATCTGCATGATTCTCTTAGGCATCTTACCTTTCTCACAAAACTAAATATTTCCCATGTACAGAGGTTGTCTTCCAGTCTTCAGGCTTCTCTTAGCAACAAGTTCAAATAATACTTAAAAGTATAAATGAACCAATCACAGAGAGTGTTAAACGTATCATTTGTTTTATTCATTTTACAAACCAGGTCTTATTTCATCTACATATTTAAGACCTCCCAAGAGGTCTGAAATATTTTCTTGCAAGGGTAAGATTGTGCACCTTTGCTTTCTGAACGAGGAAGAGGCAGAAAATCTATTCTTTATCCCAAACCTCTGCTGGTACTGAAATTGAGTTGGGAAAATTTTTGTGCTTCTGCAACACATGTGTGAAAGAGGGTAAATGAGAATCAGGACAGAAATTTAAATGACTTTTCCCCCAACCCTTTGCAGATCCCAGGAATTTGGATTTAGAAGGAATGTGGCATGAAATCTCCCAGGTACAACAGTCTAGACAAAGCCATGTAACCAACCTCTACTAGTGTGTCTTTTACTTAAACTGGAGAGCATTTACAAAATGCCTGGAGCAGAGAAATTACTTAGTAAATATCAAATCTCTTTCTCCATCTTCTTTTGGACTTATTCTTGCAAGAATTATTAGCAAAATGTACTTGGCTGTCCTCATCAGGATTATCTAGGTTGGGGGGGGAGAACACACCTGCCCTTTGATGTGAATTCTGTTGACATCTGGGAGCACAGGGTTGTTCAAGCTGAAAGCGAGGAGTGGATTCTATTGAGTCTTTTCCAGATGTGCATCTTAGACAACCTGAATCAGAATTCTGACTGTGGTTAAACATGCATCCTTCCCACCCAAACTATTCATATATTCCTAAGGGTAGGACCTAGGACTCTATGCTTTTAGTTGGCATCTCAAGTGGACTCTATATTCTCTTGTTTGAAAATTTTATGCATTAGATGTAAGCTTTAACTAAAGAGAGTATGGAAACCCTTTAAAGATATGGAAACCCAAGTCCATTTCTGAAAACTTTAAGAATATCAAAGGTAGGAGGAACAGATGAAGATTAGGATAGAGGGGAAGCAAGAGGGGTCTACTTAACAATAATACATCTTTTTTCTTCAATCCGTCCATTACATTTAAATTTATTGACTCTTAAGGGAAGAGGGACAATTAAAATAAGAAATTGTGAAGATTTATGATTGAATTTCTTTTTTTAACAAAGTGCATATAACACGAAGTTTAATAACTTCTCTCTCTATGTTGGGTTCATGGAAACTGAAGTCAGAGTGAACAAAATGTTACATTTTTTTAAGGTCCCATGTAATAAGACAATATTTTCATATGACCAATGCACATTGGTGTTCTGAGGAGCCCCAGCTCGGCATTAAACAGTCTGAAATTCTAATTACTATACTAATATTTTGTCAACTGTCAAATGCTTGGAAATAATTTAATATCGTCCCATCTTAGTGAACCACATTTATTGATATTCATGAGCTGAGCTTCTCCAACACTGTCTAGACTGAATGTCAATAGGGTCTGTCAAGGGAGATGCTTTTTGCAGAGGAAGGCTATTAATAATGGAACTGAAAAATTATTTTTAATTTGGTTTAATAAAGGATTAGCTAGAACAAAACCACTGTGGCCTCTCCGTGGTCTGATGCATCAAGAAATATAATGTGGATCAACCATATTGAATACCAACAATGAGATGTGATTGACTTAAGCTATTTCTTCTTAGCTAACATTATTTTCATAATTCTGCTGGTGCAAATCTGATCTTCTATGTTAGACGAGAGTTACTGCCTGTGTCCTCAGTAAATCGGGCAGGGGATCCTTAGAGACAGCTTTCCCGTTTCTGGGAACCTAAACTGTAGAAAAATTTACAAAATAAATTTTAAAGAATGCCATTAAAATTCCTCTATAAAAATCTTAAAAAAAAAAGAAAAGAAAAAGGCTCTTGTTCGTAAGTATATTTCGAGAGCTGTTGGTTGCCACTGACATGTGACTGTCACTTATTCTGCCTTTATGCAAATCTTGCCATGCTGGTAATAACTGTTGCAGCTGGGTATGAGTTTTAAACTGCATTTCTCCCTTGCCAGCTTGCATAGTACTTTCTGTAACCATGGAAGCTAGACCAAGGGAAAGATGTGGTCAAGTCAGAATCTGATTAAATGATCTGAGTCCTCCTTTACCATAAGTGTGTGGTGTCTGCAACAGTAGGGAACCACCTTCAACACCTGATAGGCAAACAGGGCTACATTGATTATTTACATTGCTCTAGGAGTTACCAGCCCTTCAGAAAGAGGGTTTCTCATGCTTGGTATTGGGCTTTTGTTAGTATATGATTCTAGTCTGCCCAATTTCTTGGCTTAATTTCCATATATGTACATATATGCATATACATATATGTGTTTGTGTAATATATATATGTATGCACTTATATATAGTGTATACATATGCAGTATAGTGTGTATAACTTCATGTAAATCTAAAATAATGTGATTCCTTCAGGCTTTATCAAGAGAAGTGTTGTTGGTGGTGGTTTTGTTTTGTTGTTTGCCTCTAATCTCTCTTCTTGCTGTATTGTCTTTAAAGACCACTCAACTGGAAGGAAATCACTGGTACCAAAAACCTAGTCAGATGCCTAAGATAATGAGGTCATGGGTGTTGGAAAATAATTTACTACTGACTCTTTGGTATGCCAACATGATTCTTTACTATATCTTATCATTGTACTCACAGACAGTGTAGCTACCACCTTTCATCAAAGAAGCCTGGCTTTACAGTAAGTGAAGACCATTAGAGAGAAAGTGAACCACAAGTGGACATATGCAGAGATCAGCAGTTGCTGTTTCTATGGCTCAGGGAGCATGTCAGAAGAGAGAAAATATTAAGAGAGCTAGAGTACCAGGAAGTCTGATAAAGAATGACAAACAACTAATCATTAGTTGTGAGAAGGAAAATTAGCCTCTCACAAAGATGGGCAGAGTAGGCAGACCTGAAACTATATATATGCAAACAACAAAAATGGACTCAGGAAACCATATGTGTATGTATTTGTGCATATGCATACATACATACATACATACACACATACATACATATATACATATAATTTTAATAAAGAGAGGCTGCCAACTTGAGAAGTGGCTCATAGGAGAAGGGGAGAGAGAGCATCTGGAAGGGCCTGGATGAAGAAAAAGGAGGAAGGAAGGTGTTGTGATTTTATGTTAATAAAAATATATTTTAAAAAATTCGATAGAAATACCCATGTAAAAGGCTCTGGCGATATTTCTCAGAAAATAGTTCAAGAGAAAGAAAGGCAGAAGTAAACAATTTAATTAATAAACTCACATTTTTAGTGTTTTGAAGCATACCTCCTTGCAGTCTGGAGGTAGAAGCAGGAGGACCATGACTTCTAGGCCAGCTTGGGCTATATAATACAACCCTGTCTCCAGCAAACATTAGAAGGATGCGCGCCTAGTAAGCGGCAGGCACTGGATTCAGTCCTCAGCTAACATGAATAAAAAGTAATACAAGCTTTGCTAAGAATCTAACAGATCTACTATCCTCAGTTTTAATAAGGAGGAGACACTGTTAAGCCAATACCACTCAGAAACACACTTCCTTATCACCTTTATTTTTATTGTCTATTTGATTAGGTTTCTGACCACATTTCTGAGGAGATGACAAATTTTCATTACATTTTTGTTCTAGACCCCTTATTTGATGCATTTATCTAATTTTTCCTTATCCTCAATCCCTACTTCGGTTCCCTCTTACCTCTACCCGAAACTGGCACCTCATCCTGTGTCTCATTTGGTTGTGCTCTAAGAACCACAGGCCATGTCTGAGAGAGACTCAGGTGCAGCCTTTTTTTTTTTTTTACTTTGGCACTCAGGTCTGTGTTTAAGATCCAGTGATGTTTATCTCTCTATCTCTGACACATGTCTATGAACTGCATTTCACAGGTGGGAAACTGAGGCTTAGGAAATAAAGGCTACTGCTGAGGAACACATTACAGAACTCATGAAATGCAGGCTGATCCCCAGGGCACATTGTTCCACACACAGTTAGTGCTTTTGACCACTATACCGTAGAGCTTCCCTTTCAGAACCTGACATGTTTGCTTTTCCAACATCCATATGATATTCAGGGACGTTATATAACTTATCCCTGGTCATTCTGTGATGTTTGTTGTTTGCTTATTTAATGGGTCATGTCAGGATAGGAAAGGATACCTTTTTTAAAATTAAATTTATTAATTTATTCTTTTCTCATATATTGCATCCCAACTACAGTTTTCTTCTTTCCTTTCCTCCCAGATACCCCCCCACCTCTTCTCTCCCTTAGATCACTCCTCCATTTCCCTTCAGAAGAGAGCAGACCACCCATAGATGTCACCCAAACATGGCATAACAAGTTACAATAAGACTAGACACAAAACCTTGTAACAAGGCTGGATGAGGCAACCCAGTAGGAGGAATAAGACCCCAAAAGCAGGCAAAGGAGTCAGAGATAATCCCTGCTCTCACTGTTCAGAGCCTCATGAGAACATCAAGCTTCATAACCTTAACATATATGCAGAGGACCTAGGTAACACCCATGCAGGCTCCCTGATTGTTGGTTCAATATCTGTAAGCCCCTTTGAACTCTGGTTAGTTGATTCTGTGGTCTGTGCTCTTGTGGTATCATTGACTGCTCTGGCTCCTACAATCCTTTTTTTCCACCTCCTTTTTCATGGGATTCCCAAAGCTCTGTCTAAGGTTTGACTGTTTTGGTTTCTGCATCTCCTCCTATCAGTTGCTGGATGAAGTCTCTCTGGTGAATATTATGCTAGGCTCTGGTCTACGAGTAAATCAGAATGTCATTAGAAATCACCCTCCCCCCCCCTTTTGCCAGTTGTGTCTGGTTCTATTCTGGGTCTCTGGGTTGTCCTGCCTCTGGTTCCTGGCCATCCAGGCAGTATCAGGCATGGGGTTGCCTCTCTGGCATGGGCTGTAAGTTGGACCAGTCATTGCTTGGCCATTCCCACAAGTTCTGTGCCACCTTTATCCCAGCACATCTTGCAGGCATAACAAAGTGTAGGCTGAAAGTTTTATGGGTGGGTTGTTGTCCGAGTCCCTCTACTGGAAGCCTTACCTGGTCACAGAAGACAGCCAGTTCAGGCTCCATATCCCCCACTACTATCAGTCTTTGCTAGGGGCACCCTTGTAGATTCCAGGGAGTTTCTATTGCAATCAGTTTCTACCTTGATCCTGAAATGACTCCAGATTCCTGTCATTTCTTCCAGTACTCTCTTCCTTCACCTCCTGATCCCTCTCACTCCCATCCTCACCTACAAAATCTATTCTATTTCCCCTTCACAGGGATATCCATTTTTTTCCTCAAGCCTCTGCCCAGATACTTAGTATCTGGTCAGTAGATTGTAGCATCATCATTGTTTACATTACAGCTAATATTCACTTATAAGTGAGTATATACTATATTTGTCTTTCTGGATATAAGCTATCTCATTCAGGATGATTTTTTTTCTAGTAACATTCATTTATCTGTAGATATCATGATTTTATTTTATTTTTTTAACAGCTGAATAACACAACATTGTGTAAATATACCACATTTTCTGTATCCATTCCTTGGTGGAGGGATATCTACGTTGTTTCCAGTTTTGGGTTATTACGAATAAAGCTGCTATGAACATAGCTGAGCAAGTGTCCTTACTGTATGGTTGAGCATCCTTTGGGTATATGCCTAGGAGTGGTGTAGCTCTTAAGGTAGATTGATTCCCAGTTTTCTAAGAAACCACCGTATTGATTTCCAAAGTGTCTGTACGCGTTTGCATGGGGATGTTTTCTTTAACAAATAGGAAAATGTGGAGACCAGAAGTCTTATGGAAGGTCCTTTTGTGTTGTATCTGGTCTAGTCTCTCCATAGGCAATGCTCTGGAAGATGGTCTCATCTGAACCTTGAGCATCTAGGAAAGATGTGTGGACATCTCTTCCTCTCAGAGTAGACTTCTGCCAAAGTCTCATGATAGAATGAGGACAGCACCATAGTGTTCCTTTTCCAAGGCTGACATGATGCAATAGGTCTGCTGTCAGGAGGCTTTCCTTTCTCCAGTTGTCCTTGGCCATAGCTGTGCCTCTTGAGATTATGTAAAACTCCTTGTATTCTTTGGCAGGTGGCCCTGGGAACTTGAATGCATGATTCTTGGGTTAAACATTCAAGCCGAGTGAAATGAAGAACTGATTCTCTTGAAGAACTCCCTGATTTTTCAGAGCTCTATACTTGAAATATAGTCTTGTGGACTATGCCTTTCAAACCTCCATTAAATAAAAGCTACAGAAAATATTTGTGTACTTTTTAAAAACAATTTATTTCATCTGTTTGCATCAAGCAACCATTTTGAACAAGGAACATTTTGACATCAAACAAAGTTAGGAGGAAGAAAAGACCCTGAAATTTTAGAAGTATCAAATGGAGTTTTCATATTCTAACTTAAACACAAGGCACCATCTCAGTTGTAAGAAGTGAAATAAACTTTTGATCACAATGAAGTACAAATATCAGGCTCACTTCTCCCCAGTGTGACCTTGGCAATTCACTTAACCTCAGCTTATTTCTTCAAGCATGAACTGAAGACATTGGCATGCATTTCAAAATAGCCTTATGAAGTAATATGAGAAAAATCCATATGATGTGCTTTGTTCATTAGGAGCTAGTTGCTGAACGGTGCGTCACCACCAGAAAGAATAAACTGGCAGGTTTTCATTACCTCAGCTATTTTAAAGATCTTTTTAGTTGAAGTAAAATTATACACATTTTTTTTTCTTCACTCACCCCTTCAGTTCATTTGGTAGAGGGCAACTTAGCTGGGCCTTGAAGTATTTGGAAGGTCATTCTGTGCGTGAATTTGTTTTGGCATTTATTTCTGCCTCCTTATTTTATCTGCTGCCAAGGGGGCATTTTGATTGGCATGGGAGCCAAATGAAACCAAGTGCTTACTCCAAGGGACACATATGCCACAGCTCTATGAGAATCACTTTCTCTGTGTCTGATGAGTCTGACTTTCTTCCCCATCGTTGTATTTCTGGGAGGTCTGCGCCATTTCTCTGGCCCTGTCGGTTTCACTCCTTGTCTACCTCTTTCACCAACACCACAGGCCCTATCAGTTCAGACCCAGAAACATGATGCCAGTGTCACAGAATCCATTTAGACATGGTAATGTCTGGGCTGAGGCTTACAGGCGACCATGATTAAATTTATTTTAAACCCTAAATGGAGGAAAAGCTTACTCTGCCTGTCTGGCACTTGATTTCATTACTCTTTCTTTTTCCTAGTAATGGAAATTTTGTTCACTGTCCCCTGAAAGATATCAGTCACTGGAACTCACCTGTTTCCATTAGCCAGACTTTTGATCAGCGGCTCCAGAATGAATCATGTGAAAACTTCTACTGAATTAAGCCGAGGTTCTTTCAAGTAGCCTGGGGATACAATGCATTATTCAGTATGTTCCGTACCCTCCAGTGCCTGAAGAATTTTGGGGAAAGCAATGGCTCTGCTTCATGAGAGATTCAGAGAGGAAACATATCTGGCAGTTTGCACTGAAGGGCCCTGGGGAAGCAAATGTGTAGCAAATAGCTGGACAAGTCAGAATGAGGGGACAGCAATCTGAAATCTCAGTGCTGAAGCACCACCTCTTGCACACATGGTCCTCTAGTTGCAAACCTCAGACCTGCGGAGAGCTTGCTGCAGATGTACCACTGCCCACGTTTCCAACGTGATGCTGAGCTGTGTTCTCACAGTTCAGAGGTGATGGGCCTAGAGATTCTGTACCCCTCCTACAATGGTCATATATGAGGTTCCTTTATAAAAATGTATGCTGTCTGATTTTAAATGAAATGAAAAATGAAGATTATCCATATGATAGAGCTTGTGCATGTAGGCATTTTAAAACATTGTTTTTAACCAGTGCATTCAGATATGGTTCATATCTTATGTGGCCTCCCTCTTTTTAGTGTATCCACCTGTGGAGTGCACTGGGCTCACGAGTTGAACAACCATCATCACAATAAATTGTACAACACTTTCATAACAAAGAGGCCCCTATGTCAGCTCAGTATCCAAGTTTCCCTAGTAAGAGGAACAGTCTCTGATATGAACTCAATGACTGGCTCTTTGACCTCCTCCTGAGGGAAGAGCAGCCTTGCTAGACCACAGAGGAGGACATTGCAGCCAGTCCTGATGACACCTGATAAGCTAGGTTCGAATGGAAGGGAGGAGGACCTCCCCTATCAGTGGACATAGAGAGGGTCAGGGAGGAGATGAGGAAGGGAAGGTGGGATTGAGAGGGAATGAGAGAGGGGGCTACAGCTGGGATACAAAGTAAATAAACTGTAATTAATATAAAAAATAAAAATTTAATTAAAAAAACAAAAGGCTGTAATTAACAACAGTCCTGCTAACTCCCCTCTAACTTCCCACTTCACCTCCTCCCTTCCTCCTATTGGTCCCAGTCACTTACACACTATATATATATATATATATATATATATATATATATATATATATATATATATTTGCCTATTCTGTATTTCTCCCCACTCCAAATGGGATTATATCTAAATAATGGTAATCATGAGCATCATTTCCCAGATATTTATGCCTTCTTTCTGAAAACATTGTTAAGCTCTCCTGGCTTCTTGGAGCTGGTGAGGACAGGCAGAACTTTGCCAGTGCAATATGAATAGTGGTGTCCGGCAGTATTTGAGGAACCAGATACCAATGTAAGGGATGAGCAAGAAGCTCTCATTAACCCATATGAGAAATTCAGAGTCTCCAGGAAGGAAATGTCCGCTATTATTCTGGAATTTCTTATTATTGAAGGATGATATATTCTAACTCTAATCATAAAGAGTTGCTCTCTATGCGAACTTTGGCAATGAATTATACTTACCATCATTAAGTGACAAATGTAACTAAGGGCTACTCAAAAGAGCTTATCTTACTTCCTGAGCAATACTCACTCAAGGAAACAAGGATTGACCTTGTTTCCAGAGATGTATCCATACAATATTTATGAATATTTCTACTATTACCCAAAGCAGGAGAATAGCTTCCTATAAGTCAGTTAAGCTTTGTGTAAGGACACTTAGAGAGGTGCAGACATGAATTCCATGCAGCTTAGTAAATGTGAAGGGCTGAAACTGGAAATTAGACTCTCATGACTGAAAACAGAGGACAGCCACATCAGACACATATTGGCACATTTAAGAAATGAGTTCAAGAGCTAATGGGATCTCTGTTTCTTCAAGAAATTAGATGTACAGTTACAGAAGGAGAAGTGCTATGGTGCACAGACTGCAATAGGAATAGAGGAGGACAGATCATTAATGGCACAGGCATATTGCCTCACAATGATAATTAATTCAAGTCTCAAATGACAAGTAGACACCAGGCAGATCAGAAAGAGATGACACTACGAATAGAAACTTAGGGTCCACTCCATGTTGGAGGATTGACCAGCTATAGAAGTTGGAAGTTAAAGGAATGGGTATGAAATGGTAAAAGCTGGGAGCATACCAGTAAGAATGCAATGTTTGTATTTAGCAGTGGTATACATCAAAGTTGGATGAGAGTCATAATTTTTAAGAACATAACCAAATGTATGTTTGAGAGTGGTACGAAGATTAAACCTCTCATGATCTGGATCGCATATAGTATATGCTGACATTTCCTCCATGGGAAACAATAAGAATTGGAACAGGGGAGCTATTAGGACTACAGATGAAGATGTGGATTCAACAGCTAAGTCTGGGTAGAATCTAGCAGATTAAATGCATGTTAAATGAGAAACAGAAATGAAAAAAAAGTGTTAAGTTTTCTAGCTGGCATGAATAAATTTACGATATTGACATAATCCAAATATAAGACCACAGGTTGGAGAATAAAAGAAACCAAAACAAAAGTAACATATTTTGGGCTGAGTATAAAATAAATTTGAGTGTGGATTATTATTATAATTAATAAATTTCTTAGTAAGAGTTTCTATTGCTGTGACAAAACACCATCACCAAAAAAGCAAGTTGGAGAGGAAAGAATTTATTCAGCTTACATTTCCACATCACTATTCATCACCATAGGTAGTCAGGACAAGCAGGAATTCTCAAGAGAGGAATATCAAATGGTGGAGAAACACTTAAATGCTCAACATCCTTAGTCATCAGGGAAATGCAAATCAAAACAACTCTGAGATTCCATCTTACACCAATCAGAATGGCTAAGATAAAAAATTCAAGTAACAGCATATGCTGGTGAGGATGTGGAGAAAGGAGAACCCTCCTCCATTGCTAGTGGGAGTTTAAACTTTACAACCACTTTAGAAATCAATTTCTTAGAATTTTGGGAACAGCACTATACCAGTCCTGGGCATACATACAAAAGATGCTTCACCATTCAACAAGGACATTTGATCGCCTATGTTCATAGCAGCTTTGTTTGTAATAGCCAGAATCTGGAAACAACTTAGATGTTCCTCAATGGAGGAATGGATACAGAAATTGTGGCACATTTACAAAATGGAATACTACTCAGCTATAAAAAACAAAACACAAAAACAAGGAAATCATGAAATTTGCAGCAAATGGATGGAACTAGGAAAGATCATCACCTCACCCTGGGGAGTTCAGCCTTGCCAGGCCACAGAAGAAAATGATGCAGCCAGTCCTAATGAGACCTGTAAGGTCACATAGAAGGGAGGCAGTCCTCTCTTATCGGTGGACTAGGAGAGGGGCAAAGGGGTCATGAGGGAGGATGGGTGGGACTGGAAGGAGACTGCAGCTGGGATATAAACTGAATAAATTATAATAAATAATTATAAATAAAATAAAAAATAAATAAAAAGAGTAAAAACTATTAAAAAAAGAGATGATCCTGAGTGAAGTAACCCAGAAACAGAAATACACACGTGATATACACTCACTTATAAATGGATATTAGCCATATAATATAAGATAACCCTACTAAAATCTACAGACCTAAAGAAGCTAAACAAGTAGGACTCTGGGGAGCGGGGGGGAGAGATGCTTAAATCTCATTCAGAATGGCAAACACGATAGACACCAGAATTGGTGGAAGAATAGGAACAGGATGGGCGCCTACTATAGGGGGTCCTCTAAAAGGCTCCACCTAACAGGAGACTGAAGCAGATGCTGAGACTCACAGCCAACTTTTCGGTAAAGCTCAGGGAGTCTTATGGAAGAAGTGGGGGGATAGAAGGACACGGAGGAGACAGGAGCCCCACAAAGAGACCAACAAAAATAAAAAACCAGAGCCCAGGGTCTTCTGCAGAGACTGATGAACCAATCAAGGTTTACGCATGGAGAGGACCTAGACACCATGCACAGATATAATCCTTAGGCAGCTCAATCTCCATGTAGAATCCTGAGTAAGGGGAGCAGGCACAGCCTCTGTCATGAACTTGATTGCCTGCTCTTTGATCACTTGTTCCTGGTGATGCAACCTTCCCAGGCCACAGAAGAAGAGGATCCTAGCAGTTCTGATAAGACTTGATAAGCTATGTTAAGATGGCAGAGAAGGAGAACTCACCCTTTCAGTGGACTAGGGGAAGGGAATGTGGGAGGGAGAGTAGGACTAGGAGGAGTTGAGGGAGGGACCTTTAATTAGGATATATAATGAATTAAAAAAAAATCTCAAGCATGGCAGGAACCCAGAAGCAAGAGCTGATGCAGAGAGTGCTACTCTTTGGCTTGCTTCACATAACTTACTCAGCCTGCTTTCTTATAGAATTCAAGACCACCAGCCCATAGATGGCACCACCCACATAGGCTGGACCCTGCACCACTGATCACTGATTGAGAAAAGGCCTTACAATATCCATCCTCAAGTCTGCTGATGGGAGAGGTCCTCCTCTCCTTCCTTCTGATCCTAGTCTATCAGGTCTCATCAGGACTGAATGCATTGTCTTCCTCTGTGGCCTGGTAAGGCTGCTCCCCACTCAGGGGGAGGTGTGCAAAGAACAGGCCAATCAGTTCATGTCAGAGACAATCCCTGTTCCCATTACTATGGAACCCACTTGGACACTGAACTTCCATGGGCTACATCTGTGCAGGGGTTCTAGGTTATCTCCATGAATGGTCCTTGGTTGGAGTATCAGTGACAGAAAAGACCCCAGTGCCCATATTTTTTGGTTCTGTTTCTCTCCTTGTGAAGCTCCTGTCCTCTCCAGGTCTTTCTGTCTCCCCTTTCTTTCATAAGATTCCCTGCACTCTGCCCAATGTTTGGCTATGAGTCTCAGCATCTACTCTGATACCCTGCAGGGTAGAGCCTTTCAGAGGCTCTCTGTGGTAGGCTCCTGTCCTATTCCCTGTTTTCTCTCTCTTCTGATGTCCATCCTCTTTGCTGTTCTGAATGGGGATTGAGCATCTTAGCCAGAGTCCTCCATCTTCATTAGTTTCTTTAGGTGTACAGATTTTAGTGTGTTTATCTTGTACTATATATATATATAATATCCACTTGTGAGTGAGTATATACCCTGTGTGTCTTTCTGCTTCTAGGATACCTCACTCAGAATGATCTTTTCCAGTCCCCACCACTTGCCTGCAAATTTCATGATTTCCTTGTTTTTTATTGCTGATTAATATTCCATTGTGTAGATGAACCACAATTTCTGTATCCATTCCTCAACTGAGGGGCATCTGGGTTGTTTTCTGCTTCTGGCTATTATAAATAAAGCTGTCTGTCTTCAGAACAAAAAGACTGCCTACAGATTGGAAAAGGATCTTCGCTAACCCTATATCTGACAGAGGACTAATATCCAGAATATATAAAGAACTCAAGAAGTTAAACAGCAACAAATCAGTTAATCCAATTAAAACATGGGGTACAGAGCTGAACAGAGAATTTTCAATGGAGAAATATTGAATGGCAGAGAAACACTTAAATGTTCAACATCCTAGGTCATCAGGGAAATGCAAATCAAAACGACCCTGAGATTTAACCTTACACCCATCAGAATGGCTAAGATCAAAACCTCAAGTGACAACACATGCTGGAGAGGATGTGGAGAAAGGGGAACCCTCCTCCATTGCTGGTGGGAATGTAAACTTGTACAACCACTCTGGAAATCAATCTGGCGCTTTCTCTGAACAATTAGGAATAGTGCTTCCTCATGATCCAGCTATACCAAAAGATGCTCAAGTACACAACAAGGACATTTGCTCAACCAAGTTTGTAGCAGCTTTATTTGTAATAACCAGAAGCTGTCTGTCTCTTATGTTTCACCATTTTGCCTTTAAATAACAAGTCCTAGGCTTCTAAAGTTCAGAGGAGATACTTCCTGCAGAGTGCTAGAGCTGGAAGTCTTTGACAAACAGCTGGTTTTTGAAGGCCACAAGCGCAATTGAGATAATTTCTTATGTGAAAACAGAAGAGAATCAGATCTGAGATAGAAATTCTCTCAATCCTTGTTAGTTAGCTTCTTTAGGTCTGTGGAGTTTAGTATGGTTATCCTGTATTATATGGCTAATATCCACTTATAAGGGAGTATATATCATGTGTGTCTTTCTGCTTCTGGATTACCTCACTCAGGATAAGCTTTTCTGGTTCCATCTATTTATTTGCATACTTCATGATTTCCTTGTTTGTAATAGGTGGGTAGTATTCCATTGTATGAATGTACCACAATTTCTTTATCCATTCCTCAGTTAAGGGATATCTACGTTGTTTCCAGATTCTGGCTATTATGAATAAGGTTGCTATGAATATAGTTGAGCAAATGTCCTTCTTATATGGTGGAGCATCTTTCGGGTATATACCTAGGAGTGGTATAGCTGGATCCTGGGGTAGTGCTATTCCCAATTTTCTGAGAATGCACCAGATTGATTTCCAATGTGGTTGTACAAGTTTGCACTCCCACCAGCAATGGAGGAGGGTTCCCTTTTCTTCACATCCTCACCAGCATGTGTTGTCACTTGAGTTTTTGGTGTTAGCTATTCTGATGGGTATAAGATAGAATCTCAGAGCCCCTTTAGTTTGCATTTCCCTGAAAACTAGGAATTTTGAGCATTTCTTTCTCTTTTTTTTTGGCTAAGTGAGAAATATTTTATTATTATTATTATTATTATTAATTACAGTTTATTCACTTTGTATCCCACTTGTAGTAGCTCGCTCCTTCCTCCCCTAAGTATCCCACTCTTCTTCCCTCTTTTCCACCCCTGACCCTCCCCCAGTCCACTGTAGGGGAGGTCTTCTTCCTCTTCCTTCTGATTCTACCTTGTGAGGTCTCATCAGGAGTGGCTGCATTGTTTTCCTCTGTGCCATGGTAAGGCTGCACCCTCTTGAAGGGGAGGTGATCAAAAAGTAGACCAATCAGTTCATGTCAAAGACAGTCCCAGTTTTTTTTGTCTGTTTGTATTTTTGTTTTACTTTTTATTTTTTATGTTAATTACAGTTTATTTACTTTATATCCCAGCTGTAGCCCTCTTCGTCATTCTCTCCCACGTTCCCTCCCTCATCTCCTTCCTGTCCCTTTCTAAGTCCAATGATAAGGGAGGTCCTCCTCCCCTTCCATCTGACCCTAGCTTATCAGGTCTCATCAGGACTGGCTGCAATGTCCTCCTGTGTGGCCTAGCAAGGCTGCTCCTCCTCGGGGGGAGGAGGAGGTCAAAGAGCCAGTCACTGAGTTCATGTCAAAGACAGTGCCTGTTCCCCTTACTAGGGAAACCCACTTGGATGCTAAGCTGCCATGGGCTACGTCTGAGCAGGGGTTCTAGGTTATATCCATGCATGGTCCTTGGTTGGAGAATCAGTCTAAGAAAAGACCCCTATGTCCAGATATATTTGGTCCTTGTGGAGCTCCTGTCCTCTCCAGGTCTTACTAACTCCCTCTTCTTTCATATGATTCTCTGCACTCTGCCCAAGGTTTGGTTCTGAGCCTCAACATCTGTTTTGATACACTGCTAGGTAGAGTCTTTCAGAGGCCCTCTATGGTAAGCTCCTGTCCTGATTCTTTTTTTCTCCTACTTCCTATGTCCATCTTTTTTGTCTTTCTAAGTGAAGATTGATCATCTTACCCCAGGACCTTCTTCTTGTTAGAAGCAGAAAGACACACATGGTATATACTCACTTACTATGCAGATACTAGACCTATAAGATAGGATAAACATACTAAAATCTGTATATCTTCAGTCCCAGTTCTTAATTATCATTTGGTAGAATTCTGCATTGAAACTCTCTGGCACTGGGCATTTTTTGGTAGGGGGACTTTCGATGACTGCTTTTATTTCCTTGGAGGATAGGACTATTTAACCAGTTTACCTGATCTTTTTTCTTCTTTTTTTAATTTAATTTTATTTTTAATTACACTTTATTTACTTTTTATCCCCCCCTTTAGTTCTTTCCCTCCTCCCCTCCCCATCCCTCCCTTCTTCCCCCTTCTCTACACCCACCCCTCCCCAAGTCCACTGGTAGGGGAGGGTTTCTTTTTCTTCCTTCTGATCCTATTCTATTAGATCTCATCAGGAGTGGCTGCATTGTCTTCCTCTGTGGCCTGGTAAGGCTGCTCCCCTTTCAGGCATTGGTGATCAAAGAGCAGGCCAATCAGTTCATGTCAGAAGCAGTCCCTGTTTTACCTGATCTTGATTTAATTTTGGTAAGTGGAATCCTTCTCCACTGCTGGTAGGAATGTAAACTTGTACAACCACTTTGGAAATCATTCTGGCACTTTCTCCGAACATTAGGAATAGTGCTACTTCAAGATCCATCTATACCAGTCCTATGCATATATCCAAAATATGTTCAAGTATACAACAAGGACATTTGCTCAACCATGTTCTTAGCAGCTCTATTCATAATATCCAGAAGCTGGAAAATAGATGTCCCTCAAAGGAGGAATGGATACAGAAATTGTGGTACATTTACACAATGGGACACTAGACAGCAATTAAAAACAAGGAAATGGTGAAATTTGCAGGCAAATGGAGGGACCTAGAAAAGATCATCCTGAGTGAGGTATACCAGAAGGAGAAAGACACACATGGTATATACTCACTTATAAGTGGATATTAGCCATATAATATAGGATAAGCATACTAAAATCTGTGCACCTAAACAAGCTAAGCAAGAAGGAGAACGCTGGGTAAAATGATCAATCCTCATTCAGAAGGGCAAATGGGATAGACATCAGAAGAGGGAGAAAACAGGGAACATGAGAGGAGCCTACCACAGAAGGCCTCTGAAAGAGTCTTCCCAGCAGAGTATCAAAGCAGAGGCTGAAACTCATAGCCAAATTTTGGGCGGAGTGCCGGGAACCTTATGAAAGATGGGGGACATAGAAAGACCCGGAGGGGACAGGAGTTCCAAAAAGAGATCAAAAGAACCAAAAATTCTGGGCACAGGGGTCTTTTCTGAGACTGGTACTCCAGCCAAGGACCATGCATGGAGATAACCTAGAACCCCTGCACAGATATAGCCCATGGCAGTTCAGTCTCCAAGTGTAGTCCCTAGGAAGGGGAATAGGGACTGTCTCTGACATGAACTCATAGGCTGGCTCTTTGATCACCTCCCCCTGAATGTGGGGCTGGGGGAAGCCTTACCAGTCCATAGAGGATAACAATGCAACCAGTCCTGATGAGACTTGATAGGCTAGGGTCAGATGGAAGGGCAGGAGGACCTCCCCTATCAGTGGACTGGGGGAGTGTCATGGAAGGAGAAGAGGGAGGGAGGGTCCAACTGGGAGGGGGTGCGGAAGGGGGCTACCCCTGGTATACAAAGTGAATAAATTGTAATTAATAAAAAATTAAAACAAAACAAAAAATTACCATTCATAACGGCAAACAGAATAGACAACAGAAACATTTGAAGGCAAGGAACAGAATTGGAATTCTCTGAAAGACTCCACCCAGCAGGGGATGGAAGCAGATGCTGAGATCCACAGCTAAACCCTGGGCAGAATGCAAGAAGTCTTATGGAAGAGTGGATACATAAAAGGACCAAGAGGAGACAGGAGCTTTATAAGATGGTTAGGAAAGCCAACAAATCGGGGTCCAGAGGAGCTTGTGAAGACTGATGTACCAACCAAGGACTATGCATGAAAAAGACTTAGACACCCTGCTCTGATGTACCTGATAGGCAGCTCAGTCTTCATGTGAGGTCCCTAGTAAGGGGAGCCTACCACAGAAGGGTGCTGAAAGAGTCTACCCAGCAGAGTATCAAAACATCAAAGTCCTTATCTCTGACAAGGACTCTGTTACTGGCTCTTTGATTACTTCCCACTTCTGTGCCAGGTCACAGAAGAAGAGGATCTAGACAATCCTGATGAGACTTGATAGGCTAAATTCAGATGATAGGGGAGGAAGCCTCCCCCTTTCTGAGGTCCTGGGGAGGGGAATGAGAGTAAGGGGTAGGGGGTGGGAACAGGAGTAAAGGCAGAAAGGGCCTATAATCAGAATATAAAGTGAATCCATTGTAAAAAAGTAAAAATAAAAATAAACCCTCTCAGTCATCAGCCACTGAGATAAGAAGCTATGTGCATAAATGATCTCTTGCAGAGTTAAAGGGAGAATCAATATACAGTGTCAGGGGAATCACTACCATAGACATTTATAAAGTCAAAACCTGTACTTTTAAAAGCAGAAGACATTGGGATAGATTTGTTTACTAGCAGTAACATTATCACTATCTTGCTGAAAGACAGCCCATCCAAGAGAACAGGATGATATAAAATAATGGACTAATGTAATACCAAGTAATTATGTTAGTATTAAAGGAGGCTTTCTTGTTAAAGGGAGGGCAGAAAGTTAAACTCGTTTACTAAAGTTTATGCCAAATCAAGAATACATTTCAGAGATATAAATACTTTTATACTAAAGGGAACCACTTCCAAATTAATAATCCTAGGAGAAATGGGGAAAAGTTGAGATAGCTGTGTCCCTTAAGAACAACCATCACTAGGAACACCTGAGAGCATCTGTTGCTTTCCCATCACATGTGATTTCCTAAAGTTTTTGTATTTCAACTTCACAGAAGTTATAAGGAGAAAATTGTTTATTGTTTTTCTTTTTTTTTTAATCAGATAAGCTGCTTTATTTTGGCATAGACTGTAGGGAACCCACTATGTGAGAAGAGAGGTCTGTTACGTGACAGTGAACTGAATGAGAGGAATACTGACATGAGGATAGACTTCAGATTATTTTTTGAAGACAGATTATACAGGTTGTTGACAGACCAGATGTGGTCTGTGAATGGGCAGAAATAAGAGGTAACTCCAGAGTTCTTACACTACCAACTGGAAGGATTAATTTGCTATTTGCTACGAAAAAGACCTGGAAAAACAGGCGCTGTGGAGGAAACATGATTTGGTGTCTATTAACACCAAATGGTGGTGGGAAATAAATTATGGGCAATGTTTATAGGGATTTCAAGTTTAACCCTTAGACTCAAGTTCTGAATGTAGATGCCGTCAATGTACAGAGGAAGAGGTAATATCACACAGGGGCTTACCTCAGATAGAGAACAGATGGTGTGTGAAATTGGAGCTCTAGAGCAGAGGAGACAGAAACAAAGAGGAGCTCTTGGATAAAGGAGGTCAAAACATTTTTAGGAAGATGGAGATATTTAGAAAGCTCAACTTCAAATAGAAGGAAGACTGTAGAGTCCTATTTGCTGCACTGAATTTGCATGACTTGACCTCTGCATTCTTATGCTAGGTCACACTCATGAGACAAGAAGTAAAGAGTGTGTCCAGCTAACCAGAAACCTCTTGGTTCTCACAAGAGCTAAAATATTCAGCCAGTGCAATAAGAAGAGTATTCTTTGCTTATCTTCTGATGTAAATCCAGGTTTTTCTTTGCACAGCAACAACTTGTCTGTAAGCAAATATTTGTGTTTCAGTTTCTGTAAATAGTAGCACTTACAGACACCTACATCCCTGTTCAGAATAAGTCTAGATTTGTATAACCTTATTCAAATCTTCTGAAATGTTTCCTCCCACACTTACTTCTTTTATTTTGTTATTGAAAACATATTTTTTTCTCTCATACAATATATCCCAACAACAATTTTTTTCCTTCCACTCCTTCCAGTGCCCCACCACTACTTCTCCTCTTCTGCAGATCTACATTCCCTCCATTTCCTCTTCAGAAAAAAGAGCAGGTCTCCAAGAGAAGACAACCAAACAGGAAACAGCAAGATACAATAAGACAAGGTGAAAGCCCTCATATCGAGGCTGAATGAGGCAACCCAATAGGAGAAAAAGAATTTCAAAAGCAGAAAAAAAAGTCAGAGATACAGAGGTTCCCTCTGTTAGGAGTCAAGCAAAAACCATAGCTAAGAGCCATAACGTATGCAGAGGTTCCGGTACAGACCCAAGAAGGCCCCACACTTGCTGTTTCAGTCTTTGTGAGCTCATGTGAATCCTGCTTAGTTTACTCAGGCCTACACTTATTTCATCTGAACAACAAAAGTAAAAGATAATTCACCTTTATTCAGTCTTTAAAAAATGCCCAGCTTGGTTTCCATGGAAACACCTATTTTTACTTGTACTTTATTGATTTAAAATGTAGGCACAACATGAACATGTAGGTTTAAAATGGACACAATTCTCTCTTAGTGAGAGTAATGTGAGAAAGGAAATTGTAGATGATTAGGTTGCTGGCCTATAGTGATGTATATTTTATAGATATCTGTCAGATGGTTTCATAAGAGAAGAGAACAATGTTAACAGAATTGAACCTATTCAGGAGCCAGCACTCAAGGACATTCATTCACACAGAAGACCCATATATCTTGTTGATACAGGTTTAAAAGTAGATTCCCTGCTTACTTTAACTTAAAATGAATGCAATATACATTCACATTGAATATGTTTGTTCAGTGACCAAAAGAGAAAAAGACTGGCAGTTCAGCATCAATTATGGAGATGTTATATTGAATGAAAGAAGACACACACAGAAGCCCACGCCATGAAGTTCTACAATAAACAAAGTGTATCTAAGGTCTTTGATGACAAAATAGTATTTTTTTTCCAATAAGTGATTGTCTCTTTGTGGATTCGGGGGGATGATTAGAAAGGGCCACCAGAAACTTCCTAAGGTGGAGAAAATGTTCTATTCATTGACCCATATGTAGTTTTCATTTTGTACACTTTCACTGGAATCTACTGAATTGAATTTATAAAAAAATACATAAATGACGAAATAGGTTTTTTTTTTAATATATAGGGTCATAATATGGCAGTACTGAGCTCATACAACAGGTTTTCTGTCATCAAGTATTCTTACTCCTAAAGCCATAGGTCTTGGACCCAAAGCTCTTAGACCATCCTAGATCCTGACTCTAGGCAAGCATCATGACTGTTAACCAGATGAATCTTCTCTTTGGAGATACAGTTAGTAACAGCTTGATTTATACACCATGTCCTGCTTAGTCAAAGTGAGCATCATTCTAGAATGATAGGACCTTTGCTGAGTATTGATGAGTTTTTACAGGAGAAGAGAACAGTTTTAAGCTCTGAATCATGTGAGAAAGTCGCTGTTGTAAGACTAGTTCTCATAGTCCAGAACGAGTCCTGCAAAGCTTATCAGAATATAAAGTCAGTCCAATGACACTTTTGACAATGGCGTCCACATGATTGATGCTGCTGGGTTGATAATGGAAGGCAATGCCTTTACAGGAATGGCATTTTGGCAAAATGCAGTATCTTCTGACTAGCAGTTCATTTTTTACACCATTCTATTTATAGGCTGCATGCTCACATAAACTCATTAGTCTGCTGTTTATAATATCTAAGTCTATTTGTAGTTTTCAATTATGAAGTCTTGGATTCATACACACAGAAATAAAACACTGCTCAATTATAGCATGTTGTTTTACAAGGCTTTGGGGGCCTAAATGTGAGACAATCAGGGAAAATGAGTTGCCTGGACCTCATGCTGTACTACATGCCCAGGTTGAGCTGAAGAGATTTACCTCAAATGAGAGCTGAACATCACTAGCATGTGTATAGCCTAGAGGAAGATGGAAGGATAGGCAATGTGATGGGCTTTGCGAACTTCACTGGCCCTGAGAATAACCATTCTTACTTACTCACTAAACTATGTACTAAGAATAGTTATTCTGGGAGCCAATATGGTTATTTACTAAGAATAGCACTGATATTTTGGCTACCCTTCTGAATCTTATGGTATTGCAGTTATCAGTGTGAAATGTATCTCACAGGCTTATGTGTCTGATCACTTGATCTCCAGCTGGTTTGATATCCACTGTTTTGAAAGGTTATGCACATTCAGGAAGGTGAGACCTTGCTAGAGAAATTGGGACACTGACTTTGATGTTTGATAGCTTGATCCTATTTTCTGTGTGTTTTCTGCCTCACAGATTCAATTTGTCACCTCACGCTGCTGTATCCAAAGCTTTCCTGTCACGATAGACTGTATATTACTTTCAAACTGTGAGCCAGGATAAATGATTCCTCCTAAAAGTTGCTTCTTATCAGATTAGCCACAACAGTGAGAAAAATAACTTAGACAAATAGCTGTTTACCTATGTAATTTATTCTGGAATTTAACTGTACAGTTTGAGTTTTGAGATCTACCTCAAAACTATACCTCAGGTGCTATAACCATTCCTTCCATAATTTGTTATTTATGCATTATCTATGGCAGTAATTATTACAAGAACTTATCACTGAGAGACTAAGACCTGGTTTGGAATCAATACCAGAGCTGTATTGATGCATACCTTCTCAAATGTGGGAGTCTCTCTTTGGTATTGCTGAATCCATTGAGATAAAACATTTAGAATACTCAGTATCCTAGATTTCTTAAGAAACATGGCACATGCAGCATTCCGACAATCTCTTATATTCATTACTGATATTGGGCTTCTGTTGATTGAGAAATACTGGGCCAAGTTGAATGGAAAAAAAACAGATAAACAATGAGGGCTTTGTCAAAAGTTGAAACAGCAAAAATAGCACCAGAGTTTTGGAAACAGAATTTCAGACAGTGGGAATCACTCTAAAGATAAATAATAAAAGTACAAGTATAAAATGACAGGTCCCCAACCTTAAGTTTCATTAGCTTTATAGAAAAGTTCCTCCCACAGCTGGTCTGTGATTCCATCTAAGCAATCTCTTTATTGCCCACTCACAGAGGTAGATATAAAGCCATAAGTCAACTTTTTACCATAAATGCTATCTTTCATTTAACACAGTAGGAAGGGTCACTCCTTTTCTGGCTTCTAATGAAAATACAGTACAGCAGGAAAGTATCACTTCTATCTCAAGGGAAGGTTCACCCACATTTTCAAATGCTACATATCCCTTCTAGTCTCATTGAAAGTGTTGTCCTCGTCACACAAAGTGCATTGCTTGGGAATAGAAATGCAGCATGTCAAAATATACAAGCTGAGCATGGTGTTCTCATTTTCTGATCGTTTAATTACAGATCTTTTCTATTCCTAAATGAAAAGGAATCCCCAGTCAGGACAGGCTGTAAACTGTAGGATTCCAAATGTAAAACATTATAGGAAAGCAAGGGTTTGCTCAGTGAAAAGGCCAGTGTTTGTCAAGGGTTAGGGGGAAATGCAGCTTAATAGACCACAGAAAAACTATAGGGCAGTGAAACTGTTCTGTGTGAGCCTAAAATGGTAGGGATGCATGATTCTGCATTTGTCAAAACATAGACATTTAAGACCATTCAGTCTTCTGAAATGGAGTATTCTAGATGACCCAGAAGATGCCCAGAATAAATGCATTTCTCCAATTCCAAAGGACAGGGAGCTACAGATTAAGGTACTGGCATATTTGCCAGTGTGTGGTTTAGAACACTCTATAACCTACGCAAAACAGAAGTGAATCAAGATGAGAATAAATACAACAACTAAATACAACAGAGAATGAAGTCATGCATAATGGATGGATTTTGAATGCTATTGGAAGGAATTTTTTTTTCTCTCCTAGAATCTTGAATTAAGTATGTAAGGCATTGGATAAATTAAAAAAGAAAAAAAAAGAAAATGATTATTAAGCAAAGAAGTATGCAAATGGGCTGGATAGTTATTTTGTCAACTTGACACAAGGTAAAGTCATCTAAAAGGAGGGAACCTCAATAATAACAACAACAATAATAGTAATAATAATAATAATAATAATAATAATAATAATAAAATGCCTCCCTCTATAAGATTAGGCTTCAGGCAAGCCTGTAAACATTTTCTTCATTAATGATTGATGGGATGGGTCCAGCCCACTGTTGGTGGTGCCATCCCTATGCTGGCAGTCCTGGGTTGTATAAGAAAGCAGGCCGAATAAACAATGGTGAGCAAGGCCGAAAGCAGCAGTCCTCAATGGCCTCTGAATCAGCTTCTGGCTCCAGGTTCCTGCCTTGCTTGAGTTCCTGTCCTGACTTCCTTCAGTGATGAACTGTGAGGTTGGAAGAATAAGCTGAATAAATCCTTTCCTCCACAAGTGACTTTGGTCATGTTGTTTGATGATTGCAATAGTAACCCTAACTAAATCAACAGACTTCATTATTTACATCATATTTACATACATAGACATTCATAGTAATGAAAAAGCAAAGCTCAAGCAATTAGATTTGTGGAGTTGATTAAATGTTCTTTTGACAAAGGAAGGGATTTGGGCTTCACGAGAGGATAAATCATGGGAGATGACTAGAAAATACGTGGAAAACTACTGGATAATAAGGCTATCTTATTAAGGGCCTATATCTAGTGCAATAGTTGTTCTCATCTTTTTGTACATCATTACAAAAAGAAATGCATCTTCTTCATTTAGCTGGATAACAAGGGGCAAAGAACACTTCTTGAATCTTAACTATCTTCTGTTCAAAATAGTCCTTTAACCAAAGTGTCCTATCCTGGATAGTTTCTTTAATAGACATTTGTGTGTCTGTGTAACTTATTCATTCCAACAAAGTAATCCTGTAGTTCAGGGTGTCGATAGTGTTAGGGACTAAGGGAGTCTTTGGGAAGGACTGCCTCCTCCATGGTCAGCTTTGGGCACTCCAATTCTCTGGTAATACTACATAGGAAAATATCACAACTGCTTCTTCTAAGACTCCTTAATTTAAAAACAAAACAAAACAACAACAATAAAAAAAAAAAAAACATGAAATTTTTTTTGGCCCTGGAAAAAAACATGACATTCTAATTTGCTCCAAAGGTCAGATCATGACATTCATCTTTCCTCTTTACAAGTTCCCATAGCTAGGTTTGCCAATCACAAGGCTAAAACTAATTCACCAGAAGACATGCTCAGTAGTGGGAGGAATAATTATCCCATTAAGGAGTTTATGTACTTCTACTTCCTAATGCACCTCCCCAAATGTAAGAGCTCACAGATCTTCACAGTTAAACCTGCCTGTTTTTTTATTTGTTTGTTTGTTTTGTTTTGTTTTGGGTGGGTCCTAAACACATACAATTTTCACTTCTTTTTTTTCCCCAAAAGTCTAATCATGACTTCCTGTCTAAGCATACTTTTCCAAATATTCCATGTTTCTTCAGTCTTTTTAAGAAGTCCACACTCCCTCCATCCATTAGCTTGATAGCCACCATTGATGATCACACGTCTTAGATGAGACCATGACAAAGGCTAGAAGAAAAAGAGGAAAACTCTCAGGTCTTGACTTACTTCACTGTACATTGATAATACTTCACTACAAAGAAAAACAAATATGAAAGACATGATAAAGCACCAGGTCACAAACTTGAATATATTGGCCACACACCCTCCCAATTACCATGACAAAAAAAGTGCATTTGAAGCAAAATCATCTGTTCAGATCCTGGAGAAAGTCTTAGTGTAGGAAATCTTGTGTACAATGAGAGTCTGCTGTTTCTTTATCCAAAAATAATTGACATCAGATAAATATTAGGTATTAAAGAGAACAAAAATGGAATAAATTGCTTCTTATTAAGAGAGGATGGCACACATTTTAAAATTATTTCCAAACAAGCTACTAGTGAACATGAGGGTGTAGTTACAGAGACACAATATGTGTACTCAAGTATGTGAAAAGAGGGAGACTTAATTATAACATATTTATGCTTAAGCAGGTAATAAAGTAAATATTTAATGTTGCAATATACAACCATAGTTTAGAAATATTGGATGTTTTGAAGAATAAGTAAGATATCATAACCCAGAATTCCATAACAACATTAAATCTTTATAGGTACAATTCTCCTAAATTTAAGAACATTTTCTCAGAATTTGTGAATTAATAACACACTATCAGATTTTAAAGCATCTTGGTAGCTGTGTTTAACGTAGGCATTATAGAAGATCCTGTGATGAGAGGAAAATGGAAAAATGCCTGGAAGCTTGGTACAAAGCTACAGTCCTTGAGTACCTGTATGAGTATGTTATATCTTAAAGGTATATATTACTAAAATATATTGTTACTAAATATATCAGCTTCTGGCTCCAGGTTCCTGCCTTGCTTGAGTTCCTGTCCTGACTTGTACAATTACTAAAATATATTGTTAGTTTTGTAAGACCATTGTATAGCAAAGAGCCATCTCTAAAGCAAGAATTTTAAATCTTAGCTTGATAGTTTGGGACAGTGATGCTACAAAAGGCAGAAGGTAGATGTTTGCAGTTTTATAAGCCACATATCCTCTGTTACAACCTCTTAACTCTTCAACATTAACACAAAAGCAGCAAAACAAACAAACAAAAAATCATAATGCATGAGTATGTCTGTGTCTCCAAAAAAACTATTGACTAATACAACTGCAGGCTAGATTTGTTCGACAGGCAATCAGTTGCTGACTTGTGATTTGGCTGATTACTCTGGGATTCACATTTGGATCAAAGTGAAAAAAATGGAGAGATTTGATTTAGAGAGGGTACTTGTTGCATGTGAGAACCTAAAATTTTTAGTAAGACAAAAACAGGGACTCCAAGAATGGTAGAGTAAGAAATGTGCATTGATTGAATATCAATGTAGATGAGTGTTCCAGTGTTTAGGGTTTCTACTGCAGTAAATTTACGAATGACCACAATAAGCGTTGAACTATGGAAAGGGTGGCTGTAGTGGGGGTGAAAATAAGATCTATGTAAGCAGGAAGGTCTTGGAACATGGCTAACATTTGGAGACTTGTATACTACATCTAAGGATCTGAGCTCAGTGGAATCTGCTTCTCTGAAATGTCAGTTTTTCTTCTGAAAAGCAGAATAGAATACAGACCAAAGAGGACAGTTCTGACAGTTCTGAAGCAAGACTGTATGGGTGTGAATAAGCTGTGCACATCCAAGCTGTGTGCCTGGTGCCTGAGTTTCCACGTCTCTGAAGTGGGGTTTTGAGAGTTCCCTCTCAGGAAGCTGATAGAAAAATTTGTTAGAACCTTGTCTGGCACCCATCAAGCCCAATTTATGCTACTCCTATATATTTGGGCATGTGGCTTTCCATTGGAACATGGTCAACTCACTAGGGACTCTTAGCAAAATCAGACACTCTGTCCCTAGCAGCTATCAACTGTCAGTATCTTCTTGGCTAATGGTGAAGCTTTGAGGACATGCCTTTCTCCATGCTGGAATTTGGTCTTGTATGGGTCTTATGCAAGCTGTGATAATGGCTGTGAGTTCACATGTGCAAAGGTCCTATAATTCTGGAAGACATTGTTTCTTTGTAGTCATTTACCACTTCTGGCTCTTACACTCTTTCTACTTCTTCTTCTTCAAAGATTCATGATCTTTGGGAGGAGGGGTATGATAAAAAAAAACAATTTAGTCCGAGTATTCCACATCAAAATGATGACACAAAATTGTGGGGATAAGGAGGGGAAGTGGATATGGAAGGAGGGGGAGAAGAGTGAATATGATTAAAATACTAAATTCTTGAAGATCTAAAAAAGTATTTTTAAAAGTCAAAAAGGACTTTTCCAGTAATAAATATTGATAAAGGACTTGTTTCGGTAAGACCACATGAAAACAGTGTCTCTTCTGTGACCATTACATTATCATTCCTAGACACAGCAGAAAAACACCAAGGCAGGTATCGGGAAGGAAGTTGGATCTTCAGTCATTCTCATGACTTAAAGGATGCATAGATTGTGGACTTCCATGTGACTCTTCTTTAATTTTGTCTAGGAATATTTATTTGCACAAGTGGTGCTAGATTCTCCTGTTCTGTGTCACACAGTTTGTGATATGGAGAGCTGTGACACTGAAGTGGGCTTCTGGTCACTTGATTTTTGTCTTCACCTTTGCACAATAAGGATAAATTATGTCTGAGGCCATCTGTTTAGAATCACATCTCAACTTCTCTATCCACACCTCATAGTCCTTCCTATGTTCCACCCTGGTACCCACAACATTTGATGGTTTAGATTATTCAGAAGATTCCTTCTTTAAGAAAGTCTTTTCTACTTTTACCCACCATTCTCTGTCCCTATGAGACAGGTTTGGATGCCCTCTTTCAGCGCCATCCTTCCCAGCACACACCTGTATATCACTTTCCATACACTTACGGGCATGGGTCCTTCTCTTCCACAAGAATTTGTGTGTGTGTGTGTGTATATATATATATATATATATATATATATATATATATACATATATATAATATTTTTTATATATTTGTATATATGAAGACTTTGTGACTGCACCTTCAATGTTGAAACAGCAGGCCTGACTAAAACACCTTGCTCAGCATTGACTAACTGACTCGCTGAATGAATAAATGAATGGTGACTAAATAAATATTCATTTTTATTTTCCTGTGTACCCCCCAACCCTTTAATTTCCCATATTTATGCTGTGATTGTCCTCACACACAGCTCTCCAAACAGCTTTTAAGTTCTCTTTTTCCTGCACACATATTTCACCTCTGAGACAATCTGTTTTATTGTTAAGTACCTCTATTTTTAGAAAAATCTTTGAGCTAAATCGTCACTCCAAGCATTTCCTAGCTTCTGGGCTTAATTCTGCCATCTGGAATAAAACAAAACTATTCTTTCCTTTAAAAGAAAAAAGTATTTCCAGTGACAAATAATAGCACTACATATTCATGGGATATATTGTGATGTCAGGAATATGTCCACATTGTAAATGATTAGCATAGGCTGATCTTCATCTCACGTGCTAATCTTCAATGTATTATGAGAACATTCAAAATCCAGTCTTAGTAGTTTTAAAGTATGTGCTACATTGTCATTAGCGAATCACACTTGACCACTGAGCTCATTTAGCTTATTTGACCCTGTAATCAACATCTCATCTTTCTCTAAATATCCCTCTTCTGGTCTCAGAAAACAATGATTCCAATCTCTACTTTTATGCATTTGACTTAAGATTTCTGTTATTAAGTGAGCTGATCTGGTGTTTCTCTTTGTATGTCTGGACTATAAAATAACTCTTTGGTGTTACCAATGACAGGATTTCCTTCTTTTTAAAGGCTGGGTAATATTCCATTGTGTGTATATATAACACATATTCTTTATTCAATCATCCCTTGATGGAGTCTTAGATCATTTCCATATCTTGCCTATTGTGGGAATAGTGGAGCTACAGTGTGCATGGGAGTGCGGATGTCTTACTGACATATTAATTTCCTATCCTTTACATATACACTCAGAAGCAGAATAAATGGATACTTTGTGGTTCTCTTTTAGTCTTTGAAAGAACTTCAGTCTTTTTTCCCATAATTGATGTACTAATGTCTGTTCCCTAAAACAATGTATAACAATGTTCAAACAATGTTCAACATAAAATCTGCAAACCTCAGTCTCCTATTCTCACATGTAGGGTTTGATAAGGCAAGCATATTTTGAATGGGGTGAGAAACTCAGGGTGATAAGTGAATACAGGGTGGAGAAACAGGAAGTTTCCTGGCAGAAATGATTGCATCCCAAACAAAAGACCTGTAGGAGAAATCTAGTCCAGAAAATGAGCAGGAGGAGTGTTTTAGGGAGAGTATAGGGTCCATGAGAAGGTCAATGTAAAGGAATGTGGAAGAGGAAACTGGCTGTGTGAGAGAACAGTAGTAGCACAGTTCAACAGCTGGGAGAGCACGGGGCAACTTTAAAATCCATAGTGTGGAGGGATTTGGAAGGTTTATCCAGGAGCTGAGGCTATGACTCAGCTGCAATGACTTTACCCCCAACTGTGTGAAGAAGGACTGGGAAGTCATGAGGTTTTCATTGTCAGTTTATAACATGGGATCTCAAATGTCATGGCCCTTCTGTCTTTTATAGTGTCTCTGTTCTGGGTATTTTAAGTTTATACTTTCCAAATATTGTCGCAATTTCTGATAGAGAATTTAAACCAAAGATAGTTCTGGGGAGTGAGTCAGAGAGCCCTGTTTGGCAATTCCTGAGTGCTGTTCTAACAGTGTGCTTTCTGACATGGTGGCAACTGTATCAGACTCTCACTGGTGGCTTGGAAAAGAAAGCACCTGTTTAAGGAATGTCCTGCCCCATCTGACAGTGCAGCTAGCTCTCTAAACTGATTTGCATGGTAGTACACCCTGACATTAGGAATAAAGCAGGCTGAAAAGGCTATTGACAATATTTGGTCAACTTCTTTAGCTATCTCCTTCAGCTGTTTTTCTTCAATGTCGTTTGCTGACACATGGGACACTTAGTCACTTTGTAATTCCTTGTCCTTTTAAAAATACAGACATACTCAGGGCTGTAGACACAAGAAAATGGCTAAAATATCAAATGTGAACTTTGTAACCAAAATGATTTCCTTCTGAAGCCAGTGCCTTGTTCTGCTTGTGTCTCTGGCTTGAAGTTCTAAACAGAGGTAGCTCACAGTACAAACTTTACTGAGGGTTGGCACTCTGACAACTCTGGGGTGACATTCCTGGAAAGGTAGGGTTGTTTTTGCCCAAGGGATGAGTGGACAGTGTCTCACAAAACCCATTTCTTAACTGGACCAGGCCCTCATATCATTCTTCCCTGAGATAATAAGTCTTGATTCTATGTACTTTCTCCTCTTTTCTCTTCTGTTATGTTTATTTGTTTGTTTGACATTGGTTTAAAGTTTTTTAAAAAATACTTACGTAAAACCTTACACAGTAGTGCATTCCTATAATCCCAGCACTCAGGGAGGCAGAGGCAGGAAGATCTCTGTGAGTTTGAGGTCAGCCTGGTCTACACAGTACAGGACAGCCAAGGATACACAGAGAAACCCTGTCTCAAAAAAAAAAAAAAAGAAATATTTATTTTTTAAGGGTTTTATTAGATTTCTTTATTTTATTTTCTATGTATGAGTGTTTTCCTATATGTATGTACATGAGCCACATTAGTGTCTGGTACCCGGGAAATAAGATGTGGATATTGATCTTTGTAATTGTGAACAACAAAGTAGATGCTGGGAACTGAATATTCTGCAAGAACAATAAGTGCTCCTAAGTACTGAGCCAATCTCTTCAGCTCCAATATATGTATTATGTTTAATTGTGTGTGTGTGTGTGTGTGTGTGTGTGTGTATGTGTGTGTGTGTGAACGCACACGCTTCTGAGTACAGGTAGCTGCAGAGTTCAGAAGATGTCAACAGATCCTCAGTATCTGTAAAAGCAGATGGTTGGTGGCTGTCCTGTGTGGGTGCTGGGAATCAAATTGAGGTCCTCTGTGAGAGCAGTGCCTGTGCTTATCCGGAACCCTCTCACTATCCCTGATTCTTTGCTCTTTTGAAATATGATGTCACTGTATATCCCAACGTAGTGACAAATTTGTCAGCTTTCTGCTTCAAACTGTTGAGCACTGAGTTTACAATGTGTCCTGCATGCACAATGTTCTGTTCCTTCCCATTGCACTATTGAGGTCTTACCTTAAATTTCAGCCACTTGCTTTTCTCACCATAGTCATTGTCACGCTGGCTTTCATGTCACTGGATCCAGTGTCTTCTGAAATTACTTTCCAACATAAGTAGAAAATATTCTACATTAGGAGAAAACTGTTGTTTAGGGCACGCCCATCCAGACTATATGATTTAGACTTTCATTATGTTTGTGTTATTGTTAAAGCTCTATAAACTAATGTCAAGGCACAAAATTCTTTCTCCATTGGAGGTTTAGTGACTTCTCTCCCTCATTCTCTGAAGGCTAACTGCCAGCTCAATTCAGTATTTATGATTTGTAAATCTATGATTTTTCTTCTTGAATTTATTGTAACATTTTAACAGTTTAGTCATTATTGAATGACATCAAATCCTTAATACATGTTCATATGTCTCAAGATGAGAGTATGTGGGGTATCTTTTATTTATTATTATTTATAACTTATTCACTTTGTATCCCAGTTGTAGCCCCTCTCTCATCTCCTTCCAGTCTCACCTTTCCTCTCTCTCCCCCATCACTCTCTACTAGTCCTTGTTAGCAGAAGTCCTCCTCCCCTACTATCTAATCATAGTCTATCAGGGCTGCCTGGATCTGCTTCCTTTGTGGGCTGGCAAGATTGCCCCACCAGGGAGAAGTAATCAAAGAGCAGACAAACAAGTTCATGTTAGAGACTGCCCCTGCTCCCCTACTAGGGAACTCACAAGAAGACTGAGCTGCCTATGGGCTACATCTGATGAGAGGTTCTAGATTCTCTCCATGCACAATCCTTGGTTGATGAATAAGTCTCTGCATGCCCCCTGGACCCAGCATTTTTTGTCTCTGTTGGTCTCTTTGTGGAGATCTTGTTCCCTCTGGTTCTTCCTGTCTCTTTCTTATTCTGTAAGACTTGCTGTGCTCTGCCCAAAATTTGGCTGTTAATTTCTGTATCTGCTTTCTTCCCCTGCTAGGTGGAGTCTTTTAGAGGACATCTGTGGTAGGCTTCCATCCTTTTCTAAGGTTTTTTTTAAACTAGATTAGCAAAATAAAAAATACAAACCCAAAGAAGTTCTGTGTCAGACAGCCTTAGATATCATGGCTTGGATGCTATAACATAGGGTGGCTCTTCTTTTGACCACTGTGTGATTATAACTTTAGATTCATGGTCATTATAAAAACTACTAAATCAAAGGGTATAAAATAAAGGTCATAGGTTTTAATTTTAATAAATCAATACCCAAATAGTCATGACAAGTGATAAAACAAAGAAGAAAGAACTTACCAATAACTTAAATGCTTTTTGAAGAAATAGACTAGTACAGAAATAAAAGCATGGCTGACATGGTGGTGAAAACTAAAGCAGGTAAGCCTATGCACACTTCAGAATAGTTATGAGCACATGCAGAGCTCCCACATGAGACATCTTACCTCTTTCAGGCTTAAGACAAATACAGCTTTAATTTGTCTTTTCAAGTTTGTTGTAATTTAGTCCTTCAGGGTATGACTAGGCTGTGAGAACTTCTTTGTCAGGGATTGTTTAATGGCAAACTTTATTACAGATTCCTTTCTTGACATTCTGCTCTGGTCCTCCTATCCTTCTCAGATGGGAGTGATGTCCCTCTCTCTGGAAGATGGAACAACCAATGAGGTGTCACTTGGCAGCAGAGAACAACCTTCACATCTGGACCTTCCAGCACTTTGATCAACTTTCTACCCTTCAAACTATGAGGGAAGAAAAAAATGAAGATTGCCAGGTGTGTGTCATAGCACTTCGAATATGCTAAGACAATAGGCATGGCTAAGTTACATTAATCAATAAAATTAGCCTCCCCCTTGTATTTAAAAAAATAAACAAATAATCTTTCTATTTATTGATTCAATAAATGTTGATTTAGCATCTGCACTGGTAAAGCAACATTTAAAAATTTCTTTTTCTTAATAGTTATTTTGCTTTTAAAATAGGAACAAATAGATTCAGAGAAAAAGTAAAAGATAAAGCATA
Source organism: Meriones unguiculatus (assembly GCF_030254825.1). NCBI lineage: Eukaryota > Metazoa > Chordata > Mammalia > Rodentia > Muridae > Meriones > Meriones unguiculatus. Next base: position 39,329,862 of record NC_083356.1, on the reverse strand, counting down.
TTATGTGTGGTACTCTTGGAATTCCATTGAGGATATAATTAATGTTATCATTTGACAATATTTATCCCTCAAATACTGTGGAACTCACACTTATGCATGAGTTGTAGGATAAGTTTTCTTACAAGATACAATGTCAGAATCTCATGACAGTAGAAATATATAAATGAAAGTATTTCTAATGGGATTCATGTAGAGCAAACATTTTTACAGAAGTCAAAGTATATATCCAAAAGTGACCGATGACAGTCTGCAATTAAGTGCAGCAGTTACATTCAAAGCCTTTCTTCAAGGAGGCATCAGAGATTTAAGGCCACAAGTAATACTGAGCCACCTGCTGTGGAAAGATGTTTGCTATGCATGCGAGCATGCTTCGTGAAGACCAAAGCTCAGCACTCTTAGCATCTTACCTGTGTGCATGCCAGATTCCAGATGCAGATTCCTGACAGGAGAGTCATGTCCCATTGCCAGATTGCTCATCCTCAGGTAGCTGGATGGAAGTGGAAAATCTTACACCTCCAAACCAGATGTTCACAAACATCTGGATGTGCTGTATTTTATATTCTAAACAGCTGTTTTTATAAAGCTGTTTAGCTCTGTCCACCTGCATATCAGTTGTCAGGCCTGTCATTAAGTTCTGGAAGCTCCTGGGTCTGTGAGGGAGAGAAACACACACACACAGTATGGCCTGAAGCTAGGAGTGGGCTGGGGACCCCACTCATCAACAAAGCTATATTTAATTGCAAGTGTCTTAGATCTTGGGATTAATTATGGATTAAAGCTGCCAGGGAAAGGTGCTTCATTTTGAGTGCTACAGTCCCTCCCAATGGACAATTTATCAAATGTCTCTCTTATCCATGTAAGTGTTCTCAAAGTTGACAATTTCTGCATAGTTGTAAGGAAAACCAGTTCATCCTAGAATCCTGACATGCACCATTGGTGGATGATTTTCCATAAATGTTCACCATCACTATTTTAAACACTAATTGTGCTAAAAATAGATGGTTTAGTGCTACAGATATTTTCCAGCTTATAGGTTTCACACTTGACAGTGAATTTATCAAAGCTATCTTTACTTCATCATATTTTCCTTTATTGCTCTTCATACTTGGTCTCTAGACTCCCAAATGTAGTCACAACTCTGATACCAGTCTCCAAGTCATTCTGGGCCAGAATCAGAATTTAACCTGAGCACCACTGCTGTCATTCAGCCTGAGGAACTTTCTGCCCATGCAGTATGCTCTGCAACTATGTGATGTTGTGAAATAAGCACAAATGTAGAGGAAACAGACTCTGTCTAAGGAATTCATTATTTTGCTAGGAAAAAAAAATTTTCAACCTAAAATTGACATGCAATTTATTTTATAAATGACATTTAAGTGCTGTTTGTGTATCAAACACTGATTATTTATCAAACATTGCATTGGCTTCTGGGTAATAAAGTTTATGTGTAAATAGTGAATTTTAAATACAAGACTTTTAAATATAATGTTTTAATATGGTATGATTCTGAAATGTTGCCATTAGGCTCATGACTGATATATATGGTCCTTACTTTATTGTCCTATTTCATGAGCTTTGGAACTTTTAAGATGTGGAGGCTGATGGAGATATTGAATCCTTGGGAGTGGGCCATTGATGGCTATTCCCACCTCTGATTCCCACCTATTTCTTCTACTTCCTTGTCTGCCATGTTTAATGAGCCTCTGTTTTACTCTATTGGTGCCATGTCATCCTTAACACAGTTACCTGAAATTCCTCTAAAACCATGAACTAAAAATATATTTTCTCCTGTTAAGTCATGTCCCTCAGGTATTTCATTCAAGTAATGATAAAAATAAATAAAACAATGTTTAAATAGTGCAATAACCACAATAAATATTCTTAAAAGACAATGGCAAGTTTGACAAGAAACAAGAATGAGAATGAGATGTTAATGGAAAAGACTGCCCTTTTGACTGTAAAGTTTAATTATTCAAATAAACAGTTCAGTAGATTAATTACAAAAAGAACATGGCCAGAACAAACACACAGGAAGTTCCTGTTTCTCTGGGAAAGCTTGAGTCTGCTCTGAAGGACTTCCAACAAGGTGAGTAAGGCTCACCCACATTATCTAAAACAATGACCCTACTTACAGTGTGCTAATGAACTGGAAGAATGTCTACAAAATGCATTCGTTGCAGCCTCTAAATTGGCATTTGATTAATATTTGAGGAGCTCTATATAGAAAAACCATACTGACTAATAAAACTGCCCTTCACCATAGCCAGGAAGTGTGTGCTGAATTAATAAATACTTTGATGATTTGGTGAAAGAGTGTAAGCTCTCTATATCAGTGTATGGTAATGAGAAATGAAAGTGTAATCTAGATAAGTCACCTGGCACAGAACATGGCCCTTGGTGGCTATATAATGAGTGTGATTAATTAATTTTCTTTACATCCTGACCTAAGTGTCTCCTCCCTACTCTCCCACCAGTCCTTTACCCGCAGACCCTCTCCCCCATCCATTCCTTGCTTTCTCTTCAGAAAAGAGGAGGCCACCCAAAGATATCTATCAGCCTTCACATATCAAGTTGCAATAAGACTAGCCATATCTTCTATTGATGCTAGAACAGGCATCCCAGTTGGAGAAATTTATCCAAAGGCAGGCAGCAGAGTCAGAGATGGCCTCTGTTCCTGCTGTTAGGAAGTCTCACATTAAGACCCAGCTATACAACTGTTAAATATGTGCAGAGGGCCTAGGTCAGTTCCATGGAAGCTTTCTAGTTGGTGGTTCAATTTCTGTGTACCCCTCTGGGCCCAGGTTATTTGGTTCTGTAGGTTTTCTTCTAGTGTCCTTGACCCCTCTGGCTCCTACAATCCTTCCTCCCCCTCTTCCACAGTATTCCACAAGATTCCTTTAATGTTTAGCTGTGGGTGTCTGCATTTGTTCTCCTTTCTATTTATTTATTTATTGCTTTTTAAAAATTAATTACAGTTTATTCACTTTGTATCCCAGGTGTAGCCCGCTCTCCTAACTCCTAACAATTCCACCTTCCCTCCCTCTTCTCCTATGCCTCTACCCCAGTCCAATGATAGGGGAGTTCCTCCGACCCTAGTCTATCAGGTCTCATCAGGTCTGTCTTCTTTGTCTTCCTCTGTGGACTGGTAAGGCTGCTCCCCTCATATGGAGGTGGTCAAAGAGCCAGCCTATGAGTTCATGTCAGAGACAGTCCCTATTCCTATTATTGGGGAACCCTCTTGGATGCTGAGCTGCCATGGGCTACTTCTGTGCAGGGTTTCTAAGTTATCTCCAAGCATGATCCTTGTTCAGAGTATCAGTCTCAGAAAATACCCCTGTGCCCAGATTTTTTGGTTCTGTTGCTCTCCTTGTGAAGCTCTTGTTCCTTCCAGTTCTTTCTATCTCTCCCTTCTTTCATAACGTTCCCTGTACTCTGCCCGAAGTCTGGCTATGAATCTCAGCATATGTTTTGATACACTGCTGGTTAGAGTCTTTCAGAGTCCCTCTGTCATAGGCTCCTGTCCTGTTCTCTGTTTTTTCTCTCTTCTGATGTCCATCTCCTTTGCCTTTCTGAATGAAAATTGAACATCTTACCCAGGATCCTCCTTCTTGCTTAGCTTTCTTATGTGTACAGATTTTAGTAGGATTATCCTATATTATATGTGTAATATCCACTTATGAGTGAGTATATAACCTGTGTGTCTTTCTGCTTCTGGGACACCTCACTCAGGATGATCTTTTCCAGTTCCCACCATTTGCCTGCAAATTTCATGATTTCTTTGTTTTTAATTACTGACTAGTATTCCATTGTGTAAATGTACCATGATTTCTGTATCCATTCCTCCATTAAGGGGCATCTGGGTTGTTTTCAGCTCCTGGCTATTACAAATAAAGCTGCTACAGACATGGTTGAGCAGATGTCCTTGTTGTATTGGACTTCCATCCTTTTGTACCTTGAGACTCTCTAGATGTCACTTTTGTGGTTCTTGGTTTCAGGTCACCTAATGACCATGTCATTACACAGTCATGAAAGTTTACATTTAGGCAGTGGACGTCTATACTCCCCCATCATATTCTTGTCACCATTGTCACCAGGTGTCAGCCTTGCCCTCATAGTCTGATTAAAAAAAGAAGACTAACTCTTTTCGTCCATTTAGAAGTTAACAATCTTTTATTAAGATGCTTGCTAGTTTTGAACATCCTATCGCACAATATTTTTTCCTGATGTCACATCTGTACTGAAACTCCTTAACCCAGGTTTAAAAGTCTAGCACCTACTCATGCTCTCTATCTTCATAAGCTCATAACCAGTAATTATTTTTCTCTTTTCATTAAAATATTTTTCTCACATATATACACAGATTACTCTACCCTTCCCAGTATATACCCCTCTACTTTTCCCACTTTTTGCCCACCTCCCCTCCCATCTGGATCCACTCCTTTTTTGTCTCTCATTAGAAAGCAAACAGGATTATAAAAGATAATCATAAAATATAGTAAGATAAAACAAGAACTAACACACTAGAACAGGGCAAACAAAGAGGCAGAAGGAAAAAAAGCCCAGGAAAAGTCACATGGAACTCAATGCATGAGATGCAGAGATGTACATATTCATACACTAAGAAATCCCCCAAAACCACTAAATTGGAAAGCCATAATATATATCCAAAGGATTTGTAGGGTTAATAAAAGATAGGAAAATATGAACAAGCAAACAAACAAAAAGATAACTTTTTTAAAAAAGTTTTGAGACAACATTATGACACAAAGAGTTTTCAAATATGTAATTGAGTTGATTTTTTGCTGTCCATCTAACTATGGAAAGTTAAAGAATTCTTTTTTATTAAGGGAATAAAAGATAGTTTATTCTTGAACTGGTTTGAGGGAAAATGGCCCAGGAACACAGATATAGATTGCTTCAATTCGATGTTTCAGTGTGGAAGTAGTATCATGAATTTTTATAGTTTTACAGAACAATGAAAATCATAAATTAAGGGAACTTTAAAATATGTTATAGGGTACATTAGAGAGGCAGATTCATGTGAGATGGGGGTGCTTTTCTATAGGCCCAAGAATGTCAAATGACATTCTTAGTTATGAAGTAGTGGAAATAAGTAGTCTGCTAAATTAATAGATTACAAAGCATTTTTATTACTCACAAGATGTTAGTTCTGACACAGAGATAGACAAGAAATGGCTGTTGCAGAGGGCTAGAACTAGTTCAAAAGAAGGTGGTTGGTCTCTGGAGCCTCAGCATCATAAAGTGAAGTTTTAAGTAGGAGCACACTCATCATTTACCTTTATCTAAATATACTTAAAACAAAATATACTTATACTTAAAACAAAATGGACAAAAAATTAAATAGGGCTGGAGAAGTAGCTAGTTTGGTGCAATTCTTGCCTATCAGGTTCAAGGTCTCAGGGTTAGATCCCAAGCATTACAGGACTTAGCATGGTGGCACATGAATATAATCCCTACACTGAGGAAGCCTAGCCTGGAGGATCAGATGTTCAGACTCACCTTCAAACACATGTTAAGTTTGAGGGCAGACTGGGATACATGAGATCTTATATGGAAAAGGGAATAGCAGCAACAATAACGGAAAGCAAAGCACCATTATCTCCTCCTGTCAACAGTACACAATAATGACTCTCAATATTCCCTGAGTACTTTTGTTTCCCTGATCACCTCTAAGCCTCCACTTCTTTTCTCTTTCATTTTCAGCAGCAACTTCATAAACACTTCCTTTTGGTTCTTCCTCCCTGATCCTTTCTGCTTCTGATTGCAACGTCTTCACCTCTGTCCCGGGTTTTCAGGATTTTTCTTCTATTTCTTTTTCCATGGAAAAGACAATTCTCTCCAAAGACAAGTTTGTTTCAATCTTTCCTCACCTGTTTTTCTGTAACTACCTCCATGTAGAGTTTTCATCCAGTCTTGTTACAACCTTTAACACAACATATCTTAGAGTTTATTTTCTTCCCCTTTTTACCCACATTTAACAGACTCTATGCATTATAATTAATTAATATCTTGGTAGTGATGAAAAGAGAAGCAGATAGGCTGGGCACTATCCATGGTTACTCTTGCAAATACTTGAATGGTTGATATCATGACTGTCTCTTTCAGTGTTATATCTACAAGGCTTAGTGTATAGACTTGCAAATAGCAGATTTAAGGAAAATATATTGAATGAGGGAATTAATGTAAAGTAAGAGCTTGGTGAGCACGACCTTCACTCAAATTTAGCTTTCTTTAATGACCCTCAAAAGATCTGAATCCTAAGTCTTAGACCTGTGAATATTAATTTGTGTGACAAAAAAAGCCATTACAGTTTGAGTAAAGTTGGGGAGATGCCAGGGTTATTCAAGTGTAATGTTATAACAGGAGTGACTTTAACTGAAAGTAAGGCTAGGGCTGATGGCACATGTCTTTAATGTCAACTGAAAGGCAGAGATGGGAACATGGCCTTGCATTTGAGGCCAACTCTATGTATTGAGTTTCAGGTCATTTAGGACTATGTAGTGAAAACCTCTAAAACGTTGACTTTAAAATATTAATGGAGAAAAGCAGTAAAGTTATAGTAAAATGAAGGTTGTAATGATTTTAGCTTGGCAGGTGAAAGAGGAATTCAGGGATTCAGACAGCCTTTTAAAAAAATAAAATAAAATAAAAGGGGTAGATAAATACTGAACTAACTAATAAACAATAATAAAATTATTGGGTAAATAAGACAATGTACTTAAGACACTGATGCATTTTAAATGTGTGAGAGCAAATCTATCATCATGCAAAGACCTGCCCTATAATATCTCCTACGACCTCCAAGGCAAACCACAGAAGGTAATCTAAAACTGGATTCAATTTTTTCCTCATCCTCAGAATCTTTTTCAAAGCTTTCAACAAAATTCCCCTGACTAGTCTCCGTACTAATTTATCTCTGCTTCCTACACTGGCTGCCTCTTTTTCTAGTTAGGTATTATTGGCAGCTCAAAACTTGAGTTTACCAGAACTAAATTTTCTACTCTTGCCCAAAAGTGTACATATGTAATTTGTGTATAATCAAATTTCTATGACAAAACATCTCAGTGTGGAGATGCTCTGCTCTGCACACTGTGGTTTCCTTCCTCTACTTTCCTGCCAGGCCACACTCCGAGCCTTCTAGGATTCTAGGCTATGTGGGAAGGGAAAGGCCAACTAATGACTGCCCCAGCTTTTAGTTAAAACTCAAATTTTAGCTAAATATAGTGTACACAAAGTTGACCAGTGGCTAAAAGTATTCCTGAATGAAACCGCAAAACACCAATAATGCAGTGGACAGAGAGAGTACTAGAAGTGAAGACTCAGGTTCATGGGGTGTTGTATCAAGGTTTTGTTTTGTTTTATTTTGTCTTGTTTGGGGCTGAGTTACTAGAGAAAAACTGAGATGATCTGATGGGATCTGACAGGACGCTAGCCCCAAACACTGAAAGGCTCAGGTGGTCCACTTGCTGTATGGGTCGTCACTCTCTGACATTAGTTATGGAACTCAAGCCAAATGCAGCTGATCCCTGGACACTCTGTAGTATCAGGACAAAGCTCTTGCAGTGAGGAAGACCACCCAGGATGGAGGCTGTGAACACAGGTGGGACAGCATATACCACTCTTTTCTCAGCAACCCATGCACTATCCTCTCGGAAGCCTTATATTTGAGTAAGCTTAATGTCATTTAAAAGCCTGTGTTTAAGTTTTATAACTTCAGCAAATTAAAGTCATTTACTTCTATGTGAATTTCAGGAACAAGAAAAAAGCTAATGGTGTGGATAGAGAAGTCAAAATGTATTTACTTCATCAGATACTACAGTGTTATACATGGGAAGCATCTCTAAAATCTTTAAAAACTAAATGCCCCAATAACTACTCAGTATAAAGTACGTTCTATGGTTGAGGGGATGTGAATGTTTCTAACAAATATCTATTTTAGAATTTTTTTATTCGAGATTAGATTACGCGGCAGATCAATTCATAGCATAAACCTACAAGCCAAAGTACATCAGCAAACAAAAATATATTATGGGAGAAATAAGTAATTATGCCATCTTAGCAGATTCTCCCATTAGATTTAAAGAAAAATGGATTTACAGTGTCAGACTTGGAAGATATTTATTGGTATTGTACCAAAGTTGAAATCAAAAGTATTCAAATGCTACACAAAGTGTGATTAGTGTGGTTGTATATAAATTAAGAAAGAATAACTAATAAATTTTCAGTGTTTTCCGTGAGATGGAAAATGGTCACAGAAATCTTTTAATACCACAGCTTATGCAAGTGTTAGCATGCTAAAAGTTTTTAAAAACTCAGAACAATAAAGAGAAATATATTTCTTTGTTTTTCCCTTTATTGTCGGGGGGCAATCTATTATATATTTTTATATAATATATTCAAGTTATCACTTCCCCTTCCCCAACTCCCCCCAGATCCTCTAAACTTCCTTCCTAATCCACCCAAATCCACCCCTTTTCTTTCTCTCTCTCATTGGAATACAGGTATGCAGGGGCAAAAGATGAAGCAGAATTTGAGGGGAGGGCCAACTAATGACTGCCCCAGCTTGAGACCCATGCCATGAGAGACAGCCCATCCCTGACACAATTAATGATATTCCAGTATTCTTTCAGATAGGCGCCTAGCATAACTGGTGTCAGAGAGGCTTCACCCAGCAACCGGTGGAAACTGAGGCAGAGACCCACAGCCAAACATTAACTGGAGCTTGAGGAATCCTGTGGGAAGAGGGGAAGGGTTGAAGGAGCAAGAGGGGTCAAAGACACCAGAAGAAGATCTACAAAATTAAATAAACTGGCCCACATGGGCTCACAGAGACTGAATTGCTAATCAGAGAGCATCTATGGAACTGACTTGTACCTCAAAACATCTATAATGTTGTGCAGCTGGGTTTTCATGTGGGTCTCCTAAAGCAGGTGTAGGAGATGGCTCTGTCTCTGTTGCCTGCATTTCGATACCTTTCATCTAATTGGGCTGCCTTGTCTAGCCTCAACAGGAAAAGATGTGCCTAGTCCCACTGCAACTTGATATGGCAAGGTGGGTTGATATCCATGGGAGGCCTCACCTTTTCTGATAGAAAGGGAGAGGGTGGTGAGGTAGGGGAGGTGAGAGTGAAGAACTGGGAGGAGAGGAAGGAGGAAAAGCTGAGATCTACATGTAAAGTAAATAAATAATAAAAAGAATACAAATGGGTATGTAAAACAGTAATAAAATAAGATAAAAGAAAAACCAGAATAGAATAAAACAAACACTTTTGCTTATGAAATTATGGCTTCTAATTTTGTTTTTATGGGTTTCCTATGTGTGCAGATGTGTGTGTCTCATATTTATTTTCTACAAAAAGACTGGTGTTCCAAATTTGCTGACCTTTTCTACAAATGTGAAGTGACTGTCGGTAGCCAGTGGATACAGTTGTAAAAATAAATCCATTTGATCTGTTCCTTCAAGGTAAAAATGGCATTTTCACAGTGAGAAGTGAATCACTCTCAAGAGAAATCAGACTATGCAGACAGTGTTTTGAAAATATTTATTTAGAAATATTTATATATGACATGCTTATAGATTTTGTCAACAAGGCCAGTTGAACTAACTCCAATTTATCCCTCAAATATCCATATCAAGCATAACATGAGCCATTTATAGTTTTAATTATCCTATAAGTTAATTAACCCTTTCCTTAATTATTTTTTATTTTTAACTGCCTGCATACTTGACAGTGTACTTGTGTGTGTGTGTGTGTGTGTTTATATGTGCATTTCCCACAATAGTATGTGAGTTAATTAAGTCAGGAACAAAGCCAGGAATTAGGTCTGACCAAAATGAGAACAATATTGCCAAGAGGTGTTTTATAAATGCCCAACTAATGGATTAAAAGACAAACAGTGAGCCAACAGAATGAAGTAATTAACCCAAATAATAATAATTATAAATAATAGTAACAATAAAGAAAAATCACACAGTAGATAATACCTGAACTAAAGAGTGTGTTTATTCCATAGCAGACATCAATCAAAGTAGTCTGGACATATTTTCTTATTTAATATCTACAATAGTACTATTAAAAACAATATTATTTCCAGTCACAAAGGAAAGTAAAACAACTCATTCCAGATCATATGAGTAGATGTCTGAGAGGTAATCTATAGGATCTGCTCACAGAAGCCAAGTTCTACAAGGTGAGGGAAAACAGGAGGTTTAATATCCAGTTTCAAAAGGATAATTGCCAACCTACGGAATAAATCGAACGGATCATTTGAATTTCATTCAGATAACTACCTATAAAGAATGCTTTAATGACATAAGATAAATTATTGTAATGTATGTATGTGGGAATTTGTGTTGCATAGGATTGCAAATTATTTTTTCAGAGTTTTTATTCCCAATGGCATATAGTATTGGTTCATTAGACTGTATGATGATTGCTAAGCATAAGTAATCCTATGTAGTTCTTTACCTCATTTCCTATTCACCAAAATCTACTACCTGGAACTTCTTCCTCAAGGAAGTCTAGCCTTTTTCCCCTTGTGCCACCTGGTTTGTAGGCGGCATAGCCCCCTACGAATTCACACAGCCCACCTTCCCATCCAGACTCACTCCATCCTGTTTATGTCCTGGAAAGGGCAAGCCTAACTGAAAAGTGTCCAGAACAGTGTGGTTTGAAAGATGAGTGGCTCAAAAACCACATCATATTAAAACAGTTGATGAGACTAACAGTACATGGACAGAGAAAAAAAAAGAGACCTGGAATGATGGGAGTTATCCCCTTAAAATAGTGTGGCAGCAAAGAGGAACATATTAAGTAGTAATAATGTATCTGTAGAGGAGAGTGAATCCCAACAGACTTGAATAATAAATGTGTAAGAGGTGAGTTTCAAAGGATTTGAAGGATTTTCTGCTGTTTGTAAATGAAAAAGCTCATTCTGAAGGGATTGGGAGCATTCGAGGTGCTATGATGGCAAGCAGAGAAGTGCATTCTGTGAGCTGCAAACAGTCATTTGTCACCAAGTTGCACAGACTCTCTAAATGGGCAGTATGATAGAGCAGACCCACTTTCGGTCACTTTGATTTTAATTAAGATCATGTTGCGTGGAGGTGGGAGAGAATTTTGCCACCCATGTGATGGTATCAAATAATATATAATTAGTGTTAATCACCAATGGCATAATTACTACTAATAAAGAGGTGGTCTTTATAACTCTCTAATGTTGTAGCTCTTTAATCCAAATGATCAGTGTCTGTGCTGTTTCTGCAACCATGAAATGATGATAATTTTTCTCATGAGATATTTAAGAGACTGCTGAGTTAATATCTATGAAGTAGAGAGAATGATGTATTATAAAATAAATAGCCAGCAAGTCATTTTTACCATAACTGTTTCAACCATACAGGTTACTTACTGGGCCTTCACTATACTCATTCTGCATTTCATTAAGGCCTCACTCAATCTCTGATGTAGCTATCAGTATCTTCACAGCTGCAGCTATGAATCTGTACTCAATACAACATGATGTGTGACATTTTTAAAAAGTCAATCTGTACCTCCAAACTAACCAAAATGATGATTTGTTGTATTTATTACATTTTTTCTATTAAGAAAGTACTCAACAAAGCAACTAAAGGAAGGGATGGTTTATTGTGACTCATATTAGAGGGTATAGACTATTATGATGGGTAAATTATGACATAGGAGCTTGAGGCAGTTGGTCACACTGCATGTGCAGTCAAGGCAAGAGACAAATCCTGCTGTTCAGTCTGCATTCTCCTTTTATTCAGTCTTAGACCTTAGCCCTTGAAATGGTGCTTTCCGTATTCAGGATGAGTATCCTACCTCAGTTAACATATAAAACCTTTCACAGACCTGCAAATCCTGGAACAGACTCAATGCAGATGATAGTTTAAAAAAATTACCCTGAGATTTCACTTTACACCCATCAGAATGACTAAGATCAAAAACTCAAGAGACAACACATTCTGGAGAGGCTGTGGAGAAAGGGGAACCCTCCTCCACTGCTGGTGGGAATGTAAACTTGTACAACCACTCTGGAAAGCAATCTGGCACTTTCTCAGACAACTAGGAATAGTGCTTCCTCAAGATCCAGCTATACCATTCCTAGGTATGTACCTAAAAGAGTCTCAAGTACACAATAAGAACATTTGCTCAACCATGTTTGTAGCAGCCTTATTTGTAATAGCCAGAAGCTGGAAACAGCCCAGATGCCCCCCAGTGGAGGAATGGATAAAAAAATTGTGGTATATCTACACAATGGAATATTACTCAGCAATGAAAAACAAGGAAATCATAAAGTTTGCAGGTAAATGGTGGGATCTGGAAAAGATCATCCTGAGTGAGCTATCCCAGAAGCAGAAAGATGCACACGGCATATGCTCACTCATATAGACATATAATATAGGATAAACATACTAAAATCTGTACACCTAAAGAAACTAATCAAGAGGTAGAACTCTTGCTAAAATGCTCAATTCCTATCCAGAAAGGCAAAGCGGATGGACATCAGAAGAAGGAGAAAAGAGGGAACAAGTCAGGAGCCTGGCACAGAGGACCTCTGAAAAGCTTTGTCTTGCAGACTATCAATGCAGATGATGAGGCTTATGGGCAACCTTTGGGCAGACTGCAGGGAATCTTATGAAAGAAGTGGGAAACTGTAAGATCTGGAGAGGACAGGGATTCCATAAGGAGAGCAACAGAACCAAAAAATCTGAGCACAGGGGTCTTTCCTGATACTCATACTCCAACCAAGGACTATGCATGGAGATAACCTAAGACCCCTGCACAGATGTAGCCCATGACAGTTCAGTATCCAAGTGGGTTTCATTGTAATAGGAACAGGGACTGTCTCTGACATGAACTGATTGGCCTGCTCTTTAATTACCTCCCCCTGAGGGGGAATCAGCATTACCAGGCCACAGAAGAAGACAATGCAGCCACTCCTGATGAGACCTAATTGACTAGGATCAGAAAGAAGGAAAAGAAGACCTCCCCTATCAGTGGACTTGGGGAGGGGCATGCATGCAGAGGGTGGAGGAAGGGAGGGATTGGGACGGGGGGAGGGAGGGAACCACACGGGGGATACAAAGTGAATAAAGTGTAATTAATAAAGAATTTTAAAAAAAGCCACGTGGAGCTATTTTCCTTCTTCTGAGTTGCAGGCTGCTATGGCTTTCAGGGATGGCCAAGGAATACAGATCCTGGGAGAGCGTTCCTTGAGTCTTTGAAATGAAAATAGATGTAACAGGCCAAATGCTCAGTAAGACAGTAACACACTAAAGCCTGTTTCTAAATTACAATTCTTCCACTTACACAAGTAATTTAATTCCTATAGTTTATAGGATGGAGGAGTAATGATGCTCACCTGCCAAGAATGCTAAGTGATTGAGTGTAATAACAGGCAGTTGAGCACCTGTTGTCCTGTCCTGTCTGTAAGGGACCCCGATAATGTCAAGTCTCTTCCTGTTTATTTCTGCTCTTTATGTCTCTGCCATCACACCTTCCACCAATATTTCCATTGAATTCTCTCCAACCCATTTTTAATTTTTTTTTAAAAAGTGATTTTTAAATTACCATTTCAGATCTCTACTCAAATCAAGTGCTTTTAGGAGGTATAGAAAATTCCAAGAAAATCATGGGCTTGAGGGAGATCACAGGAAGCCAGGCAACTGAATGGAGCCATGACAGAATCACAGGAAAGCATGAGTCCATGCCTGAGACTTTACCATCCCAGTTCTGTACTTTACCTTGAGGGTAGAGTATGTTGAATGACTGAATAATCTCCTGAAGAATTGGGAATCTGAGAATCAATTTACTAGTTCTAAAAGGTCCAAAACACTAAGGTCACCTATGAATTGTGCCCCACATGAGTTAAACTTTGAATCTGCTGCTATAACACACGTGAAAGCCTTGGAAAACAGATGTCAAAAACTCTCATTAAACTGCCAAACACTTTTCCTGTATTTCCTCTCCCATCAGAGATGATTATCAAGATATATAGACCCATGCTCATGCACATAAATGTCTTGATAAGTTACTAGAAAAAGTAGAAAAATGTCTGACAGCTTAATGAGATTTGGGTGAAAGAAATTTCTGTATTTTAATGTTCTCCAGGCAATAGAAATAACTCATCAACATTTCCAAAGCTCATTCAGCTTGGCTACATTTGGTAAAATATTTCCATAAATCCCGAAGAACAAATACCTTGATGGGGCACTAAAGAGACTGAAATCTAAAACATTGGCCACTTCACCTCCACCAGTTCTGCTCAGTGTTCATGTATCTGTCTCCAACTGACGATTCTCCAGGCCTCTCATGCTGTGTCTCCTGGCTCACTTTACAAAATAAAGATAGTGTTTCTTTCACATAGAGGATTAACCTCATGGTATATTAAGATGACAGAAGGGGGCTAGAGAGGTGGCCCAGCATTTAAGAGCACTTATTGCTATTGAAAAGGATGTCGATTCAGTTCCCAGTACCCACCACTTCTATAATTCCAATTTTAGGAGATCCAACAGCCTCTTCTGGCCTCATAGGGTACTGCCAATACATATATATATGTGTGTGTGTGTGTGTGTATATATATATATATATATATATATATATATGCTAATGTAGATATACATATATTAGCTTATGCAATGCATCTGATCAGTGGATCAGTACATGAATTAATAACAGAGCAAAGGTTCTCTTTCCAATGGTGGTAGTAAAGTAGGAAGACTTTGAGTCACAGAGTGGGCAATATCTATTGTTTGTGTGTGAGTGTGTGTATACATGTATATGTGATATATATATATATATACAAGAAAACATATTAATAAAAATACATCTCTAAAATGTTTAAAGGTGGCATCAGGTGGCCATAGAGTTGTCATTTGAGAATAGGCTATGCAACGTTTCTAATAACATGTGGATTACTCATGAATGAGTAACAGAGCAAAGGATTTTATTTCAATGGTGGTACTACAGTGTAATGACTTTCTGTCAGACTGGACAAATCAACTGGGGGAATTTTTCTAGAGGAACGCATTAAATAAGAGGATTGTTATATATAACCACTACAGTAAGAGTATTCTAAACACATATATTTTAAGATTTAAAGAGAAAATAAAAAGATGTTCTGTAAATATTTTCAGAATGACATCATTGGTACTGAGTTTAAGAAGTCTGATACGTACACAGAGCAGCTAGCAAACCTCCTCTCATGTATTTGGGGATTTGCTGCAATACTAGAGGAAGCAGGGACTAAAATATTCTGTGATGAACACAGGGTGAGGAAGGATTCCAGGTCACTTAGCCTCTGAACTTTAGAGGTCTGACCTCTCAGTGGATTCCAAATCCCATGATCTTCCTGGAGCAAACATGCCGGTAGCACAGACTGACAACTGGACATGGCACTACCCAGGGTGCTCAGAGCATCCTCTAACACTCGGTGAGTTTCAGCAGTAGAATAATGAGGGCAACACTGAAATAAATGGGAGCTGTAGCAGACAAATTGCTTACTTTGGCACTCACTAACATTTCAACATACCTTTGAAGGTGACAGTTGCCATAGAGAAAATCAACCAAAAACAATGGGTAATAATGGACAATGTTTAGTTCTTGACAGACTTATTCACAGCACCATCTGCATATCAGACATACTAACCATAAGAAGTAGGCACTACTCATAGAGAAACTGAACTTCCCAGGAGTTAAACAACCAATCCAGGTGTGTACAGGTAATCACTGAATGAGCAGAGACTGTAATGGTTCCAAACTCTATACTTTTGGCGTTTATATATATTGAAAGGGAATTGGAAAGCACTGATCTGATCACACATCAGTGGCCCTTGTGATATTTCTAATATCCTGGGCCATCAAAGAAAAATGTCTGAGAAAATGTGAGTCTTGAATGAAGAAGTGAGTGAATTCCTTTCAGGTACTGAGATGAGCTTGTTTAGTTGATTTTCCCATAGAAAAATGAGATGGAACATGGCAAAAACTATAGCTGTCACTGTTAAAATTGCTCAGTCCTCATGCAACTTGATGAACTGGGGCAATGGGAAAGGGAGTTTTCCTCTGCTGAGGAATAGGCAAGGGTGTAGGGAGGGAAGGAGAGAGGAAGAAAAAGAGGGAGGAAGGAAAAGAGGGAGGGAGGAAAGAAGGAATGAGGGTACAACCAGGATGTAAAGTGAATAAAAAATAAATTCAAAATACGTATTTAAAAAATTTATCATACAGCTCAGATCTCCTTAGATCTTGGTGTTTCAGCTCTTGGATTAAGGACCAGCCAGTTCAAGCCAGTAAGAAAAAATTGTGCGCATTTATTTAGAAATAAAATTACCCTGACTCCACAAAATACTCTTATTCAGTAGACTGATGCTACCAGTAAAGACACAGGCAAAACTGTAAACTTAATTGACTTTAGAGACATGGTAAGGTCTAAAGTACTTGGGGACAATGCTGGTTTTACTCATTTTATTCAGCCCAGAACTCTGGATAACAGTATTCCCAGTGATGTTTGCTGAAGATGATGGATTGAGACATTAGCTACAGAAATATGAAAAAGTAGCTTACATGAGGAGAGTTGGATTGTGGCAGAGTAGTGTAGATGGAAGCTTCCTGAAAGTATTGTGGGAAACATCCTTTGGGTATGATACTCACATGAAGAGATGATTTATTAGTCCTGGAAGGGTGTGTGGGAAAAAGGAAAAGAGAGGTTATGAGAGAGTGACCCTCCCACTATGGTAGTGGGAGATTTCCTGCAAATGTATGTTCGCTTTGCTCTTTGGTGAAAGGCTTGGGATTCCCTGGGTCTGAACCCTGCAACATGGTAGCCACTAGTCGCATATGCCCACCCAGAACTGGAAATATTATTAGTATGACTTACAAAATTCGCTAAATGTAAAATGCAAACTGTCTTTCAGAGACGATGTAAAGCAAAGAAAAAAAAATGATACTCTGCTATGGTTGCAGACAGGAGCCTAGCATGGCTGTCCTTTGAGTTGCTCCACCCAGCAGCTGATGGGAAAGAATGCAGAGACCCACAACCAAACATTGGGTGGAGTGCAAAGAGTCCTGTGGAGGAGTTGAAGGTGGGGGCGTGGGGGGATAGAAGGACCCAGAGGAGACAGGAGCTCCACAGGAAGACCAGCAGAGCCAACTAACCAGGGCCTTGGGGGTGGGGAGGCTGTGGAGACTAAAGCACCTACTAAGGACCATGCATGGACTGAACCTAGGCCTCCTATACAGATGTAGCCAATGGGTAGCTTGGTCCTCATATGGGTCCTCTAGTAAGAGGAATGTGGGCTGACTCTGACGTGGACTCTATTGCCTGTTTTTCAATCACTTTCCAGGCCAAAGGGGAAGAGAATACACTCAGTCCTGAAGCAACTTGAAATGCTGGGATCGATGGTGGCTGTGGCTCCCCTTCTCTGAGGAGTAGAGGAGTGAGAATAGGGGATGCAGGGAGGGAGAGTTGGACCAGGAGGAGAAGCAGTAGGAGGCTATGACAGAGATTTAAAATGAATATATAAAATTAAAAGTTAAAAATGAAAATTATCTCAGTGGCTTCTAGATGATTATGTATCAGATTACCATCAAAAATAATATATTGAATTAAATGTAAGGTTGTGAAAATTAAACTTTATTTGTGCAATTAAAGTTTTACTTTTAGGTAAAAATATAAATTTAATGACTAGAAAATTTAAGATCTATCTATGGTTTACATAGGTATCTTTTGTCATATTTTTACTGAGCAGTGCTGCTTTGGGCCTTATGAATGATTAGGAACACATCCCAGTGGAGAAAGCACTGGTATGGAGGAGGATGAAACTAAAAATTTAGATAGAGACGTTCTCTTTGTCTCAAAGCACATACCACAGTACTTTTCTCCATCTATGGGAAAACCCCTTTGGAAGGTAAAAAAGTCAGTTGGTTACAGGGAAGGCAGGGGTCTGGAAGGGTGTCTGGGAGCAGCTATCTTTGAGAAGTGAACTGGTAATTAAGTCTGGGAAGGAGACACTGATGATTTGAGAACCAAAAGGCTCAAATTTTATATATTACTAACTGCTCCTTGAAAGTAGATCAAATTGATCTCTGCTTAAACTTGTTGTCTTCCAATCTCTGCTTCCCTCATTAAATATTTCTTTTTAACTTAATTGCCACCTCATGCTTATCCTGAGAACACAGATAAATTTCACACAGGTTTCAGCCAGGCTTTGAAAGGCAATATGGCAAGACTCCAAAACACAAAAATGCTGAAAATTCACTGACAACAGGGACTTGGTCTTTAGTTTTCTAGACAATCTTGCACTAAGCAGAGCACCTAAAGCATGATGAGG
The DNA here is from genome assembly GCF_030254825.1 of Meriones unguiculatus. Taxonomy (NCBI): domain Eukaryota; kingdom Metazoa; phylum Chordata; class Mammalia; order Rodentia; family Muridae; genus Meriones; species Meriones unguiculatus. The sequence goes on along the minus strand of NC_083356.1, from coordinate 39,311,493 downwards.
ATACAATATTTACTTAAGGAGACTTAATGACCCAAAGAGTAAGTTCAATCAGTTGACCCTCAGCGGAGTTTCTCTTACAAAACTTGAGTGACCCACTACATTGGAGACTGGTCTTTAACATCCAGTAGAGGATACTATCTAATAAAGCTATAAATAAAGATTCCATCACTGGGACACCATGGAAACCCCGGGCTAAGGTATTGCATGCATCTACACCAAAAAATGAATAGTAGTGACTGGTGTAAAATCAAGTCTCATTTTGCAGATGAAGAACGCGGTGTCAAGAGACCAAAGAATCCACTAAAATACAGACAGTTGGCAAGCATAAAACTGAGATCTGAACTTAGAGAGTCTGTCTCCAGGGAACATTCTCCAAGTCCTTGGGCCATAATTGTATTTCAATCAGTGATATCTTTAAATTGACGTATGTTACCCAATGTCTCCCTGGAGTCTTTGCTAGTTTTATGATCAAGGTTTTTGTTTGTTTGTTTTGTTTTTTGTTTTTTTTTCCCACATGCATACTATGACTTTTCTCTTTGCTATGATGAATTGTCTGAGAGAAAGCAGGTTAAGGGAGGAAGTTTTAGTCTATCTTACAGTTTGAGATACTACAGTCCATCCTGATGATGAAGACATTGGGACAAGACAGTGCAACTGCTCGCTTAAATCTAAGTGTGTCAGAAGCAGGAACAGGTGAAGGACTTTGCTCTTCTCACTGTCTCCTTTTCACCATAGAACCCCAAGCCCATGGAACAAGACCATACTTTCTGAGTCAGACTCTTAAACCTCTCCAGAAACACCTTTACGGACACATCAAAGGTGTTCTTCATTAATGCCTGAAGTGCTTATTTATCCAATCAAGTTTCTAATCGAAGTTAATTATTATGAGTAACTACATAAATCTGCATTGTGAAAACAGAAAGCTTATCTTTTTTTAAATGATCTATTTCTACTAAGACATCTGTATTGATTAGGATCAGAGATCTGGACATTGTGATTAAATTATAAGGCTAGCAAACACTCAGTGTAAGAACACTAGCTGATCCAAGTTTGGTTACTAGCACCAATATAAAGGATCAAAATCATTTGTATTTCTAGTCCAAGACCCTTTTCTGTTCTCTGCAGGTACCAGGCATGCACTTGGTGCACAGAGATACATGCAGGAGAAATAATGTACATTACATGTAAACTAAGTAAGAAAATTTTAAAATTAAGAAAACTGACCAAAGTATGCATTTTCTTTAATTGTATTAAGAACCTCTCAACATATTTACATATTTAATAGTGAAGTTGCTGTTTTGGATTGCATTTTTTGATTGATGTGCCATTGCTATACACCAATATGTACATAGGTAACACTACTTTAGAAAATTGCCAGGCACAATCACAATAAAAGTACTATTCTTAACTGGGTATGGTGTCACATACCTTTAGTCCCAGGCCTCTGGGAGGCAAAGGCAGGTGGATCTCTGTGAGTTCAAGGCCAACTTAGTCTACCAAGTGAGTCCAGAACAGGCATGTTTACACAGAGAAACCTTGTCTCGAAAAACCAAAAGGCAACACACACCACACACACACACACACACACACACACACACAAAACAAAGAACTAGTCTTTGAAGTATGCTGAAGGAGCATTATAACATAAAAGATGCTTGGAGGTCATTAAGCCATTGCTTTATGACATGGAGTACAGACCACTTTCCCCTGGATAACCACTTTAAGGCCAGATACTCCCTGGGAGATGTCTCAGGTGTAGCTTAAATACAGATGACCCATGTTTGGGGAAGGACAGTTTCCTCAGGAGCAGTCCATTTAGTCAGTTAGGAAAGAGGGGCACATCATGGTAAGCAATGTTTGCTATGGTGTTGCCAGAGAAATCTCACTACCATCTACCCATTTCCTGGTTTACAGACATGAAGTTTCGTAAACCCTTCTCTGAACTACTGACATTTAGAAAGTGATAATCTTTTCTGGAACAGCTCACATCCTTTTTATCTATCTATCTATCTATCTATCTATCTATCTATCTATCTAATCAATGTACAGCCTGATCCAAGCCCCCTCTCTCCTCTTCTTCCAGTTCCATCCTCATGCTCTCTCTCCCTTCCCCCCTCCTTCTTCTCAGAGAAGGGGAACCCCCCCAAAAAATACCAACCCACCCTGGCACCTCAGTTGCAGCAGGACTAAACATATCCTCTCCCACTGAGACCAGACAAGGCATCCCATCTAGGGGGAAAAGATTTAAAGGCAGGGAAAAGAGTCAAAACGAGTCCCTACTCTATTGTTAGAAGGCCCACATGATGGCTAAGCTGCACATATGCTGCACACGTGCAAGGTGCCTAGGTCCAGCCCATGCATGTTCTTTACTTGATGGTTCAGTTTCTGTGAGTCCCCATGGGCACAGGTTAGTTTACTCTGTAAGTCTTCCTGTGGTGTCCATGTCTCCTCTGGCTCCTTTCATTCTTCCTCCCGTTCCCTTAGCTCCTTCTATTGTTTGGCTGTGGGTTCCTTATTTGTTTCCATCAGCTGTTGGACAAAGCTTCTCAGAAGACAGTTATTCTAGGCTCCTGCAAGCAAGCATAGCAGAGTATCATTAGCAGTGTCAGGGGTTGTCTCTCTCCCATTGAGTGGGTCTCAAGTTAGGACAGTCATTCGTATCAGAAGATGAGATCTCCCATGTTCATGGAGAGGTAGGACTAACATAGTGAAAATGACCTTCTTAACCAAAAACAATGTACAGATTAAATGCAATTCCCATTCCAGCAAAATTCTTTACAGACCTTGAAAAAGCAATCTGCACCTTCATATAGAAACATAAAAACCCAGAATAGCTAAAACAACTCTGTACAATAGAAGAACTTCTGGAGGTATCATCATCCCTTGATTCAAGCTTTATCACAGCCCATTTTTGACTGGAAACCTCTAGGAGAGCCTTGGGGCATTTGTGGGGCAAATACTATATTTGGCTATGTTCTATATTCTTTCTTGCCTTTGGCTCTGTGATGTTTCAATTAAAAATTTGGAGACATGTGAAGAGGAACTATCTGACTTGATTGCTGTTTACATGGCTAATGAGGAATAAGAGTGTCAAGCTTTACAAGAAGCAGATGATATCCCCTGACTCCAGACTAGCTTTAATGAAAGACAACTTCAGTGATGCACTTATGACCCACAAAGGTTCACAGGAATGTAGAAAAAAAATTAAACCTGTAGTTAATATTTTGGCAAACTTCCTTCACTTGTGTGTTTAAGATCCTCTCCCACCCACAAAGGCAATATAACCATTCTGGACTTTTCATTTTTATTTTAGATTTAAGTGACAAATAAATTGTCAGATGGTACCTCATCATCATGCTCTCCCATCTTCTTAAAAATACAGATTGCTTGAGGGGGTAGTGTTATAATTTTAGAACAGAAAATACATGCCAGATGTCTTTTTATATGAAGCTGTCCCACCCAAAAATATATGCCTAAATCATTAGGATGTGCTCTAAATATTACTGCCAAGCCATTGGAATGACAGGTCTGAGCCCTCACTTATACTTAACTCCTGGTGGGTAGCTTTGTCTTGGTGTCTTGCCTATTTTCATTGATGTAAAGGAAGCACCAATTAGATAACAGTCCATTATTAAAGAACCAGGCACAAGTCAGAGGAGGCAGGGCCTGCCTTCTTGCCCAGAAACAATATGAAGTCTGTCTGCTGAGGGTCACTGGGCCTCCCTCATGCTCTGCTTTTGACATTTGCCAGCTCACCCTATAAACATGTCTAAGGCTGCTGTGTTCAGTCTGTTTATTCAGATGATATTGTCCAGGGTAGGGAAAAGGAAAATTGAGCTGGATTCTGGAGGTGACTATACAAGAAAAAAAAAAAAAAAAAAGAAGCAAAAAGTGGTAAAAACGGAGAAAACAGGAAACAGATTAGCAAGAAGAGTCCAAGCATTCGAAGGCAGGAAACAGGTCTCTGAGTGCTCTAATCTCCCCTGTGCAGCTGGGGTTCGGTGCTTGAGAAAAATCCACCATCAGTCCCTGCCTCCAGGGAACCCCATGTAAACTGGACACATCTCTTTCAAGAGGAATAATTACCTCTACTACTGTCCTACATGATTGGCCCCTCTACATGCTTACAGTCTCAATCTCAACGTCATTTCTTATTTGCTAATTGACCAAGCTCAAGGACATGTCCCCAAACTCCCATCAGGCTCTGTGTTCATTCTTTGCATAGATCTTATTTGTCATTGTGACAATTTCATTGTTACCATTATTACTTTTATTTTGTGTACGTCCCCTTTCTTAACCCCACAGTCTGCTGTGACTTCCATGAAAGTGGAACTCACTGCTTTTGTCCCTTTAGTGTTTATACAAACAAGTCCTATGATAGATGCCCAATGTCAATTGATTAAACCTGTCAATAACTGAAGCAGTGAAGACTGCCTGATGCCATAAAAGCATAAGTATTAAACTTCTTTCCCTTGAAGATTCATCTATTTAGAATGGGAATTTTGAAAGATACATATTGTCAAATGTGAAATTAATGTAGTGTCAACTAATAAATACTTGATAAGGTATGTGGATGTCACAAATGTCCCATATTATATCTCTTACAGTGAGTGCTTGGAAATATTTTTAACATCTCATTTTTTAATATCAGAAATATAGGATCTTGTAACTATTATGAACAATACTCTTAACACTTGCATGAAATGGGGGCCATGTCATATGAAAAACTAAGGGAACTGTTGCGATTCCTGCACAGGCTGACATAGGGCTTCTTCCCATTCTTGTCTAAATATAAAATTAGCAGTTATTCTTATGGAGTAATATGTCTTCCCATTCCTCAATTATGATGAGAATTGTTTGTAAGCATCACAGAAAAGGAAGTCATGCCAGAGCCAAGAGGAAATTAGAGGAGGAAACGTGATTGGGGACATTATTCTGAAGGGTGAGATGGAGGAGGGAAGAAACAGAGGGAAAAAATTAGAAATTGGAAATGAAGTCACTGCAGTCTCTTACTTCCCAAAGGAAGCAAGCCCTGACAGGGATGTGTGCACAGATGAATGAGATGTTAACAGAGCTTTCCAGCAAGGTGTGTGGGGGAGGGCATACGGAGGGTGTCACAGTTCTCATGTCTGGAGCCTTCTGCTTCTAAATCCTCATCCAGAAAATGGGAGCAGCAAGTGAACTTGCTTTCAGATGAGGATTTGGAGAAGAAATAATACACAAATACTCTCTCTCTAGCTTGCCCCTCTCCAGGACTAGCAGTCACAGAAGAAATCAGAAAACCATTCTACTTACAGAAACCAAGAAGAACACATCACAAATTTAAACATCAGGATTGGCATTAGAAATCCACTAATTCCTCTTTATATCATCCCCTGAAATTATGATTCTTTTTAGACTGAATGATTCCAATTCCCAACTTCAGTAACCCCATTGTTTAATACAGTTAACTTTCTTCTGGATTATTGCAGACCTTGGAAACAAATACCTATTAAAATGGCGGCTCCACAGATGTGCCTGGAAGAGGCGCTGGGGAAGACAGCTCATAGACTTCATATATTTCACGAACAGCTGAGAAAAAGAAGGATTGGCCTCATACAGCATCAAGATACAAGCTCTGCCTTAATGGACAGGGAGTGGCAGCTACATGGATTTGCATTTTCAAAAGATGAAAGGATCTTCCAACACATCAATTCAGTGGTGATTAAACTGCCTTATCGCCAGGTAGTGCGTCTTCCATGGATGAAGGTATAAGGCAGAAGAGGGTTGTGGGACTGTGTCTGGAATGTTAGCTTCTGAACAACATGTCCCTGAAGCAACTCAGCGAATATTTTCCCTGTTAAGTCTTTGTTATTGTTATTCCTTTCAGCATTTGGGATTGATATATGAAAACAAAAAAGCCTTCTTCATGTTACATGGTTAACATGTAGTCACTGATACTCATGTAAGTTATGTAATATTTAAGTCAGGTTGAGCATGACTGTCTCCTCGCTGCTACTTCTTATGTCACCTCTGAGCAGAACAGAGGGAGCTGATTTAGAGTAGGAAGAGTTACTGCTTAATTCTAGACCTTACGTCACAGCTTGTCTGCCATTCTGGTCTCCAGGCTGTTCCGCCGGTGCTCTAAGCTGGTTCCAGCAACAGGGCCTTTGCTTGGACTCCTACGAAAAGAGATGACAAGGCAAAGAATACATAGTACATGCACACACACACACAAACATACACAAACACACACACACACCCTTATTCAAGTAAAAACTCCTGACATTAAAAACCAAATAGATGAACCAAAATGATTCATACTGAGCAAAATATGCCAGGTCCCAAATACTATGTGATTTCAGACATGGAATCAGAGGAAATCCATATAGGAAAGTAGAGATTACAGGAGTAGTTACCAGAGAATTGGAGGTTGGAAGTTAAAGGAAGGAGAAAAAAAGAAATGCTAATAAAAGGGTACCTAACTTCATTTAGAAGAGTGAAATTTCCTTTACAATCTCACTTGTAGCATGGTAACCAGAGTCAATAATCATAAATATTCCAACATACTAAAGGAGTTTATTTAAAATATTCTCACTATCAAATTCAATAAGTGGTGAGTATGATAATTAAATTTATACAATTGTAGTTCAGTATAGATATACATCTAAACAACATGATATATTAAATATATACAATTGTCAGTTGCCTACTGAAAATAAAAATTTTAAAAATGGAACTAAATGGCAAGCAAATCATGAGCCCTAGTGTCATCCAACTTCTTGGTTTCTCTGGGCCATGTTACATGAAGAGGAATTGTTTCAGACCACACATTGCTGCTGCCTTTGAGATTACATGTGAGAATCAATTTGAGCAAATGGAACAATGTCTCCACCATTTTTTAGGCTTGAAACCAGACAAAATGCTAGGGAATACAGCAAGAGAGCTAAAAAGACAAGCTGGCATTTTTCCAAGAGGCAGAGCACCAAAGAAGAGGCCTCAGGTAGAAGCCACAATTTTAGCAGGGTCTGAAGAAACACTAGAAATGAAGATCTGCTCTGCACCCAGCCGCTCTGAAGAATCCATAGACAGACACTAGCATGCTGGAGCACATCCCGGATTCCTAAGCACTGCAAATAGAAGTTACACCTTATCCTACCCAGCTGTGGGGAAAGCCCACCCTCAATGCAGAGGAGGACAGCCACCCAGCTGGAGAAAGTGCAGCCAACAAGCCCCCTGCCCAGGAGGTGTTTGTGGGCACAGGCATGTATTTTGACTCTGCAATTACTTGGTAAGAGAACAAACTGAATGAAGGCACCAGATTTCCTCTCCTGGGTGATATCATCCAGAGGCACATAACTCATGCTTGCAACACTTATTCAAGAGAGACAGGCTATACTTGGTGAAGACAGTACAGGAAAGTGAATTGACCCAAGGGTTTAGTACAGCCAGCTGTTTCCACTTCGGAAAACAAAAATAGCAGAATGTAAAGTGATACAAAGTTCAAGGTTTAAAAACCATGTCTAAGCATCTCATCCCATGAGTAGGCTTTAGGTTAGGTCTTTGTGGTGGGAAGAAGGTTTAAAGACTCTTTAGCATTACTTATATAGGGTGAGTAATAGTTAGAGATATTGTGATGTTACCACAATATCTCTAACCAAACATGGAAAAGTGAACCAAACATGGAAAAGTGAAGATCTAAATTGAAGTATCAGGTCTGTCCTTCTCTGCTGGTATGAATTTTACCATTCACTCAACCACTCTGGATATAATGGAAAGGAATGAAATAAGAGTACATACAACATACTTCCTAAGACAGGAGGCTGCTGATATAAGAGAACATTTCTGGTAACACATTAAGCAACAACGGGACCTGAGCATCAACACAGTGAATTATGGTGACATACATCCCTCAGAAGACAAACAATGTTAAAAAGAACATGGTAGACCTATGATGTATTTTAGAATAAATAAGAAAGCAGTGATTAGAGTTTGAGGTAAACAATTTCTTTTATGGGAGACAGAAGGAAAAGATGGCCGCTAAGGAGACAGAAAGTGGATTTTGGAATGAAGAAAAGGAAAGACAGAAATGAATAGAAAGTTCCTTATTATTAACCACTGTGGAATATGGTTCCATACTGCCCTTTGACTCACATTTCCCTTACTTCATAGGCTTTGTCTGGCTCAACCATGCTCACCAAGAAAGACTTATAGTAAGTATCTTCACATCTGGTATGACTCCTTTGGCATTTCAGGTAGTGTTCAATTGCACAAGAATAGAACCATTCCACATTACTTCTGCCTTCCTCTCTGGACAATCAGTTCCTCTAGGACAGTAAAAATCTACATTTGTACTGGTCTGATGGGACCTAACACTTACTAGGGACATTATAAGTGATTTTGCATGCAAGAATATCATTATAGAATCTCTACAATGCTGAGTTGGAGAGTCAAGCAGTGCTTGAAAATGCAAGCATTGAACAATGCTGAGATTCAAGCAGAAAGATTTGTAGGTAACAAGGGGGAATGCTTGTTTTTTCAGCTTCTGTTCTTCAACTGAAAAACACCATAACACAGAGTCCCAAATGCCATCCTTTTGTACCTCCAGGATGCATGGTAAGAGTCACTACAACATGTGTTGAAAGTTTAGAGCCTGAGGGCTTTCCCAGAGCAGACATGCCAGGTGCTTCTCAGATCTTCTCATTCTCATATTTCTATTTCCTCCAGAGAAGGTGGCCTTTCTCAATAGTCTACCATACATTTTATAACAAAAATAACCTATTAAAATTTAACATTAGATTCACTCAATGAGTAAATGGGCCTGGTATTTGTTTCATAATTAGCCTTTTATTAATATCCAATAAATTTATTTTCACTCATGAGTAATCTGAGGCTAGGAGCAAGATTGAAAGATTGCAGATTATTCAACTCATCTCCCACCTCTCTCAATGTATTCTCAATATTTCCTGTAATTATCATCTTTTGTCCATTTCTACTATCACTATAATCACAAGGATCCCAACCCAAGAACACTGGTACAACAGCATACTTCTTCTGTACTCTCTCCCTGACAAAGATTGGTATTTGAAAGATAGGAATATATACTCAGTGTTCACTTCTTGATGGAATATTTTAAGCAGTCCCTATAAGACATAGAATGAGTATGGAACCCAGCCCAAGACCGCTGACTGAAGAGGATGGTTCTTCTGTATTCACTCTCCCTGAGACAGAGTCATTTTTGAAAGACAGGAATATACCCAGAATCTACTTCTTGACAAAATACTTTAAGCTGCCCCAAGAGCTCATAGAATGAGAATTGAAACCTAAACTCTATAATGTGACCTAAAAGTTTCTCTTTGCCTGACTCCTGATTATTTCTCTAGATTCTAGCCACTGTGCTCTGGTTACTCAGATTTGCCTTTGTTCTTCAATTTTCCCATTTAGCTGCAGTGCATGGGAGAAGCTGTTCTCCCTTCTGAAATGTTCTTCATTCTCCTCCCTATAGTCACAAATGTGCCTTCTAGTCATCTGTTGTTACTCAGCTTGGACAAGGCTAGACTGTCACTGATGATCTTATTCCATCCTTCAAATGGTTCTTCAGCAGAGTTCATGATTATATCCTGATGTGCCTCATCCATTAGTTGATGCTTACTGTCCATCTTCTCCTTAACAATAGAATACTAAACTATGTGAATATAGATTTCTTCATTATTTTTGCCCTACAGCGTAATCCAATCAATGTCCTCACAAATACTAAGTATTCACAACACGCATTTAAGATAAACAAAAATGATGCAGAGAATCTGATGTTGAGTTCAACAAACTCAGTTTTCAAAACTCAAAGTGACATGGTGTAAATTTGTGTGAAATCTACTAATTGTATTCAAATCTGAGAACTCATGATTTCAGGTAAAGTCTTACTCCTTCATGGGTCATATGTTCATTTTTGTGAGTGCACCCATAAAAAAGTTTAATATCTAGAAGGGTGGCAGGCCCTCAGAATAGGAGAAACTAATATTTGAGCCCTGTTATACACCCATAATCTGGCTTAATCCACAAGTATTTACTAAGTACTTTCTCTGAGTCAGGATATATTAGAACTTGAGACTAAATCTGAGGCCAGCCTTTGAGGAGATCTTGATGTGTGGAGTAAGATTCATGTAAGTGTGATAATGTATAAGTTGAGTCTTGATAAATACCTGTGGTATCACAGTCTCTAGATGGAGGGAGCTGTAACTTGAAGCAAATGTGTGAGGTTAAGTAAGAGTTCATGAGAGGCCATCTATAGAAGTAAAAAAAAAAAAGGCATTTCACAAATAAGAATGTGAGGAGCCTGGGAATAGTCTTGAGTGTTTAGAGAGAAACCCATAACCATGCATTGGCATGACTACACATGAAAAAGCAAAAGTTGGAGGAACCCTAGCAATTCCAACACATTTGGTCTCTTTTCAAAGGCAAGCTTTTTCTCCATCTCTCCTCATTCCAGTGTCAAGCTCCTCCTTTACACTTGTTAGCCCTAGCTCTTTCTCTTGTCTCTTTAATTAGTTCTTCATCCTTAAGCTTGGGATCGTAACATCTGCTCTAAGTGTTTCACAGGCAGGGAAACGAGAGTCCTCTAAGAGCCCATCATGCTGAGATTTTCAATGGCAAATTTACTTCCAGAGGGATTATTGCATGAGTTTGTTTAATGGAATAAATGATCAACCCTCAGTAAACAGATTTTGAAAACCTTAACAGCATTGTAGCAATGTGGCTGTTAATGAAATACAGTTGACTGCTCCCACCATTTGGCACCAACCGATCCAGCACTGTCAACATCACAATATGATACTTGTCCCCAATTATTTCATGGCAGCAACTGTAATACAATATGGTATTAATCATATTTATTATAAGTATCAATTTGAGAAATTTCTGACATGCCAGAAGATGAATTGGCTCACCGTGAAAAGGAATTCTGCTCAGTGCAGGCTGACTGCTGCTATAAAATAAATAATTTTCTGTAGATATTTTTTTAAGTAACACAAAAGAAATAGCACTGAAAACAAAAAGTAAAGCATCCAGACCCTTCTGATGACATCTGTGCACCTGGATACAGCACCACCAGGATACCTGTGTGTTTAGGGTTTCACAGATTAGCAAACAGCTTGACAGGTTCTCAGAAAAAGCAATAACTGTTTTACAACTGAGCCATCAAGAGAAAGGAAAACTGGAGGCATAGGATACATTCTGAAACTGCATCCTCCTCCAAACTGCAACTCCAACACTGACCTGGCATGTTCTGCTGAACCAAGTGTGACTGCAAACTATTTTCTCAGGGAAATTATTGCTCTGGATATAGTCAGGACCTATTCATTCTTCCACTTTATTTGGGTGTCTATTCAATTGTCTCCTTGCCAAAAGTTCTTTCTATTGACCCTATTAAAAACAAATGCCCTACTTCCAAGCCCTATATTTTACTCATATTTTATATGAGTGTATTATGTATGTATGTGTTTGTGTTTATGTACATATACATAACATTTGTACATATATGTGCAGGTCATGGCACAACTAAATGACATTTCAACAGTTTCTCCTCTTTATGATAATTTTTGAGTCTTCTGTTTGTTCTTGTTATTCCCACAACTCTGCTCCAATTTTTCTGTTTTGCATTCAGGTTTTTTGAACATCTTCCAAACCTGTGGCTCTTTTTGAGCTTCTTTAATCAATTTACATTATCGGCACCAATTTGAATATAAGGAAAAAAACCTATGTTGTTCTTGTCATGATGTCACTGGTTGAAATTATGATTTTCCTGTTGCTAAGGTGAAGCTTTATATATCAAGGTGTCACATACAACCCTACACCATCTGGTCCTTGGCTGTTTTCTGGCTTCATTGCCTGCCTTTATCCTGGGTGATCCTATTCATGGTCAGTCCCTGTGCTGTCTGTATCTTGTTCCTTTGTGTTAGCATACCTGTCTTTTCCACCACTGACATGAAATTTGTAACTATAGCATCAAGTTGCCACATTTCCCTTTCATTAATACAAGATCCATTCTTCCTCTGCTCTTCTCTCTGTTTCCTTCATCATAACTCTTTGCTGGTTAGATGCATCAAACTTAATTTTCTTATGTGAATGGAATTTACTGTAGAAGGTTGGAATAAATTAAACCAGGTAAGTAATAAACAGGTCTACTTGTCCCTGGATCCACTGAGACAAATTAAACAAATAATAAGAATATGTGTTAAAATTTCAAACAAAGAATGATGAAAACACACCTGTAATTCTGCAGAGTATCATGCATAGAAAAAGATGATTTTTCCATAGTAGAGGTGTTTTTTGCATGGGCTTGTCTTAGACAGTTTATTCAATGTTTATTGAAAGTCTGCTAAATAGAAAGAGCAGCATTTGAATGTGTTTGAGATCTGAGACAGTAGGTGGAGGTCTGAATTCACATTCTTGAAAGCAGGATCTATCAGAAGTGAAGCTAGCCACATAGGTGAGTTTCTAAGAATTCTCCTGCTTACCTGTGAGATTTAAATCGAGTGTCACTTCTCCATGAGAGCTTCCTCTCTGTCCAGTCCTCCATATTTGATAGCTATTGTATTTTATGAAAGTGTGTATGTCAATCCGTGACATGTCTTTGCACACAGAGCAGGAGTTCCTACTTCACTCATCTTTCAGTCCCAGTACCAACAACTCCAAGTCCCAGTACCAATAATATCAATACTTGTATTGGGTATTCCAAAGACAGAAAAGGTATGATGAGTAAGGAGATAAGTCAGGCTCATTCACTTGTGTAAACTGCTCAGGCATTGAACACGATGATGAATAAGATGAAAGACTTGACTGCTGCGCTGTGAATATATGTGTCTCCCTTAGGTTAAATCTCAAGCCACGGGGATATAGGATTCGAAAATTGGGCCTTAAGGAAAGGACAAAAGGATGAGAATGGAACCTCTATATTTAAGGTTTGTGAGTATATAAAAGACTGTGGAGGGCTAGTTAGCTCTACTGCTATGTGAGCCAGCAGGAAGAAGGTATCATTTTGCAGACCAGAAAACACACCTTTACCAGACATTGAATTTGATGGTGCCTTGACCTTGGGTTTTCCAGGATAGAGGACCAAAAGAAACAAACTACTGAAACTTGTACCCAACATGTTTAGGGTGCTTCGCTAGAATGACCTAAACAGACCTACATGGCAATAAAAGCCATGGAATGGTGAGAAAATGGCTCCGTATGAGTAACTATAGCAAAGCCAAGTGCTGGTATTAAGACTGTTGGCCAATGGAACTGGAAGTGCCCATACAGTGTCTGAAACATAACAGGCAATTAGTCTACAAAATGTGGCCTACAAATTGACATAGACCTTGTTACAAGCATGGCTTCCTTAAAGAAATCCTGTAAGACAGTCACCATTTTCTGTGTGGGCAAAACAGACCTTTAAAAGACTACAGGTGGTAACTTACAATCAATATACAGTTTGTGTAGCTCATTAGTAGAGTGATTACCTAACATGTATAGGGCCCAGGGTTTGCTTGCCAGCATGACAGAAAATAAAATAAAATAAAATGAAAAGATAAAACATTTGATTTGCCTTAAGCTGTCATAACCATGGCCCCAGTATCTTCTGTGGCAGTGTGGAAGGATGACTCTGGTAACAGTCATCTCTACTTTTCTTTCTTACTGTAGTTGGACCAGTTATGCCTCTAATTTAGAAAAACTGTGAAGAAAGCTATGGGTCTAAATAATTTGTTCCTTTTAATTGATTTATTAGACAAAATTTATTTTTACATGGACTTAAGATCTGTGTGTGTGTGTGTGTGTGTACGTGTATGTCTACCTGTCTGTGTATCTCTGCCTGTATTTATCCTGAGGCTCAACCCCGATGTTCCATATGCTAAACAAGCATCATACTGTTGAGCCACTACATCACTGAGCCACTGCACCACAGAGCCACATCCCCAGTTCTAAGAACACTTCTTTTGTATTTCCCCAGGGGGAGGTGATCAAAGAGCAGTCCACTGAATCCATGTCAGAGACAGTCCCTGTTCCCTTACTGGGGATCCCACATGGAGACTGAGCTCCCCATAGGCTACATCTGAGCATACAGAAATTGTGGTACATTTACACAATGGAATACTACCTAGCAATTCAAAACAAAGAAATCATGAAATTTTCAGGCAAATGGATGGAAATAGAAAAGATCATTCTGAGTGAGGTAACCCAGAAGCAGAAAAAAACACATGGTATATATTCACTTATAAGTGGATATTAAACATATAACATAGGATAAACATACTAAAATTTATAATCTTAAAGAAGCTAAACAACAAGGAAGACCCTAAGGAAAGCTTAATCCTTATTCAGAAGGGCAAACAGGATAGACATCTGAAGTAGGAGAAGACAGGGAACAGTATAGGAGCCTTCCACAGGAAGGCCTCTGAAAGACTCTACCCATCAAGGTATCAAAGCAGACACTGAGACTCATAGCCAAACTTAAGGCAGAGTGCAGATAAACTTGTGGAAGAAGGGGGAGATAGAAAGATCTGGAGGGGACATGAGCTTCACAAGAAGACCAACAGGGCCAAAAAAATCTGGGCTCAGGGGGTCCTGCAGAGACTGATGAATCAACGAAGGACCATGCATGGAGAGGACCACTTCTTAGCAATAGCTTTTGCTCCAAGAAATTTTTACAACCTTATTTTCTGCTGGTATAAATGGTATCTGGTCCTTAAAAAGGCAGGGCTATATATCTTTTTAAATATTTTGTTCATTAAAACATATTTATTAGTAATAATGAGTAAACAACATTTTACTCCTAAAATTTAAAACTTGCGAGGCCTAAGGAACAGATGCTGTAATTTATTGAGTTATTTTTTTCTTCCTCCAGACAGTTGATATGAAAATAAAGGAGGCTGGGGAAAATGTTGAAAGTAGAAATAACAAAAAATGACAACCAACACATTATTATGTATTTTCAAAGCATTTTCCAAATACTCACAGATGTCCTCTCTTTAAATTTTCTTACTAGTATGAAAATCCATTTTGTGATTCAAGATTTAGCTTGAGATTTACATAAGGTCATGTAATTATAATTGTAAAAGAATGCAGGACTGAGGCTCACCGAGCAAAGTGCTTGCTCTGCAAGTGTGCATACCTGAGCTCAGATCCACACATCCACACAAATGCTGGGTGTGAGAATGCCTATCTGTAATCCCAGCTCCAAGAGATGCTCACAAGTATATTCTGGGGTCTTGCTGCCCAGTTTAAAAAATGAGGTTCAGGTTCAAATCATATGGTAGAGAAGCTGTTATGGAAGACAACTTAACATGAAATTCTGCTTCACATGTGTGCTGAACTGGGTATGCACACCCACATACACACACACACACACACACACACACACACACACCAAATAAAATGACTACATTGTAGCACTTGTTGAGGAATCAGTGGCACAAAGTAGAGAGAGTTGCAATCTTCAGGGAAAATGATGTTCTATCATCATTACAAAAGGGAGTGATAACTTCATATTTAATTCTAGAACTTCTCGGACTCTGATCAAAAGTCGCATAGGGAATTGGGGAATAGCTTAGTGGAAAATGTCTTCTGATTGTTCTTAAGGACTGTGTTCGATCCCCAACACTAAATCCACCCAATATAAAGTTTTCTTATATGGAAGAGTCAAAAAACATAAATTTGGCCCTCTTCATGATTCTGTGTAAAGTTTTACATACAGATTCATTCATTTGCATCGTGTCTATGGCTACTTCGGCACAACAATGGCAGATCGAAGAAGCTGCAAGCACCAATCTGAAGGATCACAAAAGCTAAAGTAAACATTTTTATGGCCCATTAGAGGAAAATTTTATTAACTGGCCCAAGGAAAATCCAACATAGAAGACATTTGTCTGAAGATACCTGAGATTTTACAGGGTTATGCATGCATTTTCCCAACCTAGAATCTATCTCATTAAACAGTAGGTAAAACTGCTCATGTCAGTTTTCAAATATGAAAACTGCTCTTCTGAAAATGTAACAGGTTTACAACTGTCTTGTCATTGTCTAGGTTTGATATAAAGAAGGATGTAAGGGAAAGAAAAGTCTGAGTATTTGCAGTTGATTTCATTTTTATTATTAAATCACCCAGGCTTTTCTGGAACAGGAGAGTGTGAAACAGACCAATTAAACTTATCAAACAGATTAAACTTATCAAAAGAATGAGTAATTGGAGTAGTGCTGTAGAATATCAAGCAAGTTAGGTAAGTATAATTCTGGTTTGAGAAAATCAGCTTGCTGGGTATCAAAAGTTCACAGAAAAAAGTGGGTTTGATCAAAGAGCCTTCTGCTTTCGAATGCAGTCATTTACATTGCTCTTGGGATAATCTGAGGGGCGTAATGACATCATATAGTACTTGCTTACCGAAATCGGGAAAGAGTAGCATCCTTTTCACACCCTAATATTTCATTTGTAGCAGTGGCTTCTTCTGCTACACAAGCTTTAGGTTATAAATAGAGGGGTTGATTGGAAAAGGTTTTTAGTCATTCTGCGATATTGCTGCCAAATCCACCTGGATGTCAGAAATACTATATAGCCTGGGCCCCAGATCTACTGACCACTGGCTCTAATGGAGCCCAGGCAATTTCTTCCATAAGTGTATCCTCAGGGAAATTCCTGTTTGACTAGACTAGGAAGCACCAGTGAAACCCTTCATGGAATCCGGTGACACCATGGCCATCTCCAGCTCATCTTTCTAGGAAAGTAAAGACAAGTTATCCCAGAGGCTGTGTAGGAATCACTTACAATTATACTGTCCCCTCTCTGACTTAATCTGCTTCCCTTCCCATGGATACCACTTGTGAAGCCTCAGACTTTTCTCCCAGTACACAGGGAACACTCTTCCACGAGGAATGATGATTTTCTATCCAATCCCTGGTTTGATTCTTTCCAAAAACCCACATATATCACATTCCCACTCTATTTCAGTTTTTGTTCAAAAGCCACCAAAATGGAGTTGTCTTCCTCAACTCTGTTCTTTCTTCTTGGTGCTTACCATTACCCAATATGCATGCACATGCTTCTCTCTTCCCTATTCGGTCTCTTTAAGCATTCTCTGGAACCTGAACACTGTTTGCTTAGTACTTTGTCCCCAACATTGGCATTTGGCACCTGGTAGATTCTTAATAAATACTTTGAAGTAGATGAAAGATTAAATAGTTCTTCTAAATATAATTTCTTGGTCTGACAGCCTGATCTACTCCTCATGGAAACAAATTTGAAATCAGATAACCCTAGCTTGATCCTTACATGCATGATATTAAGAAAGTTACTGATTCTTTCAGGGCTTCAATTGCCTGTGTGTCAAATGGAGTACTAAGACTGGAGGACCATTGTGAGTGTTACATGAAGCAAGCCAATAAGAGTTCCTTAGGGAAAGAAAGCTGAAGTGGGCCTTAGGTTCAGTTTCCCCCCCTTGGAATTCCAAGGGTGCATGGGATTGATTGGATTCCCCAGTTGGGCTATAGAGGAGCCGGAAGTATCCTTTAGTTTCTCAATTTTTAAGGAGTGGGAGATTGTGTAACAGTCATCGGTGCCCTTGCGAACAAAATTTCATTAAGACGTTGTGAAACCCTGAGCAACAGGGAACTTTCTCTAGCCAACATGCATCAGGGCTTCATGCTCAGTGGAGTGTGTCCGAAGGAGAGAGGGAATCCCTTCACAGCTTTACCCTTGTGGCTCTAGTTGGGAAGAGGTAAATTGGCCCCAATGGCCACAAACAGTCCCCTGTGACCATGCAGAACAGCAATGTTCGTTGACCACGTCTCCAAGGTGAGATTTTAAATGTGTAGTTTGTAGTCTGAGAGGAAGCAAAGAAAACAAAATAGTGTTGACAATCAAGTTGGAAATCTAGGTTCTAGGTGACAAGCTACTGACACTTTCAGACCAGGCTTGAACTTATTTAACTCTGTTAAGCTATTAATAGGAAGAATGTCCTCATTTTTGAGATGGGGAAACAGGGATTGGCAAGGTGTAGTATATGACAGTTGTTTTTCATATAAATTTTTGGGATCTTACCCTACCCTAAGACAAGATTTTGTCCTTCACTGAGTCTTTGAGTTCAGAATCTGTGACTCATACTGCGCATTTTCATTTTAATTATAAAACATAAAAACAGAAGCACTAACTATATCATCTACACCAGGACCTATATTGACATGAAATATGTCACTGAAGGTGAAATAATTAGTTTGAGGACTTTCCTATACACATTACCATTATTACCATTGTTAATAACATTAATAAAGTCACACTAACAGTGACAAGATCATAACTTCAGCTAAATTTGCTCCAAGGAAATTCTCTTTTACAGTACCACATTGGCCACAGTGCAGACATCCTATGCTGACAGATTCAAGTTCATAAAGAATTTGCACAGCACAGCTTCCACATCGAAGATTCAAGAATGGCAGTGGGGGAGCTGATCCTCCCATTCTAAGAGGTCTGCAGGAAAGAAAGTCTGAAATGTTCCCTGAAAGCATATCCCTTGTGGCACCTCCCTTCTCTGCAGGATGCTGAAACCCACCGGCCTCCCTAGACTCCATCCTCCCATACAATTGGTTCTCCACACAATCAGTTTCTGGCACAATCATCAAAGTAATCTCCCTCTTAGGATGTGGAACAAGATGAAAAACAAATTTTGCATTGTGAACTCAAAGTGTGATCGGGGCAGGCACTGAAAAGAGAAAGATTATGTTGTAAGGATCCAGGGTCAGCAGTGAAAGACAGCCTGCCTCCTGCCTACCCAGGTAATTTATGTAGCTGTGTTTGTGACCTTCTATATCCCCAAAATATACCTGTGACACTCCTAAGGGGCAGAGATTCTGAGTAACTCACCTAAAATTAGATTCATTTTTTTCCCTCCAAGTTAGAGCAAAAAACCAGACTACCTCCTTATGTACATACAGAAAGTATTGAATTGATCTCATAAAACCCTGAGGGAAATTAGGGTTTTGCCTCATCTCCTGACATGGATGAGGACAAAGGGCCAAAAAGCCATGGCCTCTCTTGAATACCTAGTTTCAAAGAAAAAAGTGACTACTGGTACAGAGTTGAAGTCAGAGCCTCTGGAAACCTTTGAAGCTGAAGGAAAAGATGTAAATGAAGTGTGGATGAACAAAGCATGAAAATACAGTCCTTGAAGGAAAGCAAAACTCTACTGCAATGGGTGTGAAAGTGAAGGAAGTCAGCCAAGTGAAGGAGATAAACAGGCTTGCGTGATGTAACCGCTCTCTAAACAAGCAGATCAGGAGAAGCATAAGGAAATACATGGAAGTCATAAATTGTCTATTTTATCTGCGGACTTGGAAGAATCAAAGTGAAAGCACTGTCAGTTTTCTCAATATTCAGCTCATTATAAGCTCTCATGGGGGACAGGAAGCATGCTTTTATTTGCTGTTTCTGTAATCGTGTTATTTGGTAGATGAAAAGGCCATGGGTTCTATAATCATGTATAGGGCAACATGCCAAATGTCATCCTCACATCTTTGTAGTTGTCTTTTTTTCCCTTTGTGTCTCCTATTCATTCATCCATTTCCTCACTCATTCAGTAAAATTATTTTGTGCTTACAGTGTCTCATACTAGACACTCTGTAAATAAAGATACCCAAAGCCTTGCATAAAAACACATTCAGCTTGGTAGTGAGGGAATGGGGTAGTTCAATTTTTATAGAAGGAAATAAATAGATCCAAAGGCATATGCTGAATCATAGCCTCCTTAAAATTTGTCTTTGGAAACTTGTAATGAAAACATATTTGGATGGAGTCAGAACCTCATGATGTGGATTGGTACTAGGTCAGAATCTTAGAACATAAATGTGTTTGGACATATAGTCTCTATACCTATAATTAATTAAGAGAGGTTGTCATCAAGGAAATAAATGACAACAAATTTTGGCAAGAATGTAAAAAAAGAGGATGTCTTATTTACTGTTGGAAATGAAAACTGGTGTATCTATTATGGAAACGTGTGGCAGTCTCTCAGAAAACTGGAAAGAGAACTACCATTTCACTTAGTTACACCACTCTTGACTCTAAGTTACACCACAGGATTCTATGTTCTACCACAAAGATGTTACACATCCATGCTTATTGCCACTTCATTTACATTAGGTAGGAAAAATAATCAGCTTAAATGCCCATTAACAGATAAGTGGATAATTAACGCCAAGTGAGATTCTGATATTTGCAGGAAAATAGATGGGGTTGTAAAATATAAAATTAATTGAGTTAACCCAGGCTCAAATTGGAAAAAAAAATTCATGCTGCATGTTCTCTCATATTTGGGTCTTCTTTTCTAATGTGCGTCTAATTTGTGTGTGTGTGTGTGCTTATAAAAGAATGTTGGGGGTTGGGGGTGCAGAGGTCATGAAAATGAAAAGGAGCCATGAGAGCCAAAAAGGGATTATCAAGAAAAATCATTTAGGAAAGGTACTAGAACACATGTGATGTCAAAGTGGAAAGAGAATTGGAGAGGTTCCCAGTGGTACAAGTGGGGAGAAGGAGGTAGATAGGGGAAGTGACTGAGAGGGGAGAACTAACCTAAATGACATACAAAGATACCATAAGAAAATCTGTTACTCTGTATGCCAATTGAATAGAAGGGATCTCAAGTTGCAGCATCTGTCTCCATCTGCTGCTGGATGGAGCCTCCAAGATGACAGTCATGTTAGGCTTCTGTCTGAAAGCACAGCAGAGCATCATTAACAGTGTCGGAGACTGGTTGTCTACTGTGGGGTGGGTCTCAGGCTGTGCCAATCATTGGTTGGACATCCCTTCAATCTCTATTCCCCTTTTATCCCTGCACTTCTTGTAGGCAGGGTAATTTTTAAATCAAAGGTTAGGTGGGTTGTTGTTTCCCTCCTTCCACTAGTCCTACTGGCTGGCTGGGAGGTGGTCACTTCAGTCTCCATGTCACCCCCACCCCCAAGTAGGAGACTCAGCTAGAATGACATCCATATCCAAGAGCCCATTCTGTCGCAAGCATGGGGTGGAGCTCTGGAGGTCTTGGGGAAGTGTTATGGGGAAAGATGGAAGACCTGGAAGGGACAAGAACCCCACAAGAAGACCAACAGAGACAACTAACACAGACCCATGGGGGTTTACAGAAACTGAGACATCAACTAAGGAGCAGGCATGGTCTGGACCTAGGTCCCTTCACATATGTGGCTGATGGGCAGCTTGCTCTTCATGCGGGTTGCCTGGTGAGTGAAGGGGTCTGTTTAATTAAATTTAATTTTATTCATATATTTATTTATTACAATGTATTCATTTTGTATCCCTGCTGTAACCCCCTCCGTGTCTCCTCCCAGTCCCACTCACCCTCCCTCTTCTCCCTCTATGCCCTTGCCCTCATCCCCTGATATGGGAGGACCTCCTCTCCTTCTATCTGATCCTAGCTTATCAGGTCTCATCAGGGCTGGCTGCATCATCTTCCTCTGCAAGGCTGCTCACCCCAAGGGGAAGTGATCAGAGATCCTGCCACTAGGGAACCCACTTGGAAACTGAGCAGCCTATGGACTTCCTTGAACAGGTGTTCTAAGTCCTCTCCGTGCATGGTCCTTAATTGGAGTATGAGTCTCTGTACCCCCTCCCCCCTGGGTCCAGGTATTTTGGCTCTGTTGTTCTCCTTGCGGAATTTCTGTCCTCTCCAGGTCTGTCTCCCTCTTCTTCCATAAGGATTCTGTCACTCTGCTGTTTTTAACATGGACTCTATTGCATGCTTTTGGATCACTAACCCCTGGCAGGACTCCTTTGCCTGGCCTCAGTGAATGAGGATATGCTCAGTAGTGATGTGAGTTGATGTGCTGGGGAGGGTTGATATGGTGGGGGAGGGGGAACCCCTTTTCTGTGGGGAAAGGGAGAGAAGAAGAGGGAGGGAGGGATTGTAGAGAGGGGACTGGAAGGAGAGGAGGGAGGAGGCATTTTGGGGACATAAAGTAAATAAACTTAAATAAAATAAAAATTAATTTAAAAAAAAAGAAAGAAAAAAAAGAGGTCATAGTGGACTAGGAAATATGATCTGGAGCCTTCTTGTAAGAAATCCTCTTAACAAGAGAAAACACAAAGACATGTAGAGAAAGAAAACCCATGTATAGAGGGAGGCATTCTAGAGAGATACAGCTAGCAACCAAGAGACTCTTAACAATTGCCAGGAGTCACCACAGTCTAAGAAAAGGCAAGGAAATATTTTATTCATTGAGAGTTTTGGAATAAACAATACCTTTATTTCAGATGTCAAGAGCTCAGAACTGTGAAAAATAAATTTTGGTTATATTAAACCACTCAACTTAATGATATTTTGCTATGAAATTAATATCCAGGACAAAAGCATTAAAACCACAGTGGTGAGAAATAAGATGCTCTAAAATGTTTATTAATGTCATGTGGTTTTAAATATGACTTCTGCTTAGGAGAATTATCTCTTTCACTGTCAACGAAGCTACTTTTTCCAGTTTAGAAGGAGTGACCCACATTCAAACTGAGTCTCCCTCCCACAGTTTGGATCTTTCTGCTACTGGCAACTCCCCAAGGGAAATTCCTGGTTGATTTCTTAATTCTGTGAGCTTCCTGCTACTTGTGTTTCCTGCAACCTGGTTCCTTGACTTCTTTGTATGACCAACTTAACCAAAGGTGGCAATATTGCTTACAACCAGTTCTTTCTTGTGTTACAGTATTTTTATTAATTATTTGAAGATTTAATGATTGCATACAATATGTTTTAATCATGCTTACCCCAACTTCTCTTCTTACTTTCTTCCAAATCTTCTCTTCTAGCCAACTTCTAACTTTGGGTCCTTCTTTGGTAAGTCCTTTTTGTGTTGTACCACACACTCATGGGCATGAGCCCATCAACTGGAGCTTTGGTCAACCTACCATGGCTCAAAAGATTAAAGAAATGACACCACTACCACCACCACTAGGCCCCCACATGCACACCTTGAGCCATCAGCCCTCATAATTCTATCGCTACAATTGAAGGCTTGTGATCCTTCCTCAACATCTATACCAGGATATTTACTAGATTCATCTCAGGTAGTTCTTACCTATGGGTTTAGGAGCACATTAGTCCTGTCATATCAAGAAGACTTTTTTTTTCTCCAAGTCCTTCCTGACTTCTGACCCTTAAAATCTTTAGGTCATTTCTTTCTCAATAGTCCCTGTGCTGAATGGAAGGAGTGTTATTATAGATGTCCTATTTGTGGCTCATTACACCACAGACACTTTGAGTTGTGAGTTTCTGCATTAAGTGTCATCCACTGTAATAAGAAACTCCTAAATGAGGCTTAGTTGATGCATTTACATAGGGTATAAAAATACAGATTTGGAGAGTAGTTTGATTTTGGTATCCGTTTAGTAAAAAGGAATTCCAACAGGTGTAAGGCTCAGGATAGCTTTTTCTTATTTTGTTGTACACAATGGTCTTCCTTGTTTAGCATTTCACTTTGATTTTTGTTTATTCTTCTGAAATAGAGTTATGCAACATGTGAGACTATTTCTGACAGTGATGGAAAATTCCATGATATATTTTTATGAACAGTGTAATACCTGAATTCATCCAAGTCTTTCTATATGGAATCCCCTATTTTTCAAGTAACTTCATGTACCAAGCATTATCCATTTTTAGTCTCAAATATTGTGAAAAATGAACAGAAGGAATGACAGTCATTGGAGTTTAGCTAAACCGGTCTTTAGCTGACCCGTCATCTAGTGTAAGCTGACATTTGAAGGAAACCCCTAACTTTCTTAAGGCACAGCCCAACCAACCATATCTACCCCCGGATTACTCTGGAATCAGGAAAGTGATCTATATCAAACACTTAGTATCAAACCTGTAGATATGTGAGAACTATATATAAGTTTCTCTATCTCTAGATATTTCTATTATTATATTTCTCTTCTCTTCTTCTCTTCCAATCCTGGCCATTCAGGTGTCCTGCTAACCACCTACCTAGAACCTGCCTATCTTCTTCCTTGTCCTGAATGTTGAGAGCAATAAATGAATAAGTAAGAACAGTTGTATTCTCAGTCTCTTCCTGTTTAGCCTGTTGGGATACTGAGCTGATGGAGCCCTGTTCCCAAACTCAAAAACACAAGCGAACTTCTTATTCACTTCATGTATTGTGACTGTTGCTTTGATCAATTTTTAACTACTCTTTGCCTTTTGAACTTCCCATGTTCATTTTACTTTCTTGAGAATATTTAAATTTGTTTAATGAGGAAAAACACATTTACTCATTTTATGGACATATGTGTGTTTCTACAGATGCACAAACACATATGCTTGGCTGACTCACAATTCTGAAAGACATTCTAAGTCAGGTTTTCACTTGAGTGCCTTTAGAAATCACTTTGATCCCAGGCCACACATTCTTCCAGCAGTCTGGTCAGTATCTAGACCTGTTTCATCTTGAAAATCAATAGACACTGTTTCCTCTCCAAAGGCATATACTATTGATTGTATATCTTCCTTAATTACATAGAAGAAGAACTGATTCCTCCTGGACACAACTAGATTTCCCATTTGGCATCTTTATTTCCACCCCAGAGTAACTTAGTTATCAATGATCGCTTGGATCAGGCTATTAAAACACTCACTGAGGGAACAAGAAACATGGCTCACTGGTTAACGGTGTCTGCTTTCAAGCCTGAAGACTTGAATTTAATCTCAAACCCCCATATGGTGGAATGAAACGCCAAACTCTCACAGGTTGTTCTCTGACTCCATTCATGTGCTGTGGGATGCTCTTCCACCTATCCTGCATTCACAAAATAAACAAATCATAACAAAGCACACACAGACATATATTCAAATCTGAAATGATATTTACTTTGTTCTCATTTGGAAAATTCTAGAAATAATTCGCCTGTAATGTCAGCATACTGGTTTATCAGCTGGGTTGGAAACCCATTCTTGGTGTTCCGCTAAGATCATATTATACCCTATATGGCCTCTATTTATCTAACAATTACCACATCATACCTTAACAAGGATGACAATTTAATTTTTATCATTTAAACTGGAGTCTTTGGAGTGTGACATGCATAATTAATGAGCTGTACCAATAGAAACGACGTAAGACTACCCTAAGACAAAAATAGATTGTGATTGTCCTCAACTATTTGTCTCCTCCTCTAGTCAGGAAGTCCCTGCCATATTTGGCTGATACTCTGCTCTAGCTACAGTACCTAATACAGTTCTTGGCATAGGAAAAGACTGCAACATCAATCATTGTCCTTTATCATGACAAAGCATAGATAAAGTGATTTTATTCAGCCTTAGAGTCCTTTCATTGTAAATGCTAACATATACCGTTGGTATGTTAGGATTATAGCATGCAGTAGTAGTACAACTTATCTTCTTTCCTGATTGTCTATTTATCCTCCAAAATACCTGAATCCAATTGCACTTGGAGTATTTTTGTATCCTTGTTGTACACTATTCATTTATTTTGTGTTAATTTCTGACATTTTAAAGGAATTGATCCTGAAGACTATGAGTTCTTCTGGGCTTCCTTTCATGTCCAGAAAAATGTTTCATTTAGAACTGCTACCGATTTGAAAACAGTAAATTCTATCTTGGTGAATGGATATCAGGATTTATTAATGGAGAATAGTATGTTCAGATTGAAAATAAGAAAAAAATCCATCTAATAACTTACTGTTTGCTTTGGTAGATAGTAACTATTTGTATGCTTGGTATTATTTGTATTGTTCTTATAGACTCACAGATTAAAATGAAGTTAGGGACAATTCACATATTCGGGAAGTGGAAAATTACCTAGAATGTTATCAAAGGCTAACTCTATTGTAAGAGTCACCAATGGCATGATGTATAGAAAGGTGAACACACAAAAGATGTTCCTATAAAGGTCATCCTTCGATAGATGTTGCATTTTTATTCAATCTCATATAAGAACAGAAAGAGTGATTAAGAGCTCAGAAAATAGAACTTACAAGAAAAGGTTAAAGCAATTGGAATTTTTTAGCTCAGTGACAAAATTAAATGTAGCTATTCAGTGAGAACTCATTACCCTATATCAATTCATTTGAACAGAGCATAATTTAAACTGACAGCCGTATTTCCAATGAACAAATGGCCTACTGGTTCTTTAACAAAGAAAAATAATAATAATCTGAAGCGATTAAACTCAAACTGTTTCTTATCATTCTTCTTGTACTTTAGGTCATCAATGATTAGCTTTATATGAATTTTTCTCTGCCACATTCTTCAAGGCAGTGGAGAAAAAAAGTTATCAAGTATGATCAAATTGGGGGATATCATACCTCAACTCCGTCTTTTCCCAGTCTCCTATTTTCTAAAATGAGGTCATCTGTTCATTCACTCCATTGGTATTTTCCTTCAAGAAGTGCTGCATGCCAGGCTCTGTGATAAGCACCAGAAATATAAAAGTTATGAGAGACAAGATATTTCCCATATTGTGAGGTTGTAATTCCATTTTCTACCAAGCTTAAAGATGTCTGGAAATCCAGGAAAAAGTGATAACCTTAGGTCAAGACAACCTCACAGTTCACATATCAGATGTTGTTGGAGAAGGTGAAAACTAAGGTTTATGTATTTTTTTCCTCTCAGTTTTTTTCTCAGATGAAAACCTGGTGCAAGGATAAATAATATACAGATCATATTAATTTTTAAGTGTAAACAGCTGGGAAGTATTATTCCACCCTTGTAACCCAAGCAACTCAGGAATTTGAAGAAAAAAAGATTGTGAGTTCAAAGCCAGCTGAACTACACTGCAAGACCATGTCTCAAAAATACATGGAAGTGCACATTTACATATAAATGAAAGGAAATTTTATGAACTAAAGACTCCTAAACTTTTAAATCTGGGAAATTCATAACATTTAGCTGAGAAATGTTATGTGGACATGCACAAAGTAGTTAAGTAAGTTAATGATGAACTCAAAATTATAATTCCAGTCTTTGAGGCACCTTCTCTTTATCTGTATTGGAAAATACTTTCTATCACTAATAGTATTTATGTATAGTTTCCACCAACAGAACCAAATACAATGGCATAAATTCAGAAAGTTATATCCAAATACATACAATCCAAAGGTAAGAAGTTCATACCTGCTACAGTAGTGCCACTGTGTCATTAGAGAGCCAGAATCCTGTCAATCTGGTTTATCCTTTTGCTGCTGAACTCTGGTTTCAAGATGATTTGTAGAGTCCTGGTTATTGTGTAAACTTTAAGTCATTACACTTGTAGCTTGACATTGCAGTTTTGCTATTAAGCAGAAGAAAATTAATATTGGCCAGGCAAACTGTAATATACTCTATCAGATGATAATTTCCAGGACCATTTATTTTTGCATGCCTTGTATATTGGAATCTATGTCCCTCTTTGTCCTGAACTGGTTTTCCAATATTTGCACAGCAAACATCTTTTCAAGCTAGTGATAGTGTTTCTCTTCTGAGCAGAGCAAAGCTTGTTCACTGTCTCTAGTGTGGTTAACATCTCTCCACCCAGTGTCAAAGACCGTTTTTTACTAAAGCCAAGGTGTGTTTACAGTAATGCTTCTCATCCTATTCTGAGCCTTATTGTGTCACACACTAGGAATTGAGGGTATGAGAATCCACTTGAAAAAATGATATTCCAACCAAATACCATGCATGGAGATAACCTAGAACTCCTGCACAGATGTAGCCCATGGCAGTTCAGTGTTCAAATGGGTTCCATAGTAATGGGAACAGGGACTGCCTCTGATATGAACTGATTGGCCTGCTCTTTGATCACTGCCCCCTGAGGGAAGAGCAGCCTTACCAGGCCACAGAAGATGACAGTGCAGCCACTCCTGATGAGATCTGATAGACTAGGATCAGAAGGAAGGAGAAGGGGGCCTCCCTTATCAGTGGACTTGGGGAGGGGCATGCGTGAAGAAAGGGGAGGGAAGGTGGGATTAGGAGAGGAGGAGGGAAGGGTTTATGGGGAGATATAAAGTGAATAAAGTGTAATTAGTAAAAGTTAAAAAAAAGATGCTCACTATATACGCTGTGAGCAATCATCAATGGGTTTGTTTCTCCACTTAAAAGTCCTTTGTCTTCTGCCTTGCTTGTGAAACAGTAACAGGCTAACTCGCTAGCTCACCAGTAGACTGAAACCTTGGAGCCTTTAGAGTTCTTTACAATCATGTATAACTTGTCTGGAATTCTTGAGATTAAATGAACATCATACCTCGTGAGTGACTAAGACTGCAGGCACGTACCACTTTATCTGGCTTTACTTAAATACATACAATGCGAAATCAGTAAAAATAAAGCCAGAAAATGAATTTTATTGAGTGAGGTTAAACCATGCAGAGCCTGTCAACCTTCAAGAGCATCATTCACTTTCCCTATAACCACCTTCTTAAATTAGTAGTCACCTCTACTCTCTCCTCTTGCTCAATTCTCTTTTACCCTCCAACCTACTGCTATTTGGCTGTGGTCCTCATTATTCCTCAGAGTCTGTTCTCTCAGAGTCTCTAGTGAACCAGTAACTGGCACAGCCAAGTGACCCTTCTCACTCCTTATCTTACTTCCCACTGCTCTGATGATTTTAACTCTCTAAAACTTTAAATAAAAGTTTTAGTGAAACTTTTCTTCTGGTTTTGCTTACATTCCCTAAGAAATTGTACCTGGGTCTCTTCCTTCCTTTACCCTTAAACGGCCCCATCCTCTACCTTACTGCTTTTTCACTCTGCAGAATAAAGTCCACACTTGAACTTTAAAAATGACTTACTCCATATTGATAATGCTGATGACTTCTGAATCTCTGTACCCATCTCCAATTCCGTGATTCCCTCTTAGAGCCTGATTCCCTCTCATTATCCTTCTCATAATGAGTGGTATCACCATGTACTGTTTTGTTTCATTTTATAAACCTCATAGGAACTGTCATCTGAACATATTTCCTTAAAGTTTTGAAGTTTTTTCATTGATACCTCTCTGCACATTTCTATCCTTCTCATTGAATTTATCTTAATCTAAGCCCTTATTTTCTTATGTTCCTACCCAACTTTCTAACTGCATGTCGGCATCATTCCTATTACATCATAAATCTTCACACTCAGCAGAATAATAAATAGCTTACAATGCCATCTGATTAACATGAATTCATTGGCTATAGACTCTATAGCTGCCTTGATTAAAATCTTTTGCTGGTACTCTTGTCAGAAGACAAGAGATACTCTTAACTCTTCAATAGGTTGCATAGAACACTCCTCAGCCCTCTGCTGCTTACCTTTTCAGCTTACTTCTTGCTCTATCTATCTCCCAACCTATTGTCCAACCATAAGAAACCTCTCAATTTCCAGGAAGTAGCCTGATAATTTACACCACATCAATTCCAGATAGCTCTATTTTTTTCTGTCTCTTATTCAATATGAACTTAAAATGCGATCTAGGGCTTATTGTTGTTGTTTACTTGTTTTTATTAATTTTGGGGGAGTTTTCAGTTTCACATAGTGTATTTTAAGGGGCACCATGACAGGCCCAATAACATAAGCCCTAGGGAAAAATTTACTACTACTACTATGCCTCTAAATGGACATGATATTAAACTGACTCTTAGTAACTTATTGTTACATCAATAGGTCATATCTTCTCTTGCAGCTCCTCTGAGAAGCTTCTATTTACAGTAAATAATGATGAACATAGAGCCCACAATTGGCCAAGGAGCAAAGTGTGCAAAGAATACAAGAGAACTAAGTCCTAAAGAATTTATATCTCACTACCAAGACTTAGAGATCATTAAGAAAGGGGGATAGAATGTATATTACAGGCAGATATTGGGTGACTACAAGAAAATATAGTCTAGACACCACAAGGCAGGTGTAATTTGGATACACAGAGGTCAGTTGTGACAGCATGAACAAAATTTGTACAAGCCCAAGATAGACAAAATCTCAGCATGTAGAAGGGAGCACATGGTGCTTTCTTTTATTCTACAAAGCTAGCTTTAGTTGCTCTGGTTTTGCAAAGTAATTCTTTAAACCCTGATATTAAGGCTGACTGATTCCTCCTCTTACTGATTACATGTTCTCTGCACCTTGCTAAATCATTGGATTGCATGTTGCATGCTATATTTACATGTTTATATGGCTGAATCTACAAGAAAGAAACATCTTGTTTGTCTTCATATGTCCAGTGTACAGCATAAAGCCAAGCACTCATTAAAGTTTCAATGAAAGGACTTTAAAAAGAAAGTGCAAAACAATAACTGATATCAATTAGTAGGCAGTTACTGAACTTGAGAGAGGGGAAGAACTTAAAAAAAAAGATACCTTCTTTATAGGTTGCCTGAAATAACCTCTGGGGTGTTCTTAAGCAATGCTCACCCTCCTTGGCCCCAAGAGGAGAAATCACAGTCACCAAGGAGTACTGAATTGGCAATGACAAGTACAAGAACAGTGTCCTTCACCTCCCACGCACTCCATAGATAAGCCCATGGGGAAAGGGGAGGATGCAAAGCAGTGGTTTGCCTTCAGCAACATACATAATGAACGCACTGTGATTGTTGGGAAACTTTCTACTTAGAGCCGTCTGGTCTGGCTTGGACTGAGGCTGATCTTGAAGAGTAGGAGAAAGAACATTGGGCAGGGGTAAGGACTGAAAGTGGTGGGTCCAACACACTGTGGCTGGGTCCTGGAAAAGCATCTTTTTTGTTGTTGTTTTCTAAGACAGGGTTTCTCTGTGTAACAGAGCCCTGGATGTCCTATCCTCGTTTTGTAGACCAGACTTGTCTTGAATTCACAAAGATCAGCCTGTCTCTGCCTCCAGAGTTCTGGGATTAAAGGCGTGTGCCACCATGCCCAGCCATGGGGAAGCTTCTTTATACCTTTATGGGCTTAAGATCCCTACAAGCCATTTCAAGTTCCCAGGACAGAAAAAGTACTCAGCAATGCAAAGTAGTTTTTACATAAGAGGAAGTGTCAAGAAACCTATTTTCTCTAAACATTATGAGGTTTCATTTATCAAAGGCACTGGATTTTCTCCTTGAGTTACCTGAAGTCAGTAAAGAACAAAGCAAAATTACTAATATTATAGCATTATCAGATAAAAAAAAACTACCTTATTACTATTACTGTGAGAAGAAAAGGGTCAGATCTAAGTTCATAGATTGCATTTGTAGAAACATTTTGAAAACAAGGCAGGCACCTTTATAGAGGTGGAGGGCTGCAAAACCCACATTGCATATGGAGGGTTCTATGCAAGCTTATTAAGAATACTCTGGGTTGTATGCTTTCTATTAATTTATTTGATTACATACAAGTATCTCAATAAAATATCTCTTCATGGAGTTAGGGAGATGACTCAGCGATTAAGGGCATGTTATTTTCCTTGGAGAGGAATTCATTTTCATTCCTAGTATCAATGTCATGTGGCCCATAACCAACTGTAACCCAGATCCAGGAAACCTCACGTTGGCTTTTCACATATCCAGCAATCCACACACATGTGACATGCGCACACACACACACACACACACACAGAGCTAAAAGTAAAAGTAAATCTAAAAAATTCATTGCTTCTATTATTGACCTAGTCTTTCACTATAGATACACAAAGTATTTTTAAAATATTTTTAATTTTAATTTTTATTAATTACACTTTATTCACTTTGTATCCCCCTGTATCTCCCTCTCTCCTCCCCACCCAATCCCATCCTTCCTACCCCTTTTCCATACATGCCCCTCCCCAGGTCTACTGATAGGGGAGGTCCTCCTCTCCTTCCTTCTGATCCTAGTCTATCAGGTCTCATCAGGAGTGGCTGCATTGTCTTCCTCTGTGGCCTGCTGCTCCTCCCAGCAAAGGCTGCTCTTTGAGGTGGTCAAAGAGCAGGCCAGTCAATTCCCATCAGAGACAGTCCCTGTTCCCTTTACTATGGATCCCACTTGGATACTGAACTTCCATGGGCTACATCTGTGCAGGGGTTCTAGGTTATCTCCATGTATGGTCCTTGTTAGGAGTATCAGTCTCAGAAAAGACCCCTGTGCCCAGATTTTTTGGTTCTGTTGCTCTCCTTGTGGAGCTCCTATCTGCTCTTTCATAAGATTCCCTGCACTCTGCCCAAAGGTTGGCCATAAGTCTCAGGATCTTCTTTGATAGTCTGTATGGTAGAGCCTTTCAGAGGTCCTCTGTGGCAAACTCCTGTCCTATTCCCTGTCATTTTGTCATTCTTCTGATGTCCATCCTCTTTGCAGTTCTAAATGTGGATTGAGCATTTTAGCCAGAGTCCTCCTTCTTGATTAGTTTCTTTAGGTGTACAGATTTTAGTATGTTTATCCTATGTTATATGTATAATATCTACTTATGAGTAACTATATAGCCTGTGTGTCTTTCTGCTTCTGGGATAGCTCACTCAGGATGATCTTTTCCAGTTCCCACCATTTACCTGCAAATTTCATGATTTCCTTGTTTTTTATTGCTGAGTAATATTCCATTGTGTATATGTACCACAATTTCTGTATCCATTCCTCAACTGAGGGGCATCTGGGCTGTTTCCAACTTCTGGCTATTACAAATAAAGCTGCTATAAACATGGTTGAGCAGCGGTCATTGTTACAGGCTCTAAGAGCAACAATCAATAAATGGGACCTCATGAAACTGAAAAGCTTCTGTAAAGGAAAGGAGACTATCGTCAGAACAAAACAACTGCCTACATATTGGGAAAGGATCTTCACCAACACTGTATCTGACAGAGGGCTAATATCCAGTGTATATAAAGATCTCAAGAAGTTAAACAGCAACAAATCAAGTAATCCAATTAAAAAATGGGGTACAGAGGTAAACAGAGAATTCTCAATAGAGGAATATCAAATGGCCGAAAATACTTAAAGAAACGGTCAATGTCCTTAGTCATTGGGGAAATGCAAATAAAAACGACCCTGAGATTTCACCTTACACCTATCAGAATTGCTAAGATTAAAAACTCAAGTGACAAAACATGCTGGAAAGATTGTGGAGAAAGGGGAACCCTCCTCCATCGCTGATGGGAATGTAAATTTGTACAACTGCTTTGGAAGTCAATCTGGCAATTTCTCAGATAATTAGGAATAGAGCTTCCTCAAGATCCAGCTATACCACTCGTAGGCATATATCCAAAAGATGCTCAAAATACTAAAAAAGGAGTCATTTCTGTTTTAGCTAATCAATGGGTAGTTCTGACATCAAAAAATTGACTAAGATAGACAGCATTTATTTGGCTCATTCACCTTTTTCTTCTGTTCCACCTAAATATTTCACAAAAATAATTTTACTATTATATGTTAATTGTACAAAATACATTTCATTGTTATAAAAATCATTTAAAGTGATAAGGGTACCCTGAGAAATGAAGATCACAAAGCTACTATAGTGTCATTGACAACAAACTTATATACAGAATGAAGTACATGGAAGGTTTTCCATAGTTCTGCTGTTGATTTCAATAGGAAAGTAGTGCACAATGAGCTGGGTATCATAGAGAAAATGGCTGCCTTTTCTTTACAGTCTTCCTACTATCTGTGATAAGCAATAATATTTAATTGTAGGTACCAAACACATTCGGATAGTCATCTTTCACCTTTATTTTTATTTTTTTTTCAATGCAGTTTATTCAGGAACCTTGAACAATCCTCGGACCCTGGGGAAAGCCAGCCCACAGCTTAAATAGCCTCTGGGTAGCCAACCCAGGCATGCCACATGGGCAATGCAGATAGGTCCACATACATGGTTGGATACCATAAAAAGCTAAAATGATACGCTCAGGATGCGAGGCTAAGCACTGCACTCAGGGTCAGCCGCTTTCGACCCAGAGAAGAGCATGTCTGATTGCATGCAAGTTGATGCCCCAGGTCCCGCCTCTGAGAAAAAGGTATCTGACGGGTCTGATGCTCTTTGGGTGGATGACACCTAAACGAACATCGGTACAAAGTCCCAATTTATTTCTATTTCTAACATCTTTCACCTTTAAACCCATAAGTACAGCCTTATAGTGACTGTAATGAACTCAGTCTTTCTGTGGTTATTTATCACAGAGGTTTTGCTTTTTCTTTATTAATTTCATTACAAATATTGACCAGCTTTATTTTAATTTTAATTTAATTTTTGTATTTCAATACACATTGTCTTTTTGTATTTTGTAATATCAGATAAAAATCTCATGTTCAGGATAGCATAGACTCTGATGTGAAAGATATTTACTTGACTTCCTGCCTCAAATGTACACTTGAGGTGTGACGTGGAATAAATTATCAACTCTGAGGTACCTCCTTTTCCTCCTCTGAGGCTGCTATTCCTGAAGTTTCAATTTTATATTTTTAAAATAAATTATCTCATGAGAAACCCTTGAAAAAGTTTCAGAAACATGGAGAGTTTGGCATATATATATATATATATATATATATATATATATATATTCATGTGTATGCATATATGATATATGTGTATAGATGTAGATTATATAGAAGATATAGACATAGAGCTAGATATACATATATGGACAGACAAAAACACAGAAAACAACCCACAAAACCAGAAGCCACCACTACACTCATACATCCAAACAATCCCTGGCTTAAGTAAGTTTTCAAACCTACCCTCATTGATGTAGCTCTACTTTCCTGACATTTACTTAAGCCTATCTCTAATCAGAATAGTGCAACTAGTTCCTAAGTGGTTTGACCATTTGTTTATACATCGTGCAACAGACACATAGTTTTTCTTTGAATCTGGAGGAAATATTATTTCAAAATTATTATGGATCAGAGAGGCATAGTATTTTTTCCTCTGGACTTGCCTTGCCTGTCTAGAGCAATATGGCATTATTAAACTTTTGTCCTCGTTGCCTTCAAGTCAAAGTCAACATTTCTGAGAAGTCATGACTCAGCCCTGATATACCTAGTCACAATGTCTCTTCTGCATGTTTCAGTGAGACTTTAGTTTGAGGCATTTGCTTCTTTGTTTTTCATAGAAGGTACCGTGTGCTTTATTCCTATTGCCTTTGTACCTACTAGCCATCAGAAACCCTCTCAATCTACCTTATCCAGATCCTTTCAACATCTAATTCTTGGCCTTTTATTTTTCATAATAGAGTCTTTCCAGACCTTAAGACCCATGTTCCTAAAGCAAGTAAACTCAGTCCTATCAAGACACAATATTGAGCAGCCTAACATGTTCTGATTTATCTATTCACCCTTCAAAAATGAACCCTAAATTAATAACAAGTGAATGCTAGAACCTCAGTAGCTTAATATAGTTTTATATTCATACATATACATATAGAAAGCATACCAATTACCCATATTCTATGTGAATAATAAATATGTTGTATATACTACATAAATATGTGTGGTACATAAGTATGTACATCTGAACATTGTGTACATAATTATACATTACATACAATAAATGAGATAACTTACTCATGCTAGCAATTGTATGTAAACAATTAGTAGTCAGCTGGTATGTGTTCACATGTGACTAAAGCCATCACAATTCAAGCTCTTTTGGACTGTGTACATCATGTCAACGAGAACAAAGAAAATGTGCACAAACAATGTTCCTTAGACTACTAACCTCAGAAATGATTTAAAAACCACTCTGTTTATTCCATTTTCAATAGCATAATTTATCATTATATGTGTGTTCTAGGGAGGTTAAGAAAATTCAACATTATTGGCCAGCCATTGTGAGGAATGGGACCTCTGCAGTAAGAAAGGTCATGTGTCTGATGGTCACTCATTTGCCAAAACATACTGGTACATTCCACAAAAGCAGGCATGGAGTTGTGTTCGTTTTATATGCTCTTACCCATAATGCACACCAAAGAAGATTCTCAGTGATGTGTGTGAAGTAAAGTGATACTGTCCCACCAGCTGCCAGTTTACCTTAATTTTAATTACACAGATATGATGGAGAGGCTACAGAAGTACTTGGTAAAGTGTTGTTACCTTTTAAAATAAAGGGACAACATCTCTCAAGTTTTATAGGATGTCCATTTTCTTACAGGTTCTATATTCTGAACATTTTGGGGATCAACCCAGGCTGAATCAAAAAATATGGGATATTATGTTCTCTTGGGTAGAATGGTGCCTCTCTATTATGCAGAATACTGGATTTGTCCTCTTTTCAGAAGACAGAAAAGATCCTCTTCATATTCTGTACCTTTCTGGGGTAGGAAAAAAAAAGCTACAAACTCATTCATTTCTGCTTCAACGAAATCAGTAGATCATGAAGAGATATCGGTGATTTCCTGGACTAGAGTGGCATGTTTTTATCAGAGGATATGAACTCCTTTATGCTCAAGGCAAGCATCACAGATCTTTTAATCTGATACTCCATTTTCTCACTTGTTGGCTTAATAACTGTTCTATTACTATAAAGCAATACTATAACCAAAGCTATCTTTCCAGCTCAGGTTGTTAAAGATGGCTTGAATTTCTCCTCCCATGATATCTTCTCTAAAATTTAGACCATTCAACACCACCCTACTTACATCAAAAGTAGGTTTTTTTTTTGTTAGAGTAGGAAACACCACAGGAATAGAAAATACTTCCTCTAACATCCTTTCCCCCAATTTGAGCATTTGCCCAGTCTGTGACTATAATGCCCCAATCATTTTGTCTTTTCAGCACAGGAGTTTTGCTACTATGTTTTCCTAAGGTAGTTTTCATCAAACAAGCAAACTGATGGTCTCACTGGGTAGTTGACACCCATGGCCCCAATCCCTACTGCTTTGTGTCACTAAAGCAAACGAAGCATGAAAGGTCATTGACTTCAAGGCTCCACGTAGTTCAGTTGGACTCATTCCTAGAGATGCTAAGATATATGTGATCACTGTTGGGACTACTAAATTCACTACAGATGGGCTTTTGGCTTATCTTATCACTCTTTATTAGTAGTATCTTTCTGCCCTAAAGAGGGCTTGGGGGAAAGATCAAAACAGATAATCCACTTCACACCCATGACATTTCACAAGAATTCCTAAAAAAGAAAGTAAAATGCAGCATGGAGAGGTCTAGACAAATTGTTTTCTAGGTTAATAAATGAGGTGGGCCTCAATATTTTGTGATTTTTAGTCGGTAGAGTACACATTGATTGTGACATATAACGTGGGGATTTTTTTTTTCAATTTATTTGTTTTTTATACTGGCAAGTCAGTAACGGTTCAAGTAGTTTTCATGTGAGAAATAATATGTAGTCAATAATTTACAAAAAGGACAAATTTGCTATTTTGTGTTAAGGAAGAAACTCACATTTTAGATATAGAAATAGTGTGTATTGCATAAGTATGAAAGGGTAGATTCCTTACCTCCCGGGAATAACCTGGAAGTCAAAGGCAAGATTATTTATCTGCAAAGAACCTGATGATGAAATTGACTTGTTGAACATAATTAGATCTTCAGATGGATTTCTGACACTCCATTGTAAAGTGGGATCAATGAGCTAAAGAATCAAACTGAGGAGATTGTCTGGAAACACTGATTACAGATCACCTTAGCCTCAAAAAGTTGTGTATGGTGATGGTTTTGTGGTTTTATGAGAGAAATACATACATGTATTCTCTCCAGTAACGAAGCTTCGACATTGCCTCTTGTGGAATACATTAAGATATATGGTTTCATACTCAAATCAGTTAGCAAAGTGGGATTTCATCTTCCATG
Source organism: Meriones unguiculatus (assembly GCF_030254825.1). Classification (NCBI taxonomy): domain Eukaryota; kingdom Metazoa; phylum Chordata; class Mammalia; order Rodentia; family Muridae; genus Meriones; species Meriones unguiculatus. The sequence continues at coordinate 39,273,815 of NC_083356.1, read as the reverse complement.
AGAGGAAATGGGACTTATGGAGTGTAAAAAAATTCCCCCCTATACCGATTGTTCGGAAGCAAAGCTAAGACCACACAGAAGATAACCTGAGTTCACAGCCCTTGCTGTTGTCACTCACTGGCCAGAAAGAGGCGAGTTGAGCTCTATGGACCCAGAAAACACAGGGGATGACAGCATATTGCTCTGGTTCAGAGTGAAGATTTGGGAAAAGGCCTTCCAGAGTTTAACTGGTATCAAGGTTTTCTTCCTATCCCGGACGAAATCCTGTGAACTCTCGAGTTTTATGTATGACACAGTATAATAATTTTTCTCTACTCTTAGATCATGGCTTCATTTTAATTTTTGGGGTCCAGTGCCATTCAATTTGGAAAATATTCAACATTCTGGCTTGTACTTTGCCCAACTGCCAACAGAGTATTTAAAGGACTTAAAACTCAGTATGGTGCAGAACAGGTGAGCACTGGTTTTCTTTGGTAAGGAAGATTATTATTTTTTTTAATCAAATGTTAAACAGAAAAGTGGTGGCAGGTTGTTCATTTTCTACAAAATGAAACAAGTATAGTGTTTCATTACATGCTAACTTATTCTATGGGTGAAGGGAGGCATTCTGAATTTAACTCAGCTACACACATTAATTGTGACTCCACTCTGCAACAGACATTGTGTTTTAGTACAGAATACAAAAATTATCAGGTCGTAATATCTACTCTATACTCATTTTCTCTTGGCTCAACTGGGCAACGTCAGTACTGAATAACATTCTGTGTGATGAAAACCGTAAAAGAGGCCATTTCCTGTGCTTTAAAGGACACTGTAGGATATCAGTGACCCCCCCCCAGCTAGTTGTTAAGGAACGAGGTCTTTTTATATGCAGTCGTGTCTCACCTGCCTTGTATGGTTTTGTTTGGTGGCTTTGCTTCACATGAATTTGGATACGGTAAGACTTTCCCTGAGAACAACAACAAAAAAGCAAAACTATCACTAATGCCAGTACTTATTTAGTATTTAGAATGTGATATTTGGAATATTTGTATCAGAACCCTGTCTGGCCAAGGTATCTGTGCTGTGGCAAGTGGTAATAAAGAGATCAAGCAATACAGGGCAGTAGAAATAGTTATTGTTCCAATTTTGCATATAAAGAAATTGTGCCTCAAGAAGTTTATTGATGTGCTCAGAGTAACACAAGGGGGCTTGTGGAGCCGTACTTCATTTTCTAAGATTATTCTTCAACTTTGTGTACTCCAGGAGAGTTTCCTTACCTTCAGGGTATAATCAGTCTTTTTGCCATCCACAACATGATCCTTGAGTGCTCAGGAAGGTCCTGGTGCTCTGCCTGCCAAGGACTCAGGCACTCCTCCAACTCTATGTGAGTGCTGGTTACCCCGTGGCCCAGGGTTCCCACGTCACTCTTCTTTCTGCAAAGATGAGCTCATGGAAACTTTATTCTATTTGCAGATAGAACATTATTTGTGGTATCTCAAAGAGACACCATACCAATATCTAGGAATCATCTTTCTGGTATTTTCCCCTACAGATTTGACCAAACATGCTCTCTTCTTCCCCAAACATGCTCTCTCTTCCACACCCAGAAACACAGAAACTAAGCATGCTGTCCAGAGCCCTACCTTGACCTAACAGGTCATATTGTCTCTAGGCAAACAGCCAGGATGATGGTTCAGGTATTAGCTCATTTATTTACCTTCTCTGGGGGAAGCAAAGTTCTTGTTTTCTGTTGTACTGTGTTGGGAAATGACCAAAAAAAGAAAAAAAAAAAAAAAAAAAGAGTGAGAAAGGAACTTTTTTCTTACTGCCAACAGATATTTTTGTATCACAGACCAGTAAGTATTCATGCTGTTTTAAGTAAACAAAAGTTAATTCAATCCAATTTTGGAAAAAAAATAAAATACAGGAAAAGAATCTGAAAATATACATATAAAATGTTAATCATTTATCAGTGGCTATAATAGCTGTTTTAATTTTTCTTCTTTTTATATATGGTTGTAAACATGCATCTCTTTGGTAACCTGAAAAGAAAATCTTCATAGAAAATGTTAAAATATACATTAAAAGAGAAATTAAATCTAAAACACAGTTCATGCCTTTTATATTCATCATTGGTGAATGATGCCAATCAGAATTACGGACCTTACGTGAGAGACTTCATTGAACTATTTGAGAATCCCTGATCAGTTAAAACTATTTTATTTATTTTCCTAAAATTAATTTTTAACTTAGTGTTTTTCAATGACTTCTCTAAATTTAAGCAATGCCTCTACCTCACAAAGGATTCTGCATACATTTGTTCTAGAATGATTTATCTAAGCCAAAGTAGTAATCATTTGCTTCAGTTTTCCTTAACAGCCCTCCCACCCTCAGGTCGGGATAGTTCTGAGAGGAAGAAAAGAAGCTCAAAATTTTCAATATAAATCAAAAGATTCAGTCCTTCCATTTTTTTTTTCTTATTTGACCTTCAAAATAACCTCTCAGAGTACTTTGGGTTTACATAGCAAACGTGAACTCTACTACTCGTGAGTTAGAAGAATTTACACCAAAGTTTGAAATTATTAAATCCTCAAATTGGAACTAAGCTCTGTATTCCAGAGAGTTTTCCAATTTTATTGAGAAACTGCTATTAAGAATAGGTAGATAAAATTCCATATTCTTACCTTTCCTTCCCAGTCTTACCAAACTTGTAGATTATACTTTTAAATATATATATATATCTTTAAGTATTTTCCATGGTATGTGTAAAAGTTTAGAGTTATGATCTTGGTTGTTCAGCATATACAGATATTTTTATTTTTAATAACTTCAGAATTTCATACCTGAGTACACTGCATTTGTACCATTTCCACAAATACCCATCCATTTTTTCTTTCCAGCTCCTTTCAAATTCCCCCAACTCTCCCTCTCAAGTTCCTGTCCTCTTTTTCCTCTTCCTCTCCTTCTTTCTCCTCTCCCCTCTGTGTATGTATGCTATCTCTTGTTTCCAGTTAGCATTGCTTTTATTTGCATGTTTTTAGGATTGACACCTTAGGATTGGGGTTTCATACCTCTAAAAAGAAAAGGACAAAATTAATACTGCTCCTTTCTTCCTCAGCAACCACTGAGTGCCTATAAGCCTTCATCCACCTTTGTATGTCAATTGGTGTGGTCTTTTCAAGTCTGTGTAAGCAACTATATTATTGAGAGTTCATGGAGCAACATCCTTATTCCATCCAAAAGAAACAGACATGCAACAATAATTTCTGGATCGTATGATATTTCTACCCTCTCTGCCGTGATGCTCCCTGATCCATAGATGTGCAGGATTTTTTTTTTACAGATGTTCTACCTGGGGTTGGGATCCCCATAGCTACTTACTCTCTACAGTTTGACCGACTGTGGGTCTTTCTAACAGTATGCTGCAAAGAGGAACTTCTTTGATGAGATATGTGAGATGCACTTATTTGTGGATAGAAAGAGGAATATTTAGACAGCAGCTGGGAGCTAGATTGTTTTAGTACTATAGTAATAATTGGTCCCGTATAGCAACAATAACTATCAAGAGAGATGTTCTTAGAGAGGTTTACAGTAAGAAACATGAGTTCTCTCCAACTGCGCAAACTTTAGGTCCAGTTGCTTGCCCCACTTTAGATGTGCCACTGTAGCATCAATTGGAAACACTTTGCTTGACCCAGCAACGTGTGGTTCTCAGGCTTTACAACTAGTTAGGACTATTAATAACGTTCATCCTTTGTCACCTTACAAGTCACCTTCCAACAGTATAAAGGTTAAGCCTAGGAAGGAGGAAACTTCCAGATCAGTACAGGCTTGACTCAAGCCTATCGTGAGTATCTTTAGCAATAAGATCTTAGCTTAATGCTCTGGCACCCATCCAAGAACAATGGCAATTCCTTATATCGTTTTGGGTGTCTCTTTGTCTCCTTGGCTCAACAAACTGAGTGGAAGTATTAACTGTTTAACACTGTGTTTATGGTTACTTAGTCTACTGTTTCCTGTGTGTAGGGTGGGTATCCCACTATGTGGGCAAAGCAATGGGGTTCCTTATAGCTTTTACCAAGATCCTTATTGCTTTTTATTCTTCCCTCTCTTTCTCTTCCTTTGCATCTCCCTTTCTAATTAAGCCCCTCACCCATCTTTACCTCCTTTCTTTATAGCACCTGTGTCTTGCTATCTCCCTCTGTAGAGTCTCTGTCTCTATCATAGTCCCTTTTGATTTTGATGGCTTGTACATTTTTCCAGGTTATGCTCTCAAACTTAGAGACTCAGACTAGGGCCCACAAATAAAAAAGAACACATGGCATTTGTCTCTTGGGAGGTGGATCTGGTTTGCTCATTCAGTATAATATTTCTGGTTTTACCCATTTACATATACATTTCATGATTTCATTTTTCTTTACACTTAAACAGAATTCTATTGTGTTATATGTGCCGTATTTTCATTATCCATTCATCACTTGATTGACATCTAGGCTGCTTTCACTCCCTAAGTATGTAAATAGAGTGGCAATGAGCATGGCTGAGCAAGTATCTTGGTAGTAGAATATTGAGTCCTTTAGGTATATACCGAGGAGTGCCATATCTGCATCATATAATACATATTTTTAGATTTGGGGGACTCTCTACACTAATTCTTAGAGCATCTTCTCCAGTTTGCAATACTACCAACAGAGGATAAGGGTTCCCTTTTCATACATCCTTTTCAGTTTTTAATCTTAGCTATCCTGACTGGGATAAGATGAAAAATCTTAATTTCACTTTTCTTACTATCTCTGCTTATACCTTAGTTAGCTCACTCATTTAGAAGTATTCGTTCATTTAAAGCACATTTTTTTTTTGTAAATGATAGTCTTGAGACACTAGTTATGTTGTACTCAGTAATGCCTAATTCCTACTTCTAACGTATTCAGGGTCAAAGGTGCAAGTACTGGAGAGTGAGGCTACTGTTAGGAGCGGCCATTGTGTAAAGAAAGAACCCTTTCTTTACTCAGGAAAGAGGATCAGAGATGGTGCTTAGAAGAACACTAGAAGTCAGTCATTGCTTGAAAAATAAGTAAGGGACAAACAAATGAGATTAAAGAAAAAGGATTAATAATGAAAAATACTACCTAAACTGTTTGTAAACATGAAAAAGATGAGTAGATTTGGAAACTCATGAGCATTTAAATCTTCACCAAATGATAAAGACTGTAAAAGGTTTGAAGGATGTGCAGAAGCACATCCAGGCATCCCGGAGAAGACGGCACACCATAATGGAATGTGTGGACTCCAAACTAAAGATTGTGTTTTTCATAGACTTTCAGAAAATAAATGGTAAAAAATTCCAGAACTGCACATAGAGGAATGAGAACTTCGTATCCATTTCAGAAGGACAAGTTCACCTATAAGTGCATGGGTGCGTTGAAAAGAAACAACTCATCAAAAGGGAGAAAAAAGTTAGTATGGGATGTACAGCCTCAAAAAACTCATTTATGTAACATTTCTTCTTTCAGTGTTCAAGAACCATTGACTAGGAGGAGGCAGAAAGATTGTAAGGACCAGAAGTGTTAGACTGTGGATGACTGTGAGGATACAGTGCTTTCTGAGTACAGCAGGGTAGATGACCATGTAAATGCACAGCAATTATGGTAGCACACACAAAATCTGTGTGAGCTCATGCCAGACAAAACCACAGTATGGAGAGTGGAGCCAACATGAAGTCCCATAGAGCTGTTGGCAAATGAAAGCTGTGAGGGGAGAGAAAGTCCAGTTTTTAATGGCATAGCTCCAGTGAAAGGAAACATATCAAAGAGCATATGGGAAGCACAGTATTGGGGCTTTATTTAGAGACAGAGAGAGAGAGATACAAAATAGGGTGGATAAGGAAGGCGGAGGAGATCTGGGAAGAGTTTGTAGTGTAGACATGAATATGATAAAAGTACATTGCATAAAATTCTCACCGAACTAGGAAAAATGAGAGGAACTCAGATAATATTGAAAGAGTAAAATGTGAGAAATGCCTATTGTATTCAGCAGCAACAAAGTCATTAGGACTAAGTCCATAGATTTCAATGCAGTGTGTTACACTGAGACACCAATAAACAGGATGACATAGTCTGCACTTGATCAGTAACATTCTTAGGATAAAAATCAAGGAAAGACAAATAAAGATGTCACATCATGTCTTGTGGGATGTCAGGAAACTCTCAATTAGAGATAACAATTAGACTAAGTTTTAAAACAGCAATGCACTCTTCAAAGGGGAGAGAATGTAACCAGATTAGAAGACTGTGAAAAGAGACTACGTAGGGTATGAAAGCCTTTAGGAGACTCAGCATGGTTTAAAGGCAGAGGCAGTGTGTAGAAGGACAGGTAGGCAGGGATTGGGAGCTCAAAAGCAGGTACAATTTGCCTTCTTAGTTTGCTCTCCATGCACTATTTATCTCTCTTTCTCAGCTTCTTTTCATTCTACCTTGATGCAGTAAACCAGGCCTTTGAGGAAGTACTACTGGGTTGATCTTCGGCACTGCATAAGCGGGGAGTGAAGGTATACACCTGAAATCCCAGGACTCAGGAAGTGGAGGTAAGAAGATTAGAATTTCAAGGATAACTTCAGGTACAGGGAAAATTTGAAGCCAGCCTAGCCTACATGAGACTTTGACTATAAAACATAAAACTAAATGAAAAACTAAAGGGGGGGGACCCTAAGAGAACAGAAAGCCATGCAGTTTAGCTTTCCGTCACTATGATAGCTTGAGCCAAGTGTGCACCACAGTGCAGAGCAGCCAACGGATGTGCAAGGTCAGATTATAACCTTCTGTCAACACTCGTCCCTACTCAGGGCCCCCAGCCCCCACAACATTAACAAGAAAATAAGAACGCCTGGCCAGCTGTCTTGCTGGCTGTCACTGGGTAAATTATCTTTTATTAAGGATCTGTAATTGTTCTCCACTGAGCTGTGACCTAAATTTAGTAGTTCTGAGGAGTGAGACCCAGCCAACAGGATTTCCCTGAGAACACGATGAAGTTCCTGTATCAATTCAATTCATTAGCTAGAAAAAGAACAAGCAGCCAGTTTCTTTTTTTCTTTCCCATTCTTCAGTGAGCCGTTTGTTTGTTTAGTTTGACCACATTTTTTTTTTCTTGGATCCAGCGTGGGCCTCTGTAAGGACAGCACAGCTCATTCAAACACTTCCTGCAGCATAAACTCCCGAGGCAGAAACCGAATCACATTAAGTAGATCTTGCTCTTAAGAGCCTATGTTTACTCTTGGGGATTTTCAGCATAAGAAGAAATGTCCTCATGTGGTCAGGATGTCTTGGGGTAAAGGGAAGAGGAATGATCTTGGCTTAAATGAATCAGTATGGGAGAAGAAGAAGCGAGAGAGAAAGAGTGGAAAATGCAGCATTGGTTCAAAGCTATCATGAAAACTTGTGAGAAGGAAAAGTCATGAGAGAAAAGGCATCCAGTACAGACATTATTTCCAAAGACTCTTTTCATCCTGACAATACAACTGAAGACCAGGGAGTTAAGGTCACTTACTTAGGATAAAGTTCTAAATATCTGTGCAAATTTTAGAACCAAGTGTTCTGACTCCAACCACAATGTCCCTTCATGTGATCACTGATTCTTAGCCACAGCAGTCTGGATGCATCGATATGCCCCCACACCCTTACACACAAAGAATGTTCAATTTTAACAAGAAGTAGGCTCAGTGGGTAACTTCATCTCTATTGTTTTTATTTATTTTTCCCCACAACCCTCCAACACACCCAATTCCCTTTTTCTGTCATCTTAGCTGAAATTTTGTCATGATCTATATGGTACAGTAAACATAGTTCATACATCTCTGTGTGAATAAACAAAAGTCCCAAAACACCATTAGAAACTATAATCTTCCTAGAGATAGAGTTTGTAGAGTGCTTGCACAACATATAGGAAGCTCAGGGTTCCATACCTAACACTATAAAAAAACAGACATGCTGGTATGCATCCACAATCTCAACACTCCAGAAAGTGTAGAGTGGAGATTATAAATGAAAGCCATTCTCACCTACATAATGAATTTGAGGCCAATCCAAAATAAATGAGACCCTTTTTCCTTCCACAAGGGATCTCTGAAAGACTCTACCCATTAGGGTATCGAAGGAGATGCTGAGATTCATGGCCAAACTTTGGACAGAGTGCAGGGAATCTTATGGAAGAAGGGGAGATAGAAAGACTTGGAGGGGAGAGGAGCTCTTCAAGGAGAACAATAGAGCCAAAAAACCTGAACCCAGGGGGGTCTGCAGAAAACAGAACTCCAACCAAGGACCATGCATGGAGAGGACCTAGACCCTGCTCAGATGAAGCCCATAGGCTGCTCAAATTCCAGATGGGTTCCCTAGTAAGGGAGGAACTGTCTCTGACAGAAACTCAGGGGCTGGCTCTTTGATCACCTCTCCCTGGGGGGTGCAGCCTTGCCAGACTACAGAGGAAGATGATGCATCCAGTCCTGATGAGATCTGATAGGCTAAGGTCAGATAGAAGGGGAGGAGGTCCTCTCCTATCAGTGGACTAGAGGAGGGCTATGGGGGAGGAGAGAAGAAAGAGGGTGGAAGGGACTGGGAGGAGATGAGGGAGAGGGCTACAGCTAGGATACAAAGTGAATAAAAATAAATAAATAAATAAATGAATAAATAAATAAATAAATAGATAAAGAAATAAATAAATAAATTGGAAAAAATATAGGAAGTTTGGTGTTTAAGTAACAGGCTAAGACACCCATAGCCCGGCAATAATTTAGAGTGACATTGTGCTACCTTTGATATCTCAGTAGAGTTTGAGAGCAATTTTGTGGAGTAGACTCAGCAGGTAACTTCACCTCTTTTGTCTAAGTAGAAAAAACTGAGGTTTCAAGATGCAGTCAATGCCAGCAGATAGTATAAAGGCCAGATTCTGTGGCTCATTGCCTAGAGTATTTCTGAGTCTACTGTAATGATGTTCAAGTTTCCTTTTGGGATTCTGAAAGCTCCATATCAAATGATGACTCAAGAAAGAACTTTGGCATCGGTAGCTGAAACCACTTAGAAAAAAACATCACAATGTCTTGTAAAAAAAGTCTGCCCAAGGTGATTAAGATTTAAAGTCTCACAGTAAGTTGTTAGTTACATGACTGGGCAAGAGTAGACAAATTACAATTATGATGTGTTTCCAGTTCTATAGAAAGCAATGGTCTGTGGCAGGCTATAAAGCCTATACTTTCACCACCATTGATAGCTTTCTTGAGCAGTTAGTAAAGTGTTATGGGTAAAAGCAATTTAAGATAAAAAGTGCTTCACAAACTCTATTATCATTTGACTGTGGAGATGCCCTGGGTTGTATACCTAACACCACATAGAAACAGACACGCTGGTGTCAACTATCAATCTCAACACTCAGAAAGTGGGAGCAGGAGGATCAGAAAGCCATTCTCACTTCATGAGTTTGAGGACAACCTAAAATGGTGCCCTTCTGTGTTCAAAGTCACTAACCCACCTAACATTAACATATGACTAACAGCAGCTATACACAAGACAGGCACTCCTTCCACTCAATCCACAGACAAAACAGCTATAGTATGAGTACCTTTTTCTATGGGGTGTGTGTGTGTGTGTGTGTGTGAGTGTGTGTGTGCGCGTGCGTGCGTGCATGCTTGAGTGCATGAGCACACATGCTAAGGGCATATACAGAGACTAGAGGACAGTGAATATACCATTGTAGCATCACTTTCTGCCTTATCCCCTTAAGACAGATTTTTGTCCCTGAACTCAAATGAAACACCTTTTTTTTCAGCTAGATTGGCTGGCCAGTGAGCCCCATCTCCATGTCCTAACCTCACCTCTTGGATTCCAGGAATATCTGGCCATATGTGGCTAGCATTTAGGTTCTAGCATATGAATTCAGGTCTTACTTAATTCTCATGGTATCACCCACAGGGCCATCTTCCCACAACACCTTCTCTCTCTCTCTCTCTCTCTCTCTCTCTCTCTCTCTCTCTCTCTCTCAGGAATACTGAGTTTTAACATACTTAAGGATTTTTGCTCAAAAACAATATAGTACAGCTTCACTTTGGACTGAAAGCTAGGTCTTGTAAACAACAAAGCAAGAGCCACAAGCTCACAAACCTTTCTATATGTTGTCAAGTGAAGAAGTAAGTGAATTAGATGAGGAGGAATACAAAGCCAACTGATTCAGTACTAGGGAAGGAAAAGAGAAGGGTGAAACGAGAAGTTAACTGAAGACAGCATGGTTCAATCATAAGAATGTCACTTCATCAACCTGATGCCTTTCAATATCAGTTTAGAATTTTCCAAACCTCCTTAAAAATAATTGAAAATAGGATTTAGTTTTATGCAGATTACCCCAACTTAATTAATCCAAATTTTCTCCTGTTTTCTTTTGATTCCCACTAAATTGATACTCCTGCTTTGGCCACAGTTTACTTCTTACTTGAAAGTACAAACCAAGTTATCATTATTTGAATGTGCAACTCCTGGAGGACAAGAAGAAATCAACATTAAAGTGAATGAAGGGCACAAACCACAACCAAATGGACCAAGTTCGAATTCTAGTACTGAAGGTGGCTGAAATTTTATCCCTTAGCTTCCCTATCTCTTAAATTAGAGCCTTTTGAAGGCTATGGAAATTAAAATGAGTGGACATATGAGAATGCTTACAGAGGCTCCTGACCGTAAGTTCTATAAGCACCTGTGCTTATTACCATGCTTATCCTTTCACCCAGGTAGCAACTCATATTGACTCTCCAGTTAACATTTCTGTTTATCTCCTTGAATTTGGTTGGCGTACCCTTTGGTTATTTGGGTCATCCTGACCTTGGGAAAGATAAAGCATCTGGAAACACATCTCCTGGGTCCTACAATCTTAACCAGGAATGGTCATCACTAAACTTCCTCCAGACTGGAGCCAGCACCTCTATTCACAGATGTGCTGAAGAACTTCCTTCCTGGCTTGTGTCTCCTAAAAGGGGAAACTACTGCAAGGTCTCCAAAAGGAAGGAAAGGGGACCTTTTTAATTAGCTTTCTCTTTTGAATGACGCCATCACACATCTGATTCATTTCCATGAATTGAAAAAAAGAAGCAGGGAAGGTGGTACACACTCCCCGAGAAATGAATGAGAACTGTCAGGAGATAGCACAGGTTAGAGGAAGGCTAAAACTGGAGAAACAGGCAGTCAATGCTGGTCATCCATTACCACTGTGTACCAGCTGGAAGATAATGTGGACATCTGAATTGAAATCACAGAAGGGGAAGGGTCTGCTTATAATTTGGCAACCAGAGACAAACCAAAATAAAGATGAAATGTAATTCTTATCTTCAATAATTTTGAATGTTCTGAATGGTATTTCTAAACATTTTTATGAATGGCTTTCCCATGATTTTACTTGTTTTGGCCTGGGGTGGTGTTACTTGCTCTAATTTGGATTGATGTTTTGATATGGAGCTGAAGTAGCCCAAGGTGGTTTCAAAATAACTATGTAGTAGAGGCTGGCCTCAGATCCATGATTTTTTTTTTGCCCCTCACTCCTCAGTGTTGGATTATGAGTATGTCAACCATGCCCATGAAGTTCTCAAACTTATTTTTTACTCAAGTACTTTATAGAATGATGGTGTTTTATGTCTAGGGTAAAGGGTGCTTGCTGCATGTATGAAGTATGAATGCCCATGGAAGCCAGAAGAGGGTACTAGGTCCCTGGAGCTAGAATCACAAGGTATTGTGAACTGCTAGACACGGATGCTGGAAATGAAACTTAGGTCCTCTAGAAAAGCAGCAAAAGCTGTTAACTGCTAAACCATCTGTGTGTGCAGCCTCATCCCTAGTATCTTACAATCTTTTGCCCCATGCCTCCTCCAAAAGCAGTGTACGATTGACAAGCATTTTTTGTTTATAGTCTACTTCCCAAATGGCTTCTTATCTACAATGTCACACTTCTTCAACTTATCTTTACACCATGCCTAGGATGTTTTCCCACTGAAATGTATTTGTTCTAGGTTGCTTTTGACATGAGATCTCATGTCTGTCAGATTTTGAATTTGCTCTGTAGTGGAGAAGGATGACCTTGAACTTCTAATCCTCTTCCCTCCAAGTTCCCTCACAAGTTCTAGGATTACAGGCTCACACCACCATGCCTAGTCTATGTAGTGCTAAATAACAGGACCCAGAGATTCTACACACTAGTCAAGAACTCTAGTAAAAATATACTCTCAGCCCTGTATTTGTCCCTGAATACTCAATTGTTAAAAGAAAAAAAAATCTGAATATATTCCCCATTACTCATAACAATATTCTTTAGAAACACCCTAATGGATATACTACTGACCTGACAATCTCTTTAAGTTCATTATACCCAAAGTGCATCTAGAAACAAAAATATGAAAGACTGTAACTGTTCCCGAAAATATTCACTTTCACGCCCATGAATTTATACATGTCTGCTGGAAATTTTCAACTGACCTTTCATGAGCTAATTGAAAAACCTAGTCTTCAGTGAGAGCTTTACTGACTTACCACTATCTCTACCAATTCGCTATTGAGAAACCATTCTTCCTTCTTCCATGATGTCCCCACATCATTTACACGTTAGCTGAGTCAGTGAACAGGTTAAGTAGCTCACAGAAATGACTTTCTGAAAGTTAACGGACTTTTTCATGTCTAGGCCACATTTTACTCATTACTAATACCCAAGTTCAGTGCCTAAATTTATGTTAATAAAGCTTTTGGTATATATGTGTACAAGTAAAGAAATAAAGGCAGAGAGAGTGGAGGAAAAGAAAAGAGGGTGGCATGTTCCATAATGATCCTATTTTCCTAAGTAAAAAGAAAATTAAACAAGAATGGTTACCTGAAGTGATAAGTCTTCCAGATTCTGATTCTAGGCTCAGTCAATGGAAGACACCTCATAAAGATCAGTTATGTAACATGTCTCAGTATCCCTAAACTGACCAGAGTTCATTGTTAGTTTCAAAGTGTTGATTAAGTATTCTGCAGAGCTTTGCACTCATTGATTCTGTTGATGTTCATTTTATTCTAGCTAAATTTAACTCAACTCTGGCAACCAATTCACACTGGGGTAGATGGCTTTCCTGTACATTGTTTACTTTGTTATCAGTTTGCTTCTTGCTTTTTTAAGTTTTTTTAATGTTTTTTTATTTTTATTTTTTATTAATTACAGTTTATTCACTTTGTATCCCCCCATTAGTCCCTTCCTCTTCCCCTCCCAGCCCCACCCTCCCTCCCCCTTCTTCTCGCTTGCCCCTCCCAAGTCCACTGATAGGGGAGGTCCTCCTCTCCTTCCTTCTGATCTTAGTCTATCAGATCCCATCAGGAATGGCTGCATTGTCATCTTCTGTGGCCTGGTAGGGCTGCTCTCCCCTCAGGAGGAGGTGATCAAAGAACAGGCCTATCAGATTATGTCAGAGGCAGTCCCTCTTCCCATTACTATGGAACCCACTTGGATAATACCCTGTCATGGACTACATCTGTGCAGGGGTTCTAGGTTATCTCCATGCATGTTCCTTGGTTGGAATATGAGTCCCTGGGGAGACCCCTATGTTCAAATTTTCTGGTTCTGTTGCTCTCCTTGTGGGGTTCCTGTCCTCTCCAGATCTTACTATTTCCCACTTCTTACTTAAGATTCCATGTACTTTGCCCATCAGTTGGCCTTAAGTCTCAGTGTCTGCTTTGATAGTCTGTAGGGCAGAGCCTTTCAGAGGCCCTCTGTGGCAGGTTCCTAGGTTGTTTCCTGTTTTCTTCTTCTTCTGATGTCTATCCTCTTTTATTTTTCTAAGTTTTTAATCCTAACACTTTCCTTCCTTCACTTGGGAGATGAATGTGCCCTCTGGGTCAATAGGTGTCACTGTTGAGCAATACAAATATTTTCCCATCACCCCTATATTTTTGGTGCTAAAATTCTGGTTGGTCACAGGCACAAGCTCTGGTCAGTCTTGATATCATCAAGTAACTTAACTCTGTAATCACTATACTACTTGCTTTAAAGACCTTCCATGATCTCTCTCTCTCTCTCTCTCTCTCTCTCTCTCATCTTTTCCTTAAACTTTCAAATATGGGACATAACCAGATGGTGTACAAAAAATGAAATAAATAAGAGGAAGAAATGATCACCTTTTCTATTCACAGGAAATGTCTGGCAAATTTCAGGAAAACATTATTCAACGAAAGGAAGTTCACTGATAGAATGAGAATATGTAAGTCATGTGTTTGCACACCCACCAACCAGCTGATGTTATTACAATTGACTTGAGATGTCACCACAGCAAATTTGAACAGACATGGAGGATATGGTGGACAACCAAAAAGATCTCATTTCTAGATTAGGCCATAGATCTCTGAGAAATCCCTAGTTATTTACGAGGAATTGAAGAGTGTATACTTCTGTTAAACAGTTGGAGACAAAGCAAAATGATTACGTGTGCTTACATGGAATTTCATGAGATAAAACAGGCTATATGGAATGTGATTAGATAGAATAGAATGAATGAGCTGGGATAAAAGGGATGGCATGAGATTAATGGGACAGGATAGCATAGGATGGCATAAATGAAATGGAGTGGAATAGAATGGAATGAATTGGATGGCATGAAATAAGATGTGATGGAATTGGATGAGATAGAATGGAATGACATGACATGGAATAGGATGGGATGGGATGAATAGAATGGGATGGGATGGGATGGGATGGGATGAATGGGATGGAATGTAATAGAACTGGATGACATGGATTAAATGGAATGGCAATGGATAGGATGAGATGGGATGGCATGGCCTGGAATTGCGTGGGATAGTGTAGGATGGGATAGAAGGATGGGATGGGATGAGCTTGAATGGATTAAGACATGATATGGAGTATGCTATAGACTACAGAGTGAATGAAATGAGAAAGGATTGACTTGAAGGCACAACATATTGTTTTGTAAAAATTATAAAATGAAATACAAAATTCAATAGAATAAAATGGATTCTTTAGTCAAATGTTTTGAGATGTAGAAAACTTGTGTGCTAAATTCAAATGAAAGTAATTAGTAAACAATTAAAAAAAGAAAGTAATTAGTGGATTCAATAAACTGTCAGTAAATTGTCAGCATTTCCACCTTAAATGATAGGACATCTAGGAATATAAAAGACTGGTACCTGTCTTGAGTTAGTCTTTAAATTCTGCATAGGTGGTAGATTGCCTTAAGATTATGGTCCACAAAAGTCATGCTGTTTTAACAATTGTCATCATTTATTTACTATGCAAAGCATTTTGAAGGTGTCATTTCATTTAGCTGTCACATATGTTGAATGTTGTGGAATCATGACAACAATTTTATAGACATGAAAATAGAAGCATCAAGGTTACGCTGATTGTCCAAGATCACACAGTTGGAGCTGGAGACTAATAAGCAGAATTTTTTTTTTCAATGCAGTTTATTCAGGAACCTTGAACAATCATCTGACCCTGGGGAAAGCCAGCCCAGCCCACAGCTTAAATAGCCTCTGGGTAGCCAACCCCAGCGTGCCACGTGGGCAATACAGATAGGTCCACATACATGGAAGCAAACCAGATCCTCAGCCTTAGCCAAATGTGGAGTTGTTTGTGACAGAGAGCACTCACCATTGGGAAGGTGAAAGGCGGAAACCAGCTCCATCTTTAAGACACGGCATTACGCAGCTCTCTACAGTTCCCCCTTTTTGTTTTAGACGCATCAGGCAAGAGTAGAGGTCTGATCTCTGATATTAGAAATAAATTGGGACTTTGTACCGATGTCCATTTAGGTATCATCCACCCAAAGAGCATCAGACCCGTCCGATACCTTTTTCTCAGAGGCGGGACCTGGGGCATCAATCCGCATGCAATCAGACTTGCTCTTCTCTGGGTCCAAAGCGGCTGACCCTGAGTGCAGTGCTTAGCCTCGCATCCTGAGCATAACATTTTAGCTTTTTATGGTAGCCAACCATGCTTGGGAGACTGTCCTGCTTCAATGGCTGTAAAGGCCTGAATGATCATGGCTGCATTACGCTGTTGTGAGACTCTAATCTTGCATATACACCACAGGCAAACCAAGGAGACCAACACCAGAAGGCCTGCTAACGCTCCCATGCCCGCCCATTCTTTCAGATGATTCATGTCTGCAGCAATCCATGGTGATAATCCTGTGGCTAGTCCTGCGTCCACTCTGGTAGAATTTACTGTGATAATGGCCACTCTCAGCTGCTCCATCGTAGTATCGAATTCTCCAGTCCAATTACCTAAAATATAGCTAGACAATTGTTTAGACAGATTTGCAGCACAGGAAAAATTCTCATGTTGTATGCTAGTGACACAAAGTCCAGCATACTTTCATTGACAGCCAGGTTGAGCAATTTGCCATAGGGTATCAATTTGCTCCTGCACGAGGTCAATCCTCTGATTGAACACCATCAAGCTTCCTTTTAGTTGAGCATTAATTCCTTTTTGTACAAGTAAGGCATGAGCTACATTGGCTAAATGATTATTCAGGGTCTGAGCAGTCTGCCCAGTATGACTCATGGCTAATGCCCCGGTGGTAGCTCCAACAGCCGCCAATGAGATGGCAGTAACAATGGCGGCTGTAATTCCAAGATCCCTTTTCTGTCTGAAGAGAGTCATAGCGTGACGGGCATCAACGGGCACAGGCACCCAGCAAGGCATGCGAGTAACCAGGGCATACCTAAATTCACTAGCATTCCAGCATTGGGCAAAAAAGCAAGTATCATCACCACAATTACTTGGCTCTATCTGGCTAATAATGAATAAAAATGGGGTATATAAACAAACAGGTGTGGGCTTATAGGAAATATTATGAGAAGCCTTAACCAATAAGGAAATACAGCTTGAGTTCCTAGTTATGAAACTACCACATATACTGCTTCTCACCAGGCCAAGTGCTCCTTAGCTACATTATGATTTATAGAAGTAATACTTTAGTCAAAATACCACCTGTAAAACCCTGTAAATAGACTCTGCTCTGAAGTAGATAACAACAAAATGTTGCCAGGTTCCCAAGGTTGTTGGCTCTTCTGTTTCACTGAACAAAAACAAAATCATTCATCTATCCCAACCAAAACTAGGTCTCATCAGCCCCTCCTTATCCCACATATTCATTTGCTCGACAAATATTGCCTAGGGGACTTCAAAAGATGGAGAGAGCTCCATTATTCAAATTTTCTTTTAAGGATGTGCTTTACTTGCTCAAGGTTTCTAACAGAGTAGATTCAGCTACTTTCAACAAAGTATAACTAACTGAGGGGGGGGAAGACAATTCAAGAAGGGGTATTAAATATAGAATAAGTAACTAGACACTTGCCCCCTTACTGACGCCCTGCTATATCCTTTGCTGAAGATATCCAGTGAGGATACTAATGGTTACCTTCGTGAGGGACTACTAACATCAGAGTTAGTCATAAACTTGTAATTGAAAGGGTGTACTGTGCTCAAATCCCAACTCTACAATTAAATAGCTTTGCCTCCTTGTGTGAACCACTATGGTTCTTTGACCCTTAATTTACTCATTGACTAAATGGAGGGAAAAGGATTGTCTAAACATATTAACATGTATGAAACACTTAGAACCCAACTTGTTACAGACTTAGAATATGATGCCAGCTATGATTCTCGCCCAGGCTCTGTGTCATGTGTTCATTCAACGCCGTCTTTCAATTTTTCACAAACCATACCATGGACACTTTGTAAAAATTGACTATCATCTTTAGAGCATTTTAAAGTTAGTGAAAAATTTAGCAGAGGATATAGAAATTTTACATATATCCCTTACACAGCACATGCCTAGAATTGCCCATTATCAACATCCCTTACCAAAGCAATACATTTGTTAGAAGTGATAAAATTATATTGACATGTCTTTATCATGCATAATTTTCATTACAGTTCACTCCTAATGTTGTGCCTTCTGTGGGTTTGAACAAATCTATAATGACACATATCCACATTAATGGTATTGAACAGACTATTTTCACTAAAAATCTCTTACCCTCAATCTATTGATGCCAACCCTATTAGCTTCCCAAGCCTTGAAAAGCATTACTCTTCACTGTCTTCATAGTTTGATCATTTCAAGAAAGCATTTAAGTTGGAATTGTATGGAATATAACCTTTTAAATTGGCTTTATACCTTATTCTTTTTTCAACACTGAATAGAGTTCTAACATCTGACATATGGTAGTGATAGAACTATTTACCTACAAAAGAATATCTTCTTTGTTTCCAAGTTTTGGAATTTATGACCTAGGCAGCTATGCACACATGTTAGCTGATGCTTGCAATTACAAGTTTCAACTTCTATGAGTAAATGCCGAGAATCACATATATTAAGAGTACGTTTATAAAAGATTACCAAGAACCTTCTAAAGTAGCTGCATCATTTTGTAACCCCACTAACAGAGAATGTGAATTCCAGTTGTTCCATATCTTTGTTATCATTTGGTGTTGGGATTTTAGCTTTTGGCCATTATAATTGGTATGTGATCAATCTAAATGTGTCATTTATGTTTTTCTGGTGGCATGTGATATAAACAGCTTATCATATGCTATCATTTTGTGTTTTCTTTCATGAGGTTCTATTAAATATAGAATAAGTATTATGGCTCTCAGTAGATTTAAAATTCAGTTGTCACTTTTGTTATTTGCCTTTTTGAGTAATTGTTTCCCAAATGTGTCTTTTGTAAACATTTTTTTCCAGTCTATCTGTTTTTCTCCTTCCATGGCATTGCCTTTTTCATAGGAGTTTTTAGTGTTAAGGCATTCCAGCTTCTTGGTTGCTTTTTTCACAATTGTGCCTTTGTGGTTGTGTTTGAAAAGCAATTATCACACGTAAGATCACCTAAGTTTCTTCTGTGTAGTCACCTAGGAGCTTTATTGCTTTATATTCTAACTGTGGTCCAAGATCAATGTAAGACTGAAATTTTTTGTGGAAAACTTATAGTATGGGTCTAGATTATTTTTATTTGTTTGAATATGACTATCCAATCATTCTAGCCTCCTTTTTTGAGAAAATTATCTTTGTTCTATTGAACTTTTCTTTCTCTTCTTCAAAGTTGTCTATTGATATGTTGATTTCTATCTTCCTCCATTGACCTAGGTGTCTTTCACTAATACACACTTTTCTGATTCATCATAGTTTTTAGTAAGCTTTGAAGTTGAATATGTCGGTCTTCCATCTTTATTACCTTCAATATTTAGTTTAAACTATTGTATCTTTGATAATCTATATATGTATTTAAATAAATATTAGAATTATTTTAGTTATATCCACAAAATGAGTGACTTGTATTTTTATTGTAATTGTATTGAATTTATTAGGTTAAGTTAAAAAGATGCCTTGACAAAAATGCCTTCCTGTCCATGAACAAGATATACTTTCTCTCTCTTTTTTCCTTCCTCCCTCCCTTACTCCTCCCACTTTTCTTCCCTCCCCCTATCTCTCCCTACTCTTCTTTCTGTCTATCTTTTTCTGTTACTGGTCATTGACTTAGAACCGAATAATTCTAGAAAGGCTAGAAGGACACAGTACGGTTGAGATATATTCCAAACCTTCTTTACCTTTTTAGTTTTCATTTTAGTTCCTCACTAACTTGCTTGAACTCTTCAGTGCAGATACTGAATTTGTATTCTTCTTGTCTGAGCCTCTTGAGTAGCTTGGATATGAACTTGCATCACCAAGGCCAGCTTCTATTCATACAAAAAGAGAAAATTTGAACTTTTCATTATGGTTTTGTGGTTGTTCTTATACAGATACATTTTATAAGTTCTGTGCACCTGTATTTCTTTTCCTAAATACTAATGTAAATGATATTGGTTTTAATTTTAATGTTACTTTTTCATCACTAGTATATAAGAAAGTGCTTGACTTTTGCATACTAACCTGAATAATGGAGGCTTATTATAAACATTTATTTATTCTTTTATTTATTGTTTATGCTAGATAGTTTCCATAGATAATCATCATATTTACAGAGATGCTTTGATTATTTTCTTCTGAGTTAGTACACGTTTTGTTCTGTTTTCTTGTGCTATTGTACTAGCCAGGACATTTAGGAGAAGTTAATAGGAAATATCCTTTACTTCTTATCATTGCTATTATCTTATTTCTATTATTTAATTATTTAGTGTATATGTTTTGGAGATGATCTTTATCAAGTACTTTTCTATTTATAATTAAATGTGTGTTAATTTCTTCAAATGTATTTTTACATATATTAGTATGATCATATGATTTTTCTTCTTACTCTTAGTAATGTAATAGATTATTGTTTTTCAAATGTTACATCAGTATTTCATACCTGAGACCAATCCCATTTGGTCATGTCATGTAGTTCTTTGCATACCTTGTTGGATTTCTTAATATTTAACTACTATGTAGTTCAGGGTTTTACACATGTATTCATGTAGATACTGAACTTTCGTGTGTGTGTGTGTGTGTGTGTGTGTGTGTGTGTGTGTACATGTGCCTCTGAACTGTGTACTTCAAAGTGTATCTCAGGGGATTTTCCCCTCCCCTTTAGGTGGTTCAAGAAGACTAAAGTGGTCTAGGGTCAGGTATTTCTTTTCTTCAGGTGAGTTACATTCTAATAAAACTCTATTAGGCTAAGCTCCGCTTAAAACACCTCCTCCTAATTGAGAACAAAAGTCCTGTATTTAAAGAGGTCTCTTTCCTCCTTCTTCACCAGATGCACAGGGAAACCTCCCTCTGACCTTCTCTGTAAGACCCTGTTACAACTCTAAGAAATAGGACTCACGGAGTGCACGTGTTACTTTTGCCACATCTTCTAAGACCTTTCCCTCAGATGCTCTACACCCCAGCTTATGTCACTTCATCAATTCTAAATTCAGCTTTTCCTACACTGGCATTGGTTTCCATGGATGCTGTAGCTCACAGGTTTCTGTTTCTGCCGTTTGTGCCTTTCCATCAATTGTCTCCAGTGTGAGAGGCAATGACCCCATTATGCCCTTCTCATGTGAATTTAAAAATATGTAACAATATCGTTTTGTTTATATTTTTTGTGGTGGGCTGAAGTGGTAACTTCTAAGCTTCCCACGTGTAATGTGTAATGAGAAACTAGAAGTTTCCCAGTATTACCTTTGAAGTCCTAATAGAAGTCCATGAGGTAGGTACAACTTTCATCATTTCACAGGTATGGAAACTGAAGTTCCAAGAAATGTAGTGCTAGCCACATAATTACTAAATACAACCTCAAGGTTCAAGCCAGTCTAACTTTAGGCACTACTTTTGAACATTAGGAAAAATGACCCCCTTTATAAACTTTATAAGTCTAAAACAGTATAAGTAGGAACATCCAGAAATAGGCTGAAGTAAAAATTATTAAATGATTTTGTTAGAAGAAAGGCTGTGGAAAGGAATACTTAGATAGAAAATGGTGAAGTTGAAAAAGAAAAAGTCAAAAACCACCAGGACATCAAAGAGATGTATCATCTCTTCCTGGAAATAGTTCATCATCTTCTGAGGGCCCCACCCTGAAGACCACATTTAACTTCCTCCTGTACAAGCTACTCTACAAGCAATTTGCCTCTTCTCTTCCTCCTCCAGGCCCTGATAGAGTTGTTTTCAGGGCTAATAACTATAACCAAGCCATGGGAAGGAGCCAAGATGAACTTTCCAAACTATGAATCTTCTCTTTTCTTTCTATTATGTAATGTCATAGCTCTATTACTTTTATAGGAAATTCAAAAATTTTAAAAGAAGTATCTTCAATGGCTCTATAATAAGGAGTATGGTAAGTCATAAAGCATAAAATTATAAACAGGGGAGACTAGCAGATGACTGAGAGTTTACAGGGGCTATATGTCTTATATACATACATACACATGCATGTATATATATGTATGTATGTATATATATGACACTAGGTTACTATATAGTCACACATGTCAGTAAGTGAGAGTTCTACTCAACTGGTGCTTCATAGTGAAAGTCATGGTGTCACCTTTCATTCAACCTTCCACGCATATTGACTTTTTGATATTCTAAATAGCTTAATCAATATCACAACCAGCAGCCCAGCTAAATGTGCCTTCTTGCTTGGAAAAACATCATAAAGGACTCCACAATATTGCTTTTCCCACCCAGCCTTTGTTTCCTGAATGCTGCCTCTCAAAACCTAGGCAGAGTGAATCTATCTGAACTCACCTTTCCTTTTCACTATAATCCACTTACTTCCCTTTGGATCCTTAAATAGTTCAAACATACTCTCACCTTCAGGCATTCATCAGTGTGATCCTTTCTTAGAATGCTCTTCTTCCAGATATCCATGTCTTCCTTTATAGCTTCATTAAGGGCTTGGCTCAAATGCCACTTTAGTAAACACAGCATTCCTGATCATGCTACCAAATCATTTAGCTTTCATCATTCTTTTTCCCGCTGTTTTTATTTAATTTTCCCCATATGATCATTCATTTGGTGTACAAGTTACCTAAGAAATATTTGACACTTACAAATGAATTTTCAACTTTTAAAACCTCTTGTCTATAGATTCATAGACAAGAGTTGTTCAATATTATGCTTCTTGTGAATACTGGAGTCCAGCTGATAAAAGATGACATAAGATGCTCAATAAAAAATTTAAATTACAGAATTAGTAGAAGACTTAATTAATTAATTAATTAATTAATTAATTAATGAGTAGCATGTTGACCACAGGATAGAGGTTGTGCCGAAGTCTGCAAATGCAAAGCAAGGTTATTTGTGGTCTAGGGATGTCATCTTGAAAGAACAAGTTCTAAGTAGTCCAAGAGTATATTCTGTGAAGGAAAATCTAAAAAGGTTGAGAGACCTTTCTTGATTTGAAAGGAGAACTTCATATAGACCTTTAAGATGAGTTAAGTGTAACTCATTCTGAAATATGTGAACTTCTGACCTTTATCCTGCCTTTGTTGAGAATCAGCTTTAGACAGTCCTTAGTGAATCTAAGTGGCTCCAGGAGAGAACTCCAGGAGAGAAATCTAGTCTGGAAACAGCAATCTCCACTGTACACACGCACATTTCCAAGTTGGACCTGGTTTTATTAGAAGATTTGACTGAAGTTTCCAAGGTTTCTGTTGGTTTATGGGTAAATTACATGAGTAAGTATGCAGTAAATATATTTACTACATAACTCCCGAGATGTTTCCTCATGACTTAGGTTCAACTGTGATACCACATTCTGCTGATCTACCTGAAATGCAAATTGGAGGAAGAGCTGCTTCACTCCAGATGCTGCCTCACCTCCAACTCTGAAAGAAGCTGATTAATAATGGTCTTAGTTAAGACATTAGGTTCTGAAAGACTGAATCTGAGAATAAATGGAGGATGGAAGGGATATCATTCAACTGTCAAAGAACACATAAAAAAGATGATATGCCTGCTGTGTGTGCAAGAAAAACATGATGAGAAGCTCAGAAAAGTTTTTCCTATGGTTCCAGCCCTAAATCCACCGCAGTCAGATGGTGGCATTTTGAGAAGTCACTTAAGACTTCTGGGCCTTGCTTTTTCGAAAGGTATTATTTTCTATACTGTTCTTAAAACTCAAATAAGAGTTTAAAAACAGAAACATCTATAACTAGTACTTCATGAAGAACATTTCCTATACAGTTGTTAATACAGCCTTCTCATTAATCCCATGGAAAGCAAATTATTATTATAATTCTCTAAAGGAGGAAAGCAAATTCTTACATGCAGGAGGCTGTTCAGTTCACACACCTGGGGAAGTGTCTGTGGTATTGTGGTGACCTAACCACTCAACGCTCCTTTAGAGTTCTTTTATGCAGAGGGCCCTGCTTCAGGGAGTATAATCTAAGTGGAAAAATAAGACAACATTCTCTATATAACCAAAGACACCAATATAGCTCTTGAAAAGGTGGGATGCTAGTAAGATATGCAGATGACAGGACTGACACCTACTGCATTTATGTGACTCTATATGAATAATAACTTAAAAAGAAAAAGAAAAATCACAGTGTCTGTGTTTTCTTGAACTGCATCACTGCTGCTAAATCAGTAAATTAGGTGAAGTTACAAGGACCACCTAAAAGACTGGAAAGCCTCATCAACCGTATTGCCAAATTTTACCTACAAACCACAGAAGGCAAATGAAAAGAACAGAGGAGATATTCTCACACAAATACAGGAAACTCAATTCTGGAGGGACTTTTAAAAAGCAACGAAACTGATATGGGAAAGATATGGGTTATTCCATCCAGTGTTCAATCTGAACACAAAGGTAGGTGGGGCCAAGGTAAGCCAGCATGGTCCCTAGGGTGAACAACGTAAATAATTATGGATTCTCAGATTCGTGTAGTGACAGGGTGAGTTACCATTGCCAGGAATTCCAACTCATGTATCTCACTATTTTATCCTCATCCTGAAAATTTAGTCTCTCTCCTAAAGTAAAAAAAAATAGGTTGAAAGTTCTTCTTGTTAAAGGTCTAGGCAGGAGAGAAGTAAGGACCTGCATCTCTATACAGAGTTAGTGATGAATCTGCTTGGCATCTTCCATGAACCATTTCTAGGTATTCAGGGCTCTCAAACTTTTGTGTATGTATCAGAATGACCTTGGAATCTTTATAAGTCATAGTCTTTTGAAGGAGCACAGAATATTCTGTTGTTTTGTTTTGATTCATTTGTCCCAATGAATAGTGGGACCTGGAAATGATGGTCCTCATGCCCAAATGACAAATTGTAGTAATGAATGCAGTTTTGCAGACCAGTCAGCAAACCTTAAGGGCAATAAAATTCTTCAGCGAACAGAGCATCTGTAGAGTTCATTAGAAGTACTAACACAAAGCCATGAAGAATTGAAACAAACACAGTCCTCTGGGTTTTCATAGTAATGTTGGGAGACTCCAAGACCCCAGAGGCCAAGGCAAGGTCTGATTACACGAAAATTATGTTCCTTTCTGTCCATTTGCTTACAAATTCTTTTCCTTCTATCTCCAAACATTTTATCCTCTGAACGGCTCTAATCATCTCACAGTGAACTCAGAAAGCAAATCTAATCTTTGAGGCATCTCTGCTCTGCATTCATCACCTCTGCTTATGTATGTACGAGTTTTCACCAAGTAACTTTCACATGCAAAATCAAAGCTGTGTGGACAGGAATGTATATAACACTTAAGATGAGTTTTAATGAGTTTGATCTTGATGTTTAGTTTGTTCAGAGTGTTTAGAATCTTTTCCAAAATCATGAAAATAAAAACACAAACATGTATCAACCAATGACCCTGTTAAAGCTAGTTTAAAGTTTAAATGAAAATGTTATTATCAGTTAAGAGTACTCATTGCCTGAGTGTAGGTCCATATTTCTGTGCATGCTGCGGAAGTTTTCTAAAACGTCTCTCACCTTTCCTCTATGAGTGCCTTTCCTTCATGTTCCTCTCAATATTAAATATTATAAATATTACAACTATATATATTATAATACATATTATATATGTAAATACATATATGTATGTATATGTATGCATACATATGCAGACATACATATATACACATACATATATATACATACATATATGAATATATATAGTTTACTTTCTGTTGATGTGATAAAACATTCTGGTGAAAAGCAACTTAAGGAGGGAAAGGGATCATTTAAACTTACACAGTATAGTTCATCATTGAAAGAAGTCAGAACAAGAACTCAAGCACAAACTTGAAACAAAAATCGTGGAGGAATGTTGCTTGATGACTCACTCAACAGATTCTTTCTTAGGTAGCTTTCTTACACAACCCAAGGTCATGTGCCTAGAGAATAATGCTGCCCGTAGTAGGCTGGCTCCTTTTACATTAATTAACAGGCATGAAAATCCCTCACAGAAATGCCCACAGATCAGTGTTATTTGAATAATCCCTAAAGTGAGACCTCTTTCTCAGAAAACTCTAGGCTGTGTCAAATTGATAGTTAAAGCTAATTAGGACATGGGGGAAGGGATGAGTATCGTAGGCAGCCACTAACAGAAGCCTTGGTCAGAATTCTAATGAATCATCTCAGAGACTGAGATTATGTCTCATGCAGTTTAGAGATGTGAATTTGTCCCCTCACTTCCAAAAATATATTTAATGATATGTCCATGCAAAGCTTCCTGTCATCAGTGATATAAGCTGAGAGAGCAGGAAATTACTGAGATTGCTTTTTTCAACACAGTGTCTACATAAAGAATAGACAAAAATGCACTACCAATTCTTTGTGTCAAGAGCATGTTTTGAGAATAATTCCTAACTTTTCTGTAGTAAAGTCACTGTGTCAAAGATTTAGGTGATACTGAGTGCAAACTCACCTTGGTAGAGAATGATGATTTTACCCAACCCTCAGGTCGCACTTAGCTAATCATCTCACACTTGGCCCCTGAGCAAGTTTCTGTCTTCTAAACTGTAGTAGATGGTCAGGATGAATCAGTATAGAAAGAAGAAACATAAGGCTATGCTGTGGTCTCTTCAGTTTTTCTTTGTGGAAGGAAGACGTATGGAGAGCATCACTGACTGGACCATCAGGGGATAGTTATTAGCAAATCTTCAATAGCAAGTAACTATTGTTAGAATTTTTGATGATCCTTCTGCATACATTTTAACATATTGGTCTGAGTTTCCATAGTAGCATCTAATGGTATAAGTAGTAAAAATTGACTATAGAAGAATACAGCTGCTGTGTTTCTTTTAGTGTAGGGTGGTAGGTTTTGAGACAGGGTTTCCCTGTGTAGCCTTGGCTATCCTAGACTCACTTTGTAGACCAGGCTGGCCTGGAACTCACAGAGATCTGCCTGCCTCTGCCTCCCTGAGTGCTGGGATTACAGGTTTGAGACACTGCACCTGGCATAAGAATTTTTGATTAGATTGTGTCTAGTAATTATTTGGAGATAATGCAATATTAATTTTATAGATATTAATTTTACCTTCTCGTTAATTTCTTTTAACTCTTATTCATGGTCAAATGAAGAGTTTCCCACAGAGCTACAGGGGGGATACAAAGTGAATAAACTGTAATTAATAAAAATACAAAAATACAAAAAAGAGTTTCACACAGTTGTATGCCGTTTGTCCACAACTAAATATACAAGTTTTATAATCATTAAAATATGAAAGTTCAGTTATAAAATTAAAATTTACATTTTAGAATTGAGTGTTAACTTTCACAGATAATCATGAAAGAATGAATGAATGAGTTATTGCACAAATTATCCAATTGTGCAAAGTACAAATGAGGCCCTTATTGCCACCTGGTGGCAGCATACCCTAATTGAAGATTTAGTTTTGGAGTGACGCGAAGACACCTACATTTATAAAGTGACAGAAAGACTTGGATTTCCCCTACCCCTATCAACTAAGTACAACCTGTGTTTCATCATGAAGCATACATTGGTTCAAGACTTACTTCCTGAAGGAGTTATCTAAAACTATTTAGTTCTTTAGTCATAAAGTCATTTTATTCCTAAGGGAGTAGGACCATATCCAATTACCAAGTTGGATAAGAAGGTAAGAAAAGATTCTGTGATGTATTCTTTCTGTGGGTATGTAGTGTAGGGGAAACATCAGTGACTATTGATGTACACCCGCAGTGTGTTCTATGGTTAACTACCTTGTTCCCTAAAATTCTTTTAGCTCAATTGATTCTTGCAATATTTTATTACATTTATCTCATTGGCAGAACTGCAATTGGGTTAAATCCATCAGAATCTTTGGGGATGGAGATATCATTGACATTTTGTCACAAGTTCCCCACAATCTACAGCGTGCAGCCAATATTAAAAACCACTGAACTGCAGCCAAGAGAAAGTTAAAGCTTATGCAATTAAAAAAAAAAAAACACTTTTCTTATTGGAAATAAGTCATATCCACAGCAAATCAACATGAACATTTCAAGCATACCTGAGTATGCTATCACCAGATATTCTCCAAATTCGTCGGAATCTCTGAAGAAGTGCATTAGCTTTAACTGATGCCTTCAAGAACAGGTACTTCCTAAATACATACCCTCATGTGCTAAGTGTCTTTATTATCTCTCTACTATTTACAGTTTCAGACACTTAGCCAAAAAGTGATTTGTGAGCATCATACCACATGAGTTGTAAGCAGCATAGTGTGGTTTAAACCAAATGTGTCTGACTTCCAACCCTGAGGATCTTCTTTGGCACATGTTCAAATTCAAGTTTCAAAACAGATGGCTATCAAATATTCAGGGGCATTTTTAAATTCATGAACAACTACTTTTCAGCCTTACAAACCACTTGACTAAAGACTTTCCACTTGTGCCCTCACAAGGTTCCAAGCCAATGGATGAGCAAGTTCAGATTCATCTGTCTTTCCTTGTGTGTGTCTACTCACTTATCAACTAGCCTATTCATGGAACTCTATTTCAAAAGTCAAGATGGCAGAAGTTGTCTAGCTGTTTATCAATTAAATGTGTCAAAATACAGATTTTCAATGGAAATTTTTGATAGGAAGAATGGGTTTTTCAACTTTAAATAGACTCCCTCAAAAGTTTCAGACTAAAGTGGGCTGTGGTTATCTAGTCCTCTGCACCCTCTACTTTTGGACTTCACGCCTACACCTGGGCTATTTTATGCTCTTTGACTGGAAAAATCTTGGTGATCCAATCAAAGAAATCTACAAAATAGTATTTGCTGAGTTTCTGCCATGTATGTGCTGATTCCTGCATTGTACTGTATTGTACGTGAAACTGAGTTTGTTAAAGTGAAAAAGCATCTTTACACAAATACAGGTTAAATCAAGTCACTTTCCAGCCAAAATTGTCTTCAGTGTTGCAGACAGGAGCCTAGCATAACTGTCTTCGGAGAGGCTTCATTAAGCAGCCGATGAAAGTAGATGCACAGACCACAGCCAAAAAATAGGCCTAGCTTAGGAGTTTTGTGGAAGAATAGGAGGAAGGATTGAGAGAGCTGGAGAGGTCAAAGATACCACAAGAAGACCTACAGAGTATACTAACTTGTGCCCATAGGGTGTACAGAGACTGAGACACCAACCAAAGAGCATGCACACACTGGATCTATACCCCATACACATATGTAGCAGACATGTAAGCTTAGTCACCATATGAGTTCCCTAACAATGTGAGAAGAGGCTGTCTCTGACTATGTTGACTGTCTTTGGATCCCTTTTCCCTAGATGGGCTGCCTTGTCTGGTTTTAGTGGGAGGGGATGAGTTTAGTCCTGCTGAGACTTGAGGTGCCAGGGTGGGTTGGTTCCCTTTGCAGGCCTCCACTTCTCAGAGGAGGGCCTGGGAAAATAAAGGGAGGGGACATAAAAGTGGGACTGGGAGGAGAGGATGGAGGGTGATGCAATCAGGCTGTAAGGTGATTAAATAAAGTTTAAAACATTAAAAATAATAATAATAATAAAAAACTAGAGGCCTTTGCCTTTGCCTGACTTGGCCTAATTCCCTAAGTCTATCAACAAATATGTTTCATGTAATAGATCACCACTGAACTCTTTATTGTCAGTATTCAATAGCTCAAGATCCTCTGGTAAGCAATATGGGCTGAAGTCAGCCAAGTGGGTCTTCTGTTATCAACTGGGATCACTTTTATAGCGCCAGGGATCTGCCTTCTGTACTGGAAATACATAAGTGAAAATCAGCCAGCTCTTCATTGGGGTAAGCCCTCAACTAGTGGGACTTGGAGGATCAGCTGAAACTGATCTTTTCTTGCACACTGTCTCTCATCCTTTCGGAGGTTAGACTAGATTTCTTTACCAGGTAGTAAAACCTTCATTGAGAACAATAACAGTAGCATTTCCTGCTTTCACATTGAACAGCAGGCTCTGGAGGAGGCCAGACTCAAGGAATGGAGAGACTGATTTTTTTCTTATTGTTTTAACTGGTCTGTCATACTTGGCTGACTGTTGATCACTCTCCTGATGTTGGTTATCGAGTTTTCTTCTCACCACCACATTTGATCAATTTTTGAAGCATTGTTCCTGCTCTATAAGCAAGAAGTTGTTCATGTTTGCTATTTCATTAAACCTGGCCTTCCACCAGTTTCTAGTCTTACACCAGGAAGGCAGAAGTGGAACGATCCTACATTCAAGACCATCTTGGGCTACACAGTGAAACTATGTCACAGGAAATACAAACAAATAAAAAAATATTTTCCTTCTCAACTATGATCTCCAGGAAGCAGGGACCTGTTCTACAACTTTGTGTTTTTGGTGATTATCACACAGCTTTGCCAAGGGTACCATTCAACACACCAGACCCATGAAAGTGACAGCAAAATGGTTTAGAAAGTGGACCTGATAACTTTCTTGCTCTGGGATGGACAGCAAGCTGTATTATCACTTCATCTACATGCAATTTCTGCAATAGAAAATTGACTGTGTACACAAAGCAGATGCCAATAAATATGTTCCAAAGTAATATAAGAAAAATAAATATACATTTCTTTCTTGTATTTTTTTAGTATATAAAAAAAATCACCTGAAAATAGGAAAGTTGAAGGGACTCTGGCTAGCTCAACAGTGGTGAGCATGGCTCTGACAGACCTTTTCCTTCTCCCTGATAACCTCTACCTTGCTAAAAAAAACAAACATACAAACAAAAAACCTGAGATTACATTCCTAAAGCTAGCCACCAAGTCTATTCCCTTAATTGGCTACTTCATCCTCCTGAGGCTAACTACCAAGGTCCAGCTATCAATGTATTGAAGTCCAGCAATCAAAAGACGCCTTTGGCTCACCTAGTTAGCATGCCTAGTTAAAACTAAACAACTCATCCTAATATACAGTTTCCTGTTTCACATTTAAAAACTCACATTTCCTATATGCCATGTCTGTCTCCTCTCTATTCAGAGGCAGTCCTTTGTTTACTGGGACAAATATCACTGTCCCCTCTCCCTTGTTCCCTTTCCCTTCTTCTGTGCCCTCTATTCCCATGTTTGACCCTTATTCCCTGCCTTCTGTTTTTCTGAAGCAAATAAATCCCCTATGTTCTGAGAACTTCATCTTGGGGGTCTTGAACAAATACTTTTCCTTTCAAAGGTGTTAACTCCTACATTGATTACTATGAATACATTTATAAACACTTCTATAACCTTAAGTCATCTATGTTTGACCTAGGAGATGAAGTTACAGAAAACACTGATAGTCCCATAACCACTCAGTAAAAATGGTCTTTTTCCATCAGGTAGAGAATTTCCCAAGGCTAACTTTCTATTTTTTCAGACACTCATGATTTGTTAAGTCCCTGATATTTTTAGTACTGGAAAAATCCGTCAAAATGACCAAAAGGCCTCACATTTCATAGACTGTGAGAAACAAAACCATAGGGGTAGACTGAAAGGAAACAAAGAATTGACTAGCACCTTTTAGGTCAACTTCCCTGTTAAAAAAAGAATCAAAACTGTTTTTTGGGCTTTCATGACAATCTTCAGGGGCCCTCTTTACTTTGTACTCTTAGAGAGTCAAAAATATACCTACCCATTTCCTGCTCTTGTGTTTGACATACAATTTCAATTTTTGACATGTGCGAGGTACTCACCAGGCTAACCTCATAAAAAAGTTTGCCTTCATAAATATAAAATACTTGAAGTTTATAAATTCAGTGTTCTTTTATACATGGCTGAACATCATGTATTCCCAATGGGAAAGACATTTTTTTTTTAATTCTTGAGATAAAATTTTATTGTGCATGCAATATTTCTGTCTCTCTGTGTGTCTCTGTCTCTGTTTTTGTCTTTGTCTCACTGTCACTCCCCCACCCCTCTCCTTCTTTTGTTCCCTTCCTTCTCACAATTACTTCATGCCAAGGTATGTCCAACAGGACTTCACAAAATACCCTGGATAGCCAAAGTTGCTTTAAAGAGTATGAGGATTATATCAAAGAGAATTCCACAGTAATGACTTTAGAATAACTCTGGTATACATACTCTTAATTTCAGCAAGATTACAAATAAAATACTTGAGGATAAAGTGGGACAATAAAAACATGCAAAATTTGTGAGTAGCCAACACAACAATCTCATTATATCTCTATGTATTATCCCAAGAATACAGATAATGACAGTAATGTTTGTGTTGGATTAAGAGTTTTGCTGTACAAAAGCTAAGGAGTCTGAGCTGGTAGTGGTTGCATCATATGAAATATTTGGTTTCTGTGCCATGTTAGGAGTGCCCTCAGTGCCATAGAAGGGACAAGATGTAGAAAAATCCATGTGGGAGTGTACATCACAACCATGCCAGCCCACTGCTCCAGTCTTATGGCTGCAATTAATTGTAAGAGGTGCTGGGACATGTCATGTCTATGAGAAAGGAAGAAGATAAAGATGAAATGGGACTAATAAGTTCTAAATCCAACATATACACATAGTTTTCAATAAGAGCACATCATTCTTCCAGTCTTTCATTTTGCAAAGTGGGTTTCGCTTTCCCACTAGACCCCCACACACATACCCTCCACCCACATTCTCACTGTCATCTTTTCTTCTTCCTGTCTCTAGTTTCTTCCATATTTTTCTTCTTTGGTCTGTGTGGTGGTCAGGATAACAATTCTAATGACATTCTTCAATCACTATGTTCATCCTACAGTAAAGTAGTATGACAACCAGTAAGCAAACTCTTTTCTAATCCAATCCTCAGGCTCTATGAAGTATCTCTTAGAAGTACAGCTCTACAACCAGAGTTCCTAGGTTGTACTTCTTTTTTTTTTTCAATTACTGATAATCTAAGTTGAGAAAAAAAAATCAAATGCCTTTAAAAAATTACTTATTTATACAATGAGTATACTAATGTCTGTTTCACTGAAATGTGAGATTTAGGGCAGTTTGTATGTGTAAAGTAATTACAATAACACTCAAATGGATTATTATTTTTCTGAAAACTTATCTTCCATAAGTCTATAAAATGCAGCCTTGTTCAGTTCTAAATAGTATCCAAAACAGCAGAAACATCCACAAGGAAAACAGCCATGTAAAAAGCAAGTCTTATGTGCCAGACCCTGTATATAATAAATATCTTGAGCCATTGAAGTTGAGGTAACTGTTTAAAAAAGAACTGATAGTAATGGGAGAGGTAGGTCATATCTGATTGAGCCTCTGTATAGTGACAATTTCCATTTGATACAATTGTTATAAGAATTATATTAAACCATCATCTTAGCCTAAATCATATGTTACAAGAGATAGAAAGTATTTGAAGCCATGCTTGGTACCCAGACAGTATTCAGTAAACATTTACATAGTCGTTTACCCACAAAAGATCACTATAGCTCTTTCTTCACTATCAGCTGGACTGGATTTCTAGCAATCAAACAACTACCTTTTATGAATTGTTACACATAATTATCAGACCCTTTATAGCCAATATCTGAAAAATTTGGAAACGGAGAATTAATTTTGTAGACTAATGCTCAACATGCCTGAACACCTGAGGATAGAAGCCTGCCTTATATCTCCTGTCACACTCCTGGATTTTAATATCTCTTGTCTAAGAAACCATTCCAAACTGCAGCAAATGCATTAAGGATTTGGTACATTAGTGACAAGAGGGATGTAATAGAAATATGCAAACTCAGGAAAAGTGTAAATTTAAGACAAAAAGGGATATGAAATTGTCATGAAATTCTCTAGGGAGTGCCCATGGGCAGCATGGTATGAAGGTACGTGGGTGTAAATGCTCAGACTGGTGTACTGTGTGGATTTCTCAGGGCTACCTTTTCTGTAGCTAGGAAAGACAAAGCTCTGATGGCCAATGATGTGATGATGTATAGTTTAAAACTTCAATAATGAACATTGCAAGGACTCAACCAATTTATAATTGCCTTCATGACTGGAATTATTGTGATTTTCTAGTTTGGAAGGTATGAATAAAATAGAGAAGTGGGGGTGATAAAATATAAATGAGGGAATTGAAGCAAAAAGAATTAAATACTTTGACCAAGAACAGGAATCACACAGTTGGAATGACCAGGACTCCGTCTCAGGTACTCTGATGTAAGCCCAGCCCATTACCAAAAATAACAGATGTGACAAATGGGCAGCCTGAAGGGAAATTTAAAACTCCAAACATTGAAAGCACTTAACGGTGTATACTGTTCTTTCCCATTCCCTCTCTCCTGTAGTGAGATGAGCTTGGGCACTCCTGCGTGGTTGGAGGAGAACAACCCAAACCTCTTGGCTAACATCAGTGCATAAGTATGAGTCTCAGGAGCCATGCCAGCCACTTACCCTCCCACACTGGGGGATCTGCTTCTCCTACTAAATCTTTCTAAACCAATATCTTCATCTAAAAAATCTGCCTAATGGGTTGCAAGAAAATCAGATGAAGTTAATACATAAACACCTAACCCCCTTTATGGCTCTAACAAGGACTTACTATTCTGGAAAACAAATTATTCTTCTCATTAAAGTGCTGATTTTTTTTCATTATTGAAAAGAAAAAGTGAATGATCATTCAACCAAATTTTGTCTGTAAACATTTACAGTAACTATTTCACCAGAAGAGATCACTGTAGCTCTACCCTCACTACCAGCTTGGCTTTCTAGAAATCAAACCACTACCTTTTATGAATGGTTACACATAATTATCAGACCCTTTATAGCCAGTATCTGAAAAATTTGGGGATGGGGACGTGATTTTGTGGACCAATGCTTAACATGCCTCGACAGCTGAGGATGCAAGTTTGCTTTTCTATCTCCTGTCACACCTCTGGGTTTTAATGCCTCTTGTCTAACTTGTCCAACTAAATTTTGTCTAAAGCATATTACCTACTCAAGTATGGCAAAAAAAAAAAAAAGATTTCTGTCTATTTTCTTTAGATGCAGACTGATACAGGGTCTATAATGTTAGACGTTGCTAGACTTTGAAGGAAGGATAAAAGAAACCCTCAGTTCTAACAGGAAGCTGCGAAAGTTGAAAAGTGAAGTTTCACTTCATAAGCACTTTTCTTCTTCCTCAGAGGTGAGTGCCAAGTGATTTGTGTGTGTTTACATTTGTCTATGCAGTGCTCAAAATTAAAATTCTTAGAAGGAATCACTGAGAAGCAGTCATTCAAAAAGGTTTAAAAATGACACCTTAAAAAGCTCCTCCAAGCTAATTCATCAACAGCTCTGCTGTGATTCTTCATTCAGATTTATTTCCCTCTCAACATTAAGTACCACAAACTTTTGCAGGATAGCAATAAGTGGAGAAGGTCAGGTAAGCGAATTGGAGAACACAGAGATGAAGCACCTACCTTTCCTTCCTTCCTTCCTTCCTTCCTTCCTTCCTTCCTTCCTTCCTTCCTTCCTTCTTTCCTTCCTTCCTTCCTTCCTTCCTTCCTTCCTTCCTTCCTTCCTTCCTTCCTTCCTTCCCTTTATTTTTCTTTTGTACAATACATCCCCACTACAGCCTCCCTTCCTCCACTCCTCCTAGATCACCACCATTCCCCATTCTCAGACTTCACCACATCCCCTCTCCCCAGCTCCACTGCTCCTTCAGGAAGGAGCAGGCCTCTCAGGGACATCAATATAACATGGCATAATAAGGTGCATTAAGACTAGGCACAAACCCTCATATCAAGGCTGAATGAGGCAACCCAGTAGGAGGAAAAGGGCCCCACGAGCAGATGAAAGAGTCAAACATACCTATGACTCCCGCTGTTAGGAGTCACACAAAAACCCAAGCTAATGAACTGCAACCTATATGCAGAGGACCTAGTGTAGACTCATGCAGGCCCCATGATTGCTGCTTCAGTTTCTGTGAGCCTCTATTAGCCCTGCTTATTTGATTCTGTGGACAGTGTTCTTCTGTCCTCTCCCCTCTGGCTCCTACAACTTTCTCTTCCTTTTCCACAGGATTCCCTAAGCTCCACCTAATGTTTGGCTGTTTGTCTCTGCATCCACTCCCAGCAGCTGTTGGAGGAAACCTTTTTGATTAAGACTGGGCTAGGCACAGATCTATGATTACAGCAGAATATCATTAGGGATAATTTCGTTTTTTTTTTTTTTTTTAACAAAGAAACAAGGAAAAATTTAACCTTCTTCAGAAAAACTACTTTCCCTTGCCCTTTTCTGTTTAGAAGTATAAACTATGGTCCTCTGTCTTAAATGAATAGAGACCTGCACGCACTTTATGGTGACTCTTTCTGCATCACTTTACAGAGTACCTCTGCTCTCATTATTACATCATCCAGCCCCACTGATGCTGTTACTCCATTACCACATGTAGTACTTAACCTCAAAGATTTGCTGGAGATAAAAAGCAATAACACCTTTGCTCTAGACCTTTAACATGTCCAATTTCTTATGTTCTCTTTAATACATAGGCACATTTAAAGTTAATTACAAGAATGTTAAATAGGAGATAACACAAAAAAGATTAATTATAGCTCACCAATAGAAAATAAATGTCCTTATCTAAAGTCTAAGGATTTATGATTAGGCTCATCTATTTATAAAATACATGAAAGAGTGTACAATCAGCCCTACACATTGGTCACATTTTGAATCCATACATTAGGCCAGAGGTAGATATAAAATAAAAGACCCTGTCTCTGCTCACAGGGACAAAACATACAATAAAGTTAAAGTGGTAAATAATAAATCTAATGATAAGCAAATAATAGTGTATGAGATTTAGTCATGACTAATTTATTCTAACTTTTTCTAACATATAAGCTGCCTTCCAATTCTTTCTGGATATTAACGCTTCATTTGCATGAGTTGAGAGAAGAGTGCTTGGTAATGGGAAGGCATTCTACGAAGGGAAAAGCATGCACTTTTTCAGAAGAAAAAACACTCAGTAGTTCATCCCAAGTCTAAAATCATTGCAAACCTCCCAAATTTTATAGTTCTGTGGACCTAATCTCTTTCACATTTCATCATTGAAGTTTGCAGAGACTGTCCTGAGACCAAATGGTACACCTCAGCAAATTAGGACAAGGCTAGAGCAGGAGGATTATAAACTTGAGGGCAGCCTATGTTGCAGAGTGAGATACTGTCTCAAGGAACAAACAAAAGCCTGATAAATAAAAGGCAAGAACTATTTGTGTTGAGGGGTTAGTGTCTTAGTAAAGAGTTGTTCTCAGACTTGAAGAAATGAAGATTACTAAAAAATACCGAAATTCAAGTTCCATCTCAGAAACTGATTAAGAATATCTTGGATCCAATCTAAAACTTCTAATTTAAACAAACTCTCAGCATATCTGATGGTTCAGGTTTGAAAATTACATTTGAGCAGTATCTCAGACAAATTTTTAAGTTTTCTTTTAGGATATTTCACCTTCTAGGAGTCCAGCCTTTCTCTTTCACAATATCTCGGAATGCTTGGAAGTCATCTTATAATTACCTATACATAGTTAAATTGATCCAGATAATGAGAAAGAAAACACACTTTAAAAGAGAAAAAGAAAAATGGAGGGAAAGAATGCTTTCAGAGGGCCCATTGTGGACACACTGGTGTGCTTATTTGAGTACGTGACTTTAAGCATGTGTCAGAAGGCATTTCAAATAGGATCAGAAGGAAGTAGAGGAAGACCTCCCCTATCAGTGGACTTGGGGTGGGGCATGCGTGGAGAAGGGGAACTGAAGGTGGGATTAGGAGGTGGGGAGGGGTTTTTTTGGGGGGATACAAAGTGAATAAAGTATTAATTAATTAATAAAAGTTAAGAAAATAAAGATGGAAATGTCTGCAAAATCCAGGAAGAAATATCATGGAATAGGCCTAGAACAAACTTTTATCATCATCATCATCATCATTTTGCTACAGATGAAGACAGAAAAGAAAGTCATTAGGGCAGCTGAAAGTAGCAACGAGTAGGACAAGCCCAGTGATAAAGGGGCTGCCCTTAATTTCCTAAAATGCCTAGTGGCACAGAGCAATTCTGATCAGGCTTGGTCCAGCGGCTTTAGCACCTCCAGTGCGTGAACTCCAGATAGACACAGCGTTGTCTATTTGTTAATGCTGTTCTACTGTTGCTTAATGCTCTGTGTACACCTGGGTGTGTCCTCACTAAATTTATAGTACTTGAAACGTAGACATTCTTTGAGATACAGTCTGTCTCACTGTAACCTATTCTCTTGGGATCTTCATCGCATTAGTCTGACTTTCCTCAGGGTATAGATTGACTGCTGTTAGTTTTGTTTAACAAAGCACTTTTCCTTCTCACACCTGTGAGAGACTAGCTACCTGTTCTCTGAACTGCGGCTTTGTTCCTCATGGGTGCTGTGCAAATCCACATTATCAGTCTCTCTTAGGTAGCTGTGTACTTTGTTCTAGCCTGTGAATCTCCACCTGCATGCCTGGTACACAAGGGCTCTTGGACATCTCCTGTGTTCTTACCTTGAACTGTTTGATGCCAGTGGATGCAGCATCCCCAGTAGCTAAAGTTTATTAGCAGAGGTACCGTGTTTGTATCACTGTGAATGTTCAGTTTTGCTGTCATTGTTTCTGTTGAAGTGGCATCTTACTTTACCCTCCCTACTAAAAAAAAGTGCACTGGAAATAGAGAAATGACAATATAGCTTGGAAAATATTGTACTGAATTAATGTATGGCAGGTATTTTGAGATCCAGTCCACTTAAACGAGCATAGTTTATTCCAGAAAAGAGGGGAAACAATGGTACCTTATGGTCTCCCTAATTTGTCAAAAGTAAAAGGGAACTTGCCTTCAGTATCACTACACATATGTCCCTCCTTTTGTTCAAAATTAAACACTGGAGTTGTGTTGTCTTGAAGCAAGAACGTGTGCTACAAAGTCAATAGCAGGTTCTATGCTCTGAGTCTCTATAACCACGTAGGTACCCAAGCAGAACCCAAGTACTGTCAGCAAGAGAGAGATAGTCTTAGAACAGCAAATGTAGACTTCATGGGCATTTGCAAGCTGGGAGTCAGAAAGGGCATTGCATCAAGAAATTCGGATGTTATTTGATAGGCAAATGAAGGTTAGCATATTTTAAGCAACAGAGTCACATTGTGATATTTTTAAATTATAAAATATTTCCACATAGAGAAAATTGTGAAGAGCAGTAAAGTAACAGACATGTACTCCTTACCATACTTAATCTAATGTCATGTTCCATTCAAAGCTCCCAGTCCTCATAGATGGAGAAAACAAGATATTCAATGACAAAAACAAATTTCAACAATACCTACACACAAATCCAGCATTACAGAAGACACTGGAAGGGAAAATACAACCCAAAAAAAAAATTAGCTTCTTTCAAGAAAACACAGGAAATAATTAACCTTACTACAGTAAAACAAAAAGCAACCAAGCACACAACCTTATGACCACAGCCAACATCAAAATCAAGGGATCTAACAGCCACTGGTCATTAATCTCTCTCAACATCAATGGACTCAACTCTCCAATAAAAAGACACAGATTAACAGAATGGATACATAAACAAAACCCAGCAATCTGTTGCATACAAGAAACACACCTAAGGCACAAAGATAGACATTACCTGAGGGTAAAGGGTTGGAAGACGACTTTCCAAGCAAATGGACTAAAGAAACAAGTAGGAGTAGCCATTCTCATATCTGATAAAATAGTCTTTCAACCAAAATTAATCAAAAGAGAGGGGGAAGGACACTTCATACTCATCAAGAGAAAATTCCACCAGGAAGACATCACAATCCTGAACATTTATGCCCCAAATACAAGAGCACCCACATTTGTAAAAGAAACATTGATAAAATTTAAACCACATATAGATCCCCACACATTGATAGTGGGAGACTTCAATACCCCACTCTCAACAAAGGACAGGTCAACAAAACAGAAATTAAACAAAGAAACAATATCTCTGACAGAGGTCATGAATCAAATGGACCTCACAGACATTTACAGAACCTTACACCCAAACACAAAAGAATTTACCTTCTTCTCAGCACCTCATGGAACCTTCTCCAAAATAGACCATATAGTTGGTCACAAAGCAAGCCTCAACAGATACAAGAAGATTGAAATAATCCCTTGTATCTTGTCTGATCACCATGGAATAAAGTTGGACTTCAAATTTTATTTAAAGTAAGAAAATTATATAAATATGGCTGAAACATCCAGTGTGCTTTATTTGGAAAATACTCCTCTCTTTCCAAATATGTCCTCTTTCTCAATTTGTAAAATTATTATTCCCATGCATACCTGCTTTAATACTATCTCCAAATTAAATAAATGTTAGTAATGAGTAGAAATATCCAAGCCTTTAAACTCTATGTTAAATGATATTAGGTAAATAAAAGTGTTTTTTTTTTGAAAGTTTGCTTTCTTTCAGCCCAGTATTTAGGTTTTCAAATAATGTTTACATCACTCATTTTGACTGGAATGTTGTTTTTTCTTTGATGAACATGATGTGGCCCATTTGCATTCCCTTATGGATAATTTTTGTGTGTTGCTGCCGTTTTTGCTGTTAATAACAATGCCATTCTGAAATTCTTGTGTGTGAATCATTGCCTACCATGCAGGAGTTTCTCTATCATGTTTCAAGGTATGTTGCCACAATTGCTGCCATCCAAGTCCTTAACTCCCTGCATATATTATCAAGTTAAGTATGTATGGCCAGTGTAAATGCACCCATTACCATGCATTCTGTAGTACTGCATTCACATTAATCATACAGTACTATGAGCTGGGTTGACTGATAGGTCATTCCCCCCAAACCCTTACAAAAGAAAGCAACTGTCGCAGATGCACAGATAATAAGAAAAAGTAAAAGAGGACCGAATCTAATATACTTGACAAAGACATATTCTTAGGGTAAGATCAGTGAGCACAAAGAAATAAGTAAGGAAAATTAACCAAAAATGGCTCTAATTTCCATCTGGAACACAAGGAGAAGTAAGTGTGTAATATGATCATGCTTTGGAAAAATTATAGGGAGACCAGAAGCTGCTGTGGCCTAGGCATTTGTATATTTTGGTCTGAGAATGGAGATTAAGGTAGAATAGGAAATATAAATCATGCAGCTCTCTATATAGGTAAAATGTGAAGCATTGAAACAGGAAATATAATCAGAAGAAATCTGAGTTGAAAAGATATTTCTATAAGAAGTTAACAGTGAAATAAATATAAGATGAAAAGAAGACTGTGTGGGAAGACTTGGGGGGTAAAAGGGAAGCCAAAATGTATAATATTGTGACAAAATGAAGAATAGAGTTTCCAGCAGCAAGCATTCAGTATTTAACAATAGTTAATTCAGAAAGGAACCATGTGATGAACAGAAGGAAAAATTAAACATTGGTGTTTCACTATGAAACTGTACTAAAGATGGATTCAATCTAATGGTACCATGATGAGTTAAGGACTACAAGGGAATCACAAATGCAGATAAGTACTTTTCTGTAATTGGAATTTCTGGGGGGAAAAGGTACTGAGATGGAACATGCTAACATGCTTCATATAAATCAACACAGGTGGAAGCAAGGAGAATGAGTGTAGAAAACCCAGCCATAGCATGTGCAAATTTAAACACTAACATCCTACCTCTCAATCCCTCGGAGAAAAAAATGTACAGTTCACTCTGGACAACTAGAGTCCAACTTACCAAATCCATTCTTTGATATCCTCCTCATTAGTTTATTCTGGCAACCTTAATAATGAAATTGAATGGTTAAAAAATAAAGAACACGGAAAGGAATGTCATACTCGCTCTGACTTATCTCATTTTCCCCTTTGTGTTACAATGAACACATAGAAAAGTATCAAGTAACTTGTGTCTCCAAGTAGAGCCATGACTGTGAACCTTGTAAGGCCCACAGTGCAGGTATGACCTTCCATTGGAGGGACTGGACAAAGCTTGACTTAAGCCAAAGAGCCTGATTGTGGCACTGCATTTTTCATGGGGTTGTCATGAGGTTTCCATTAAATTCCACTTCCCTAAGGTGTTGGACAAAGCTGCTGGCAAACAATGGCATGCATTATGGTAGTTCTGAGCCTCCTTGTGTATCAAGGATGCAGTGGGAGGAGTAAGGGCACCAGGCAGATGACTGAATTCTTGCCTAGATAAACAGAAATAAATCCAGGAAAGATGTGTTCTGTCTAAAAGAAATCAGAGTTGACTTTTTGTCAACTCTCTGAGCTTTAGAATTGAAAGCTGAACTCAACCACCAAGGAACATGACAGTTGCTCTCTGGGCCCCCCAGGAGGAAGTGAACTATCTCCCACCGCATCTAACAATACCTACTGCTTCCAGCCCTCCCGCTAACAGTTTCGCTCTTGGCTCTTACATGCTCTGACTGAGGAAGGATGAATGGGCAATAACAGGAAATTATCTCCCTTTTTTCCCAAGGATGAAATCACTGGATATATTATACAGTGTTACACACTGGCTGCTTTGTGTATGTTGTGCAATGACATTATTCCCAATAGGCAGACAGGGACTCCAGGGCTCAAGACTTACTCAAGACTTAATGTTTGGTAAGTAAGGAGCAAGAAATCAAAATCATGGCAGCTGGAGTTCCACATCCCTATT
Organism: Meriones unguiculatus; assembly: GCF_030254825.1. Lineage (NCBI taxonomy): Eukaryota > Metazoa > Chordata > Mammalia > Rodentia > Muridae > Meriones > Meriones unguiculatus. The sequence goes on along the minus strand of NC_083356.1, from coordinate 39,231,365 downwards.
TGTTTTTGTAAGTAGGAAGTCTGGATGGGAGAAAGCTGGCTCTTGGGCTACATTTCCCCAGGAATCACCCATCATGGTTCTCTCTTTTATGTGCAGGCTTTTTTTTCCCCGTTCATTGTTAGACTCTTCTTGATGAGCAGAATTGGACACCCGAGGAAGAGATGCTTATGCCAGATGGTAAATACAAAGCTGTAGTAATGCATGGATGACGGTGAAGAACAGAGAACTGGGGTCACCAAGGCTCAACAAGAAGGCCTATTGAAGATTTCTGAGGAGAGCTTTTGGCTTAAAATGTAAGAAAAGGAAAAGCAGAAGAGTATTCCAAAGAAAAGAAAGAGCCTGAACAAAGGCAATGAAGCATGAATCAAGCTAGAAATTTCAGAAAATTGTAGACAATTGCCAGAATTATCGAATAATAAAAGATGAGGTGGACAGAGAAGTGAAGTCAAAGAATTAGATAGGATTGTCTTACTCAGAGTCCCAAGAAAACTGATTTCAAACAGTACAGTAAAAATATAGTTAAGAAAAGAGAATATTGCTTACTGCTCTAGACTTTATGCAACTCTGTACATTTGATGAAGCTCTTGCATTTATAGGTAGTGTCTGATATCATGTTAAGCATAATAAAATGTAACTAAATCACATATTGATACATTTTTGTAACAGGTACTTATTGAGTACCTACTATGTACTCTCAGACATCAAGTAACTAATATTAAACAAAAAATATTACTCCCCTGGGAATCTTAATGAAGAAAATAATATATTAGCTCAGCATGCTGTGCAGAACAATATACCACTGCAGGGGGATTGCAACAGTCATTGTATATTCCCAAAAATTTGGTTGAGGTGAAGCTTAAATAGATTGTCGAAGAAGAAATGAGAATTGGATCAGCAGAAAAGCATCCTACAGTCAGGGACTAGTCTGTATAAGCCAAAGGCATATTTAAGGGAGTCAAGATGAACATAAGAGGGATATAGAAGGACCCTGAGGAGACAGGGGCCTCACAAAAAGACCAACAAATCCAGAAGGGCCTGGAGAGACTGATACATTGATCAAAGACCTTGCATAGACAGGACCTAGACCCCCTGCTCAAATGTAGCCCATAGGTAGCTCAGTCTCCATGTAGGTTCCCTAGTAAGGGGAGAAGAGACAGTCTCTGACATGAATTTGGTTGCTTGCTTCTTGATCACTTTTTCCTGGTGCGGTGACCAAGCCAGCAAGCAGAGGAAGAGGACCCAGGAAGTCCTGATGGGACCTAATAAGCTGGGGTCAGAGAGTAGGGGAGGAGGACTTTCCCTAGCAGTGGACTAGGGCAGAGGGATGTGGGAGGAAGAGGAAAAGAGGATGGAACCAGGAGATGAGGGAGGGGGCTACAACCCAGACACAAAGTGAATAAATTGTAAAATAATAAGAAGAAGAAAAAGAAGAAATAATCAAAGAAAGGGATAATAGGGATTAAGGTTAGAAAATAGTAAAGAATGTGTGCCTTTTAGGTCACTGGGTAGTTAGAGTTTCCCTGAGAGGGAAAGAAGCCACTGGGAGGAACTGAGCAAATGTGTGATTCCCCTTAGAGTGTAACTAAACTATTTCATGCAATAGTAGACCAAGAAACTAGTAGGGAGATGAACAATCATATTGAAAGCTATCTTTGTGTCTTGGACTTAGGAAAGTGTCTTGTCTGGAACAGTGACTAGTCTCAGAACAGAAAGAAAGCAGGAGAAAGTAATGCCAACGAAGGCAGTGGATTTGTCTCCTAGACAACTGGAGAGAAGACAATGGAGTCAATCATGAATGCACATATTCTCTCAAAAGCTTTGCTTTGATGTCCTTTAAAAGAATGATACATATTGTTGAATAGAAGCCTGAGTTCCCAGATGAGGGAATCAAGGTCCTGAGAAGAGCAAGCTTTATTTTTGCTACTTTTCACATACTTGTTTGTGGTTTGTTCTTTTCTCTCCTATGCTGGAACTTGGGGGTCATCACTGTTAGAAAGGAAAAGTTACTGATGCTTATCCATGTTCAGAGCTATGAGATGCTCTCTTCTGCTCCAAGGCTGGCCTCATTGCTATTGAAATATTATGAGCAGATGACACCCACAGAATGGAGATGAATCTGCAGATTGCCATGCACAGATACACATCTAGTGAAGGAAGCAAATACTGCTGATGTAGGTCCCCCAATGAAGCACTGTTCCTTTGCAGAATGGCCATGTCTTCCTTAGAAGTGGAAGTTATAGAGCAGTGCTAAGAGAAATTCTATAGCAAAAGCTTATGATGTCAACAACTGGAGAAAAAAAAAAGGCTTCAGTGTTTAAGCTTATGTATTTAGAGATGCAATTGCTGAAAGTCAAAGAAAGATGTAATTAGCTAAACATCATTGACTCTCAGATGATCAAATCAGAATTGGAAGTGGGGGTTTCTGATACCTAATTCAGGGAGAAGATACAAGGTCATTTTAGTTACTACAATAATACCAAGGTAATTCAGAAAGGAAGAATAATGTTCTATATCCTCATGGCTATTGGGTAGCTGAATGAGGAAAAATAACCCTCAGCTGTATCTCATAGGCTATACAGAAATTAAGCACAGTTTAATTATAGCAAGTGTGAGTAGTTAAACAAAATAGCTTCTAGAAAAAAATATGTCATTTCCATACATTGAGATACTAGGTGTTTTGTTTTTGTTTAAAATCTGTTTTCATTTTTTATTATGTATGTGTGTGTGTGTTGGGGGCTGGGCTCTAATCATGTAAGTGCAGATCCAGGGGAAGCCAGAGGTGTGAGATGCCCTTATGATTACCAGCAACTGTGAGCTGCCTGATGTGTGTGCTGGGAATCAAACTCAGGTCTTTTCTAGGATTAGTACTTACATGCTCTCAACTGCTGAGCCATCTCTCCTGCCTGTAGATACAAGGTATTTCTTAAACGAGAGGACAGGAGTGCAACAAGCAGACCAACAGAGCCAAAAATCTGGGTCCAGAAGGGCCTACAGTGAATGATAAACCAACCAAGGACCATGCATGGAGAGGACCTAAATGCTCTGCTCAGATGCAGACCATGTGCAGCTCAGTCTCCATGGGGGTTCCTTAGTAAGAGGAGCAGGGGCAGTCTCTGGCATGAACTAAGTTGCCTACTCTTTGATCATCTCCAGACAGTCCTCATGAAACCTGATAAGCTAGAGTTAAATAGTAGGAGAAAAGGACCTCCCCTATCAGTGGACTAAGAGAAGGACATAGGGAGGAAAGAGAGAGAGAGAGAGAGGGGTGGGACCAAGAGGAGATGAGGTAGGGGGCTACAACTGGCATACAAAGTGAATAAATTGTAATAAATAATAGTAGCAATGATAAAATGTTTTTAAAAGATGTAATATATGAAAGAATAATTATTTTTTTTAAAGTTTAAAGGCATGTCACAGTGTCAGAGGATGCTTTTGCAATCCTGTAAGCACTTGTTGGATAAAGGATTCATACCAAGAATACATTAAGATCTCTTATGACTTAATGTTGAAAGGACAAACAACCATTTAAATATGGCAACAAACGCTGACATTAAGAGTATATCACTGGTTATGAAAGTGGGTTATAAAACTGCAGTGATTGCTGGGTGTGGTGGCTTACTTCTATAATCCCAGCACTCAGGAGACTGAAGCCTGAGGATTCCTTCAAGGTAAAGGCCAGCTTAAACTTCAAACTGACGTCTTGCCTCAAAAACTAAATCAAATCATGCCTGGTGTCAGAAACCTGGCCAAATACCCAGGGCTAGTGAAGTCATGGATCTTGGAGAAGAACCTACAACAATCATGTTACTAAACCAGGATAATCCCTAACGGCATTCTAAATATTTGTCTTTATAAGTGTAGTCCTCACCCTGTGTCAAGCAAGTCTCTCTTTCCAACAGATTATGACCACAACATAAAAACACAACCAACCAAAAGACAGGGTTGTGGAGCACACTCTCAATGGATACCTAGAGTACCACCTTCAACTCTTGCATCCAAGGACTGTAGAACAGTTCAGAAGAGAGGACAGAAAGATTATTAGAGCCAGAGGATCAGGAAGGTTACTGTGAGGCTTTGTCCCCTTGGAATGTCAGGCGCTTTACCCATAACGTCTAACCAACATGACTACATAAACATGATATGAAGAAAAGCAACAACATTAGACAAGGGAAAGACAATGAGGCCTCAACTGTACACAAAGAACTACAGGCAAAGAAGGAGTGTTTAGAGTGTTCTTCCCTGGGGAAGAGTATGCCAAATGTTACCCAATACCAAACAATCAGTAAATGGTACCATGTATTTAGGTTTAAAAAGAAAAAGACATATATGACAACAGAGAGAGAGAGAGAGAGAGAGAAAAAAGTCATTGAAAAAGAGACCACTTTTTGAAAAGAACAAGGAAGAGTACATGAAACGGTTTGGAGAAAAAAAAGGAAGAAGGAAATGATGCAATTATATTAATTTAAATAATATAAAAAAGCATGTCTTTTACTGCACATTTATTAGATTAGCTAAAATTTTTAAAAAGCTGAGTAAAACAAGTACTGGTAAATATAAAATGTAACTAGGACTCGTCACTAATCCTGCAATGTGTATGAATTGGTTTCATTCCTTTGGAAACATCTAGATATGGCCTATTGAAGTTAAATATTTGCTTATGTTATGACCTTGAAACTCCATTTCTATGCATATACTGATAAAATGTATCAAAAGTCATGGGCAAAATATCCAGAACTACCTTTATTTTAAAAAGTAACTGAGAGCCATTCAAATATTTATGAACTTGAAAAGGACAAATAATTAGGGCCCTATTTAAACAAGTTGACTTGCTGGTTTGGGGTTGGATGTGAGAGGGAGTGATAGCAGAGAAGAGCTTGGCAGCAGTGATAGCTGTGTCTTATCCAGGCTGCAGTTGTGATCCCATTCTGCTTAGACTAGACTCAGGGCTGAGTTTTTGGCCCTGGAGATCTCTGAGCCTTGACAAAGACAAGAAGTGGCTATGGAGTATTCTTACAGTCATCTCATCATCTTCTAATGCCATGCAATGAGTCTTCATTCACAGTTTTCATGTAGATCATGCCATCTGGAGACCACATATGCTATATCAAGGGTTAGAACGTGAGTACATTTCTACTTTGCCACTCACTTGATGGAGGAAACATCTTCATATCCTAATAATGGAAAGAGATAAAGGAGGAAATCACACCTACAGTCAGCAAGACATCCTGCTTTTTGTTGTTGTTGTTGTTGTTGTTTGTTTTTTAAGGACAAATCTTATGTATATGTGGAAGTCTGGGTATTTTGAATCTATTTCCCCATCTACAAGAGAAAGAGTCATGCCAGTGAGTGTGTATAATTACGTAGGTGACTACTTAAATTTATGAATGTATGATGATATATAAATGTGTTTCTTAGTGTTTAGCATATACGGCTCCAGCTATGTGTGTGTGTTTATGTGAGAGCGTCTGAGCTTAATTTTATTCTAAAAGCTAAGCAATATCAGAGTATGTGTCAGAAAGAAGGGTTAACCACTTCATAAATAAGGAATTCATTTAAAAGACTGGTTTATAACCGGTGAGAGGAAGTTTTGAACAATTTCTCGTAAAGTTACAATAGCCAAACCTGCAAAGGAAACCCCTCCTAGCTTAGAATTCCAGAGTGTTTCCTAGAGTTTGAAAGCTGGCCAAAATATGACCAAGCATTTGAAAGAGAATGAGGAGCCTAGAGTCAAGGGCGTGAATCCATCTTCCTTTCTCCTCTGATCCTTTGTCTCCCCATCAAAGTTTAAGATGCTCACTGCTTCAAGGAAATGAATGGACTTTTACTATGTATAACTCTCCTACCAGTTTCCTCTTGTATTCTCTTCTGCCCTTTCAGTGGGACTCTGTGCTTAATTCACAGAAGCAGTAACCTTTAACCCCAGACTTCCATTTCTCCTCATGAAGTCAATTCCCTTCTACTGTCAAATGGGCATACTGACTGCTCTCCTGAAGCAGCTGCGATGAGCATCCAATGGGCATGAAGTGATAGGGTGTTCTGTGGAAATAGGAAACACGCCTGGACTGCTGGTCTTCCTTTATGTGACACAGCATGCTCGCTACCCAAAATATTGTTTAGTGAACGAATATATAAAAATGAGGAAACTTCTAAGTAAATGTTTAAATGGTAATGTAAACTATTTGGTGATAAAAGGAAAATAGATCAGGAGGGATTTCTTTCATGTGAGTTCCATACAGATTTCAAGGAAGGGCGAAGAAAAGCCACCCGGTGTAGTGGGTGGGAGTTGAAGGCCAGAAATGGCAAGACAGAGAGAGAGACACTGTGTTGTAGAAGGTAGCTGCCCCTCCACCTTTTCTGCATCTCAGCCCCACTGGTCTCCACTTTGAAGACCTATGGTAAACCAAAGTCCTGTTAGTAACCAACAGGCGGCACCCCTCCTGTAAACTTGTTATTGACATTCTTTTTACTCACCCCTACACAGTTGGAGAAAAATAGACTACTCGTGAGGCAAATACAGTCTTATCTTCTTACCTGAGATTTGATAGCTATGAGAGCTCAACGGCTGAACATGTGGTAAATTTGGAATTGTTTGTATGGTTGCTTTGAAACAAGGTCTCACATTTTCCAGGCCTCAGACTCTATGTATCTGAGGGTGATCATAAACTTCTGATCCTGCTGCTTCCATCTCCCAATTACTAAGATCGCAGCCACCTTGATCTGCTTGTCTGATTCCCGTTGATACTAAAGACAGCGGCAGGCTACATGTACGTTTTGAATTTCAAACAATCTAGTGACTTTAAAGCAAAATTGTAAATCGATGTGGAACTCTATAAAAGCTGTAACACGTTTCAATCAGATCACCAGCCCCAGAGTGGCTCAGAGAGTTTCCTTGTAGGGCTCTACAGCCATCTGGTGTGTTTTCAGCCAGAGCGTCAGGGTTGACTAGAATTCTTGTGATCCCAGGGGACTCAGGGAAATGGAAATGTAAGGAAGTGAAGACAGGAACATATGGATAACCTTTGCTAAACTCCTGATACCTGACAGGAAACGCAGTCGTCTTTACCAGCTTGTCATGACCTGTGAAGTGGGCTTGGAGATAACATCCTGTTTTGTTTTGCTTTGTCTTATTTTTGTGGGTTTTAAGACAAGGTCACCTTCTTGTGTCCTGGAACTCACTATGTATCCCAAGGTGGCTTTGAATTTTGGGTGATTTTTTTTTTTTTTTTTTTTTTTTTTTTTGGCCTCAGCCTTTCAAGTGCTGATATCACAAGTGTCAGCTACTAGACCCTATTAAGAAAAGGTCTTTGGATTCCAGGTGTCCAAAGTCGCCTATCAAAACATGAGGAAAAATGCAGTCCTCATTTGAGATTACTTTCTTTTTCATTTTCTCTATGATGGTTATGTAGCTTCAGCTTTCTTATCTATTACATTGTGTGCTTTCAGTGAAATAACTTGTCCATGACATACTGAAAAACAATCTTAATAACACAAAGGAAGCTACCTGTACTTAGTTAAAAATTATTACATGACAACATCTGTAGGTGTCCTCGCTTTTGTTTTCTCAAAATGTTCAGCTCTTGGGGTTCAATGTTTCCCCCCATGAAATCCCCACTGAAAACAGAAACTAGAACTATGAACTAAAAAGAAAAATATCTATTTGAATTTGTCTTCTGGTGAACTGACGTTTTAGCTATTTTAGGTCATGTTCTTGGTAGCTGAAGCATAGCAAATAGATTTATGTTTCTTTCCCATAGAGAACAAATGGCTTCGAACAATCTGTGAAATGACCTACGTTACAGGACATTTGCCACAAAACACTAAAGCCACTACAGGGAATAACAGTTAAGAAGATGAGAGAGAAAGAGGGGATACAGTTCTCACCAGTTATCAGGTAGAAAGCTTCAGAGGGAGAGAGGACTTTCTTCTCCATGTTGCCCTATAACTTCTAGAAACTGGATTGAAAACAACACACTGAATGATACCATTTTCAACTATAAGGCTGATTTCATGAGAATCAGTATGTTTCAGGCTATGAGGAACTGAGCAAGGTTCCTCCCTCATGAGCTATCAGATTCCAGAGTAAGGAGATGGAATAGATATAAGGAGGAAATCTGAGATAGCCCTGGCTAACAGTAGATGATAGTTTATGATACAAGTTAGGAATACTAGGAAACCATGTTTCAGATGGGGTTAAGCATCTTCTCAGAGTACAAAAGCTATGTCTAGTGGTAAGCATCAGATCACTGACCATGGAAATGAATCGTTTTTTCCGTTGTCTCTCATGCCTCCTCCACTCATACGTAAGGGATGTGTCATGTGTACTTTGGCCAAGCCTTCATAAGCTGTAGAAAACACAGTGATTCCCCAGCTACACACCCACCTTTCAAGGGCCTGTGACAAAACTGCAGCAGGTCGTTACCCTTGGGACTTTGCTTTGGGACTTCCTAATTCTCAGAGAAATGTAAGCAAAACAACCCACTTTGCATAGTTGAACTCAGAACAGAGTGAAATGAGAATGGCATGGTCATTTTCATCTGCAGCCAGATATTTTTAAATAGTTCTTTTATGCCCAACACCAAAATAAAACATAGCGAAGAAAAAAAAAAACAAATGATAAATATAACATTTAAAATATGATTCTGTAATTAGAAAAATCATCATCAGTATTTTGTTATTACAGTAGGGTCAGCAGATTTTTTTTGTGTGTGTGTGTGTGTTTTCAAATAAACCAGATGACAAATGTCTTTGAGATCAGTTGTCTGTCATGATACTTTTCAATCCTGTTATTCCAGCATGAAATCCTCTAAAACTGGTATATGAAAATAAAAACAGCTCTGTTACACTTACAGAAGCAGATGCAAAGTTGGAGTTGGCCTGTGGGCCAGTTTGCCATTCCCCAATAGAAAGAATTAGAATTAAAATTATTTTTATATGTATTATGTCATATGTGCAGTAGCACATTATGCCTTTTTACCTTCAAGTTATATCATGTTTATTCTTCGCTAGTTCATTCCTGGCTCCCATGTGGGAACTGTTCCATTCTCCATCCCCACAGGACACTAAAATGGCTTCACTTTGAACTGCAGGGCTAATTTGATAAGGACCAGTATCTTTAGGTGTTGGGAAGCAGAGCTCAGCCAGACGGACCTCCACACCACTCCCAGCTCAGGCCCAATTCCAAACAGAAGGCAGAGAGAGGAACCAGTTATCTTTCCCACTGCCCCCTTCCCTCTTCCTGTACTCTTCTCATCAGGATGGAATGTACATCCCTTGGCTTCCTGTTCCTCTGCTTACAGAAGGTCCTAAATGTATTTCAACTTAATCCTGTTTTTGCTTTTTACTTTTTTTTCTCACTTTTACTCCAAACTGATAACGTTTTATTAAGTAAACATGAGTTTTAACAAGCTCTCCTTATTTAAGACTTCCCATCCTGTAGCTCTTGCTTAATCAGAGGCAAGCAGTTGCAGGAATATGTAAAGAAGCAGAAACTTGGTGAGCAATAAGAAGCAATGAAGGTCTGTGGTGCAGATACCTTCCTGCAACTTACTGGCCAAAAGGGTAGTAATAGTATGTATTAATACTACTTAGTATTTCCATTGGAAGGCAGGAAGGAATAAAAATAAAGAATGAAATAAAGCCTGCTTTTCTCCATTGTAATACTCCATCTAGCTCATCTGTTTCTTCAATCCAGTGTATTATTTGAATTTTTCCCAGATACAGGATCAGGCCAATTAGGCTCAAATTATGGCTGTATACCTGATTAAGTATAAGACTTAGGAAAGTCATTATCCTCCATAAACCTCTATCTCATCTGCAAAATGGAACCAATCGTGTGTGTGTGTGTGTGTGTGTGTGTGTGTGTGTGTGTGTGTGTGTTTTGATGGGTCTGAGAAATCAATAGGATTCTGAATGCTGATCCTAAATGTTAGGTCTGTCTCTCTCTCTCTCTTCCCCTGTCACTGACACAGACTTAGTTCCGACCAAAACTGCTTTACCACATGTCCACTGGTGTTGGTCCCTACTGACAGGTACCCCAAGACTTCACAGCACACCTTTAAAAATCCTCCACGGCTTCCTCCCGCTTGCCAGCTGTGAGAGTAACCCCAGTCTCCTAAGCTAATTGCCAATACATGCATCCCTAGAGCCGCCAGTGCTTACTCAAGTTCATATTTTTCTCAGCTGTCTTTTTCTCTTCTATATTTCTAATCAAGAGGGGATCAGAATAATCTCTGTAGTATCACCTCTCTTCCAATATCATTCTAACACCATTCAATGAACACTCATTTCCCCATGACTTCCCTGGAGTACTTCAGTCCTGGGAACAGTTTAGATCTTAAGAATCCCATAAATGCTTGATGGCCAGTATATATAGCTAACGGGATAGGGCATAACCTTTGAGAAGTGGAGTCTACTAGGAAAAAAAAAGAGGTCATGGAGGCAAGTTTTTGAGGGAGATATTGAGTTCTCATCCCTTTTTTTTTTTTTTCACTTCTTAGATATCGTGAGATGAGCAGCTTTTCTTCAACTCATACTGTAACCGCATGATGTACTGTCCACTCCAAGCAACCAGGCCAAATAATCATGAACTGAAGCCTCTTCAAGTATGAACTAAACTATATCAGTCCTCCCTGTAAGCTGCTTCTCTTTGATATATTTTACAGCAAAAGAAAGCTGGCTGGAGGCTGGAGAGATGGCTCAGTGATTAAGAATACTGGCTGTTCTTCCAGAGGACATGCGTTCAATTCCTAGCAACTACACAGCAGCTCATAGCAGTCTATATTCTAGTTCTAGGGGATCTGACACCCCCACAGACATACATGCAGACAGAACACCAATGTAAATATAATAAAAAATTATTTAAAAATACTAAGAAATTGACTGGTGTAATTCCCTTGTAAACGTTTACTGGATTAACTTACACTTGTATTAGGAGCCATGTTAGACATTCGAGAACAACCTGTCATGCTTCTCCAGCAACTTACAGTCTAGCTTGTGACTTGGTCCTTTCTGATCATTGACAGCCAGTGGCTCCACTCCTGGATAACTCAGGAGTACTAGGGTATCATTTGTGAACATCGTGTGGGACACAGAGTAGTCACAGAAGAAGCATTGTTGAATGACTAACTGTAGAGCTTCCTATGGGAAGCAAGGTCCTCCTTGAGGACAGGATAGCATCTGCTTTGTGTGTGTCTCCCACGTACAGCTTACAAAGAGCTTGATACCGTAAATCCCAGGAAATGGATATTTCGGGAAACTGACTTTCTTTGCCACCTAACCCCTCACCCCCTTTCCTTGATTCTTACCAACGACAACAGTGTTCAGTGAAAAGGTAGTCAACACATGGTGGGAAACTTAGAATATCACCATGAATGAGAAATATTCTACTCCAGTTCATGAAAGACTTGAGGTCACAAATCACTAAACTTGGTGTGTTTTAACAATGATTAATAATAACCACCACTCATGTATTCATTGCCTGTTCAGTGAGGAAGCCGGGGTAAGGAGAGTGAGCCCCTCTGAGACTCAGTTTCTTTTTAGTAGAATGGAGAACAAAGCACACACTTATTGTTGAGGGACAGCTAAATTAAGCGGGGCAACGTGCATTTTAGTATCTAGCATTTAGTACTTGACTAGCTACATAAAAAGTGACAGATTTTCTTCTTCCACAATTCTCCCAACAATCTAGGGTGGCAGCAAGGGTAACCCTTCTTTAATTAGAGTGTCTGTTTTCCTTCCAGTTAAAATAGTTTCTTATTTCAAGCTCATGGCTTCTTATTTCAAGAATGGCATGCTTATCAGAGCACCTCCGAGAATTCTGAGCTCTCTTGGTGTGCAATCTGGTGTTCAATAAGGGACTGAGATGGCACTTATGAATGTTAACTATAGCTGGGAGGGATTTTCTTCATATTCATGACCAATATTTATGTAGGCTGGCCACATACCGGGCATTACATCAGGGAAGGGATATGTTAGTGATCAAATCCCTGCCTTCGAGGAGTTGGGATTCTACTGAAGGAGAACAGATAAGAAAGTGATAAATTAATGAAAGTAAAGGTGATGGAAGGAAATAGTAGAGAAAGAGAATGTTGATAGGGGATGGTAAGGGATCAAATCTATCTTTTCAAAGAACAAACTATGATCATGGGCAAGACTATTACTTGTGATATACAATGGATAATGAAGAGGTTTGACTTCTTGACCTTTTTGTTGTGAGACAGGTATATGGCCCAGGCTGTCCTGGACCACAATATCTGCCTGCTTCTCCCTCCCTGCCTGCTTCTCCCTCTCTAGTGCTGAGATTAAGGTATGTGCCACAACACTGTCCTTAGTTCCACTGTTTTTTCACTATTTATTCTTGGAACATCTCCATGTATGCAATTTATCCTTTCGTTGCTTGATAACTTAATACCTGAATATAATGTATTTTGTTTAGAGCCACCTGTTAACCCTTCCAATACCCTCCTGTCATTTACCCCCAACTTCGTGTACTGTTTTCTAAACCCACAGAATCTGCTTGGTGACTCCAGATGCAAAGGTGCAGGACCAAACTTTTCAGTTGACAATAGCAGAGCACTCAGCCAAGTCAGACTCTTCTCAGCAGCATGGCCCTGTGGTTCAACAGACTATGGAGGACACTCTTGGTCTTGAACAAGTATGTGACATTTTTTTCTGCCTCCATTTTCAAGTGGAAAGGGACTTGAGACTCAGAAATACTTCTTAAATAGTATTTTGTTATGTAGCCTGGGCAGTGTGGCCTGGTACTCTTGCTTCTCAGGACCATCTTCTCATATATGTCTCAGCCTCCTGAGTGCAGGGGTTATATGCCTATAGCATGTGATTGCAAAGATGTAGCTATCTATGCTCTGGTTTCTATGTTAGGCAGTAAAGAAAGCCATTTTTTTCACCAAAACATGTTGAATAAAAAAAAATGTGATCTAGGACACATAGAGCCCTGAAAATGATAGGTTTGTTCAAGTTCTATGAACGAGTTGTATGTGTGTGCATATATATATGTTTAAGACTGTATTCCTCCTCTGAGAAGTGAGCCTTGTAGTATTTATTGTAAATTTGTTCAGTCCTGTTCATAAGGAGTAAGAGCCACTGACTTGAAATGGAGCTAGAAAGGTAAATTATTTATAAGGAAGCAATAATGTTAACTTATATATTATAAGTCTCTTACTCTTTGTGACATGCCCATAATTCATCTCATTTGAGTTCAAGACAAGCAGCTACATTAGGCAGAGTACAGCCCAGTATATCAACCAACACTGTGCTCCTAGCCCAACTCTGCTTCAACTGCACAAACCCCACAGTCTGACCTTAAACTATTCAACTCCGATTAATTACCCATTGTCGTAGAAGCACATAAATACAGGATGTCTCTTTGCTCTGCCATTCTGCTTTGCATCATTATCAGAAAGACAAATGTAATTCATGTCCAATTACTCACTCACCGCAAGGTCAGAATATTTATTTTTAACGTGCTTGTGATTTTTAGGATTAGTGATATCAGTATTTATTCATGGCTAACCTAAACCAAACATCCTGTTGATATCTATGAATTGCTATATAGTTATTGTCACAGGTATGCTGAGTCACAAAGCAAATAAAAAGTTTATGAGTTGACAGGGAAAAGGCTGCAAGGAGGCAAAGATAAGTTTCCCTTGGTAATCACTTGTGTCTTGTAAAATAGACACATTGTTTATTTATATTGTCCTTTTATTGAACAGTGGGTACTTGGAAAACTGAAACCAACCCAAAGAGTGAGGATTAAACAAAACTCGAATCCTTAATTTTAAAACATTTTGCTGGGACATTTTGATTCAATTTTATGAATGGCTCATAGCAATCATTTTTTCTCTTGCTCATAGAGAAGAGCTTGTCTAGCTCTCAGACAAAGAAAAAGTAGGAGAGGTGGGAAAATAAAGGGAACTCTTGTAGGTAGGATTAATTTGCTCAGAGATCTGGGTAGCGTGAACTGGTGTCCTACCAGAAGCTCTGTAGTCAGTTCCTGAGATTGCTTTAGAGTGACAGTCTTAAAAAGGAGAACCCAAGCCCTTGGCTCTAGCAACATGAATTTGGTTCATTTCTTTCCTCATCCACATCCAGCCAAACAAATACATTTTGTTATCTTTTGTCACTGTCATCACAACCGTACTCATTGCCTGAAGATTTCACTAACTCTTGACTTTTACAGATGGCATTGCTATAGGTTATACCTGTATTCAAGTAATTTCTTTTCTCTAGCTTTCTGTAATAACAGTTAACAGGAGTGTATATTTTTCTAATCCTGTGTTCTTTTTCTCCTAGTATCTTTGCACATATTAGAATAGTCTGAAAAACAGGTTTCTAATTGAGGCTCATGATGAGAAGGTAGCTATTAGAGTTGGACAAACACTTTTTCTCTGAGCTTTTGCTTTTGCATTTATGAAAAGAGGACATAAAACAGCTTGCTTTTGTGTTTCCTTCCTATCCACTGCTCTCTACCTCCCTAATATTGTACCTAGCTTCAATTATAATGTGCAAGACAGCTCTCCTTGTCAATATGATAACCCTACATTAGGGGCAATATGACTGAAAGTTTTAAGAACATTTACTTGAAAGCAAATGAATTAAGAATCTTTGGTGCAACATTGTGTCCAAAAGACTAAATTTGATGGTTTTAAACATAAATTAGGTTTTAGAATGTAAAATCTCTACTCACATAAATCAAAAGCCATTAAGGAGCCAGAGAAGGGGTTCTGAAGATAAAGTGCTTGGTACACAAGCATAAGGACATGAGCTTGAGTAAGTACATTGCACCCACAGGAAGCTGGTCATGGAAGCTTGCACTCCTAAACCAGCTATGGGTCATGGGAATGGTGGAGACAAGGGGACTCCAAAGGCTTGCTGGCCAGCCAGTCTCAACAAAACAGTGGGTTCCAGAGGCAGCAAGAGGCCATGTCTCAGAAAATAAAGAGAAGAGTGATATAAGAAGACACACATCTGTTGTTGACCTCTGGTGTACACATGCTAGCACATACATGTACATGCACATGTATACAACACACACACACAGATGCACAGAGATGGCTAAATAAAAGCAATTTAATAAGGTCTGCCATTGAAAGAGAGGTAGTATAGGCTACCCCTCTCTGTTCTGCTATACTCAGCTCAGTTTATTTTTTTCATTAATTTATTTGTTCATTTACATCACAATCGCAACTCCACTCCCTCCTTTCCCCCTAGTCCACCCTTGCATCCATTTCCTCCATGTCCCCTTCCTGCCACCCCCGGTGCCAACCCACCCTGGCACCTCAAGTCACATCAGGACTAAGTGCCTCCTCTTTCACTGAGGCAAGACAAGGTAGCCCTGCTAGAGGAACATGATCTAGAGGAAGGCAATGGTGGTGGCACACATCTTTAATCCCAGCATTCAGTTCATATTTTTGATCAATTGTTCAGTTCTTTATTTCTTACCTGAAAAAAAAAAAGAGTAAACAGAGGTACACGTGCTCATTGGTGTACACATACCAAGGCAGGCTAATAGAAAAAATGTGAAGGGACTCTTCACCTTGGAAATAATAAGTGTCTTTGATATTTTAAAAGTATGTAAAAAAGATAACACATTTCTGTATACATTAAAGTTAAAAGCTATAATAGTGATGAAAGTTGGGAACAATCCTGCACTGGGAATTCTGAACTCTGTGTAAGAAAAGCCTTTGTAGAGAGTAGTATGGGAACATTTGAATGGACCTTACCAGCTGTTTTGGCATGCCCCCGGCAGGAAGCATGTGTACAAGCTGACAAGTGACTCAAGCAGCTCAAAGTGGTGGTGTCACCCTTGGGTTTGTGTTACCCAGAGGACAACTGCTGATGCCTGCAAGCATTTTCGGTTTTCACAATTCTTGGAAGCCAGAGAGCTAAAAACTCCTACAACACATAAGACACTTCTTCACTAACAAGTAACTATTCAAGGCAAAAATGTATCAAAGTTGAGAAATTCTGAAGAGTTTGATTAAGATGTTTAATTCCTCAGTTCTTTAAAGCTGTGGGGAGAATTTGAAATTGATCTAGCCAAATAATTGTATAAGCATCCTTTTTTTTTTTTTTTTAACAAATAACAGTTTCAAAGAAAGTTAGCAGCAATGAGTTTGAGGTCAGGGAAGTAGAAAGGAAAATTTTTAAAAATCATGTTATATATGCATGAAAATGACAAAAATGAAATCCATCATCTTGTGTGTCAATCTAAAAACTCTTTAATAAAATGACTACTAATGTCTTGTAGAAATAGGAATTTAAAAACATGCAATACTGAACAATTATGAAAATGAGCACATTGTTGCATTGGAATTGCATGAATATATGAGCAGTTATAAAGTCACTGCATTTACTCTTGTTTTGGTTTTCTTTATATGTTTGATTTCTTTTCTTTATTTACCCAGAACTTTGAAAGTATGGGTAGTGCTTTTAAATTCAGAAGCAGAAAATGAATCTAAGTTGAATTTTTAAAGCCTAGTGCTCTTGAGGCCTTAAGGGCACATGGTAATAAGAACAGCAGCGTTACCTTCAGCTTAGCCAGCAAGTATAAGGGGAGACAGGCCTACTCACTCTCTCCCAGGCAGAATGTAAATTGTTATGACCCCTTTGGAAGACAATTTGGCAGTACAACAACAGAGCCTTAAAAATATTCATAGCCTAGGACCCAGTCATTCCAACTCTGGGAAGCTAGCCTAAGGAAATAACAACAACAAAAAAACAGGCACAGGGATGTTCATTTAAGCATGATTTACAGTAGTAAATTGGGTTATAATGACTATGAATAAAAATCAGCCCAATAACTAGAAATAGCTGAATGTTATATCAAATCATGTTAATTCCACATGATTAAATACAAGGTCACTGAAGATAATATCTACAGTAATTATTATGTGATATGAAACTTACAATGGACAGCCATATAAAAGGGTCTAAATATGTATATTAATATGTGATGTCTAAAACTATAAGCTTATGAAAGAACTCAGAAGCTTGGAAAGACATATTCTAAGATTTTTAACAGAATAAAAATATCTTTCAGATATAAAATATTAGGTTTTTTTCTCCTTTCATTACACAGTTATATTAAACAAAAAGCACAATTCTTATGAGACAAAAGCATCGGGAAGATATATCAATTCCAAATCTCAGTCTGATACAATTGTCCATTCGGGAAATGCCACGTCATTTAAAACAGCCCTTGTTTTGAAGACAGGAATCACCATGATCATTTTTAAGGGAAAATAAAAAAAAAAAAAAACATCTGAGGCTTGATATTCCACTTTTCTTTTCTTCACATGTCCTCTCTGGCCTTCTCTAGTTACATTTTCTGTGACTTCCCACCACATTTTTATGCATAGTTTATAGCCACTGTGTGCTAAAAAATATTTGTACACTAAATAGATGAATAATTTACCCAAGATGAACAGTCAGCTTGGTAGGTCCAACTTCAAAGTCAGCGACTGCTCCAGATAAATTGTGGAGAAGGCCAAAGTCCATCCCACGGCACTTTGTTCAGCTCACAGCTTACTGTTGGGACAGGGAGGTGTCTAGCCTGGAAATTACACAATTATCAAGCCACAAAGGCCTGAATCTAGCCTTCAAAGCACAGCATAGGGTGTTCTCTGTGAACAATTCTGCAGTGCTTAACACAGCATCTGGTAACAATTATGATCCACGTTTTCTTTGAAATTTTCCATTTGTTTATTTAACAAGACGTTGCTAATCTGGAAGGGAGTGGATGAGGAACTCTGTTTTAAAAGCTAGAGCAGGTCGGGTATGTGTACGTAATAGTGCTTCCACAAGGGTCTGTTCAGTTGGGATGATTTAAAAGCAAGCCGTGGCTGATGGGTCATAAAAGCGGCCAGATTACAAAGGGGATTTACACGGCCATTACCATGGTCTTAGCCAGTGGGTTACAATGCTTTAGTGGTCCCTGGGTATTTAAGATTAATATCTGAATCAGGGGTGTTATTGTTACAAGATATCTAGGTGACGGGAGCCATTCGATGCAGGAATTTTTAGCCCCTATAAGAATGGAAAACTGTTTACAAGAACATTAATGACCACGAATTGAAGCTGCTCTTAAAATGGGTTAAACATCATGTTGATTATGTTTTTTCCTTTGGCAGCTAGAATGTATACATCCATCTAGATACACTTTCTCTTATCCAGGTAATGTAACCAAAATGGGGATTAAACAAATTTTCTCATCCAGAGATGAGGAACTAAAATCGCCAACCTTAAAGAAAGCAAATGATTACGGAGAATTTACTGTGTAAATGACTATGTCTTCTATTCAGGCTGCAATTCAGGGATTTTCTATGTATTAGAAAACAGTTCTACAGTGTATTTCTTCCTTAGTATTTCTATTGGGATTGGATGATACATTAAAGAACTGAGGGATTCAGTTCTAAGTCTGTACCAAATTAATTTGATTAATGAGGAATTTCCAGAAACCACATTAAAAAAAAAAAACCACATAGAAGGCAAATTGAGTTCTCTAGTGAGAATATTCTCAAGCCAAGATATGTGTGTAAATATTAAATGGTAAATATATAGGAACCCAATATTCTTCTCTAATGTAACAGTTAAGATAATAATTATCTATTAAGAAACCAATTTTGAAAACAAAACCATCCAGTCAAAAGGATCAGTGCCTTAATTCTTCCTCCTTGAAACCTGAAAGAAAAAAATCATAGTGTTATCTCATCAGAGACAATATGATGATCCAGATATAGAGCTGTTCTAACTCCATAGAAATGACCACATAGAACATTAAGGAATTCATTAAAACAAGAAATTCCTGTACAGGTTCATTGAGATTTGGAAGCTATTATAAACTGCTGGGTTACTTAGCCTGGAAAACATGACATTTTCCTGTGCCATGTCATGTGCCAGAGAACACAAAAAACCTTGTACATCGTCTGAATTCTTAACACCAAACTCTCTTTAGGAAAAACAGGAAAATAGACAGGACTACAATATGAAGTTCCTTTTATTCCATAGACAGGTTGCTTTTAAAGGCCAGAGTGGGGTGTCAGATGAAAAGGATTCCATGGATCTGAGGTCCAGGCAGCGTAATCCATGAGACATGGGTGGTAAAACTTAGGTGCTCTAAAAGAGCAACCATCTCTCTGACCATTTTGAAAGCAATATACACATCTACACACAAAGAACTAACTAAACTCCTATGGTTCCACCATTGTAAAGTAGCATCCTAAAACTCGAATGCCTAAGTCACTCTTTCTCCCTAGTGAAAATTAGCAGACTAGAAGAATAAAATGTGGGAACTACTATTTAGGTACCAGGCCAACGTGGCAAACCCAGAAAGACAAACAGAAGTCAAGATATAGACAACCTGATGGCGACTCTATGAATAATTCATCACATAGACATTGCAGAGCATCAGAGATGGTGCGGGGATTCAGACTTAGTGAAGCGGCGGAATGATATCTGTAGTCCAAGCAGATTACAAGGTAAGAGCTCTATGGGAAGGATATAAACACTATTCCCAAGCCATGCGTGCAAAGTGGGAAAAAGTAAAGCATAATAGACTACATTGTTTCTTCAGTATTTGCAAATGAAAGAACTTTGTTTATAATATGTTTGGTACAAGAAATATAATCATAGTTTAAAAATCAGTCTATTGTTTCTGCACACATTGGGATATCTGGAATTTTTTAAGCAGACAGAAATGCAACCTAACATACACATGTTGGCCTATGCTCACAATAAAATTCATTAGCTGCTTGTCTGCTAATCACATGAGGAAGTATTTAAAAAAAAAAAACAAAGAGTGTGAGCTTGTGAATTAGGTAATCATACTTTGAATCTAATATTTGCTTAGAAGCTAGTTGACTTTAAATATTATTTTTACTTTTTTTTTTTAGAAAAAAACTTGGGTGTTGTAAAAACCTAAATTGAAATTTGAAAACAGAATGCCTCTGTACAGGCTTGGGGTGTGGTTATTAACTAATAAATAATACTTTTTTCTCTCTGTATGCTTTGATAGATGCCCCATTCTAATGTTTATTTTTAGTACACATATAAAATAGTGAAAAGAAAAAGAAAAGGACAGGAAAAAAGAAAAGGACAACGAAGGAAAGTTCAATCTGCATATAGAATTGGTTCAAACTTCTTTGACATGGGGAAAGTTTCTAACACTTGACTTTCAATACTCTCCTGAAAAATGGGAGTGCAGCAAGTACTCAGTCATTAATTTAAGATTACTAGCAAAAAAGAGCATAAATAGTGAAAGGAAAAATACATTTATCATTAAGCACTGTTACAACTTGTTGGTGCATCTGTTAAGTCCATGTGACATTTTGCTGGGTGGAAAGATTAGAATTTGGGAGTGTCTAGGGTTCTCTTATTTCTTAGAATAGTAATTTAGAAAGCCACAGGATCTGTCAGACTTCGTGGTACATGCCTGTAGTTCCAGCACTTGGAAAGTTGAAGCTAAGGCAGGAAGATTGAGAGTTTAAGGCCAGGCCTATAAAATGACAACTGTCTCAAAAAAGGAAGGGTAGGCACACACTCCATTGTTGGTTTGCTTGGGGGCTTTCTCTTTCTCTTTCTCATTCTTTCTCTCTCTCTCTCTCTCTCTCTCTCTCTCTCTCTCTCTCTCTCTCTCCTTCTTTCTAATATCCAGAAACAGGAATATCTGCAGGATATATCTAACAGGAATATCTAATTTTTCAGGTGAGAAATGGAGGTTAATAAAATTTATATGTTATGTACTTTTTGATATGTGGTATAATTACAAGAAAACATCGAAGCTTGGAGAGTGCTATAACCTGAAAGTAGTCATACTAAATCTAAACTCATCTGACCAAAGGGTATCCTGTTAATTATTCCATCATCCTACATTCCATGGACTCACGCTGATCATACACTATCTGGGGAAAGCAGGTTCGCTGTTCTTTCCTCACGGACACACCGCTTGGTAGCAGCCTTTGGTCAGAAGTGAAACTGGACTTTTGCTGTCATGGATAAAGTCTACATTCCTTACTGAGATTTCACAAGAGGAAATGATGAGGCATTTTTCTGAGTGTTGAAACTGGTCTCTTTGTTCATGGGCACCAGCATCAACATAAGGAATGCTTTGAAAAATTCCTCAAAGGTAAAAGGTAGGCTTTCCTCTCCTGAAGTTCCGATGTAGTCCCAAAAGGAAATAGAAGCTTACATAATTCAGAACAAGCGACTCTTCTGTCAACCTTAACTGCAAATCTGGGCCACATTTTTTCTTTACTAATTAGTGAAATACTTAAGCTCCTGAGTCACTAAGCTGTCTACTAGTCACTGCATGTTCTATCTCTTCCACCCTCCTGTGAAACTTGTAAGAAATTAGGCACTCCAAAGATTCCAAATTCAAGTAGAGAAAATGAGCCAAAGGTGAAATCAACCACCACAGAGAAGGGTGGACAAGTGAGAGCTTTAGGAACAACTAATGCTGAGTCAGAGCATTCATATAAGCTGCCAACAGATACAAGAGAGGAGAATTTTATGCATTCAGTTATATATATAACCATTCTTCTTCCAAAAGCCCAAACTTTACCCTGGACTGATTCTGTGTGTGCTGTTGCATGGTGGAGAACAACTGTTTAACCAAGCTGTTTGGGTTAAATTTGGGGATGCAGCCAGATTGCTCTAGGCACTAATCGAGCCAAACACAAAGGCTGGTATAGACTTCTCTAGGTGGCTAATGAAGAAAACAGATGTTGTCAAAACAGATGTTGCCACTGAGAATCAACCACACAGTCCTGAGGTCAAGATGAGACTATAGCTATAAGTGTACTCAGGTTGGGACATTGCTGTCTCTAGAAAATCATTGTCTTGAGCATGGACTATTTTCTACACAGTACTTAGTACCATGCTTACTTAGTTCCTAGCTCACTTAAGAACTGTCATATAAATCTTAGAATAAAAGTGATGCCTGCTATTCTCTAGATTAGCTAGCTAGATAGATGATAGATAGATAGATAGATAGATAGATAGATAGATAGATAGATAGATAGATAGTGATAGATTATAGATAGATAGTGATTGATAGATAGATGATAGTGATAGATTATAGATAAATAGATAGAGAGATAGAGTTAGATTATTGATATCATTTTGTTTTAGAAAGAAAGAAAAAACAAAAGCCAGGAAGACAAATGTGAACAAGGGCAACAAATGAATAGATATACCACAGATACTGGTAACAAAACCATCATCCCATGGAAGAATGAGGGATTTGTTTGGGGGGCTTACCCAAGAAATAAGCACAAGCCTGGGCCTCTCCATTACACAATGCATCCCAAACCTCTTTTCAGAATCACAATGTAGGCAGCTGGCCTGGCCTTGGCAGCTGTTACCATACTTGTAGAACATTGACACTTTGGTTAGGGGTGACTAAGAGGGAATTCATATTTTGGTTAGAAGTTAGTCAGATGGCATTTCCTTTAGCCTTGTTTTCATTTCTCAATGAAAGGTTGATGCATTTGGTTTTCCTGTCATGTCGTTTCAGTAATAACCCATGGTTAAAGCATAGTTTCTAGAAGCCTTTGACAATAGAACTATATAATGAGCATTGGAATGTAAATGGCAGGCTTTCACTATTAGGACATTAGGAGATCTCCTTACAAGTCCTAGATATTGACTTTCTCTCAGGTGAAATGAGGACCAAGTATGCCCAAGGTCCCCACCATACAGAGAAACCTGAAGACTTCTATGTCCTCTTTTATGTTTCTCTGCACCCATTTTTCACATGTTTCCTGTGTGCCTGGCCTTAAAGATTCAGTGTTCTAATAACCAATTAAAACCTCAGTGTTTTAGTAACATGGACTCAATGATCAAGATCAATAAGATAACAAGACTGTCTTTGTTCTTATCACAAATGAACCTGATCTAGTGAAAAACATAGACACTAAACCTTTGGACAACACATTCCCCAGATGTTACCAACCACTATGGAGGTACCATAAACACCAGAGAATAGGAAGTAAAAATTTACAACAACACAACACAACACAAAAAAATATATGGAATGGAGTGTCTGAACTTAGAAGAAGATTCTGAATATCTTAAGAAGAAACTTCTAAGCCAAGAAGTAAAGGGCTGAGAAAGGAAAATAGGTAGATGTTTAAAAGGTAGCAAGTATGGTGACTCAGTCTCATAAACTTAGTATTAGGAAAGATAGGGAAAAGAGTACTGAGCACTCAAGTTCAGTGATGATTTAAGAGGGCACTGAAGCAGAATCAACAAAAGATGGTGGCAACTGGTTGAGATGAAAGGAGGAAGGTGCTTTTGGTTAGTATTGTGGAGAGTGGTTGATAGGATATATACATGAGTAAACTTCTTAGGGAAAATCTCTATGTTAGGTGCTTGATGGGACAAGTGTAGAAGAGTGAGGAGAGTAAGAGCCCACACCAAGGTCCCTGGGGCTTACAATTCATGTGAATGTCAAGAAACATAAATGCACAAACTAGAGGGTTCTTTGTTTGTAAATGTGTTCTTTTATTTTCATCTGACAGAGAGATCTGTAATTTTGAAGAAAGAAAAGTTTCCACTAAGGACAGAGTCTTTAAGCTAGGCCATGAAAGACAAGTTCTAGGCTTAGGAGAAAAGGAGAAAATCAGAAATAACAAGAATAGAGCAAGTGTGGTAAAAGAATGCATGCCAAAGAAAACCAGGTAGGCCGTTCCCAGATATTCTCCTCTCACTCTGTTCCCTCAGACCAAATCCCTAGGTCTTATCCTCAGTGCTTCAACAGAACACCAACTACATGCAGCCTCCCTCTCACCTCCTGCTCACATTTCCTGTGGATCCCACAGACCATCCCCTGCTAAACTCACTCCCCCAACTAGTAGCTGTATTCCAGCCTCTAACACAAGCAGACATTCCCTGTAAACCTACCAACTGATCAGGGCAGGAAAACTGACAATATATAGCTACCACACTCTCCAAAAGTACAGACAGAAAACGGAAACCAAGAAACAAAACACCCACCCAACAAAGACAAACCCAGAAATTAGCACTTAGACCTATAATCATCCCAAACCCACAGCATATAACAGCCAGGACATGCCTCTACTAGAACCCAGCTATCCGACCACAGCAGGTTCTAAATATTCCAATACAGCTGAATCACAAGAAAAAGACCTTAAAACCAACTATATGAAGATGACAGAGGTCTTTGCAGAGGAAATGAATAAATCCCTTAAGGAAATATGAGAAATCATAAAAATTGAAGGACATAAATGAATCCCTCAAAAAGAGCTAAGAAAAAGGAAAAAAAAAAAGATGAAGGAAATAAATAAAAATGTTCAAGACCTAAAAATGAAAATAGAAGTAATAAAGTTAACACTAACTGAGGGAATCCTTGAAATGGAAAATATATTTAAGCAAACAGGAACTAAAGATGCAAGTATTACCAACAGAATACCAGAGATGAAAGAAAATATCTCAAGCTTTGACAATGTGATAGAAGAAATAGATTTATGGGTCAAAAAAAATGTTAAAACTAAAAAAGCTCCTGACATAAAACATCTAGGAAATCTGGGACACTACAAAAAGACCAAATCTAAGAATAATAGGAATATAAGAAGGAAAAGAAGCTAAGCTCAAAAGTCTAGGAAATATTTTTAAGAAAATCATAGAAGAAAAATTTCCATCTAAGAAAGATTTCTATAAAGGCTCAAGAAACATACAAAACACCAAATAGATTGGACCAGAAAAACAAAGTTACCTTGCCACATATTAATGAAAACATCAAACATACAGAACAAAGAAAGACTATGATTAAAAGCTGCTAGAGAAAAAGTCCAAGTAGCATATAAAAGAAGACCTATTACACCTGACTTTTCTTTTTATTATTTAACTTTATTTTTTATTATTTATTATCTTTACATCCTGATTGTAGCCTTATCTCCTTCCAGTGTCACCCTCTCTTTCCCCCATTCTCCTCTCCTATTTCTCAGAAACAAGAAGCCTGCCTTCCCTACCATCTGACCCCAGCCTATCAAGGCTTGTTAGGACTCCTTGCATCCTCTTCCTCTGTGGCCTGGAAATGTCCCCCACCAGAGGGAAGTGATCAAATAGTGGGCAACAGAAAAGATTATCCTGAGTGAGGTAGCCCAGAACCAGAAAGACACACTTGGAATATAGTATCTCTTATAATTGGATATTAACTATATGATACTGGATAACCATACTACAACCCACAGACCTAAAGAGCTAAAGAACAATGAGAACCCTAGGGAGGATGCTTAATGCTCATTCAGACAGCAAATAGAATAGACAGCAGAAGTTGAAGAGAGGGAATAGAATGGAAGCATACCATACCATAAACGTCCTTCTGAAAGATGCTGAGCAACAGGGATCAAAGCAGATGCTATGACCCAGAGCCAAACTTTGAACAGAGTGCAGGGAGTTGTAGAAAAGAGTGGGGGAATAGAAGGACCCAGAACAGACAGGTGCTCCATAAGAAGACCAACCCAGCCAACAAATCTGGGCACATATAGGCCTGCAGAGACTAATGCACCAACCAAGGACTCATGCCCAGATGTAGGCAATAGGCAGCTCACTCAGTCTTCATGTAGGTAACCTCTTAAAGGGAACAGGGGATGTCTCTGACAATCATAGAGTAACATTCAAGTATTTATCATAAAAGATCATCTCATTTCTGATTATGTTATATGATCTCAATATTATTCACTGTCCACTATCTAATATTAACCAATCTTTTATTAAATTTAAATATTATTAAAGTATTTATTTTTTAATTTTATACATATATAAAATCTTATATATAATTTTGTATAAAATCTACTCACTTATCTATTTAGGCAGAAACATAATTGAAATAAAGGTATCAGTAAAATAACCTAAGTATGCTGTTCATATGTTGTACAAAATGTTAAGGACTGAGTAAATTTTAGGATCTTCATTTTTAATCTTCTTGTGAAGATTAGGAAGTTACCAAAAATAAAATTAAATAAATAAAACAATTGACGAAATGCTAATGGGTAAAGGCTCTTCACCAACCCTATATCTGACAGAGGGCTAATATCCAGAATATATAAAGAACTCAAGAAATTAAACAGCAACAAATCAAGTAATCCTATTAAAAGATGGGGTACAGAGCTAAACAGAGAATTCTCAATACAGGAATATGGAATGGCAGAGAAACACTTAAAAATTGCAGGAGCAAATTGATACCATATGGCAAATCACTCAACTTGGCTGTCAATGAAAATATGCTGGACTTTGAGTCACTAGCATATAACATGAGAATTTTTCCTGTGCTGCAATTCTGTCTAAACAATTGTCGAGCTATATTTTAGGTAATTGGACTGGAGAATTCGATACTACGATGGAGCAGCTGAGAGTGGCCATTGTCACAGTAAATTCTACCAGAGTGGACGCAGGACTAGCCACAGGATTATCATCATGGATTGCTGCAGCCATGAATCATCTGAAGGAATGGGCGGGCATGGGAGCGTTAGCAGGCCTTCTGGTGTTGGTCTCCTTGGTTTGCCTGTGGTATATATGCAAGATTAGAGTCTCACAACAGAGTGATGCAGCCATGATCATTCAGGCCTTTACAGCCATTGAAGCAGGACATTCTCCCCAAGCATGGTTGGATATCATAAAAAGCTAAAATGTTATGCTCAGGATGCGAGGCTAAGCACTGCACTCAGGGTCAGCCGCTTTGGACCCAGTGAAGAGCATGTCTGATTGCATGCGGGTTGATACCCCAGGTCCCGCCTCTGAGAAAAAGGTATCAGACGGGTCTGATGCTCTTTGGGTGGATGACACCTAAATGAACATCGGTACAAAGTCCCAATTTATTTCTAATATCAGAGATCAGACCTCTACTCTTGCCTGATGCGTCTAAAACAAAAAGGGGGAACTGTAGAGAGCTGCGGAATGCTATGCCTTAAAGATGGAGCTGGTTTCCGCCTTCCACCTTCCCGATGGTGAGTGCTCTCTGTCACGAACAATTCCACATTTGGCTAAGGCTGAGGATCTGGCTTGCTTCCATGTATGTGGACCTATCTACATTGCCCACGTGGCATGCCTGGGTTGGCTACCCAGAGGCTATTTAAGCTGTGGGCTGGCTTTCCCCAGGGTCCGAGGATTGTTCAAGGTTCCTGAATAAACTGCATTGAAAAAAAGTGATCATCGTCCTAGTCATTAGGGAAATCCAAATCAAAATGACCCCGAGATTCTACCTTACACCCATCAGAATGGCTAAGATCAAAAACTCAAGTGACAATACATGCTGGAGGGGATGTGCAAAAAGGCGAACCTTCTTCCATTTTGGGTGGGAATGTAAACTTGTACAACCACTTTGTAAATAAATATGGCACTTTCTCAGAAAATTAGAAATAGTGCTACCTCAAGATCCAGCTATACTGCTTCTAGGCATATATCCAAAAGATGCTCAAGTATACAACAAGAGCAGTTGCTCAACCATGTTCATAGCAGCTTTATTCATAATAGCCAGAATCTGGAAACAACCTAGATGTCCCTCAACTGAGGAATGGATACAGAAAGTGTGGTATATTTACACATGAATACTACATACAGCAATTAAAAACAAGGCAATCATGAAATTTGCAGGCAAATGGTAGAAACTAGAAAAGATCATCCTGAGTGAGGTATCCAAGAAGCAGAAAGACACACATCGTGTATGCTCACTTATAAGTGATTATTAGATATATAATAAAGGATAAACACACTAAAATGTATACATCTAAAGAAGCAAAGCAAGAAGGAGGACCCTCGGTAAGAGGCTCAATCCTCACTCAGAAAGGCAAATGGGGCGGACATTGGAAGAGGGACAAAACAGGGAACAGGGCAGGAGCCTACCACAAAGGGCCTCTGAAAGACTCTCTTCAGCAGGGTATCAAAGCAGATGCTGAGAATCAAAGTCAAACTTGGGGCAGGGTGCAGGAAATCTTATGAAAGAAGGGGGTGATAGAAAGACCTGGAGTGGACAGGAACTCCACAAGGAGAGCAACAGAACCAAAAATTCTTGCAAAGGGGTCTTTTCTGAGACTGATTCTCTAACCAAAGACCATGCGTGGAGATAACCTAGAACCCTTGCACAGATATAGCCCATGGCAGCTCAGTCACCAAGTGGGTTCCCTGGTAGTGGAACAGGGTCTCTGACATGACCTCAGTGACATCAACTCCCCCTGAGGAGGGAACAGCCTTACCAGGCCACTGAGGAGGACAATGCAGCCAGCCCTAATGAGACCTGATAGGCTATGGTTAGCTGGAAGGGGAGGAGGACCTCTCCTATCAGTGGACTTGGCAGGGGCATGGGAGGAGATAAGAGAGGGAGGGTGGGATTGGAAGGGGCAGAGGGAGGAGGCTCTAGCTGGGATACAAAGAGAATAAACTGTAATTAATAAAATAAATAAAGAAAAAAATGCTAACTGGTACTTTCATGGTAAAGAATCAAAGGAAATTTTAAAATATATGGAAATAAATAAGTCTCTGGTATCATAAATCCTACCCATTGTACTAGGACTGTGCCTATGGTATACAGCCCTATGGCAGGCTCTTAATCTTAAGTGATAATGATTACAAAATGATTAAAATAAAGCAGTTTTCTAAATTGTAATTGAAACCTTCCTCTGAAGGTCACTCTCAACCACATGGTATTTAGTATAAATTAATCAACAAATGTTCTTTGTGCCACTGATGTTGATGGAAATGAGATGACAGAAGAGGGTGGTTCATACCACCCTCTGTGGGGAGTGTGGATTAATTCTCCCATCATATATGGTATTTATTTTCAATATGAGCTACACATTGGTAGCAGTCATTAGCCAAAATAAATTCTTTCTTATATCTATAAATTTATTTTGGCCATGGTATTTTGTTATAACAACAAAAAGTAATTAATACATAAGCCTTCTTGCATTTGCCTTTAAGGAATGGTAGCCTTGTAGTATACCTTGAGTGACCAAACATCCTGGCTCTTCCAGACCGAACAGAAAAGAAGGGTGGCTATAGATAAGCATCAGTTCTGGGATCTGGACACTTCAGAGAAAACTTGAGTCTATGACCTTCAACTCTTTCTCACCAATGATAGATCTGTGCTTCTTTTTGTGTGTGTGCACATGTGTATAGAAGATGTTATTCCAATTGGCTGCTTCTAGGTTGCCTAGCAATCTCTGATGTCATCACCTGCCAGGGCCAGATAAAAAGGAGAGTGCCATCCTGCACTCTCTTACAGCTCTATCTCATGCTGTCTTATGCTCTTCCCCTGTCTCTCTCCATCTCCTTTCTTTGCTCTTCTCTACTCTCATGGCTCTGACCCGGACTGTCCACCTGCCTGTCCACATGTTCAGTCATTTTTTTGTCCCTTCTCCCATGGCGCTAATTCCTCTCCCTTTCCCTTCTCTTCAAATAAACTTCCTTCCTTATACCAGATATGCTGTGGTGGTCTTAATCATTATTATAACAGAAGGTAGAGGGGAAATAATTTTGTCTGTTATACCTATATTCTCTTTTCCTTGCTAGTAGTATTATTTTCAGCTTTTTGTTGAGAAATATTGCTCCCAATTATTTATCAATCATGACTATTATACATTAAACAGTTTAATACTATATCTTCTTAATAATTGTGGTTCTACTATTTAATAAATACTTGATTTTTTTTTGACCACGTTACTTTATCCATTTCAAATCTGTCAATGAAATGAGAGACTAAGACCTATCATTTAAGGGTTATCTAAGGAGTAAATTAAATAATCATTATGAAGAATCTGCTATCAATCTTGACACCAAATAAGTTCTTAATAAATATATTTCTCTATCCCACCTAAGAGTTTTGGTGAAACAACCACAAATAAAATATACCATCTAAGTTTCCATGGCTTATGTGGAAAGATTGAAAACACAGTCACATATTGTACTTCTTCCTCTTTGAAATGTACATTGGAGGTCAATGAGAAAGAATTAGAACACCTAGTAATGGGAACAGGGTCTGTCTCTGACATGAACTCAGTGGCTGGTTCTCCAATCACCTCTCCCTGAGCTGAGCAGGGAGCAGCCTTACCAGGGCACAGAGGAAGACAATGCAGTTGGTCCTGATGAGATCTGATAGGCTAGGGTCAGAGAGATGGGGAGGAGGACCTCTCCTATCAGTGGACTGGGGGAGGGACATGGGAGGAGATGAGGAAGGGAAGGTAGGATTGGGAGGGGATAAGGGAAGAAGCAACAGCTGGGATACAAAGTGAATAAACTATAATTAATAAAAAAAGATTAAGTTTTAAAAAGGAATTAGAGCACATTTATAGGAGGGTGTTTACGGTATTTATGCACTTTGTTCCCTGACAGGGAGCATCTGGAAACTTAAGAATTATTTGGGGACGCTCACTTCTTTGATATTTGCTTGGTTTTACATTTGTTAGAGGTTTTACAGCATACGTGATTTGTCAGATGTTCAGAGTCGTAGGTGTGAGTGGATTTTGATGCCTTTGAGAACACAGAGGCCTTCGGGGCTGGGATGATGTCTTTCTTTCTACAGGTCATAGCCTTCAGCTAATCACAGTGCAATTCATGAACGCTAAACAGTGTCACTAAAAGTTACATGAGGAGCCAGCACACAGGAAACAGAGGCAGCCAGTGTGACGAGGAAAAATGGCGCACACACACATGGGTCTTTTTCAAGCTCTTTTAGTGGGAGGCAAAAGTAGCTGAAGGGATCTTAAGGAACTCCCAAATCGATCTTAGAATTCCTGTTATACTTAGGAGGGGTATTGGACTTATAAGCTTCTTGCTAAACTGCTGATAGTGACTTAATTTTAATAACAATGTTTTGTTTGAAACACTAATGCTGACTCACGACACAGAGATTTAAAAAAAATAAAATCCACATTTATATCCTTAACTTGATGTCCAGTTCCATGTAAATCATGTGTAACATTTAAGGGAAAGTCTAACTTTACAGACTATTTTACGAACATCTCATTTGCTCTGCATAGTATTCTGCCCAATGCTACAATTCGATTTTATGAATGAGTAAATGAAGGCTCAGAATTTGAAAATAATAAAAGCACAATACCTGACATGCACAGCTGTACTATCTGTGAACACTATGTGTGCCTTGGACCCTTAACACTATATTCTTAGCATTTACAGTAAGCCATTAAGGTCAATTTAACTGTTCATGGCTAACTGTCTTCATTTCTTGACCAGCCTTTTCTCACAATGATACTGTGATAAAAATATGGATTAATCAAGAAGTAGAATATTGAAAGTATTAGATCCTTTGTATAATTCTATATGGTAATGATAGGGATAATGTTTGTTATCATTATTTATTTGTTTTCAGGAAATGGACCACAATCAGGTAAGCATAAGCAAATTCAGTGCTTTTACTGAATCTGACAGAACCATCTGAAGTCTTAATTTAATTTAATTTTTTTAGTGAGTGCTCTGAATTTAAAATCTTTTGGAACATTTAATTTTCACAGATCAATTTTTAATCCTTCTTGAGCTGAATACAAATTTGAACATATTCATCTAAAATTTTTTCAGTTCCACAAAATTTAGAGCATACAGTATTCTTTTTTCTTTTTTAAATTTATTTTTATATTAATTACAGTTTATTCACTTTGTTTCCCACCTGTAGACCCCTACCTCATTCCCTTCAAATCCCACCCTCCTTCCCTCATCAACTCCCATGTCCCTCTCCAAGTTCACTGATAAGGGAGATCCTCCTCCCCTTCCATCTGACCCTCGCTTATCAGATCTCATCAGGATTAGCTGCTTTGTCCTCCTCTGTGGCCTGGCAAGGCTGTTCCCCCTCCGGGGGAGGTGGTCAAAGAGCCAGCCACTGAGTTCATGTCAAAGACAGTCCTTGTTCCCATTACTAGGGAACCTACTTGGATACTGAGCTGCATGGGCTACATTTGAGCAGGGGTTCTAGGTAATGTCTATGAGTGGTCCTTGGTTGGAGTATCAGTCTCAGAAAAGATCCATGTGTATTCTTTCATGCAGATCAAAAGCAAAGCTTTCAGAGAAGAGCATGTCATAGACAAGGCAGGAGTCTCATTGCTCCCTCATCTGCACTGCAAAGTTTCATGAGTGTTGGATGTGGCCATAGAGAACAGGCTGTTTGGGCAGAATGACCTCACTTTCCATGAGTGTGTCTGCTAACTGTCTTGTGATCTATCCTGTGCTGGCAAAGACCATGGAAGACTGGAAGCTTAGTAACATTTGATGGCATAGTGTGAATGGGAAATTTTTCCAACCATCTGAAGGAAACTTAGACTACTTTAGAAATTTGTCCTAATTAGCTGGACCATCAAACCTGAAATCCAGAGCTGTTAACATGACAGGGCAGATGGGTTATATGCCAGCTAGTCTCTACCCCAGGTAGATTCCACTTGAGCACACTGTGAACTCTTTTTACCATCTCCACATTCCAGTGTTTCTGGGGAAATCTGAAACGAGTGGTTTAAGCCATGGTATGGATTAGGAGCTGCAGTTCCAAGCTTAGTGTTAGGAAGCTGTCTGTGGTAGTTTGAGTGAAAATGGCCCATATAGGTTCGTATATTTGAATGCTCTGTCCCTAGCTGGTGGAAATATTTTGGCAAGGATTAGTGTGGCCTTGTTGGAGGAGGTGTGTCACTAGGGGTGGGTTTTGAGTTTTCAAAAAGCCCATATCAGGTCCAGTCTTGTGTTCTTTCTGTCTCCAGGTTGCAGATAAGATGTAAGCATTCAGCTACTGCTCCAACATCATGCAGGCCTTCCGTACTTCCCACCATGATGGTCATGAACTCTCTTTCTTTAACTGTAAACAAGGACCAAGTTAAATGCTTTCTTTTGTTAAGTGTCCTTGGTCTTGATGTCTCTTCAGAAAAATAAAAAATACCTAAGACAGGTTTCCTTTACATTATGCCCAAATATCCTTTGTGTTTTGTACAAGCTTTTGAACAAAAGGTCCCTCATCTCTCCTTTTCATTGTTACCTTACCATCCTCACTCCTATTTGAACTTTAGAGCACAGGTCAGTTTCTTTCTCTTCCAGGAAGCTTTCTGTGATTCTCCTAACTGCTCTTGTACTTCTGTCTTTTTATTTATCTCCCATTTCTTGCCTATAAGCCTTTGAATTCTACCAATTCTGAACTCTTCAAATACTTTGTTTTATTCTGCTCTAGAGTATGTACATAAGCAATAACATATGTACAAGGTGTTTAGTTCCTTTGAAGTGGTAGGTATCTGCTAGGAGATAAGTGTTTCAATATACTGGGTCCATTGTTTATATAATAAAGTGACTTTTCTCATCATGTCCAAACATGCCATAAAACTAATTATGAACATTACAACTTTGTAAGTATAAAAGGTGATTTTACATATATATGTATATATATATTATACATTTGTATACATTATATATATATATAATCATATATATATATATATATATATATATATGAGTTACACTGTGAGAAACTAGTAATTTGGAGAAACATTTCTAAGATCATGTCGAAACTGTGATATTCAAAGTGGAATCTCAGGTTTCTCAGACTCTAAATCTCATTTCATGTCATCATGCTACTTTGCTTAGTTTTAGGTCATGTGAATAGCTTGTTTCATTTTCTTCAGGGTTTTTGGTTGGTTGGTTGGTTGGTTTTGGTTTTGGCAGTTGAATATGCCAAATGCCAAGAGAATTTTCTAATTTCCTCGATCAAAGATCTGTGGATATTATTGTATACAACACAGATCTTCTTCCACAGTCAAGACACTAATTTTCTAAGCTTCTGGGAGCATTGGTTGCTGATGACTTTCATCCTATTAAGAAGGCAGCTATTCACCCAAAGTTATATCCCCACTTTGAGGTCAACGAACTAAGTATGAATCAATGTAAAAATACAAAAATGAGGTCCTGTGCTTAACATCAGGTAAGTTCCTCAGGCCACTTCTTTCCTAGAAATTGCCATGCGATGGGCTGAGCCTCAACTATACCTGCATGGCAGGCAACTCAATTTCTTCCTCTGCCTATTCTTGTTTCCCTTACAGGCCTTATTTAAAAAGTGACTATTAAATGGATTTCCTGCATGCAAATCTCTGTCTCCAAGTGAAGTTCTAAGGAAACCTAACAACAGATGAGAGAATGGACCCTTGACTCAAGATCACTAAATGAATAAAAATTTGCAAGAAACTATTTTGCATAGTTAATGAAAAGACACAGAGCTTAAAAATGGTGAAAGTTTCTCCTTGGGCATTCTCTGACGCATAATACAGGCCATGTGATTAGAAATCTAATCTGCTTTAAAAATGACCAGTCAAATCTTTTGCTTCATTATTGCAAGTGTTCACTGTAACTTGGTCTGGATTTGTAATTTTCCTAAGCCTCTGTTTTGCATGAACTCCACAGTAGTAGTATCAGGGAAGCTTTGCAGGTTCATTCTAGAGCCAGGAAAGCAGAACCAACCATAGGGTCTTAGCACCTCTAAAAATCCAATTATCCCTTTTAATGAGATTGGGATTTTAGTAGCAATTTCTACTTGAAGAGAAATGAAGACTGCTTTTTCAATGGAGTGATGCACTGGCTTGGAGGGTAGGAAAGATTTAAGAAAGTGTGTGTTCTAGTTGAATGATGCTCAGATAATATGTCAATGACTTGATCAAGCTCAAGTCAAGCTACAGACATATACATTCCTTCTTACTCTAGTAATCATCATTTCAAAGGTCTTAGCTTGCTTTTATTGTCATGGTGGTATTATATTGAAAATAATATTGAGAGATGTGTTATTCCTGTAGAAAAGAAAGCACAAAAAGACATGAAAATTTTACCCCCTTTTAGGCATACTCTCTTTTTTTTTTTTTGGTTACTTTATTGGGTTTTTATACCTGTCACCCTTTCCACCTTTATTCTTCCTCTTTAGATTACTTTCTGCTGCTTAGTGAGCATCAAGTTACTAAGGGTAGGTCAGTCTTCTTTGTCAGAATATCCAGCAAACCAGAAATCAAGCTAACCAGCAAATCAGCAATGGCAAATGCAACAGCAGGAGCTAGCAGTGGGAGTCGGGGCGGGGGGGAGGAATAGGGGGTGGCAGCAACAGGAGGAACAGCAGTCACCACAAGCTCTCTCAGGGCTCTCCCATTTATACCCTCTCCGGAGTCCCCAGAATTAAACTATCTACAGCTAGCAAAAACCACGTCCTTCCTAGAGCACGAAACAATCATGGTTAATAGCTGTGGACAAACTGAAGTAGCCCTATATCCCACAGCTGGGATTAAAACAAACATATTGAGGTAACATAAGTGGGTTTCTTAAGAGACCAAAATTCTCATTACACCTCTCTTTATGGACCTCTCAGACATGGCCTAAAAATAATACCAGAGTGAGCATATGTTGCCTAAGGTGTATGAAATTTCCATTATGAATGGCAACAAGTGAGCACATTACCTACAATGCCTTACATACGTAGTATATTACAATAATTTTAGAGAACAGATCTTATTTTGAGAATTTTTAAACATATTTTAATTAAAATATAATTATATTACTTCCTTTCTTCCCTTTGTCTCTCCCACCCTTCCCATTTCCACTTGCTCAAGACCCTCCCATGCCCGCCCTACTCATGCTGAGAATTCTTATGATCAATGCAAGTAATCAGAAAAGGTTACACAAACTTGTAGTTCCTTGATTATTGTGATGTCTTCGTTAATGGATGAGTATGTAAATATTCATCATGGTTTATAAGATATAGACCAGTCATACATCAACAATGTACTAAAACACTTTTTCTCAGTTCTACACCTTTTCTTCAGATATCACCAAGTTCATTGTAATTGAATAATCTGAAACCATAATGTGTACCTCTCAGGACCCAGGTTCAGTAGTTTCTCCTTCTTTGCATTTTAAGGCTTACAGTTTTTAAGTGTCTCACTCTCTCCTACACAGCAAATAAATATTTTAGTAAACTTCAGATTCAGGTCTCTTATAATGCAAAAACATTCTATAGGCTTCATTTTATTATTTTTACGTTCATTTTACTGTGGATGTTTACTTTGAATATTTTATTGTCACTTTATAAAAATTATTTTATTTAATTTTATACGTGTCATGCATACATGTGTGTGTGCATGTATGTGAAGGTATGCTCAGCCATGGATGTACACACCTGTGAAAACCAGAGGAGTACATTGGGAGTCCTCTTCTACTGCGGTCATGTTATTCCCACTGAACTTGGAGCTCAATATTTTTGGGTAGGATGCTGGGCATCAATCCTCAATGATTCCTGTTTCTACTCCTCAATAGTTCTGATTACAGGCAGGCACGGTCACCACAAAAGTATATGTAGCCTATACTACACAACTTTCTATGTCTTTAATGGGACGGCATTTGGAAGACTACAAACCTTGACCCGGATGCTTATTCAGCAAATACCCTCACTGAGCCGCCTTTATTTAACTGTGTTTTTGTTTTTTTCTGAGACAGGGTTTCTCTGTGTGTAGCCTTGGCTATCCTGGACTCACTTTGTAGAGCAAGCTGGCCTCTAATTCACAGAGATCCATCTGCCTCTGCCTTCCAGGGTGGTGAGATTACAGTTGAGCAACACCACACCCTGATTTTATTTAATTTTTAATAAATACTTCTTTAGCTGGGCTCGGTGGTACACTCCTGTAATCCTCGCACTCTGGGTGGCAGAGGTGGGCAGATGCTGTGAGTTCGAAACCTGCCTGGTATGCAAAGCCAAAGCTACACAGAGAAAACTTGCCTCAGAAAAACAAAACAAAACAAAAAAAAAGCAAACAAACAGAAAAATTTAAGTGTTTTATTTAAATGTTTTATTCTAATAAGAACCTCTAACATGAAATCCACCGTAAGTGAGTCCTTATAAGTACTATATTGTACAACAAATTTCTAGGGCTTATCCATCTCAAGAATAATTTTGAGCTCAATTACTAGTTCATTTTTTTCTTCCTTCAACTCAGTCCATGAAAAACTAACATGTACAATCCCAATATTAAATCCTATGGTTTTGAATATTTCAGACACCTCCATAAACTGGCTAATTTGTATTGTCACTCTCTAATTGCCTTTTTTTCCTCAGCAAAATGACTTCCATGTTTATCTATGTTGTCACATATTGTAGAATTTCCTGACTTTTATACTTACATTGTAGACCATTGGATTCATGTGGATGTGCATGTATATGTGCTTTAATGTGTGTGCATGTGTCATTTATACACTTTATCAATATAGATTCTTTATCAATGTCAATGTCTGTCATCAGACATCTCCAGCTTAGCTTGTGAGAATAGTATGAAATGAATACTGCAATTCTAATATCTTTTTGTGATTCCAGTTCTTTTGAATGAATACGGTGTTGTTAGATCCTGTGGCCTTATTTTCAGTTTTCTGAGTAGCTCTCACACTGCTTCCCATGTCTTGTACTATTTTGCATTTCTACCAACAGTGTTGTATTTTGTTATTAGTAAAAATTCATCATGGTTTTTATTTTAATTTCCTTGATAGCATTGGAATTCTGGTGGATACATACCTCTACTCTTTCACACACACCCCAAAATTAGGTAATTCTGAGGTATACATGATAAGAACTTTGGTTATTAGCAGAACTGGGCTCCAGGTATTTGAATCAATAATCTGACTTAAATGTATAGCCTACATCTATTTCTTGCCATCCTTTGTGACAACTCTCTATGTGTCTGCCTTATATAGTGTTAAAGCTTTCCAAAGATTGTGCTTAAATTTTTATTTCATAAGCCATAAACAGAAAGAAAGGAAGAAGAAGGGAGAAAAAGAATAAAGAAAGGAAGGAAGAAAGGAAGAAAAGAAAGAAAAAGAGAAGTAGTTGCAATGCTTTCAGAAGTGTTCACTTATAAATGCAAGAACAGTTTGGGAGGAGATTAAGGAATAATGTGACTAGACTGAAGAATCCACATGAAACCTGGAAGTCTTTTTGATTACTAACTCAAATTATCAAGTCTAGTTTAGAAACAACCTAACCTGGGAAAAAAAGGAGATTTTTAAACCCCTGCTTTACATTATGAAATGTATAGCTAGAGACAATACAGAGATTTTTTTTAGCAGTTGAAAGTGTGTCACTCACCTTTGCTTTTCAAGTAATACAATCATATAAAATGAAAGTTTCTGGCTTTGTCCTTCCTTTGCTTGGGGTTACAAAAGCATGTTATCTCTTTGGACCTGAGGACATGCCAACACTTCCATCCACCTAGGCAGAGAAGAGCCTTCACAAGAAAAGCCAATAAAGCAAAGCACCACGCGGCTGCTGTGAAGAAGTAGGTGAGAGGGTGTCCTCATCGGCAGTTGTTAGTGTCGGTTTGGATGCATGCCCAGTACACAGAAGTCTGAAGGAAGTTGTTTCTCTCAAAATAAACACATCAATCAAGCACGATAAAGAAAATAACTATTTCATCCTTTGATGTGTGAAAGAATGCGTGCCATGTGGAATTTACTCCCATGCAGTGTCTGTATTTCCTCTTAGGTTTTTTTCTCGATCTCACACAGAAAATACTAAAAATGAACAAACTTTGTTACGTGCTAAGAAATTATATGTGCACTGTTCTGCGCAAACTACTTCATTCAAGTAATTGTATTGGCTTGTCCCCCAAAATATGACAGGTTCCGTGTATGTTGTCAGAATGTTACAGGTAAAAGATTCTTAGTGTCCTAGGCATTTATGATGTAATCACAGCAGTACATACAGAATTTTATGAATGGAGTAATTCCAGCTTAAAAAGAGTTAATAGGCTCCACTGAGCTTCACATCATGCCGAGAGGCAGGTTCCCTGGCTCCAGTACAGAGCAACACTGTGTAACAAACACACCAAAGTCAATGTTTAAAACAATGAACATTTCTATTTCTCACAAGCCTGTAGAGCACTTGGGTAGTTTTTGTGGTCTCAGCTGATCTCACTAAGGCATACATAGGAAGTCACAGGTTGGGCGGACAGCACTGTAAATCTTATTTGCACTCACTCACATGTTTCAGTGTCACATGACAACTGGCTGATCTATGATGTTCTTGGTTGAATCAACTGGGCTCAGCTTCATTAAGTCTCATGCTGCTGGTGGACAGTCTACTTGAAGTCTAAGCCCCAAAGCTAGGTGTATGACAATATATTGGTTGAAGGAAATCACATGACCAGCTGGGACTTTGGAGGTAGGAAAAGTCCTGCAGAAACTATAAATTTATGTTTAAAAAATGAAACATGCACAGAAGATACAGAATGTTGCTCAATCCACTGAGGATGTGTTCTTTCTATGTAAACTTATATGATTTGAAGAGAAACCAGCGTATTATCCGTTTCTTTCTCTGCATCCTGGCACATCCTTTTCAAAGCATATTTGTGGGTACTTTTTACTTTCATTTTCCCTGAGCCAATAAATGGAAGAAAGAATCTATGCACTCTCAATTCTAAGACATTCTCAAGCCTGATGAGTAGTATTAGTCATCTTCCCAACACTGTGATAAAGCACTTTTAATAAAAAACAACTTCCAAGGAGAAAAAGATTATTTTGGCCCACAGTTTCAGAGTTTAGTGGCTGTGCTCACATGCTCTAGTATTTTGGGTTTCTGGCTGGCAATACATTACGACAGGGATCATGCAGATTTGATGTACTTGTGTGGGTTAATAGAGGGGTTCCCTTTATCTGAGGAGTAAGGGTGGGGAATGAAGGATGAGGGAGGAAAGGTAGAAATGGGAGGAGAGGAGGAAGGGGGCTGCAGTCAGGATGTAAAGTGAATAAATAAATAAATAAATAAATAATGAATAAATAGATTTTCCTATAGCAGAATAGAGAAGATGTGAGAGGAAGAGGAGGAGTGGGGGGTGGGTAGGGAAAGGAAGAGAGACTGGATGCTGATACTATCTTAAAGAGCACACCCCCAATGGTCTAACTTATTTCCATTATGCCTACTACCTCCTGAAAGTTCCACCATGTCCCAGGAGGCCAGTGAATGAGCTTTCAAGAAGGAAACCCATGTATGATCCAAACAATAAATTAACTCCAACCCAAAGACAAACTTTTCCAGGTTCTCTGGAGGTCAGCCTTAGCTACCAGATACAGCCAGGGATGGGAGCTTACCTCTTTGTGAGGCAGTCTACTGTACTGTTTTTCTATTAAAATATAGAAAATGTTTTAACAATGATCAAAGTATCTTCCCTCTAGTTATTTTTGAGGTTCTCTGTAGCAAACTAAAACAGAAATATTTTCTTTTATGTGACAATCATTTTATAACCCAAATCAACAATTAATGTCTTGATTTTTTTATTTTTTTCTAAACCCAAGTGCTCCTCAGATGATGTCAATATAAGGATATTTTATTGTACATATGCATATTGTTAATGTTCCTCCAGTTACTGGAACCCAAAGCTGTTGTATACCATAAAATGTCTCACTTAGGTGGGTGTCAATGTTTCCATAGCCCAAGTGATCCAGGCATTCTGCTTCTGTTAATACAACCAGGCCTATCATGTCTCTTCTTGTTCCCTCTGAAATTGCATTTCCTTATTACTGCTTTATATTGAACTTGGTTTCTCATTCACAGTAAATTATTCACGCAATATGACATTCATGTCCATAATAGTATGTTTGTTTTGGAAGACAAAGAAACAGCTATGTGTCTGTCTTTATCCCTCTATCATTTTCTTTATAAGTTTGATCCTAGCTTTACAGTATGTGTCAGTAAACAGTGCTGTCATTTAGAATACTTATTCGTCATCACAATGTCCTCTACTGAAACATTTTTTAGGGCTAGGCATGGTGAAGCTGAATGAGGTATAAACATACATTACCTTCCTCCAATTTGAGTTTGAAGATTTGCAGACTCCTGGGTGAGGACGTGCAGTAGAACAGTCTCTTTCAGGTAAACTCTGGTTTCCATAGATTTTCTCCTGTTCTTTTTTCTTGAATACTCCTATTCCCGGTGGCTCTCTGAAACTAAGAAAAAGGGATCTACAGCCCTTTAAAGTCAAGAAGCATTTGGTTTCCATGACATCATTTATTGCAGACTTTGTTGACTTACAGATATCTGATTCGGACCTCAACATCCTTGCTCACATCCCCAGGTGCTGTTGTGACCTCTAATCCTTAGGTCCTCAGTTTTCAGAGGACACAATTCGACTGTAAGATTTTTCTAAGTCTCCTTGTTCTCTTGGACCAGTAACAATGCAACACAGCCTTCTCTGCCCTAGGTAGGTAGCAGTGTGTAAAAGAAAGCCTTGGCCACGTTTGTGTCTCTGGTGCTACTTGATACAGAGTACATTCTAGCCCCATTGTGAATCTATACTCATTCTCCTTTGAGTTGAGGAGAACATGATTACAGACTAAGCTTTGTCCAAGAGTGCAGGCAAACAAGTTCTGATTCTTAGATTCCCTGAATCAAACTAAACTCGAACCTTGTAAGAAAATATTCAACACCAATAGGTAAGGTAGAACTTAGGCCTATATCTCATGATGCCTCATGGTTTGGTTCCTAAATTATTGCCCAGCATTATGATGGCCCTATAAGCCATGTCTGAGCTGCTTTTTATCAGACTCAATATTCTCACTGATCTGTGAGTGAGCAACCAGTTCCACTTTGATAGAAGTCACATGCTCTCCTTTGTGTGAATTCTGTTTTCTCTCTGTCAGTTTTCAGCACATCAAATCCATGCGCTTTTACACTGTTGTTTCAGTATATTTTAAAAGAAATATGGGTTCCAGAACAAAAAACACTCATCTTCCTGTCATCAGCATGGCTATCTTCAAAACAGAAGACAATGGCCATGGGTTATATATTTTGAGACGCAGAATAATAAGTAAAAAGGAATTCAGAAATCAGGGCTTCCAGTGACTCTTTTCTTCCAACACTATATTGACAGTTGAAGAGCTGAGGTGTAGAAGAAACATCCACACACTAAGGAAGTTAGCAGATAAAGATGGTTTGGAAGTCAAATGTTCCCTGATTCCACAGGGCCATGTCATCTTCCTTCACTATCTTCAATAGCCTCTTGGAATACAGAAAAAAAAAATACAGAAAACATATGTATATGAGAAATATATGCATAAATTTATTTGACCCCTATATTGCAACATATGCAATGTATACCTATTTTAATATGCAATCATTATATTCATTATATACAAAATATTTAAACATTGATAATAGAATGTTGCCAAAACCTCAGCTGCTAAATAAACTTTTTAAGACAATCATTAGACCAAATGACAGAAAATTCAAGAGGCATCACAATGACCTTGATGAGACATGAATGGAAATGCTTAATAATATTGCTTCATTTTATCTTTTCTGTATAGTCAAATATCTTACAACAAAAAAGATAACTTTCCATGCATCAATTCAGTGATTAAAAATAAAGAGAAAGGAGTTGGTGATAGTTAAAGAGAGAGAGGAAGGGAGAAGAAAAGAAAAAAACAGGAGGAAAGAAAAGTAAGGCCTGCAGTGTACCAATGATCAGCATCTAGAAGATTAAGTCCCTAAAGTTAAGTACTAAACCAAGGGGGTTTGGAGGGGGTGAGGGGGATCAAAAAACCGTTTTCACAGAAAATGTAATATAGTGTAATCAAGAGATAGGAAAAACATATTTGTAATAATCTAGAACTCTTGGATGATTGAATTATTCCTGGGATGATGCCAT
This sequence comes from Meriones unguiculatus, assembly GCF_030254825.1. Lineage (NCBI taxonomy): Eukaryota > Metazoa > Chordata > Mammalia > Rodentia > Muridae > Meriones > Meriones unguiculatus. Next base: position 39,188,694 of record NC_083356.1, on the reverse strand, counting down.
CAATCCATTGAACTGTACATTCATGCTCCTCTCATTCACATAGGTTTCACTTCTCTACACTGGTATACTGGGGATTGAGTTTCTAACACATTAACCTTAGGCACACTTTTAAGCCATAGCAGCAGGTAAAAGAGATAAAGGCTCATCTTGGGATGGAATATACAAAAGAAAGGATGAAAATTCTGGCTAGTGACATATTGACAATGACCTGGAGAAAGAGAGAGACGTCTGAGCAAAGAACACTCTCAGCAGAGGAAATGTGAAGTATAAACATCTTGAGGCAGGAGTTTCAGACTGTAAGCAATCCAAAGGCAGGATCTCCATGCCCAGGACATGAAAAGAAACCCAATAAGAACTAACCATGGCTTAGACCACAGGGTCAATGATAGGGATGGAATTCTGGAGAACAATATGTTGTGGTTATATTCTGCATGTGGAATCAACAACAGAACTTTCTAATGAAGTAGATGTGGAATATGAGTAGAGGGGAGTTCTGTAGACATTAGACAATTAGAGAAATGAAATCATTGTTTATTAAGGTGGGAAATACTGTAGCAAAGGAACCTAAACATTCAGGAAGAAATGTCAAACTAATACTGCATATAACTTTGTGCTATTTGCAAGGGAGACACAGACTTAGCATGTAAATTTGTGAGTTATCAATTCTAGCCTGAATCCTACAGCATACCAACATGTTCAGAGAGTTGAGAAATAATTGAGATAGAGTACAGGGATGGTATCCTGGAAGAAATGAGAATATCTTTCCATGCAGAGGTGATGGCCATCTGGTCAATTAAGACATGGAATGAGATTTATAAAATGTATTTTTTTGGAGATATTAGCAAGACATTTTTAAGAAGAATGGAGTGAGCTCCAGAAAGAAAGGAAGACAGATGTGTTGACAGTAATAATAAGCACGACCTTGAAAAAGTTTTGCTAAACAAGGAACCTTGAAAAGGTAGTGGTAGCTGGAAAGAAGACTGGCAATGAGGCAAGGGGTTTTGAAGATGAGAAGACTCACACACCCACTTCATTTGCTAATATAAACATTTGTGTTGGAGATAAGGATTGCTTGCTGCTGCAACATCTTTCAGCAGGCAAGAAGGTTGGACTCTGGTGTAAATATGCAGAGGTTGGCCTTGGCCACAGACGTGGAACTTTCATCAATACTAAGTGGGAGAAAGTTGAGTATATGAAACAGATACATACAAAGTGAAAGTGGCACAAGAAATATCAGAAAATTATGTTCTGTTTTCTCTTTTTTTTCCCCAAGCAACATGTACAGCAGTAAAGTGAGATTTTAAGTTACTGTGCAGTCAAATTTATTTAAATCAAGTTACAGGACTAATAAGTTGAAAAGATAGCATGGTGGTGAGAGAGTGAGGTACATGCAACAGTTAAACAGTTGTTTTAATGCAAAAGTCTAAGAAGGAGAGAGAAAGGAGACCAGGCTATTAGAACATTGGTCTTTTTGTCAACCTGTACTGTGATTAGTTTTGGGTCAAGCTGACACAGTTATAGCCATTTGTGAAAAGTGAACAGAGAAAATACCCTCTACCAGAGTGGCCTGTGACATAATCCTGTGTGACTTTTTCTTGATTAATGTGAAAGGGCCCTGCCCACTGGAGGTACTGTGATCCACTGATTAGTGGATCTGGAATCTAGAATCTAGAATGCATATGGTATAAGAAAGCAGACCAAGGAAGCCATGAAGAACTAGCCAGGAAGGAGAATTCCTTCCTTTTCTGCTTCAGGTCCTGACTCTAGGTTCCTACTTTAAGTTTCTGCCCTGAAGACTCTCAGTTTTGGATGGTAATCTGGGAATTATTAGATTAAATAACCACTACCACCCCAAGTTGCTTTTGTTCATGTGTTTTATCACAGGACTACAATCCCTAACTAAGAGTGAAATCCAACTTTATCATATGAATGCTAGTTACAATTAAAAGATTAATACAAGAGCTAAAAGGTAAATGACTAAATGAAAAGAAGAATGGGATAGGAATCATGATATTGTAGATGCCTAAAATTAGAAAGAACTACTGATGATATAGATTAATGATATACGCTTTAAAATGGATTTTGATTAAGGAAGGAAGGAGAAGAGTTGCTGCACTATAAGGATGAGATAGAGGCCATTTTTCCCAACTTCAGGTTATAGTAGAGAACAAGAAGAAAACTGCAAATTAAAAGGCCTTCATGGGGAAACATAACCCTAGTTTGGGTTGGAGCAAAAATGTGTAAAGAAATTTATAAAAGAAGGGGAAATATAATAGAGAAATTTTTGACAAGATATGCCTGAAGTGCACACAATTCAAAGGGAAGGCTTAGAATTAGGAAAAGGAGAAGATGAGGTCAGTTAGGAATCATATAGAGGTGGATCAAAAATCTGGGAAAAAGATGATTGGACTATGTCTGGCTTACAGTGTCTCATGGGGGGGAAGATCAAGTCACATTAATGGTAGAGCTAGAATGCTGGGAAGATAGGATTCAGAGTCTCTGAAGTTCTAGGGCTTCTCTCTCTCTCATTCTCTCTTGCTCTTTCTCCCTTTCTCCCTCCACTTCCTTCCATCTCCACCTGTCATGCACATGTATAGCATACCAAAGGTAACATGCAAATCAAGAAAGAACTAGCATAGAAATGAAACCTGAGGCCCTTCTTCATTGCTGTGAATATTCTTTGCTTTGTTCATTTATTAGATAAATGACTATATTAGTAATCAACTAAATGTAGGTGCCATGTGATAGAATGATAGAAAGAAAAGACTCAGTTTCTTCTCATAACCATACTCTCAGTGTTCAGTGTATTGCAGAAAGCTTTGTTCATCCATTTAATTGACCAATAGCTATATACATTTGATTAATGTACATTTGTCTCTTTAATGCTAAGCACTGCTCTACCACTGAACCACACTGTCCAGATCTCTCTCTAATGTGTTTAAACATGTGAAATCATTGGTTCTCACCATATTACAAAGATGGCACATGCTACTACAAATTGAAGAAAGAAACTGAAAACCAAACCAATGGTTTAGTTACTTTCCCCAACAGAACTTTCTCTGTGACTCCATCTTGAAGCTTGTGCCTTTTCCATTATTCTGTACAGTCTGTGATGATTTGAATGACAATGTCTTCCTTATACTTCCTTTTACCCAACCTTCCTAAATCTGCAATCCTTATGTTTTAGTGATGACCCAACCATGAAATTATTTTCTTTGCTACTTCATAACTGTAATTTTGCTACTGTTATGAATCATAATGTAAATATCTGTGTTTACTGAAGGTCTGAGATGATCCCTATGAAAAGGTCATTTGACCCCCAAAGTTCAGAGTTGGTGGTGCTGTATGGGAGGTTTAAGTGAAGGAAGAATGTCACTAAGGTGGGCCTTGAAGTTATATAGCTATATTCTACTTTCAGTTCACTTTCTATATTTCATGCTTGCATGCGAGGATGTGAGCTCTTAGCGTCTTGCTCGAGTTATCATGCCTGCCTGCAAAGATATACTCTCATCCTATGGAATGGTAACACAAAAAAGCTCTTTTTTTTCTTTCAAAAGTTTCTTTCTATCATGGTGTTCTACCATAGGAATGGAGAAGTAACTAACATGCTAGTCATCCAAGGGAAGCTTGATTACCTTAATTTGATTACCTAAGAAGAAAGGTCTGAGGTTCATGAGACACAGCCATAAGCAGGATAACTAAAGAGAAGAGCTGATGGAAAGAAGACATAACAGGAATCTGAGAAATGGGGGAAATAGGGATGTGTCTTAAATATTGAGAAAAATGTTTACCTACTGCCTTAGTTACTGTTCTATTGCTGAGAAAAGACACCAGGACCAACTTATACAATAAAACATTTAATTGGAGGCTTGCTTACAGTTTCAGAGGGTAAGTCCAGGACCAACATGAGAACAGACAGACAAGCATGGCTCTGGGGCAGTAGCTGAGAGCTTGCATCTGATGCACATACAAGAGACAGAGAGAGCTAACTGGAAACAGCATGGCCTTTTGAAACCGCAAATCCCACCCCTATTAACACACCTCCTCCTGACAAGGCTATACTTCCTAAACCTTCCTAAACAGTCCCACCAAATGCAGAGCAAGCATTCAAATGAGAGAGCCTATGGAGCCAATTGCATTCAAACCGCCACACCCGATCAAAGAGGAGTAGCTTACATTCCTGTGGCTTCTGCAACAAAGCTTAAAAGATAGCAAGTATTTTCCCAAAGATGGGGAAGCCAGAGTATGGAGCTCGAGATGTGTATAGAGTCGGTTCCTTTTGAGGAAACAAGAGGTTTATCTGCTTCATGTCTTGGTCAGCTGCCAGACTGGTTGGCTATCCTAGGCTCATAGAGGCTTCGTCCAAATTTCTACCTCAATTTTCACATGGTATTCTTCCTCATCTCTCTGTGTCAGAGTTCTCACTCCTTTTAAGGGCATTAATCACCAAACTGAGCACCCAACCTGTTATAGAATGACTACACATTAACTAGATTATATCTGCAGAGACCCCTTTTTACAAAAATAGTCATATTCACAGGTTCCCACTGGATATTAATTTGGGTGAGATACTATTCAATTCATCAAATGGTCGAAAAGATGAAATTATAACAAAATCATTTTCATCCACATTGAAACATGTTCTATCTACGTAGCTTACTTAGATCCTGCTTAATTGGAGCTTTTCAAAAAGTGACATTTTCTTTACAGCAGGGATATTTATTATTACGTAGCATAACTGTTTAGTCATGTTTTCTGCCAGATTATCACATTTTTTTCTAGGTCAGTAGTTCCAAAACTTGTTAAAACAAATGCTGTTTCCAGCCTGGCATCTCTGATTCAGTATCTGGAGGGAGTGGCCCCGCAATTACATTTTAAACACGTTCTGAGGGAATGTTGCTGTCGACACTCCTGGTTTCAGACTATACTTGAGAAACCTCCTAGGCCCCCGGAAACTGACTTTCTCCAACTTAGGAAGAAAAGGTAGCAAACAAGGCATTTGTTTCTGTTTCCTGACTATATCTGGGTATGCTGAAAGAACCCAAGATATGCAGTTGTTTGTGCTAGGGTTTTTATATGTGTTAATTCTAATTCTGTGTGTCTCATCACAATGTCCAGCATGCCATCCCTGTGTACAAAAGATTTTGATTCGGTGGTAGACAGGATATAATTATTGCATTTAACCAAAGGAAAAAAAAAATCCGTTGTGTTACTATCTTGTAAAATATCATCATCAACTTGTGGTAGGTGCTGTGTAGTGAATTTCAGCCTTTTTGTTCGAGGGCACAATGTGTGCCATTTAGTGCCGGTAGATTTTTAAACCTGATTTTCTATTAAAAAAAAATACCTGGTTGATGCTCTGTGGAAGATGGTTTAGATCTGACACAACACATGGGTTTGTTTGTATCTGTCTTATTCTACAAGCTGCAAACTTCGACGCTGATGTTCCTTTCTCTTGTTCTTCTCCAATCTGAGCAAAATGCTTATCAATCAAGTTCATCATAGTTCTTTGTTCTATGTTCCCTCTCTGTCCAAATGCAAGTATTGTACATGCTAAAGCATGCTTCCTAGCACAAAGTCTTTGATGCTAATTGGTCTGTGACTCTTCTAAGGAAGCAGGGTGGGGAAATTCAATGCCTGTTCTCTTCTGTATTGTTTGTCTCTACCTCTAACACTTCCTGTCTTCAAAATTACACATCTGGCAACTGTCTGCTGAGATTTGAATCTGTGAAGCCTGTCTTCAAACCTGCACTTCAGTCCCTACTTATCACTTTAGGCAGCTTTTCTTTTTACATCAGACTCTTGTTGAACTCCTCAAAGTGACACCAAGGGTACTCACTTACGAGTTTGCATTTTTCTGTTTATCCCAGAAATAGCAGTTTCTATCTCATCTCCCACATACATCTTGCTCACTCATGCACACTCACAGTCCTCTGACCTCCATACATGCACTGTGGCATGTAATGCATACACATACACATACACACACAGAGATAGATAGATAGATGATAGATAGATAGATGATTGATAGATAGATAGATAGATAGATAGATAGATAGATAGATAGATAGATAGATGTTGAGTCAATAAATAAAAATGTAGTGAAAAATATAACTCTCAGACCCAAGTAACCCTGAGTACCTGAGTATGGCTTTCTTCTTCTTTCCTTAGTATATAATCTTGAGTGATTCACTAGCTATTTTGAGCCTTCTTTTCTTTATCTGTAAACAGTCACAATACGTCACAATACTGAGCTCTCATGGTTACTTTATCAGTTGAAAGTTTCTGCAGGATCACAGGGTCACCAGAGCTTTTATTGTTAGTGTCATGTTATTGATCCATCTACCACCCCCATCCACTCATTCCTGCCTTAATATTTTGAAATACTAGAGTCTGTTTCTTTCTCATAGAAAACACCTCAACCATTTCTTTCATGATTTGTATTATATGTTGTATTACCTATATATACAGCAAGTATCCTGTTGATGCCTTCTCCCTACCTGCATCCTTCTTTCAGACAATAAATGTCCCTTTAAAGCAATAATAACCAGCATTTTTTTGCCCTTAGTCTTGGTTAAAAAGGTTTATAAGTACTACTCATAATAAACACAACTATATGGGATGACACTTGCACATTCCGAGCTGCTAAAGATCCATATCTTTCCTTCCTGTTCCCTGCCTGTAACCTCCAGGCAGTCCTCCCCCTGTTAATCACAGAAGGCAGGGAAGGTGTTCTCAAACAGCCATAGGACGCTGCTATAGTTCTTTGATTTGTTTGTTTTGTTTCATTTTTCTTTTTCTTTTTCAGTAGACCAGAAGACCACTGAGGACAAGACATGGGCTCAATTCACTGTATCTCTTCAGGGACCTAGCAGCGTCCTTAGCATACACGTGGCTTTCAATAGTTACTTAATTCTAATTTCCTGAGACTCTACTCATTTCTTCCTGAGATGCCATTTTATTTAATCCAAAATGTTCGGATACTGTTTCACAAATTATCATAAAAAGTGTAAGAACAACAGCAGGCACACAGGTGACGGTGTCAGTGTAAATTGACCTTATCTTAAATATGATGCTTCTGGAGTTGTCATTGACTCTACTGATGAAAATACCTAGGCCTGGAAGGAAGGTTGTAAGGGTGACTAGAAGTAAGGAAGCAGCTTAGGAAAAGCTCTGGCTTTCTCAGGGCTGCGCATTACTTCTATAGCTTCCAGTCATGAACTTCAGCTCCTCTGAGGTAAGAAGAAAACTTGCCCCTAGCGTTTAGGAGAACAGGGTGTGAGCGAACCTCTCCTCTGGATTATCACCCTCACCTGAGAGTGAATGGCTGCAAATCAAGGTATCTTGCCAGGAATTTTTTGTTCATTTGCATGGCTTTCCAGTAAGGTACAAACAAATACTTGGGGCTTATCACTACCAGACATCACCTTTTTCTTCCAATCATCACCATTATGGGACTCAGCTTTTGTTTCTTCTAAATCTACTGGGGGGTTGCTGCTGTGATGCCCCAATAAGATCATACTTTATAGCCCTTGACCAAAATTCTCTAGATCCCAGACAGACTTATGTTGCTGGGCTTCCAAATGGCTCCTCTGGATGTTCTCATGTGCAAGTCTTCAACAGTTCTCTGATACTGTAGGATGAAAACACATGCTTCATGTGTTTCTGCTTTTAATGCTGTTGCTGAGGCATCAGGGGCCAGTGACCAGGCCCTGGTTATGAGGCTATAGGCTAATGCCTCAGTTTACTAGTCAGTTTCAGTTAAGTTGACAAGAAATAAAGATCCACTAATATTTACTGAGTGGGGCTATCTGGGACAGTAGATTGAATCGGCATTTAATCAGTGATATTCCTTAAATAGGCCCTGGGTGAGGTAGAGGGGTGGGAGAAGGAAACACAGTGAAGGACATAGTATGCCTGCTTTCTTGTCTCTGAATGCACAAGGAATGATGAGGCACTGAACCAGCCCAGCTATCAACCTGGAGAAAGACAAACTTCCTGTATACATGATTGTGATACAAAGGGTTCCAGGAAAAGACAGATCTTGTATATCTGTGCCCTTTGTTTTTGTGCATTCAATCAATACCTATGCTCACCATTATTTTTATAAAGATCTAATGTGGCCATGTACATACTTTTTCTTGTTATTGTTTTCAATAATATAACACAATGCATATTTACATAGCAATTGTGTTGCCTTATATATTATGAGTCTTGATCTAGAGATTTAAATTTTACAGGAGGATTTACATACATTGAATGTGAATGGTATCTATTTTACATACAGGTCTCAAGCACTTGTAGATTGAATGATGTGTGTGTGTATTGTTTCCATACATGCTCATATATGAGAACACATGTGTGAAGATGTGTATAGATATGGAGGCTAGAAATCCACCTTGAATTTTATTCCTCCGGTACCTTACACCTTGTTTTGAGACAGGGTTCTTCGCTGACCTGGGACTCCCCAGTTAAGCTAGATTAGTTGACCATTGAGCTTCAACGATTGATCTATCTATCTCCACTTGACCTACCCTTGGGTTACAGGTACATATAACCATACTCAACTTTTTATGTGGGCTCTGGTTATTGAACTCAAATCCTTATGGTTGAACAGCAAGTACTTTGAGGCCTGAGTCATCTCCCCTACTCCCATCCTTCCAATTTTGATATTCATTGATTTTTATCTTGGAATCTACTCCCTAAAAATATCAAAGGAGAACTGTACTAATATTCGGTTTTATTAAATGAGAGAATATTTCTGTGGCTTTTGCTCAAGAATATTTCAGTGTTTTACAAGAAGTGATCCAAAATTTAATTATGACCATTTTTCTAGTCCTAGATTGCCCCATTTTTTGATTGAATGTGTACAAATTACTATTTGAAATTTCTGATCAACTGACAGAATCAAACAGTAATTATAGCTTGAAGTAGCTTAACGATTAGGTTAATTTATAAGGTATTTGCATGAATTAAGGTGCCATGTCTTTCATGTTCTTTAAAATACTGAGAACATCCCAAGCCATTGCCTTGCCAAGGCTCAGTTTCCCAGGTATAAAATGTGTGAAAGCAGACACACTGGACATTTGCTCAGATGTTTAAGCTAGCTCTTTGGTTCTTGGAAAATTCTTAGTTATAACATCAAACATGTAAATTGTTTTCATTGCTGTGCTTCAGCTGATTAGGAGGATTTTCAAGAGTGAGGGAAAATGAGCTAGTTGGCAAATAAGCCTCTTGCCAGCAACCTAGTTCTTTTCTTGATGTTAACTTCCATGCAACAATTTATGATGCTACAAAGCTCCTTCTAAAAACTGTCTCCTTAGCCAGCATCACCACAGAATATTTTTAAATTAAAATTATTAAATTGTTAAAAATGTCTTTCTAGAATTGGTTATATCTTAAGCAAAGGAAGTGAAACCTGTTTGGTTTTACTAATAGCCATTTCAAAATCTGTTCTTACCCTCCTCATTGCAAAAGAAACTCTTGTAGCAGACAAACATGGATCTCTGCATTGATCCATGCCTGAATCCAACCTGCTTTTAACTGGCAATGGAATAAATGGTCTCTTCTTCAAAACATCTCTGCTGTCATCTTCTCCCACTTACTGGCTTTATTTTTCAGAACACTGATATAGTCCTAGGTACACATGAGCATGTTTGGCTAAATAGAATGGTAGCTGAAAATCTCTAACCTAAACAGATTCTAAATAACAGGCAAATTCTTTGATGATAGCTTCTAATTTAATTTCCCATGCTTTATTTAGTTTAAAGGAAGTAAGACAACATGTTACACTTTTATATTTTTAACATTACTTCTGAGTTTTCAAAATCCTTACAGAAATTGTAATTTATTATGTCTATACTTACTTTTCTGCCATTTACAACCATTTTTCAGTCCAATTAAAATATAGCCAAAGAAGATGAATAATGAATTTTGGAACACATACATACAGAGGGAGAGATAAATAAAGACAGAGACAAAGAGACAAAGAGACAGACCGGAAACGAGAGAGAGAGAGAGAGAGAGAGAGAGAGAGAGAGAGAGATTTTCATCACAACCCCAAATAGGCAACTATCTATTAAAAAAAAAAAGAAGAAGAAGAAAAACTCCATTTGTAGATCAACTGGGGCTATGAGGCTGTACTGATGAATAAGAGAGGCAAGGTCTTTGGCTTAAAGTTAGAAAAATACACAAAGAAGTCGGCTTCATTGCACAAGGACTAGAGAGAATAGCCAACAAGGGCTTTTCAACTCTTTAGGCCACCTCCAAATCAACATAATCAGAAATCATTGACTAAAAGGCTATGAGTTTTAGGCAAAATGTTTTAAATATATTGCTAAGCCTCTGCTAGACTTTACCTTGCAGTTTAATCTTCTTCCCTGAGCCTCCAGTGTGGCTTCTCTGTCAGGATTCCTGGGATGATTCAGTGAGGTGGGATGGCAACTGAAAGATGGAAGTAGTTACTGTATTTCCCTAAAAAACACCTAGTTTGGACAGAACACACAAATCTTAGTGAATTCTGTTCATAAATCAATACTCATCTCCTCAAAATTTTTGTCTATGACCTCTTCTTCCCTTGATCACAAGAACAAATGACACTTTTCAAGCTAGAAACTGCATGTTGTTATCCTGAGTGTGAATGGTATGGGATGAACAGATTCTATATTTACAGACTACATTTTTGTCTTGCTGTAGCATACTATCCAAGGCTCTTTTCCAATTATGTAGGTATCTACTGCATCCAGGACTCACCAGTGTGAGCATTATGACAAAAGTTATCTTTGTGCAGAAAAAAAGGGAGGTCTCTTCCAATGTAATTCCACAAAGAGACTCCTAGGACTACAGAGTGGATTTTAGTAACTCTTCTATGGTTTTGACTATAAAATACCATCTGAATTGCTGGCATTTTTTAGAAAATTTAGAGGACATGGGAGAAATAGGAGTTATTGTGGAGTATGACATGATTGTATGGACAGAATGCTGAGGTTTAGTTTAGAATGGGATTGGTGATGGGTCCCTTGGGATTCTCTGTCGAGTGTGACTTAATTGTGGAGGAAATGAAAAAGAAATACCAAAATCATGGTGGCGCAATAAGGCTTTCTCCAATTTGAGATTAGTTGTTACTGCTCAGTATGAATAGGTTTTAAGAAGAAGAGTGTGATTTTCCATGCTAGGTGGTTGTACTGTGGAGTACAGTGTGTGATGGTTTGAATGAGACTGTCCCCCATAGACATGTATTTGACCACTGACATTCCATTTGGTAGAGCTGTTTGGGGAGATCTAGAAGGTATGGCCTTGCTGAAGAAAGTACACAATTAGAAGCACTGACGGGGTGGGAGGAGACTGGAGATATGACTCAGAAGTTAAGAGCACTAACTGCTTTTCCAGAGGTCCTGAGATTAATTCTTAGCAACCACATGGTGGCTCACAACCATCTGTGATGACATCTGGTACCCTCTTCTGCAGGTACACATACAGACAGAACATTGTCTTACATAATAAAGAAATAATAATTTAAAAAAAGCACTGAGGGGTAAGCCTTAAAGTTTCAAAACCTTATTCCATTCTCAGGACTCTCCCTCTGCTTTGTGCTTGTGGCTTCAAGAGGGTTCAAGATATGAGGTCTTAACTTTCTGCTGTAGCCACCATACCCACTGATTGCCTCCATACCTCCCTGCCATGATGGACTATTACCCCTCTGGAACTGTGAGCTCAAAGAAACTATCTTCCACAAGTTGGCTAGGGCATCCTATTCTAACACAGCAACAGAAAAATTACAAATTCAGTGTAAATGATGTCCACCATGGTCAAAGGCTTATTATAGAGTGGAATGTCTTTGTAAAGGATTGAGGATAACTGTGAGGTTCAAAGGAGAATTACTTCTATTATTGAGAGATTGCTAAAAGGCTAGTGAAGATGACTAACTAAATGGAGGTTTTCCTGGGAATGTGAATGGTTTGGAGAGAAGAGCTAGGCATAAAAGAGCTAGGCTTCTGGGAGGATGATTGTTGTTTGCTGTTGAATCTAAATTGATGAGAGGATATACAGTGTAGAAAGGATGGGAGCACTTCATAGAGTGTGACATTGTCATGGAGGAAATGAGGGCTTTTCCATAGGTGCATTTGTTATGGGATCTGGGGCAGGGAAATGGTAGGCACAACTGAGGAGCATTCAGTAGATGTTATGATGAGACAACTTAATTACTCCTAAAGGACAGGTTTTGCTGAACAGGAGTTTGGGATTTTTTGTAATATGTAGGGTAGTTGTTGAAAAACTTTGGTTTTCCTTAGAATGTGAGGAGGTGTAGCAACAGACAATTGAGATCACCACAAAATGTGCAGTGGTTGTAGTGGTTACAATTTTACTAGGTATAAAGGGCTTACAAGGAAGAAAGCTTATGGAATTGCCTATATGGAGAAAGAGTTGGGGTTATCTGTAGAGTGTGGGTTGATTTTGAGTGGGTAATATTGTGGCTTGCTTAGGAAAACAAAGTACAGATTGTGTTAAAGAAATTACTTCACTGGTAGCAGGAGGGAGGTGCAATTTATTATAGGATACAGAATAGCAGTTGGGGAATGGACTGGGGCTTCCGGATTGTGGAATGATTATGGCAATATGGCTTAACTGAGAGTGAGACAATGCCTTCTGAGTTTTTATTTATTTATTTATTCTCTTTTTCCTCCTTATAGCTCCACACACTACCCACCAGAGCTGAATAAATATGTCCCTCCTTGGTAGCAACGTAAAATCAAAAGAGCACTTACATCTGTCATTGAGTACGTATGAAGAATGAGGCCCCATCTTAGACCAAAACATTGAGAGTCCAAGTCTTACACTCTTGAAGCTCTCAATCTAAACCCAAGTTAATAAACAGCAAATCCAGGAAATGTGTCTTGGATCATGTCTGAAAACAAAAGGAGTGGGAAAGGGTATCTTTTAGTGTCTCCCTCAAATATTCATTCCAATTGTTGAGGTAGAAATTATCCTGGGCATGTGAGTCAGATATACTTTTTTGAATAATTTGGGTCCAGAAGCAACTATTTCTTTCTGAATTACAAATGAAACATGTGAGATATCATATATCCATAAGGACCCTATCTTTGGATGAGCTTGGAATCTCAGCATGGAATAACATGTGGAGTACCAAGGAGCCCAGAGTTGGCTTAATCTAGGACCAACTTTAAGTTCTACTGTCATGCTTGACATTGGCTGTGTATCCTTTGTGATCATCTTGTCTGCATTTGGATAATTTTCCACAATGTAAATCTTACCATTCCATTCCAACATAGATTCTATTTTCAATAGAACATCTGGCTAACAAAGAATCCATTTCTCTTGTTTCAGTAGACTATCTAGCTGGCAATTCTTCATCAGGTCTACACCAGGAGATACATTTGGGCAACGCAATGAAGAACATTACAATCTAATCAAGATTCAGTAATCAAGATTCTTTTCTCTTTTTTGGTTGCTGGTCAGAATCCTGGTGTTTTTTCCTCCGATACTTTATTCTTCTTTCTCTTTTTCTACAGCCCCTACTGCTACTTGGCTACTTTCTACCATGTGTCTGACCTCCACGGCCACTTGAAAAACATGGCCTTTCCCCCTTCACCCTCTCATTCTCCTCCTCTGGACAGCTGCTAAGATTTATAGGTTGTCTTCCCTCAAGTATTTTTCTTATAAAATATAATAAAATTGTACGTTAGTTTTCATTTGAGTTTACTCTCAAATTATTTTACTAATAGACCAAGAACCCTGAGAGGAAACTATCGCTTCCCCTGAATCAAATCACTCTGTGCATGGAAGGGTTGGCCCTTCTCTGGGTAGATTAGTTTCAAGGCATGACTCTGGGAATCACTCCCAAAGCTTTAGTTAACATATCACCAGACCTCCTTATCAGCTTGGGGAGCTGACTTTATTCTGCACTAGATCCCTTTCTTCTGAAAATAACAATGTAATTATATTATCTGCACCAAAGAAACATGACAGTCATAACTACTAATGAGCTTTGAGAGCTCGAGCAAATGAACAGTACAAATCGCTTGGCTGTAGGGGCAAGAATGTTTAATGGTTTAAGTTTAGGACATGGGTTTGGGAGGAAGGCAACCTGAATGTGTGAGCTTGGATGTGTCCTTCCATCTCCTTTGGTTTCTAGTTTTTCATCTATGAACGGACGATAAGGTTGTCTACTTCATTGCATTGCTGGGAGAGTTAAACAATTCATAACAGGCATATAGAAAATATCACAATATAGGAAATTAAGATTAATTATTGCTCTCTCTGGGCCTCTGCTTCCATTCATAAACTTGAAATAACATTTACCTCATGAGCTTAATTATAGTGACAATTAGGTTTTAATAATGCATTTAATCATTTTCTCTCCTTTTCTTCCTTCTTTTTTCTCTCCCTCTCTGCTTCCTTTCTTTCCTTCCTTTCTCTCTCCATCCCTATTTACTTTTCTTTTATTTTCTATCTCTTTTCTTCCCTTCTTTCTAGGGATAGGAGAAAATATTAACAGAAATCTAAGCACCATTTAAGGTGAACTTGACCTACTTGCTCATTTTGAATTGTTTAATCTCCCTATGGCCTTTTAAAATGAGAACTACACCCCAAGAATTCATTGCCTTAAGAAGAGAGCAAATAAGACAGCTATGCATGTTGACCAAATTAGGTTTACCCAAAGAACAAAACAGTTAACAACATTTATAGAAACTCTCACTGAGAAGAGAACTTTCAAATAGAAATTTTTGTCTTTTTAATTTTGTATTTACCTGGCTTCTGTATGTTTTTCAGATCTGTTTTTTAAAATTGCCATCATTTCCCATTTCATACCTTGAGTAGAACTGTTTAATTATATTAAAAAATTTCTATATTCAATAAAAATGCTCTGCATTAAGGAAAGCAAAGTGATTAGAACATGAATTCCTTCCCAAGACAACTGCTACAACTGTCCCAAAGCACCCAAGAATTCATAGAAAGTGGAGAAAGTCTTCAAATCAGCAAAATAATTGGTAGTAGGTACTTTGGCTTCTTTCTTTTTCTCATAAGAATTTTCATTGCAACATTAATTAGATTTCCTTTCATTGCAAGCTGTAGAAAAGCCAATTCATGTCGGCATGGGGCCAAGAGGAAGTTGGCATGAGTGATGGATTCATCCAGGCTTGAAGCGGTATTGCTCTCTTTCATGTTGGTATTCCAAGTCAAGTCACACGGAAGCTAGTAGCTACAGGTCTGTGTTCTCCTAGGTTGATAGCCAACAAGAAAGACAGTTTATTTCCTCTCTATGCAAAATTAAAGCCACCAGATTCTTCCCAAGGACTAACGCCTACCAGTTAATAAACTGAGTTGGGTCAAACCTCAGTTTTGGATTATTCACTATCAGAAGGGCAAAGCTATCTCCATAGTATGGATCAGTCCAACAATAGCAGGTGGATGGAGAGTGGAGGGGTGAAGATGCTCTAATGGAAAGTAAGATGCCATCAAAATAAAGGAAAATGGATCTTGCACAGACTCCCTGCCCTAAATAATTGATGAGTACAACCCTGTCTAGATTACAAAGGCAAGCTCAGATATTTGCTTTAAAAGGAATAACATGCACACGGCCCAACATTTGGCCATAAGTCTCAGCATCTGCTTTGGTAGTCTGCAGGGCAGAGCCTTTCAGAGGCCCTCCGTGGCAGGTTTCTAATGTGTTTCCTGTTTTCTTCTTCTTCTGATGTCCTTCCTCTTTGCCTTTCAGGATGGGGATTTAATATTTTAGTCAGGGTCCTCTCTCTTGATTAGTTTCTTTAGATGTACAGATTTTAGTAGGTTTATCCTATATTACATGTCTATATGAGTGAGCACATACCGTGTCTATCTTTCTGCTTCTGGGACAGCTCACTCAGGATGATCCTTACCAGGTGCCACAATTTACCTGCAAATTACATGATTTCCTTATTTTTCATTGCTGAGTAATATTCCATTGTGTAGATGTATGACAATTTCTGCATCCATTCTTCAGTTAAGGGGCATCTGGGCTGTTTCTAGCTTCTGGCTATTACAAATAAAGCTGCTATAAACATGGTTGAGCAAATGTCCTTATTGTGTACTTGAGCCTCTTTCGGATATATGCCTAGGAGTGGTATGGCTGGATCTTGAGGAAGCACTATTCCTAGTTGTCTGAGAATGCACCAGATTGATTTCCAGAGTGGTTGTACAAGTTTACATTCTCACCAGCAGTGAAGGAGGGTTCCCCTTTCTCCACAACCTCTCCAGCATGTGTTGTCACTCAAGTTATTCATCTTGGCCATTCTGATGGGTGTAAGGTGAAATCTCAGGGTCATTTTGATTTGCATTTCCCTGATGGCTAATGACATTGAGCATTTCTTTAAGTGTTTCTCTGCCATTCAATATTCCTCTATTGAGAATTCTCTGTTTAGCTCTGTTCCCCATTTTTTAATTGGATTACTTGGTTTGCTGCTTTTCAGCTTCTTTAGTTCTTTATATATACTTGATATTAGCCCTCTGTCAGAAAAAGGGTTGGTGAAGATTCTTTCCCAATCTGTAGGCAGTCATTATGTTTTGATGACAGTGCCCTTTGCTTTACAGAAGCTTTTCAATTTCATGAGGTCCCATTTATTGATTGTTGCTCTTAGAGCCTATGCTGTTGGTGTTCTGTTCAGGAAGTTATCTCCTGTACCAATGAGTTCTAGGGTCTTCCCCACTTTTTCTTCTAACTGATTTAATGTGTCTGGTTTTATGTTGAGGTCTTTGATCCACTTGGACTTTAGTTTTGTGCAGAGTGATAAGTATGGATCTATTTGCATTTTCTACATGTAGACATCCAGTTAGACCAGCACCATTTGTTGAAGATATTATCTTTTTTCCATTGTATGGTTTTGGCATCTTTGTAAAAGAAGTGTCCATAAGTGTGTGGGTTTATTTCTGGGTGTTCTGTTCGGTTCCATTGATCCACCAGTCTGTTTCTATGCCAGTACCATGCAGGTTTTATTACCGTTGCTCTATAGTACACCTTAAGATCAGGGATGGAGATACCTCCAGAAGATCTTTTATTGTGGAGGATTGTTTTAGCAATTCTGGGTTTCTTGTTATTCCATATGAAGGTGAAAATTTTTTTTCCAGGTCTGTAAGGAATTGTGTTGGTAATTTGATGGGAATTGCATTGAATCTGTAGATTGCTTTTGGTAAGATGGCCATTTTTACTATGTTAATCCTGCCAAGCCTTGAGCATGGGAGATCTTTCCATCTTCTGATATCTTCTTCTACTTCTTTCTTCAGAGACTTGCAATTTTTTTCATACAAGTCTTTTACTTGCTTGGTTAGGGTTATACCAGGGTACTTTATGTCATTTGTGGCTATAGTAAAGGGTGTTGTTTCCCTAATTTCTTTCTCAACCCTTTTGTCTTTTGTATACAGGAGGACTACTGATTTTTTTGAATTAATTTTGTATCCACCCACTTTGCTGAAGGTGTTTATCAAAAATAGTAAGATCTGGAGAGGACAGGAACTCCACAAGGAGAGCAACAGAACTAGAAATTTGAACACAGGGGTCTTCCCAGAGACTCATACTCCAACCAACTACCAGGCATGGAGATAACCTAGAACCCCTGCACAGATGTAACTCATGGCAGTTTAGTGTCCAAGTGGGTTACATAGTAATGGAAAGAGGGACTAACTACCTCTGACATCATCTGATTTGCCTGCTCTTTGATCACCTCCCCCTGAGGGGGGAGCATCTTTATCAGGCCTCAGAAGATGACAATGCAGCCACTCCTGATGAGATCTGATAGACTAAGATCAGAGGGAAGGAGAGGAGGACCTCCCTTATCAGTGGACTTGGGTAGGGAATTCGTAAAAAAGGGGGTTGAGGATGGGATCGGGAGGGGAGGAGGGACGGGCTTATGGGGGGATACAAAGTGAATAAAGTGTAATTAAGAAAATTAAATTAAAATTTAAAAATAAATAAATAAATAGAAATAAAAGAAAAAAAATAAAAGGAATAACAATATTCCTCTAATTAAAGGATACAACTGTTGGTTCTCTATTTATGCAGGTGACAAGGGTTACAATTCTGAGAGTCCAAATAAATGATGTTAAACCAGGCAGGACATATCAAACAGGGTGGGTATGAGGAAGAACACAATTAAGTGATGATGGGAATGGGGTTTCATGTAGTTTGAATCTCATACTTAATATCATAAGTACTTGTCTGTCAAATCAAAATCAAAGCTTTATTTTTTTATAAGAAACCACAAGAGGAAGAGGAAAGTAATAAACTTTCTTAGCTAATGGCAAAGAGTAGAATAAACACTTTACAAATTAGATCTTACACATGTACCATCATTAGGAGGGAAGTTCTCCCGTGAGAAGAGCCTGGCTTCATCGTGTGAAAAATCTATCATTGTTTACTTAGACATACCATTTTATGTTTGTTACAACATCTCTTATGAGTGATGTTTATTCTGTCCATGCATTTCAATGTGTACCTCCAGGAACTGCATTTCAGAATTCTTAACACAGGTAATAATTAATTCTTCCCTATGTGTTTTCTGTCTTCCCCATTAGACCAAATATTCCTTGAACACAAAATTATTTTCACTTTCACAGCCAACCCAGTCCTTGATTTGAAGAAGGAAGAATATTTTTAGTCAGGGAAGGATAGACTCCATCAAAACAAAAACAACAATAAAAATGTCTTTTAATCTCAATAGCTTAAAGACATAAAATTGATTTATCATTCACACAATGCATTTTTCAGCTTCACTATGTCTTGTAATTGTGTGATCTGTAACATAGGTCTGTAACACTATGGCAGATAGGGGGGGACAGAAGAAATGTTTAATTCATCCAGCCTACACATGTGGTTTCTGTTAAAGACCATTGGCTAGATTAGTTCTTATAGCCTTGATCTAATAACCAAATTGGCTGAGATGCGTAGACTAGCAACATCTGTTAGAAAGATGGCTATTGGGTCTACGGCAAACATTCTCAATAGTCCTTGTTTGTGGGCCATGCCAAATGCTCTTGTTAGGAAGGGGGTAACTTAGCTACTAATGCAATTGGAAGTACTATCTAATCTTATTGACACAAGATGTCTCTTTGGGAGTCTTGGCAGTATCCTTGAGAGGTAAAGACATAGCATGTATTGTCATTCCATGTTGCATGCTTCCCAGAGGAGATCTCATCCACAGCAGGCGGGAGACATTACTGTTTGAGCTTCACTGGAGAATGATTGAACAATTGCTCATAACTTGAAGTTTGGGGTCACCAGAATGCCATTAGTGTTGTTCTCTGAACTCTTGACCTTAGCAGTGTCTCTCTACAGAGAAGCTGATAGTCTTGTCTCCATCTGCCTAAGTTCAATGTCTTTCTCTTTATTGGTTCAAGACACAGGCAGAGACCAAGAGTTTGTTGATAGACCTGCAGCCCTACACTAGTTTATCAGGTCCCAACAAACTTTCAGTAAGTAAATGAACACTGAAGAAACACGAAAAACTATTACACTTACAAATAAGGTGAGCACTGAGCACAGGGGTCTTTCCTGAGACTGATACTCCAACCAAGGACTATGCATGGAGATAACCTAAGACCCCTGCACAGACGTAGCCCATGGCAGTTCAGTATCCCAGTGGGTTCCATTGTAATAGGAATAGGGACTGTTTCTGACATGAACTGATTGACCTGCTCTTTAATTACCTCCCCCTGAGGGGGAAGCAGCATTACCAGGCCACAGAAGAAGACAATGCAGCCACTCTTGATGAGACCTAATTGACTAGGATCAGAAGGAAAGAAAAGAAGACCTCCCGTATCAGTGGACTTGAGGAGGGACATGCATGCAGAGGGTGGAGGAAGGGATGGATTGGGATGGGAGGAGAGAGGGAACCACAGGGGGGATACAAAGTGAATAAAGTGTAATTAATAAAGAATTAGAAAAAAAAACAAATAAAGAAAGCAAAATCAAGATGGGTGATCTGATTAATGTCAAAATAGGCTGTCTTGACAGCAGATGCACAATTCTTTATTCTAGCTGGTCTGTGCTCCTAACAGCTTACTACTAATAGCATGCTCTAATACTAGGTAGCAGCATCTATTACAAGGCACTTTCCCTCTGCAATTCAGAGATTTTTTTTCCAAAGGAGGTAGAAAAATTAAAAAGGAAGAGAATGAAAGAGAGAAAGAAAAATACAAGGAGGAGAGGGGTAGGGAGAGCACATTAAAACACCTCTGAAGAAAAAAAATTCAATTCTTTTTAAGTATGTGGGGGTCACTTCCTTGCCTGTCTCCACTCCCACCTTACAAGATACTGAATACCTTGGGGTGAGTCATTCTCAATCTGAACCAATTATTCCTACAGCAGCCCTTTTACCCAGCCATAAAAATGCAGCAGCTTGTTAATCATACAACTATTTAACTGAGTCCCTCCCTAGTCCTACAACTGAGCTCCAAGTCTATAATGTATAATCTACCCACCCACACATATTGAAATGAGATTATTGTTCCCACAGAAAAGCACCCCGCTATTGCACAAGTCCCAACTTTGTTCCAGAGGGTGATAAAAGGGAGTAGGAAAGGGCCAGGAGTTGTTTGATAGGCTTCTAAGGAAAGCAGAGCAAGGATGAAAGCTTACCCTCCCAGGTACAGTCTGAAACAGCATGTAGGCAAACACTCTCCTGAGCACACTCCCTAGGCTTTTGATGTAGGCGCCGCCATGAATTCTTGATAGTTGCAGGAGTGGCCACAGTGGATGCACTGATCTCCAACAAAAAGTTATAGCTTCCGGGTAGAAAAACCATCCACAGAATACAGAGGAAATTGGGAAGCAGGCTAGAGAGCAGCTAGTCAAGGCAGAGAAGAGCTGGGATTGTCTGGACAGACTTCCATCCAATCTCTAACTTGCTTTTTGATAGTTGTGCGCATGGAAGACACAATTACCAATGGAATCCATTCTTTGTGCCAGGAGATACGTTACAGGTAGCCATAAGACAGCTTCAGTAGGTACCATTACTTACACTGAGTGAGATGAGGGAGATCTTTTCTTATCTAGCACTGTGAATAACTAAAAAACTTAGGGTCCATGCATAGCTCAGAGTCAGCGAGCAGCCCCCAGCAGTACTGACTCCTTTTTGCTCAGAGGAAAGACTTTGTTGCAGTGTAGCTTTTAGTATGAGAGATATTCACTGGCTGCTCAAACTTCCACATGGAATTTGGAGAAATTCAAGAGAAAAGTCTATAATCAACATCTAAGATCGTCTTCCAATTCTTCAACCTTTGTGGCCATAAGAGAAACTCTTGGATTAAAATGACACATCAAGGGAAACAGTGTTTTGGGAGTGTTAAAATTAGCTTAATTTAAGCATTCTAATATTGCAAGATAGCTCTAATACCTCTTGTCCTTGAACTTTGTCAAGGATTCTGTCCATCAGGATCCTCCTATGAGAGTTTACTTCATTTTGGGATCCTAACAGTGTATACTCCATGTACTCTTGTAATAAAACATAGTAATAAAGCTAAAAAGATACTAAACCTAGACCACATTGCCTACTTTTGTGATCCTGGGTAGCAATTCTCTGAGCCCATTGCTGACTCCAGACTGTAGCTGATAATGTCAAGTTACTTAGTTATTGGAAATAGTAATTCAGTTAGTATATGCAAAATGCCTAGGACAGTGCCCGGCACACAGTGAATGCTCTGTGACTGCTGGTTCTTGTCATTATATTTACACAGCTATGTCTTACAAAACTAGGGGACCTCTGAGGAAAGTGACCATGTCTTACTCAATCATCCATCCATTCCAGACACTTACAAACAAGCTCTGAAAATTGAGGTCTGTGTATACTTGGTAAATAAATAGCAGGTGCAGCTATAGAAATAAATATATTCTTTTGTCTAATAGTCCACAATAAATAAACATTATTTTGGATTATGACATTATTGCCAGGTGTATACTGAAATTCACTTGTTCTTTGTGCATTAGTTTGGAGTGAGTTTTAAGCAGGCCCTAAAGATAAGAACTGATGAGGAAAAGAACTCACCAAGTACCCGAGGAAAAGAAGCAGAATGCACAAAATTAGGGGAACAGACGCTAAAAGGATGGGCATGGTCAACCTGAAAGTGTCTTGGCTTCCCAGATATTCCCATGCTTGATTCTGCACTTGTAATGTCATAGGAGAGTCAAGTTCATTTTAGTTCAGCTGTTTCTGACCCATGTCCTCAGAATAAAGATGTAAACAAGAAAGGAAGCCAATGCTCACTGAATGCCTAGTGAATAAGAAACACTTAAGCAAACACCTTATTAGAGCCACACTAATGCTCTGATATTTCTATATTATCTTCCACCTACAAATGAAAAAAACTAAGACACAGGCATGATCCACAAAGCTTGGGCACACAGCAGGATGCCTTTATTTACCTCTCAGTTATGACCTTTCCTCCATTGAATAATCAGAGAAGGCCTAGACAGGACTTTCTCCCAAGAAGCAAAGCATTACCAGCATTAGCATTCATCCTGGCTTTACAAGCCAACCAGGAAAGAAGACAATCTATCAACTATAAATCCCATCCATAAAGCTGCCAAGAAACAGGCAGAGTCATTAGTCTCTGTTTCTCTTTGGTACCATGGTTAGAAACAGGGAGAAGCAAAGGTGCTCAAACAGGTAAAATAAGCCCTCCGGTGAGCAGGTGGCAACTTGCTGGAGAGGGAGCAAAGCCTGCTGAATGCTGAGTTGGAGAGGATCCAGCCCAGCTGAGTATCAGAGACACCATCCAACGTGTTACGTAAATATCCTTTTAATCACCAGCTTCCACCTTCACTGAAAATAGAAAAAGGGAAAAGATATTTTACATGTGTTTTCGCTTTTTCTTGCATCGAACTGTGATTCCAGTTGTCCCAAAGGCTGAACTGATTCAATGTGGCACTTACGGGGATACCATATTTTGGGGAGAAAAGCTCAAATGCAAATGCATATAGAATATGTGGGTTGCTTAGACATATGAATTTTTCATCTCCTAAGGTTAAACCTTAAAATTATTTCTGATTTTGCTTCCAACTATTTTATAACCTAAATCTCTTCTTATTAACTCGTGAGTCATCATCTTTCAATGGAGAAACAAAATGTTTACACTCATTTACCATTCCTATCCAGGGAAGAAAAACTGAAAAACTAGTCTTGAGTAATAAAAGGTGTATGGAAGCAAAAAGAAGACAAGAAACTCACCCAGGGAACAAGACTTTGCTTGCAGACCTCTGAGACCTGAGTGGATGGTCCATCAAATGTTGCTGTTCACAGAGGGAGCCTCTCCAAAGCCCCCCTCTGGGCTTGCCACTTATATCCTCTTATACATATCCAAGGGCGACAAACTATTTGTCCTCTCAGTGGGAATATATATTTTAAATAAAATATTTCACACGAGGAAAGCAAATGCCTTCTGGACACGAAGCAGGCTGGGAACCACTGGAATCTCTCTGCAAAATGGTGCTAATCTCAGTTGGGTCATGATCACAGTCTACTGAGGGCTAAAGAATTCATCTCTTCAGTAAATGTTGTATAACTGGCCACTTCCAATGCTGCATGCGGCCCTACCTCTTGTTAACGTTACAAACATTTATTTTTCAACTTTAACCTTTTGGGCTTGAATTTGCATTTACTGGATATTTGTTTAGTGCTAAATATTCATGCTGTGGCTCACCTATCTTTGCAGTCACTCTAAAAAGGGTTATTTTCTTTATTTTATCAGTGAAGAAAATGAGGCTTAACACTTTCCCCAGTGAAGAAAACAGATGACCAAAAAAGACATTAATGCCAGGTCCATACTGTGGGAATTATGACATTTGAGCCTGGACTTGAAGATGAATTAAAGAGAAGACAGTTTTTCAGAGGAGAGAAGGAGCATGAAATCACAAAGCTTGGAAAAGGATAGGGGCTTAGCACCAGTTTTATAGTAGCTCACCTGGCACTTGGGCCAAGATCCCTTCCTGTGTGCTTAATCACTGAAGGCTCCTGTGTATATGTACAGGCTGTATTTGTGGTTCACATGCTTGACTTTACTGTGTTTGCACCTGCTCATGGGTCTCCCAGATGCTAAATGCACAGCTAGCTCTGAATTCCAAACCCCTTTGATGCCATGGTAACAGGGATGCTTATCAGCTCATGGACAAGGAATTCATTTTGTGAGTGAGTGAGGCTTGAATGGAACACACTCTAGTCTCACAGATCCCTTTTATAGGTGGCAGAGGACATTATCATCTACATGTTGTGAAGTCTTCCACAGTAAGTGGAAGATTTTCTTTCCCTTAAGGCTATTTCTGGCTCCACATGACAATAGGTTGTGAGTCAATCCTTGGGGAATCATTCCTCTTTAAAAAAAAAAAAATCTCATTTAAATAATTACACATTAGCCTCTGGGTTAATACAAATTGAGGGAATGCACTACCAGGACTTTAACTGGGAACACATGTGACATTATTTATAGTAAATGCATTGTCTTCAGTCATTAACCCATTCTTAGCATTGAGAAGATCAACTGTAGACCTAAGTCTTTCTGAGAGTCTGATATCGAGTCAAATGAAAGGAAGGTGAGTCATTATAAAAGGAGAGGTAGAACAGTTCTAAAGACACAATCTCTTAGTGTTTTCAGGCTTGCTTTTTTTAACAGTGCCAATCTATTTACAAGTAGCATCTACATTCGTTACACTTCTCCTTGCTGTGAAAAATAGAAGGCAAAAGAGATTTAGGAAGGAAGGTTTCCTTTTGAATGCTCTCAGTCCACTATGACAAGAAAGCCATGGGGATGAGAGCAGAAAGATCCACAGCAGCAGCAATGCTAGACAGCTCTTCACTTTGTATCCTAACCCAAAAAACAGAAGATGGTGGATGTTGGTGCTTAGCTGAATTGACCTTTGTTCCTTTATATTTGGTATGGGACCCTAGCCTGTGGCATGGTGAAAAAAAATCTACATTGTGGAGGTGGTATCTTTCTTCCTCGGGCTAACCTCTCTAGAGACATCCTCATAGATGTGCCATAAGTTTATTTCCTATGTGAGCCCAAATCGAATTGGTCACCACATCCTCCTGAGTCGACTGCTAGGTAGGCATCAATTACTTCCACTATTTCTCTTTTTTGATACTCAAATGTTCTCTGAAAAAATACCTTGTGTGGAATCGGCCTTATTCCATCTCCAGTGTGGGTACCTGACTGTGTTGGGTTATTTTTGAGGTGATGTTTTCCTGCCATCATATGTTGAGAGTGAACACATTGTCACTGCTCATCCAATCAGACTGCTCTTTGGAAACCAGACTAGACTAGGTGGCTGCTAACACCTGCTTGTTTGCTGGAAGTGATGTGTGCCTGGAACTCATGCCATTAGCAGTTCTAGCCTGAGGCCAAACTGGAATGTGGAACAAATTTATGAGAAATGTAAAGAAATAACTCCTAACGTAAATATGATTAACCTGCTGGATCAGCCTGTACCCAAAGCCATTGCCTCTGGAGTTCTTAGTCATGTAAATAAATAATTGTCTTTCACGCCCAGCTCTACTTGAGTAGGACTTTCCTTTTCGTCAAAATTAAAGTAATTTTAAAAGAGTCCAAGACTCTTTTAAATACAATTTTAATTTTAGTATAAATATAAAACTAAATTCATTACACAAAAGTAAAGTTGGGAAACTTGAAGTCTCCAAATGTTCAAAGTGATCTGCTGAGGGACATCATAGTGCAATTTTTGTGTTTTACAAGAGAACAAACCATATTTATTCCAAAGAATACCTAAAATATTAAAAATATATATAAATAACATACAGCAAGATTTGATTTTTAAAATAACAACTTCCAGAAAATAAGGTAGTGTGTGTTGTTCCTACCTAACAACTTAAAAATATTTTTATATAAAGGAACTGCAGTTATGTGGAATTCTACTCATACAAAATCCCCCATGTAATACAAAAGTGTCTCAGAACATCTATAAAAAGTATGAACTGCAATTGTTCTAAGGATAGGTAGAAAGCTATGCTTCAAAACTGTGTTGCGATCTGGGTGAGCCTGTTTAGAACCCTGACTATGTTTATAAACTTGCCAAAGAAATCTCTGGCACATTCTGCTAAAGGACCAGCTTTCTTTGAAATTTGACTTTGTATGATGACATTCATGTTACCATTTATTTCAGTAATTATCCAGCCTGTTATGCTGTGCTATCTGTGGTTGCAATGTCAGCTTCCTCCTTGGCAACTCTACTCCTGTGACAAAGTAAAACTCACTATTCAGATCAAGCTCTAATGCTTTCTATGAAAGGTCCATGATAGACCACTGTGCTGTGGAAAACTACCATAACATCATGACATATGAAGGTTGGCAAACTCCACATAGCTAGCTGAGAAGGAAAAGTAGGAGCTGCATGTTTTTAGGAAACTAATATGCGAATCGTGTCCCCCTTAGTTTGAACGTGTTTCTCTTCATGGAGAGCCTGATTTTTCAAACCATCACCTTTATCCATTTTTTTTTCCTTGAAAGAACAGATCACTCTGATCACTATATAAATACAATTGAAACCAAAATTTGAAATTATGTTATTTTCTTCTATTTTAGCTAAAGATTAATCATATGTGACCTCTTTTGAAAATTTAAGAACCATTTTATAGAAATGTATATGATCAACAACTTAAAGTGCAACTCAGTTAAGACCTATTTTCAGTCTTGTGTTCAACAAATTTGAAGTGATACTTGTGATAGCTCATACATTCTGATAAAAATGAATTCATTTTGAGTGTTATACAGGAGCCCTTTCTAAGTTTCTTTGTTTATTTATTTTTTGTTGTTATTGTTGTTCTGTTTTTGTTTCTTTGGGGATTTTTGTTTGTTTTTTGCTTTCATCAGAACTCTTGAGTGAAGGGTGGTCTTTAGAACTTCGCTTGTAACTGCTGAGAGAGCCCATCGGATGAATCTGCTTGCCACCAAACCTGACAGCCTGAGTTGGTTCTCAGGACTCAAATGGTCCAGGAGACAACCGACTCTGAAAGTTATCCTCTGACTTTCACGTGTGTGCTGCTCCCTGTACAATCTCTCTCTCACTCAACACACACAAACATGCGCACACACATCTTCATATACACAACATAAATAAATATCATTGGAAAAGGATTTTATTTGCTGTTGTCGCCAAATGAAGAATGTCTGGTCAGTGATCAATTATTGCATTCAAGAGTTATCAGAAGTGATTGAGCGTATTTTAGTAAAATTGTAAATACCACAATTTTTCTGAGACAGGAAAGAGATGCTTATGGCTCCCCCTCCCATGATGGCATGTTGAAGGGTTCTGTGTCTTAGTTTCTCCCTCCTTGCTCTGCCACTGATTAGTTTGGAACATTGGATGAATTGGTTACCTTTCCTCTGGTGACTTAGTTTTTGCATCTGTGAGCTAGGAGTAGTCTGACCCTTCACAGGGTTTTTGTAGACATTAGACAGGGAGGGCTGGGAATGAAACTTAGTGATAGGCCATGTGATTAAGGTGTGTGTGTGTGTGTGTGTGTGTGTGTGTGTGTAGATTTGATCTCCAGAAAAACAAAAAAGTAAGATATAGTAACAGATGGATGTTAAAAGCTCTTAGTATGATTGTTGGCCTAGCACAATCAGCCTCAGTCTTTATCAACACATCTGTCTAGTGAACTGATGTCATTAGGAATTCTGTACCATGAACAGTTTATTTAAAATAAAAAAGAATAAATTTTAAAAAATGGATACATATATATCCCCTCAGTCTCATCTTTTGTCTTTTGGGTGTGGGAAGTCTTCTGTCTTTGTGATGGGAAGAATCCTAAGATGTTCCCAATATCCCTACTGTCTTATGTTCAGACTTCTAATTATCACTTCTCACTAAGTAAAAGCAAAACAAACACGTAAGCATGAGAACAGCCTTCAGAGGAAGCCACTCGGCAACAGACTGAAGTAATGTATAGAAATTGAACACAGTTCTGGTCTGAGGCCAGCAACAGGATGGGGATTCAATCCTACTTTGGCAAGTAACTGAATTCCACACTGGAAAATGTTCCCTATCCCCAGAGGAGACTGGAGACCAGGTGATAGTTCAGCTTAACCTTTGGGATGCATAAAACACAGAATTCAGTCAGCTCTGTGAGAACTCCCAACCTTCAGTACTAGAATAAACTTATATGTTAAACCCCTACACTGTGGTTGTCATAAAACAATAGAAACAAAATGCACTGTTAATGCTCTGAATTTGCAGCTCACCTACATATCATTACAGACAGGAAGGAAAGTGAATCATAGAGGAGGGCACTTTTGTGTTGCTTGTGTGAACCAGTAAATTGAACAAGACTTAAGGAATTTTGTAGTTCTGGAGGATGGTTCTATTTACCACAGAACCTGCCTTCTGTGGGCAGGTTATAGGCTTCATATATCTCAGTGCAGTGCCTGGGAAATTCTTCCAATAGAGTCTTGTCAAGTGCTAGGTTCCATTTTGGTTGAAAGCATAGATTCCACACCCCTTACCACTCAATATTCCTTTTCCTCCGTCCCTTGAAGGTCCCTTAGCACCGTCATTGACATCTGGCACTGGAGTGGCCTGCTGACTACATTATCAGTTAGCTTGATGCAGTATGAGACAATATAAGGACAAAGACTTTGTTTTTCTCATGGTTACATTTACAGAAGCTGGACAAATGTATCAAAATATTGCAGGCAAGCCAGTGGCCAGAGCAAGCACACACCACTGATATGTCCCCACACACAGCTTTGTACACTCGCTCATAACCTTGTTGTATGATTGTTGATGCTACTTTATAAGATCCATGAAGACAGTGATAATATTTTCCTTTTTTTAGTACCAAACCCAGTGGCCAATGTATAACAGATATCCAAAACATGCTTGTAGTCCATAATGGAAACTGACAGGGAAACTATAAAAATTAAATTTTCCTCACTATGACTACATACTAGACTCAGTATAATTCTTTTTCATTTTATGAGTTATGAAAACCTCCCCATATCTTGAATTGAGCCCACCAACTACCTTTTCAAAATCAATTTTGAAAGTCTAATCTTTAGAATGATAAAATAAAATATTTTTGGTTTTGCAAGTCACTATGGTTGTGGTCATTTATTACAGCAGTAATATGATACAAAGCATAGATGCTGAGAGGCAGAGCTGTCTTGGGCTTCCCCTCTCTGCAGTGATCAGATTACATTGCTGATCTAGAGTCAATGGTGTTGACTCTGCCAACAATGAGATCCACTGATTTTACTGTTGAGAAAGCCATTTCAATAATCTCCCTGGCCTCCTCCTCAGCCCAGTGCCTGGGTGTGATGTAGAAGAATAGAAAGAAAATAAATTCCCTATCAGGTACACCTATTCAAATTCTATTTCCTCCACTTATCAATAAAAGCAACTCCACCTCTCTGGTTCTGTTTTTTTCATCTCACTTTGTATTCATGCTAAACAGAAAGGCTGTAAAGCAAAGACATTGTAGTGATGATGATAACATTGTGATTGATAGCTAAGGAAGCTTTCCAACTTCACACTCAATTTTCTCTGCTCTTGAGATCCCCAGCCTTGCATGTGTTAGGAACCATGGAGAACCGATTTCACAATGAAGCTCAGGGTTGGCTAGAGAGTAATAGATTTCAGGCAGGACAAAAAATAAAATAAAAAATAAAAAGAAGAAAAGAACAAAAGGAGAGAAGTGAGTGGCATAGGCAGCAAGTTCAGTGACCTTCCCTGAAACTTCCAAACCCTTACAAAGCATACCTAAGTGTATATATTCTTAAGTGCATCATTTCATAGAAACATGCATAAAGGCTAACTTCGAAAGTCATTATAACCTAAAATGAAACATTGTGAAATGCCAGATAAAAGGTAACCAGAAGGTGATGGACCTAGGAATTAACAACATCAAGGAATGATACTGGACATCAAAGAATGATGCTGGCCATCATGGAAAGATACTAGATTTTCACAGCCCATGAATCCAGGTCTATTACGTCCTGGTGGACATAGAAATATGTGACATTCAACTGATGGATGTTCTGTATACCTTTTTCTTTTGTTTGAAGAATACTGACAATACACTTTGCCACCGAGTGGTAAAGTCATATAAAGAAAAAAAAAAAAAAGATGCTGATCATCTGAACTAAGAAAACAGTGCAGTTATCAGGTTAAGTAACCACAGCTAACAAGTCCATTAGTAGTTTCATAGTCCATCATTTATTTAATTGTGGAAACATTTTTGGTTAACATGTAATAATTTTACCTATTTATAACCTTTGCTCTCCATCAACTCCTTTTGAACTCTGATCCAATGATGTCTGTTGGAGGCATTTTTTAAAAGATAGCAGGTTGCATCACAGCTTCAATTTGGGTAGTGAGTTAGAATGAATCTCTATCAAAAGCCAAATCCAGAACAGCTGCTCTGTACTGCAAGTTGACAGATGTGTGTAAGTATATATATGTTAAGGTAGGGTCTGAACTACAATTTAAGAATCCAGTTAGTCATAGAGGTTTCTGAGAGGTTTCACAGTGTTTTCTTTTTTCTCGTTGATTTATTTATGTATTCACTTTAAATCCCAGTTCCCCCTTTCCTCTTTCCCCCCTTTTCCCCTTTTCCCCTTTCCCCTCTCTCCTCAGGAAAGGGGGTCCCTCCATACCAACCCACCCAGGCATATCAGGTCTCATCCTGGCTAAGCGCATCCTCTTCCACTGAGGCCAGACAAGGCAACCCAGCTGGGGGAAAGTGATCTAAAACCAGGCAATAGAGTCCATGTCAGTGACAGCCCCTTCTCTAATTGCTAGGGGACCCTCATGAAGACCAGGTTGCCCATCAGCTACATATGTGTAAGGGGCCTAGGTCCAGTCCACACATGCTCTTTGGTTGGTGCTTCAGTCTCTGCAAGCCTCCTTAGGCCTAGGTTAGTTGATTCTGTTGGTCTTCTTGTGGAGTTCTTGTCCCCTCCATATCCCTCTGTCCTTCCTCCTACTCTTCCACAAGACTCCCCAAGCTCTGCCTAATGTTTGGCTGTGGTTCTCAGTGTCTATTTCAATTCCCTACTGGGTGCAGCCTCTCAGAGGACTATTATGCTAGGCTCCTGTCTACAAGCATAGAATAGTTTCATTAATAATATCAGGGGTTGGTTTTCTCCCATGGGGTGGGTCTCAAGTTGGTCCACTCATTGTTTGGTCATCCCCCAAATCTCTCCTCTATCTTTACTCCAACACCTCTTGTAAGCAAGGTAAATTTTGGGTCCAAGGTTTTATGGGAGGAGTTCCCTAGATTCTGTAATCACAATGGGGAAGCAAAAAATTCTACATTGTAGTTAGGCCACCAACTACCTTTTCAAGCTTTCTGTAGTTTCCCAAGGACTCCCTTTTGCTATTGATGAACTACCATGGGAAGAGGTTGAAATGGTAACTAAAGGTTAATAATATAAGATGAAAACCCTGAACACACTCACCTTTAGGGACATTGAATGAATAGCACTCTGGGGGCAGAGTCACTTAATAGTAGCAGGTCTGACAGTTTCATAGGGCAGGAAATGTGGCCATTAACCCAGAGCCTGTTGAACAAACACAATGTATATGTTTATGTGCCTTCTCCCGGCTTGTGGATGCTGAATGGGAGGGAAAGAAAGCACAGGAAGGAAATCCTCTTCCTGTTGGCAGGCCACAGAAAGAAATTCATGACTTGACCTGTATCTGTTGTCTCAAGGAGGAAAGGTCACTTCCTCTGTGCTGGATGTCACAGAGAGTTCAAAAGACATCATCACCTCCGTCAACATCATTCATTCAACAGCCGTTTTCTGAAGACTGATAATAGGGTAGTCGCTAAATTAGGGGCCTGAGTGCAGTGGTAAGCAGAGAGTCACTGTTCTTCACCTTCTTATGGGAGTTCTTGTCCAGTCATTGTTGGGGTTTACTTTGTCATCACCCTTATCCCACCATGAACATTCCTTTCCTTATCTCTCAGGCAGTGTTTTAATTGTGTTGGTAAAGAACCCGAAGATTATCTTAATAATTAACATATAACAATAACAATAACAAATGTTCAAAAAGAAGAACAGATTCATATGAAGATTTTGTTCACATGTGAATGTCCATTTGAGCAGCTCTGAACTGACAAATCAGACTGAATCCCAGGACTCAGCATTGTTAAAGCAATCTAGATGCTTCTCCTGTGAGCTTGGGGTGGTCCACATTTTGCAAACATTGTCTAGTATTACAATTTTTTTTTTTTTACTTTAGTTATGTTCACAGCATTTTGGTTGTCCCAATGACTCCATAAAGTACACAGAAAGGAGAGATCATCTCCAATTTATTCATAAAAGAAGATGAATTATAAAATTGTCTATTGAATCTTGTTTAAAAGAGCTGGCATCTGATTTGGTCAGAACTTTGGTAGACTTGCTGAGAATAAGTTTAATGAGTATATATTGGAAGAAAGAGAGAGAAAAAGCATACAGCACGCCAGGTGTTTCCTATTCCATACCTGTAATTTACTCTAGAAAGTATAGTTGCTACATGCATATAATAACATTGTGTTAACCTTACTGTACACCTTGAAGGTGATAAGTTGATTCATTCACCAAGTCTATTCATTTACATAATAATATTTATCAAGTATCCATTGTGTGCATAACATTGTTCTTTCTGTTTTGAAAACAGTTATGTATTCTAGTTGGAAAACAGAAGTTAGGAGACCACTTCCCTGAGAAACTGGTTCACATTTGAAGAAAATCATTCAGAAGTCCAAACTCTAAATGTGGTATTTCAAGCGGTTTTTAGCACTGCCCTCATCAACACCAGAGGGTCCAGGTATACCTGCAGCTCAGGTAAAATCTTAGCTTAAAGGATACCAGAGATGATTTATTGGTACAGTGAAAGACATTCAAGATATGTGACTGACAGTGGAGTGTATAAAAAACCCCTACACTTTCATGAATAAAGTAGAAAACTGTGACAAACCCAGAATCCTAGCATATTTGGTATATGTGTTTGTGTTCTATTAAGTCCTCTTTCCACCCCATCTTAAGGGAGAGCTCTGTAAACTTGTCATACTGCAGGGCTTACTGAAACCATATGCGTGTAAAATTAAGGAGTGTGGACAAAGGGCTTTGAGAAGAACTACATGTGGAAATAAGGTGACTGGCCTTATGAGAATGTATAGGCAGTGTGGCTGGGACCTGATTGCTAACAAATTCTTATGCACAAAGCTTGCTTTTATCAAAAGCATTCCTTTTAGGAGTAAAATTGTGGGCATTGGATTCCTAAACACATCTACTTCTTTTTCATCATAGTACATTATTTGCCAAAACAAAAATAAATAGAAATAAAAGTAAAAATGCTTAACAGAAAATATAAAATTTAAAAATATATAAATAATTTTTTTAATTTAGAGTTGAGCAGCCAAACTGTTATCTCAATTTGTAACTAACTCTCTCATTTAAACCCTCACAATAATCCTAAAATATAGATAATCTTACTATCTCCATTTCAGAGATTCCACTCTCCAGGCTTTAGGGAGTAAACTTAATTTACCTGGCATTGTGATTAGGTATTAAGGAGCAGACCAAAGATTTAACTAGTTGATTGCCACTTTCACTTCCTCATCCTTGTTTGAAACAATCCTGTAGACATGAGCTCTATCTGAGTCCATCCTACATCACTTCCCAGTGCTCTTGTCGGTGTATACAAACTTATAACATTGTAGCATGGAGTTGTCACCTACAAACTTTACACTTGAGAACCACACAATACATTTATATTTTAAACTCTCATGATATGTGAAATTATGATTTTATGTTGGGCCACAGTCATAGATATCCCGAGGCACATCTGGCCCATGACCGAATCTACCATTTGCTGCTGCGTCAGCCAACAGTGTCCTTGTGCCTCTTTTCTAACATTCTGCCCACCCAGTGCCAGTTTCAATTTCCATTAAAGCATCACTCTCTGGAATCTCTGATGACCACTTTTTAATGTATGTGAAATTATGTCTTTCCCAGGGTAGCCAACTCAGAATTTCAAGTGGAAAATTATTTTATTCTACAGTTTCTGAGTACTCCACGATACCTGCTGTGACCCAGGACTGGCAAAAGATACCTCATCTTTGCTTCTTTGACAGGCAGATCCTAACTGTATACTTTAAAAACACAGGAAGGAATTAGATGGCTAGGAAGCTTTTTTTTTTTCTTGAAGAATACTCGCAGGGCTCTCGATGATATGGACCAGATTACTTTCAGATAAAATAGTCAGAAAAACATTGAGACTTTCAATTTTAATTTAAAGATGTTAATCCTAGGAGCTGTTATTTTGTCATTCTTTTTAATTGGAAGATTAGAGGTCTTAGAACAAGAATTTTATATTTTAAACATGTAATGTATGCACGCAGAAGTCTGACTCAGCAATAAGGTTATCTGAGGCCAAGCTAAGGAAATATTTGTAGAGGGAGGATTTATGTAGAGTTAGAAGGACTGAATGTAATACAGAATGTGTAAATGGAAAAGTGCACATGGTGCCAAACCATTACAAATTAGGTTTTTTTCTTTGATTAGAAACAAGTCCTGATAAAACAGGATCAGATGAATGAGGAGGAGGTCCCCCCATCATTGGACTTGGAAAGGGGCACGGTGGAGATGAGGGAGGGAGGGAGGGACTGGGAGGGAATGAAGGATTGGGACACGGCTGGGATACAGAGTTAATAAAATGTAACTGATAAAAAAAATAAAAAATAATTATTTAAAAAAAAAAGAAACAAGTTAAGGAGGAGGTAGTAAATGCGCCATTGGTTAACTTAAAAGACATTCAAATAATTCTGTTTGAGTTGGAGAAAAATACAGACTTTTCTTATATTGTCACTTTATACTCAATGCACACTTCCTTTTAATGGTAATTAAAACTGACTGACTTTATGAAAAACTTTGACTTTGTTGGTTAGTCACATGAAATGTGTTCAAGATTCACAGCACTTAGTACATGTATGTATACAGTTGAGTACCTCCTCCCAAGTTGGATTCTAAGCAGAGCAAGCACAGAGGATTCCATTCAGCTCTGCAGTTCTTTCATTTTTACCTGTCTTTCAGCTCAGTACAAATTTATCATATTCCAGGTATATATATTTGAAAGAAAAGTTATCTGAAATTTGGGCCATAGCCCATATGTGAAATGTCATACTTTGCTACGTTTGTATAGTATAATTATGAGAAACAACTCTGTATATCCTTTGACAAACTTCTAGGTTAAAAAAAAAAAAAACTATTATGTCATTGGAACGACTTAACTATAATGTCACTTTGGAAGGAAGTGTTGTGTGACAAAGCTTGTGTGTGTAAACATCTGGAACTGCCAGAGGTGGAGATTTTATGGTAAAGTCATTGGTTGTGAAATCATGTACTCTGATGGGCTCTACCATTTTGAGTCGAATTAACTGCATGCATCTCAACTGTGACTTTATCTTTTCTAAATATGGAAGTAATTATGACTGTGATATTTAAGGGCATCAGAATTAAGCAATATGATACACCAGCAAATGCCTGGCATACAAGGTCATACAGTAAAGACTATTTGCTCCCCATACGTTTTCTTGATTCTATTATGGGTGTGTATTGACCCACATGCTGTTCTCTGTGTTAGCCATGGTACATAAACAAATAATACCTGATCTCAGGGACAATTTTGCTGGAAGAAACAAAAATGTAGATAACAGTGCTGCCAAGGAGAGAATATGAATGAATGTTTTTTTTAAATGCATCATACTTTATATACAGAAAGTAAAAGGTGAGGATTTAAAAACTGCAGATGATCTATCTCCATGTTTTAAATTAATATAATATGACCAATAAGAATTGGATATAAGATAGGTACTTAATCAGGATATGCCAGAACCTAAGTCATTGCTACCTGGAGAGATGCCCAAAACACAAGGGTTGCCTGAGAATCCATGATGGACAATAAGGAGGCAAGAGGAGAGAACAAGTATACACTGAAATTCACGACAAGTCAGAGACCTAAACTCTACATTCAAGAAAGAAGCCAGCATAACATAAGAGCAGAGTATAGCCCAAACTACATGACCACCTCTCCTCTGGACTTTGTTATACAAATGCTCAGCACACACAGGTGCTAAACACAGAACAAGTAAAGAATGGTTTACATACCTCCAACACCTTCTCTAAAAGAGTATATCAAACACAGCACTGGTATTCAGCATACCCACTTCCGGATCCCACTCAACATGTAGGCATCATATTGTAGGCAAGTATATCCTAGTTATACAGTGGTGATGATGCTTCTTCTATTTTGTAAGCGATACTTGATTCAGAATTAATGAAATTTAAAGAGTATAGTTAACTAGGAAAAGACACAGCATTCCTTGATTCCAGTACCAGGTCCACAAGAAAGTATAATACTCAACCTTGGAAAGAGTAACAGTAACTGTTCTTCTGTGTTGTCTTCCAGAAAATGGGACAGCAATATGTCTTTGTCATAGTTTACATAGCTCATAAAGTATGCATAAGAAAATGGAACAGCAATATATCTTCCACATACATAAGTGCATATAACTGATACCAGCAAAAATTGGAGTGTTTACAACAACTCAAGGTAAAGGAAAATTTCTAGAAAGGAAATGTGCACTACAATTACTAATGAGAACATGGTTTGTGAACAGGTAATGTGGGAAGAACAAAGAACTTGGCTGCAGTATCAGACAAACTTAAGCTCTTGTTGAAAAGCCACCATTATGAGCTAGATGCTTTTAGTGAAATTACTTAACTCCTCTTAATACTATGTTGTTGTTGTTGTTTAATTTGCAAACCAGGCATGTTAACTCATTGTTCTAAATGTTCATATAAAGATTTGAAACAAACCGAGAAGCAAGTGGAATAAGACATATTTTGAGTGAATGGCAATTATGTATAATTACAGGACAATACACCTAACCAGCAAAGATCCTCCATTAGATTTGATATTATTTTACATTCTTCCCTGCACAAAAAAGTCTTGTTACATGGTAAGATTGTGACATTCTTGAGTCAACATGAATTAAGAGGGCCAGCACAGGTGAAAGCCAAGAACCACATTTCTTTTGCTTCTTTCTGTACAGAAAACTTCAGCCAAGAGGATTGGTTCACATAGTTCATATGTCTCTTGTGACTTACATTCATAGTGGCACTTTGCCCAGCACTCTTTTCCCTTTGGTCCCACTTGGTGGTGAAACCAATGAGTAGAACAGGAAAATATTCTGGGAACAAAATGCCACAGGTAGCCTGAGGACATGAGCTCTGTGTCCTGTGGGCCTCCAACTTTAACAATGAGACTGCTGTCCTCCCAGAAAGGCTAGAGTGTGGATGACAGCCAGCTGGACCCAAATGCCATCATCACAGACCAAAGGGCTATAAGTGGGCCAGAAGAAGATGAAGAAGAGTGTTTGAGAATGCAGCTGGTGATGCACTCTCACTGAGCTCTTCAAAGGCTTGGATTGTCCCCAGATCCAAGCATGCCAGATAGTAAAGGGAAGCAACTCACTTGGGATTCCCAGTGAGAATCATGGCTCAGAGCATCCATTAAGAGAGAAATGAAGCAATGCTTGAACTGTTTGTACATGGCAGGTAATTTATACTGACCCATTTGATCACCAACATCCTTTTGTCACATTCCATGCACTATAAGCTTTCAACATAGGTTAGTTTGAGCTGTTAGTATTGTCTTCTTCTCATCACAGATGAAGTACAGTCTCTTGGTTTTAAAGTCACTTGCCAGAATTCATTTGGCTAGTTAATAGCAGAAATGACATTTAAAGTTATTGCCTACACCCAAATTCACCCATTTTGCATCAAAGCCTGAAGGAAACAAACTACTATAAACTTTCCTTCAACCATCAGCTACATGATGTCATAAAAAACACAAAATATTTTTTTACCCACAACTTAGTCTAACAGGGTCTTGCAGAGTATGGGCCATGGCCCTAAGAAGTTCAAGAATGTATTTTTAGTAGTATTGAGAAAATAAATACAAAGTAATATTCTGCACAAGTAAGGTATCAATGATCTTTGTTTCAGTTA
Organism: Meriones unguiculatus; assembly: GCF_030254825.1. Lineage (NCBI taxonomy): Eukaryota > Metazoa > Chordata > Mammalia > Rodentia > Muridae > Meriones > Meriones unguiculatus. The sequence continues at coordinate 39,150,639 of NC_083356.1, read as the reverse complement.
CATATAAGTATATACATGTAATATATATATATGCATAATTATCATGGCATACAAAATATAAGTCATAAGGTTCATAGATAGAAACTTCCACAAGTTATCTGTTTAGTAACCACACAAGCACCAGACAGAAATTTCCATAACATGCTTTCTGTTGGCTTACTTTTTGTCATCAGTATCTTGGGGTCTGTGAGGTGTTCTTTCACACGCTTCTCAAGTGGTTCACATCAATATAAGTGGATGTTGAGCTAGGATGTCATGAAACTAGTCTCTGAAATCCTCCACAAACAACTCAGTAACTTAGTAGGATGCTATGAATTGAGGTATGATTTCAACTGAGGCTAATCCAGTTTTTCAATTTAATAAATGTTCTCATAACATTTTCTGCTCCACATCTGGGAAGCATTCATTAGATTAAATACAAAGAGGAGGAGTTCAGAAGGCACTAGATTCTTAACTTTCACATAGTCCTTCCTCACATGTGAACCAAAAATGCTGTGTAAACCAGCATTCATTTCAGAAGCTACAGATATCCGTTAGACTAAGGCTGTGTTGGAACCAGATGTCATGATAAAGATGTATGTACCATGGACCTGTTTTAATACACATTTTAATGGTTAATTTTTTCCCAGAATACTAAAATCACTGGCAAATGTCTAAATGTAGGTGGCAAAAATCAACATATCTTAACTTTTAAAATATTAATACATAAACCAATCTGAATTTATTATCACTTCAATTCTCAGTTTTGTTGATGAACAAACTCACCAGTATATTTGAAATCAATGTCATCCACATGTCATGTTTAGTTAACAGGGACTACCACATTTGACGATGTTTCCTTAGCAGGTGATGGTTTTATGAAATGATCGATGAAGTTTTGTTTACAGATCCTTTATTTATTGAATACAATATGTTCCACATGAAGTGTTTGCCCCAGTTTTGAATTTAAAAATATCCTGTGAACATACTGCTTGTCTTGGTTTTCTTTATATATATTTTTTATATCATTTGCCTTCTTTGTCCAATCCCATACCCAGCCAGGTTGCTGACTCAGTCTACCCTCTATGCCAGCACGAAGAGAAACAGCAATTAAACAGGGCAGAGCCTTCATTCTTCTGCTTTTTCAACCCAGTGGGAGACTGAAACAAAAAGACACCTATTAGCTCATGAGACCTGAGCCTTTATTAAGTGCTGTTCTAAGTATTCCACATGAATAAATTTGCTTAATTGCCCCAATAACTCCTTTAAGTAGACACTGCTGATTACTTACTTTGCAAATAAATAAGTAGTCACAGAGTTATTAGGAAACTATCCCATGGTACCATGGACTAAGAGTTAGAATCTGGATTATTCTGGCTCCAATGTATGAATTATTGTTCATTGATAGTCTCTAGGTTAACACAGGTATTTGTGGCTCTCAATTTAGAGTCTCCTGCTCAGCAGGAGAAACAAAACTAAACAGTATGTTAACATGTGAACTATTTTAATAAATTAGCTAATGGTACTTTAAACCCACCAGATAACCTGCCCTCAGATAATTTTCGCATCTTTCTCCCAAAAGAATAGTCTTGAGCCATGTTTCTCATTCCTAAGGTAGAGAATAATAATTCTCTCTAAGCATGTCATCCTTAGGGTGACCAACAGCTCATGAACCATCACATTAGAAGCCACTCAAAAACTGCTACCTCATGTCTTGGACTCTCGCATATTCCATCTCAGTCCTTGAGTGAATGGTTGTTAACTGACAACTATGGGTTAATTCCATTTTTAAAGACAAGATAAAACGTCTTTAAAGCATCATCCCAGAAGTTATTCTGAATTCATGTCAATACATGAAGCAATATCCCTAATATAAGGCTATATATAACTCACATCTGTATAGCCATACATGCAGTATGAAGTGCTTTCATGTGCATTATTTCACTTGCTGTTCATTCTCTAGAAGGAACATTTCCCAAGATAACTGAAACTAAAATAACACCGATTTCAAATACTCTAATTAAAGAAAGCTAAAGTTGTGAGCATTTGCCATAGATAAACTGTAATTGTTGCTCCACTGAGGAAATGAGTGTGAAAAACTGGGTCATACATAATGCTTTCCTGATTGAAGAGAGATGATAAAGGACTGCGGCTCTGCTACCAAGCATGCAGGTGATGCCAGGTTGTGTCATTAAACTCTGTGCTTTGGCTTCCTTACCAATAATGCAAGTGTTCAATCACATGCCTGCTCATCTCAGACTGGCTCTGAGAATTGACAATGAGTCCCTTAGTACAGAGATTGTTGAGTTTTTTTTTGTAACTGACTGTTGTGTTTAGGACAGGCCCTATTATGTGGAAACAATACAACACTAGTGATAGATGGATAGATATATGTATGAAATGATGGATGATGGATCAATGGAGGAATGGATAGACAAACAATTAATTACCTGTGGTGCTTTGACTAGGTATGGCCCCATAGACTCATGTGTCTGAATGTTTGGCCCACAGAGAATGGCACTATTAGCAGGTGTCCCCTTGTTGGAGCAGATGTGGCCTTGATGGAAGAAATATGTCACTGTGGGGTTATACTCGGAGATCTACTACTCACACTATGCACAGCGTGGCACACAGTTCCCTTCTGCCTTTGGCTCAAGATGTACAACTCTTGGCTCCTGGAGCAGCAAGCCTTCCAGGAGGCTGCCATGCTTCCCCTGATGATGATAATGGACTAGATTTCTGAAACTATAAACCAGCCCCAATTAATCTTTTCCTTTTTGAGAGTTGCTACGGTCATGGTGTCTCTTCACAAAAATGAAAACCCTAAGACACTATGTAAGCTGACTTCCTCTGCTCTTGGTCCTTTTCATAAATCTACACTATTCATAAAACACTGGAATTTGCCCAAGAACTCTGTACCTCTGTAGCATGCCCATCCACCATTCATTACCTTCCTTAGTCTTCTTGTCTTGTGAATTTCTCCTCAAATGTATGCTTACTTCTCACCCCTTAATACTGTCTACTAAGATAAAAACAGGTTTTATTGATCACCTAGCCATATTATCTTCAGTGGTTTTACTGAAAAAATTCAAACTAATTATTTATTAATTTATAGATATGTTTTCTGTTTCCTCTGTTGAAGGTAAACCCTGTTAATGTAAGGGATCAGATTCACACACTATGAAACACTCTATAATACAGCATTATGTAGCGAGAATTTTGTAATTTTGTTTTCTTTAAAAAATACAGAAATGTTACTTGAATATGTTTTATTTTAATCCCAGGTATGGGATATGCAGCTTGTTCAGACTGTCCATAGCTGCTGACTATGATTTGCCTCTTGCTCTGGTTGGGGCATGATTTTGCCAGCTGCAGATAGCTTCTGCATATATGTGATCTTTGTAATTCTGGGGACTCTTGACAGATTATATAAATGCCAGAGCCCCTAGATAAGCTACAGGGGTGGTGGTGGCTGCTGCTGCTGCTGCTGCTGCTGCTGCTGCTGCTGCTGCTGCTGCTGCTGCTGCTGTTTGTGGTCGCTGGTTGCTATTGTCGGATTTGGTTGCTGATTGTCAAGTGGTAATGAGCAAAGAGATGAGTAGAAAATATTGAATATCCTGGCAACAAAGATCAAACTTGCCCCCCAAAATTTGATGCCCCTAATCTGCAGGAAGTAGTCTAATTATGTCTCTATCCCCCTTTCCCTCTAACCTTCTTTCTCTCCTATCCAGTGTTGGGGAGTTAGAAAGGTTAATAAGTGTGGAGAAGGGTGGAAGAAAGAGAAAGGGACCCACAAAGTAGCAAATGACAGCTACAGTGTTGGGATTTTATATTGGTAGTACATACTGAATTACTGTAGAATTCGTGACTTAGTTGGCCCCAAGACATATTCCAACTATGAATCTGACTTCGTGTTCCTCTTTTATTTATTTCCTGAACGTTGGATTATCAGGCTTTATGTCCAAGGCCTTATTCTCTCTCTCACTCTGCCTTCTCATTTGAGAAACCTTTGAATCTTCTTAGTGATAGTATGGTATGAATCTATTGTCTACTATTAGTCAAAATTCTAAAAATAACAATTTTCTCCTCCATCCTCTGCATCAAAATATCAGTAATCAAACTGACTCCTAGATTCCTGTTAAGAAAGGAGCTAAAAACAGATAGATGGTTATATGGCAGGGTAGATGAATGACAGACAGATGAATAAGTCATAAATTTTAAAATCCTTTCAAAATTTATGATAATTTTATCCAGATAGTTGCAAATGATCTTTCCTTCCTTTATGAAGCCTATTTCAATGAAAAAGAATTGCCATTATGTCAAGACTCCAACACATTTGCTCTAATGACTTCCACAATTGCCCCCCAGTGACCATTCCAACAGTCTACTGTTCATCACAAGCTGTATTTTGTTCATTGTGTTGAGTTTGATAATTATTGGTAGATGAAAAAAACATCAAAAATATATTTGAAAGTAAAAATCGTTACTGTTAGATTAATATATGGATTAGAAGATGTGATATGGGTGTCTCATGGCAATGGGCTTTGTTTCAGTTACTGGCTGCTGTATGATTGCCATCCAAAAATTGGTAACTTAATAAGTATTTACTCTATTCATAAGACTTCAACTTAGACAGGCTTCCCAAAGAATATCTACTCAATGCGGCATCAGCCAGAATGGGGAAACCGGGAGAAAAAATCCATATCCAAGACAGTTATTTAGATAATGACCAGATTAATCCTAGTTGTTGCTGAACATGCTGGTGAGCCTTTCAGATATGTCTCCTCCAGGGGAGACATGAACTGTTATACAATTTAGGACTAAATTCTCTATGCAAGCACTCTGGGACAACAAGAAAGAGGAAGGTCAAAACATATTTGATGTCGTTTTTTTTTTTTTTTTTGTTTTGTTTTGTTTTTTTCAATGCAGTTTATTCAGGAACCTTGAACAATCCTCGGACCCTGGGGAAAGCCAGCCCACAGCTTAAATAGCCTCTGCGTAGCCAACCCAGGCATGCCACGTGGGCAATGCAGATAGGTCCACATACATGGAAGCAAGCCAGATCCTCAGCCTAGAGGAGAACCTCCCCTATTAGTGGACTTGGGGAGTGGCATGCAAGCAGAGGGAGGAGGGAGGGTGGGATTGGGAGGGAAGGAGGGAGGGGCTTATGGGGGATGCAGAATGAATAAAGAGTAATTGATGAAAAATTTAAAAAAAAGGGAAAAAATAATTTAAGAACCTTAAATGACTTTCAAAAGTGGAGGAAAACATGGAGTTAGTCAACTGGCATGGAGCACATCTCGCCCCTGGGGGCAATGGTCTCCTGAACCTACTCAGACCTCGGACACCACCACTGCTAGTTCTAGAACTGACGCAGGATGTTCCAACGAGGGGGTTAAGGCTTCTCATAATATTTCCTATAAGCCCACGCCTGTTTGTCTATATCCCCCATTTTTATTCATTATTAGCCAGATAGAGCCAAGTAATTGTGGTAATGATACTTGCTTTTTTGCCCAATGCTGGAATGCTAGTAAATTTAGGTATGCCCTGGTTACTCGCATGCCTCACTGGGTGCCTGTGCCCGTTGATGCCCCTCACGCTATGACTCTCTTCAGACAGAAAAGGGATCTTGGAACTACAGCCACCATTGTTATTACCATCTCATTGGCGGCTGTTGGAGCTACCACCGGGGCATTAGCCATGAGTCATACTGAGCAGACTGCTCAGACCCAGAAAAATCATTTAGCCAATGTAGCTCATGCCTTAGATGTACATAAAGGAATTAATGCTCAACTAAAAGGAAGCTTGATGGTGTTCATATTTGATGTCTTAGTTTTAGAAATTAAAACATGTAATTTCTGCAGTCACAGTATATGGTTACATCTTGCTGATGCTCAAGAACAGAGAACATTGATTAGAAGGTTTGAATGTAGAAGGGATAAATTGTAAAATGTGTATGAGATGGGAGATACTGTTGACCCTAATCTTTGGAAAACAAAATTAATCCCAAGCTTTCTAAAACCAGGCACTCCATTGGAATGTGCATACCCACCTGGTCATATAATCCAAGACAGCTTCAGTAAAGCCCCACAGATGCCCCTGTGTACTTTTTCTTCCTTTCTCCCTCTCGCTCCCTCTCTTCTCCCAATCTACAAAACAGAAAATGACAGGTTAGTATTTGTTAGTCTAGATTTTCTTCAGTTTAACCAAACCCCACCTAGTGTTTGCCACTTACTATCCATTTTGGATTTACATATTAAAATAAAAATAATTTTAACATCTTTGAAAGGGGAACTGTTATGCCCGATTGGCAAAACCCCAAAAGACCACCAGGAGCTGAGTCTGTTGTAAAATACATGAAGATCTTTTTTTTTTTTTTTTTTTTTAAGGTTGCTAGCTTGGGCTCATACCATCAAAGCCAGAGTGGTTGAGAGCAAAGAGCTTCATGCTCAGGTTATGTGGTTGATTTAAAGATTCCAGTCCCTCCTAGTGCACCTGGCAAGTATCTGTTGGTTGGCTGAAACACAAAAGAGGATGTCGCATTTTTAATTGATTGGCTATAGGAAGGCCCCCAAACCATTAATGGTCTGGCTTCCTTGTTTGGCTGTCCTAGGGGAAAGGAGCCAGTTTTCTAGCAACTGTATCTCTAGTGGACAGGAAAAGAATGCAGTAAGTTCTTCCTTGCAGGTGGTTAGACTTGTGTTTCCACCTGGCTGGCCTTTGTTCAGCCTTGTGCCTTAAACTTTAATCCAATAATAATAATAAAAAAACCCTAATTTTTAATTCGTTGGTCTTTCAGAACAAAGATAGATTATGTATTCATTTTAGGATTAAAAACAATAAAGCAAAAGGAGGAGGAGAAGGAAAGGGAAGGAAGAAGAAGGTTATCAAAAGCACAGGTAATGACTCAAAAATAATACAGTATGACTCTGACCATCTTCTCAAACATTTATGAGAAAGGAAACCTTGAAGCACTCTGGTATTCTCCACTGTCTAATATTTCAAGTGCAATCTGTAAAAGCAAAACATGAGAAGCAGAAGTGTAAAGTTGTAGTATAAAGACTTGGCACAATGGAAAGAAGAGGAAATTTTTAATCATGCCTTGAATAGTACCATAGATGATAATCAAGTTCAATATATTGTGTGCTACCAATTCTATGAGTTTGTGTACATCCATAAAAAATAAATAAATAAAAGAATGACTTTCTCCTCTCTGAGGCACCACTTCACATTCTTAAAATCATCAGTTAAAAGAGGGACTGCCTCTGACATAATCTGATTGGCCTGCTCTTTGATCACCTCCCTCTGGGGGGGGGGGAGCAGCCTTACCAGGCCACAGTAGAGGACAATACAGCCACTTTTGATGTGAACTGACAGACTAAGATCAGAAAGGAGAGGAGAACCTCCCCTATTAGTGGACTTGGGGAGTGGCATGCAAGCAGAGGGAGGAGGGAGGGTGGGATTGGGAGGGAAGGAGGGAGGGGCTTATGGGGGGATGCAGAATGAATAAAGTGTAATTGATGAAAAATTTAAGAAAAAAGGGAAAAAAGTAATTTAAGAACCTTAAATGACTTTCAAAATTGGAGGAAAACATGGAGTTAGTCAATTGGCATGGAGCACGTCTCGCCCCTGGGGGCAATGGTCTCCTGAACCTACTCAGACCTCGGACACCACCACTGCTAGTTCTAGAACTGACGCAGGATGTTCCAATGAGGGGTTAAGGCTTCTCATAATATTTCCTATAAGCCCACACCTGTTTGTCTATATCCCCCATTTTTATTCATTATTAGCCAGATAGAGCCAAGTAATTGTGGTAATGATACTTGCTTTTTTGCCCAATGCTGGAATGCTAGTAAATTTAGGTATGCCCTGGTTACTCGCATGCCTCACTGGGTGCCTATGCCCATTGATGCCCCTCACGCTATGACTCTCTTCAGACAGAAAAGGGATTTTGGAACTACAGCCACCATTGTTACTACCATCTCATTGACGGCTGTTGGAGCTACCACCAGGGCATTAGCCATGAGTCATACTGGGCAGACTGCTCAGACCCTGAATAATCATTTAGCCAATGTAGCTCATGCCTTAGTTGTACATAAAGGAATTAATGCTCAACTAAAAGGAAGCTTGATGGTGTTCAATCAGAGGATTGACCTCGTGCAGGAGCAAATTGATACCCTATGGCAAATCGCTCAACCTGGCTGTCAATGAAAGTATGCTGGACTTTGTGTCACTAGCATACAACATGAGAATTTTTCCTGCGCTGCAAATCTGTCTAAACAATTGTCGAGCTATATTTTAGGTAATTGGACTGGAGAATTCGATACTACGATGGAGCAGCTGAGAGTGGCCATTGTCACAGTAAATTCTACCAGAGTGGACGCAGGACTAGCCACAGGATTATCAACATGGATTGCTGCAGCCATGAATCATCTGAAGGAATGGGCGGGCATGGGAGTGTTAGCAGGCCTTCTGGTGTTGGTCTCCTTGGTTTGCCTGTGGTATATATGCAAGATTAGAGTCTCACAACAGTGTGATGCAGCCATGATCATTCAGGCCTTTACAGCCATTGAAGCAGGACATTCTCCCCAAGCATGGTTGGATACCATAAAAAGCTAAAATGATACGCTCAGGATGCGAGGCTAAGCACTGCACTCAGGGTCAGCCGCTTTGGACCCAGAGAAGAGCATGTCTGATTGCATGCGGGTTGATGCCCCAGGTCCCGCCTCTGAGAAAAAGGTATTGGACGGTCTGATGCTCTTTGGGTGGATGACACCTAAATGAACATCTGTACAAAGTCCCAATTTATTTCTATTATCAGAGATCAGACCTCTACTCTTGCCTGATGCGTCTAAAACAAAAAGGGGGAACTGTAGAGAGCTGCGGAATGCTATGCCTTAAAGATGGAGCTGGTTTCCGCCTTCCACCTTCCCGATGGTGAGTGCTCTCTGTCACGAACAACTCCACATTTGGCTAAGGCCGAGGATCTGGCTTGCTTCCATGTATGTGGACCTATCTGCATTGCCCCCGTGGCACGCCTGGGTTGGCTACCCAGAGGCTATTTAAGCTGTGGGCTGGCTTTCCCTTGGGTCCGAGGATTGTTCAATGTTCCTGAATAAACTGCATTGAAAAAAAAGAAAAAAAAATCTTCAGTTAACTTCAGAGATGGTGTTTGCTCATTTACTCCTACCTTTACTTAATGCGAATTGCATACTTCATGTCAACTTTGTGCTGAATGCTCAAGTAGCACAATGATCAAGGCAGACATTATCCCTTTTCTTCTACATCTTAAAATCCAGTGGCAGACAGGCATTCAGCAATTAATCAAGGTTTTGCTTTTCATCACTTTTGTTCTTTATCTTTGATTTCCATAAAAATCTGTCGAATGGTGCATGGCAAGAGGTATTATAGGGAGAGTGGTGAAGGCTTTTAGGTTGGTTTTTTGTTTGTTTGTTTTGGTTTTTTGAGACAGTTCTGGGTTTCTGGTAGGTGGTAGGCTTGATATCATAAGAGCCAGCAATTTATAACCACTTTTCTTTTTTCTTTTCAATTTTTACATAGACAGGCTGCAGATTCTGGGTTCTCACTCCCCAAACTTTCTCTACCCTGAGGGAAAGCTGCCTTACTTAGTTTAAGCCAAGAAGATATTGCAGGGACATTTTTAAGAGTCTTTTAGAGTTTTTTTTTTTTTTTCATATCAAAATGGACAGGAGTAAGAGAAATGTGCTGTCTACTCCAGTCTTTGTTTCCTGAGTTTGAATACAGCTGGCTATGGGAGGTTGGCCATCCTGTGGCCATGAATGAAAGGAAGGAAAATTGTATCAATAATGGCTTACTACCCTGATGGTCTCGAGCCACTGAGCAAGGCACACTAACTCTCTTGCTATGGAAAAGAATTATATCTTAACTATTTTCTTTTGGCTATTGTGCTACTTGAATTCTTACATGTAACCCTGGTGGTAGGTTTTACTGGTGGTAGTACTGATGATGGTCCTGGTGGTGGTCCTAGTGGGAGTGGTATTGTTGAGTCTTGAATCAGAAGTGTGTGTAGGGGGTACTGAAGTATTCAAGAGTGATATCATTTTGATAACCAGGGACTACTGGGTAGTAACACTGATTTCCTGGCAATGTAAGAGTTTCAAGACAGTCTTTTTTGACAAACGTTAGGAGCTCATGAATGGATAAGCAAAGGGAACTTGACTTTTTGTCCTTATCTATAGGGTCCTTCTAGCTGATATTCTAAAGATTTCTTTGCTCCAGGACTTAGTTTTTCACAGGAATTAAGCAATGGATATGAAAGAATCGAGATAAACAATCACACCCAGAGTGACTTCCCACTCTTCATTGTCTCATGCAAAGAAAAGAAATTCTTTGGATGAGTTCCTTCCAAAGCAAACATCCTGAGCACCTAAGCATCCCGCTTGTGGATCACAGTAGCCAGCAGGCTGACTCACTTACATTCACACAACTCCCTTGTGCCAGTGAGTTACACTGAGAATGTTCTAAACACATTGCTGGGGCTGGAAGAGATGGGGAAGTGGGGGTTGCCCAAATGGGTCATTTTCTAGAAAGCTAGTTCTGAGAACGTTTCTTGATATACCGAGAACTGGAATCTCAGTATTCTAACAGGATATTTTCTACCAGTAGCATATGTGGTTATAGAGTGAGGGAATTAAAATGCAGTGGGGTTAGCTGAATGTTTAATGTACTGCAGTCTGCAAAAACTAGGTACTTTTCAAGCTTATTTACCCTGCACTGTATTTAAACTACCTGCCTTCCTTCCTTTGTTCTGTAAACAACTGTTCCAAGTTCAACTGCCGATTGAACAACATGCCAATGATTCAGTTAATAATTATAAACCTTACCAATTCAGCAAGCAGCCACATACAAAGGAACTAGATATCACTTGTCTGACAGTCATGCAAGACAGAAAATGGGGCTTCTGGAACAACCGTCATGTTGGGACTGTTGGGGAAGGGGCAGGGTGGGGTGGATTGTTGGGTTTTGAATGAACCTTTGCGTTAAAGGTTCCAGCTCAATCTTTCTCACACAAGCTCAAGCCCACATCTCACAGACGTATTATATCTGTTCATTTCCTTGTACTTCGCTCCAAGAATTCGTGAGTCATGGTTTAAGCACAAATTCTTAACATAGGTGCTACAGGCGAACAAAGGCAAACAAAACGCCTCATTCTTTTATTTATCCTTCAAAAGGAAACTCATGGTGGAAGCATTTGTGTAACATTCCTTTTATGTAACAACAAGAACTTCAGCTGAAGGAAAAAGCAGTGCAGCTGTAGGAAGGGGTAGGTGTGTAATTTCTCTTCATTCATCTCTGGCCCTTCCTAGCCTTAACTGTCCATCATGCAATACCACCAGTCCTAGGCCAGCAAGCTGTGAAGGTGCGACATGGTGCAGGGGCACATGGGAGAGGCAGGATGCTTCTCCAGTGTGAGGAAGTACTGAGGTAGGCTCCTTGAAAGCACGGGTGGCTCAGATAGACAAGCTTGGGTTAAATCCTGTTCTGATGCTTACTGGCTGTGCGTTTCTGGTAATGTAGTTGAGTAGTTCTGTGACTTATCACATTGGCAAAATCAGGGTAATAACAAAAGCTAATAGGTAACTTATGTTTAACACCTAGATTTCACTGAATCTGCAGAGTCCAGTTCTGGCTTCAGCAAGATTAGAAACAGATTCTCTTTGTCTTAGGATTTTTTTGTTTGTTTGTTTCATTTTGCCCTGGTATTTGAGACTGAAGAAGAACTTACAGGAATGTTCTAGAAATATGTTCTAGAAATTAACTTGTCTCAGCCACAGCTCACACATGATACCTCAGAGCTAACCACACATTAACTACTCTGTGGCTGGACGAGGAATGAATGCAGGTCTTCTGCACTCGTAATAATTCCTCTGTCTCAGAATGTGGAAAACTTTTATATACTGTCTTAGATAGCTTCTATTAATCTATCAGTGTCCTGAATCAGTGGTTGCTCTTTGGAACAATTTTTCAGTGGTGGTGTTTTAGATGGAACCCTGAGGTATGGACAGTCTGCTTAAATGAGTGATGCTTCACTCTCTTCCCCAAGAACAGCATCCCTTCTTGTCTCCCTTCTGCAAGATTGCCATAGTTAATTTAGTTTAAAAGTCTTTTTGAAGAGCATGTTTGGTCCTTCCTGCTACTCCTGCTGTGCTACCTCCTATGTCAGGATGTTCCCCTTTTGTGTGTGTTCGTCCTCCTGTTTTCCCTCCTGCTTTGCTTTGTCTTAACTAGAATCTCTCCCTTCTTTGCAGTGACATGGTTTCTCCTAGTAACATCAGAAGCCACACTCACAAAGTCTCACCATCATGACTGGCCAAATGTGACATGAACAAGTATGACAGTAACGGGCTTCCAAAGTGGATGGAGAAAAATCCATAAGGCCTCTACTCTAAACAAAGGACTATGGGCAAGTGAAGAAAACTGCGAGTGGGAGAAATGTTCTTCCCCAGGGAAAAGACAGCAGTTGTTTATCTAATACCAAATGATCAGCCCTAAAAACATATGTAAAAGTAACATTATATAGACTAAACAGGATATATTTAGGAACATATATGTATATGTGTGTATATATGTACAGGTGTGAGTAAGTATATGTATATAAAAGTATATGTATATATACACACATATCTGCATGCAACAACAATTAGAAAAATAAAAGGAGGCATGAATTTAAAAGAGAGTGGAAAGAGGTATTACGGAAGATTTAGAAGAAGTAAAGAGAAAGGAGAAATGTTATGATCATATTTTAATCTAAAAAAGTCCCCAAACAAAATATTTACACATACGTTAAAAAAAATAAAAACATTTTTCACTATATGTTTCTGTCTCGCTATTTATTTGTATCCAATAGATTCTGATAACAATCAATCATCTTTCCGCTAATTCCTAGATTTAATCTCTATTTTTTTAATTTTCTATTTAACTTTTATTAATTACACTTTATTCATTTTGTATCCCCCCATAAGCCCCTCCCCACTCCCCTCCCAGTCCCACCCTCCTTCCCCGTTCTGCATGCATGCCCCTCCCCAAGTCCACTGATAGGGGAGGTCCTCCTCTCCTTTCTGATCTTAGTCTATCAGTTCTCATCAGAAGTGGCTGCATTGTCAGGGTTCTAGGTTATCTCCATGAATAGTCTATTTTTAATTCATTAGTGCTCTCAAGCTTATATAGAAGAATATTCCTTATCCACATTTTCTCAATGGTTAATTTTTTTAAACCCAGTTTTCTTTATTTATTGGACATCTAGTTCTTGATTTACGGGTTTGAAGAAGATAACATTAAAATTATCTATCTATGAGAATTTTTCAACTGGTTATCTTTGTTTTGCTTTGTGACCAAACAATAGAATTTTACAACTGTCTGTTAGATGAGCAGGAATAATATCATCTATCCAGATGCTTTACCCATTAAGAAAAACATATTTCTTTATTGTATACATGTGTGTTGATGTGTACATGCTTTATACCCACCTATGGGTATATACATATTCAGGTGTGTGAATGTGTGGGTGTGCATGCTACAGAATGCTTGAGGATATCAGGGAACAACCTCAGATGCTATCCCTTCCCTTCCTCTTGCTTTGAGACAGGTTGTCTCTCGTTCACCTGTGGATGTGCCGCACTAGCAGCCTGCAAACCTATGAGGACTCTGCTGTCCCATCTCCTATTTCATTGTGGGAACAGCAGTATTGTATGATACAGGACATGTTACCATCCCCAGATCTACCTGGATTCACAGGATTAACATTCAGGTCTTCAAACCTGTACGACAAGTGCTTTAACCACTGAGCCATCCCCTCAGTCCCAGGCGAGTTTATTTAAATTACTCATATTAACCATATCTTTGAATTTTTTGTTGTTGTTGTTGCAAGATTCATTTGTCACATCCTGTTTCAGGTAGCTGTATAGTTTTTCTTTACACAGATAAGATGATCTTCTGTTGGGGGAAGAAAACTTTCTGGCATGTCTTATTGGATTGTTTGTCTTGCTGTTATATAAGGCTCTGACTATATGCCTTTGATTTGGAATCTTCCTTTTGTAGCTGATTTATTCTCTAAGCTTTGCTACTGTACACTGTCATAAAGTAGCAGCTGTTTTATGTACACTGTAGAGTTGTGGAAGTGTGTATAATGAGACACACTGCAGAGACCTAGCACGGTGACTCCTACACAGCAGACAATAACCCATTCTAGTGTTCTTCCTTCCTGCCCTCTAAGCTATCTATGCCCCAGTCCCAAGAATACAATGTTGGGGGTGGAAAAATGTTTGATTGCTATTTACAGCACTTCCAGAGCAGATCCCCAGGACTCTTCTCTATTGTTGATCACTGACGTGTTGGTTAAAGAGACGCTCTAGAGATATAAGATGATATCTACAGATATAAGAGAATATCATCACTTCTTGAGCTTGAGAAATTTGCATGTGAGAAACTCAATCCCTCTATGTTGGGGTGGAAGAGCTTTTAGTACAGTTCATGGAATGCTACCTTGTTAGTGGATTATTAATGCCTTTATTGTAGGAGTGAGTTAGTCATTCAGGGAGGGGTTTCTAGTAAATGGTTGAGGATTGATCCTTTCCTTCTCTCACATGTTTGCACCTTCACATGGGTTTCCGCCTTCTACCATGGTATAAAACAGTGGGCAGACCCTTATCATAAGGCTCCTTGACATTGGACTCCCAGCTTAGAGTATAAGAAATTAGTCTTTGTCACTTATTATTACCCAGTCTCAGGCATTCCGTTTGGAGAGAACAAAGTGGAATAAAACAAATACAACTGTAGACAACCAGTTCCAAACAGGATCAAAGGGTATCTTGTGAAATAATGTAGTCATTGTTCTCTTAGCTTTACTCCAATAAGCCAAAGATGCACTGGTGTATCAGACGTAGGTACAGATTCTTGGATTTCCCCTTTTACACAAAGGAGATGACACAGGTATGAAGTTCCAGGCACCTTGCCCATCTTTTGTAATCCGTTCTTTTATTTCTCTCTGATGGTAACTTCAGATTCAATGTCTGCCATTCCACAGCTTAAAGAACTGATGCTTCCTCAAAGTTCCCTCTCCAAACTTGCCAGCAGCTGCTACCTTTCTTTTTAATTTTTATTTTATCATTTTTTACAATTTATTCACTTGGATCCCAATTGCAGCCCCCTCCCCCATATCCTCTCTGCCCCCCCCTTTTTTCTCCCCTTGCCATTTCCCTCCCCTAGTCCACTGAAGAGGGAGAGTCCTCCTCCCTTACTATCTGACCCTAGCCTATCAAGTCTCATCATGACTCCCTGGATCCTCTTCCTCTGTGTTCTGATAAGGCCACCCGGCCAGGGTGAACTGATTAAAGAGAGTTCATGTCAAAGTCAGCCCCTGCTCCTCTTTCTAACTGAATACATAAAGTGACCCTTCTAAAGATATGGAATTGATGCTCTGGAAAATGACATAAACACATACACACACATACACAAAGCTTATCAATATCTGAGTAATTCTTTGGGTGACTAGTATATTTGCTTTCATATTTTCAGTTAGAACCCATGCTCACTAAATAATGCTCAGATGTTAGTGGTTTCTTCTCTCCTTTGACCATAAACGTTTAATAGGATATTTCTTGTTCTTATGAGGCTAAATGCCTCTCTTACAATAGTTCTTATTTGAAAAAAGGAATGTTGCTTAGTACCAAAAATGTAATATAGTGGTTATATCAAAGGAGCCAGACATTATCTGCATATGCCTTCACCCTGAGCAATCAGAAAGCCCTAGAAAATCATATCCTGTGCATTTTTCTGGAGACAAGCCATTACCTCAGACAAGTTATCTATGCAGCTTCACCTTCAGGCATAGCTATTTCTATGCCCACGTTGTTTCCATTTCATCATATTATTCCCTCCCAAGATTTCCTTAGGTTTTACAGGAGTGTATCACATATTTAGATGAATGACTTAGATTTCTTCATATTAGTGTTGGCAAATCAAGCCACTTCTCATTAGTAGTCAAAACAAATGAACAAAATAGAATCCCAAAAGTCTTCACATTTTTTATAGCAAGAATTAAGGGTCTCAGATGCTCACATGATCAAATTGGCCATTGTGATCATTTCCGCTCTGGGCAAGGATCAATAATCTTCAGAGTTTAGGCATGCTGCAGATTGCTGTTCTTGACTGAGTACATATAATAGCCTCTAAAGATGACACCATCAGGTCCTCCCTTTCTTATGTGCACACATGTTCCTTTACTTTGTAAAATGTACTTCTATCTTCTTGAATCTGAAGTGGCTACTTCACTTAGTTTGATCCATTAGTCCCAGCTTGGTTTTGTTTTTGTTTTTTGTTTTTTCTGCTTCATTTTTTAAAATTTTTTATTAATTACAGTTTATTCACTTTGTATCCCCCCCATAAGCCCCTCCCTCCTCCCCTTCCAGCCTCACCCTCCCTTCCCCTTCTTCTCGCTTGCCCCTCCCAAGTCCACTGATAGGGGAGGTCCTCCTCTCCTTCCTTATGATCTTAGTCTATCAGATCCCATCAGGAATGGCTGCATTGTCATCTTCTGTGGCCTGGTAGGGCTGCTCTCCCCTCAGGGGGAGGTCAGCTTGGTTTTAAGGAAGTTTGGTAGTCTTCCACTATTGAAGTTAAGAAGTCATAAGAAATCTGATTAAGCTCAAATAAGCCTGGTGTAAGAAATCATAAGCTAGCTCCATGAGTGACATAAAGAAAGGAAAAAATGGCACTCATGGATTTATTTAAGCTTTCTCATATTTTCAAGAACTGCCCAGTCATAGGGTGCAGAGTAATCCATCTCATACCTCTTGGAGTGGAAGAGTACCTTGTTGATGCCAGGCAGCCTTAGAATGGTGAGAAGTATCATTTAAATTGTTAATTAAATATTGTTTAATTGATTAAGATTTGTGGTATTTTATCGAGTAGCAATGGATATCCAATGGATGCCCAAAGCAAACAACAGCCAAGAGCCAAAACCAAAAGAAAAAACATGTACACACACACACACACACACACACACACAAACACACAAAGAAACACAAATTAAAAAAAAAAAAAAACAAGAACCAAAGTAAAACATTTTCAACTATCCCATATGTAACCAGTCATTGTCTTAGTAAGGAATTTGCAACTCTTTGTAAGCATCAGTCACCAGGACACATGCTCCATAAAGGTCATCAAAATGCAAAACCCTTAGGCCTACACATTTGCATATTTCAATCTCTGAATAAATATAATGAGAAACCATTGTAGTACCCCACAAGAGTAAAGACTCATTTGCCTAAAGAAGATCTTCTTTAAATATGTAAATTCTTTCTGGGAGAGATAAATCAAGCAGATGGTGGTAGGATTACATCAGTAATCAGATTGTTTCCCTAACTCCTGGTTATGACAAGAAATGTTGAGTGTAAAGCACTAAATGTGGAACAGGCATGTACCTGAGCTGAGAGTTGTTGATTATGGACCACAAATAATGCCTTTTGATAAGTCTAGAGTCAGCTAAAGCGAATCAGTGCCCAGAAACAGGAAGATGGGTGCAGAGGAAAGTGGAAAGTTGAGAAAGATTGGCTATCATCATTCTGATGGAAAAACACTTCAGGAATTCGCCCTTAGAGCTCATTCTTTAAAAGCTAGAGAAATTATAGAGGTAACTCTCAGAGACAGGATGAAGGTCATACAAGGTAACAATATCCTCCCTAGAAAGCCAGAATATGAAATTGTACTTGATTACATAAATAGAATGTGTTTAAAATTAAGTCCCCAATAATTAGGATTCAGTACCAAAAAATTAATATGGACCATGAAAGGCCTATGTGATGAGGTGATGCAAAGTAAGATAGCCCCACCCCCACCTCAGCCGCCCTCAGCATCATTCCCACAGAGCTGGCTGATTTTCCCTGTGGTGCTGTGAATCAGCTTCCTCTGAGAACTTTTCACTTTCACTCTTTCTTTCCCACTGTCCTGACACTGAGCCTCACCTGGGGGTTTCATGCCACCTAACGAGAGGAAGTGAAAGGGATTGCATTTTCGACAAGGCTTAATTTTCCTACTAGAAGTGAAAAGAAAAAGAAACTTATGCCTCCTGAAACCGCTTTATTTCCTGCCGTGCTGAGTCAGTGAAAAGAGAGCCCTGCTCTAAACATGCATTGAAAGCAAGGCATGTGACCTCCATCATGCTTTCAACCCCACGTCAGAGAGTCACTTCCTTGACATGGCTTTAAGATCCTATATGACAGATTGGGACACTGAGGCAAAGACTTGGCAATAACTTTCCTAAAAATCGCATGGTGGGTAATAATGGAGACAGAAGGTAAACTCAGGCAAGTTAAGTCCTCAGTTTCTAATATTTCTAATACCAGCAAAATATTTCTGCCAATATTTTTTTGAGTATTATTCCCAGGACTGGGTTGAAGGATTTTCAGCAGGTTCATTTGGCACCATACAGATGCACCCTCACTATCTGCCCTCCAAGTGAGGCAGGGTACAACCACCACAACCTGACCTGGGAGAAAGTGTGTTTGATATATCCTAAGTGGTAGCTGCTAACTAGCCAAACGGACGAAATGACAAAGAAACTTAGTAAAAATGCATCTCAGGCTCCTGAATCTGCATGTACTCTTTATATTAAGGGGTTATATTAGCTAACTCTGGGAGCACCTTAAGACATAAGAAGCTTTGGTTAAATTCATGAGTTCTGGTTACACAAATCTGGGACCCCACTGAACTGGTCTAGAAATCTAAGTGCAATGCTATGCGAATACTTGAATTCCTACAGCCCTCATGTCTCTGAACAAAAGGTTTTTTAAATGAGAGAGACTGGGTGTGGGCAGGGTTAGGAGTGTCAGGGGACTCAGGTATCTCTTCTGGTGATCATATGCTGTCTTCCTGCTCCACGTCTCTACTCAGTCCTGTTGTGTAGTCGCCTGCCTCCTCTGAAGGACCGGGAGTTGTTTGTAGGTCATGTTTCTTTTCATGAAAAGCTGAACACAATACCAGCCTTCTCCCACCACCACCACCACATCCGCCACCATCATACTTCATTTTCCTACCTCTTCATTTTTCTCCACCCATCCTCTTTGTCTTTTTCTCTTGGCATGAATCACTTCGACTTCTGAAATTCCTATTATCTTCCTTGGCTGCTCCTGCCTGTCCAGCCCAGTGCGCAAGTTCTTGACTTTTGAAACATCCGCAGTTCTGTGTACCATCCTCTTCTAAACCCGGCTGTACAAAAGGAAATAAAATCACCTAAGAAATATTAAAACTCAAACAAACAAAACACCATTGCCGACCCTCCTTACTCTCACCTCTACAGAGGAGACAAGGGTGTATCATTCCGCTCTCCTCCACGTGATCCTAATACAGAGCAGGTGTTACAGGGAGAACCCTTAACACCACTGTTCTCTAACTGAGCCAAGAGGGGTGGACACTTGGTAAAAAGCTTCCTCTGTCCACAACCACTATCTTATTTGGCCTGCGTATCAGTTCTGTAAAATATAAGAATAACAAGAAAGAGGTGTTTAGTCCATTTAACAGGTAAGCAAACTGAGCCCGAGGGTGGTGAAGCCACCAGCCCGCACTGAAAGTCCTTGGACCCTTGTCTTCTGGCTTGCCCCGTGCTGGTTGGATATCTGGAGTAGGATGAAAGGCAAGGGCAAGCTTTGCTTCATGCATTCTACCCTCCTCTGACCTCATGGTGGGGGGCTACTTAGCAAACAGGTGATAGTTTGTTTGGAAGTACTGGTGAGGGATATGTCATCCATGAGCCCTCTGAGGTTCTCTACCTGAGAAAGAGGAACTAGGAACCAGCCAGTGTGTATCAGAAGCCATGTGACCAGATGCACTTGAGCAAACTGTGAGAAAAAGGAAGGCTGCAAATAGCTCAAGGCATTAGAACTTTCCTCAAAATCAATCAGGAGTCACATTCTGATCAGAAGGACAGATAATAGGGTCATGAGGACTGAAACATTCTGGGGTTTCATTTCTCTCCACCCAGCCACCAAAAGCTGTCTTGGACTGGTGTGACTGGGCTGCTTCTTACCTGTGTGAAAAAGCAAACACGGAAACATTTGGTAATCTCCCTTCTCTCCTGTTTCTCAAAGCAGCCCTGTAAGTAAGGCTGACTACAAGAGGCCTCCAGCAACCATAAACGCAGACAGGAAAGGGTTTAGAGTGGGGGATGGGAAAAAAAGGCCTTTCTTCCTTTCTAAAAAAAAAGAAAAAGAAAAAGAAAGAAAAACAAAACCTTCATCACTGAGTTTCCTCTATGCTCTACCTCAGAAATAAACTCATCTACTTGGGAATATGTCCTATGTATATTTCATTCCACCCTTGGCAGAAATAATTTTCGGTTCTCAGAAACGAGCAAGGCAGGGAATGGTAAGGGGAGGGCTGGATGCCTCCCGCTGTGAGGAATGACACACAGATTGGGGTACACAGGGGGGCTGACATTACACAATCTGCACATCAGCATTTCTGCTGCAGGCAGAAAGCTATTCCTGAGGGACACATGTTCTAAACTAGCAGAAAATAAATGCTGCTTTGAAATTAAGCATCTCAGCCTATGATTTTCCGGGCCAAACAATCTCTGGGGTTATTTTTCAGGGTGATGTGTACAGGCACACAGAGACTACTGCATAAAGGGATTGATTTCAAAAGGTGCTTGGTCCTCATTTTCATAAATAAATAAAGCCTCACTGGCCATTGGAATATGATTATATTTGGAACAAAACTCTTAAATATAGAGCCATTATCTGAAGCCACAGAGCTCACACCAGTCTTAAAACCAGAGCTTGTCAGTTGGAAAAAGGCAAGCTTCCGAATGGATGTGAAGTTGGATGTGTGTAGTCATATCATAGGCTCTTTTTGTTGTTTGGCGCAAATGAAAACAACTGATATTCTCTGCATTAGATAAACAAGTCTTCTCACTTACACACACACAGCTTTTCCTTGGTGACTACAGTTGTTCTTGGATAAGACAATTGCTATTTTCAAGAGAAAGAAAGCAGAAGCACATATACTGTAGATGCAAAGGTGGGTTTCTTCCATAATGCTGTTTGTTACCTGATGTCCTCCACCCTCAACCTGACTATTTGAAATTAGAAGAGTGACATCAACTATATTCCTTTACCAGCCACTGGCCCCCTGGTGTGGACCATATCTTTTTGTTGTTGTTGTTCTCAAATATATATTATATATATGTATATATATGTATGTATATTTATTAAAATTTATTCATTGTATATCCCAATTGAAGCCCTCCCCTCAACTCATCATGTGTCACATCCTAGAGACATCTGTTCTGTAGGATCTCTTCATCTGTTCATCTAGATACAGGTGTTTCTATTTTTTGTGAGGCTGTCTGCCTTATTAAGAAATAAGCATACTTAGATACTGAGGCGCCATGGGCTACATCTGTGCAGGAGTTCTAGGTTATCTCCATGCATGGTCCTTGGAGTATCAGTCTCAGAAAAGTCCCTTGTGCTTAGATTTTTGGTTCTGTTGTTCTCCTTGTGGAGCTCCTGTCCCCTCCAGGCCTTTCATCTCCCTCTTCTGTCATGAGGAAAGGAGAAGGACCATGCCTATCAGTGGACTGGGAGAGAGGCATGGGAGGAGAAGAAGGAGGAAGGGTGGGATTGGGATGAAATAAGGGTGGGGGCTACAGCTGGGGTACAAAATGAATAAATTGTAATTAATAAAAAATAAATTAATTTTAAAAAGAAATAAGCATACAACAAGCCATCTATTGTTATGTAAATGCTGAAGAAAATATGGTGAAGACAGGTCTAGGACCTAAAGTGTGGGTAAAGGTTCATAGAACTGGTTTCTAGAACTGTCAAAGAAAATGACAATTCAGATGAGATGTGGGAAGTGAAACGGAGCCCAAGGACAAGTGTCCTCTGCTAGAGGGAAAGCCCTCATGTAACACCATCCCTCATACCAGATATGTAATAGCAGTTTGTGTCAGCAACAGAGATTAGGGAATACTGACACCAAAAAGATACCCTAGCAACCACACCTGAGCCAGGTGAAAGGGGACAGCGCATAAACAATTTCAGAGAAGGAATTTTCAAGGCCACAGTAGCAACAGAGGGTGTGATGAAGACAGGAAAATAGCACTTTTGTGCAAGAGTAGGGAGCTGGGAAGACTTGAAGCCATTACATGGAAGGAGAAGTAAGGGATGCTGGAAGGTTAATGGGGCAGTTGGAGTACTTTTGAGACCACGGTTTCAAGACAAACAACAACTCTGTTATAAAATCACTAAATACTCACACCTCAAACTCTCCTATGTTGAATTTCATTTGATGAAATAGATAGTTGTGGGCTGGATTTTGCCCAAAGGCTATAGTTAACCAACCTCCATTCTATACTGTAGATGAGACATTCAGGAAAAATTACACAGAGCATACCAAACATGATATTATTCTCTCTCTCTCTTTCCTTCCTCCTTCCCTCTCCTTTCTTTTGTTCATGATTGTACCCTTGTTCTTCAAGTGCTCTATCCAGCAGTAGCCTACATGAAAGCCCTTGTAGTGTTTGTTATTCTTTTTTAGAAAAGAGCTAATCAAACAGAAAACAAACTTTCTGATATTTTGCAATTGGTTTCTTGAGTTGATAAAAATCATTCACTATTTTTTATGAGACTCTTGAATATACTAATGCCTGTTAAACAAGGGGGAAATGACAGCATATTTGTCAGAACAAAATTAGTAGTGTACTTATCATTTTATCTATCCATCCATCCATCCATCCATCCATCCACTCAATAAGTAAGTAATCAATTTCTTTCACTGTAGGACAAGGTAGCAGAATTCTCCAGAATCCCTTGCTGACTTGGGTCTGGCTACCTCCTTCAAGTTGCTTACCTTCAGGAAGGGGTAAAAGCAGGTATATTAGCATCTTGAATCTGAGGTGAAGAGAGAAATGTGATGCCAAATAAAGGGCTGATGAAGATGTGAGGGTGGTCAGAGCAAGATGACTTCCAGCTGGAAGCCATCAGAGCAGCTGACAAGATGACATCCAGTTTCCTGTTAACCCTTCAAAGTGACATATGAGTCCATGCAAAGATTACAAGCAGACTTTGAGAAGACAATGCTCTTTTGTATATGTCACCAGATCTTAGGTCCCATCAGGGCAAGTTTTATAAATAGTTGGTGACTTCAAAAGTCTTTAAAACGGATTCTCTTTCACACCCAGAAAAAAAAATATATCTTAATAGAAGTTTTTCTGTTTTCTATTAATTTCTTTGTCAGCCCTTAATATGTGCATGAAAAGGAGTTGGTAATGCACAAATGAATAACAACAATTCTTGAATGCTTGCACAGCTCTGTAAAAAAGAAAAAAAAGGGGGGGGGCTATATATGTTTTGAAGATAAGGTGAGGCCAAAATGATTAAGTAACTTGACCAGGATCATACAAAAAAAAAAGGAAACAAGCCTGTTGCATATGCCTCCAGGCTTTTAGCTTTCTCCTCCTCTCATCTTGTCTCCTGTCCTTTCCTCTCCTGTCCTGTCCTCTCCTCTCTCCTCCCCTCCCCTCCTCTTTTCTTCTCCTCTCTTCTCCATCCTACATTTTTCACCCCTCCTCTCCTCCTTTTCTCCTCCTCTTTCCCCCCTCTTACTTCTCTTCTCTTTCTCTCTCTTTGTCTCCCCCTATTTACGTCTATCTCATTCTATCTCTCTTTGTTGCCCCATCTCCCAAGCCTCTGTCTTCTCCACACAGCTCCCTGACCCCAGTATAATAGTCTACTTCAATTGACTCCTCAGTGATCACCTTCCCCTCTAGCCAGCTTTCTGCTTGATATGTCCCTGCTTCATGCCAGGTTCAACAACACTTTCCAATGGTGGAAAACATTTGTCATTTGTTTACAGGGGTCGCATGGTCTATGACTCAGGGCTCAGGATCAGCCTTCCAGCCTTCTCTTGACCCTTTCAAATCTGCGAGTCAGACAGAAATAAGCATCTGGTTAGCATAACTTAAAATACATTAACTGATTATCTACTTTGTTTTGAGGCATTTTTTTTTCCGGGCTCAGAAAAAGAAAAGTTAAAAAGTCAAATATAAGGTGGTTTATTATTTATTTTATTTATGTCATTAAGCCTTCACAATAAATAGAGATCCTTCTTTGAGCAGGTCACAAAGAGTCCAGAAAAGACACATTCCAGATTCAAGAAACAATAATGATTGGTTTTCTGAGACAGCTGGCTGGTCAGAAACTAACTATTGATCATCAGCCAAACAACGGCCAGAGAAAACATAAGAGTAGAAGAAAAAGGCACATGCAGTATGGCCACAGAAGAGTCAACATTAAAGAAGACCAAGGAGAAGGTGGGCTGGACTTAAGCATGGAAAGCTGGATATAAGCATAAATAAATAAATAAATAAATAAATAAATAAATATCCTACTCAATAAAAAACATCATTGGTTACGGTAATTAAATGTTTTCCTAAGTAGAAACAATTACAAGGAGGTAGTTTGACCTCTGGTAGAATTTCCATCATCAATCACTTCATGATTGATTAGAAATACTTGCAAATACACGTGGCCTGAGAGATGATGGGGCAAGCACTTTTTATTTTTCTGTTTGCTCAATGAGGCTGTTTGTCCTTGTACAACATTTCAAAGGAGAATGGCACTGAGGAAACAAAATTATCCAAAGATACTGGAATGTTCTTCTGTGAGTAGATCCCACATTTGTAGCTTTGAGGGAACTTAGATGGGATGACAATGCATAGTGATAAATGTGCTTCCCAAGAGGAGAGTAAATCCAACAAACAGCTTTGGGTCACTGAACTGATGTTTAGTAGAAAGAGAGTTAAGGAAAAGAAAATTCAATGTCTGTAACTTTGAACTTTACCTTCCTGAGAAAGGTGCTTCTGTGAGCAGGGTTCACGTGCTGCGGTGATGAATCATAATGATACCCTTGCTGTGACACTGAGGGACAGGGTGATCTGTACCTTCCTTGAGGTTTAAGTGAATTTGCTTGTGACATTAAGAGGGAAAACAAGAGTAAAGAGAAATACCCTTTCCTTTGTCACACTGTCAGGGAAGAAACCACTTTGGAGGTCATGATCTATGACAAACACATTCATGCAAATTCTTTGCTTGCTCCCATGCTCCATTTCTTTACCAAGTAGGTAGGTAGGCAAAAGAGAACAAGAAATAGTGCCCTGGGGGGAAATAAAAGCACTGGGTTAGATACTGGCTACCTGTATGGAAAGGAAATTCTTTCAGTCTTAAAATATACTAACGAAATGAACCTGCTTGAATGACTGGAATTTTCTGATACTGAGACATCCAAACTACAGACAATTATGGGATGCTGAGAGTGGGAGAAATAGTTTTCCCTGGGAAAGGCACACCAACTGGTTATAGCAGATTGTCTGCCCTGGAAACACACATACAAGTAACATTATATAGATTGTGATGTTGTATTCATATGTGTGTCTATTCATGTGTATGTATACATATGCATATATATATATAGAGAGAGAGACAGAGAGAGAGACACACACACACACAGAGAGAGAATAAAGAAGAAGGTGTCTGAGAATAATCCTCTGGTATAAAAGTTTCCAAGAATTAAAGGGAATGATATGAGAGGGTGCAGGTAGTGGCCAAGGAACAAAATTCTGAAATTGGTAACTTTTTTTCTTTTATTTGTTCATGACCCTTGAGCTAAACTCAGTGATTATTAACGCCTTCATAATAAACTTGTTATTGTATATTTTCCCACAACAATTCAAATATTTACTATTTAGACATTCAAGAAGAAGTTTTCACATCTGTGACATAGGGCCTAAGAATGTAGAGGATCTTGGGCAAACAAACAAACAAACAAACAAACAAACCCTGGGCTGGAATTCTGTTGAGATGTTCCATTCATTCATTCATTCAGCACACAAATACTTACCAATGAATTCTATCTTTACTCAGCTTCCAGTGTGCCACACTCTCCTGGACTCTCTCCTTCCTTAGTCCCAAATTCCCAGGGCTCCTTTGGCAGTTAATTCACATCCTTCTCATGCATTAAGACCAGATCCAGGTCTCAGACTTGAACCCTGTCTCTTTTCCATTTTTTACTCCATCCATGCTGACATTTCAGTTTTCCTTCTAACTAACATCTATGTTCATGACTTCCACACTTATGTCTCTAGTCCTGATATTCTCCTCAGTGACTTCTTTGCAATTACCACTCCATGCTGAACAAAAATCTCGTACTTGACAGATTTAAAATAATCCTCTCGGTCTCCATCCCCAAACCTGTTTTCCCAGGAGTTTCTCCAGTGGTGGTAAATGATAATTCTATTTTCCCTGTTATCATGATTTCTTTACCAGAAACTGGTTATAGCATTTGTCTCAGAGGATTTGTGAAGGAAAATGAGATAATACATACTTAGCATAGTACCTATTGTAGCTTGCATTGAATAAAACTCAATAGAGTGAACAAAATAAAACTTCAATTTCTTATTTTAATGGTTCATAGACCCCTCTTTCCTCCTCTTTTAGACTTACATTTTCTCTCCCAGGGACCATTAATAACATTTATTAAATTGTGTCTTCAATTTAGTAAATGGATATTGTTGTAGGTAGAGCTGAGAAAAAAATCAAACAGCCAAGTTTCAGCTATCATACAACTGAGCCAGTCCTGCAGGTGTTTTAACAGCTCTAGCCAACTGAAAATCCAGGGGTCTCTAAGCCCCTTCTCTATGGTGCAACGTCTGCTCAGCTTACTTGAAGAGCAGACCTGAGAACGTTTAACAAGATAACTAGGAGGACAACGGGAGCACAGAAAACAACACATGCATCAACAGGCCTAAGATCATAGAGTCTTCCAGATTTTCATTGCAGATCTCAGAACCTTACACTAAAGCTTTTGAGTTTTATTTTCTATAGATGGTACCAAGCATGTGCAAAAAAGACAGTTTTGAGTTATCATACTAGGCACCCCCGCTGCAGCTTTGTAAATACTGATTTTGCAATATTTAGGAATATCATTTATAAAAATATAATAAGTATATTATTATAATTTAAAACTCCCTGGCAGAAGCTCAGATCTGCCATTTGAATGTGTTTAATGAGCAAAGGTCATGCAACAGAACTCACAAAAGAAGTGAAAGCCTGAATGGGAAGATTTTTCATTGTCAGACTTACTCATATTCAAATTAATGGAAACTATTAAAAGTCCAATAGAATACTACTTTAAGATTCCAAATTAGTAAAAGTATATGTGTTTGTGTGTGTGAGTGTGAATGAAAACTGAACACCTGTGAGGTACATTGAGCCTTTAGTAGGATGCAAAAAAAAAGGTTACAAAATGTGAGCAATCTTTCAATCATAAATCCAACTTCTATGAAGACACAAAGTAATACAAAGTGATGAGAAAAATGTTAGATGTAAAAGGTACTTATGACAATCTCAATGTTAGCAAAACATAGATAAGGTTAAATACTTCAGAATTTTAAACAGCCAGAAGTTTTATCAAGTACTGTGTATGTGTGTGTGTGTGTGTGTGTGTGTACCAAGACTGACTTTATATCAAATTGCTTACAAGACACTCAGTAAGTGATCATACAATTTTCTTCAATCGAATCCATTTCTACACAAAATAGGTTCTTTCTACAACTAAGAATACAGTGCTCATTCACTGAAGACCTCCTTTCTTTGCTAAGGAAATGTTCCTGAATTAAGAGCTAGGACAAAGGTTGTGTTGAATACCTTTAATTTCCAGCACTCAGGATGCTCCTGCAGGAAATCTTGAGTTTAAGACAGCGTGACTGAATAGTTAGCTCCAGGCTGGTCTGTGCTACATAACAAGATACTGTCTTATACAAAATACAACAAAAATACATCAAGTTAAGCACAAAACTTAAAATTTTACAGTTAAATATTATACATACATATGCACATAAATATTATATATAAATATTATGTATAATATTATATACATAAATATTACACATATATATTTTGTATAAAATATTAATTTTTGTTTAATATATTGTATATAATATTAATTTGTCAATGAATATGATAGACATTTATACATATAAAACCAAACATAAACAAAACAAAAAGAATGCTCTAAAAGACATTTGACTTCTACTTAAGATGTAGGAAAAAAGAGAGAGAGAATAGAATAGAATATAAAGATTCAAGAAGTACCAAAATTTACTACCAAATACCCTCAAATTCACAACTTTAAACAAATCAATTAGAGAAAAACAAACTAGTCTAGAATCAAAAGAAAGTTAAGCCAGGACATAGCTACCTCTTTGAATGGGGTGAAAGCACCAGGAATTTTTTTTCTGAAGATGGTGAAGGGCCAGGCCTGGGCTAGATTATACAAGCCCTGGGATTCACAGCCATATGGGAATTCACAAAATTACTAGATTTTCTTAACAGACTATGAAGTGCGAGCTTCATAAGGATGAATGGTGGGGATCCTAAAGCAACAAAAAAATATGCAAACATACACACACTGAATGCTGGGTGGGAGGGGGCAGACAGATAGACTCCCTCATAGATATAGTCTTCAGAAAGAGAAACATGGAACTCTACCAGGATACTACAGCTTACCTTTCCAATGGAACACAAGCCTTCCACTTATGAGAAAAGCACAGAAAAAAATGTTAGCTTTAGACAAATGGCAAAACTCTATCAAGGGTCAAAGTAATGAGAATAAATGACTTCTGGTGAGTCATCTATAACAAATTTGCCCATCCAAGGCTTAGAGAACACCTCAGAAAAGGAAGGAGAGAAAAAAAAATGGAAGAGCCAGAAGATGAGGAAAGAGCCATGAAAGGCTGTCTTCTAGGCATGATGTGGTTGTTGCATGCATCAACTCATTGCAGCTGTAGTTGTTTGCTTAAGACCTGTGCAAGATCAGTCCAGTCAAATGTCCAGGATGAAGGCTGGCAGAGTGGAGGTACTTTGAGGATCCACACCTAGTAGAGAAAATATTGACAGTTGACAGCTACTAAGGGAGAAAAAGTTTCTTTTCCTTGGGGATGAGGCCAATGGTAGGCTGTCTATACCCAGTGGATGACCCTGAATCCATGCACATATGGTTAGCAAAACTGGATTCAGGGGTAATCAGTAATAACAACTACAATAATAATAAAAAAGTATAACATCATGAAGAAGACTAGTTAGTTGGTAGAGCTGGATAGAGGTAGTTGAGGATGTTGTGATCAAAATAGATTGTATGCATGTATAGCATTGAAGGATAATTTTAAGATATTTTTTAAAGTTTGAAATAAATATAGTAATAGCAGATAAAAATAAACTTTGGAAGGGGGAAGATTACTATGGATAAGAGGTTTAGTTGGGTGGTAGTGGCACATACCTTTAATCCCAGCATTTGGGAGGCAGAGACAGGTAGATTTTTGTGAGTTCCAGGCCAACCTGATCTATGGAATGAGTTCTAGGACAGCCATTGTTACACAGAAAAACTCTGTTTTGAAAACAAGAACAAAACAAACAACAACAAAAGAGGTTTACTACATGGTGATAAAAGGATCAATTCTCCAAGGAGGTAAAACAACACTAAATGTTTAGGCATCCATCAATAGTGTTTCCAAAAACATGAAATGAAAAAAAAACATATATAAGAAATACATATATATATGACAAATATATATATATGAGAAATAGAAAATGCAGTATTAAATTTGGAGTCTTCAACACTTCTCTTTGAGTAATTAAGAAAAATAACATCCAGGACTATAATGAAAGTATAGAAAAGATGAAAAGCATTCTTTGTGAATTTTATCCAGTTAACATTTACAGAACATTCTGCCCAACAGCAGAAAACATTGTCTTTAGTGTGTGTAGAAAATTCATGAAGATAAACCGTATGTTTTCTGGGTTATCAAAATAATGCCATACATCAGAAACTGGAGTAAGCATCTCAGCAACTAATTAGTTACATAGAAGTGTAGATATTGGACAGACACATTATGATTATACCCAGGTGTAGGACAGAAGCCATTCCAACATTTAATTCGATGAGCTATTATTCAAATTAAACCATATGAGGGAGCCAAAAATTAACAGATAAAAGAAGAATATGATGCGGGGATGGAAACACAGTTGATGTGCCTTTAGACTTTACATTGTTGTAAGATAGGACCATGAGCTTGAGGGCTCCACTGAACCTGATTTTAAAGTGCCAGATAAAATGGTACATGGTCCATTGAGGTGTCTGTAACTCTGCCATCTGAACCCTATCCCTACTCCTCTGGCTGACTGTGCTCTCACTTGGTTAAACATCTGTGGTCCCGTTGTATAAAGCAGGGTCATTTGAATAGTAGAGATGGGTTCTGGAGTAGATGTAGATGCATCTGTCTTCAGTCCTTCTATAAAGCTAATAAAGCTGCAATATGGGGCAAATTACATATGTCCCCACAATCCCAGCTATATACTAAGGACATAGAGACAATAGCTTCA
Organism: Meriones unguiculatus; assembly: GCF_030254825.1. Classification (NCBI taxonomy): domain Eukaryota; kingdom Metazoa; phylum Chordata; class Mammalia; order Rodentia; family Muridae; genus Meriones; species Meriones unguiculatus. Next base: position 39,120,187 of record NC_083356.1, on the reverse strand, counting down.
TCTACCACAAAGGATTTTCCTCAATGATGAAGAGTTAATGGAGTGAGGCATTTTATTGTCTGACACACAGCAAATTTTTAATAAATGTTGAAATGTTTTTTAACAGGCACCAGAGCCAAAGCTTTGGAGCTAGAAAAATGCTGATTCAAGCTCAATATTGCCAATTAGTAGCTTTGAGAATGTGGGTGACATGTCTTCAGCTCTTCACTTCATTGTCCTTGTGATCTGTTCTGCAATCATTAATTGAGCTCCTGCAATGTGCTGGGCAAAATTCCCAATTCTTTTTGCACAAAATTAGGATAAAAGGGGATGAAGAGAGTGAAACAGTGCATGTTAAGTCCCTTGGTAGCATAGTGAGTGTGCTGAATAAGTTAATATTGCCTCACTTGTCTCTAGGTGTCAGATCCAGGATATAAAACAATCCTTTCAACATGCAATGCTTTATTTGTGCTGGTATCTCTTGAGTTTGTTTGAGAACTCACAGTAGGATTAGTAGTACAATTCCTTGCTGATAAAAGTGAAATGGTCATCCAAATTATGATAGAACATGCAGGAGCTGTGATGTTCTTTACGGAGCCCATTGAATTAGGCACAACCATAGACACCATCATATTTCAAACACATCAAATCTATATGTTTTCCTACCTATTAAAGCCCATCCATGTGGATACATACTTGGTAGCAGAAGGAAAATAAAGAATTTTTAAAGCAAGGAAATAATAATAATAATAGTAGTAGTAGTAAGCACAGAACAAACCTTTTTACCCGAACTACAAAGAATGACTTTTGCCTTTCCACACATCTTTTCAATTTGGTCACCTATTTTCTTCTCTTCAAACTGGTAAAAGACTATCATGATAAAGTAGAGCCAAAGATTACCCCAAGTGATTCTTCAAATCAAATCTCATTTCCCAGATGGAGTTTGAAATGCAATGCTGTGTCTTTCTGAGTGCTATGCATTGCTAAGTGTCTCTCTCATTTCAGGACCATTCAAAGCTTGCTCTTCTTTCTGCTTGCCTTTCCCCATCTCATTTGTCTTGGCTCATGAGCTTTCTATAGCCCTCATAATTTTGTTCAGGCAATGCCTTCTTTGTCATACTTATGGCACCTGTGTCCTATGAGTGACAGCTCTGGGCTGCTTTGTCTGTGATCGTCATGGTAAACACAATAATGGCCCTCTAAAGGTACTCAGATCCTACCCCCAAGAAACTGTGAATATATTACTTCTATGGCACTGAGGTTTTGCTGACACAATCATAGTATTGATCTTGAGATGGTAATGTTACCCTGCTTCTAGCCACAGGGAATTATAAGGGAAAAAGAGTCTGAACTTAAAGAAACAGGGATAAAGGGGTAGACTCTGAAGATGAAGAGAGGGTATATGACATGAAACATGGAATGTAAGCAGGCTCTAGAAGCTAGAAATGGCAAAGAAGCAGATTACCCTCACAGTTCCAGAAGAAACTCATCTTCACCAAGTACGCTAGTTTTAGCCCTGCAACCTTCAACTGATACCTCTGACCTCCAGAACTAAAGAAAATAAATCAGTGTTGTTCTGAGCCAAATGCATCATACTTTATCACAGCCACATGAAAACGCTTGTAGACTCATCAGAAGACTGATAGTCTTAGTGGATTTTTCCTCCCTATAAAAAGGTTGGTTTGTTCATACTTATAATTAGTGCTGGGTAAAACAAGGGCATATTGAATTAGCTGTGGCCAATAAATAAATAAAAACAGTAAACAGAAAAACAAACAAACAAATAATAAATGGTCAATCTTCTGAACAACTCTTAGAAGAAGGCCATCAGGATTGAGTGATAAGGAGTATAGAACGGCAGATTTAGTGTTGAAACCTGAATCATAGTTTTAGCTCTGCCACCTGCAAGGGGATGGAACATTTCATGTCTGGGATTCAATTTCTTTACCTACATAAAGGGTTCAGCATAGTCTTTGGTCCCTAAGGTACCTTTGAGCCATAAAAAAACTGTGACTAGATGCCAAGACATTTTTGGAAAGCATGCCTGACCTGGGTGGGAGGTTGGACTGATGACCGCAGAGGTTGCTTTCAGCTCAAAGAGTCTATGACAGGCACAGCAGGATGCATCTTGTGCAGAAAGAAATTCTAAGACAACTGATTTTTTCAGCATCTCCCACAGGGAGGGGAAGTCCTCCATGAGCAAACAAAGGCATCAGTAGCTTCGGTCAAGCCCCGCTTCAGACTTGGGCCAAAGGCAACAAGAATGCCACAAAGCACATCAAAGGGCAGAATCTGGCTGTGGAACAAGAAGACGGATGGAAGGGAAGTCATGATCTGCAGTAAAACAAATAAATAACCTTTAAAATCACATCTGCAGACGGCCTAACCTCCTTAAATGCTTTCCAATAAGCTGTACTGGTAGCTTGCCACAAAGCCTGTCTGGAAGGCTTCATAACAGATGGAGGCAAGACTCATGACCTGGCGCTGACACTGCGGCTGACCACTTGTGTGACCTTGGGCTCTTCATTTCACCTTGCTGGCCTCTATGCTCCTCTTTTCCAAGAGGGGACCAAACTAGATGATTTCTTACCTCTCCTTTGACCTCAAAATCTTACTACTTCCCCACCCAAGCATTGATCACAAACATTAATATAAATCCTGCAGCTACTTTTGTTTGAAACAAGCAGTCATTTGTAGGATTCTGCTACGAACCCAAATTTAAATCTAAATCCTAGGATTTGAAGGAGGTAAGGGATGGTAGGGGTGGAATACAGCATTACAAAAGTTTCTCCTCTTTTTCTGCAGTCTCTTAGAAGCATTTTCTTATCATTTCCCCTTGTTGATATGATGCCTTATAATCCAAGATGAGCACTGCCCTTCCAAGTGACTGAGCACCATCCAGTTTGTGAGGTCAGAGCAAGGCTGAACCACAAACTGGGTTTAAGCACATCTTCCAGCTTCAGCCTCCCCGGCATGAAACCCCAATCTCAAGATAAGGTTGGAAACACTTAATCTCCTTTTTTTTTTCAGCTTTGCAGTGTGTTTCTCCAGCAAAATGGAGCCTTGAGTGACCTCCCAGATTTCTCATTTTAAGGCAAGTCTTGAAATAGTTGGGGATGTAACTGTTTTCATTGCATGTGTTGTTGCCTTCCTACCTAAGCCAAGTCATCAGAGCAAGAATTTTTTTGTCTTTTTTTAAAAATTATGTATATTTATTTATTCACTTTCCATCCCAATCTCAGCCCCCTTTCTCTCCTCCTGGTCCCACACTTCCACCCTCTTCCCCTTCACTCTTCCCTTCTCAGAAAAGGGAAACCCCTCACTCTTGTATGAACCCTCCACAGCACTTCAGGTCTTATCAGGACTGAGCACACACTCTTTCACTGAGACCAGAAAAGGCAGCCCTGTTAGGGGAAAGTGACCCAATAGCAGGCAAAAGAGTCCAGGTCAGAACCAGTCCTCATCCCACTTGCTAGGGAACCGCTGTGAACATCAAGCTACTCGTCAGTTACATATGTGTAGGTGGCCCAGGTCTACACCATGCATGGTCTTTGGTTGGTGCTTATGTCTCTGTGAGTCCATGGGCGTAGGTTAGTTGACTGTTGGTCTTCTTATGGAGTTTTCCCCTCTGGGTCCTTCTGACCTTCTCCCTGAGTATTTCTATCCTTCCCCCCACACTTCCACAAGGCTCCCCGAGCTCTGCTCCATGTTTGAATGCGAGATCATTCTGAGTGAGGTAACCCAGCCCTAGAAAGACACATATGGTATGTACTCACTGATAAGCAGATATTAGCCATATAGTACAGTATAACCATACTACAATCCACAGACCCGAAGACATTAAGTAACAAGGAGGACTCAAAGGAGGTTGCTTGAATCCCATTCAGAATGCAAAATACAATAGAAAGAAGTGGATGAAGAGAGAAAACTGGATAGAGGTGTTTGTCTTTTGAGAAAGGCCCAAACAAAAGAAATCAAAAGGGAGAAAGAAAATGTTTACATTCGCCAGATGGCAAGACGTGTTCTGAGGCTGAACTTCACCAGGTTAACAATTTAACCACTACCAGGCTTCCACTCATTCCTAGGAGATCCCTTTCAGTTCCAAAACATGGGGATTTATTTATCAGGGGAAAATAAAGACAATAAAGTCTCTTTGGACAGCTAATAATAAATTATTTATTTCTGGAATGTCCTACTAAAGAATTATTCCCCCAAAGGGTGTGATATTCAGACTGTAGTAAATAGCTCTGGTGGAAAATTTGTCAATAATTAACTGTCCAGATCACTCACCAGTGGGTATTTCTGGTCACAGAACATGACAAAGTAAAGGACTCCTGTGAAGCTTGAAGTGGTGAGGGTGAATATTTGATCACTACCTCTCCTCTATAATCTGCCCATATTCTGTGGATCAGCTTTGTATGTAATCTAAGGGACATTGTTCACTCCTGTTCCTATCCTGTTCTGTGTCCCCTACTCATCTTTGCTAGGCATCCCTCCCCTTAACTTACCCAACCTACCCTCGTTTCCAAACCAGCTATATGCCTCTTTAAGTTCCTCTTACCCCTTAGCCCTGACACATACAAAACATCCATACACTAAGCATTTTTAATCCGACCCTCTCCATCACAGCATGCTGCACCTTCCATGTACTAAATTGCTTCTCCTCCAACTTTCATTGATCTTTCTCTCAGGTTGGAGCTCTCTGTTTCAGACAGTCAGGTGCTTCAGGCCTTCCTATCCTTATTCATTCCACGAACTACCTTGTTTGGGGTTCCATTACTCTGTAAAACTGGTCTCCAAGTTCAAGACTCACTTCTCTCTGCTTTTCTTAAAAGAACATAACCACTGAGCAACCTTTTGTCTCTAGGGCATGATTCTTTCTACTTGTGTCCTTATGTTTCTATTTCCTTTTTAGTAATATTCTTTTGTAAATAAATCTATTTCAGGGATGTGAAATTGATCTGAATTTAAAAGACTATATTGATGATATAGTAAATACAAACAATACAACTAATATCCAGACATAGTCAGAATTTTTATGATTTAAATGAATGACAGTTTGACAAAGACTATTTGAGAATAGTAGATTTTTAAATAAATTTCTTTTATGATATCCTATTATATCAAAGGCAATAGAAGCAATTAACCCACTGCTCAGAAGGAAGCAATGCTTCAGCAGCTGTCTGACCTATCTGACATCATAAAGCAAGTCTAATAGTTACAGCATTGAAGCTAGAGCACATTGACTTCCAGACACTATATTATTTGTTCTTCTAAATTGTGACTATCTCCTATTCTCACAAACTCTCATCCTTCAATACTCAAAGATTATCCCAGAATCCTCAACAGATATCAAATTTCCTAGATGTTCAAGTATATTATATAAAGTTGTAAAGTATTTGCATCTAGTTTGTCTATAGCTTGCAATTTATGTATATAATTTAAATTATACCAAGATTCATAATACCCAACGCCACACAAAATCTATTTAAATAATTGTTATACTATACTGTCTCAACCTATTACAGGCATAACTTTTTTCTAGTAACTTCCATGTGTAGGTGGTTCTGAAATTTCCCCAAACAGATGCTTTGCAGTATTTAAATATAAACATTTTTTTAAGATACAGTTCCAAGTTAATACCTCAAGAAGAGATACTTCCCAGAAGGAAAGAAAAATTTAAAAAAATTGGACTCTGAACTGCCCTGGGCTACATCTGTGCAAGGGTTCTGGGTTATCTCCATGAATAGTCCTTGGTTGGAGTATGAGTCTCTGGGAAGTTCCCTGTGTTCAAATTTTCTTGTTCTGTTGCTCTCCTTGTGGAGACCCTGTCCTCTCCAGCTCTTACTATTTCCCAGTTCTTACCTAATTGGATTACATAGTAATGTGAAGAGGGACTGCCTCTGACATAATCTGATTGGCCTGCTCTTTGATCACCTACCTCTGGGGGGGAACAGCCTTACCAGGCCATAGTAGAGGACAATGCAGCCACTTTTGATATGAACTGACAGACTAAGATCAGAAAGGAGAGGAGAACCTCCCCTATTAGTGGACTTGGGGAGTGCCATGCAAGCAGAGGGAGGAGGGAGGGTGGGACTGGGAGGGGAGGAAGGAGGGGCTTATGGGGGGATGCAAAATGAATAAAGTGTAATTGATGAAAAATTTAAAAAAAAGGGAAAAAAATAAAAAAAATTTTAAAAAATTATTTTAGATAGTTTTAACATGTCTCAGATTAGGAATCATCTGTAGTCAAAGCAAAGACAGTGTATCGGTGATATGAAATAGGATCTCTTTTTAGAATTTCACCTAAATAGCATGAATATTACTCATGGGTCTTAATACAAATCTCTTATATTTATTATATTTACAAACACCGGATATTTGAAAAGAAAATGCATCAAAACTGGACATTATGGATTGTGAATGGATTCAGCATGCAGAACTGTGTTCCTTCTACACAAGGACCACAGATACACAAGACATCCTCAGGGTCCTGGGAGAAGTGGGGCTTAAGAGCAGCCATATATCAACTAGACTGGAAGAACTGTCCGATGACATATTTATACTTAGTGGAGAATGACCCCAAATTGGAACATGAGTAAACTATTAGTAAGCATAATATTAAACCCAACCCTAATGACGAGTCCTCAGAACATTATTAGGATATATATATTTGTTTGAGTAGGTAAGTAAATAAATAAATGTTTAAAAATCACTGTGACATATATAAGGGCTTAAGCCAAACTGACTCACAGTTAGCTCAGCCCTCTCATGTACTTACCATTTGAGTGAAGTAATGTGTCTACCAAACCTGTGCCTTGTTTCTTTTCAGAAATGGCATCAACAGCACCTACCTCCTAGAACTGTGGATAGGATTGACTGAAGTAACTCCTCCAAGACTTGTTATGGAAGAAAATGTCCTTTGAGTGCTACAGTTTCTATATTTTCACGCTGATCCTTTAACCAAATAAATAAAATAAATATAACAGAAAAAATCAAAGATGTCATCTATAGTTGCCATAATAACTCAAAAGGAATGGCATCATGAGAAGCTATCAATTAGCTCCTTAACAACAGGACACAGAAGAATAGTAGTCATGGCTGCATTACGCTGTTGTGAGACTCTAATCTTGCATATACACCACAGGCAAACCAAGGAGACCAACACCAGAAGGCCTACTAACGCTCCCATGCCCGCCCATTCCTTCAGATGATTCATGGCTGCAGCAATCCATGGTGATAATCCTGTGGCTAGTCCTGCGTCCACTCTGGTAGAATTTACTGTGATAATGGCCACTCTCAGCTGCTCCATCGTAGTATCGAATTCTCCAGTCCAATTACCTAAAATATAGCTAGACAATTGTTTAGACAGATTTGCAGCACAGGAAAAATTCTCATGTTGTATACTAGTGACACAAAGTCCAGCATACTTTCATTGACAGCCCGGTTGAGCCATTTGCCATAGGGTATCAATTTGCTCCTGCACAAGGTCAATCCTCTGATTGAACACCATCAAGCCTCCTTTTAGTTGAGCATTAATTTCTTTTTGTATATCTAAGGCATGAGCTACATTGGCTAAAAGATTATTCAGGGTTTGAGCAGTCTGCACAGTATGACTCATGGCTAATGCCACGGTTTGCCTGTGGTGTATATGCAAGATTAGAGTCTCACAACACCGTAATGCAGCCATGATCATTCAGGCCTTTACAGCCATTGAAGCAGGACAGTCTCCCCAAGCATGGTTGGCTACCATAAAAAGCTAAAATGTTATTCTCACGATGCGAGGCTAAGCACTGCACTCAGGGTCAGCCGCTGTAGACCCAGAGAAGAGCAAGTCTGATTGCATGCGGGTTGATGCCCCAGGTCCCGCCTCTGAGAAAAAGGTATCAGACGGGTCTGATGCTCTTTGGGTGGATGACACCTAAATGAACATCGGTACAAAGTCCCAATTTAATATCAGAGATCAGACCTCTACTCTTGCCTGATGCATCTCAAACAAAAAGGGGGAACTGTAGAGAGCTGCGTAATGCCGTGCCTTAAAGATGGAGCTGGTTTCCGCCTTCCACCTTCCCGATGGTGAGTGCTCTCTGTCACAAACAACTCCACATTTGGCTAAGGCTGAGGATCTGGCTTGCTTCCATGTATGTGGACCTATCTGCATTGCCCACGTGGCACGCTGGGGTTGGCTACCCAGAGGCTATTTAAGCTGTGGGCTGGCTTTCCCCAGGGTCCGATGATTGTTCAAGGTTCCTGAATAAACTGCATTGAAAAAAAAAAAAGACTAGTAGTCGCCAACTGAGCCGTTCAGTGTAGACTGCAGGCAGATACCTCAACCCAAAATGAAACGCCATTATAGTTTATATTATAGTTAATGTAAAATGACATGTAGAGGCATGTAGCCTGCTGGCAAAAGATATATTTTAAGGGCATAAAAGTAACAAAAGTATTAAAGATCCACGAGACATCAGAATCACAGAGTCATTGCCTAACAACTAACTGTTCCTCTAACCTAGAAAAACACAAGACATTTATGATCTATAGGTGCTGCAAAACACTAAGACATAGAGACACCAGACCTGGCTGACATGTGAGGAATTGAACTCCAGTTCAAATGCTAGAATAGAGCTCAAATGTCTTCTGGAAATTTACAAAGAGTTCTGAAGCCCACACAGTTGGGTCCTGGAAAGTTGACTGAGAGTGAAGAGAGATTAAAAAAGACAGACAAAAGTTACAATGCTGGAAGTAGGTGTGCTGTGCACTTTGCTGGAATCATGACAGCAGCCCCAGTCTGATTGAGTTTATTATGTATGAGGAAAGAGGTTACCTAATTTCAGTAGAAAGTCTCCACTTTCTACTAAGGGAACAATGTCTGAAGGGGTTGATCATGCAGTCATCTGGGTCAAGGAAGCTGTTTTTAGCTAAAGGTCAACCCTTTTTATTTTCATTTTTTGGTTTTTCAAGATGGTTTCTTTGTGTAGCCCTAGCTGTTCTGGAACTCACTCTGTAGACCAAACCCAGAGACTTGCCTGCATCTGCCTCTGCCTCCCAACTGCTAGGATTAAAGGCGTTTACCTCCACAGCCCAGCTTAAAGGTCCACCTTTTGTAAACACCTTCTCTAGGAGCCCATCAAATATTTGCCATTCCCTTGAGTCTGATCTGGGGAGAGGCTTGCCATTCCCACGAATCTGTTTTCCTTGTTAAGACCATGCTCATCTCAACAAAACACATGCAGGACTTCATCCACATTTTACACACATGACCTTATATTTACAGTGAAAGTATATTCATCTAGTAATAAGTATGTGTAATGCTGAACCAAGAGATTAGCAATTAGTATTTTATATCAGGAAGTGGCCAAACCTTTAAAATTTTAAAACTCCAGGAAAACACAAGATGGACAACTGGTCCACCTTATCACATCAATTCCATCTTGCAAGTCTGCACTATTCACCCTTCTTAATGACAGCAGGATATTCATGTACTGACTACAACCTATATCTTCGTTCTTCATTTTCTACATTTTCTTCTTTTTATTTGGTTACTCAACCCATAGTTATTCATTCTTTCTTGTAAGCTAGAGATATGAAAGTGAGTGGAACCATAACAAGAATATTTTACTTCCTGTGTCCTTCTGAACATCAAAAGTTGTGGTTCCCAGAACAATCTTCTGGCTTTACAGCTGTTTGCCTCTCTTTATGTTTCCTTGATATGGGCCTTCTCATTTTGACATTGTGATCTACCAGTAAACCTCTAATGTCTCAACTTCAATGCCTCTGGAAAGCAATTTTTGAATTTTATTTCTCCAACCCCAGTTGTCTTTCTCTGGGTATTTCTTCCTATGCTTTTGCCTGCACTTCAGTACTTAAACATTTATATAAGGCACTACCATGAGCTGGTTCACACTGACTGTCACACTCATTTCAGGCCTCTCTCTCTCTCTCCACCCAATACACACTGGCCTCCTTTTCTTTCTCTAATGCAATAACCTTTTTGAGGCCTCAGATCACCTACTTATGCTCTTGCCTTCTCCTCACCTTTGGTCTTCTGTATTCTGATTTGCCTTATTGTTCTTAGTTTAAATATCATTTCCTCACAAAGTGCTTTGTTGAGAACAATGTGAAACTATTTTGCTTTCCTGTTACTTCCAAGATACTCTTGCTTGTATTTGAAGTACTTTACCACATTTTAGTTCCATGTGGCATTTTATTATTTCATTCTTCTGTTTGTCCTACAAATTTTATTAAGCATGCATCACATGCCTCAAACAATTTGAAGGGTAGGTATAATTATAGAATGATTATCTTCTCAGCTATAGAAATATATACATACTCAAAATATAAACAAACAAATTAATTAAACCATTTTGAGCAAACACTGGTATTTATAGTATAATAGATATTGAAAGTAAGATAAAATAGAATGATATTTTAGCAAAGGGAAGAATTAGCTAAGGAGATATAAAGAGAGGTATTCTAATCACAGAGCATTGTGAACAAAATGTCCAGGGACTGGAATGAGTTAGAATATACAAAGAACAACCATATAGTACAGGACAACCAAGCTACAACTCATATAACCAAAGAAGCTAAGTAAGAAGGAGGGCTCAAGGGATGATGCTTGAATCCCACTAAGAATGAGAAATAAAATAGACATCATAAGTAGAAGGAGAGAGAGAACTGGTTGAAAGAGGGAACTGGAGAAAGGGATCAGGTACAGGTAAAGTGGGGATGTGGGTGATAAGAATAAGAGAGAGAAGGGAAATTTGTAATAGGGCATCTCTGGGACAAGTTGGAGACCTGGGAGATGGGAAGGTCCTAGGAGATTATGGTGGTTAGCCTACCTGAGATTCCTAGCAATGGAGTAACACAAGACTGAAGTGGGCACATCCTATAACCAAGCGGAACTTCCACTGGAGGGAAGGGCACACCATCCCACCCACCCTCAACCCAACATTTATCCTACCTACAAGATGTGAAGGAATAAAAGATGCAGCAGAGGTTGAGGGAATGGACAACTAATGACTCGCTCAACCTGAGACTCACTCCATGGGAGAGACCCAACTCCTGACACTGTTAATAATACTCTCCTATCCTTGCAGACAAGAACCTCACATAACTGTCATCTGAGAGGTTTCATCCAACAGATAAAGGAAACAGATGCTGAGACCCACAGCCAAACATTAAGCTCAGGGAGTCTTGTAGAAGAGTTAGGGGAAGGATTGAAAAAGCTAGAGGAGTCAAGGACACCACAAGAAGACCTATATAACCACAACTAACGTGGGCCCCATCGGAGCTCATAGAGATGGAAATGTCAACCAAAGAACATACATGGACTGGTCCTAGACCCCCTACACATATGAAACTGATGGGATGCTTTGTCCTCAAGTGGGTCCTTTAATATTTAGAGTGGGGGCTGAGACTGATTTGGACTCTTTGCCTCCCCTTAGATCCTGTTTCCCTAACAGGCTTATTTGTCTTGCCTCAGTGAAAGAAGAGGCACTTAGTCCTGACGTAACCTGAAATGCTAGAGTGGGTTGGTACCCAGAGAGGAGGGTATGTGGAAAGTGGGTGGGAGAGTGGGACTGAGAGGTGGGAGTGGGGTTGCAATTGGGATATAAGATGAACAAATAAATAAATTAATGAAAAAGGTGGTTTTTCTCGTGAAAAAAATGAGCAGGAAAAAAAAAAAAGCAGAGAATGAGGTCACAAAGATGATCAGTCTGGGACCAAGTCATACAGATCATGACAGTTGTCCTTAAAGCCATAAGAAAACTCCAAAGAGTTGTCTTGAACTTTCAGAAGAATGTTATCACTACAAAATGTCATGAATGGTCTGCTAAAAGTCAGTTTGCAGATGCCAGATATGAATCTGGTTCAAGAGCTCAAAAGAGGAAAGATGGTATCCAAGCATAATGGTGACATAAAAAGAAAGATTTTGAGATGATATAGCTTGGGCTATTCTGGAGAGGGAGATGGTTAGAAGTACTGTGGATTGAATGTGAGATATTAGAAATAAGTGGTGTTTGTTCCAAGAAGTTGAGTAGATTATTGCACTCTATTCAACTGGAGAAGCCTGTCGAGGGAAAAGTCCTGTAAGAAAATGAGGAGGATGAGAATACTGACACTGTGCCATGATAAGTCCAAATTTCCCCCTAGATTTCCAAGTGTATATATCACTCTTGTCTAGATCACAGAGTAGTTTGAGCTCCACATTTATATTTGAAATTCACAAACATGCATAAAATAGGTGAGGTCCTGAAACAAGAAGTGAAATGAGAAAAAAAAAAAATGAGTTAAGACAGAATGCCATGGCACTATGATACATGCAAAACTTATCTATTATCTATAAGGAAGAGCAATGAGGAAAGGCCAGAAAAATATGAGAAAAAAAAAGATTATTGTGTTAGAGGATTAGATCTACAGCTAGAAGATGACCCTATTAGATAACAGTCTAACAGAGACTATGTAACACAGTCACATTTAATAATTTTCAGAGCATTTATTTTTAAAATGTCTGCATATGAAGAGCCTGGGGTTACTTGAACAGTTGATACTCTACTCTCTACTTAGAGGGTAGAGTTTAAATCAGGAGTGACACAGAGCCAATTTTCCTCTCTTCCACAAAACTCCTATAGTGGTTCTTATTCACCAAATCCAAACAGAATTTGGAGTGCTAGACTGTATTGAAACAAACCCAAATTGGAGAAAGGTCAAGAGTGGCCCCAAGGAGTCCTGAAATAAGAACCAGCATGCATATGGCATTTACAGTACTTAGTGTAACACTTTATTTCACCTCTGAATCTATCCTATCTTTACCATAAAGATAAAGAGTGAGTCCCAAAGATGGAGATGGATGTTGTAGAAAAAGGCAGATAAACGTAAGAATGGGGTATTTTCAAGCATTGGAGCTAAAGTTTCCAAAGATCAGACCATATAGTTTGATTCAGGCAGAAGAGAGAGAATTATTCAACCATTACAGAAGGGAAGGCAGAAAAAAAAAACTATACTTGTAAAACTGGCTAAAAGAAGTGGTTGAGATGCCTTATTTCACATAAAATTCCAGTAAAGTATAAAACCAAAAGATCAGACAATAAGAAGGAGTTTAGGAGATTAAAGGAGATGGGGCATGGTCATCCCAGATAAATGGAAAGTGAATTTACCTTAGAAATGTGGGGTAACATAAGGTTTGCATATTTGAATTTTATGCTCATACATTTAAGGTGAACTCTAAAATAAAGAGTTTGATTTGTTTTCAACTTCTCAGAAGCAAGATCTATGATTTAATGACTTTACTCAGTATTTTTCTTAGCAGGAATGGGGAGAAGAGTATAAGTAAAGGAAGACAAGAGGCTTTTCAAAGCCAACAATTATTCTAATCATGAAACATAAAATATAATCTAGATGATGAGGTAAACAAAGAATAAAAAAGGATATAGACAGAACCAAACTTGTAGAAGGGAGAATAAACTCCAGGTTAAATGACATCATTTTTTGAAAGTCAAATGATAGAGTCAATAAGTAGCAATTGAAGAGATAAGGGTACACAGTGGGATGAGTGAAGCCATGATTTTAGCGTTACAGTAACTACTGGAGAAAGCAAAGTCTACACTATCATCCATGAGTAGGTGGCTGAGGAGAGATTGAGAAAGAAATGCTTAGAGCTAAAGAGAATAAAGGGCTGAAAGGTCAGTGTTATGAAGGTCCTATCTTCATAGCTGCTGAACTGGCCAAATATGACATCAGGAAGAGAATAGGATAGGAAGAAATAAACCAGATGCTCAAGTTATAAACAATTACTTACAATTAAAAATAAGAACCAGCATGAATAAAGCATTTACGGTACTTCATGTGGTACCTTATTTCATCTTTGAATCTACATAAAGTAAAGGCTGAGTCCCAAGGACACTAATGAACAATTTCTACTTTCACACTAGTAAGTTATGGAGTCAGAATCCAACCCAAACAAGTTAAATTGAATCTATGTCCCTAAACATGGGATTCCCTGACTTCTCTACAAAACAAAAATAATGAAATATGTAATTAAAGCCAACACTCTGGAAGTATTTCTTCTACACTAAGTCTTCCAAGCAATAAAGTCTAATGATGTTCTTTAAAGCAGCTGGAGCCCTTAAAGTGGAAACAAGACAGGAAAGAGAGTAACCCTTTGACCCTCAGGCCCTAAGTTATCTGGGATGTTAAAGATGAAAGAACCGCTGAGGAGGGGAAGATCTACAGCAGAGGACTGAAAGTCTCCATTTAGATCAAGAAGATGACAGGCACATTCAGAGAAAATCTGGAACATATTGAGGGCTATTCTTGGCTCACTATGAATTCCAGAGAGGAGCAGGATTATGCCAGAGTATGGAGAGGGGAGCCAATTTTGGAAAGCTTTGGTAAAGGTTTCATTGGCAGCCTTGGCCTCTGTTGGTGACCAGCAGGGGAAATGAAGAAATGACAGTTCTGGGGAAGAGAGAGCTTTCTCAGAAAGTGAGAAGTGAGGATCTTGGTATTGATGAGATAGAGGCACAATTTGGGGACATGATGAATCTGGCCTATAGTACTACTAATCTGATCCATTAAACTGTTTTATGAATTGTTATAACCCTGGGCTCAGCAGGGGTTTCAGCACACAGGGGGTACCTGTATGCTTTACAAAAGAAGAAAGGTCCTGAATTCTCTTATTATAAACAAACAATCTTATTTAATCTTCAAATACTATTGAATAGTCATACATATACCCACTAGATTTGATTGGATGCTCTAAATCCAGAAGCCCTTTGACACATTTTAGTCATTGCACCAATTTCTTATTACCTGGATATTCCCACCCTCACCTCAACTTATTCTTCATGTTTGATACTTTCTCACCACTCAAAGATCTACAAAAACAAAAACAAAACAAAACAAAACAGAAATCATCCTTCAGATTTGACCTGTTTTGTTAGCTCCTTCTTGTATGTATTCTGTGTTTCTTGTGTGTTCTCTGCCTATATGCATTAAAATATTTATGGAGACAGAAACTTAATATGTATCTTATCTCCTGTCCTGGCATTTAAATTAGAAAATGAAATAAATATCAGAAAAAAAGTGTAATAGTGACTGTAAAAAAAAAAAAAGCTAAAATTGTCAAGCATGAAAACCATGATCTATCAGGCAAGCCTCCATATTTCATGAATATCCTTCTACAGCCTTGAAAGATTGCAGTCTGCTTCCATGTCCCTAGATCATCTTTGCACATCTGCAACTAACTGTATGGTTTCAGTGGCTGGAGCTGAACGTCTCACAAGGGGAGTAAGCAAATATTTGGCAGGCTCATTTGCCAAAAGAGTCATTGCTACTTATTAAAAAGCAATTAATTACGGGAATCCAGGACTGAAAATGGCCTTCGTGTCCCTGGGCCACCTTTTACTGAATGACTTGAGCGGCCCAGGGCAAGTTAGGACATAAAAGTAAAAGCAAGTCATGTGCAGTGAAGCCACACTGAAGATTTGAAAATAAAGCTGATGAGGAGGGCCACAGATAAGGTGACCTGAGTGCAGAAGAGCCTAAAGGATATGCCTTTGAACTTGTAATGGAGTAAAGGAAGAAAGGCCTCTTATAATTAAGAGAGTCGTACTAATTAAAAGAAAACCGAGCCTGCGTTAAAGAAAGATAAGATTTACTGCACTGGGAATACCAAAGGAGCCAAGGCAGAGTGCTGTCTAAGGGTGAAGCAATTGAGATAAGCCTGTTCCAGCTCCGAATAGAGGGTATGAGCTTAAAAACAAAGTGGGCTTTGCCTCTGCCACCCTGTCAGCTTAAGCTCTGTTTTCTTGTCAATGTGAACTTTGGGTGTTACTCAAGTGATCTTTGATCTAGTTGTGGCACGGAGGCTCAGAGCTGTATTAAACAACTTGCTTGACTTTGTTGTTCAGTCACTGCAAGATTCCTTTGCTTTCCCCCTATTTTTAGAGATGCACTCCCTTCTCATTTAAACCAAACTCATTTTGCAAGTTCACAGGTGTAAACTGGGTATGTTTTAGGAACTTCCAAAATTCAGGGGTGTGCTCAGTTAGGTCCCAGCTTTCAGTACACTTCACAAGTGAGAAATGTTAAGCTCTAGAAAACTAAGTGATCTACTGGGGAAGTGGGAGGGGGAGCATGGGTAGCCAATGTTAGGACAAACATCAGAAATGCAGGTATTGTGTCAGACACCATGTTTAAACCCCCCCCCACTGAGTTCATGTCAGTGGCTAGCTCTTTGACCACCTTCCTGATCGGGGGAACAGCCTAGCCAGGCCACAGAGGAAGACAATGCAGCAAGTTCTGATAAGACTGGATAAGCTAGGGTCAAATGGAAGGGGAGAAGGACCTCCCCTATCCGTGGACTTGAAGAGGGGCAAACAAGGGTATAGTAGAAGATTAGGGCAGGAGGTGGGATTGGGAAGGGGTGGGGGAGGGGGCTACAGCTGGGATACAAAGTGTAATTAATATAAACATATAAAAATTTAATTAAAAAAACCCTTCTATTCACTCACTTGCTATGTTCTATGATTTGAATGTGGAATCTTCCCTGCTGGCTCACTTGTTTGAATGTTTGGTCCCCAGCAGGTAGCTCTGTTTCCAAAGGTTTGGAAACCTTTAGAAGATGGGCTTAGACACCTGAAGTGGGTCATTATAAGGAGGAGCTTTAAAATATAGCCCAGGCCCTTTTCTGACTTTTCTTCTACCTCCAGATCTGCTCAGTTGTGTGTAAGCAGCTTCAAGCTGATGCTACCACAGCTATGAACCGCTCCCATTGCCACACTTTCCCTGCCATGATGGACTTCACGTCTTCACACTGTGACCCACAATAAATTTTTTCTCATGTTGTATCTTTGAGGTATTATGTCCCAGCAATGAGAAACGAATATACAATGTGACAACAATCCTAACTACCAATCAAGACTATCTTGTTCATGAAAAGTTGGGTTCTTCTCTGTAGCATAGTGAGAAGTATTTAAGTTCCATGGACATACTCCCACACAGATCCTGAACGAACTTAGTGCAAGTAGAATAAGATATATGCATGTAAACTCATTAATGCCAATTAATAATTTGTCAATTTGCACCATCTTACTAAAAGTAGTTAGTTTAAGTAAAAGATATGAGGGAGAAATAAAGAGGTATTTGTCCCTCACCTTCTAGAGTGATGAATATACAATACTAAGGAAAAATAATAAGCTTTTCCTGCTGGAAAAGCTCTTGGCTTTGTTTCCCCTGTACCTTCACTGCTGCTTGCAGGTGATCCTCTCTGTGCTTTGGTATGTGATATTCTAAAACAAAGGCTTCTACTCCATGGAGAATTTATAGAAACTTTCCAACACATTGCATACCGTGGCACACACAGAAAATGTGGGATACACCAGAACATATTGTGGTCCAACACAGGAGCTTGTGTTTCGTAAATGAAGACAGAATCTCAGGCTGTTTTGCTGTGGGTTTGTCTCAACGAGCTCTTCCATTGTAGTCCAAGAGCAGCCATGAATATGGCAAAGAAGTAATATATCTGTCTCCTATTAAAACAGATCTATGAGCTAGATCTGGACCACTGTCTATTTACTAATCACTGGCCTAGTACAAGTAAAAAATTCAATAAATATTATTCTTAGCCATCCATTAGATCAGCAAATATTTGCCAAGTACCCTCTGAGTGCTGGGTCCCATCCTGGGTTTGAAGTTACTTGTTGAGTAAAAGGGCGTAGTTCCTGTTGTTCAGTAAACTTAGCTGCTTTCTAAATGTATTGATATAAAACATGAAGAAAGGAAATACAGTTTTGACTATTAGAAACTTGGGTCTTCTGACATGAAACTGTACATTCTCATATTGCTTACAAACTATAAGAAATGAGAAAAATAAACCTGAGTAATGAGAAATAAATCTATTCTTATTAGATCCTGTGGCTGTGCACAGTTCTGTGTACATATTAATCACCTTACTGAGAACACACTGACTTTAATATTATAGTAAGAAGTTTGGGTTGTCATGGAGACTGCTAAATATCTTCGTCTTTCACCCACTCTACAATTTACCTTCTGGTTGTAGATATAATGACAACTGGCAGACTATCTGGCATGAGTAATATTTCTTAGACAATATTAAATCATTGTGTTTAATCTCCAAATCACAAATGACCTGGGAAGGAAGTGTTGAAAAATAGGAAAATTTCCCAGTACTGTTTCTTAACCGAGATTACCCTCTGCTTAAAGTAAAGTCTTGGACAATGACTTGAAGGAAGATTATGTTGGAGAAGTGACTCTAGATAGCAAGGCTTTTGAGAGTGAAATATGATAGACTGATACACTACCAAACTGAAGCCCCTCTGTCTGCCTGGGACCTAGAGATCTTCTGACAAGCCTTGTAAATGCATGATGTCTACCTAAAAAAAAAAAATCAATGAGGAAGAGAAATAGTTATTCACCACCTACCATTTTCTAATAGTCAAGGATCATCCCAGAAAATGCTGCCTCTTTCATACGTCTATCTGATCAGAGTAGCTGAGGAATCCCCAAGCCAAAAAGCAAGTATTGTCATAGAGAGTGCCCAAGGCTAGAGGCTCTTTATTTGCTTTGTATGGTAGTTATTTATTGAAACAATGGTTAAGATAGAAAATACGGATCAAGAAATTATTATGTGATATAGTAGTGATGGCCAACCTATTTAGAGATTATGTCTATATGTGCATAGCAGACTGCACCATCATTCAGGGACCTAGCAACTTACCAAGGAGAGTTCTCTGCCTTATATAGGGCAAGTATCCAGCCATCAGCCTACCAGTAAATCTCACATTCATACCTTCTCCTGTAATTACAGTGATACAAGTAGCTCCCTTTTGTGTGCACTTGATAAAAGCTTAAGATAAAAATTAAGAAATAAATTATTATTCCATTCTTTCTACAGAATAAGAAATAGAACTTAGTTAAGGAAAGAGAAATTGGCTTAGCAATCACTGCCCAGCAGAAAGAGCTGCCATGATGGAAACCTCTACTCATTGTCCACCACAGTTTTCCTTGAGCCAGTGGAATAGTCAAGTGACTAAAACAATTCAGTGTTTTATTTACTTTAAACACTGAATTGTAAAGGACAAATCAGCTACAGTTGCTTTAACATGAATTTTGTAATTGTGCTCCAAATATTTTTCATTGTTGAAGTGCTGTGAAAGAAATGTGTTGACAAGGCATTCTTATTTCCATTCTTAGTCCTAAATCAAACACTTCTTCTGCATTCTTGTTATCACCTGATTGTTTTCCCATCTTAACTGTAAGAACTTATCCAGAAATAGCACAGAATAACTAATGTAAGCTGAACTAGCAAGAATCTTCAAAGGCGCAAGGCGAACACAAAGGATGGCTTCTTCTCTCTCTATTCACTTACTCTCTTGCTTTCAGTCTGCACCTGGTCACAAGATCATTCCATGCTTGAAGCAAAAATGTCCTAAAATTACAGTAGGCATCTTGTGGAACAATGCCTAGGGTGTGATTTGTGTAAAGAGAGAGTGAGGCACTAATTAGTGGGAGATCTGAGGGACTCAAAGTCTTCTGAGCCCAAAGTCTGGGACTTTTTGCTTCATATCTTCTCAGTTCCTGTTTCAAGTGTGGTAAGCATGTCAAATCCAAGTACATTCAATAAATGATTCAAAAGCTACTAACCTAGAGTACAATTGTTATTTAAATATTTATGTGTTGTTTGGCAGGAAAGAGGCATTTTAAATATAAAGACCGTAGTAGATCATCTCTCCTGGATTGTTAGAGGATGGGGTATCTCATGTTCATGTATTTTTCAGAAAACAGCAGCTTAGTGTAAGTTTGAAAGCCTAAGATTCCTAAAGTCCTGCCCACTCTTTACTGGGGAAATGCCTGCAAGAACTCTCCCCTCTTCAAACAGAATATTTCAAATATGTTTGCTCTTTTATCATCTTTTTACTCATTCATTCATTCATTCGTTTATTCATTCATTGTTGCAAATGTAAAATGAGCACTTTCCTCATGTCAGTCTGTTTGCAAATTCTAAAATTCAGGGTCACTTCCAGAGCAGTGAATCTCCACAGGACTCTAATGTTGGTCATTCATCTGATCTTTAGATTGTCCAGGACTTGGGTTTAAACACAGAGAAATGGATGTGACTCATTTTAGTGATATATTAAAACTCGCACTGTACTGGATTTTATAATTTCAATGTGCCTTCAAGATGTGAAAATTGGTAATGAGACATTTTGGACTACTTTCTGTGTTTAGTCCTTGTCTCTCCCTCCGTATTTCAGATCTTCAGAAAATCTCAATTCAGATCAACAATATCTTAAGCCAAATATGGCTTGTGACTTTTGCATTGTAAACCACAATTCCAGTGCACAATAATATTAATGATTAATTGCCTCTTCCCTCGATAAGAACAAACACCTTAAATATTTTATTTTCATGTGTCTGCTTGCTGTGCATTCCCATTTCCCATTTACTCTCGGGCAGCACAGGTTTCTACATTGCTGTTAAAAACCTCATTTGAAGCACATGTCAAGTGTACCCTATCAAAATGACAAAATTGTTTTAATATTGCTAAAAATGTGGTAAATGAATTCTAGGGTTGAAGCAGACAATCTATGAATAAAGCACACAATGATTAGTGCCAAATATTTCTACTGGGGCTTTGACTTCCCAGAGCCTGTCACTCTGGCCATTACCCATTGTCTGGCAGTTCTCTGTACTGATGGGTACCCAGTAGATGTAGCTGTACTATGTGGGAAAAATAGCTAGGTATGTGTTTTTGTGTGTGTGAAATACATCTGATTTATCAAGTTGCATGAGTGATGCTCACACCCATCCAAGTTTGAGAATCATGCTTAAATTTCCAACTTCTCTATACATGAATTTGATAAGAGGTAAGTGTTCCTTTAGACACTGATAGAAATAATTTTTGTACTTAACATGTTTCACTACTTAATTCTCACATACAAATATCACTACACCTTACTCAAATGTGCCTCCTTGTTTCCTTCTGCCACTCCTGCTAGTGCCCTTACTCCCTTGTATTAGTGTCTTTTTTTTGTTCTCATGTCACATATATGTTTAAATACAGACTCAGAATATAGAAGACAATACATGTCTTGTCTTCCACCCACACCTGCCCTCCCACACCCTTTGAAACTCTCCCTCCTTTTTCTTTATGCTCCGTATTGGAAAGGAAACAAAATAAACAATGGATTTTCATCCATTTGTCTTCTGTGAAACACAGAACGTTACATAGCATCCCTTTTCTCTTGCTGCCGTAACAAATTACCCAAAATTTCATGATTTTAAAAGCCCAAGTTAACCTTATAATTCCAGAAGTCGGACAGTGCAGAGGCATCCTGTAGGCTAAAATTAAGGTTCCAATAGGGCTTGGATCCTTCTGGAGGCTGAGATAGAAGATCTGTTTCCCAACTCAACAGCTCCAGGAGGCCACACTCATACACCTTGACTATGCTTCTCCTGGCTTCAAAAGCAAACACATCCTGTGGAGTCCCTGTTAGGTCACATCTCTGATCCTTCCTATTGAGCTTGCCTCCTCTGATTGAGAAAAACTTGTGGTCACACAGGATCTGTCTAGATAGTACAGGATACTATGCTTGCCTTATGTTAGGCAAATTAGCAATATTAATTTGATCTACAATCTTAAGTCTTCTCTGTCATTTACTACAAGTTTTAGTCTAAGTTTCTAAAGATTTAAACATGAGCATATTTGGGAGTCACTTTTAATGAGTTAATAGTGTACCCTAGTGCAAAACTTTTTAAAGAAATGTTTATTCTTCTTACATTTTAAGTTGATATTCACTAGAGTAAAAAAGGATGAAATTTTCAAGATTTTGTTAGCTCAGGATATTTATAACAACTCTTAAAAGTATGAACATGAATTTAATGTGATATTGTCATTACCTGCTTAATTGTTTTTCTGTGCATTTGTAATTTCTTTCCTGATAATTGAAAATATGTATGGCATTAGTTTTTGCCTTATAATCATATAATACTCACAAGGCTTTGTAAATAATTATTTCCCTCTGTATTAAATTAATACAATTCTACAAGTCAACTAGATAAAATATTGTATAGTTCCTAAATTTTTGATCTAAAATTTGTTTCGGAAAGACATTTCTGTTATACACTGTGACAACAGTTTTATGTCAGTTTTATACAAGTTATAATCATTTTGAAAGACAAAACCTAAAATGAGAAAATGCCCTGATCAGATTGGTATCTGGGCAAGCCTCTGATGCAACCTCTTTATTGATGATTAATGTGGGGGCCCGAAGTGGGCTGAGCAGGCTGAGCAAGCCTGAGCAATGTGGCTCCACGGCCTGCTCCAGTTCCTGCTTTTAGATTCCTGCTCTGTTTGCTCCTCAACCTTGACTTCCCTCAGTGATAGGGAAGTGACGTGGAACTAATAAACTAAAGTAGGCCCTTTCTTCTCCAAGTTTTTGGTCACTGTGTTATGTTTGTAATGGTCATTGTTTTACATCAATAGAAGCTCCAACTAAGACATATGCACTGTGATGGCGAGTGTTAATTGGCAGTTTGACAGAATCTAGAATTACATAGTCAGGCCACACCTGACCATGCTTTTGAAAATTATCATGGTTATATCAATTGATATAGAGAGACCCTTCTAGACTAGAAGTAGTACTATTCCTTGGGCAGGGCACCCTGGACTATATAAAATGGAGAAAGTGAGATACACACCAGCCAGCCTCCACTGTTCTCTGCTTCTTGAGTGTAGATGCAGTGTGGAGCAGATGCTTCAAGCTCCTGATGCCTTGACCTTGCTGCCACTAGGATGAACATGCTTTTTATAATTCAGCTTGCCAAGTTGTTGTCTTCCTACAAACAAAACCGTTTAGAAAAGAAAAGACTTATTTTCCATCACAGTTCATTCCAATGTCACTCTGAGGTTTCCTTACCTTCAAATAGTGCTTCCCAACCTCTGGGTTGCAATCCCTTTGGGGGTAAAATGACCCTTTCACAGAAGTAGCCTAAGGCCATCCGAAAACAGATATTTACATTATGATTCATAACAGTAGCAAAATTACCATTATAAAGTAGCAGCAAAAAACTAGTTCTATGGTTGGGGGTTCACTACAACCCGAGGAACCATATTTAAAGGTGACACTATTAGGAAGGTTGAGAACCATAGCTTTAGAACAGCCTAGAAGGGTATGATTCTGGGCTTAAGATGCAAGCCGTTATTTGGTAAAATGGGATGGAGAAAACTGTAAACGGAAGGTCATTGCAGAGAAACTGGTCACCCTAAACAAGGTGAAGATCTCTTGTGGCAAGACATACATAATGACACACTTATAAATGCCTCACTCCTGTTTCTTCTTTGTGTGGAGCTGAACACCAGAATGTGTCTACAGCCCAGGGTTTGTAGGGGACACATATCCAGCAGTACTACTCATAGCATGTCTGCCTATGGGCAAAGTCTTATGGTTTATGCATATCAACTGTTACTAATGAACAACAAACTCCAGCCGACAGTGTGATAGGGAAACCTGGGTGACCTTTGATTCCTCTGCAGAAAATGACAGTCATAAACCACTGATGTCAAAAGAAGGTCAAAAGACAGATGATCAAATGTAAAAAGTAGTTAATTCAAATGTGATTTCTTTTAGATTGCTCTGACAATTCTGATTTTGAATTTTATTATGTAATCTGTTGTCATTTTAAGTCAATATTCATTTTTCATAATTCTGTATTCATAAAAACTGTATTATTTCATTAGAAAACCTCTAATTATGCTTATTTATTTAGAGACAGAGTCTCAAGTAGCCCTGGTTGACCTGAAACTTGATATGTAGCTGAAAATAATTTCAAATGTCCTCATTTTGTTTTTTGTTCTTTTTCTTTTTAGTTATTGTCATCATAGTTGTTTCTACGTGTTTATGTGTGTGTGTATGTCCAGTCTCTTGAACACTGTGATTACAGATGGTTATGAAACAGGCCTAGATTTGTGGGGCTGTGGAATAGGATTTCTCTATCCTAGTTCTTGTGGAAAACAGAATTTCTGGGGAGGAGTAAATATGATCATCTACAACAAACAGAAATTTACATTTTCTTGAAACCTTTCATTTTCATTAATGAACCCACCTGTTGGCAAAGCAAGTTATGCTATGTCTAAATCTTAAAAGGGAAAATTCTAATCCAGGCAGGACTGTCATGCCGATGTTCACAAGGCTAAAACTGGGGCTACCTGGAGTGCAATCAAGTGTGTCCAGCTATCCCATTGAATAGTCAACTCCCTATTTGACCACAAAGCTCAGATCCTACCAACCTATATTGTATTCTTTGCTTATATGAGTTTTACCACTGTTAAAAAAATTCATAAAGTGGAGTGATGCAGTCTTTGTCTTTCGGTGTCTAACATTATCCAGGCTCATCCATGCCATCATAAACACCTTTAAAGGCCACATAGTACTGTATGTGTGTATGTATGTGTGAAATGTTTTAAAAATCTACTCATAGATTGAAGAACATTTGGCTGGTTCTGTATTTTGGCTGCTGTTACTAGCTCTGCAATGAACATAGAAGTGAAATTACAAATGAAAACTCCAATGCAAAATTGTAAACAAATGAAAATTTGCAGTCTTACAAGGGAGACATACTAAGTCATTTTTTCTCATTTAGTGTGTGTGTGAGTGCCTGTGTGTTTTGTGTGTGTGTGTGTGTGTGTGTGTGTGTATGCACCCCCATGTCCACAGTGTCAGAGTGGAGGTCAATTTCCTTTCACCATGGAGATCCTGAGACTTGAACTGTCATAATCAGTCATGGTGGCAAGTGGTTTTAACCACTGAGCAATCTTACCAGCACCAGATTAGCCTATTTTAAGCTGAAAAAAGATTGCGCTTATCACCATTTAGTCCTTCCTGTAGTTGTCTGCTCTTCATTAAAAGGCTATGTTTTTTTTCACTGTAGAAGCTTGATGCTAGAACAGACTTTGATGTCATCGCATAACCCAGGTTTTTCCACCACTACTACAATAAATCTTTGTTATTTAAAGGAACATCTACCATGCCAGCTGGAAAAGATAAAAACAATTCAAGCACTCAGGTCACTAGCTTGCCAGAATTTTAAGTCAAACTAAAATATACAAGTGCTCATCAAGTGATCTGAGACAGTTTCTTATCAATGTAAGATAGTTTCCCATCCTAGTACCATAGCATTCACTTTTTAGAGACAAATAGAGAAGGGAAAACCATGTATTCTGACCAAGGAGAAACAAGCTTCGGATCTATTATATTCATGTCACACCTATTTCTGTTCTTCAAATGTGCTTAAAAATTAACCTTTCAAAAAAAAATTAACCTTTCCATGTAAAATGGATTTTAATAGGAGTCATCCTAACACATCAGGGATCTACCCTAATATTATATAAACCATCATTTCTGCAACAGTTCATATAGATTTTTATATTGCCTAATCCCTGGAGGTTCAGAAGATTGTCATTGCCTTCCTATACCCCCCAAACTACTATGATTTGTTAAAAAATTTTACCAGTCAGCATTGAAATAAAAAAATGATACATCACACACTGTGATAAAGTACCCCATGTGGCTCAGATAAATTAAATACTTTAAGCTTTCGGTCTCCCTAACGATTTGGAAATGAAGCAGCTGTGATTTATGACTCCAGCTGATAGCTCGATCTGAAGTTTACACTTTGAAAAATGCCATATTTAAATTCCCCTATAAATAAAAAATCATATTACTCAGAAAATCCAGCCTAAGCTGTGTCGGTAATAAATTAGAGATTGTCACATTGGGTGGAGAAATGGCCAAGACTGATGGCTTTCTTTTTTGGGAAAATGGACTGAGTGAGTCTGACACAGGTCTCTGTCTATCTGCTACCACTTTATCATTGATTATTGTTTCTGTTTGCTCGCTTTTTTCTTTTCTTTCATGCCTACACTGATGACCACTATTGGGACCACCTGTGACTGCTCAGTTACAGCATGATGTGCGTTTGAAATCCAAGCTAACTTTCCAAATACCCATAATAATATCATTTTGGATCCTGTTTGTTTGTTTAAATGGCAACACAGCTGGAGAATTCTTTTGTTTCCTGCAGGGGTGGGGTGGAGGTGGGGCAAATAGCAGAAGTGCTGCATAAAATTGGAGGGATAGGTTTTGGTCGGGGTCAGCTGGTGCAGGGCTCTTTGTCCTCTGTCACTATCTCATAAGCTTTGACAAATTCTGCACCCTGCCTGGGTTCGTTATGTTTGGGAAATGGGCTTCCCTAAATGCTAACTTCTCTTCTTTCACTGCAAATGGCCCATTATACTAGGGTGCAATATTTGGGGTGGACCAATCCTCAGCTCAGTTCCTTAACAGGTTTCTTCTATGGAATTTTTACCAGGTGTAATGTGAGGAAAAATGTTCCCACTATATAGAATTATCGTGAAGATCTGCCAAGGTAATGTACACAAAAGTTGTATAATTCATGGTATACAGTAAACATTCAATAAATACATATCATTATTTATTGGAATTGTTTGATTATTATTGGAATAAATGTCATTAATTTTGGTATTATCAATGTATTTATTAATCAGCTAGGTAAAAACCAGTGCAGGGGGCGGTGTTGGAGAGCTGGCTTAGTGGTTAAGAGCACTGGCTGCTCTTCCAGAGGACCTGAGTTTAATTCCCAGCACCCACATGGTGGCTCACAACCGTCTGTACTGGGATCTGATGTCCTCCTCTGGCATCCATGTGTACATCAGATGAAGCGGTTATGTATAAATAAATAAGAACTTTTAAAAAGTCTTTTTAAAAACATTGAAGGGATTATTATTGGAATAAATGTCATCATTTTTGGAATTTTCAATGTATATATTAGTCAGCTAGATAAAACCCATTGAGGGGATAAATATCAGAGTTTCAAAGAAGGAGGGAAATCAAAGAGGGCCTTTCCGTTACACTTGTTCTACAGTCACAGCACCCAAGCTGGCAAGTGGTGCCAGCAACTCAAGGATGTACCAATTCTTCATGAGCCACTAGATTCATGAGATGCTTGAAGACTCACAGATATTTAAAAGAGGGGATCTCACAGAAGTATGTCTGAATTCCATTTCTGCCCCTCTTAGGTTTGTGCAAGTCAGAGACATCTTGGAGATTTTATTTTTTTAATATTTATAAGTGAAGTGGAGATCCCTACCATAGAGAAAGGTTGTAAAACTTACTTCCAAATTGGACATGCAAGCCATGCTTCCTTTACCCAGACACGAAAGCCAAGTACTACCATCATGATCATTATTGGTTTTTCTGGCACTGCTTCCCCTCCCCTACTCCTGCCATTGGTGCTCCAGATTTTCCATGGGAGTCCATCACTTCTTTTCTGCTTAATTCAACTGCCCTGTTTGGCAAGCCCTGAGAACTCACAATCGTTCTATCTTCCTCTGTCTCCATTTTCATAGCTGGTCCAAAAGTCCTCAGCTTCCTCACAAGAGCTCTTGTTTTGTTTATGATTCATGAGGAACTGAGTATACAGATGGCACTATGTAAATGTTTAATAGTCACTGTATGTTTTCCTTGAAAATTCTGTCACTCAAGAAGAAATACAGACAGAAGGCTTTATATGTATGACATGAATGATAGGCAGACCTCTGTTTTCCTGTACCCTTTGCTACTGTTACGTATAAAACAAAAGGTGACAACCATTATCAGGCTAATAGGAGTTTAGATTACACCAAATTTGGGGTTGGGTTAGACCAAATATCCTATCCTGAAGGTATTGGTCTATGCTAAAAACAGATGTAGTTGGTCTTATAAAAAGCCAATGCCTGTGTTAGCTACTCTATTTCAAGGTCTTGATTTAAGTAGCTAACAATAAGATTTGCAATTTGACCTATTTCTATCATGATATCATTTCTCCTAGATGTTTTCATCAAGGACTTTGTAGCAGATTCTCGTGTCTAAAGCTCTGCACTCTGGATAGAGATGAATATGTAATGGAGAGATATTATACCTTTGACAAATGAAAAACAAGATTGTCTGACCTGCTGGCAGTTGTCGAGGTGCTTTCTTGACCTTCGAATGTCGCCGTTGACTGATTACAGTAATTGATTGATAAGATATTGTCAATGACCTTCTAATGAAAGGGAGGAGTGAGGAAGAGAGATTACCTGAGTACCTGGAGTCTGGGTTTTGTTTACCAAAGATGAGCTGACCTCCAGGTCCTATGTGTGAAATAAAAATGTAAATTTTTTAACCAATGCTTTGAGAGAAGCTACTCAGTACAATTCCAAGCTCTAGCACTTATCTGGGCCTTTAGCAACAGGACATGACTGTCGGCTTAGTTTGTCTGAACCATGTAGTTTAAGCTGTTTATTCATTTGTCAGAATTTGAAGCAAATTGCCAATACTTATAACCAAGTTACTTCATGTTTGAAATCTGTAATTTTTTTTACCATCCTCTGGAAATGATGCCACAGGAAATGATGGTCTAAAATTCCCATGGGTGGCTGCTGACTCCTGGAAATGAGATATGCACTTCCAGCTTTATTTCTGACCTAAGCACCTTGTCACTACATTCACTAGCATTCAGTCTGTTATCCCTTCCAGAATTTCCCATTTAAGAGGCATGCTTTAGGTTGAAGATATTAGTTGTATATCTTTTTATTATAGTAAATGGTAATTATCTAACAAGTAGGAAAGAGTCACCTATTTATTAAAGGTTCTACACAGTAAATCCAAATAACATCTACCATGATGGCTAACTAACATAACCACCATTTCAGATTATATATATGTATATATATATATTATATGTATATGTAATATATATATATTATCCTTGTCTCCAGTTGTAGATGGGACTGTTGTTGAAGGAGTCCCATACCCGACCTCGCTTGGTGTTCATTCCTGTCACGTGGTTGCTGGTGACCTAGAATCATTTACTTCCTGACATGTCTACTTCTCCAAAGGCAGCAGGTAGAAAAGTGAGAGAAAACCACAATGTACATACCACCCATGGGTGGCAGTCATTGGTCTTCACAAATAAAATTTTACTGCAATAATGTTCTATCCACTCAGAATATAAACTCTGAGCAGGGGTACTAATTGTTATGAATTTGTTATTGTCAGAAAAAAAAAGGAACAAAAAACAAACAAAGAAACAAAAAATGCTAAGAGTCAAGATAAGCTAGGTAGCCTGAAGAGCTCTTCCTCTGGACCATAGCCTCAGGAGGTAGTCCACAGAATCACTTCCTGATCCAGTTCTTCAGTTAACATAGTCCAGATGGAATCACACCTACTATTCACGACACATGCCTGACACTGTGAGTGTTCCAAGTGCAATTCTAATTCCTCTTTTGGATCTTCTTCCAGTGGATGAAGGCATATGTATCCAATGAAAAGCAAGCATGCAGAAATCATAAAATGTAGCAAAGAATTAGTTTTATATCTTATTACTTTTTTCTTTCTCTAATGCCAGCCTATAGCTACTGAATGACAGTTACCTTTTCAGTCTCACTGGTTGAACATTTAAGCCAGTGTACAACACCCTGGTAGACCTCGATTGTGCAATCTGCACCCAGAAAGTACACTTTCCAGCTCTGTGTAACAGCTGGAACCCTTGTCTTTAAAGAAGGATAAGATTTGTCTTTTCTCTGATTCATTCCCAACTACTAGAGCCTGTGAAAGGCATGTATCCTCCCTTGGAGAAGGGCTGCATCTCCTTTTCTTATTTTGCTGTCTACTTCCCACCCTTCTCACTTGGTTGGAATTGAAGAGAGATGAGAAAATGTTCACTGAGCTATTGCATAGAAAAGCTGTGAATGCCGCACCCACACCTGGACATTCAGCTTCTCCTCTCAGAGGACCAGGTTGCTTTGTTGCAGTGGTCACTCATTCCTTCACTTGCTCTCTGTTCTCACTGCATTAAGTTCACGCCTCAAGCAAAACATTTGTCACAACTCGTTATGGTTAGTTCACTAACACCTGTCATTTGGAGATTCAGAGGACCTTCGGGTAAGAAAGTTTCTTATTTGTGTCAGGAAAATAAGGACCGACACGGATTTTCCAACGAATGCATTAATGTCAGTGTTTATTGGAAGACAGAAGGATACCTACTGCACATTCACTTATGTGAGAATTAGAATCACTCAAGCTCCTTTGAACACAAAGTCAGGTTGTGAGAAGAAAATATCAGGAATTAAGGAATTTTTAATCTTTTTTTTTCTTTATTAATTACACTTTATTCATTTTGTATCCCCCCTGTGGTTCTCTCCTCCTCCCGTCCCAATCCCTCCCTTCCTCTACCCTCTGTATGCATGACCCTCCCCAAGTCCAATGATAGGGGAAGCCTTCTTTTCCTTCTTTCTGATCCTAGTCAATTAGGTCTCATCAGGAGTGGCTGTGTTGTCTTCTTCTGTGGCCTGGTAATGCTGCTTCCCCCTCAGGGGGAGGTGATTAAAGAGCAGGCCAATCAGTTCATATCAGACACAGTCCCTGTTCCGATTACAATGGAACCCACTTGGATACTGAATTGCCATTGGCTACATCTGTGCAGGGGTCTTAGGTTATCTCCATGCATAGTCTTTGGTTGGAATAGCAGTCTCAGGAAAGACCTCTATGCTCAGATTTTTTTTGTTCTGTTGCTCTCCTTGTGGAGTTTCTGTCCTCTCCAGATCTTATTGTTTCCCACTTCTTTCCTAAGATACTCTGCCCAAAGGTTGCCCATAAGTCTCAGCATCTACATTGATAATCTGCAGGGCAGAGCTTTTCAGAGGTCCTCTGTGTAAGGCTCCTGACTTGTTCCCTCTTTTCTCCTTCTTCTGATGTCCAGCCTCTTTGCCTTTCTGGGTAGGAATTGAGCATTTTAGCAAGAGTCCTCCCTCTTTAGGTGTACAGATTTTAGTAGGTTTATCCTATAGTATACATCTATATGAGTAAGTATATACCGTGTGCATCCCTCTGCTGCTGGGATAGCTCACTCAGGATGATCTTTTCCAGATCCCATCATTTACCTGCAAATTTCATGATTTCCTTGTTTTTTATTGCTGAGTAATAGTCCATTGTGTAGCTATACCACAATTTGTGCATCCATTCCTCCATTGAGGGGCATCTGGGCTGTTTCCAACTTCTGACTGTTGCAAATAAGGCTGCTACAAATATGGTTGAGCAAATGCCCTTATTGTGTACTTGAGCCTCTTCTGGATATATGTCTAGGAGTAGTATAGCTGTATCTTGAGGAAGCGCTATTCCTAGTTGTCTGAGAAAGCGCCAGATTGCTTTCCAGAGTGGTTGTACAAGTTTACATTCCCACCAGCAGTGGAGGAGGGTTCCCCTTTCTCCACAACCTCTCCAGCATGTGAGTTTTTGATCTTAGCCATTCTGATGGGTGTAAGGTGAAATCTTAGGGTTGTATTGATTTGCATTTCCCTGATGGCTAATGAGGTTGAGCATTTCTTTAAGTGTTTCTCTGCCATTCGATATTCCTCTAAATATCCCCCATTTTTATTCATTATTAGCCAGATAGAGCCAAGTAATTGTGGTAATGATACTTGCTTTTTTGCCCAATGCTGGAATGCTAGTAAAGTTAGGTATGCCCTGGTTACTCGCATGCCTCACTGGGTGCCTGTGCCCGTTGATGCCCCTCACGCTATGACTCTCTTCAGACAGAAAAAGGATCTTGGAACTACAGCCACCATTGTTACTACCATCTCATTGACGGCTGTTGGAGCTATCACCAGGGCATTAGCCATGAGTCATACTGGGCAGACTGCTCAGACCCTGAATAATCATTTAGCCAATGTAGCTCATGCCTTAGTTGTACATAAAGGAATTAATGCTCAACTAAAAGGAAGCTTGATGGTGTTCAATCAGAGGATTGACCTCTTGCAGGAGCAAATTGATACCCTATGGCAAATCGCTCAACCTGGCTGTCAATGAAAGTATGCTGGACTTTGTGTCACTAGCATACAACATGAGAATTTTTCCTGCGCTGCAAATCTGTCTAAACAATTGTCGAGCTATATTTTAGGTAATTGGACTGGAGAATTCGATACTACGATGGAGCAGCTGAGAGTGGCCATTGTCACAGTAAATTCTACCAGAGTGGACACAGGACTAGCCACAGGATTATCAACATGGATTGCTGCAGCCATGAATCATCTGAAGGAATGGGCGGGCATGGGAGTGTTAGCAGGCCTTCTGGTGTTGGTCTCCTTGGTTTGCCTGTGGTATATATGCAAGATTAGAGTCTCACAACAGTGTGATGCAGCCATGATCATTCAGGCCTTTACAGCCATTGAAGCAGGACATTCTCCCCAAGCATGGTTGGATACCATAAAAAGCTAAAATGATACGCTCAGGATGCGAGGCTAAGCACTGCACTCAGGGTCAGCAGCTTTCGACCCAGAGAAGAGCATGTCTGATTGCATGCAGGTTGATGCCCCAGGTCCCGCCTCTGAGAAAAAGGTATTGGACGGGTCTGATGCTCTTTGGGTGGATCACACCTAAATGAACATCAGTACAAAGTCCCAATTTATTTCTAATATCAGAGATCAGACCTCTACTCTTGCCTGATGCGTCTAAAACAAAAAGGGGGAACTGTAGAGAGCTGCGGAATGGTATGCCTTAAAGATGGAGCTGGTTTCCGCCTTCCACCTTCCCGATGGTGAGTGCTCTCTGTCACGAACAATTCCACATTTGGCTAAGGCTGAGGATCTGGCTTGCTTCCATGTATGTGGACCTATCTGCATTGCACACGTGGCATGCCTGGGTTGGCTACCCAGAGGCTATTTAAGCTGTGGGCTGGCTCTCCCCAGGGTCCGAGGATTGTTCAAGGTTCCTGAATAAACTGCATTAAAAAAAAAATAAATAAATAAAAATAAAAATAAGCTGATGAAAAAAAAAATTCTCTGTTTAGCTCTGTAACCCATTTTTTAATTGGATTACTTGATTTTTTGCTGTTTAACTTTCTTAGCTCTTTATATATACTGGATATTAGCCCTCTGTCAGATATAGGGTTGGTGAAGACCCTTTCCCAATCTGTAGGCTGTCGTTTTGTTCTGAGGACAGTGTCCTTTGCTTTACAGAAGCTTTTCAGTTTCATGAGGTCCCATTTGATTGTTGCTCTTAGAGCCTGTGCTGTTGGTGTTCTGTTCAGGAAGTTGTCTCTGTGCCAATGAGTTCTAGGCTGTTCACCACTTTTTTTTCCAACTGATTTAGAGTATCTGGTTTTATGTTGAGGTCTTTGATCCACTTGGACTTTAGTTTTTTGCAGGGTGATAAGTATGGATATATTTGCATTTTTCTACATGTCGACTTCCAGTTAGACCAGCACCATTTGTTGAAGATGCTGTCTCTTTTCCATTGAATGGATTTGGCATCTTTGTCAAAGATCAGGTGTCCATAAGTGTGTGGATTTATGTCAGGGTCTTCTATTCGATTCCATTGATCCACCAGTCTGTTTCTATGCCAGTACCATGCAGTTTTTGATATTGTTGCTCTATAGTACAGCTTGAGATCAGGGATGGAGATACCTCCTGAATATCTTTTACTGTAAAGAATTGTTTTAGCAATTCTGGGTTTCTTATTGTTCCATATGAAGATGAGCATTTTTCTTTCCAGGTCTGTAAAGAATTGTGTTGGTAATTTGATGGGAATTGCATTGAATTTGTAGATTGCTTTTGGTAAGATGGCCATTTTTACTATATTAATCCTGCCAAGCCATGAGCATGGGAGATCTTTCCATCTTCTGATATCTTCTTCTACTTCTTTCTTCAGAGACTTGAAATTTTTTTCATACAAGTCTTTGACTTGCTTGGTTAGGGTTACACCAAGGTACTTTATGTCATTTGTGGCTATAGTGAAGGGTGTTGTTTCCCTAATTTCTTTCTTAGCCCTTTTGTCATTTGTATACAGGAGGGCTACTGATTTTTTTGAGTTAATTTTGTATCCGGCCACTTGTAGGAATTTTTCATCTTTAATAGAAGTAGCAAAACCTCACAATGGCATGATAGTTCCAAATGCGTATGTACCAAAGTGAAGAATTCTTACACCAACTTCTCTTTAAAATGACAATGTAAGCTGTAGGTGAAGCTCACCAGCACAGTGTAATCAAATCTCTTGTACACTCTGAAAAAAAGTCAATCTAATTTTCTACATAAAATGTAATTTAATTAATTTATAACCATATTCTGATTAGAGTACCTGCTACCCAGGCTCCAGATGTGCTTTGGAAATCCATGCCCTGGTTACTGTCTAGGAAATCTCTTTCTCCATCTATCTCAGGCTCAGGTGAGATAATCCCAACAACCACAACAATCATAGTATTTTCCTTTCATAGCTGGCACCAGTAATCATTTCAGAGGTGTATTTACATTGCCTACACAATATCCCGAGATTTCTTCCATCGACTTCAGAGAAACTTTTTCTGCTAATTTAAACCCAAGAGAATATGTAATTTGACTGCTCAGCAACCACCTCTCTACCATGAGGTTAGTAAAATTTGTCTGAAAATAATACTGACTCAAAGAAAGTTAAAGAAAGAGATATTGAACCACGGAAATATTGAGTTTCTGAGTAATTCTCTACCTTAAGTCAATACTAGTTTCATGTTATGTATCTATCTACCTGCCATTTCTTCACCTCATCCATTTTATCTATACAGTTACAAATAAATATGTCTTTTGAAGCTATGTTGGTGAAACAACTCGTTTTACTTGAAATGTAAATGGTCTTAACAGATTAATAAACTTTTTCAGATAGGAGGTCTCATATCATTTCAGATTTTATAAGTTCCCCCTGTAAGTATGAATAAGAGCGACTATAGTATTCTGAGAACTCCATGCATGAATTCAGATGATCTACAAACAATACTTATCTGTTCACCCAGACACTATGCCAATACCTAGAGATACAGAAATTTCATCTGGCTTTTCATGTAGCTCATAATTCCAGCAGGAGTCACCTTCTAAAAGGATAATCATAATGTCTATGGAACGTAAAGTAGCTGGGTGAGAGTTTAAAGGAAGAATAAATTACTTCTGATTTGTGAATAATGTTTCTAATTTATGGACAAAATGAGTTGATAGATTAAGGGGATGAATGGATAAGAAGGGAGGTTCTCTTCCGTCCCAGCTGCATGATAGCACCATGTATGAGCACTGCAATAATTCTGACAGAGGGACTTCTCTGCAGAGCAATGAAAGTGGACTCTGGAGGGATGCCCAGGCACTGATGCTTCTCAGAAATCCCAGAGCTGAGTCTTACATACATTCAGGATTCCAGTCACCATTTATAGGTACCAATGGCATGAAGGATGCTCAGTGACTATGTATTCAAATCACTTTAGGGTTTTTATGAACAGCATGGTATTGGGGTTCTGCCCTAACAGTGTGATTCAACAGCAGAGACTAGGATCAAAACACTGGGTTTGAGAGTTCTCCACATCTAGTTTCATTTACAATTAAGAAATGCTATCATGAAAAATTCATCATTCTGCAGATGTTACTTGTGCTAGTTGATTTTGTCAACTTGACACAAACTAGAGTCACTGGAAAGTGACTCTACTTGAGGAACCTCAACTTGAGCAAACTTTTGTTCAGATTGGCCTTGTAGGCATGTCCATGTGGGATTTTCTTGATTTTTGATTGATGTCGAAGGGTTCAGGCCACTATGGACCTTACCGCTCCTGAGTAGTTGGTGCTAGCTTATATAAGAAACGTAGTTAAATATGATCAGCTTGTGGGAGCAAGCTGGTAAGTACCATGTGTGGTCTCTACTTCTGCTCCTGCCCCATGATTCTGGTGTAAGCACATTCCCTGGGCTCCGTTAATGATCGACTGTGACTTATATGCCCAATAAACTTTTCGTCCTCAGGTAACTTCAATGAGTATGTTGTCACAACAAAACAAACAAACAAATAACCTAGAACACAACCAAATGTGCATACATCCTGTTAAATGTATGTTTAATCTCTGATGTATTTGGTTCTTCATGGAAAGTTTCCAAATAAAATAACAGGATCTTGTTATAGATGAAGAAATACACACATTCCAAAGGCAAATAGGTTTAGCTAATGTACCTTACATGTGCAACAGAGGCTGAGATTTAAATCTCATTTTGTCTGGGTCCATGACTGAAATTCTTTGTACTACAGCATTCATTTATTCAACCACTCATTGATTGTCAACTGGTCTATTATTCTTCTACTATTATTCTTCTATTATTATTCAACTGTTTAGGGAAACTGTGTGACTTCACTCCCAGAACATAAAACACCTCAAGAAACGAGGAGTGACCAAAGAAAAACAAACTATCTCCTTAGAAATATAACCACACTGACTTACGTAAAATAATAATAATAATAAATAAATAATAAATAAATTTTAAAAAACTCCTGTGGAATAAAACCGTTTTAAGCCATCCCAAGTACTGCAGTCTGAGAATACAGTGGGGAGCATGTTAAATCTTGCTCTGGATACATCTTTGTGACTATATGATTGCATTCATAGAAATTCAAGTCACATGAATCAGGCTGTGAGAAGTTCACCCCTTCCAATCCACAGGGCAAGCTACATGAAATGTGCTTGATCTTCCTCTACAGAAATGACTGGAAGATCAGGAGAAGGCAGGGCTTCCCACTGGGGAAGGAATAACTGACAGACAGAGGACAAAAGCAGACTTCATTTTAGAAATAAGATTTGCCTTCTGGGTGCACAGAAAGAACTTTGTCTATCTCACTCCCAAGAACAACTGGTCCTTTGTGTTTAAATCTGCCAGTGGTATCTGCCCAAATGACTGGAAAAGCCTGTCATCTCAGCAGAAGAAAGCAGGCTCCAGAGCCAAGGAAAGAGAAGGGGGCAGCTACCTTTCCTCCCTCTCACCTGGAAGGACTCCCATTGCAGGTGCTCCTTTGCCACTTCAGAGATGCCTGCCATCATACCATCTGGCCTCAGAGTGTTAGAATTCAGTGTTCATCTTTCCATTCACATACTGGGTCCTCTGCCCAGCTTGTGACAGTTTCATTCCAAGCTATATTTTCAGCTTCATCACTTGCTAATGCCCATAGATAATGACCCTGTGGTGTACACACAAAAAGATAGAGTTCCTATCTTTGTGCTTTCCCTATCATAGTTTCTTCTGACTGGAATTCTCTTTTTATTTCCTTTTCTTGGAAGGACACATACCATGTTTCTCAGCTCTTCTAGACACACTCCCTGTTGCTCTAGAGAAATTAACTTTTATAACTCATATACACTTATGCCTCTTTTTGCTTTTATATGTTGATTGCTATTGAACGCATCTTAGAGACTTCTGATTAAATAATCTCTACATATTAGGTTCAGCTGAAGCCAGTCCAAGAAGTCTTCCTCATACTCCACGTTTTATCCTCAAGTGTTCCATAATGCCACAATATTAGTGTGAAAGTTTATACACACAACAATCACCTGGAGAGCTTGGGTCTCCTGTTCAGTTACTAATGGTAGCTTTGATGCAGAGCCCAATACCTGAATGTGTTGTATTCACAGTAGGATTAATACTGACAACTCAGGAACTTCCATTTGAAACTCACTGGTCTACAGGGAGTCAAATTCTCTCATGCTTATAGCATGTGTGCTAAATTGTTTATGATTCTATGCTAAGTCAATGAATCAGATAATGAAAGCCATTTCAGAAAAATCTGAAAATTCTAGTTATCTATTGTGAAATGAACTACCCTAGCTTAAGATAGCAAATACATTTCTTCCCATGGTTTCTATGGGTTGGAGGTTGGGAGTGGCTCTGCTGAATGGTTCAAGCTCAAGATATTTTGTTGTTATTGTCAAGCCAAATCCTTATCTG
Organism: Meriones unguiculatus; assembly: GCF_030254825.1. Classification (NCBI taxonomy): domain Eukaryota; kingdom Metazoa; phylum Chordata; class Mammalia; order Rodentia; family Muridae; genus Meriones; species Meriones unguiculatus. The sequence continues at coordinate 39,082,379 of NC_083356.1, read as the reverse complement.
AAAGCTCATCTTGGGGGGATCTTCTTCTATGGTACTAACAGGTATTTATTTCTCACTGGTCTTAACAAGAAACCTGTATTCATTGCATCAATGAACTGGTCTCATCTCTTCCAGATGTAGAAACTGGCCTCTTCCAAAGCAAGTGTTTCTAAAGAGACAACACACATCCAGAACAAGTCAGAGCTACCTTTCCCCTACTTTAGAAATTACAACTTTTGCCACATGCAATAACACCTCTTTCAAATCATGTTTCAGGATGGGAATATAAGTACAAGTATATATCAATAATTGCTAACTACCTCTCCAAGCAGTCATAGGAAACCAAGGTGATTCTTTTGAGTACTATTTCCAGGGAGGACCTTCCTGAGGAGAGGAGTTGCTTACAGACAAGGCTGAAAGAGAGAGGTTAGTCAGTTATGTCAAAATTGAAGAGTAGAAAGTTCTAGACGTAAGAAAACTTAAGAACATGAGACAGCCATGAGCTCAGTACATGAGAAGAAGACAAAGTAGGCAAGTCTAGTTACACTCTGGAGCTAGTCACCATTAGTAAGAGCAACAAGTTTCACATTTCTATAAACTTTATCATCCTCAATAATTTGCATGGCAAAGTGAGAAAAAGTCCATTGTTTCTAACTTTGACATATCACTTGAAAATAAAAACACTTTTTCAATTAGTATAATAAGAAAGGAAAAAGTCAAGATAAATTGGCTTCAATTTGTTTCCATTACCACGCCCATTATTTCTCCCTGTGTGAATCCCAATTATGTTTCATCAACCTGCAAACAAGAATTTGAGGAAAAAGTACCAATTAATTGAAGGGGGTAAAAAACGTATGCTTTATATCTATCAAATTTAATGAGCCAAGACCTTTCCAATACTGAATAACACTCAACCCAGAATTGTGGAACCACTAGTGGATCACAAAGTGTAACCCATACTTCCTTTAACCTCCAACTTGAATCAGGAAGAAACTGAAAACAGTGTGCTGTGAAAACTAGCCCAAGTATGGTTTGGATAAGAATGGCCCCCATAGGATCAGGTTTTTAATGCTTAGTCACTGGAGAGTGGGGATAATTAGAAGGGACTAGGATGTGTGTCCTTGTTGGAGTGGGTGTGGGATCACTGGAGAAAGTGTGTCACTAAGGGTGGGCTTTTCGGTTCAAGGGCCCAGGGTAGGCCCAGTCATGTTTTTCTTCATGCTGCTTATGGGTCCTGTTGTAGAACTCTCAGCTACTTCACCATATCTGCCTGCATGCCACCATGTTCCCTGTTTTGATAAAAATGGAGTAAAACTGAAACTGTAAGCAAGCCCCAATTAAATGTTTTCCCTTGCAAGAACTGCTTTGTTCGTGGTGTCTCTTCACCGCAAAAGAACACTAAGACACCAAGCTATCATAGCATCATCAGTGGTCTTCCATCCCCAGATTTGATAAATGGATATACTGGACAGCTGTCCTAGGCAAATGAAAGAATAAGTAGACTCTGAGGTCAGGGTGCCTAGATTAGCCTGCACTGAGCTGGTACATCACACTGGTAGATGTGACCACGAGGCAGTCTCAGGAATAGGAGGCAAAGAGAAAAGAGAAGGAAGAACCTGTAAAGCTGTCTGACTATCTTTTCTTCAAATCCAACGGTAACACTTTTTCTATTTTCCCTGTAGGATTTTGTACTAAAGTCTTCTGTTCAAAAAATATAGAAGGCTGCTCTACACTATCTTCTTATGTAATAGTAGTGAGAAGAAATTAGCAAGCTATGCCCTGTGAGCCAAACCCAACCTTCTTTCCTCTAAGCTAAGAATGGTTCTTAAATTTCTACAGAGTCAAGAAAAAAAAAATCCAACTAAAAATCCAACTAAACTTTTATCACTGATAATATTAAAATCTTAGTTTCCCTAAATTTTTGTCTTAACCATCCTTACTCATTTCAGTGCTGTCTAGAGTTGTTTGATGCTACAGTGTCAGAGTAAATGTGAAATGTGTTTCCTTTACAGAGTGTCTTTGGACCACTGGGGCAGTCATGTGTCCAAAACTTCCCTATATTCTCTTGCACCTTTCTTCCCAAGGACAACTTTAATATAAATTTATATTTACAGTATAGTTGGTTTGAAGACATGGGCCTTGCCTTTTCCTTTTGGAGTGTTTAGTTTGTGTTTTGGAGACACTTGGAACTGATACATGGATTCAGATTATTTTAACTGCCCAGAATTTGTATGCTTTTCTAATATCATTCTATAGTCAGTGAAAGAGGAACATGGGTGACTGATTTATCATCGCTAAGCCTCAGCCAATAGAAACCTGTATTAATGAGGTGAGTTGATCTTTTCCAATACTCATAGTTCATGAATATGGGCTACAGAAAGAGGTTACCTGAAGCGCATAGACAACTCCAATCTTCACAGCTACATGAGCTGTCAAGTTGCAAACTGAAAGGGCAGAAATGGAAAGAGGACTGAGAAATGATGTCTAGAGTTCTTTGATACTACAATGTTTCTTAGATTATTGGAACTCACTTGTTGCTAAGGTGACTAGGATGACAGAAGCTCAGGACAATACTTCTGTAGTATTAAGCAATAGGATGAATTTTAAAGTAATTTATTCTCAGTACAAATTGAAGAGAGAAGGGCAGGGAGGAGATGAGGGAGGGATTGGGAGGGAATAATGGAGAGCCCCACAATTGGGATACAAAGTAAATAAACTGTAATTAGTATAAAAAATAAAACTTTAATAAAAAAAGAAAAAACATACTCCAACAAGAATATATTGAAATATTTGTTTATATTTATACTCCTTGAAATGATTTTAAGACAGATTTTTAAATTACAAAGTAAAATTTTCTCTAAGATGACAATGAAAAAGTAACATATCATGTCATGGGACTATTGTGGAGGAGAATGAAAAATAACAGAGGATAAAAAGGAGTGTGATAAAATGCTGTCTTCTGGAGGTGACATGTATAGTGTTCTCACCAGCTCAGAGCTGCTGTAGTTACTGGCACAGGATCTGTGCAGGTTCAAGTCAACCAAAATTTCAGCATGAACTTAGGCAATGCTTTTTAGGCCCCACCCTCTTACTAAGAAACTCATGGCAGGTGATAGCTTCGGGTGAAGAAGAATCATTTGTTTTAGAGGGCATTCCCATTGGTAGATTTTTTTGTTCAATAGATGGTCTCAGATCCAGGACATACAGGAAATGTTAAAAGGGTGAGTAAAAAATTTAAATTAAAAAATGAAGTTGTGAGAATCAAAAAATCTGAGCATAAGGGTCTTTCCTGAGACTGATACTCCAACCAAGGACTATGCATGGAGATAACCTAAGACCCCTGCACAGACGTAGCCCATGACAGTTCAGTATCTAAGTGGGTTCCATTGTAACAGGAACAGGAACTGTCTCTGACATGAACTGATTGGCCTGCTCTTTAATTACCTCCTCCTGAGGGGGAAGCAGCATTACCAGGACACAGAGCAAGACAATGCAACCACTCCTGATGAGACCTAATTGACTAGGATCAGAAGGAAGGAAAAGAAGACTTCCCCTATCAGTGGACTTGGGGAGGGGCATACATGCAGAGGGTGGAGGAAGGGAGGAATTGGGGCCAGAGGAGGGAGGGAATCACAGGGGGGATACAAAGTGAATAAAGTGTAATTAATAAAGCATTAAAAAAATGAAGTTGTGTGAAGATCACCTGGCAGGTAGAGGGAAGCTGGAGGAAAGAAATGGGGATTTGGATATGATTGTGTTATTGTAAACCTTCATGAAATTATCAAGAATAAATAAATTATAATAATAAAGAGAAACACAGATATGTCGAATAAATAATTTTAGAAACCAAATTAGTAGTATAAGCTAACCATAAATAAGATGATTATCTTTTTTTCAATATAACCATAAATTAAGATGATTGTCTCAGTTCATTTTGTGCTACCATAACAGCATGCCTGAAAGCTGGAACTTTATTGACTCTGGGAAGCAGAAGGTTTCTACATAGCCCAGTGGAGACTGTATATGACAAGGACTTTCTTGCTATAATCTCACATGGAAGAAAAAGGTTCAGAAAGGAGGGAACAGAAAAACAGAGGGGAGAGAAAGGAAAAAGAGAGAAAACATCTCTCATTTTTGTAGGGAAATCAGCCTCATAGTTTAAAAAGTCACTCTGTAAATGAAAGCATTGGTCCATCCATTCTTAAAATCCTCTGGCCTAATCACCTATTATCAAAGCCTGCCTGATAATATTATTGTACTGGAAATAAGTATGCATAGTTATTGAGATACATATTGAATTCAGAGCAACAGGCAAGCCTTTTCACAAAGGCACAAATTAAAAATAAAATAATCCAGCAGGAAAAGGGAAAGGAAGAAAAGAAAAAAAGGGAGGGATGGAATAAGGGAGGGAGGAAGGAAGGAAGGAATGACTTTTACAAAGAAGTAATTGCAAAAAAGTTTGTTATTAAAATAATAGAAATCCCCAAACCTTAACAGTTTGTTAATTTTTTTGAATAATTAATTTATGAAAAACTAATTTAGAACTATTTCATAGTTACTTAAATTACCTTATTGCAATTTTAAGAATTCCTTGTGTGTGTCTGTTTATACATACACACACGTGTGTGTGTATGTATATATATATATACACATATATATATGTTGCCATTAACGTAAATATATACTTTCATCAGACTAAAGGGAATGTCATATGGGGCTTCTAACCATTTATTCTATGGGAAACCTGTGAATGAATATTTATCTCTTAATTTACTTGAAAATTGTTCTAATAAATGATAACCTTTGTTTTTCTTCAAAGCCCTCATGAAAGAAAACTAACTCTACCTTTTTTATAATATTACTTTAAGACAATAAGAAACATCATTGAACTTGGACAGGGCTGAAACCTATCTGTTGGGGTGCTTCACAAGCCTGAAATGCAGGGATCCATGGGGAAAGCAAGCTGTGCTCTACCTGTAAACTCCAGTAATCCTGACATCAATAGAGATGGATGTCCCTGATGGGAGGCAGAGACAAGGCCACTGAGCAAGCAACTCAGCAGGGCCAGATGGTATTTATTCAAGGGCTCATTTATTTGGATCAACTTATGTATGAAGTAGCAGGGATTCTGACAAGGACATGTGATACCTCATTTTCCTGAAGATTAGGAAGCTGCAGACTTAGTATCTAGCCTAGGAGGAGTGCATAAGGAAGGCAGAATGAGACCAGAGTTGAATGAGCCCTGGGCAGAGCCAAGCTTCCATAGACTTTCAAACAGGAAAAAGTGTGCCCTGAGTTATGCAGCCATTTGTTTCTTCATGCTTTCTCCCAAAAGCATATGCTGACACACTTAGAGAAGGCAAATCTCAAGACTTTAGAATGGGACCTTCCTTGGAGATAGAATTGTTGCTCAAGTGAGGTCACGCTAGAGGACTGTGGCCTTATCTAATATGACAGCTTCTTTATAGGAAAGGGACACCCTGAAACACACGTATAGGATACAATGTGAAGTTATAGGGATACTTCAAAAGAGATTACCACTTGATGACAGAAACAGAGATGGAGTGAGAACAAGGAAAGGCAGTGATTGCCCACTTTCCCCCCAAAACACTGGGTCAAAGATGAGATCTTCTGAGAGTGTCAAGGAAGCATGGCACATAGGGACATTTGACTTTGAATCCCCAGGTTTCTGAACTATAAGATAACATTTTAAATTACCCAGTCTGTAGTATTTTGTTATAGTAGCCTCAGCCAGGAAATTAAGCCCTTCTCCACTCCCCTGAAAGGGAAAAACTTGTATCTAGTGAGAAAATCTCAGGTAAGTAGCTTTCCTTGCTTGTCCTTTGGATTGCTGATGATGATCATGGTGGGTCTCCCTGATACAATGACAAAGTAGACACAACCTTCCTGTTAAAAACTCAATTTAGGCCAAAAGAAAACGGGCAAAGCAGAAATGTGGTCACAGGACTAGCCACCTTCTCCCATAGTAACATATAAGCATTTAGTATAAGCAAGCAGAGGAGTAAAATGGGGCTGTGGAGGACAAAAAATGTGTGCTGAGACACCCATATATACTGTCTAGTGATTACAGTGGCTGAGCAGTTGAAATCAAAGTTATTCAACCTAGTTAGCTGTGATAACTTATAAGTTAGTTGACATCTGTGGGGCTCAGGTGCCTGGCTTTGGAAATGGGCATTGTTAATAGTTCCTAACTTACAGTGGTATGGTAAAGAGTAAGGGACTTGGTACTAATAAACACACTTAGAACTGAACCAGCACATGATGTTTTAAAGACCATCACCTCTGACATGTCCTGACAAAGTTAGACTCTCAGCTATTTAACAATATCAGTTTGTCAAGTTATAAACAAAGATGATGTGGTTTGGGGGCTGGGGAAATGGCTTGTGATTAAGAACACAAATTGTTCTTCCAGAGGACCCTAATTCTGTTTCACATCACCCATATCAAGCAGCTCACAATCGTCCGTAACTCCAGCTCCAGGACATTCAATACACTCTTCTGGACTTCCTGGACACAGTTCTCATAGGTCCATACTCACTTGTAGACAGACAGACAGACAGACAGACAGACAGACACACACACACACACACCCACACACACACACACACACACACACACACACTAAAAATAAATTAAAAATCTTAAAGAAGATGCAGAAGCTTGAGACATTAGAGAACAAATAATTGTTGTGGATGAGCTAATGCAGTCTGTTAGCTGGAGCTGGAGTTATGGCAAGAAAGAGGCAACACACGACAGGGCATGAATGTGGAATTTGTCCCCCGAAGTTACATGTCCCGATAAAAATTACTGACCTATTCAGTAAAGTTGAAGTACTTATCAAACTACTTTATTGAGTCATAGTGAGGAGGAAATGGGAAGAATATGTTTATTACTAAAGAGAAACAGGATATACTTGCCATTATAGCATAGGACCATCTAATATTTGTTGTCATTTGCCAAGCATCTAAGGAAGAGGATGGGATGTTCCTTTCCTTTCAGAAAGTTGAAACTAAATAAGAGAGTAAAGAAAATACAAAAACAATGAACACTACTGTGAACCAGGGGCCTAAAAAGGAAATCACTCTCAACTGAGTTAGGAGGAGGTTTTATTAAAGAAATAGGATCATTGGTACGTACTGAAGGGTAGAAGCAATTTTCAAGGTAGAGATAAAATGTCTCACAAGAAAACGGATGATGGATGAGTATGAAGTTGTCACATCATGAACCAGAGGAGGGAAAAGGTAAGGACACAAATTCAATGCAGGTCTACAGACACAACTTTTTTTGTTCCACCACCATTTCTAGTTTGCTTCACAAACCAGACGATCCTTATCCTGGGAGAGTCAGCCAAGGTGTCACATCCTCTATGAGGCATTCTTTTGAATCAAGACTTGGGATTCCTTTTTACTCCCAGGAGACTCCATCCATGTCTCCCATTGGCCAGTTCTTCACTGAAAAATTGAGTGGGATCATCACAGGCAAGCAGAAAGTCAAGCCTCAATGACTCTCACTCTGTAAATATAAATGATACATCCCATGATTGTGCCAGTCACAACCACCAACTCTCAGGTTAGAAAGCATGATATTTAAATACTGATGCTTTGCCTCCCAACAGTAAACTCCTTCAAGACTGGAAATGTTGGTCTCAAAACATTCCTGTGTTAACTGAGACTCTACCCTGTATATAGAATGTATGTATGTATGTAGTATGCGACCGCTACTGGTATGTATGTAGTGATCCATGTGAGTACAAGAGTACCAAAGGAAAAAGTTGGAAACCTAAAATGAGAAGATAAGTTAGAGCCAGAAAGTAAGATATTTGGATATGCTGAGAAATACAGCTTTTATTCTATTTGGTGAAATCACGGAATGTTGCTATTTTTATAAGAAAAAATAGTTGTTAGCAATTGTATATACTCCATACTAACATAAGACAGTATTAAAATGTACAATTTTAACGTGAAATAATTTTTTTATAAATCTAATTTTAGGTTCACCCTAAGCATTAACATTTATGAGATCTAATGTTAGAAATGATGAAATTTTCTTATTAAAATGATTGTGATTGTTAATAATGCTTAGTCATCTTTGTATAATAGCATAACATTATATCATGTGTCACAGGTCAGCAGATGTCCTACTGTTTGGAATTATATAAGGGTGGATCTGCTGAATCCTGAGAAAGGTGAGGATCATGGAAACAATGAAATTATAGCTGAGGATGTACTCCAAAGAAGGAAGGACAAAAGAAGAAATTATAGACAAGAAAGAAATGGAGAAAGTGAAAAGCAGGCACAAGAGGAGTTGCTTGTTGCTACAGGCTCACATTATTTGTCCCTCACATCCCTTCCCAGGTTTCCTTCCAGTGCTGTAGCTTCATCACTTTGGAGCCTGATTGCCATAACCTGCCTATTTTTAGACTAAATTAATCATTTTTGCATGTTATTTTTGGTTTAGATAATGGCTGGAGTGCACAGCAGCTTCTTCATTAGCTGCCAAGAAGAATGTAAACAAGGTAGGATTGCTGCTTGGCAGCTTCTATATTAGGCTCTGCCATTATGAAGCCAAATTTCCTAAAGAGAAAACTCTCTTGTATCCAGTGAAGGCTTTCAGATGCTCCACCAATCAAATAATGAATGGGTTGAATGGCTTTGGTACCGCTTTGACCCCAGTGTTCTCTTTGTACAGTTTCTCTAAGTCAGAAATTATTTAAATTGGAACTATTAATATGTGACTGGACCCTTATTTGTCATGGCGTATCATGTAGGGAATTGAAGGATACTTAGCCTCTAACCCGTGGATGCCAACAGCACTTCTCTCTGGCCATAATTTTTTCTCCAGTCCTTTCCAAATGACTCTATAGGAAACACACCAGTGCATTCTTGAGATCCACTGTTTTGCATCAATAAAGCCATAATAATGTACCATAAATTATATCACCATATACCTCTAGCTCCTTTACGTCAGAAATTTTAGGTTGTAATTTTTGACTCTCAAAAATTACCTTCTTCATAAAAGAGGATTCTTATTGGTTGCCAGTGCTTGCAGAAAACCCAGTCCTGGATTTCCAGGGCACCTCTGTTCTTTCTTGCTTTGTTCCAAGTTTGTACGATGTCCTCCTCCTCCTCCTCAACTCACAGTGACTGAGAAAACCTAATATAAATGCTATGCTTTTGTATAGAAAGCTCAAGGACACTAGGAAGGTATAAAAAAGGATGACTGCAGATATAGTTCCAGGCCTCCTAGCTATATACTGGGCTGGCTTGCTTATTCATCTCATACATAGTCTTTCTGCACATTGCCAGAGTTGGCATGCTCTTCTCTAGGAAGCTTGTTAACTCTCATTGTATTGGCCAAACTAAGTGCTCTGGTAGCCAGTGTCACCAAAGAAGCCATTTCTTGAAATTCTACACCAATGTTTCTCAAGCCACTCTAAGAGTCATCTAGCCACAGCATGAATTACAATAGGAACTAAGGTGAATGTCTCTTGTCATAGCTTGGTGTTACAACCTCAGAAAGACAATCAGCCAATGAACTGACACCAGACCCTGTCCGTATCTGAGATACACAGAGCATAGACCATCCAAAGAAAGTATCTTAGAGTCTCTTCATATAGGCCAAATTCAATATTGGAGAGAATTCCATGACCAAGTGATTATTAAGAAACAAAATAAGTCTTAATTGGAACCTAGAGAGGACACATGACCTGGTCCATGATGGTAAAGGAAACTCAAGAGTACAGTAGAAGTAAGAAGTATGAGTATCAGTAATGAAGGAGAACCAGAAGCTAGCCAGATAAAACTCACTGAGGGCTGAGAAGGAGATGTGGGAGCCTATTCCCAGTAAATGCAGAAAACAGACTCAGATGTTATGAATGCCTCAACAATAAAGACTGTCAAGATTGTGAAGTACAGAACAGATGGTAGAAGACATGGTATTTGACCAGTAAAAACTAGAAGCTAGAGTGAAATGACTGAATTTCAGAAAAATTATGCCAAGACTGCCAAGCCACCATACTGTAGCTCCTGCTCACTCATAATTTCTGAGATATACTAACCACATTTTAGAGAGGACACTGCTTTCAGTTTTGTGTTTGAAATGTTACTGTTTCCAACCATTAAGGAACGTTTCCAACTATTGCACACAAAAGTTTCTTTTCATATGTTAGGCCAGCCTGAAATCAGAATACAGGTAAAAGAGTTGCCTGACACCACACTGTGCCCCAAACAGTTGGCCCACTTAAACTCCTAAAGGACACTGAGTGTGGCTGAATGTGGCTTCAGGCCCCACATTGATCTCTGCCCTAGAGACAGCAACCCACACACACTCAGGCACTCAAGCCAAACATCATGAATAAATGTTTATATCTTCGTTAAATTTCATGTTGAAATCCTAACCCTCAGTGTGCTGTAATTAGGCGATAGGGGTCTTAATTGGGTCATGAAAACAGAGAGTTATTGTGAATAGAGTTAGTACCTTTATAAAACAACCAAAGAGCATTCTAGTTTTCTACTATATGAAGCTATAGAGAAAAATAAGTGGTCTGTAAGCCAAAAGAGAGCCCTCACCACAACCAAACTATCCTGTCACTTCCATCTCAAACTTCCTTCCTTCTATGCAAAACATGTGTGTTTATGCCACTGAACATGACATTGGGCTACAGTATCCCCAAAGGACTAGTCTCAACTCAGTACGTGTCTGCTTTCCCAAACTGAATACTCTGTTAGTTACCAGTTCTCTGTCTACTCCTGAACATGAGGAAGGAAACAAGGGGAAGGGAGCTAATGGCTCTGATGGCATTGGACTGATGCTGGTGCTGTGGTCTTCTCTCGGTCACAGCCTTTGTTTCCAGGAAAACACCATCTTACCATCCAAATCTAAACTTCAGGCACTTAATGAAAACTTCAAAGAGAAAAGAGAACTGGAAAGGAGTGAGATTCGTTGATTCCAGTGGGCCTCTAGGAAAGAAGAGACACTTTTCCATTTGGTCATGATAAATCTCCAGAAGAGAAAGCAGCGACTAGGTACTACTCAGGGAACTTACTTTCTCTGTAGGAATGGTTACAGCCTCAGATATGAAAGCCAGAAAAAGACTGTAAAAGCAAAAGTTCTTAAAAGATAAGAAGTCTGAAGTAGTCATATTGAAATGTTAGACTTGGGTGGAAATGTTAGGCACTCATGTTCCAACCCTTCTCCTATTTAAGGCTGGCTGAGGCATTGTGCTGCTGAGATTTCTACTGCTTCTCCATAGGTATGCCTAGTTTCTAGAAACAGAAATTCATTGAGATAATGAGATTTAGTTTAAAGGAAAAGGGAGGAAGCTGTTTGCTCCAGTGAAACAGAATTTTGTCAGGTGCATCTCTGCTCTGTGATAGGTTGATGGCAGAGGGAAAAATAAACAAAACAAAAATCTACAAAGGCTTTCCATCCTTTTATCTTCTAACTGTTCTAACAATGTGTTAGTACTGTAGCAAAGACCATGGGCATTGGCCTACCCACAGAACATTCCTGGATAATATATTCTTTCTCCAGTTCTAACTCAAATAACCACAGGGTAACATGCTGATGCTGATTGGCCCGGTTTAGGCTAATCAGGAGTCCTGGACCAATCAGACCTGGATTTTGAGGTATTATAATTGGCAAAGGCTGAATCAAACAAGTGCTGACTTCTGGGGTCACAGAACAGAAGCTATTTCTATCAGTTACCTTATGTGGTGATTCCTATTAAACAAACCTTGATGCATAAACCTTATCTTTCATCTGCTCAGGGACTGTACATTGGTAGGATCTCACTTGGCTCAGACTATCTGTGCCTCTGTCTTTGGAGATCATGTTCATTCATGCAAGCAGAAGTGTATATATGTAATGTATATTTGTATGTGTGGGAAGGCAGAGGAATAAAAAAACACTCTACCTAAAATATGGTTATTTTAAAGCTTTTGCGATCTAGCTGAATGATTTGAAGACTGAAACATTAAAAATCTAATTTCTCAGTCCCTTTTTGGAATTTCCATATTCCCTCAGTCTGAATTTTTATATGAATTTATCTGTAACTACCTTTACACTATTTTCTTTGGAACTTATCTGGGCTCCTTAATGAGGACATGAGTACTAAGAGATCAAAGATTAAATCGGATAAGCACTACTCATTCTTCTTATTAACAAATGTTCTGTTCACCTGTTTCTATTCAAGGCATTCTGTCTTCCTATCTAGGCATATTCCATGAACAAACCTATTCTGCTCCTAGCTAAGGCAGTGCAAAATTTATTCGCTGGTCTTCATCACCTCTAGCCTATTGATTATTCATTTGAAATTATCTTTCTTCTCTTTTATATAAATACTTTTCTCCCTTTTAGTTGATGATTCCCACCAATTTATAAAATGCAAACATGTAAATATAATATTCTATCTTTAAAAATATCTTTCTCTTAACATCATGTCTGTCTCTAAAACTGCTCCATTTTCCCTCTTTACAAACTCGTTAAATTAAAAGAATTAGCTGTCATATCTGTCATCAATTTTTCTCTTTTGACTTTTTAACTCAACTCTTGTCTTCACCATCTGCTAAAACTACTCTTGTCAACTTTACCAACATTCTCTATCTTGCCCAATCCAGTGAGTAACTCCTTGTGTTCAAGACATTAATTCTTTTAATTTTTTTAAAATTCACTTTACATCTTGTTGTAGCCCCAACCCTTCTCTCCTCCCAGTTCTCCCTCTTTGACCCTCCCCTTTCCCTTTTTCTCAGAAAAGGGGAGCTCCCTTTCCCATCCTCCCCAGCTCATCAAATTAAATCAGGACTGGGCATGTCCTCTTCCTCCATGTGCTGGCAAGGCGGTCCCACAAACTGAAGTGATCAAATATCTGTCAAGTGAGTCCATGTCTAATGCAGTCCCTGCTTCCCTTACTAGAGGATCCACATGGAACCTAAGCTGTTCATCTGATACATTTTTGTAGGGGGCCTAAATCCAGTTTGTGCAAGGTCCTTGGTTTATACTTCAGTTTTAGCAAGGCCCTCTGGGCCCTGGTTAGTTGGCTCTGTCTATCTTCTTGTGGAGCTCCTGTCACCTCCAGGTCCTTTTCTTTTTCCTCCCACTTTTCCACAAGACTCCCTGTCCACCACCCAATGTTTGGCTCTGAGTCATGGCATCTGTTTTGGGTAGAGCCTTTCAGAGGACAACTCTGTGAGGCTCTTGCCTGCAAGCTTAGCAGAGTATCATTCATAATGTCAGACGTTGGCACTCTCTGATAGGGTGGGTCTTTGGTTAGGCCAAGCATTGGTTGGGCATTCCCAACCAATGATCTATCTGCTCTATCTTCACCCCTGCACATATTATAAGCAGGGTAAATTTTGGGTCAAAGCTTTTGTGGGTGGATTGGTGTTCCCCTCCCTTTGCTAGCAAACTATTCTAGTTAGAGGGTGTCTCCTTCAGTCTCTATGGCTTCTGCTACTAGGAGTCTCTGCTTGAGTCCCCATATCATCCCAGGAGCCTACCATGACTTATGTCTCCAGCTTGCCACAGAGATAGCCCCACCTTCCGTTTCTCTTCTCTCTACAGGCTTTCTGTCCTCTCACCCTGATCTCCCCAGCTCTAATCTCTACCCTCTTAACTCTCTGTGCCTCCTCTCCTAACTTGTTCTCTGTCTTTACCAACTACCTCTGTCTATTCTATCTCCCCTTTTGAGCAAGATGTATACATCATCCCTTGGATTCTCTATTTTACTTATCTTCTTTGGCCTTATAGTATGCTTATCCTGTACTATATGGCTAAAATCCACCTATAAGTGAATACATACCATGTGTGTCTTTCTGCTTCTGGATTACCTCACTCAGGATGATCTTTTCTAGTTCCCACCATTTGCCTGCAAATTTCGTGATTTCCTTGTTTTTTAATAGCTGACTAATATTCCATTGTGTAAATGTACCACAGTTTCTTTATCCATTCTTCAGCTGAGAGACATCTAGGTTGTTTCTAAATTCTGGCTAAAGCTGCTATGAACATAGTTGAGCAAGTGTCCTTGTTGTATGGTGGAGAGTCAATGTAGGGAAGATGTTATTAATTATTAAATGTCATTTCATAATTGCCTAATTTTTCCTTCTAGAAACACTTCCTTCCTTTGACTCTGAGCCCACATGCTCCTTTAGTTCTGTTCTTGCTGACATGGTTGTTCTTTTTCATTTTCCTTCTGTGGATCCCTACTTGCTTGTAACTACTAAGTACAGCAATTAGCTTGGCTTGCCTTTCATTCTACTTGTCTTTAGGACAGGCATCCGTAGTTTTAAGTAAACTCATCATGCTCTCTACTGTACTTTAGAATTCTCCCTTGATCCCTGGCTTGGGAAGACAAATACTCCCATTAGCAAGCCTAGTAATTTTCTTGTACTTATTACTTAGAGTCCAAACAGGACTTTCTCACCTCCGCTTCACACTAGCTCCCTTCCAAATTGCCTTATAAAATTTAATGATATCACCATTTATCCAGTCGCAGAGATCACAAATCTAAGGTTCTTTCTTTTGTTCCCTTTTGTGATCCCAGGGATCAAGCTTAAGGCCTCATATTTGCTATGGATGAGAAAGGCAAGAGGGTTCCCACTGAGCTACCTTCCCAATACTAGAGTATAAACCTCAGGGGTAGTTCTAATTCTTCTCTTTTCCCAACACTCAACACCCAAGCATCAGCAAGCTCTGCTGACTGCCACCAAGACACATTCTGAATGGGAGTTTCTTTCACCACCTCCACTGCTGCCAGTAAGAACGTTACCGTCATGCCTATACTGTTTGTCCTGCCTCCGATCATCTCTTCGATGGTTCAGTTTTTAAATGGCAGCATAGTGGTCATCTGGAAATACATTCAAATCTCTCCCCCTCCTTGCTTACCAATATAAAATTGCTTCCCTCTATATTTTCTATTAAATCAAAATCCCCAAACGGCCACCATGATCTTACCCTCTTCTATTTATCTACCCAGTCATCTACTGTTCTTTCTCTTCTGCAAGTGTTGTTACTATCCTGGTCTGTGGGTAGCCCTTGTCCAATGCCAACTCTTTTCTGGTTTCAGGCCCTTTAATTTGTTTCTTTTTTTTTTTTAGGAAGTTCTGTTCTACCGTATTTATTCCTGTCCAGCCTTCTCGCTCAAGTATTCATGCAAATGTCACTTTCATGGGGATCGCTTCCTTAACAAGCCTTTGAATGGCAGTCACTTTTGTTACCTCATGCAATAGTCATCAGATAAACTTGTTCTACTTTCTTTACAGTACAGCACGCTGAATTTACTAGCCATATGTTAATTGTACTGTAATTATCATTAAGGTAATGGGCTTCATAATGGCATTTCCACACATGCTTATAATCATATAATGTACATTAGTTATATTCAACCCTTCTATTACTTTTCCCTATCTTCCTGATAGGCTCCTTTTCAGGTTCATGTCTTTCCAAAATTGAATTCAACATATGAGGGAAAACAGGTAACAATTGTTTTTGTTAGTCTGTGTTAATTTGTTTAACATGATAATCCTTAATATCATGTATTTTCTTATATATTTTAAAATTCTATTCTTCTTTACATATAAATAAAAGTCAGTTGTGTATATATTCCACCTAGACATCCACTTTATCCATTAATCTGTTGATAGACACACAGGTGCTTCCATAACAAGAGCAGGCATGTAATAAATATGAATATGAGCATGGCAATATTTCTACAGTCATATAGCACACTTTTCTAAATTTTAACATTTAAGTACTGTGTTCCTCACTTTGTTCTTCATCTTTCCCCAGTGGAACTTGAACAAGTACCATACCCATTTTAGTCTTATTTTTAACTAATTTGTCGATCTGTCCACAATTGCATAACTAGTATCTGATAATAATGCATTTTAGACAAGTATTTGTTTCTTGAAAGAATAAGCCTGTCTCCAATTGCCCTTTTCATTATAGATGTATGGAAAGTGTTGGATAGACAGTTGAATGGATGAGCTGGTGGGTAGAAAAATGATAGATAGACGGATGGATGGATGGATGGATGGATGGATGCATAGCTAAATGTTTGTCTAGACTATTACTGGTAAATATAGGATTTGAAACATTTTTTTCAGCTATTTCTACCTAATGATCCAGCTCAAAGCTTAATATCTTAGAACAACAGCTGATTATTTCTAAATAAGGGAGTGGTTTGGTTCACTTTTCTGGCCCTGGTGGTGTTGGTTGTGACGGTATCATAGCTCTAGTTACTGAAGAGCTTGTTTTAAAGCCTTAATGTACAAAATATATAATTCATATAAAATAGTTCATCTTGGCCATTGACTAAGAAGTCAGCTGGGAATGTCAACAATTAGAACACAACTTGTCAGGCTGTGTCATATAAGTGTTCCCCCACATGTCAAGTGGTTTACAGAATATCGAGGACTGAGTATTCAAAGAGAGTCAAGTAGATGCTGAAGCTTTTTCTGACCTGCCCTTCAAAGTCCCCAGAACATCATTTCTGCCACATTCTATTAGATAACCAATCACTAATGTCAGCGTAGATTTGTGCTTCCACGTTTTAACCAGGTAGCGTTGTGGATAGTAGCTATTTTGAAAACTACCTCCACACCTATAAACAGCTCCCTGGGTTATATGGGGAAATCCTTCTGTCCTTCTGTCTGTGGGTCATATTTTAAGCAGACCATATCTCAAAAGTCATAAATGACTCAGATAAATGGCTCTTAAGTCAAACCTTCATGCTTCAGTAGCTGCATTTTCATTATATGAAGACTTGCTTCTTTTCTGTTCCAATAATACAATCTCGTTTCACCTTCCTTAAACTATTTTGTGTATTCTAATTAGGGATCATTGTTTTTTTTTTTCCATTTCTGTGTTCCAGACACATGTTTCCACCTTATGACTCCTTTTCATTAGTTTAGATAGTCTGATATAGAAAAAAAGTCAGTTCTAAAATAAGTGTTACAAAACAGGGTCTGTAAAGAAGCGGAAGCAGAATTGACAAAAAAGATTGAGTATCAATTGTTAAACTAATCATTGGTCCCTGTTCAGTTAGGGCACCTTTGTCTTTCAGTGCTTCTCATCTGAGAATAATATGTAGAGTCATGACAAAGAAATGTAAAGTCTGAGAGTTATCAGACTTGAAGGTATATAGCTTAGGGTAAATACTTTTAAGATCAACAGTAATGACATTGATGTTCTGTCAGTGTTAATTACCTTCCCCAGGTATCAAAATACCACACAAAATAGAAAAGCCAGCTCTCTTGCAATTAAGGCTTGTTTTATTAGCACATATTATTTTCCTACTGAAGAAGTGACTTTCTCTTATTTGTTATCTTTCCCAGAGTTTTTTTTAATACTGATTTCTGGATACACATCTCTGTAGATTTCTAAGGAAACTTAATGAGAAAATTCTTTCACTGTGCAGAGATTCACTTTCCAGGCATCTTTTCCATATTGATCCTAATCTGTGAAAAAAAAAATGACCTAGAAAAGAACAGCAGCCAGTTATTTACTGTGAACTTCCTCAAATGTGTCCTATATAGTAGGCCACAGCTAGAGCCAGCAGATTCTTCACAATTCTTTTTCTTGCTGAAGATGAAACGTGCTGAGGCCAATAACTTGGTGAATAATTAATTTTCCCAAAGAACAATTTATAAACTGTGGAATTCTTTTTTGTCAACAAAAGAACAAATGTTAAGAAGTAGTAATACTTTCCTCATGTATGTAACCTTTTTGGTTTTTTCTGATCATTCTCCACACAATAAGGATAATGACTGCAGCTAACATTTATTGTTTCTGCACGTGCTCGATTTTGTGCTAAGATCCTCAGCACAGAGATGATAGTCTTTAATTTTTAAAATATCCTGGGCTAGCCATTGACAGTTTTATCCTTCATTTTCAGAGGAAGAATCTGAGATCTTAAAAAAGTCAGTTAACTTTCATGAAAACACACAGAATATAAATATGTGTCTTTGTCGCTATGTAAGAAAGTCTCTCACATAGACATTTCCTCAGATCTCCCTGGAAGTCAGTAAGTAATGTAAAGATATATATTAATGTGCCAATCATTAAATTTCCAAGTAGTTAAAAAAAATGTAAGATAGTTCCAGTTTTCAAAAGAGAAAAATTGGCCTGCAGAATTGTAACAGTGTACCCAAGAAAGATATTATAGGGCCAAAATTCATTTATTACGTGGAATCTTGATGCCTTCCCACAGCGCTATGGTAATTCTAGAGCCAAAGGTATTCCTTTAAGTCTTGCCTTATACTGTGAAGAACAAATGTGGGGTGGGATATGGCAATAAATAGACCTCTGCGATGACATTTTCAGCCAAGAAGAATGGCTTATCAAATCCCCATCAGCCCATACTAGATCATATCAAGATTTTGCAATATGAACATAATGTTCCCTACTGTCCAGGATCTAATCCTTTTTCATTGGGGAGCACATTTGCAAACAATGACTCCTAACGCATGAGGAACAGCATCCAACTCTTACTCCACCAGGACCTTTAGTCCATGTTGGAGGCAGTGGCCCTGAGGTTAAAGGGCTTTTCTGAGTCTAACACTGAAGGAAGGTCTTGCTTGAAAGAAGATTTCCCAAAATGAGCCTCCAAAGAAACTGAAAATGGCATGAACGTACATCCTGTTACTCAACACGCCATGGTTTCCTAATGCAAAGTCAGGAAGGGAAAGTGCCAACATTCCTGAATGTTAGAATCATTACAGAGCAAACTCTTATTGTTCCCACACTTGAATGCTAATGAGATAGATTTCTTGTTCTTTTTTTTTTTAAGTTATGGAATCACTGCAAAACCATATGGGCTGCTAGGCATCAGCCACTAGCCCTCTCTACCATTCTCTCTGGGGTTTTTGAGGCTCATCCTAGGGAAATGGCTTTAAAAGCAAACATGTCCTATTGGCAAACATAGTCATGGGGCCCTGACAAGGATAAGCGCTTTTGAACTTCAACGTATTTTTATAACAGCTGCCCTAATTAAATCTCATAAGTCTCCTAGAGAAGAAGCAGGCTTCACCACTTCTGTGTCACAAATAGGAAACTGGAGGACACACTGTGGAATATGAAACCATACCCTGCCATCTGTAGCCACTGGAATACTGATTGGCTTTAGGCTAACATAATTAGGTTTGATAGCCAACCCCCTTTGGCTATTTGATGGGAGCAAAATGAGGTATTTTGAGTATGCTGTGATGTTAAAAAAAAAAAAAGAAGAAAAAAAGAAATATCAGACCTGATTGTGTTTCTTGGTCTAGGGATTTAACTTTGCGATTGTTATTCCTCTATCTGTGAAAATGGAAATGATAAGAAAACACATGTTAAAGCTTTATTATTTGGAGTCAGTAAGATAATGTGTGTGTTTCTTCTGTTGTGCACACACACACATACACACACACACACACACTGTACCACACACACACTTAGCAGTTCTGTCTAATCTTGCTGCCCCTTCACTCATTCGTTGGTGTTTCTGATGGCCTTAGGATGTAAAGTCAAGGACTTCTTTGTCCATAAAGAACACAACAATGAACAACATGGGGGGATTTTTTTTTTCTGTTTATAAAATATGCTTTGTTTCTACAAATTAACACAAATTGCAGTCATTTTCCACTATTAATTTTGAGTCAATGCCACCATTTACTTGGCTAAAAGGTCTCTTGGTTCTTCCCCGGGCTGGTCCACCCCATTCCTTTAACAGGTGGGGCAGTTCTCCTACTAACTGCTGTAGAATGTGATTCCTTGTGGGGTTTTTAACTAAAGGGATGGAACAAGTTTTCTGGAATTTGACACCTACTGGCTGTGCTCTGTATGTGTGCTGATGGGAAAGCTGCATGGGGTGTCTGCTATGTGCAGGCACCATCCTGGGTGCTGTGTTGAGTGGGAAAAGGAGAATGTGCAGGCTTAGGCAATGCATTAGGTGGGAGAGAAAACATGCAAGACAAGGCCATTAAGCATACACAGAATTGTTCAAAGAGGCTAGACGGCTGAGTACTGTATTCCAGGGTAAACCGCTACTGTGAGCAATCATGGACATCACGTTCTGGAGCACCCTGCTTGGAGCTCTTTTATTCCTTTGTGATTGCACACACACACACACACAAACACGCACACACACAAACACACACAGGTGCTTATGTGTGGGTATGTGTCATATAAAATATACATTTTAAATTCATTAAAGAAGGATTTTTTTTTATTTTAACTTGGGGGAGCGGTAGAATCAGAACCTATACCCCATTATATACTGACAAATGAAGCTTTCTGAATTTTCTATGAGGAAAGAAAAATGACTCCTTATTTTTTTTACATATTCATAAATATGCCTATTGTTTTATCAGTAGCAAACTTAGAGTTCAACTTTGGTATTGGAAAACTCAGGATATTAAGAAAGACAAAGGAGAGAAGGAAAACAGAAGTGGCAAAAGAGAGAACAAATTGGAGCTTTTTAGCATTCTAACCATAAAAACACAAACTCTACAAATTGCATCCACATTTTAAGCCCTTACAGTTTATCATCTGGATCAACAGAGAGATGATGAAAAGAAACCTATCAACAAAAGACACAGGTAAGAGAAGAAAGGAGGATCACAGTGGAGAAGTGAGGGGAGTCTTGGCCCTCCATGCCTCATCAAAGGCCCAGCACCTTACCCTGAATAACTCTGAGAGCAGAAGTCATTCTCTAGGGAAGAGGAGATCAGCATCATGCATCAGCTACTGGCACTCCTGTCCCTGAACTGAAGAGCCTTTAAACCAGTGGTCTAAATTCTTTACATCCCATCCTAGGCATTCTCCATCCAGACACCTGTTATGCTTCAAGGTCCAAGAGATGCTCTGTCCCTCACAAGAAGCCTTCCATGAAAATTCAGGCTCTTGCTTGCCTGAAGCTCTACTATTACTATTACTACTACTAATAATAACATCAATAATAATAATAACAATAATAATAAAGAGGAGTCGCTGTTTATTAATGATCCATTATGCTTCAGACACTCTGTGAGGCCTTTTCTACAGTTTTAGTATTTAAATATCCCATTCTTTTCATATCCTTCTATGGAAGAAATCACCTTTTTTAAACAGTTAGTGGTTTTCCGATGTCAGAATACTTTCAAGTATCCTTCAGCGACATTGTTACCCCAACACTTGCTTTCTTTTCACTATGAAGCTTTCTTTCTGATCTCTGACTGCTTAAAGAGTTAGCCCAGATGTTACAGAAGCATGGATGGGAGAAATAGCTCCAAAGAGTCTTGCTGAAGACAGAATAGACAGGTTCAAAAATTTTATGCACAGCAGCTTGACATGTTCTCAAAAGGGCTCAGCTCAGAGTATAAAGTCATAAGGCAAGTGGGTATGCCCTGGTTACTCGCATGCCTCACTGGGTGCCTATGCCCATTGATGCCCCTCACGCTATGACTCTCTTCAGACAGAAAAGGGATCTTGGAACTACAGCCACCATTGTTACTACCATCTCATTGACGGCTGTTGGAGCTACCACCAGGGCATTAGCCATGAGTCATACTGGGCAGACTGCTCCGACCCTGAATAATCATTTAGCCAATGTAGCTCATGCCTTAGTTGTACATAAAGGAATTAATGCTCAACTAAAAGGAAGCTTGATGGTGTTCAATCAGAGGATTGACCTCTTGCAGGAGCAAATTGATACCCTATGGCAAATCGCTCAACCTGGCTGTCAATGAAAGTATGCTGGACTTTGTGTCACTAGCATACAACATGAGAATTTTTCCTGCGCTGCAAATCTGTCTAAACAATTGTCGAGCTATATTTTAGGTAATTGGACTGGAGAATTCGACACTACGATGGAGCAGCTGAGAGTGGCCATTGTCACAGTAAATTCTACCGGAGTGGACGCAGGACTAGCCACAGGATTATCAACATGGATTGCTGCAGCCATGAATCATCTGAAGGAATGGGCGGGCATGGGAGTGTTAGCAGGCCTTCTGGTGTTGGTCTCCTTGGTTTGCCTGTGGTATATATGCAAGATTAGAGTCTCACAACAGTGTGATGCAGCCATGATCATTCAGGCCTTTACAGCCATTGAAGCAGGACATTCTCCCCAAGCATGGTTGGATACCATAAAAAGCTAAAATGATACGCTCAGGATGCGAGGCTAAGCACTGCACTCAGGGTCAGCCGCTTTGGACCCAGAGAAGAGCATGTCTGATTGCATGCGGGTTGATGCCCCAGGTCCCGCCTCTGAGAAAAAGGTATTGGACGGGTCTGATGCTCTTTGGGTGGATGACACCTAAATGAACATCTGTACAAAGTCCCAATTTATTTCTAATATCAGAGATCAGACCTCTACTCTTGCCTGATGCGTCTAAAACAAAAAGGGGGAACTGTAGAGAGCTGCGGAATGCTGTGCCTTAAAGATGGAGCTGGTTCCCGCCTTCCACCTTCCCGATGGTGAGTGCTCTCTGTCACAAACAACTCCACATTTGGCTAAGGCCGAGGATCTGGCTTGCTTCCATGTATGTGGACCTATCTGCATTGCCCCCGTGGCACGCCTGGGTTGGCTACCCAGAGGCTATTTAAGCTGTGGGCTGGCTTTCCCCGGGGTCCGAGGATTGTTCAATGTTCCTGAATAAACTGCATTGAAAAAAATAAAAAAAAAAAAAAAAAAAAAAAGTCATAAGGCACGGTCAAGTCGAATCAGAGGCGCATGTACAAGCCTGGAGCCTAATTTCAACTTCAGGACATTTCATGGGACAAACTGTAAGACAACAATTATCTCCTAAATAGAAAATTAAAGGCATAAATAAAGTCATTGATTAAATCAGTGAAGCAAGAATCACATGGGCCCCAATTTCCTCATGTGGCTTGTGGCTGCCAATTTGGGGGAAAAAAATAAAAAGGAACACATGCAGAAAGTAAATGTAGTTGCAGGATTTGAGGTCTGCATCTGAGAATTGCTGATGCTTCTGATCCCACAAGCCCTCCGCTCACTGATATTAGCCCTTCCCTTGTGAAAATCTGTCAAGCTGGATGGGGTAAACCCAGGGAGAATGGAAGCCTTGCTCTCCAGAGAGAACCTCAGTTCTCTATGAACGAACCTCTGCACGAACTCTGCTAAGAGGTTTCCTTCTCCTGCCTTCCACATCTGCAAAAAGGCCTTTCTTAAATGTTCTCATCTTAAACACACAGATAGATGCACACAAGACCTTTTGGTATTTTTAAAAATACTAATTTTGTCTCTTTTTCTAAATCTCCGTCCCCAACGAAGGCTTCCTGTTTAATAGGTAAATGTTGACCCATGACAGAGAAGAAGAAGCCAGTATTCATTTTCATTTCCCATGGATACAACTGTAAGTCACTGGGTCAAAGGTCAAATGCTGTAGGCTGTGTTCAACAACCACAGCTTAATGAGATCAAGCAGTGTTTGGGACTGCCCCCCACCCTCTCCCTGCCCTTCTACACTTTCCTTGGAATCTACCCAGGTTTTATCTCCGAAGCATCTCTGACAGCTTACCCCTTGTCCTGGACTTCATTGCTTCTTGCTCCTAAGTCACTGCGAAGAGCACCATTTGTGCTCCTACTTCTTCCACACACGTATGAGAATCACATCTCTAGTCAATGTATCTGATCACATTTTTCCCTTGTTCTAAAAGCACTATGGGTTCCTCATTGCCTACAAGGCAGAGAGACTGTCCTCCATAGCAGTGCAAAGCAAGGCATTCACAAACTGTCTGCTTTTAGCTCTCCTACCGCCAACACCATTCATTTATCTTTTCATTCACTTATTCAAAACCCTAAGAGACCTATTGTGTGTTAATCACAATTCTGGACACATACCGAAGCTCTATTTGTTCCTAACAACCCTCTTGAAGTTTTCCTTTCTTTCACATTATACCTTTGCCACCACCTCCTGTGTGTGTGTGTGTGCGTGTGTGTGTGTGTGTGTGTGTGTGTGTGTAACTATGTTCATAGTGTGTCTGCTGATGATTGTATAGGTCTACCACTCCCCACTTTATATACTGAGGTATTGGGTACAACTTGAACCCACACATCACTGATTCAGGCCTCAAGAAAGAAGAAAACAAACCTTGTGGCCAGCAGCAGTGATAAAGTGGTGCTAGAGGCTGCTCTGACAGACCCCTTCTCCCCAGTGCAGGCCCCTGTAGCTGTAGAAAAGTTAAAGAAGAGAGGACAGAGAAATTAATGGGAAGGAAAAGCAGATGAAGGAGGGGGTAGGAATCTAAAAAGAGTGTGAGGGGAGAGGAACAAATGAAGACAGGGAGGAAAAATGCCAGAGAGAAGCAGGAAATTGTGCCCGTTGTCCTCCTTTGCTCAGTGGTGAAACATGATCACTTCTGCTGTTCCTGTAGAAGCATCATAGTCGATGCCACCTGCACCGTGCTTCCCAAACAGTGGCTGTTGAGTCCCAGAAGGAAATTTATCACAGCATAAGGTGAATGTCTTAAATGATAGTAACTGTAAGTGTTACCATACATGAGCACCAAAATTTGAACATTTCAAACCTTTGTTTTCATTGAGATTATTGCACTGTTTTGCATGAGTCTACCAAACTACAAGTAAGTAAAGTTAGACTGAGAAACTAGCCTAGAAAAGAGCTTTGGATAAGAAAAACCCTCAGGCCACTGCCCAAGGATGGCCAGCTAAATGCCAAGATAATCGAAGCCATGGTCCATGTATCCATTCTGTCCTCCAGCACCTCCAACACAGCCACCTTGCTCTCACCCTTAGCAAGGTCCTCCTCCTCCACTCCATGTTTGGTCAGCACACTGCACAAGCTCCTCTTACAAACACACTCAGAGATGTAGTGATTATGGACAGGGTGAGTTAAAGGAGTTGAGTACTTCACTGTTTGAGCTCAAATCTATCTATAGAAAAGAGAGGCTGACCCAGTGTGCTTTTTAAATAAACGTTGTCACTCCTAGCACAGAAGCTGTGCCAGAAAACAGCTTATGGGGGTTATTCTTCTCCAGCCTGCACCTCAAAGACCCAAGAAATCTCATTTGGACCAAGCAATTCCACATAAGCAATAAGAGAAGAAATTGCTACAATACCTCATTAATATCTTTCTTGGCAGGGCAAACTGTGTGTGTGTGTGTGTGTGTGTGTGTGTGTGTGTGTGTGTGTAAATTATAGCTGAGATGAGATCACAGCTCACTGTAAACAGCACATGGGGCCATAGGTTTCAGGTACTTGCAAGGTATTAGCAGTGGGAAATCAGAAGCAGAAAAAAAAAAAATAGTTTAACCTGCTCATTATCTTACAAATAAATGACTATCCACCTCCCCTATTTTTCTCATGCTTGTTTTTTACTTGCATGGTGCCAGACTTCTCATCTCCTATTATTGCAAGATATTGCTTCACATAAGACACAACATTGTAAAGTTCAGTAGATATTGGCACAATCTGTCCACTATAGTCATGGAAAAGCTGTGTGCACATAGAAGCAAGCTGAATACTGCTTCTATTAACTCCAGGAGTAGAATAGCCCCGGGTTGGCCAGGGATGTGCTAGATTAACCATCAGTGTGCCAAGCACCTTCATCTATCTCAGCATAGCATTTCCACTGAAGCCAGAGCAGGGACACTTATTTGTTTAAAGTGGGATCTAGTGACATCCTGTACAGGTAGAGAGTTACATTGCTTGTCCAGTTATGATCAAGAATAATTGTTCATACTTGGAGGACCTCACTGCTGTTACAGAGTAAGGGCAGGCAATTATCTTCACTCTAGACATGCTGATATCTGGGCTCAATTAAATTATGTGTTTGGCTTCCTCTCCCCCTTGGAATACAGAAACCCCCTTGAGTATTAGGCACAACTCTATTTAAGACTTGGTGTGGAAGCTTCTTTGCTGGCATTCTCTTTCCAGTGCCTTCTTGAGCTATCTCCAGAGACATTAACCCTGATCTATGTAGACTGAGTCCCAAGTTTTCATCTCAGTTCCATTGTTCAAAACCAGCACTTGCAAAAATATAGTTTTGAGTTAATTTGTGTATTTCAGTACTGTTACTGTTAGTCCATAATCAGACTGAGGGGATGGGAATGTTGTGACTTCATTTCTATGGAAGTAGAACTACCAAGTAACTACCAGGTTTAACACATCACAGATTCTGATAATTGATTTTATTAGTAAACAGTCAGATGAATAAGTGAGTGAGTGAGTGAATGAGTGAATACACAGGGAGCTCCCAACATAGGTCTCATATTGAGATAGCATCAGTCACCTGGTCTCAGGACACATTTATTTTTCTCTTCACCAGTGCACAGATGAATTTCATTTCTTCACCTCTCTCACAACTAAGCCATGGCTGTATCACTTTCAGGCCAGTACAAATTTAGCTTCCTTGTCTAGACCACATTCATCTCCAACATATACTTCTTCACTTTCTCTCCTCTCTGCAGTCAGATGGATGGAGATCACCGTAACAATCTTAGAAGCAAATCTTAGAACACACCAGAATTCTGTCTTCCCATGTCTCTCACCTATCACATGGTAAACAAGAAAAACATAATAAGCCTAAGCTTTAATACAGATGATTTACAGTCTATGGTGTTTCACTTGCAATTTTTTCACTTTATGATGGCATGATAGTTTTCTTGTGTCACCTTCCTGTTTGTCACTTTCAGTATAAAAAATCAATATACTGCATGATGGCCCACTCTTTATTTATAAAACTGGTTTGAATTTCATGATTTTGTGTAACTTTAGGCTATGGGAATATAGAATGGTGGAGAAACACTTAAGGAAATATTCAACACCCTTAGTCATCAGGGAAATGCAAATCAAACAACTCTGAGATTCTATCTTAAACCCATCAGAATGGCTAAGATCAAAAAAATGCTGGAGAGGATGTGGAGAAAGGGAAACCATCCTCCATTGCTGGTGAGAGTGCAAACTTGTACAACCACTTGAAAATTAACCTGGCAGAAATTTGAGAATACTGCTATCTCGAGATCCAATTATACCACACCTGGGCATATTCCTGAAAGATGCTCCACTATTTAATAAGGACATTTGTTTAACTATGTTCATAGTTGCTTTATTCGTAATTGCCAGAATCTGGAAATAACATAGATGTACCTCAGTGGAAGAATAGATACAGAAATTGCGGCACATTTACACAATGGAATACTACTAAGCTATTAAAAACAAGGAAATAATGAAATTTGCAGACAAATAGATGAAACCAGAAAAGATAATCCTGAGTGAGGTAACCCAGAAGCAGAAAGACACACATGGTATACACTCACTTATAAGTGTATATTAGACATACAATATAGGATAAACATACTAAAATCTACAGACCTAAGGAAGCTAAACAACAAGGAGGATGCTAAGGATGCCTAAATCTCATTCAGAATGGCAAACTACACCAGAAGCAGTGGAAGTGAGAAAACAGGACAGGAGCCTACCATAAAGGTCCTCTGAAAGGCTCCACACAACAGGATATCGAAGCAGATACTGAGACTCACAAACAAACTTTGGGCAGAGCACAGGGAGTCTTATGGAATAAGGGGGTAGAGGGCAGGATAGAAGGACCTGGAGGGGACAGGAGCTCCACAAGGTGACCAACAAAGTTAAATAAATCTGGGCCTAGGGGGGCCTGAAGAGGCTGATGCACCAACCAAGGACCATGCCTGGAGAGGACCTTAACATCCTGTTCAGACGTAGTCTATAAGCAGCTCAGTCTCCATGTGGGTTCCTGAGTAAGGGGAGCAGGGACCGCCTCTCTCATGAACTCAGTTGCCTGCTCTTTGATCACTTCTTCCTGGCAATGCAGCCTTGGCAGGCTACAGAGGAATAGGATACAGGCAGTCTTAATGAAACTTGATAAGCTAGGGTCAGATGGTAGGGGAGGAAGACTCCTCCTTTCAGTGAACTAGGGGAAGAGGATGAGAGAGGAAGAGAAAGGGAAGGTGATATCTGAAGGAGATGAGGGAAGGGGCTACATTCAGGATATAAAATATATAAATTGTAAAACATAACAAATAAATTTTTAAAAAGGAGAAAAGTATGTTCAATACAAAAAATGTAATTAAACCTAGAGATATTGTGTAGACTGTCTTGAATGCATTCCTGTCACATATATGTTCAAGGAGCTTGTGTGTAATGGTGCTGTTTGAACAAATACACATCTTACCCCTCACCAAGTAATTCTGAACTAGAAAATAATTTGGTGACCATATTGGAAATCTCGTAGGAGAAGAGAACCTTCCCAGATGCTGTGATCTGAGTATGAAATGTTTCCCTGTATGCTCATGTGTTTGAACACTTGGCTCCCAGATGGTGGAGCTGTTTTGAGATGTTGTGGAATCTTTAGAATGCACATTGGAGGACATGGATCACTGAGGGCTGTGCTTGAGGATGTGTAGTCTATCCCTGCTTCCTGTTTGGCCTTGTTTTCTAAGTTAAAATATGTGAGAAGATAGAGTTCCAACTACTCAATCCTTCTACTATGCAGCCACCTGCCACCACAGATAGACTGCGTACTCCTAAACCATGAACCATAGCAACCACTTCCTCCATTAAACAAAAAAAATGAAGGGCCCAAGGCATGTTCACTCCTGGGAAGTCTGCTTACACACTTTTCTATAACAGGAGGGATTTAGGGTTGCGTTATATTACATAAAATGACCTATAGATGTATGGAATAAATGAATTCACTTGCACATGGAGATATAGAAACAGACACAGCAAAAATCACAGCTCACCCTGGAAGTAACAGAGGATAGGTTCTGACTGATTTCCTTTCAAGCCGAGCACAGTGTGAGCATGAGTGATTTTTAACCATCTAGTTCCCATTTAAGAATGAGATGGTGAAAACAAAACAACAAAAGTGGGTGGTACCCTCAAAAGAGACAAAAGAGTTTAAAGGACTTTTCTGCTAAGTGCTCACTTACAGCGAGGCCTTGACAAAATTATTTCACCTCTTTCTTCCTTTGTTTCTTAGGGACTCAGATATGAAATTCCAAATTCCTATTAGATTGTATAATCCAATTCCCAAAATAGTCCGGGTGGGGAAAAGAGAAGAGTAGAGCACAGACGATAGCCAGGTACTAGGTACTATGGAATTGAGGGATATGGCCTATGGTAGGTGGGTAATAGAAAATGAGGTCAAGGAACAGTTACAGTAGGGAATGGTACCTGAGGCTAAGACAGATGACAGGGCTACAGTAATGTGGCTGAATGGAATTCCTTCAATGTCTGCATCTTAAACCAAGTGCTACAAATTAACAACAACGTGGAGAACAGAAAACCTATTGTAACATGTCAAATCCCCATTGAGCATATCTCTAGCTTCAACTAAAACACTAGGCACTCTAATTTGCTAAGTCATGTGGACACAGAGAAGTGTCTACAAGGAGTCCTACTGTGAAGAAAAAAGTCACCTTCAACTAAAACACAAGCAACAAAATTATGTACCCAGCCGGGGATAGAACCACATGGTAGGGCTCTGGCCCAGCATGTGCAAGGACTTGAGTTTAATCCCTAGCACCGCAAATGAAAGTCTAGACTGTGCTCTGTAGCTAACTACATGTTTGACTTCAGAAATTCCAACTATTTCCCTATCTTCCTTGTCCTCTACTGAGATATGATGATATCAGCAAAATTATTTCAAATTTTGATTTCTGTTCATTCAGCTAGCACTTTTGCAAGTGTATCAATCCATTTATCCTGCAGGGGGAGCTAGAACAGGATCTAGGAAACCTGGTTTCTCTTCCCAGCTCCATACTGGGTGACTGTGTGAGCCTGGGCAAACTTTTGAACCTCCCCCTATCTTAGGTCTCATCCGTAAAACAGAAGGATGAACAAACTCTCCTCCTACCACCAAGGGGTGTCGCCAGGGTTAATGCCCTCACCATCCTTTGAGCTCAGCAGATGAAAGGCACTGAGAAAAGTACAAAGTATTTTTATGTGCTATTGACTTTATTTTATTTTATGTGGGGGAGGGAGTTTGCCCCAGCTGGAAAGTTGCTTTCTCTGAATCAAAGGGCAGGAACCCAGCAAGTTTCTCAGGATCAGGACCTTGGGCTGGGCTGTGTGTACAGAGCACCAACCAACCCCACAGTTCAGTTTCCTTTAACCTGGTGCTCCAGGCAATAACTGTGCAACTCTGCAATTTAACAATGTGTTCGTTGTCCCACAACTGTTCTCATTTCGCAATTGCCCAGGTAATATGTTTGGGCCTGTAGGAAGAGTCAAATAGCTAATGAGGGAAGGGCTTGGCATGCCCT
This sequence comes from Meriones unguiculatus, assembly GCF_030254825.1. Classification (NCBI taxonomy): domain Eukaryota; kingdom Metazoa; phylum Chordata; class Mammalia; order Rodentia; family Muridae; genus Meriones; species Meriones unguiculatus. Next base: position 39,052,146 of record NC_083356.1, on the reverse strand, counting down.
ACATAGGTTCTTCTAGCAAGTCTCAGCAAGAACACATTCTCTCCTTCTCTCCCCTGGTTCCTGACCTACCCTCCAGAATGTGCAAGTGTCACTAACAGGAATGAGTTCTTTTTCCCAGCAGGCTGTCATACCAGTTTGGCTGTTCAGTGCAGGGGTGAGATGTATTTTGTTTATAGTTTTATGCCATTTATTTTCCCAGGGATATAATGATTTCTAAGAGCCCTTGGGTTTGCATCAGCTTTTCAAGCTACAAGCAACAGCATTTCAATGCTTATTAAGCCCTTAAAACGGTATGAATAGGGAATCTATTGGAATAATATGCCATAATCACCTCTGAGGAAAACATCCATCACCAACCTTTATGTGGTCCCTGAACCTCTAAGAGGTGTCATCTCTCTGAGGTGTGTCTGATGAGAGCTTTCCCAAGGAGATGCCAAAAAGCCAGTGCATTAGACAAAGCTTAGAAGGACAGGTTTTAGCCATAACAAGTCCCCTGGTCAAGCATCTCCATTTTGTCTACGTGATGAGCCTTAATTAAGTTTGCCAGGGTTTGATTCCTTATTCCCAGATGTGGGGCTGACAGAGATTGCTGACATAAAGGAAGTGTTTGCTAGGCTCTGGGCTCAGCCAGGACAGATGTGGCTTTTGAACACCATTCTCAAGCTATCCTGGAGGTATTTATCTTTCCTCTCTCTACTCTGGGAAGAACACCATGGGCAACATCAGTGCAGATGCTGCTGCTACATTCTGACAGAGTAGCCACACTGGACAGGTGCACTACCAGCAGACATCTTCGACAAAGCAGGTGTTCAGCATCAATAAGCATAGTCTCAACAAGCTAAATGTACAAATCTTCAGTTTGATGTCCCTGAATGAAGCTTCTTTTAAACACACACAGAGAGAGAGAGAGAGAAAGAGAGAGAGAGAACATTAACAGGTAGCCTTATTTGCATAGTTCCCCCAGGAAGCAATCCAAGTAGCAAACTCTTCTCTCAGTGACTTCCTGGTTCCTCATTCCTGGCTTGTTCTCTGTCAACTTGAGCCAAGAAAAGAGAGGTTCTCACTGTCAGTTTTTAGCTCATTTCAGGCCAAGTTGTTTCCACCTGGTTCTGGGGCCTAGCCAGCACAATAGAGTTCTAAAGATTGCCTTGGAAGCACAACCTAATCTCCATTAAGGCATTCCTTGTCCTACCTCAGCCTTGCCTTGATCTCTCAGCTAACAGCTTTCTAAATATTATTTCCAAATGCTGTAAGAATGGAGATGTGATGAGAATGGAAAAGAACAAAGGCCCTGGGCTCAGCACACTTGGATGTCATCTGGCTCTTGAATTTTCACATGAAGTGACTTTGGGTATATTATTTCATTAGTGATTCTCAGTTCTCTTATCTATGACCATAGATCATATAGATCTGTCTCAAGTTGGGAGGAGATGCAGACAAACTCATTTCTCCCTCTATTGCAAATAACACCAGGAAACAGTAGTGCCCTAGCTGAATATCTCTGAAAAGATGAAGAAGACAGTGTACTCCTAGCCTGAGAAACCTGGGCAGAACTGATGCAATACAAAATAGAAATCAACGAAACACTTTTCCTGGTATGTTCCTTGGCTCCACAACCGCTATGATGCCATTGGCTGGGAACCTAAGGGAATATCCAGATCCCCCATCCTGTGAGGCACTTCAAAATTAAACTTGGCTGTGGTAGAAGCCATGAAAAATGCCCCCAGCCACAAATAAGGATATCAGAGCTCAAAGAGCTTAAATAATAGTCCAAAATACACCAGAGCCTGAACGGGTATCTGCAGAAACCAGGTTGTAGTCTGTTTCTTCATCTGAAGTGCTTTCCTCACTAGACATGAAGGGTCTGATCACAAGTGTTGGCCCCTTGTTTTCATCTTTCCTTTTTCACATTCTCTCCAGATCCTGAGGGGCTAGTTGATTTTCTGAAGTCGATGCTTCTCAGGCCCTGACTTCTTAGAACCAAGCCTTGCTCCATCTGGATGTCCATCACCTTTTTGTCTGGCATATCATGCTTCAACATTGGTCTCAGAACTCGGATAAATGCTCACAATATCCAGCCCTTTAAGTTGCAGAAGAAGAACTGGGGCTTTTTTAGGACCTAGTGGACACAGTTTAAATAAATACACTTACTCTTAGATGAGAGCCTATGGGAAGATTCCTTTACAACTCTGAAAATCAACAGAGAATATTGTTGCTCTTGTGGCACAGTGGATGTTTACACTGGCACACCTACAGTGCAAGGGACAATGCTGCTGACCAGAAGATGCTGGAGAAGTGTCACTGAATCATCTCTCCTTCCTACTTCATCCATTCTCCAGGGATGCAACTGATGGCAGTACCCGTCACATTGTTTGCAATCATTTGCTTATGTCATTCTCATGAGATCACTAATAAGGTACACACTAATAAGGTACAGGCATCATGATAGTAGCCATTTTTCTCTCTGTGCCTCAAGCTCCCTACTTGGAAGACACAAGATATTCAATGTCTACTGAACAGTGAAGCCATTTTCAAGAGCAAGGAGTGGTTATAAAAACAACACAGAACAATTTTCTTTTGAATATGGTAGAAAGTGAGTTCTCTCTCATTTCTTCACCTATTTAGTTCATCCCTAGCTGAAGTTTCTGAACTTTGGGTAACTTTAAATGTTAGGTCTGACTACATGGTTCGTTGGAAACTTCTCCTCCACAACTCGCAAATATCTGTGTCTGTGCAGAAAGTTGAAGGACAAATCTTTGAGGAGAATCCATTGTTTTGTATGTGGCAACCCAGCAAGCATATAGCTAAACAGTTCTTTGTTTGGCAGGTTTACACATCATAAAGCTGAAGTGAAAATAGACATTAGCCAGACATAAGGGAAACTGGACAACAGATCTGAAGAAACCAGAAAACATAACCAAGTAAAAAGTCCCCTGTCTTCCATCCCATTGTATCGATCACTCTTGTTAGGAAAACCCATGCTCATTGCAGGAAATTAAAAATTGGGTCACCAAAAAGCCATGTATTTCTTTTACCTCCTGTTGTGGTTTGAATGTGAAATGTTCCCCCCATAAGCTATGCCTTTAAACACGTGATCCCAATTTGTCATACTGTTTTAGAAGGTTGTATAACCTTTAGGCAATAGAATCTCAATGGAAGAAGTGAGTCACTGCAGTGAGCATTGAGAGCTGGTAGCCTGGCTCTGCTTCCTATTTGGTTCTTGACTTCAAATGCAGAGTGACCAACCACTTTGAAAACCTACCACCAGGCCTTGCTTACCACAATGGCTGAATCCTCTTGAACTGTAAGCTAAAATAAACTTCATACCTTAAGTTTCTTCTTTTCAGTATTTGATATCAGCAACGAGAAAAGTAATGCACCTTCTCCTATCATTAGGTTTTTCTTCAATTGAATGGGAGACGCTTTCCATCTCATATACTATAGGCAATGCATGCACAGTGTCAGGTGTCAATTTAGAGGTGTTCCTTTTGTGCATATCTAGGTTTCAGTGTGATCAGCTTTGATTACAGACAGACTCTGACATTACATTATTAGAGACATTGAAAACTGAGTCACTAAAGCTTTCTGAGCAGTATGAAGAATAGGACAGTTGGACTATGATACCACTTATACCTCCCTCATGCATGGGCTCACCCCTTTTGATGATTAATGTTGTCAGCTTGATCTAGAATCACCTTGGAAAAGGGCCTCTGGGCATATCTGTTGGGAATTATCTTGATTACTTAATTGAGGTAGGAAGAACTCTCTCCTGTGGTGGGAGGCACTATTCCCTGAATAGGATCTTGGGCTATGTCAGTGGAGAAAACTAGCTATCATTTATTGGTCTCTGCTTTCTGACAGTGAATGAGTGTATGTTTATCTCCTTCGAGCTCCTGAAACCTTGGCTCCTCTGTCATGGTGCACTGTGCCTTGAACTGTGAGATAAAATGGGCCCCTTTCCCCTTAAGTTGACTTTTGTAAGAGTATTTTGTTACAGCAACAGGAAAACAAAGGCTCTCTTCAACCCTAAAATAAAATGTTACAGGACAGAGTTTTTTCAACTTTGATGACCAAACACTGCTGCCATTTTTCTAGGATGATGGGTTTCCTGAAAAAGTGCCTTGAGGATGGTGGGAACTTGTGAGAAGGTGTATAAAGCTACTGGTTGAGAAGATGTATGGCACAGACACTGTGTAGTTCAGAAGAGTATTTAGTGACTTTTGGAGCATAGGTTAGGAAAGGGAAACACTGGTTGCTGAAACATTACTTTGTCCATGTATATATGTGTGTACATATGTCACATGTATGTAGGTGCTTTGCAGAGGCCAGAAGAGGGCATTGGGATGCCTTACAGCTGGAGTCATAGGAAGATGTGAGCACTGGATGTGGGTGTATGGAATCAAACTCAGGTGCTCTGGAAGGGCAGCAAGTATTCTTGTCCTCTGGTCCAACTCTCTAGCTTCTGAAATACTAGTTAAAATGCCTGCTTTTCTAGTCACAAGTAGAGGCAACAGGATCCTGAGATGGCCAAATAGCAAATGTAAAAATGAAGTAAATAAAAAAGGCACTTCGAATGCAAAAGCCACTGGCTCAGAGACCAGTTTTATATATGGGAATAGAAGAGAAAAAGATAGGAAGGAAAGAAATATTTGAGCACCGCTTTTCCCCTAAGTAACTAAAATAAGCGTACTCATCTGTGAATAGCAGTGTGTTTAAAATGTTTGGTAAAAATTTCGTCTTGTAGTATCATATTATTATTTAGTTCATCCACCCCCCCCCAAAGAGAATTCTTTAGTAAAGGCAATATAGCCATTAAGCAAGAAGTCTAGATTAAGCATGCCAGCTCTTACAGGTTATTTCTATCATGTTGCATATGAAGTTTGCAACCTCGAAATGCTAGCACCATACTACAGAAAGGCATCATCTAAACCTAAAGCAACAGGGCTACAAACGTGAGGCCAAGGTGCTAATCCCAGTCTAATACAAACGCTTGGTTAAGACACATCCATGCTGATGAGACCTCATAGGCTAGGATCAGAGGGAAGGGGAGAAGGACCTCCCTTTTCAGTGGACTGGGAGAGGGACATGGGTGGGGAAGAGAGAGGGTGGGATTGGGAGGGGAAGGGAAGGGAGGTACGAGGGGGATACAAAGTGAATAAACTGTAATTCATAAAAAAATAAATAAAATGCTTTAAAAAAAAAAAAAAGGACACATCCATGACCTAGATAAGCAATGTCCAAATATGATCTTGTGGTGTCTGTAATCTATTTTGTTTTTTAGTATAGTAAAAAGGAGTTATTTTATCTTTGGAGAAAAGAATTTTAAAATAATTGGGTTCAAAACCACTAGTTGCCAGATAGAACAGACGAGAATACATTCCCCAAGATACTCCACTAATTCCCCAAGATTTCCTCAGGTGATAAACAAAGAACACTAACTGGATGGGAGATCATTAGCTGGCCTGTCCGGAAAGCACAGAGCTTTGTAAAGCTGTAGACTTGATACCTGAGCCAGACTTTCAAATGAAGGAGATGTGCTACTGTGACAAACCATTTGAGAATCTGGTTTATAGTCCCGATGAGTAACAAAGGTCTGCTGCACTTCAGTAATCGTTTTACCTTAAGATTACTACACTGCAACACATCTGTGGATTGAATCAATCCTGATTATATTACCCTCATTTTTCAGTAGACAAAGCATAGAAACGCCTTTGCTCATCCTTATTCTCTTAGCTCAGTGAAATTTTGTACTTTGATTCCACACTGTGGAGGCCAATAGTGGCTTCACCTGCTGGCCTGCTTGGGGGAAACTAGTTGAAAAACTGTGCTTGCTGAAGAGCTAGCTGCAAGAAGTGTACCAGCTTCCACTTCCGATACTTCAGGAATGATTTGGTTCAGACTTACTGAATGTCTCTTCGTAATCAGTAGTTAGGATCACTGACTGCTCTTCCAGAGGACCCAGGTTTGATTCCAAGCACCCATATGGTAGCTCAACCATCATCTGTAACTGCAGTCCTAGGGTGTCTGATATCCTCTTCTGGCCTCTTTGGGCACTGTGCTCACAGACATATATATGGGCAAAATGCTTATAAACCTAAAATAAAGGAGAAAAATTAAAAAGAAAGAGTAATACATTCAAAGCCTTTCCTATGTTAGGATGTTGTCCTAACTGGCTGAAACAAAATTGTGCTGTATATTAAAGCTAGGGTTGAGAAAAACACAAGATCAAGTCATCTCTCATAGGAAATTAGGATATAACAGAGAATCAACCAAATGCCACATATGTGATAATGGGAAGTGAAATATCCAAACAATAAACACAGTGTAATAAAAACTGAGAAATGACTTACTCATGAATGCTGCCAAGTGAATGGATCCCAAATAGAAGTCAAAGAAGTTTACCACAAATAATACATGGTATATCACTCAAGCAGCATGAAGATCAAGACCAGGAAAGCTAATCTGCTAATCTGTGCTGGTAGAAATGAGAATGCTAATTATATCATATTGAAGAACTCAACTAGGTGGAAGCCAGCAGAAGCATTCTTTGTCTTTAACCACATTGTGGTTGTGCAAATGTATGCCTCTGTAAAGGCAATTGTACCCAATGAGTGGTGCTTGTGAGGTCAGTGCAGTATGTGTTTATAATTTATAGCTATGGTTTTTAAATTGAAAGGTACATCTCACCATGCACCACACATAGTCATTACAATGCTGTCAGCCCAGCGTCTTCAAAGAACGATGCCCTGAGATCCTTCACCCATTCACCTATGCACGTCTGTGATTGTGAAGAGCGTGGGTTTTTTTTTTTTTTTGTTTGTTTGTTTTTTGTTGTTGTTTTTTGGGTTTTTTTTTTTTTTTGTAGGCTGGATGGTAGGTATTGGCTCAAATCCCACACAAAAGATGTAAGACTTCAAACAGGTCAAATAACATGTCAAGTGAGATCAGATTTCCTCACTAACCAAAGGTAGCTCTAATTTACACTGCTGTGAGAATTAAATAAGAAAAAGACTCAATATAATAATTCAGTGGACTTCCTGGTACATTGTATGCGGTCTATAAATATATGTTGCAGGCGGTTCTTCACTGCCCTTTGTTCTACTTTTACCTGCTGTGAGGAAAGTTCTGTGATGGGAGAAAGGGAGGGAGTAAGTGGAAAAGGAAGGAAGAAAGGAATTCATGGTGTCTACAAGTTCTCAGCAGTTTCCTGCAGGCAAATCTGAGGCTCACTCAGATGGAGGACATAACAAACTGGAGGTCATGTGCACCAGTCTGTAGGCCTTCTTAATGTACAGGGTAACAGCCGCCACTGCCATTCTGCTACATGAAGACCAACCACAGAGGAGCTGTTGGGCTCTGGTGGGTTCATTAATGATTCTCTCACCCATAGCCCTCATGATTGTGACCGGAGCTTGTTTCAGCTCCAGTGTGCCTAAAGGCAAGAGAGAAGGCGCTGTAGTATCTGTCTGACAGCTGGCTGCTTCTATAATAGAGTATTGATCTCCACCAGGGCATCACAAGCCCAGCACACCCAGCCGTGGCCATTCAACTCAGGCTTCTATAGATGGTAAATCCACCAGCCACCAATTGACATTAACGAATAATTACAGCAGAATGCATGTATTAATGCCACACAGTGGTATTAGTGATTGTTTCAAGTGGAGAGAGAGAGAAAAAAATTCTTAGCAGCTCAGAGTGGTTGTCTACAACTCAGTGAGTAAAGGGAAGGCTAGGGAGTTTACCAGAAAAAGTAATGGAAAAATGTCTGCCCTGTGGCTCATTCTCCTGCTGCCTCTGAAACTGCTGACTTCCTAATCAACACACCCATTGTGTTTGGCACTGAGTATGCCATTGGGTAAGTAGCTGAGGGGGTGGTCATCTTACTAAGAATTCTCAGACAAGCCAAGAAATTTGTTTTTATACCGAGGATAATGACAAGGATATGGCTGTGCCATTTGGCATCAGGGAGCTATGAATACTACCAAAGCCTGCAAAACAGTTCAGGCAATCAGCGGAATAGCACTGCAGCTGGTCCAATAAACAAGCAAGCAAGCAAGCAAGCAAGCAAGCAAACAAACAAACAGGAGTTTCTCATAAAGCAAGAGAGGGAAGGAAAATTCCAGGAAAAGAAAACTTACTACATGTTCAAAGGCGAGAAAGCAAAAATAAGCAAAGAAAGATCACTGCAAGTACAGCAGAGAGTAGGTCAAGGCAGTTGCGACTCTAGGATGCCTTTTGATGTCTGACTCAGCAAATGTCAAAAGAAGAAAAGCACCATAACAATCATTCCTCTCTTAAAGACAGCAAGCACTGGGAATTAGGTGCTAACATGTGAACTTGATTTCAAAAAGCAGTGTAAAAAACCAGTGCCTTGGCACACCTCTGAGATCTCCGTGCCTGGGAAGTGGGTTTACTTGAAATCTTGGGCTTACTGGCCAACCAACTGAGCCTAATGGACAAGCTACCTCTAAAACCTGAGTAGGTGATTTTTAATCTCTTGGTAAAAATCAGATCCCAAACATTATCATTGATTGTAGTCCTACAGGATGTAACTGCCCAGGGTCAAGGTAGGCATTTATAAAAATAAAATGACAACGTCATCCCATAGAGTTGTGTAGTTCACTGCTATATCTGCCCTATATCATTTAAAAGATGTTTTGTTAAAGTTCTTTCTATTTTAATGAGGAGAACCCTACAATAATGAGATCTTCAGAAATCAGACACAGAAAGTTTGGGCTTGATATAGTTACATCATGGCAATCTGATGGAGAGCCAACATCCTTTCTTTTGCTCTACCATTTTGCCTATAGCTCCCATCCTCTCACCTTACAATTAAGGTGGCCGCTTGTCTGCTACCATCACTACTACACTGTAGGTTCAAAGAAGTAAAAGGATAAGAGGACAAGGAGGAGGAGGAAATCCACTAATTCAGATTCCATTGAGCCATCTTCCAAATAGTATGTTACATTCCTTTGAACACATAGGAACAATAAGTTAGTGCTGTGGAAGTTTACCAAACACAGTCACTTGTGTGGATGACCTGTTCCCACAAATAAGAAAAGGTTATACCTGTAGTTAATGCTGGAGGACATCAAGCCATTTCTGACACCCCAACTGGTGTAGTTCCTACATGCTTTATTTTGTTATGTTTTATATTTGACACATAATAATTATACAAATTTATGGAGTAGAAAGTAGTGTTTTGATACTAGTGCCTTCTTCTCTACATCCCAGTGTTATTATTCTAGTTGAGACCCAACCCCAGAGAAATAGCAACTAAAATGACAAGTGAAATAATTCATAGACAAAGAAAAACAGTCTTTGTCCCACCTAAAATAGCTTTTTCCTATTGAATACACCCTTAATTCAAAAGAAGCAACCATGTAAGAAGGACTAATTTTTTTTTTTCTCGCTTCCCTTTTGATTTAATAGTGGGAGAAAAGGGGATAGGAAGGAAAATGAACATTGTGGTAAATAATTGATGCTAATACTGTCAACAATGATGAACAGTGGTGATAACTGAAATGGCTGAATCAAGGATGCTGTGCTGCTCTGGTATCTTGATTTCAAATACATTAAGTTTGTAAGCATGCAAGTCTGTTTCATCATAAATTCCATTAACGTCAAAGCTCTGGGACTTCAGTATCCAGTAGTTACTGACAGTGTGTTCCTATCTGTCATTGTGTGGAGACTTAAATGGAATGTTGGAAGGCCGTTGTCCTCTTGTACATAGTTTCCCTAGGAAGTTCCCTCTATCTGATAGTATCTCAACATCTACCCCAATGACTGGCCTGTAGTATCTACAGAAATTATTACACAAGCCACATTTGAATATAAACCTTGATTTGGTGAAGTGTGACAGTTTAGGTGTAATACAGGTTACAAAACTTGACATGTCACTCTGTAGTCTTGTAGTTTTATCTCCCAACAAAGATCAATGAAGCAGATAATTTCCTCAAACAATGCCTTCATTTCAAATCCAGTTACCTCCACAGTAAGTATACTCTGTTAACTTTCTTTTTGTGATTCAGGTAAAGGAAAATAATAGTATGGACCTTACACTATTTCTTGGTGAATAAATAAATCTGTGAAAGTGTCCATGCACTTTGCAATTCTTAGGAAATGGCAGTATGCTCCTCCCATTATATGCATAATTTTTCCAGATGAAATTTAAGAAATTATATAGTCAAGATTAAGAAAATTGGAGTTAGCCATACTTATGAAAGTAAAAGCTACTGTATATTGAGACACTTATATGTCTCAGGTTAACATAGAAATCTCACAACAAAGGCAGATTATTATATTCAGAAAAAAACAAAAAGACTAGGGGTGATCAGATAGCAGGTAGGATACCGTAGTTTTAAATGACTGTTCAGCTTATTAGAGTTCAGAATTGTGAATGACCATGAGAATTTTAGAAATGCTGAAGAATAACCTGTAAATTCCCTTTTCAACTAGTAAGTGAAAGCTATATTCCAATGTTTGCTATACATAATCTATTGAATAACAGAGATGTAAAGATTGAAAATTTGGCAGTACATCTTGTACAAAAATAACGAACTTGAAACTCACAATGTACTTCTGTGTCATATCAGTGTTATGATGCCAACACATTCTTAAGATTTGGGGGTAAAGAGGGCACGGCTTGTAGGATAATTTTCAGGAATCAGGCCCAGTTTAAATACTTACTTTGTACCACACATCCCACCAAGAACTTAATTGTCTGTAATCTACTTGGAGAATCTGTAAAGTAAGTTAAATAAGATTGTATTTGTTGTAAGATTGAGAAATATGGGTTAGAGATATTAAAAACATAGTGTATTCCTAATTCCTCATTTTTCTTTCATTCCCCTCATTATACCACAGTGTTCACTGACTTAAAAAAAAAATAAGCCAGAGAGCTTCTAGTTCCTTTCATTACATTCTATTCTGTATAAGGTTAGTAACAACAGAAACAATTTTCCTCAGTCTTCAGAAATAATCAGCAATCAGAATGCAACTCCCATGATAACTCCCATGAAGAAACTGGCTCTTGGCATTTTGATGACAAAAATGGACTCAGGAGGCATGACACCTATATTTGGATCTTAGATTAGGTACCGACACAATGTGCACATTGTTATTTCCAGTTCTTATCTAAAATGTGTAGATAGTCATTTACCATTAAAGGGTAAGGGCAATGACTTTAAAATGTCATTTATGAGAAGTGCATTTCTTCATTTAACAAACATCTAAAGGTAGTTGGGATATTCTGTTAATTCCTAGGAGGAGTATGCACAGATGCATATTCTCCTAGAGAGTTCAGAAGAAAATAAACATAATCAGATGAAAATCTTACGAATAGTAAAGAATGTGAAACACAATAGATGTTCAGTAAGTAGTCACTGTTGCTTTTTTGAGTCTCTCATTTAGCGGTAATAATTACTTGCTTTTTCAATACATCCCATGTGCCCCACTACAGAATTTCTTTTAACCACTAAAAGCATAATCCCAATTCCTCTTCATTTCCTGATATATTCTAAAAGTTATCAACCGTGATTCATTATATAGATAACTTATTTCTAAAAGAACATCATGTTTACATTTCAGCTCATGGTAATATTTGACATTAGACCTGCTATTTGTAATGAATTTTAGGAACTTAAATCCATTTAGAAATCCCAGCCCTATTAAATGAGCTTTGCCAAACTGAATGTTCTGAAAGTGCATGAAGAAACAGTGGTAAATATTGCTTTCCAAGAATAAATTTTAATAGGATAATAGATAAATGAGAAGTAAGAAAGAATCAATTATTAGCTCCATAAATCAGCAAATCCCTAAAATGAGGTAAAAATAGTTAACACATGACTTCAAACAATAATGTTAAAGACAAACAGTTTTAGTGTCCAATTAAAATACAAAATGCAGATACTGGTTAAAATGATTTAAGAAAACAAGGCTCAACTGTTTGCTGTGTACTGGAAACATATGTCACTGACAAAGACACAGACTGGAAGTAAAAGGACATAAAATTTTATTCTAAGCAAGTGAGAACTGAAAATAAGTTAAAATATCTATACTTACACCTTGCAAAGCAGACTTTAGCCAAATTTAGTCAGAAAGAATAAAATGTTTGTAATATTATTAAAAGGAATCCAACCAAAGCTACATAATGATTATAAAGATGTATGCACCAAATGTTAGTGCACCAAATTTTATAAAATAAATACACTTGGGCATAACTAGATAGACGGGTCAAGAAACAACCACAGTAGTGGGTGACTTCAAGATCCCATTATTATCAATATACAAGCTAGCCAGACAAAAACTTCACCCAAAACCTTCAAAGTTGAATTGATCCATACAGCAAATGACTTAACTGACATCTACAGTGTATCTCATCTAACAGCTACAGAATATATATCTTATCGATGACCCATGTAAGTTTCCCCAAAATATATCACATTTTAAACTATAAAACAAGTCTTAACAAACACAAAAGTTCAAATAATTCATTGTACTTATCAACCATGAGGAAGTACATAAAATTAAAAATCAACATTAATAAAAATTATGTAAACTTGTAAATATTGAACTGTACATTATTAATGTTCAGTAGGTCACTAAAATGGGGAGAAAACTTAAAATCCCTGGCATGGAATGAAAGTAAAACTTACCAGAATCTTTGTAACCCAACAGAGGCAATTTTGAAAAGAAATTTTGTAATTGTCAACAAGTACATTTAAAAAACTCAAACATATCTCAAATGGATACAGATGATGAATCTTAAGTTCCTAGAAAAGCAAGGAAAAGACAATTTGAAATTAGTAGATAAAATGGCATAATAAAAATCAAGTAGAAATTTGTGAAACAGAAACTAAAAGAACAAAGGATTGATGAAGTAGAGTTGGTTCTTTAAGAAAAAGATAAACAATATTAGCAAACTTTTCGCCAAACTAACCATAAGAAATTACTAGATACATATGAGCTACAAGAACTGAAAAAGAAAAAAAAAAAAGATAGAACAACCTAAACATGGCTATAATGAACAATGAAACTGGGTTAGTAATAGTCTCCAATCAAAACAAGAAAATAAATTTCTTTTTATATTTTCTAACCCAGGGATTAGTAAAACCTCATATTCATTTTCTTACCTATAAATCAATTGACAGAAAACCTACAGTCCATTCTGAAACTTTCTAGGGTCATTGACTACGCACACTGGTAGCAAACAGGAGTCTTTTCCACATTTCTAGGACTTTGCAAATGATGTCTCAGCCAGAAGACAGCTATGAATGCTATCAAACTGTGGCTTTCTTCTTTGTCTTCCTGGTGGAACTTGATATAAACTAGCAGATCTATGGCCAGAATATCACAATTGAAGCCGGGAAACCCAGACATTACAGACTAATGTGATAACCTTCACTGAGTCCTGTGTCCTCTTCCTGAGTTTCAGTTTCCTCAGACACAATAAATTAGATTAAGAAACATTCCTAGATCTAAAATGTGACAATGGTTCCTCTGTAATAGTTGCTAACACCAGTGAGCATTGTTCTCTAGAAACTAAGGACTGTGCTTTGTTTGTGTCCTTTGCTTTCTCTCTTTGTCATCTTTTGTTTGAGACAGTGGCTTAGTATGTGCCCCAGGCTGGCATCATGATCCTCTTCCCCCTGCCTCTCCATCCTGACTCCTGTGAACTAGTATTCTAGTTATGGACAACCATGCTCTGTGTCTTGTTACTGTTCTTGATAAAACATCTAACAAGGACCTCTGGAAAGCTCTGCCCTGCAGACTATCAATGTAGATGCTGAGATTTATGGGCAACCTTTGGGCAGAGTGCAGGGAATCTTAGGAAAAAGTGGGAAACAGTAAGATCTGGAGAGGACAGGAACTCCACAAGGAGAGCAACAGAACCAAAAAATCTGAACACAGGGGTCTTTCCTGAGACTGCTATTCTAACCAAGGACTATGCTTGGAGATAACCTAAGACCCCTGCACAGATGTAGCCCATGGCCATTCAATATCCAAGTGGGTTCCATTTAAATAGGAACAGGGACTGTCTCTGACATGAACTGATTGGCCTGCTCTTTAATTACCTCCCCCTGAGGGGGAAGCAGCATTACCAGGCCGAAGAAGAAGACAATGCAGCCACTCCTGATGAGATCTAATTGACTAGGATCAGAAAAAAGGAAAAGAAGTCCTCTCCTATCAGTGGACTTGGGGAGGGGCATGCATGCAGAGGGTGGAGGAAGGGAAGGATTGGGACAGGAGGAGGGAAGGAACCAGGGGGGGATACAAAGTGAATAAAGTGTAATTAATAAAGAAAAAAAAACATTTAACAAAAGCAAACTGAGGCAGGAAGCTTTTGTTTTAAGTCATGGTTTGAGGGTGTACCCAATCAGGATGGAAAAGTCATGAAAGCAGGAGCATGAGATGTAGCATTGAATCAACAGCCTGGAAGGTGTTGGTGCCCTGCTGATGTCCCACTCCCCTTCTCATTTCTAATTAGTCCAGACTCTAGCCCATGGGATGACTCTGCTCACTAGGCGGTGCTGCTTATTTTGTGGAAGGGCCCTCTTCCTCCACATAATCTTTCCTGAAAATGCCCTCACAAACCCATTTAGAGTGACGTTTCTTAGTTGATTCCAGACACCCTCAAGTCAACAATCTTAACCACCATAGTCACCTTACATTGTGTTTCTAATATTCAAACAAAGCTGGAGGCAAGTGGCACATGAATGGTCTGAAACTTGCATTTTATAGGTACAAAGTGTTTGTTAAACAGCCTCCCCACAGCAAGATACAGAGCTAGAGTGTGGATTGTTGGGTGGTCTTTTCAATCCCAGAATCCACAAGGGTCTGTTTTTTTTTTTTAACAAATATTCAAAAAAGGGTGAGTGACACATATCACACATGGAAAAACTGAGATGGGAATAACATTCAGCCAAAGTATTCCCAGAAACCAAGTCTCCTCTGTTCTTGGCATTCACATTTTTCAATGTGTGTTTTTCACATTGCTCTACTCAGAAGGTATGTTTTAATATGACTTTTTAAACCACCATCTTACTATAGAGGAATATCAGGATATATTTGACATCTGTGGGCCGAATTTGCATTAATAAGATGTTTAAGCAAAATTTTAAATAAAACTAAAATGTGTAGGATGCATACAGCCTGGAAAGACTTAGTATGTTTGGACCCAGAGTATTATATTAGCTCTATCTTTATCTCCATCATAATCAGAAGATGACACTTTATTGAACTTCAGAAATGTTTATTTTTCTATAAGAATTCTTTTTTTTTTTTTTGTCTTTGGATATTTTTTTTTCAAGTACAGTATATTCCCCAAATGCATTTTTGATTATTTGTGAGGGTTTTTTTTTTTCAATGCAGTTTATTCAGGAACCTTGAACAATCATCTGACCCTGGGGAAAGCCAGCCCACAGCTTAAATAGCCTCTGGGTAGCCAACCCCAGCGTGCCACGTGGGCAATGCAGATAGGTCCACATACATGAAAGCAAGCCAGATCTCAGCCTTAGCCAAATGTGGAATTGTTCGTGACAGAGAGCACTCACCATCGGGAAGGTGGAAGGCGGAAACCAGCTCCTTCTTTAAGGCACAGCATTCCGCAGCTCTCTACAGTTCCCCCTTTTTGTTTTAGATGCATCAGGCAAGAGTAGAGGTCTGATCTCTGATATTAGAAATAAATTGGGACTTTGTACTGATGTTCATTTAGGTGTCATCCACCCAAAGAGCATCAGACCCGACTGATACCTTTTTCTCAGAGGCGGGACCTGGGGCATCAACCCGCATGCAATCAGACATGCTCTTCTCTGGGTCCAAAGCGGCTGACCCTGAGTGCAGTGCTTAGCCTCGCATCCTGAGTGTAACATTTTAGCTTTTTATGGTAGCCAACCATGCTTGGGGAGACTGTCCTGCTTCAATGGCTGTAAAGGTCTGAATGGTCATGGCTGCATTACGCTGTTGTGAGACTCTAATCTTGCATATATACCACAGGCAAACCAAGGAGACCAACACCAGAAGGCCTGCTAATGCTCCCATGCCCGCCCATTCCTTCAGATGATTCATGGCTGCAGCAATCCATGATGATAATCCTGTGGCTAGTCCTGCGTCCACTCTGGTAGAATTTACTGTGATAATGGCCACTCTCAGCTGCTCCATCGTAGTATCGAATTCTCCAGTCCAATTACTCGCATGCCTCGCTGGGTGCCTGTGCTCGTTGATGCCCCTCACGCTATGACTCTCTTCAGACAGAAAAGGGATCTTGGAACTACAGCCACCATTGTTACTGCCATCTCATTGGCGGCTGTTGGAGCTACCACCGGGGCATTAGCCATGAGTCATACTGGGCAGACTGCTCAGACCCTGAATAATCATTTAGCCAATGTAGCTCATGCCTTAGTTGTACAAAAAGTAATTAATTCTCAACCAAAAGGAAGCTTGATGGTGTTCAATCAGAGGATTGACCTCGTGCAGGAGCAAATTGATACCCTATGGCAAATCGCTCAACTTGGCTGTCAATGAAAATATGCTGGACTTTGAGTCACTAGCATATAACATGAGAATTTTTCCTGTGCTGCAAATCTGTCTAAACAATTGTCGAGCTATATTTTAGGTAATTGGACTGGAGAATTCGATACTACGATGGAGCAGCTGAGAGTGGCCATTATCTATAAGAATTCTTGCATGCCTGCTATGTCCCAAGCAAGGAATTCAGATTTCTATGCAAGCATATTACATCATCTTCTCCTTCTACCAAGGCAGGTGTCATGAGCCTATTGTATGTATATGAGCAATCTGCAACTTAGAGGACGGCAGAAGAATCAGACATAGTTTTTAAAAATTCTCTTCCCTATTACAAGCACACTAAATGAGGATGCTAACCTCCTAACACTTATTTGAAAAGGCCTTCTCCTTCCATTCAGGCAGTAGTAAATCTATTCAATAAACTAAGAATCAGGCATTAAATAAGAAGTGAAGAAACTCAAATGACTGGTAAGCAAAGTACTTTTGACATGTCTGTTAACTGCAGTAGGAAAATAGGAAAGTTCCTAGCAATATGAACCCTGAGAAACAATGAGTTACTAAAAGTGAGAAAGAAGAATCTTCCAAGGATCTTGAAACTAGATACTTTCTCAAGCCCCACCTATGGTCAAACATAAATCATCAAGAAGTAAAGATGCCAGCTTTCAGGAAATAGCAGAATTCAACTTGTATTGGAAAATGCTGGCACTTGTACAAGCATGTCAACAAGTATGATGGAAGAGTAAAGCCATTAAAGACAACATAATGATGAAATAAACAAAAAACATTGTGAAGGAACTGGGGTGATGCCTGTTTGATAATCTGCTTGATTTTAAAACATGGCGACTTGAGCTCAAGATCCAGAACCCACATGTAAAAAGATAGCACTATGTGCAGTTGTGTACTTATAATTCCAGAGCTGATGAGGCAGAGACATAGCTCCCTGGTACTCACTGCTTAGCCTACTTAGCCTAGTTCTAGGCCAGTTGAAGACTCTATCCCAGGAAAAATGTGGGTGGCATCTGAGGAATGATACCTAAAGTTGTCTTTTATTTTTTTATCTTCTTTTACTTTTTATTTTTTATTAATTACAGTTTATTCACTTTGTATCCCCCATAAGCCCCTCCCTCCTCCCCTCCCATCCCCACCCTCCCTCCCCCTTCTCGATTGCCCCTCCCAAGTCCACAGATAGGGGAGGTCCTCCTCTCCTTCCTTCCGATCTTAGTCTATCAGATCCCATCAAGAATGGCTGCATTGTCATCTTCTGTGGCCTGGTAGGGCTGCTCTCCCCTCAGGGGGAGGTGATCAAAGAACAGGCCTATCAGATTATATCAGAGGCAGTCCCTCTTCCCATTACTATGGAACCCACTTGGATACTACCCTGTCATGGACTACATCTGTGCAGGGGTTCTAGGTTATCTCCATGCATGTTCCTTGGTTGGAATGTGAGTCCCTGGGGAGACCCCTGTGTTCAAATTTTCTGGTTCTGTTGCTCCCCTTATGGGGTTCCTGTCCTCTGCAGATCTTACTATTTCCCACTTCTTACTTAAGATTCCATGCACTCTGCCCATCAGTTGGCCTTAAGTCTCAGTGTCTGCTTTGATAGTCTGTAGGGCAGAGCCTTTCAGAGGCCCTCTGTGGCAGGTTCCTAGGTTGTCTTTTATTTTTTATGTATAAGTGTACATGCATACCTGAACACACATACACCTGCACACATATTAAAGAAAATGTAGTAAAAATCAAGGTTTAAATCAAAAGATAGCCATTCCATAGCAGATGTCAGAGAATTATATGAAGAACTGTATTCTAACTGGAGTTCATTCTCTTTTGGCTTCTTTTTATGCATATACGTATCACAGGTAGGTTTTGAGTATTTACAATGTTTAGATAAAGAACCTATGCATGATATATTTCTTTACACATCTATGAATTCTTGCTGTCCTTGTGCAGCAAGAATTGACCGTCTCCCAAGCAATCTCTCAAGGATTACAGCAGTTTGGTATTTGCATTCTGAATTCCTGTTAGGTTTAGTCAATGTGAGCCATTGTCAGAAGGAATGGAAGGCAGAAGGAAGGCTGGCTTCCTGTTGTCCCAACTCCTTGTCTGCCAGAGCTTGGGATGGACACAATATTTCATTAGAAACTATAGCTCCCTCAAGGCAGTTCTTTCCCAGCATCTAATGTTTAGTGTTTATCCAAACTGGGGGAATTTGTTATAAGATAAAGGTGCTTTTTTTTGTAGCCATGTGGGTCTTTGGACTTGATGTTACTTTGGACTTTGGAGGTATTCTTCAAATGACATAAAATTTGGGGCCAATTGGGACATAATAATGCACTTGTTATGGTATGTATATGAATTAGGTGGGGAAGGGAAAGATCTGGGTATGATTTTGGGGCTTGTCACCAAAGAGTCATGTGTTGGTATGTTGAAAATTTGAACCTAATAGGAGGAATTTGAGTCATAGATCTGCAACCTTCATGAACAGATTAAACATTCTATTCTGACTGATAGAGTAGATTGTTGTCAATCAAATCTGTCCCTTGGTGCTTGTACTTTTTCTCTTCCACAACTGCTGTACTGATGTTTTACAAAAGCTCTTGTCCTTGCACCTCCCAGCTTTCCTTAATTTCCTTCATTAATTACTCAGCCTGTCCTATTCTGTTATAGTGACAGTAAATGGACTAAGATATAGGCTTATCACAGTAACTACTGATGCGGTGCTTCAATGAATGGTGCTTGAACATCTCCCTTGCTCTGACCACAGCTTTGTAAGTAGCTTTTCCTTGAGTCTTTCTTCTGAATGGATAAGCTGATTGCGCTGGAATGGACTTCTTGTGGGAGGAATTCTGACCTATGGTGGAGGTAGGGCACAGAAGGGTTAAGGGGCTTGTTCAAGCTCACATGAAGACAGTGGAAGAATGTTAGTTTTTATGATAAATAAACATCTAAATCGCTTTGACTCAAAGTGAAGGTACATACCCGTCACTTTATTCTTGCTTAATTCTAAACTAGAGATTACTGAGTAGACAGTGGATCTCCTCTAAGTGGTGACTCCAAGTCCTGCCATTGTCAACAGAGGATTTCTGACTTCTCCATGCTCATAAGCAGGCACTCAGGAAACAAATTACAGAGGATTGAACATGGATGGCTGTACACCACCATTGTACCTACCCATTTATCATGGCTGAGGCTTTTTGTGACAGAGGCTTGTTTTAGGACGAAGAGAGAAAGTTTAGGAAGAAAGCGGCCAGTCTCTACATCAGGGTAGATATGAAGGCACAAATAAATCCAGACCTATCTGATTCAAAGCCTCAGAAAGGCCTCTAGTCTATTGGTGTAGTCTATGTATTTAATATGGTAATTAAATAACAAGATTCTAAGATATGAGTCTGAGAGTCAAAGGGAAGAAAAATATGGCTATGGTTATGACTTTACCAGAAGAGTATCTATTCTGGAAAGAATATATGATGCTGCATTAGCTAGGGTTCTCTAAAGGAACAGAACTGACAGAATGAATCTCTCTCTCTCTCTCTCTCTGTGTGTGTGTGTGTGTGTGTGTGTGTGTGTGTATGTTTGTGTGTGTGTGTGTGCATGTCTACTGATTTGGGAACCTACTCCCATATTACCAGCATCTGCTCTCTAACCAGACTGGAAATCTTACTCTCCAGTTGCACCTCTGTGGCTTTCTCTCCACTGCATGCGAGTTTTATAGTGTCAGTTCACACTTTCTGAGACTACAGCTGCAGTGGGACTTTTTGCATGGCTATGTAAGCTTGTAGATCCACCACTCAGTAAGTACTGACCTTTTAACTTTGCCCTTGTCAACCTGGTAAGCATTTCCAATGATCCGGGAATTTGAACATAGAATAAGTCTCATGTGATTGTAGCTTTCACGTAAACGAGTGCTCTGGAGAACTCATGAGAAAGTAGGCAGACTCAGGGGTTATTTTAACATTTGTTAAAAATGTATTTCAGGTTTACATCAATCAGTAAAATATAATGAGCTTTAAGCCTGATCACCTCCCCAGCACTCCTTGCTGTTACATTGCCAAAATAAATGTGAAGGAAAGAGAATCCCAAATGTTGCATTATTTTTGTATTACTTTATTAATGCCAGTTATTCGTTATATGTGAGACTTTGTGCCCAAGAAAGTAAGAAAGTCCTTATCCCTGTCCTGAAGTATCTAACCTAGAATAGGAAGAAAAAAAAAAGAGGCATATATGGCCTTTTTTTTTTTAAATTTACTGCCTTATAGAAATACAGTCAGGTGCTTTTAGTAAGTACGCTATGACAGGGGTAAAACATGCTACTTTAGGCAAGTGATCAGAACGCATTCCCTTAAGTAAAATCCTACATGCTGTGTTATTAGCCATGTAGGCAGTCAGAGAACAGTGTCTAATCCTGTGAAAAAATCTTGCAACCAGAAGGCCTTCAAGAATAGTATAAACCTACGCTGCATGGTAGAAAGATTAGGGATGAAATAGAAAAGTGCCCAGGCATAGTTCTAGAGCTCACTGGACCTATAGGCCAAGACTATAAGCATTTGATTTGTCTTGAGACTAACCAAAACCATGTGGTAGGGAGTAAGCCCAGGACAGTAGTGTGTTGCTTTGCCATGAGAAGCCTAGTTGAGAGACAGGGAATAACCAGATGGTATCTATACTTATAAACTGAAAATGTTAATATTAGGGGTACAGTTGAAAGTGGGACAGTGAGGACTTATTGGTAGATAAGGCATGAGTTGTGGAGGAGTGTGAATAGCCTAGAAGCACTACAAAGCTTGCATCTTTGACAGCTAACCAAAGACTTACGTCACTATTATTTTTATTATTTCTAATAGATACTTGGAGCCAGTATTTGAAAATGTTCAACTGTAAGGCTAAAGTATTCAAAGGTCTACTTTGATATTAGGTGAGTTGAAATAAACTATGAGGCCTAGCTTTAAGAAGACCCCAAATGTAAGGAGAAATAAATGATGACCATGTTGAAGAAATGCCCACATTACTCTGAGAGTAAATGGAAGGACAATGAAACTAGTGTATGCACTCCAGAGGCCTTACAGTATATCTCATATTTATGTGTCTTACTTTCTCTCAACTAATCCAGGGAGTTTCTCTTTACTTGATTCTTTAAGATGCGAACAACTCCACATTTGGCTAAGGCTGTGTTATCTGGCTTGCTTCCATGTATGTGGACCTATCTGCATTGCCCCCGTGGCACGCCTGGGTTGGCTACCCAGAGGCTATTTAAGATGTGGGCTGGCTTTCCCCGGGGTCAGAGGATTGTTCAATGTTCCTGAATAAACTGCATTGAAAATAAAAAAAAAAAAGATGCTGATCCCTTTGTCTGGAAGACTCTTTCCCAAGCATCAGTATAGGTGGTTTCCTCTTTTCCTCCAGGATCTGAAATGCTACCCTCTCAGAGACTTAGGCAAAATAATTAACCCGGCCTCAGTTTCTTCACTTGCTAAGCATTTCACTGGTCTCAATTTACCCTGAAGTTGAAAAGATAAAATTATTTGTCTCTTAGATTTTTATTTGTAATTTATGACACAATAATTCAATTTTTCCCTAAATTTGACACCTGATTCTATATGATTTGCCAAACTAGGGTAGGTAGCTGTCTTAGAGTTTCATTGCTGTGAAGAGACATCATGACAATGGCAACTCTTATGAAGAAAATCATTTAGTTGGGGCTGGTTTACAGCTTCACCCCTCCTCCTAACAATGCCACTCTCTATGGTACAAGCATTCAAACATGTGGCGGCCATTCCTACTCAAGACACTACAGTGGCCATCTGCCTATATGGCAACAACTCTTAATCCTACAGCACAGTACAGAGAATGAAGGCTAATGCATAATGCCTTCCTAACTTGTGCTCCTGGAAGCTTGATTCTCAAGCTCTCAAGCCCTCTGGAGAGTGTTAAACCTTTAATCTATACCAAGTCCCAGAAGAAACTTGCAAATCAGACCTGTGCTGAATAAAATGGAAGATTACAATGCTTCTGAGAAGAAAAATACCAAAAGTAGGGAAGATTAGACTAACCACTTCAATTTAAAAAGAAAAAAAAATACTGTCTTTTTAGCAAGCTGCCTGGAGTGAGGGCTCTGAAGCTGATTCAATAGCTTTAGGATGTCAAGACATTTGATTGGTGTCTCTCACCTTCACACTTCTGTCTTTCCCCTGTGGTTTCAAGTTGTCTGTCTGTTCTTGAGGTATGGCAATTCCATATAACTCGTTATGTATTTCTCTCTTAATGAAGGAGAAACTTTGTTTAGTGACTGTCTTTTTGCAAAATTCACTAAGCCAGTGTGTACCTGACTCATTCAGTCTGCATCATTAGAGGTAGGTAAAAAGATACTGACTTGGAGATGTTTGTTGGCAGAAAAACAAAAATTGTCTGTCATACCCAAATGGAGTAAGCTTAGACAGATGATCTTCCCTGATAATCCTAAACAAACCTGTGTGTGGAGCCAGTATCTAAGAGCTTGTAAATCTTTGGTTCAGGAACACCTCTCAAATCAATCTGGTAAGAGAATGCAACAGTTCAGTCCGATTTCAGGGACTACTGTCACTATCCTACACATTATACTACCTCAAATGCACCCTGCCTGCCTGAGTCTTAAATCTTTGTGATAAAAGAATACCAGAGCCCACTCGGTCATGAAATCCCACCTTCAGCTGCAGCTTGAAATTATATCGGTCACTGTTAGTGAATATCAACCCCAGAGTAAATCTATGATTCATTCTTCAACCATGTTCATAGAATCTTGATATGTTCAGAACCTCCATTAATAGCATCATTACTGCAAAGAACCCTAGCATTCAAACTCTAACAAAATAGGCCAATATGGTTGACTCCTAGTCCTTCAGTAATTGCTATGCATCTTTCCAGAGTAACTGTAATAATCCACAACTGACCACAGTGCCAATGAAGAGCATTTATGGTTATTGCTTATCCCAAAATTAAATGTTTATATCACCCTCTACAAGACCCAGGAAACATTATAGAAAGAGTATAAGACCCGGGGATGGAAAGGAGCTCTATGAATAACTGTCCTCTTTGTATATTGCTGCTACACAAAACCAAATGACACCAAAAGGAGAGGGACTGGACAGATAGAAAGAAAGGAGTCAACAGGATGAGAGGGATAAGAAAAGATATCCAGGATGAATATGATCACAATACATTTTACACATGTATGTAGCTATCAAAACTTTTGAAGAGAAGGTTCACAAACCAACTCTAGCTTCACACATTACTGATATTTTATCCTTCTCACATAGCTCTTCATTTAGGAATATTCCAGGAGTCTGTTTTGTGGGACTCATCTTTGCCCTATGAGTAATAACTCCTGCAAGGGGCGAGTCAGAAATGCCCTGACAGGAAAATCTGGCTACCTGTCACTTTTTTTTTCTCTTGGTCTCTCCACTTCCGCCTTTTTTCCTCCAGGGACAATCTAAAGGTGGGTGTTGAGTTTAGTCACCAAGGGTAAGCTGTTTTGACTTGTCACCTATGAGTACTGCTCTATCCTTACTCTCCGCAATTGATATGCTTGCATGTCATTTCAACACCACCTTTTGAAACATCCATTCACTTCCCAAAGGCAGTGGTACAAGTCTCAGTACTCCTACCAGCCCATCCCAAGCTTTCTGAGACACTGAAAGTGAGTGAGACTCCCAAGCCTCCATTCCAGCTCTAGGATACAGTACAAGTTGTTCGACAAGCCCCTTATTCTCTTCTGTAAATGAAGGTGAGAAAGTCAAATGTATTGGACTGTGATTGAAAAAAAAACAACATGCATTTGGAGGCAAATGTATGGAACTAGAAAAGGTCATTCTGGGTGAGCTAACCCAGACCCAGAAAGACACACATGGTATATACTCACTTATAAGTAGATATTACCCATATAGTATAGGATAACCATACAATAATTCACAGACCCAAAGAAGCTAAGTGAGAAGGAGAGCCCAAGAGAGGAGGCATGAATCTCACTGAGGAGGAGAAATAGAAAAGACAGAGCAAATGCTCAAAGACAGGGAACAGGAAAAGAGAGGGAGTGCTGAAGGAAATAAGGACGGGAATCTGATGTGCTGAGGGGAGTGGCCAGAGAGCATGAAGAGAGAAGAGAAACCACGGCCTGGGGCATCTTTGAGACAGGCTGGAGTCCTACAAGAGGATATTGCTTCTAGGAGGATATGGAGGTGACTCTAGTGAAGACCCCTACTAGTGGGGGATATGGAAATTGAAGAGGCCACCCTTTAACCAGACAGGACTCCAAGTAGAGGGAGAAGGACACCAGCCCACCTACAAAAACTTTGACCCAAAATTTACCCTGCCTATAAGATGTGCAGAGATAAAGATAGAGCAGAGATTGAGGGAATGTCCAACCAATGCCTGGCCACACCATGGGAGAGATCCAGTTCCTAGCACTATTAATGACACTCTACTATGCCTGCAGACAGGAGCCTAACATAAGTGTTTTTTGAGAGGCTCCACCCAGCAGATGATGAAAACAAATGCTGAGACTCATAGCCAAATACTGGGCAGAGTACAGGGAGCCTTGTGGAAGACTATGAACTCCATGAAGACAGGGATAATACAATGTTCTGGTTTTGTATCCCAAGGAATGCATACCACACTATAAACTGTCCAGTGATTAAATCATTGATGACTTTGACATCATCTCAGGGTAGATGATTGGAAAGATAATTGTCTTGTCAGTGCCCAGATGTCAGCCTGACTCTGGGTAAACACCATGACATTGAAGTCCAGAGTCATACCAGAAAGTCAGTTTATTAATTCCAAAGGGAGAAACAAACCGAAATGTGGAAATTGGTGTGGCTTGCATTGCTGACTTTCCTTCCCTGGCACTCAGCCAGAGGGAAGCCAGGCCATGACTGGAAGTCATTTGTTTTCTTTTATTTTATTGCTAGAAGAATTAATTTTGTGTGAACCAGGATAGTGGAATTCCTTACAGAAACACAGCTTCCGTGAGAGGAATCACAGCAGCGAGAATTGCCATTTATAACTAATGGAGTTATTTCTCCAACCTGGATGACCTATGTCACTTCCCACACGTTTTACAGGGTTAAGATTTGTCCCTAGATAGATCTGCTTCACTATCCACTAAAACTTATCAGATCATGCACATGCATGTGCATGTACAGCTGCACACACAGCTGCACTAACCCCACAAGTGGAAACGCCATGTATATAAAACAGGCATATCATGTATATATACATATGAGAGAAGAACTTATAAGATTTACCTCTCCAGGCTGAAAAATAATGTCAAGTAAACGATACTGAATATACACAAGTCTACCTGCTCTAGACAGAACCCAAAAATAAGGCTAATCCTGATTTATTTTGAGGAAAACTGACCTCCATATTGATTTCTGACCCAAGTAGGAAAGCTTGAGGAAAGACTTGACAATATAGGAACAGTCTTTACCTGTGGCTAACCAGATTTTTGATAGCCAGTTTGAGAGACTAGTGGAAATATTCTATAATTAGAATAATCAAGAAGCATTGGAAGTACTTAGAAATTACTAAGTTTCAGACATGACCACACACATGCACATGCACACACACACACACACACACACAAAGAATCAGACTCAGCCTAGAAATACTTAGGACCTCTGGCAATGTTTCTCGTGATGTGAGTATGCTTTTCTGCAGATGTTGGAAGGAAGCAAAGCCTGCATCCTGGATCAGGTGTGGTAGTCAGGTACAGCAGATGTTAACACTGTGTTCTTTGCAATGACCTCATGTGCTATGTCTTTTGTGCTACAGATTAAGAAATGGACTCATTGAAACTGACTGAGTTGATCATTATCAAGAGGTGCAAAGGCAGTCCAGCAACTGAAGTCAGAGCTAAGGCTTCTAATACCAGCTTCTCCTTCAAACCTATTCTGGGTCTCTTGGTGGGGAAAATGTCACTCAGCAACTTTGATTCCTCTAGGCTGTTGCTGTGGTTTGTGCATTGGCCACACATCAAAAACACATGATCATGTCAGACTCAGGTTTAAGAGCTCTGCTTCTGAGTTTCTGATTCCCTAGATGTGGTAGGGGCTCCAGGCGTCTGATCTCTTCTATCAAGGTAACATCAGAAAAACATGAATTTTGCCAGTGTTGCATTCACACAAAACACATGAAGTGACAGGTATTTGGTGGTCTGATTCTTGTCTCTTAGGTCAATGTTAGCTCAACTTTGGAGAACACACACTTTACATATGTTGCTTTTTGGTTGCCTTGAATACGGAAGGTAAAGTTAGGGATATAACTCAGTGGTACCCTGCTTTCCTAGCAGGTAGAAGGCTCTGGATTCAATTCCTAGTATTGAAGAAAAGAGAGAGTGTGTATGGCTGAGAGAGAGAGGAAGAAGGCGTAAGAGAAGGAGAAGGAAGGAAAGAAGGAAGGAAGAGAAGATGGATGAATTTCGATAACAATATAAAAACATGTTGATGTTTGTCGTGTACCTGAAAACTTGGTCCTAGGCACTTAGCATCTTAGAGTCTCTTTTACTCCATCAGTAATGTGGGGCTTAGACTAACTACTCTGTGAGGGTATTACAGGGCTCAAAGAAGACAGTAAGTATCTTTAGCAGATACTCCACATCAGAACTAGAGGCAAAGGGCACAGTTCCTACAGGTAGATTGCCGGGAGTCATACTGTAATGCTTTTGGCTTTGTCAGGATTTCACTGTACCTTCCTCCTCTCTTCTACAGAACAGGAAATGACAAGAGTAGTGCCAACTCAAAGTCTTCCAGAAAAGCAAATAAACAATATATTCCATGCTTGATTCAGACTTTGTCTTAATATTAATAAGGATATTTAGTAACCGTTAATTTAGTATTTATTAAGGGTATAGTGTTTTATTTATCGAGGGTATGAAAGCACTTATTGAAGACCATTCCAAGCTCCCTGTCCTCTTTTATTTCTCATTTCGCTTTTCATATTTGTGAAAAGTACTGTTACTCTATCCATTTTATAGATGACAAAACAGTCATAAATCTCCCCTGGGTCTCATAACTAGCAAATGGTGGCACTGAGTCTGAACTCAAGTGAACCCAGAAGGTAGGACCTCTGAGATATTGTCTCCCAGTACAGACCAAGCTGTTGTAAACTCTGTGCAATCCAATCTCTTCTTCCAACTGCAGATCTCTACTAGATAGGAAAAGAGTTATGTAGTACCTACAAGTTTTCATAGGATCCTAGTAATGTTATGAGGGGAAGTATTAAAAGAAAACACACTGAAAGAGGAAAAGTGATAGAGGGTGGGATACCTACAGCTTGGGAGCTGTTCTTAAAATTCTGGAGAAAGAGGAGAGTGTGGTCAGTGGAAAGTTTGTATGTGTGCATTTATTTGATCACAGTTTATTCTTCTCTAGCCAGAGCTTGAAAATGTCTCCCTGGAGCTCTATTGATGGGCTCTGTTTTGCACCCTGCTGCTACAGAACAGCAATGAATTCTGCTTGCTCTGAAAGCCAGATTGGAATGGTTGCATGGCAGTAAAAGAGCAGTGGGACATCTAGGAGGGTGACCTCATTCTCAGTTCAGGATACTGAGTACAGCTATTCCCCACAGAAGGTCCTTAGAGTCTTAAAGACAACAGAACCCAACCTGCCACTTAGAAAGCCAAACCCAGAGAGATGACTTGATAGTACACAAAACACCTGTCTTCTGAGTGGCAAGCTACAAGCTGCTGAATCCCAGTAGGAGCCACTTCTCACACTGCCTTTTCATATCCTTGCACTTTGGAGAACTCAGTTTAAAGTTGTCCTGTCATCGCCGTTAGTTTCTAAGATCTTATGTCCCCATTTCATGGAGATTGCTTTGAAAGAGTGCCAGCCCTTCCAGTAAGCATATAGCATGGAATGGTGATTTTCAGAGTATAGTCTGGTGGAAACAAAACCCAGACATGTAAAATTTGACACCTTAAGAACCCACATTCCCTGTCAGTTCCCACTCCCTGCCTCACCCCCACCTTCAACACACCCATAATTTCATTCTCAGAAAACCACAACCAGCACATACCAGCAGAGGCCAAATTCCCTGGCAGCAGCCTTGCTTTTTAAAAAGAGACATAAAAAATTGTCAAGACCTGTGGGGGTTTCTAACATTAGGAGAGCCCCCTAAACTGTTAC
The DNA here is from genome assembly GCF_030254825.1 of Meriones unguiculatus. Lineage (NCBI taxonomy): Eukaryota > Metazoa > Chordata > Mammalia > Rodentia > Muridae > Meriones > Meriones unguiculatus. The sequence continues at coordinate 39,023,464 of NC_083356.1, read as the reverse complement.
ACCAAGTATAATATTATCTTTGTCTTTATGAGACTTCTTAATTGGGTCCATGAAAGGAACATGCAAGTAATGAGTTTTAAATAAATAATAATATTCCAGTACTCTGACTGGCCAAGAATGTAAATGTCTTTTTGCCTTTACTCAGTGAATGTGAGGGTGGAAAAAGACCTGTGTGAAAATGTGGGTCTTTCTGCAAGAGGCAAGATTCTTGGATTCTTAGGCTTAGATGTAATGTTCCTTGTCTTAGCTTCAACAACTGAATAACAAGAATGGTGCTGGGAATTGGCAAAATGCATAGACAGGTGCTCAGAATAACTTAGTGATATAAATAATTAACACACTCATTAACCATGAATAAGTGAGGTTTGTTTGGGTATCAGCCTTTTTAAGATATTTGCAATTCCTAGAATATAACTTGCCTTTCTGGGCCTAAAAACCTTTCACACAGTTATGTGATCAGGAATGCCTGTCCTACCCACCTGTCTGGAGATGGTCATTTAGGCTTTTCGTAGGCTTCTGTTGACTTCTTTCTTCTATGCGTTTGAACTCAGTCCTAGCTATGGACTTTTCTGTTATGCTTCTTAGTTCCTAGTAAATGAACAAATATATGAATGATATGAGACAATATACATACCTTAGCTGTTCCAAAGCTGGGTTCCAATAGAAATAGTATTGGGCAATATATGCATGCAAATATAATAATCGTGTACCTTTCAGATCATATATATATTATATATATATATATTTCTAGATAGATATACATTCATGTATTTATATGTATATATGAGAGCAAGAGGAAGGAAAGGAGAGAAAGAAGGGTGAATCTATGTTATCACTGAAAATTCCAAGTATACTGTGTTATGAAGCGATAAGACATCCTACATCATACTACAAAGACATAAATCACTTGTAGTCACCTACCTGTTCATGAATGGGTGCAACATGTAATACCTGGGTGCCAAAAATATGATCATGGGTGGGGAAATAAAAACAGTAATGAAGTGATCTATGAAGAAGCATATCATCAGGCTCATAGTGGGTTCTCTCAAAATATCAGTCAGATTGAACTCTGGCTGGGTAGGAATACTCAACTGAATGAATTGAATTAAGTTCACCCTCGATGATTTTATAGGCTGTGAGTTTCATAAAGACAGAGACCCTATGTGTTTTGTTTTATCCTATCTCTTTAGAGCCCAGCACAAAACAAACAGTAAATGGATATGAATGACTGAATGAATTATCACTTTTTATTTTTATTTATTTATTTATTTATTTATTTATTATACTTTATTCACTTTGTATCCCCTCATAAGCCCCTCCCTCTTCCCCTCCCAACCCCACCCTCCCTTCTCCTTCTGCACGCATTTCCCTCCCCAAGTCCACTGATAGGGGAGGTCCTCTTCTCCTTCCTTCTGATCTTAGTCTATTAGATCACATCAGGAGTGGCTGCATTGTCATCTTCTGTGGCCTGGTAAGGCTGCTACCTCCTCAGGGGGAGGTGATCAAAGAGCAGGCCGATCAGATTATGTCAGAGGCAGTCCCTCTTCCCATTACTATGGAATCCACTTGGACACTGAACTGTCATGTGCTACATCTGTGCAGGGGTTCTAGGTTATCTCCATGAGTAGTCCTTGGTTGGAGCATGAGTCTCTGGGAAGTTCCCTGTGTTCAAATTTTCTGGTTCTTATTACTCTCCTTGTGTGGTTCCTGTCCTCTCCAGCTCTTACTATTTCCCACTTATAAGTGAGTCATTCTGTCAACAAAGCTGTTCAGATGTTATATAGAGGAGCCTCTCCAGAATAAAATCATGTGATTCAGAAGCCGTTCTAAGAAAAGAATGAATTATGTTTGACCAGCAATGAGAAGGAAAGATAGAGCCTGAACTTAGCATGTAATCTGCTCGGAGAAACAGGGACAGAAAGTCAGAGAGAAAAAAATGGAAAATCACTGTTCCACAATCACTGCCTTGAAACACTCAGTATGCCAGTCATCATTCCAGACTATATAATTGAATGCTGAGAATAATGAGAATTTTGCATCATCTAAATGCTTTAGCAACAACAAAAAGAAACAAAACTTCAAGGAAGTTCCAATATCTACTTTAATAACTTCCCCCATACCTGTTTATTCTGTCTGAAATTGTAAGGGTCTCCATGTAGGAGGTAGCAGCCCTGGACACCAACATCTCCAGCTGATAAATTATTTCTATCTATGAGGTTCTTCTATAAAGAAAGGCAACATGTTGGTTCTCACTTCAGGCCAGAGCAGTAGTTTCTAATCCAAGAATATTGTTAGGAAGAACTGAATACCTGGTTTATTTATAGTGCAGGTTAGATTTCATGGGTCATCAAGTATGAGTTACAAGCCCACAAAAATGCTGCCAAATGGTACCTCAAGCCACCTGAGCCTTTTACCTGAAGAGGAGGTCAGAATGGTGAAAGGTCTTGTCCAGGGACACACAGCTGTTTGGTCCCAACCACCAGGCCAAGCCCACCCTGCCCTAGAACTTCTGACTATACTTCAGATGGACCAAAGCTGGACTCTAGTAGAGTTAGTTAGTATTGGGAAATATGAGGATGAACTAATTTAATGGAAGTAAATTGCCATAAGAAGAAATGAATGTTCTACTAACACTAGATTTTGAGAAATTCATTCAGTAGGGCTTCACAGTACATCACCAGCTCCATTTGGGCACCACAAAGCATAACCCAGATCAAAGCATGCTTCTCTGTGACCTGACACAAAAACAGGCTCAAGAACAGAAAAATTCTATGAAGTTAGAAGTGCAATTTATGGTTCCCCAAACCGAGACCTCTTCGCCATCAGACCTTTCCTGGCTGGCTTCCCTCCTATCAAATCCTAGTTTTGGTTCTTCATTCACACTGAAGTGGCAAATTATGACTTCCAGGTCCAAGTCCAGAATCAATATAGTAGAATTATGAAGGCTGACCTATCACAGAAAGGAGACATGACATCTGAAAAGAAGAGAAGCTTCTCCATCAAAGCATTATCTGCCCTCAAACTGTCACCAGTGCAGAGGTTGAGAAATGATACTATGAGGTTGGGAAACTTGCATAATCTCTGAGCATGAATCATCAAATGAGCACCTTGAGAGGAATCTGACATTTACGTAGCTTTGTACCTAAACTTTTCCCCAGAAAGACAGAAAAAGCACCATCTATGCTAATGGCCAAGCTCTGGCCCCCATCAGCAGGCATCATGAGCACCCTTCACCCTTATGCTTGCAGGATGCCTGCTACACACCTTCAGCAAATATCATATCCTTACAAAAATCATGGAGCAGGAAGCAGTACTCTCTTCATCATGAATAGAAAAGTGTAGAAGCAGACCATTTCTCAAGGCTATGCTGACAGCAAGAATCATATTCTCACTTAAGCCTGACCTCTCTACAGAACCAATGCTCCTTCAGTACCTCACAATTCAGAGAGACACATTTGGTTCTAAAAGACTGAATGTCTAGGGAGCAGTGCTCTTTCTATAAAACAGACATCTTCAGATATTTCTATTGAGGTTAAGTGTCACAGGTATAACAAATGCCCACCCTCACGAAGATACCTGTACTGAACTCCCTGAAGCCTGTTAATATGTTACTTTACATAGCAAAAGAGACTTAAATCAAAGACTTTGATATGGGGACATTAACTGGAATAGCAAGTGGACCTAATAGAATCATAGGATCCTTATGGAGGAGGAGGGTCAGAGCTAGAGCAAGAGACATGAAGATGCAAGGAGTTGAGGAATAAGAGCGAGCAGTCAATGGACATTTCTTAAAAAGCAGCAAAACAGGAAAAAAAATGGATTCTTTCCCATAAAGAATCCCATAAATGGATTCTTTTCTCATAAAGCATGCAGTCCTAAGGGCACCCTGATTTCATGTCAGTGAAGATGATCTGGAATAGCCAGCCTCCAGGATGATAAAGACAGTAACTCTGTGATTCTAATCTACCGAGTGGTCATTCTTTCTGTTATAAGAAACCAACACTAGGATTGAGGTCAATTAAACTTGAATTTCAGATAAACAGTAAATTGGAGGTTGATAAATAGTTTCCATGCAATATTGTGACCTGTATTTTATTTTGCTAAGCTTAGTATTACTAACCAACTTTCCCCTTAACACCTAGCCATTCACAATCTTCACAAGTTCTCTTTTTCTGTCTGCTCAATCGTTACAATTATATTATACCTGTTACTCTGAGTTAGTCAATGACTCAACGGAGTGAAAATTGTTAAGGCCTCAGACAAATAGCTCTGGGTGAAAGTTATTATTCTATATCATTGCCTATCAATTATTTATAGTTTATAATGTTATGTCATTTGTAACGGGTCGTATATTTTTTCCCACTATGTTTTAATATCATTGAACTCATCAGAACAACCACTGGGGAGATGGATTGCCTCCCAGTAAACAGCAATGCCTTTATTTTTAACAAGGTGTGTGCATTTCTGAACTTGAAAATCATTGCTGTTTTAGAGGTGAGAAAAATCTTTTCTGAGTTCAAAGGGAATGATAGAACCTTCCTTTTAGAAGAAATTGATTTCCTAGGAATCAGGGCTGAAACTGAGGTAAGGAAAATTTGTTGTTTAGGGTACCATGTATAATGAGACTTTCTAAGGAGAAACTCAGAGGCCTGCTTGAAAACAAAAATAAAAACAAAAAACAAACAAACAAACAAAAAACAAACTGGTTCCAGCCAGTCACAAACATCAGAGATAATCTTAACTCTTCACATAGCCTAAAGGAAACTCAGTCTAAGGAAGAGCTGTAGACAGGCCAAGAGCCCATTAGAGGACCGCAATTGATTTTGTGGATGCTACTGCAAAGTATTTTACACAGTTCACCACTGAATTTCAGTCACCTCACTCCCAACCCTGGGGATAGGCTGTCTTCTGACTCAAGTAAGCATGTCAATATAATTTCACATTCCCTGGCCTCAGGTCACTGGGAAGTTAAATCAAACATAAGCCAGTCAATAGATGGTGTATCTCTGGTAGACCCAGGGTATACACATGGGACTGAGAGTTTGGGTTCATAGATAAAGAATACAATTCCTCTTTGCTTCAGAGTATTTGGATTGCCAATGGAAAACTTGGGATTGTTATATCGTTTAATGCCGTGAAGAAACACAATAATGAGAAGAAAGTAGTCACACCTAGAAGCGAAAGAAAAACTTTCAGAAAATCTTCCAAAAGGACTTTTTACTTGTGGACTCTTCTGTAGCATGTACCAATGAATTCATGTTAGTGTTTAACCCAGTTTGAGGCAGAATAATCTTTGATTTCCAGGGGAAGATTTCCCAATGGGCCAAGGGAGAGATTAGTAAGTTAGAGAAGACATGCACTTTCCAGTAAAGCTAACTGTCAATATGACAATGTTCTGCTTCTGTCTTTCCTTTACATTAGCCACTGACCTTTAGCCTGCAGCCACTGAGCTTTCAGAATATAGCTAGCTACTTGATCTCACTCTGTCTGCCATCTTATTCAAGAAGTTCCCCATACTGGTTTTCCTTCAGGCTTCCTTTTTGGACAGTCCCATGGAAATTAGACGTGTTTCTAACACTGTGCCATTTTAAAGGAATAATTATACGTTTACTGTGCATATGCCTCCTTTATGTCAGATGTTTCATTTATTTAAAAAAATCTGGGGAGAGCAGCTTTACCAAGCCACAGAAGATGACAATGTAGCCACTCCTGATGTGATCTGATAGACTAAGATCAGAAGGAAGGAGAGGAGGACCTCCCCTATCAGTGGACTTGGGGAGGGGCATGCGCAAAAAGGGGGGAGGGAAGGTAGGACTGGGAGGGGCTTATGGGGGGATACAAAGTGAATAAACTGTAATTAATAAAAAAATTAAAAATTAAAAAAAATTTTAAAAATCTACCATACAGCACTGAGGACAAGAATTGCATACTATGGCTATGACTTACATGTAGCTCAAAATATGGATCAGATACTGAAAGGTCATGATTTAAGGCCGTATGAAATGTTTGCTCTCATTATTAATTCTGTTATCTGTATTGGTGTTTATTAACCTTGATCTTTTCCTCTGTGTGCTGTATAATAAGTCTCCATGAGCTTAGAAGTTCTTATCTGCTCTGCCCTGCAATAAAAGTAACCATTTATTTCTGGTTCCCCAGCTTCTCACTCCAGTTCTGCATCAACTTTCTAAGCCACCAACTAGCACTTACCCTTATTCTTCTGGCCGACCTACTTAACCTGCCCTCTAAAAGCCAGTGGTTAAGGAAGAGGTGAGTAGATTATACAGTTTGAACTAAATTCTCCATTGCACAAGTGGATATATGTACATAAAATACATTCACGTGCATGCACATGTATATGCCATATTCCATATAGCTTAATATATGTTCAATGGAGGAAAAGTAGTAGGATACAGTAATAATAGGGAACAGGGGATCATTCAGACAGGCTCTGGAAATAGTTCATAAAAAGATACCAGCGACAAGACCAGCATGTGACATTTGAGATAGTGGAGAGTTAGTTACCAGATTAATGACAAGGAGTTTCTGAACAGTCTTTCTTTTCATTTGTTGTCACTTTGATTCATTCAATCCCTGCTAAATCAGATCCTTGGCTTTTCCCCATTCTCTGATAGCCTCATATCTTAACAATTGTAGTAGGTACTAATTCTCTGGGTTTTCCAGACCTCCCCAATGAAATTCAGTTCTCTCCTAACTAAACCCACTAGTCTGGTGCAGGATAATAAAAAATAAATACTTTTGACCATTTCACTTCTTCTGTTTCCCCCTGGGTTAATAAAATATTGAGTAATAAAAAGATATCAAGAGAAAGGAAGAAAGAAAGAAAGAAAGAAAGAAAGAAAGAAAGAAAGAAAGAAAGAAAGAAAGGTAGAAAGAGGGATAAAGAAAGGGGAGGAGGAGAAAGAAAGAGGAAGGACTGATAGAAAAGAAAGAAGGAAGGAGTGGAGGAAGGAAGGAAGTTCTTGAAATAAGAAATGCTTGTGAATGTTTTAATTAGGAAAATGGAGATACACTATCCCATAAGCCCACAAGTGAGTCCTGGGCTCTGCGTAGTGCCTTCATCCTTTTCCTGCCTGGCCTGAGCCTAATGCAATACTAAGGGTCCTGCAGAGAGAATCCGTTTCTCCAATCTGCTCCTGCCGGTCCTGTCTTTAAGACACATTCACAGTATTTTCCACTGTGTCCTTGGCCTTCAGTGGGCCTCATGCATCTTAAGGAGCAGTCAGGCAGGTAGCCGGAGGCAGCTTGTGTGCCAGTGTTCTCATTCCCAGGGCCCAGTCTGAATGTCAATGACCCAAATCCCATTACTGGTTTTCTGCTTCACTCATTACCATGAGGTTTTCATCACTTCTGGTGCTCAGGAAAATATCATTTCCATTTTCAGGAGAAACAGCCTTGCCTCACAACCTTGCAAGGCAGTTGTTGTTTTTTATTATTGCTGTGAGTTCCTTCCTATGCTGCATTTTATTCAGTCCTTTACAACTCTCTATTTATGCAGCTTGAAATAGGGAGAATTCTAACAGAAAGAGTTGCCAGAGAATTGTAAAAGATTAAAATTTTATAAGATTCTCTGTGGGATAAGAAATCTGTTACAAGATAGTATTATATTCAGGGAATAAAAACACTGTCTCTATAGAAGGTCTTTGATGGAGAAATTACTACAAATGATAAAAGTCACTGGGAACCATGATAGGAGAAATGCCATCACACTGCTCCTTCAGCCTAGAACTAGGAACTAGTAGACAAATGCAAAGGCAACAGAACACTACCCTGCTTGCTCCCTAGGATACTCATGGTTGCCAGTTAAGACAGAGGAGAGATACAGAATTACCTCCTAGTGTGCCCCAAAGACGGCAAAGGTGACTTTTTAAGGCAGAGACAAAATACCTACCACAGGCCTCACATGCATGTCTAAAACCCTTGTGAATGTGAGATGCACCAACCCCCAACAGGCTGATGCACTTGAAAGCTTGCCCTCCCCCAACTAGTAACAGTGTGGAGAGGTTGTTGCCAAAAGTCATGGGGCTCTAAGAACAAGGATCAAGAGCTGACTCAAGTATTTAACCTCAGAAGATGACAACCAAAACAAAACAGCAACAAGAACCACTGTGAGATTCTCAGCGGAGTAAGGTATTTTGGTTTAGAGGTGAGGGGGCAGGGCCTGACTAAGTCCAACTATCCTTACATGAGGAACTAGTGAGAACTAGGCTTTTCTTATTGACCTAGCCCAGTTTTAATCTTTTTGATGCAGGACTGACTTCTGTTCTCATTGGGACATAACCAAGTTAAAGGTCTCTGTGTGACCCATGTGGCATTCTTAATAGGAATAGCATTTCTCATGTTAAATCATTGCTGTCCTGCAAGAAACTTTCACACATATTTTCTTATTGAATTCTTTTTGTACATTATGGAGTTAATATTTCATACATTCTTATGAAGAAAGAAATTGAGGTTTATTTCCTGGAGCATATGGAAGATGTCCAAGGATACATAACCTTAGGGGCTTCTCTACAGTCCCAGAAATTTGGGCTCAAATCTTAATTCCATGGCCTCAGGCAAAATTCAAATTTTCTCCACATATTATTTTCATATCTGTTGATTGGCCAGATTATTTATTCATTCTGATATTATTTATTTAGCATCTGCTATATACGAAGCTCTAAAAATACAGTGGTGAGCAAAACAAAAGTCTCTGCCCCCATTAGGTTGTGATCTAAAGAGGAAAGGCAGAAAGTAAACTATACCTTAAAGTAATGAGTGCTAAGAGTACAATAGGGAAAGAGTCTAGGGAGGGCTGGAGGAAGGAGCTCATTGCAAAATATAGTGGTCAGAGAAGACTACAAAAAAGTGAAATCAGTCAAGACACCAACAAGATTCCTGCAGAACTTTTTAGGCAAGAGTGAATAGCAAGTACAGAGGACAGAGACAGAAGCCGCAAAGATTTTGTTGTTGTTTCAAGAGCAATGAGATCATGTTGGCTACTCTGATGCAAGAGTGGGAGAAAATGAGAGAAAAGAAAATCAGAGACTTCCTTGTAGATACAAAGATGGTTCACAAATTGTGCATTGCTCTAGAAGACCAGTGCGAGTGCTTCATTTTGGAGGGTGCTGTTGGTCTTTTCTTATAGTAATGATCAGTTAACATATGTTTTTTGTAAAAGACTGTGATAATCTACCTTCAGTTTGGCAAGAGCCACCAGAGCGTCTTTGCTGGGCTGCACTCAAGGGATCAGGAATCAAGGCCAATAATGACGCTGTTCTCCTTATACAGTCAGAGAAGGTGGAATTAGGAACAGAGTGAGGATCATTGAGTTGGAGAAAGTGGCAGGAAATAGGCTTTATCATAAAATACAACCAATAGGATTTCAAAGTGGATTCTGACTTGAGTAATTAGAAGATAGAAGCCTTCTACTAAGAATGGGGAGCCTCTCTGGAGTGGTAAGGACAAATGTATCAATGACGGAAACTTTTCTCCAGATAAAATGAGATATGTGTGTAGTCTAAAGAGAGGTATGTGTGTACTCTATAATAGTTATGTGTTGTTTTTATTAGTATTAGCATTCTTCCTCAATCTAACAATTTGTACAAAATGTATGTCCAGTGGCTTTCAACTAGCAAATGAACTGCAATATTGATTCCATAAATGATTTCAAAGAGTACTCACTACTCAAAGCCATTTGGCCCATAAGTCATGGCATGGTCTCATCACCTTTTCATTTATAATCTCTCTATATTCTTTCCTTTCTTCTGCTGTGCTTCATTCAAAATATGGACAAAAAAACTTGGTGCAGTTGTGCATGCCTGTAATCCCAGCACTCAGAGAGGCAGAGACAGGTGGATCTTTATGATTTCAAGGTCAGCCTGGTATGTATGAACAGGTACAAGCCAGTACAGTTCAATGTATGGCTTCATTCAAAGAATGTCTTTTTCTCTTTTATTTTTCATATAATGTAATCACATCATTACTCTCTTCCCTTTAGTGTTCAGAGAAATTCTAGCCCAGCCTCCTATGGTACAAAAAAGGAGGCTAACGCCTAGAAAGGTGGCATGACTTATATTCAGCATCTTTACCTACAATGGTGAGATATTGGTTTTAGAAAGCCTAGGCATTCTCCCTGCTTTCATACTTCAATAACCCTAAATAACAGTAATAACCCTAATCTCAGGAGTCTTTCTTCCTTGCTCTCTTCTTGTCACTCACATCTAAGCCAACAACAACTCCTGTTCATTTTACTCTGAAGTACAATCTACTCTTGTCCTCCTATTTCCATAGCTAGATTTTCTCCTCTGTGGGAACTGCTACCACCTTCAAATGAACAGTGACAATGGACCCTGTTTCTCAACTGTCCTTACAGCCCTCCTACAACTCAACATAACTGTGGCAGCCAAAATTGGATGGTCTGATTAGAATTTGAACCAACACAGTAACTTCTTTACCCAACTACCATTGGCAAGTTTCTGTAGAATGTTCCTTGACCTGCTCGGTCCTCATGCCCTTCGTCCCCTTGCCTTTTGAATGAATTCTTATAGCCCTGGTCTAATACTCATGAGGTTCAAGCCTCTCTAGCCTTTCCTCTGTGCCTTTTCATGCCTAGTTATTCCTAGTTAACCCTAGTTACCCATAGCCTTCTTAAGCTCCTAAGATGGTTCTAGAAATTCCTTGTCTTCATGTTCCCAACCTTCAGGAATCCTCACCTCAGGACCTATTGACTTGCTTCTCCAGAATAGAGGGTGTCATGCACAGGTGATGGTATTTCACACACAAGGTCAGGTTACAAAGACCAGTAGCCCCTGGTAAGACCAGTAGTTGACTTACCTTTCTTCTGCTTTCTTTATTTCTCATTCTGCTGAAGTAAGCCTCCATGGTACAAGCTGTCCCTTGATCAGAACAAAGAGTGTCCTTCCTAGAAGGAAGTATGTATGTTCCTCAGTTCAACAGCCCTAGAGAAAGTGAGTTGTGTCACCAAGAATATGAGCAAGCTCAAAGCCATCTCAAATACCATCTCAAGCTCAAATACCATCTCCATTCCAGCCACAAAGTGGTAATAGCCCAGCCAATGTCTTCATTATGGCTTCATAGAAACCATGACCCAGAGGTTCCAGCTAAGCCATGCTGGCATTCCTGACCCAAATACAAGACAATAAATTTCTTAAAATAATGTGTTGTGCAACAACAGACTACCAAGACATCACCGCCGGACATTTTCTCTTCTTGGTCCCTCATCTAGGAGCTCTCTTTTCACTCAGATCTTGAAGTGCTAGCACAATCCTTCAGTTTCTGAATCATCCCTCTCTCAGAGTTCCTTTCCTGCCCAACACCATTCCCAACCCATCACTCTGCTTTATCATGTTAACCATTGGGGAAAGATTTTGATTGCCTGCTTGTTTGCCTACTTCTCATACAGAGACTGCATAAAAACTGAGACACGCCCTGATATATTCATACCTGATTTTCATAACCAAAAACAGAGCCTGACATATAAGACCCTGTCAATAACCATGTGTAGAATAAAATAAGTGAATGAACAGTGCCTGAAGGGATTTGAAAAGGAGAGATGGAAAAAATGAAAGGCTTAAACATGATGTATTGTAACGCTTACAAAACATGCCAACATTTGTTCACATGATTCATCCCATCTATCGGAAAAGACTGAAATTTCACAGGAGCCCAGGGTTGTTTGTTTCTTTCAAAGATCACCTCAAGACTTCATAATTTTCTTGCTTGAGCTTCCTGCAGATTTCAGCTGAATTTTAAGGCGACAAAAACCCACATCCTCTTCCTTCTGGTTTCCTCCCCCTCTCTTTTCCTCCTGTATAAATCTGGGTGGTGCAGTTTAATGCACTCCCCTCCCATGTGAAGAATATTCAATAGGTTGTAGAAATTACCAAACTCTTAAGGGAACACAGTTATGTTTGTTATGTGTCCAAGACTCAAAATCAGATCAAGCTCCTTTGAAATCTTGTGGGTTTTTTTTTTAATTATGAAGAAATTTCTAAGCTTAGGGTAGAGTGCCAACTTGTGAAAACATATTCTTTTCACAAGGCTGGTTTCTTCTTTCCTGCTTTCATTTATTCTGTAGCTTAAGGCAATAGACTAAACTATATCCCTAGACTTCCACGGGAAACAGAAAGTAGAAGATTATCTCCTTTATAAGGAAAAAACCCTGATGAATTCATGTTTGCTTTATTCTTGAATTCAACATATAGGTGAGAGCATATATTAGTTCAACACCAAAATGCTGGAAAGGAGAAAATTATCAAAATGGTTCAGTAATATCCCTGGCCATTTTTCAATTAAAATTTGATAAAATTATACAATGTATTGTTGGGGACATTCATCACACAATACCAACATTAATATAAAACACCTTTGGATTTAGATGTTTAACAAGATAATAACATTTGAATCCATTGTGATATACATACACTAGAAAAAAATTCTGATAACAGTAAAGGAAATGCATTCAAATAGACCATAGGTTTTTCAATGCTACTTTAATTGTTTACACTTTTTAACAAGAATTTTGTCTTTGCCAGCTCTTTCTTGTCCTTTTTATTGTTGGCCCTTCTTTCCTCTCTATTATCCTCCAAAGAAAATTTTATTTTTGCCAACTGTATTTCTATAAGATGGAATCAGAATAGTGAGTGGGGAACTGCTGAAAATGAAAGGTAGTAAAAATTTAAATAAATTTTTTTCTTGGCAAGTGTGGTTTCCAATCCCTCCCTGTTACTGAGAGTCCAAGTAATGTGCAAAGAAGATAGAAAATTAAAATGATGTTATGAAATGATTAAAAGAGAGGAAGGAAGGCTATAGCCAGGATGTGATATGATTATCTGATATGATGGAGACGTGGCTGCTCTGTGATAAATAGACAATTTAAAAGGTCTTGTGTAGGGGTGGAGAGATGGCCTAGTGGTTAAGAGTACTTGATGCTCTTTCAGAAGAGTGGAGTCTGTTTTCCAGGACCCACCTTGGATTACAAGTACATGTAATATTATTTCAGAGAATCCCTTGCTCTCTGCTGACTTACAATGGTGACTATTGTTACACTTGGGTCCAAATGGTTCCTATAATTAGAGGTTTAGATTTCTGGAGATAAAAATGTAGAATGCCTGAGCTAAAAGTATCATAAAGAATAAAGTTGGATTTACTTTTTTTTCCATTTATTCAGCAATGACATTGAACATCACTGTGCAGAAGCCATTATGAATAGAGTTATGAAACAACAGAAAATATTTTTTATTTTATTTTTCTTTATTACTTACACTTTACTCACTTTGTATCCCCCCCCCGTGGTTCCCTCCCATCCCAATCCCTCACTTCCTCCACCCTCTGCATGCATGCCCCTCCCCAAGTCCACTGATAGGGGAGGACTTCTTTTCCTTCTTTCTGATCCTAGTCAATTAGGTCTCATCAGGAGGGGCTGTATTGTCTTCTTCTGTGGCCTGGTAATGCTGCTTCCCCCTAAGCGGGAGAAAATTAAAGAGCAGGCCAATCAGTTCATGTCAGAGACAGTCCCTGTTCCTATTACAATGGAACCCACTTGGATATTGAACGGCCATGGGCTACATCTGTGCAGGGGTCTTAGGTTATCTCCATGCATAGTCTTTGGTTGGAATAGCAGTCTCAAGAAAGACCCCTGTGCTCAGATTTTTTTGGTTCTGTTGCTCTCCTTATGGAGTTCCTGTCCTCTCCAGATCTTACTGTTTCCCACTTCTTTCGTAAGATTCCCTGCGCTCTGCCAAAAGGTTGCCCATAAATCTCAGCATCTGCATTGATAGTCTGCAGGGCAGAGCTTTTCAGAGGTCCTCTGTGTCAGGCTCCTGACTTGTTCCCTCTTTTCTCCTTATTCTGATGCCCAGCCTCTTTGCCTTTCTGGGTAGGAATTGAGCATTTTAGCAAGAGTCCTCCCTCTTGATTAGTTTCTTTAGGTGTACAGATTTTAGTAGGTTTATCCTATATTATATGTCTATATGAGTGAGTATATACCGTATGCATCCCTCTGCTGCTGGGATAGCTCACTCAGGATGATCTTTTCCAGATCCCACCATTTACCTGCAAATTTCATGATTTCCTTGTTTTTTATTGCTGAGTAATATTCCATTGTATATACAATTTGTGCATCCATTCCTCCACTGAGGGGCATCTGGGCTGTTTCCAGCTTCTGGCTATTACAAATAAGGCTGCTATAAACATGGTTGAGCAAATGTCCTCATTGTGTACTTGAGAATCTTTTGGATATATGCCTAGGAGTGGTATAGCTGAATCTTGAGGAAGTGCTATTTCTAATTGTCTGAGATAGCGCCAGATTGCTCTCCAGAGTGGTTGGACAAGTTTACATTCCCACCAGCAGTGGAGGAGGGTTCTCCTTTCTCCACAACCTCTCCAGCATGAAAATATTTATACTTGAGATTTTTTATGAATTTATAAAAAGTCCCTCTCTGTGAGACCCATTCTTTGTAGCCCCACAATATCTAGATTAACCAAATTTCCCTAAGATCCTTTCTATGTAAACTAGAGAACATGCATGCCTACTCACACAGAGAAAGAAAAAAAAAAAAAAAACAAGGCTTGTAACAGTAGTCCTCAAGGTCCTCAAGCAGGGTGATTCAGGTCTCTCCACAGGATATTTGTTGATACATAAAATCTCACCTCCTCCTGAACGGGGGAGGGGGAGACAGGACAGCCTTACCAGGCCACAGAAGAAGACAATGCAGCCAGTCCTGATGAGACTTGATAGGCTAGGGTCAGATGGAAGGGGAAGCGGACCTCCCCTATCAGTGGACTAGGGGAAGGGCATATGAGGAGAAGAGGAGGGAGGATGGGATTGGGAAGGGACAAGGGAGGGGGCTACAGCTGGGATATGAAGTGAATAAATTGTAATAAATTAAAAAACATCATTGGTATCACAAAAGGGAATGAGGCACTGTTATTTTATAGACAAACCAGGAATGCTGTCAGATGTCCTGCATTACATTGGATAGCTCCTCACAGCCATGAGTTCTCTGGTTACAATTTTAATTACTGCTTAACTTGAGAAGCCATAGTATACAGTTATGGTCTAATATCTAAATCCAAGCAATATATATCCACATTTATCTTCTGGTACAAAGGATTAAATAGGTTTAGTAGCCACTTTGAATTTTCTGACTGATTGGAACATTTTTGAACAGTTTCCCACACCTGAAGAATTCCCCATATCGCTAATGTAGAAACAGACTAGCTTTCCCATTCTCCTCTGTAACACTTGATGTTGATGATAGCATCACAATGAAAAGGAGAGGGAGGCTCTGCTGAGAAGAGTGCAGTCTGAGAGAGCAGTTGCTGGAAGAAAGCCAGTTTGGGGTTAGAAATAGTGATGGCCTGCTAGTTCTAGAACTGATGCAGGATGTTCCAACGAGGGGGATAAGGCTTCTCATAATATTTCCTATAAGCCCACACCTGTTTGTTTATATCCCCCATTTTTATTCATTATTAGCCAGATAGAGCCAAGTAATTGTCGTAATGATACTTGCTTTTTTGCCCAATGCTGGAATTCTAGTAAATTTAGGTATGCCCTGGTTACTCGCATGCCTCTCTGGGTGCCTGTGCCCATTGATGCCCCTCATGCTATGACTCTCTTCAGACAGAAAAGAGATCTTGGAACTACAGCCACCATTGTTACTGCCATCTCATTGGCGGCTGTTGGAGCTACCACTGGGGCATTAGCCATGAGTCATACTGGGCAGACTGCTCAGACCCTGAATAATCATTTAGCCAATGTAGCTCATGTCTTAGTTGTACAAAAAGGAATTAATGCTCAAGTAAAAGGAAGCTTGATGGTGTTCAATTAGAGGATTGACCTCGTGCAGGAGCAAATTGATACCCTATGGCAAATCGCTCAACTTGGCTGTCAACGAAAATATGCTGGACTTTGAGTCACTAGCATATAACATGAGAATTTTTCCTGTGCTGCAAATCTGTCTAAACAATTGTCTAGCTATATTTTAGGTAATTGGACTGGAGAATTCAATACTACGATGGAGCAGCTGAGAGTGGCCATTGTCACAGTAAATTCTACCAGAGTGGACGCAGGACTAGCCACAGGATTATCATCATGGATTGCTGCAGCCATGAATCACCTGAAGGAATGGGCGGGCATGGGAGCATTAGCAGGCCTTCTGGTGTTGGTCTCCTTGGTTTGCCTGTGGTATATATGCAAGATTAGAGTCTCACAACAGTGTAATGCAGCCATGACCATTCAGGCCTTTACAGCCATTGAAGCAGGACAGTCTCCCCAAGCTGGGTTGGCTACCATAAAAAGCTAAAATGTTACACTCAGGATGCGAGGCTAAGCACTGCACTCAGGGTCAGCTGCTGTAGACCCAGAGAAGAGCATGTCTGATTGCATGCGGGTTGATGCCCCAGGTCCCGCCTCTGAGAAAAAGGTATCAGACGGGTCTAATGCTCTTTGGGTGGATGACACCTAAATGAACATCAGTACAAAGTCCCAATTTATTTCTAATATCAGAGATCAGACCTCTACTCTTGCCTGATGCATCTAAAACAAAAAGGGGGAACTGTAGAGAGCTGCGGAATGCTGTGCCTTAAAGAAGGAGCTGGTTTCCGCCTTCCACCTTCCCGATGGTGAGTGCTCTCTGTCACGAACAATTCCACATTTGGCTAAGGCTGAGATCTGGCTTGCTTTCATGTATGT
The DNA here is from genome assembly GCF_030254825.1 of Meriones unguiculatus. Lineage (NCBI taxonomy): Eukaryota > Metazoa > Chordata > Mammalia > Rodentia > Muridae > Meriones > Meriones unguiculatus. Next base: position 39,006,750 of record NC_083356.1, on the reverse strand, counting down.
GGACCTATCTGCATTGCCCACGTGGCACGCTGGGGTTGGCTACCCAGAGGTATTTAAGCTGTGGGCTGGCTTTCCCCAGGGTCAGATGATTGTTCAAGGTTCCTGAATAAACTGCATTGAAAAAACCAAACAAACAAAAAAAAAAAAAAAAGAAAAAAAGAAATTGTGATGGCAGCTGATTTCTAGAAACAGCAGAAGTGAGATTTCTAGCAATCTGGGTCTAAGACATGAGGTTTGGTCATTGTCTTCAGTGGGACAGAATGGAGTCCTTGATGGGATCCTTTTTGATCCCATTTGAATGTGACTTTCATGCATGGAACCTCCCCAGGTGTGGTTGTCTAGCCCTCTTGGGAACCTGAAATGCTACCTAATATTATATAATACCTTTTCTCTCCCCAACATTTTTTCTCTGCAAACCCTCTGAAGTAGTTCTGTTTGCCTGATGATAATGAACAGAAAATGTTCACAGCACATCTGGGATCTGAAGGAGATGAATTTGCATCCTTTTAGACCTCATTCACTCGCTGTCACCCATCATCTTATTTTGGGGTGAAAAATCACTCAGGCTGTTAAAATAAGACACAGCAGTGTGCATTGCATGAAAACACACACACTACACACACAAAGACTTAATAACTTAATCAATAGCAAAGGGAAAAAAAACCTGTTCTCTGCCACTATGAAAAGAATCCAATGTCTTTATCTAGACAAGTTTTTACTCCTGGTTGTAAATATATGCTTGTGTCTTTGTTTTGCAAGTATAGGGAAATTGGAATCATAGCCCCCTTGCTCTTTTCAAATCAAATTAAAGGGGAAAAGGGAGAATACAAGAATAAACGTAAAACAACACCTTCATAAAGATTTTAAAGCCAGACTGCCTTTGAGCTGCCTTGAAGGTTACTGTAAGTGCCTTGTACCACCCAGCTTGCAGAGGCTCGACCCCACGGGAAGTGAAGAGAGGCTATGTGTGCAAGATGTACTTCCTCTTGTCCGTTGCTACTTTGGGAAGCCCACGTTACCAGCTCTTTCTTCCCACCAGTTCATCTCCTCCCGCTAACCATGCCTTTGGGGTTTTTGTTTTGTTTTGTTTTAAAAATGACCCAAGTGATTGCAAATCTATACAGAGTTTACATTTCAGCAGTACCCCAGTCACCCAAACAGTGGAAGCTAAAGTCACAGCTGTACCCAAATTAATGACAGCAATTTATCTTATGCATGGTATATGTCACTTACTTCCCTTCACTGTCTCTGAGCTCCGTGGTAAGGATTTAAGGTGGATCACATTCAAAAATGAAGAACTTTGGGCTCCAGGAAAATACTGCTTTGCTCATGATCTCACAGCAGCATCTTATTGTTTTTCCAGAATCAAAAGCAACTTCATCATGTATGACCTCTAGCCCCCTCTAACCTCACCATAGAATAAATGAAGTCAAAGGATTTGTATCTCTCTCTCTCTTTCTGTCTTTCATTTCCCACTGAACCCATGGCACTTTGGAAACAGAAGATCATTAAGGGCTTGTCACATGAAATCCAACCGAGTTTCTTGCCTTGACCCTAATATCAGTCCAGCAACCAAATATATGTATATTTTCTGCACATACTCTTCATTTTCCTAGGCTTTTATTTCTTCATATATAAGTTCCTGATCAAAACACTTTGTAAACAAGTAACACAGAGCTTTATTTCATATGTTTCTATTTAAAGATGTCTTATTTAACACATACCGTTCATTTGTTTCAACTGAAATAATGACCAACACAATAGGAACCTTGTCTGATACTTGCAGCTTCTACAGAAGGCACACATAACCACCTTGTACTTAGGAACATTATACCATACTATACTAAAAGGTCATTTAAAACAGAAAAGAAAATCACCACTGAAAGCATAAAAAACAAAAAGGTGGCATGAAAGAAGCGGAAGATTAATATGAATAGGAAAGTGACATGTCACCTCATTCAGCCTTGGCCAGGAATGTGTGTATAGTGACTGACTCAAATACCTGACATTCTATGCATGTCCAAGAATGACTGTAAGAGACATATGAGTAAGGATTCAAGGTCACAGTGCTTTTTTATTATCATTTATTACAATTTATTCAATTTGAATCCTGGCTGTGGCCCCCTCCCTCATTTCCTTCCAATCTCACCCTCCCTCCCTCTTTTCCCTCGATGCCCCTTCCCTAGTCTATTGATAGGGGAGGTCCTCCTCCCCTTCTATTTGACCCTAGCCTATCAGGTCTCATCAGGACAGGTTGCATTGTCTTCCTCTGTGGCCTGGCAAATCTGCACCCCTCCACCCAGGGGGAGGTGATTAGAGAGCCTGCCGCTGAGTTCATGCCAGAGAAAACACCTGCTCCCCTTACCAGGGTACCCACTTGGAAACTGAGTTTATGGGCTACATCTGAGCAGAGGTTTTAGGTTCTCTCCATGCATTGTCCTTGCTGGGGTATCATTCTCTTCAGGGCCCCAAGGTCTCAGTTTTTTTATTTTGTTTGTTTTTCTCTGTTAGTCTCCTTTTGGAGCTCCTGTCCCCTTCAGGTCTTTCTATCTCCAGCTTCTTTCATAAGATTTCCTGAACTCTGACCAAAATTTGGCTATGAGTCTCAGCCTCTGCTTCAATACCTCTACGGTAAAGTCCAGGCTCACAACCAAAAATATAAGCAGTTACAAGTACTTTTAAACAATGGGATAAGTTCATGAAAATGGAATCCATGAATAATGAAGACTCTCGCAGTACTCTCGAAGTTATACTACTCAGTTCTCAGAACTAATCCACAATATACGTTTGTCAGCATTCTACAGAAAACGTAAAATGAGAATCTGAAGTTGGAATGAGCTGTCCAAAGCCAGGATTTAAACCTGGCCAGTGTAGCCTTAGCTCCACAACGCAGTTTTGTGGTACCATCTTGATTCCTAGAAGGGGAGAAGTCCAAGTCTGATCCACCCCACTCCTCAGATTTTCTGGTGGTTCCTGGTTGCTACTTCATCTGATTGTCTTTCCCAACCTCCAGTTCCCTTGTCCTCACAATTCCCTCCCTACAACTGAACAAATCCACTCCTGTTTTTCTTCTGCTGGGATCGAATGCCGCATCTACATACTCACCAACAAGCATCTGGTCCACTCAGTAGCTTGGTGATGACACAGTCTGCCTTTGTTCCATTCAGCTCAGACCTAGAGAAGGTCAGCGATCTGCCCAATCTTTGTGATAGCCAGACAACACTTGAACCAAGACCTGAAGGTCATGACTAATTAGTCCCATAATCCATTCAACATTGCCCCTGCTTCTCCAAAAGGTTACCTTCCATCTCAGAGCAAACAACTGAAACCTTGGTGGGGAAGGAAGAAAGTAAAACCAAGACAACTCCCTTCTCCCAAGGTGCTTTCAAACTGTTTCAAAAGTTTTAGGAAGGAGACAGAGTTGATTATTGTGTCTGTGTGCAAGGCAGCCTCATTCACTAACAGACTCTAACAAGCCATTGAATAATAGCAGCATTGAAACTCCAGCCTATGAATTTATACAGTTCCTTTCATCTCTGTCTCAAGTCTCCTTCCAGACATTATCTCACTCATCCCAGAGCACCAGTAGAGACCAGATATAAGTGCTGTACCCATCTTATTGATATAAAAAATTAAATCTCAGAGGCATTAAGGAGTTTTCTCAGAAGTAGATACATCAATAACTTTATTCTGCAATGACAAAATCAAAGCTTTGAACTAACAACAATACTAAGCCTTTAAGGGCTCAGAGTAGAGAGGATACTCAGACAGTAAAATGCTTGAATTGTAAGTATGAGGACCTGAGTTCAAGCCTCAGAAACCACACCTAAATAATGCTGGCATAATGGAGTACACTTATAATCCCAGTGTGAGTGAGGTTGGGTCAGGTAGATTGAAGAGGCTTATTAGACAGCTGACTAAGTCAAATTGATAAGATCCAGGCCAATAGGAGACTATCTCTAAAAATAATGTAGATAATACCTTAGTAACAGCATCCACAGTTATCCTCTGGCATTCTTATGCACACACCACCTATATTTAAATATATAAACACACACACATATACACAATATTTTCAAGTCCTGTTCCATTTTTACATAAATAATTGTCTAGAAATGAATTAAGCATGAAAATAGAGGATTAGCACTTACTGGAAATTTACCATGCGTCAAGATCTTATGTGAAACAGTTCATTGACATCTAACCTACAAATTAAGAATTGCAATCTTTATTTTACAGACACACTAATTGCTCTAAATTGTGAGCATCAGGGGCAAGATTTGATCATAGGTTTCCATGACCTCACAGCAGGTGTCATTTATAAAAATAAAAAAAAAGACTTGCTGAAATGAATATGTAGCGAGAAATGACTATGTGCCAGACTCCAGGGCTCCAAAGACAACAAAGAAACTTGCTCCAGGAGTTTACACTCATTTAAAGAAGGAAGAGTATATGAAGATTGATTAAGAAATGCTAGTTTATATATTCAGTTATCAGAGTCTCTGTAATAGGCACTGTATTCTGTGCTATACTAGACTTTCTTACCCTCTTGTGGTTCTCACTGGGCAGCATAACCCAAAGAACAAAGAACAGTGTGCCCAGCAACTCAAGGAAGATCATGAAGAGGTAAAACCTTGATTTCTTGTGCTGTTTCTTAAAATCTATGTAAATCGAACACTCAACTCTTTAGCATACTGATGCTCATTTTAACATCACTGCACATTTTTTTGTAAATCAACAGTAAAGTTGTTTTTCCTCTTTTTTTTTTTTCTGAAGACTTAAGCTTGTTCTCTGTGTTTACTAACAAATCCAAATGACTCCTAACGCACTGAAACTATGCCACTAGAGTACACAAACTCAATTTAGAAGTATCTGGCCCAAAGCCAATTCCATTAAGACTACTTTGATTCACTATCTTCAGTGTCTTCGAAGTACTCGTCTGAACTGTACAAGAACCGGGAAAAAATGGTAGGGAAGATAAATTATTTACATCCAGGAAAGTGAGAGCCATGCCCCAGAAGAGTCACAGGAAAGGCAGGAGATAAAACCAGGATAACCAACTATATGATTCATAAGTCTAAGTCTCTTTCATAGTTGCACATAAGAATCACAAACACACATACAAACACACACAAGAGATTTGGTCTGATAAAGTCAAGTTCACTTGGTCCATATCTAGCAACGTACAAAATGACAGTTAGCCTCATAGCTCTGTGTGAGACATAGATAGGGGCAGGCTTTCCTCTGGACACAGGTGCCTGATGCTGCTTCTCTGTAAGGTTGTCTGAGCTAGGGGCTCCTTCCTGCCTCATACCACAGCTTAGGAAGTGCACTTTAGTGGCACCCATAGGAATGACCTCCACTTGCTCCCTAAAGTTTCTTGGATGATGATCTACATTTCTTTGATTGTGACTCTTCTAAACTTAATACTATTAGCTTTGGGGTTGGATGACAATTGCCAAAGAAAGATTTATTCATACCCTTGGGAAATAAAATCCACACAGTAGTTTGTCTTTTTTCACCACTACAACAGAACAAATATAATACATACAAATGAGTCACTATATTTACCCACATCCAAGTTATTTTAATGTCTCCCTCATCCTGAACTGCTTCAAGAACTTTGACCTTTCTGCCTCTCCCGCTTTCAGATTCAAGTAACATTTTTTGAGAATCTACTATATTTCAGGTTTACAAATGGTATTGAATCATATTCGCAGGCTAGCCCTAAGAAGTAGCTAGTTTTTGACATTTTGCAGATTGATTCCCTAAAGCTTAAAAAAAAAATGAGTAACGAAACCCAGGTACTAATTGAGGGGAGATCTATCATCCCTAACCAAGTCCCAAAATCCAGCTCTAATACTGTCTTTCAACAATGTGAACCAACCATCTTCTGTAACCAGGTAAGGCCACAAGGGGAGGAATTGGGACACCAACCCAGCCACAGAACCTCTGCCTTAAAGCTTTTCATGCCTGCAGCATGTGCTAGAGTCAGTGCCTAGCATAATCATCAGAGAGGTCAGAGAGACTGCATCCAGCAATTGATGGGAGCAGATGCAGAGTCCCACAGCCAAATATTAGGTGGAGCTCACGGAGTCCTGCAGAGGAGTGGAAGGAAGGAATGGAGGAGCCAGAGGGATCAAGGACACCCCAAGAACATGTCCCACAGAATCAACCGATCTGGAGTCAAGTGTGCTCACAGAGATCAGGGAGCCTATATGCTCTGACCTAGTTGCTCTGCATCTATGTTATGGTTGAGTAGCTAGGTGTTCTTGCAAGACTTCTAACAGTGGGAGTGGGGACGGCCATGACGCTTTTGCCTGCCTTTGGGATCCTTTTCTTCTTACTGGGTTGCCTCGCCCAGAGTTGTTGTAAGAATACGTGCCTGATTTTGTTGTAGCTTGTTATATCATATTTTCTTGATACCCCTGGATGTCCTGCTCTTTTCTGAGGGAAGGTGAATAGGGGTGTGGATCCAGGGTTAAGGGGAAGGAGGGGAGAGACTTGGAGAGGGGAGAGAGGAAAAACTGCAATAGAGATGGAATATATGAGAGAAGAATAAGTAAAAAGGAAGAAAAAAAAGCTATTGAACAAATGTTTGGATGGTTGGGGGCAGGAAAAAATTAAAGAACAAAGAGAAAAAGAGGAAAAAGGAGGTGAAAATATACTACAATTTTTCCCATTCCTGGGGCTCACCCTGGAACTACTGAATAGGATTTCTGCAGATTCTTAGGCAGCTCGGCCAGCTGTTTCTGCCAAGCGGAATTTATGAACCACCTCAGGACAGCACATGCAGTTTTCATCTGACACCAATTCCTTCTAAGCAAACAGAATATGCAGAATGGACAGGAGAGAGAACACTTGGCTTGCCACATCCCATACTCTTGTCCCCAGGAGTATCCTTTGTAGAGACACTTTTTACAAAAATTACCACTGATGATTTTAACCAGTAAATACGCAATTGCTCAGCTGTCTAGTGGACCCTTTAGTGGGTGGTAGAGTTGCAAGAAGAATAGTTACAGCTCGGTCTCCATGTTTACAAAAATTAATAATGATGTGGATAAGATTGTAATTGTAAGGGAAAGTCAGTGAGGAGATATTTACAAGGTACTATAGAATGGAGATGGGGATGTCTTTCTTTGAAGGAAATTTCTTCTTATGTCCTTCAGAGAGGAGCATGGGAAACTGGAAGAGAAGGAATGTCAAAAGCAGTCAGAGACTACAATATTCTTTGTTTTAACTCATTGGCATACTGTTTCTCCCTGCCCAGGGAGACATACGGTGGAGAGAAGAAAATTCTCAGAGACTGCAGTAAGTCTAAATACTTGCTTCTTTTGATGTGGGTGCTATATACATGTGAGTGTAGGTGTGTGCACATGCAGAGGCCAGAGCAAGACATCTTCCTCCACTGTTCTTATAATCTTGAGATGAGCTCTCTCACTGAACCGGGAAATATTTATTTAAGCTAGGCTGGCAGGTTGGGGTTCATCTGTCTCTGCCTTCCTATGCTGAGATAGATGCCTTCCTATCCATGCTTGGTTTTTCACGCGGATCTTAAAGATTCAAATTCAGGTCATCCTGCTTGAAGAGCAAGTGTTCTTATCCATTGAGCCATCTTTCCAGCCCTATTTAATTTTAATATATGGAATTTGGAGGGATTTGGTTATTTTCCCTAGCTTTCTCCATCAACAGCATTATCAATCTCAATTTGACCTTAGTTAGACTGGGTGAATCGTCCTCAGATATAAAATTTTCCCACTGCAAAAGCATGGAATAGATTACCCCAAACCAAACCCTCTCCATATTCAATATTCCCACTTCATTTCAGGGATTAAGTGAATCCCTGCAAGAAGAAATTCTGGGGTTGGCACCTCACTGAAATGGAACATCATGACCGCCAACACTTGGAATTATGGCCCTGACAATTGTGACATAAAAATAAATAAATAAATAAAAATGTTATCTCTTCACGCTGAGGCTCCCTCTTCTTCTATTCAGTAGTTTACTGTCCAATTCCAGCTTCCAATGTAGCTGGTCTTCTTTACTATGACTCATACAGACTCCTGTATCCTCTTAAAGTTTGTTGTCAAGCCACTTGCTTCCTCTCGGGAAGCTCTCTTCTCTTTCCATCATTATTTTTTCTTTTTTTATTATTATTTATTACAGTTTATTTACTTTGTATCCCAGCTGTAGACCTCTCCCTCATCTCCTCCCAGTCCCACCCTCCCCTGGTCCACTAATCTCCTCTACCATTTGACCCTAGTCTATTTAGTCTCATCAGGACTGGCTGCATTGTCTTCCTCTGTGGCCTGCAAGACTGCATCCCCCAGGGGGAGGTGATCAGAGAGCCTGCCACTGAGTTCATGTCAGAGACAGCTCCTGTTCCCCTTAGTAGGAAACCCACTTGGACACTGAGTCTATGGGCTACACCTGAGAAGGGATTCTAGGTCCTCTTCATGCATGGTCCTTGGTTGTAGCATCAGTCTCAGAAAAGACCCCAGAGCCCAGATTTTTTGGTTCTGACCCCTCCAGGTCTTTCTATTTCCCCCTTATTTTATAAGATTCCCTGCTCTTTGCCCAAAGTTTGGCTGTGAGTCTCAGCATCTGCTTTGATACCCCGATCAGTAGTCTTTCAGAGGCCCTCTTTGGTAGGCTGCTGTCCTATTCTCTGTCTTCTTCTGCTTCCAATATCTATCCTGTTTGCCCTTCTGAATTAGGATTGAGCATCTTCCCTAGGGTCCTCCTTGTTTAGCTTCTTTGGGAGCACAGACTTTAGTATGTTTATATTATATGTTTAATATCCACCTATAAGTAAGTATATACTGTGTGTGTCTTTCTGCTTCTGGGTTACCTCACTCAGGATGAAATGTAAATCAAAACGACTATGAGATTTCACCTCACACCCATCAGAATGCTTAAGATCAAAAACTCAAGTGACAACACATGCTGGAAAGGTTGTGGAGAAAGGGGAGCCCTTCTCCATTGCTAGTTGGAATGTAAACTTGTACAACCACTTTGGAAATAAATATGGCACTTTCTCAGAAAATTAGGAATAGTGCTACCTAAAGATCCAGCTATAATGCTCCTAGGCATATATCCAAAAGATGCTCAAGTATACAACAAGAGCAGTTGTTCAACCATGTTCATAGCAGCTTTATTCATAATAGCCAGAATCTGGAAACAACCTAGGTGTCCCTCAACTGAGGAATGGATACAGAAATTGTGGTACATTTATGCAATGGAATATTATTCAACAATTAAAAACAAGGAAATCATGAAATTTGCAAGCAAAATGGATGGAAGTAGAAAAGACCATAATTCATTTCCTAAGGCAGAGAGCTTAGAAAAGCTCATCAAGGTTTCTCTTGAAACAGGGCTAGCTCCTAGAACTCCAGTTCATATGCACCAAACTCTCCAGTATAAAATGTGGTTTTTGGCTATACCACTTTCCCATTCACTGTCCTCTGTATACTTTCCTTGCCTGAATTATCATGACCACATCAATACCCAACACAACACAAGGTCTATGCTCTATCCATGCCTTTCCAATTGAGTTACTTGTTTGAACTGTTTGAATTGAGTCATGCATTTATCTTCCAGGTTGTTTCCCATGCTCATGTACATCAAGAGGTCTACAGTGAACTCTAAAAATCATGATTAGGGATGTCATACTATCCACTTACCTGGAACCCAGCACAATGTTTAACATATTAACAGGTATTCAAAGATATGCCTTTAATAAAGGAATGAGTGAACATTTTTTTTAAGCACAAGAGAATGAACAAATACTGTGAAGTTTCTGGGTGCCCAAGAATAATTTCCCCTTCCTTTTTCTGTACCTTACAACATATAAGGTCTTCCCAACATACATTCACAGTTATCCTTTTCTCTCATGTGATACTGGGTACTAGTCTTGCTATTTACACTCATAGTCTGTGTCATATTTCTCAATAGTTATGAGATTGAATAATTATGCAAAACAACATCAACCAACAACTCAATTTTAGTGACAAATATGACCATCTATTTTCTTACATGTTATCTGTTTCTCTAGCTTTATATGACATCTGACCCTCCTATTTGAATTCTGTCTTTTCTACTTTCAGAACATCATCCCTATGGCTCCAACTATCCTCTCTCTTTCTCTCTCTCTCTCTCTCTCTCTCTCTCTCTCTCTCATATACACACATGCAAAAAGACACACACATGCACACAGAACACTTGAAAAATGATAGTGAAAATCATTGTTTGTGGTGAAGAACAAATGACATGTGATTTAGGTAGATGAAATAAGTTAATATAATCTGTTCACAGTTTAGAAAGGCAAGCAACTGAGCAACAAACAGATTAAACACCTGCACTGAGGCTGGGAAGCTAGTGAGTGATAAAGCCAGCACTAGAACTTCACTGCTGTTCACTCATCTGCCCATTCATTTATTCATTGAACAAATATTTACAGAGTGCTTATGAAGTCTTGTGTCCAGACTGTAGCACTTTCGGGGCAGAATCATTCATTTGGCAGACATAATCAATTCTGTTGCTTAGACAAAGTGAAGGCAGACAAAGGCAGGAACCAGAGGGATTACAGAATAATTGACTCCTAATCATGAGAAGTCAAGGAGCAGGGAGATAGCTTTTAGTTTCTGTTGAGATCTCTGAAGGGAAGACCATTCTTCCAATGGAGCGTCCCTCCTCCAGGGCTCTTGGTTGAATGAATGCTCTGAATTGAGGAATGAGTGTCGAGACTTGTTTTATTGGTATTTACAAAAGTAGGCTTTAAAGGATCAGCGATTTGCAGATTCCACTTGGGTGTGTCATACCTACCTTTCATTCATCACCTCCAAGTGGGGGCTAGGGCATGCATCAATGAGTAAAGATGTTGAGCAGGGATTTTAAGAACCCAGCCCTCTTATATTTGTGGTTGAGAGCTTAGCCTTTAATGGCTGAGCCATATTGAAGCAGAGGCCAACTTTCGGCAGAGTGCATGAAATCTTATGAAAGAAGGGGGAGATAGAAATACCTGGAGGGAACAGGAGCTCCAAAAGGAGAGCAACAAACCAAATAAACTGAGCCCTGGGGGCCCTGGGAGCCCTGAGGAGAATGATGCCCCAACCAACGACAATGCATGAAGAAGACATAAAACCCCAGCTCAGATATAGCCCATAAACTCAGTCTCCAAGTGGGGTCCCTAGTAAGGAGAGCAGGGACTTTCTCTGGCATGAACTCCACAGCAGGCTCTCTGTTCACCAACCCCTGAGGGGGATGGGGGCATGCAGTCTTGCCAGGCCACAGAGGAAGATAATGCAGCCAGTCCTGATGAGTTCTGCTAAGCTAGAGTCAGGTAGAAGAGGAGGAGGTCCTCCCCTATCAGTGGACTAGAGGAGGGGCATAGGGAGTGAAGGAGGAGAAGGAGGGAGGGTAGTTGGAAGGAGGACAAGGGAGGAGCCACAGCCAGGATAAAAATTGAATAAATTGTAATAAATGATAATAATAAAAAAATGTTTAAATTAAAAAAAGAACCCAGCCCTCTTGAAAGGAGTGGCTGCTGGGGCTGTAAATTATTTTTCCACTACAATGTGGCAGCAACTGCTTGGACAGGGATTTGTCTGCCTAGTGTATCTTCCACCAGTTAGGTGCTTATCTATATCTACTAACCTTTATGGGCTGCACTCAATGGGGCTGGTGCTTTAAAAAGCTTAGGTGCATTTCAATCACCTCTGAGCTTATAAACATTCTTCAGTGAACTCTGTACAGGCAGAGACTCCTTTATTTATTTTTGCCTCATTCAGTATCAAGCCTGATAACTAGATGAATGCTAAATGAGATTTTGAGCATGTTAGTTACTTTTCCGTTACTGTCATAAAATACCAGGACCACAGGCAACTTAAAGAAACATTATTGTTCAGCTTATAGTTCTGAAGGACTAGATATCCACAGTGAGGAAAGCATGGGAGCAGGATACAGGAACAATAAGCTGGCAGGTAATGTACCAGTAGCACTCAGGAAGCAGACAGCATGAACCAGAAGTAGGTCACAATTCTTAACTTTAAAGTTGGACCCCCTACTTCTAGCCAGTGACATGTTTTCTCCAGCAAGCCTTCACATCCTAAAAGTTCCTTATTTCTCCCAACTGGGAACCAGTTGTTCAAACACATGAGCCTCTGAGAGACATATTTTATTCAAACTACTACAGTAAAAAACATGATAAGGACTGATGAAACAAATAAAAAGATGTATATTTTGTTTTTGGAAAGCTCTTGGACACCCTGGCCAACAACTCAAAACAGGGTTTGTGTGTCTGGTATTAGGGTTGTGTTAGGCTCTTAGAGGAAACATTATCAGTCCAGATAAGAAAGGTCCATTTAAAAATTATATATGTATATATATGAAACCATATATATAAACTCTGTAATCATATATAACACTACATATATAATATACATATATATATATGTAGTTACATATATTATAATGGTTTTGTTCACTCCCCTTTTGTGAATAGTTAATAGTACGATGCCTTGTGGCTTTTATGAGCATCCTTATTTACCCACCTTCCTCCTTCTTCTGTATTTATCTCTCCTTTCTTTCCCTAAAGGGCCTGCTCCCATTTCCCCTATTAGATCACTTGTATTAGTGGAATAAATGAAGTGACCCTGGCTTGAGGCTGGGGAGATGGCAGGGCAGTTAAGGAACCTGTTTTCAACATTGCCCACAGAACCAACTAAGCAGGGCTCGTAGGGGCTCACAGATACTAAAGCAGCAATCACAGAGCACGCATGGGTCTGAACTAGATCCTCTGCATACATGCTGTGGTTGTATAACTTGGTGTTTGTGTGGAACTCCTGACAGTGAGAATGGGGTGTCTCTGACTTGTGTCTGCTCTTAGGACCCTTTTCCTCCTCCTGGTGTGCTTCATGCAGCCTTGATATTAATGTTTGTTTCTAGTTTTATTGCCTCTTATTATGACATGTTTGGTTGATATAACTGGAACTGGAAGATCTGCTTTTCTTCTGAAGGAAAACAAAGGAGCAGTGAATCCAGGAAAGGTGGTAGGTGTGGTGTTGGGGGGGCTAGGAGGGATGGCGGAAGGAACTAGGAAGCTGTGGTCAGGATGTATTGTATGAGGAAGAATAAAGGAGAAAGACACAGAGAGAGAGAGAGAGAGAGAGAGAGAGAGAGAGAGAGAGAGAGAGAGAGAGAGAGATGGAGAAAGAGACCTGTTTTCCCACAGGACCCTAGTTGGGGTCCCAGTACTCACACTAGGATTCTCACCTGTCCCAGACAACTTCTGAAAACTTCTTCTAGCCTCAGAAAACACATTGGACACATACAGAGACACACATAAAGTGAAATAAAATCAGACACAGAGAGGCAGGGGCAGATGCAGAGACATATATCCTGGTTCAAATTCTGATCAAGATAGTTTATTCTATTCTCTCGTGGTACATCTTATTCCCTGAGTCTCTCACAGGATCAATTTTCTGTTCATGGGAATGGAAATAATACTGTCTGTTTGTCCATATTGTGGTTGGTAAGGATTGAATTTAATTGATTAACTAAGAATTAAGTAAATTTGGAAATTACACAGTCTAAAATTGAGGAGATGCTTTCAAGATATTGAAGAGCTCTTGATAACCTTGAAAGTCCTGGCTTTTACCAAGCTGTGAGCCATGTTCATGTTCATGAACTGATCCTTCAGTTCATCCATCAGTTTACTTAGATGGCTTTATACATATTATTTGTAAGTGTGTGTGTGTGTGTGTGTGTGTGTGTGTGTGTATGCTGCATGTGTGAATACTTGCAGAGAGCACAAGAGGGCATTGGAGTTACAGCTATCCTGGAACACGATAGCATTGGGAACCAAACTCTGGGTAATAACACTTTAAAAAAACAGTAAGTATTATTAATCTCTAAGCCATTTCTCCACCTCCAGGTTTGATATTTAAATAAGAGAACCTGAATATAGATCTGAAAAGAAAAATCAAAACTGCTATTGTTAACAGCTACAGCGGTGGTGTTAATTGTGACTGAGTCCTGTCCCTTCACCAGCCTTTATTGAGCACTTCCTGTGTGTGGTGCATTCTAAGATAAAATAATAATATGCAGTTAAGACTAGTATTATTTCCTAAGACGCTATCTCATGGTCTACTTTTTCTCTGAACCTCTTTTTCTCCATTTGCCAAGGAAGCTGCTTGAGAGAGACACTCTCAGGATAACTTCCACTATGACATTTTGCACTTAATAATTCTCTAATACCAAAGTTAAAGTGCTAGCTGTGACACCCTCATATTTAAGAAAAAAAATATGTCTGCTTGTTATGTTAGTCAAATAATAATAACTGAAGATAATCTCCTAATTTTATTTTGCCTCAGGAATCCCGAATTGATGTCATCCCAAAACAATGACACTTAAACCATCCACAAATGACTCTTTACTGAACTCACCTGCTTTTTCCTCAGTATGGTCCTCCACGGGGGTATGATTCAGACTCATTTTTCCAGAGAAATCATTTAATCTTAAAAGGATTAAACTATTTGCAACACTGAAAGGAATTAGCTTGGTAAAGGCATACAATCAGGTTTTCGGTTTTCACCATCTCCCTTGCCCTTGCAAAGTATTTTCATGATAGTGATTGGAAAAGGCAGGCTTGGGGAAGTGGGGATTAACTAAAGAGCCTGGTAGACCATCCCAGAAGCCCACAGCTCCTTCTCATGCACCAAGCATCTCAGAATGGGTTAAGTCCTCTCTGGCTCGGTCCCAACAGACATTAAATTCACCTGTGCTTGCTCTGAAATAAATCAGTGTCCCTTTCTGCTCTGCTGTTGTCTGGAAATAATGCAAATGTAAGGGCCTGCACTGGCTTTGTGCTTCCCTGAAGGATGCACATAATAAATTGTCCCTTAATACTGTTAAAGAGACATTTTCCTCTTACTCAGGAGCTCTTGAGGGTGGATGAGGCTACTCACCCAGCGAGGAGGACATGTGTCTTGTCACTGGGCCCACTTATTCATGTGGCCTCTCATTGCTCCTTGGCCCCACGCGTTACTAAGTTCAAGGGTATGTTCTCCAGCCTCTTTGTTGAGGCACAGGACTCGGTGGTAATCTAGATGGGTCTCCTTGTTTGTGCTTTGAATTTACTTCACGAGCTTATATGTTTATTTATTCGGATGTTTGGAAGCTGAGGGAAATTGGTGCTCTCTGCCCATTCCATTCATCATTTGGAAGAGTGCCAAGCGGTTTCCACAGAGGACAGAAGGCATTGGTCTCCCCTGCAGGAAGCCACTGCTGCTCCTTAATTGTTTGCTGGAGGAAGAATCAAGGGTAAAATTTAAAGTAAATGGCTGGCCATCTTGCGCTAATTCATCAAAGCGTGTTTCGAGTCAGTAGTCAGAGCATGCATCAGCCCCTGGCGCCACCACCTTCCACGAGAGTGGAAACATTAGCAGAGCTCCAAGCAGACGAAATCCTTAGGAGGCATTCAGCAGTGCTTGAAAAGCAAAGGAAGAAGAGGCGGCGATTTCTATGCATACTCGTGCTCCGTTTGCCACATGGGAAACACCAGTTGTCTGTGACCTAGTTATCAGAGTGCGGAAGCAGGGAAGAAAACCCACAAAGCTGTTTGCTGTGTGGGAATCCCATTCTCTGAGGCACCCTGCGTGCTGAGAAAATAATTAGAAACACCTAGTTTGACTCCTGTCATTTTCACATAGATTTTTTTTGTAATAATAAAAATGAACACGCATAAGGTAGCTCAAAATAAAGGGCAGGATTGGGGTTGGGAATAAACCATAGTTTAACCCAGGTTTGTGAGAAACTGGAAGGGGGACTTAGGATGTTTTTAGAAAATCTTTCAGCACAGCCTCCAGGATACACACACTCTGTCTCCCTCTCCTTTATCCTCATTACGTGATTGCTTCTGAAATTCTTTGTGCTCTTAAATCATCACTATGGAGATCTTTATTTTTGTTTTTCAGTGTGCACACATTCATCTACTCTGTACATAACTATTGAATCCTACCCTGTAGCTGGCATTATTCAAGATGCCAATGATATAACGGTGAACAGAGCAGGCAACAGCCCTGCTCTTGTGGAACATACTTCTGTCTCTGGAGCTGCAGAGTAAACAAAATGAATAAGTAAAAGATACTGTTGGAGGGTAGTAAGGGGGTCAAAGGGCGGGGAGTGAAATGTTAAGAAGGTAGTTGAGATATTGAATAAGATGATAGCCTAAGACCATACTGAGAAGGTTTTCTAGTAATGGCCTGTGAGGGAACAGCCCTGCTATGGCTGGGGCAATGTGTAATACTGTGGACACAAGGACTAACTGGTCTGTAGAGGGTCTGAGGTCGTTCAAGATCACCAGGTAGCCAGTGAGGCCCTGCACAAATGAGTGAAGGGGACCAGTTAAAGGCAAATATCCGGAGACAGATCACAAAGAGACTTGTGGGTATATATTGAGGAGTTGTTTTCGCAGTGATTGGATAAGATGACAAAGCCCACCTCGAGTTGACTGATTGTATCACATTCCAATACCAGAAGTCCTTCCTTGCTGCTAAGTCAGAATCTCCTAGTCATGCAAAGAAGGAATCTAAACAGTAGCAGCCCATGCCTAGTCTGCTTCCAGAAGCATCCTAAATTCCCAGGCATGCCCAAATACCAGTCTAACTGACTAATTAGCTTCTTCAAACTACTTGAAGAACAGTAGAGCAAGCAGGAAGACAGGTGATACTGATAGAGCCATCCTACATTTGGGTCTCGCATACGTCTGTTCTAAGTGAAGGAGTTGACTGGCACATTCAGATGTTTACAATCAGTGGAATAGTGACCTCTTAAGAAATCCTGATACACAAATTAGCACAAATTAGAAAGCATTTTCTCCCCTAATCCCCTATCCAGAGAATCCAGCAATATGACAAGATCCAGTAAAGTGGCTGCAAAAGGTCACCAGTCATATTACTAATAATAGATGCCATATGAATTTAGACATTTTTTAACAAATTAGAGTAAATTAAATATTCACCCAAAATATTATTATTCTCAATCCCTAGGATTTCAACATTCTTTTTTTCCTATTTTTTAATTTTTTTTAATATTAGTTACAGTTTATTAACTTTGTATCCCAGCTGTAGCCCCCTCCCTCATTCCCTTCCAATCACACCCTCCCTCCCTCATCTCCTCCCTGCCCCTTTCCAAGTCCACTGATAGGGGAGGACCTCCTCCCCTTTCATCTGACCCTGGTTTATCAGGTATCTTCAAGAACTGGCTGCAAAGTCCTCCTCTGTGGCCTAGCAGGGCTGCTCCTCCCCTCCCTCAGGGGGGTAAGGGGTAGGTCAAAGAGCACACCATTGAGTTCCTGTCAGAAATAGTCCCTGTTCCCCTTATTAGGGTACCTACTTGGATACTGAGCTACCACAGGCTACATCCGAGCAGAGATTCTAGGTTATATCCATACATGGTCCTTGGTTAGAGAAACAGTATCATAACAGAGCCCTGTGCCCAGATATATTTGGTCCTTGTGGAGCTCCTTATCCAGTTGATATCCAGGTCATATCAACTCCCTCTTCTTTCTTATGAGTGCAGGGAATCAACATTCTTTTTTTTAAAAAACAGGGATTTAGGGCCAAGCAATGGTGCTGCTTTTACCTTTAATCCCAGCATTTGGAAGGCAGAAGAAGGCAGATCTCTGTGAATTCAAAGCCAGCCTAGTCTACCTAAAATGTAAGTTCCAGAACGGCCAAGGTTGTTACATAGAAAAACACTGTCACAAACAAACAAATAAACACGAAGCTTTGCTCTGTAGTCCTAGTTGACTCAAAACTCATTTGTAGTCCAGAGTAGCCTTGAACTTTCAGCATTCTCCATGCCTCTGCCTTCTAAGGCTTAGATCACAGTGCATGTCACCCCTGGTGACTCAAGATGTATTTTTGAGTGGAAAAGAAGAATAACTGTGTCTGGGATGTCAGAACCAAACAAAATCTAGGCATGTACTCACTTAAACATTTCTTTTGTGACTCAGTGGCAAGCAGGATGAAAACCTGTTCCATTAGGAACAAGACTAGAATGGAAGAGCATTTGCCTGAAAAATAACTCTCATTTCTCCCCCATATGCCTCCTTCAAGGATAGATATGGTCCAGAATTTTTTTCCCCCCTCAGGTCAAAGAATAGTGAACTCATAGCAAGGGTTAGACAAAGGTCTTTTTCTGAGAACAATTTCAGAATGAATTACTGTGCTGTTCTCATAATTAAATGCAAGGAAGTTACCATCTGTAGATCAGACATGGCACTTCACACGAGAGAGGAAATTACTAAATATATATTTACATAGTTCTCATGAATATGCATTTTGTAAATGCACAAATATGTACAATTACTTGATAGACTGTTTTGGTTCCTATGTTCCGAATATTTAATACAACTGTAAATGTTTAATTCATATTTACAGGGCATGATTGAACACTTTCAGAATTACCCCAAGTCCTGCTAGAAACAAGACTGAGCATCCCTAGTATATCTGTGCACCAAGAATCGGCTAATGGACTCCACACTAAGTGAGTCAACAATGGTTTTCTTATAAAGCCTATTGGATAAAGCAGCTGGCAACAGCTAGCTTCTGTTATTTAGCAGACAGACTTGATTCTAGTCCAACGGTGTCCTAACGGTGCCCCGATCTAGACTCCCTGTTAGCTTATTGTACCTCTTTCTTAAACACCCCTCATCACTGAACCTCAGTTCATGAACGACTCACATTTGTTCCGTCAGTCTCAGCTCCGTATGGCCAGAATGCTCTTTAGATTAACAGCAAGATTTTGTTATAACACCACTTGTCTGTAAGGTTTGTATTACCTTTCCACTAAAAGATCTGTCGTCCCATTACTAGGCCCTTGAGGCTTGTTACTTACCCCAGGCCTCTTCGTATTTCTCAATAGAAATTACCTCTCACATGGAATGTCACTAATTTATGTTTATGATTTGTTCTCTGATTTGCATGTCTACTTACTCATACAAACACTCCAAATCTTAAAACAGAGCTGGCACTTAACAGACACTCAGTAAACATAAAGAAATGGAGGAAACTCCAGTTCAAACCCATCACAGGAATGTGGCAAGGTCAGTAAAGCACAAGATTGCTGCGAGTGTAGGTGAGCCTTAACCAGCCCGCTCTCCAGTGCTAGGCCCATTCTGTCTAGAGGACAGATATTAGGATCAGCAACAATGTAGAAGGCTTTGGTATCATGTTGCACACACGTAAACTGTTAGTGTTAGAATTTCATCCTGAGAGTGATCCAAAAATTAAACAAGAGAAATAAAATAAAAGTATCCATGCATTAGAGTAAGGGAGAAAGTCAAAACAGATCAATGGTTTTATATTAGTATGGGCTTGCTTGCAGGGTGATTTTTACCCAGAAATCACTCACATGGGTCAAAAGCCACGACAGGCTACAAAATATGGCCCATCATTGTAGTACCAAGATAAAGGACTTAAAAATGGAACAGTGAAAGCAGGCATATTTACATAAAAAAAAATAAAGGTAACTCTTGGGGTAAAGTCTTTCATAAATCCCAAACATCAAATTACAAAAAATATTTATGCCATTTAGAAAAAGAAAAAGAGTAGATGAAGGCAATAGAGGTTAAAAGTATTTTGAGCAGTTTGGGACAGATTAAATCCCATTTGTGACTGAGCATTAATCTAGTGAAATTAACCTATTAAGTTACCTCCAAATCAAAGCTCACTACAATACAGGTGGAGAACAACAGCAGAGGAACCAGAAGACAATGTGAACATAGCCAAAACCCAAAAGAAAAGAGAGAGACAGAGAGTGAGAATGAGAGACACACTCCAATTCACCTCTCCACAGAGGTCACCAACATTCTGATGAATACAATTGTTGGTAATTACCAGAACCACATTCCTGTTACAAGTGGATAGTATTTATAGCTTGCCATACATATGTGGATGTGTACAGGAATGTTTACTGAACTGTAAATAGCGTGGGTTCAGTTCTGCTCAACTAATCCTATAGGACATAATTACATAGTCTCAAGTCTAAGCAAACCCTTCAATTATCAAGAAGACTCTCTGAACCATGGGGAGCTAAGTGACAGTAGTTATCAAAACCCTATTGGTCACATGGGTGTAGGGAAAGTAGAGAACCTTTAAATCCCCAGTAGCATGATAAACTGGCTAGCAAAAAGGACCCAGCTAGGAAGGTATTTGAAATGATGTTTCTGCGGCTATAAAAATGTTCATAATGTTTATCCATTCTTCTCCATGAACCCAGGGATATAACTTATGAGAAATGTAGTCACAGACCTATCGCAGAAATCCTGCAAACAGTGTTGTTTGCTCAAAGGTATTCTTCACCAGGTTGTCTTTAAATGGTGCAAAAGGAAAAACAACATGTACAGTCAACTATTCTGGGTATGAGGAGATCTTTTCACTTTATTAAATTGGGTGGATATAGGCATAATTTAGAATTTTATACGTTTGAATAAAAATAGTTGTATAACTGAAACCATTAAGATAAACCATGCATTACCTCATAATTTTTTTTAAGTAGTAAATACCCCTTCCCATTCCCAGAAATGTACTGGTACAGTTCCGTCCCTATGTTTTGCCTTTATCAAATATTTTCTAAAGTACAGTCAGAAAGCAAACAACTTTATGTGTGTGTTTGTGTGTGTCTCCTTGACTCAGGCATGGTGCTTATGAGAGGCAGAAAAGATGTTGCTGATTTTTTTTATTCAATCATTATTCGAATATAAACTTTTTTATTAGTCATGTTGTCGTTGTTTGCTTTCTGTTGCTGTGATAAGCACTATGACCCAAAACAACATGGAGGGAAAGGGTTGATTTCAGCTTATAGATGATAATCCATCATCTCCATCCTTATTTCCACCATAGAAGGAAGGAATAGAAAATCGAACACTTCATCTGTTCTCCAGCTTGTTTCCAGGCTAACGATCTACTGTCTTATGTAACCCAGGCCAACTTGCCCAGGTTTGGCAGTGCTCACAGTGAGCTGTATACTTACCCACCAATTAACAATGAGGAAAGAGTTCCCACAGATATGCGCGCAGACCTGTCTGATGGAGGCTACCAGGTGTCTCTAGACCATGTCAAGGTGGCAACAAAAACAGCACAGCTTCTATGCATTGTATTATTGTATTCCACTATTGTCTTTGTACATTTCTATTGTTGGTCTCTGTTCTGCATTCAAGCTGTGTGCGTGTGAGTGTGTGTGTTTGTGTGTGTGTGTGTGTGTGTGTGCCTGTTTTTCTGTATGTCTGTGTCTGTGTGTGAGTGTGTATCTCTGTGTGTTCTATGTCTGTGTTTGGACATGAAAATATAGTAGCAGTAATACAATGAATACAAACATTTTCTTCCCAAGATATAAAGTATTTTTCATTGATTTTTTTGACTTGCATGTACTCCATGTTAATTTCCTGTGCTCATTCTTATCCTCCTGGTAACAATCACTTTCTGGAATGTGGTTTTATCTTTGCAATGAGTTTTTTAATGTTTTATTAGCAGACACTAATTATACAGAATAATGGGTTGTATTGTGACACTTTTGTATGTGAACATATTGTATTTGTGGTCATGTTCACCCTATTATCCTTTCTGTCCCTTTTCCTGTCCTGCTGATCACCTTCCTCTTCCTAGATAGACTCCCTTCTACTTTCATGGGTTTCACTTGAGTTGCATCTAGAAGCATGGATGAGTGTTTGCTTCCAGAATGACGGCCAACTTACCAGTGGCTACACTACTGTGTAAAAAAAAAATGCATTTCCCTCCACCATCAACTATAAACTGTATATAAATCTTCATAAAGATGTGGGTCCTCCTATACTCCTCCCTGTTCCATGACAGGATGATGAAGAGCCCAAAAATTTCTACAGATACTGTACAGTTAATCATAGCTCTGGTGAGTTTAAGAGTGCAATAGCCAGTCTTGTCATGCCCAATAGCCACTGTACAATACCATTCCCCTTCCCTATTCCCTCTTCTTCTAGATTTTATATCTTTTTTCCCTCCCCACTTTTGTAACATTCCCTACACCATGGAAGGTGAAGTTGATGTCCCACTTAGGACTGAGCATTCAACAGTCACTTTTTCTCATGCTTTGACCAGTTCAGTCTCTGCAATTGCTACTGTCCACAGCAAAAAGAAATTTATTCAACTAAAGTTGACAGCTACACTGCTCTATGGATGTAAACATAATGACTTAGAAGACAACTTGGTAGGTACATCATGTCTGTTTAACAACAACAACAAAAAAATAGTATTCCCACTAAACCTTTTAACCTTCCCAGCCACTCAGATGTGGATTCCCTCCTCTGGAACAGGTCTCAGATCAAATCCAATCAAACAGTATTTAATTACCCCTATAACAGACTTACCACTATTGCAACAGTGAGTGCCTATTACCTGGCCAGTCAGAATTGTTATACACGGGGTCCACGGCTAAGCAACACTGATGACGGCTCTCCCCCATCAGCTTGCATCATACCATCTAGCACTAGCAAATCTAGCCAGCATGGAGGAAAATTAGAGATACCACATTTTGTTTATCCTTCTTCTATTAATAGATAGCTACACTAATTTAATAATTGTTTGTGAATAGTGTCACAATAAATATTGATACAAAGGCATTTCTTTTCTATATGAATTTAGATTCATTTTGATATTTTGAATTTTTAAAACTTTAAGATAATTATAATTATCTGAGTAGTATGTCTGAAGGAGGTTTCCTATATTCTTCACCTAGTTTCACCAAATGATCTAGATAGATAGATAGATAGATAGATAGATAGATAGATAGATAGATAGATAGATATTTTCCATGATATATATTAATATATATATATTATGGCAAATATCAAAATTTATATGGACAGAGATACACTTTACGTGTGAACCTGCGACATTTTGCCACATATGCGGATTCATATAGGAATATGTGCAAGCTACCACAAATAATTTCCTGTTAATTCCCTTAAAGATCACTCTAACGCACATTCCTTTTTTTGTCTGTTTGGTTTTTTTTACAAATAGGAGTGACTAAAATGCTTTCTATTTCAACACACTTTACTAAACAAATAAAAACATGTGGTGATTTGAATGAGAAATGGCCCCATATTTGTAAACACTTTGCTCTCAGTTGGTGGCATCAGTTGAGGAGGTTTAGGACATGAAAGAATGTGGAGCCTTTCTGGAGAAAGTAAGTCACAGAAGGTAAGCTTTGAAATTATATAGCCTAACCCTACTTCCAATTTTCTCTCTACCTCAAGTTTGTGACTGAGATGAGATGCAATTTCTCAATGTCTTGTTGTCTATCTCTATTATGTGGCTTCTTGCTGCCATGTTCCCTGACTCTGATAAACTCCTACCCCTCTGGACCCATAGGACAAAATAAATTCTTTCTTCTACAAGCTGCTTTTGGTCACAATACTTCATCACAGCAACAGAAAATTAATACAGACAGTGCTGTGATTTCTCTTTAAATCATCAAACACGATACAGGAGTTTCAGAGAGAAAAGGAAAGCATCCAGATTTACATACATTTTTGTTCTTTCTATTCTCTACCCTTCTTCCCTTGTGCCTAAAATTTCTTTTGTTGTTGTTGTTTACTTCCTGTTTAAAGAACTATGTTTTGAGAACTTTGTTTATTTCTTTTAAAGTTTTTTATACATTATTTATTACAGTTTATTCACTTTATATCCTGGCTGTAGCACCCTCCCTAATCTCCTCCCAATTCCACCCTCCCTCTCTCTTCTCCCCCTATGACCCTCCCCTAGTACACTGATAGGTGAGGTCTTCCTACCCTTCCATCCTGATTCTCTAGCCAATCAGGTCTCATCAGGACTGGTTGCATTGTCTTCTCTGGCAAGGCTGCACCCCCCAGGGGAAGGTGATCAGAAAGCCTGCCACCCAGTTCATGCTGGAGACAGTCCTGCCCCCCTTACTAGGGAACCCGCTTGGAGACTGAGTCTATGGGCTACATCTGAGCAGGGGTTTTAGGTCTTCTCCATTTGTGGTTGTTTTGTTGGGGTCAGTCTCTGCAGGGACCCCAGGACCCAGTTTATTTATTTATTTTTTCTCTGTTGGTCTCCTTTCAGAGCTCCTGTCCCCTCCAGGTCTTTATATCTCCCTGTTCTTTCTTTCTTGATGGATTCTTTTTGTTTATTTTTCTCTGAAAGTATCGTTATTTCATTGTCATTCAAGAAGGGTATTTTCTATGGATATAGAACTCTCAGGTACTATTTCCAGTCTTTTATAAATTGATAAAAATTACTGTCACTTACAACCTCTGAGGTTTCTGGTGAGAAATATGTAATCATTTGTATCATTTTCCTCTGTCAACATAACGTTGTTTCTCTCTTACTGAGTTGGTTTTCAGAGACATGGTTATTGTGTATTTAAGCTACATAGAGAATCTTATGACAATCTGCTATGGTTTTCTCAGAGCTCATCATTGGTAAGGTTTCTGAGTATATGGAATTTATAGGTTCATGCTTTGGGGAAACTTAGTCGTTGTTTCTTCAAATAACTTTCAGTGCCACCTGTACTTTTTTTCTCCCTCTCATTCTGGGACTTTTAATTACATCAGTTTTGGGTCTGTGCATGAATCTCACAGCTCACTGAAACTTTGGGTTTTAATTACTATACACAAAATTGGGTTTCATTATGCATTTGAAAAAATATATATTGGTATTATTGATTTTCTTCCCTGATTTTCTCCCCCATCCTCTTCATTCTCATCTTTCTCACCCTCAGAACCTCTTTTCCACTTCTGCGTCTTGTGTATGCCATTGCTCTTCCACCTTTCTTCTCTACAGCCTTTGCCTCTTACAGCATTCTCTCTAGTGTCCTAACCTAGCCTCACATTCTCATTCTGAAGTCTGTATTCTCTGCTGGTGCTTCCCTTGACCGCAACCTTTTTTTACGCTGCTCAAGCTGGAGACATTTCTATTGCTGAACCTTGAATTTCAGTAAATTTTACTCTGCAGCAGAGAATACCCAGTGAATTACTTATTTTATTAGTTTAACTTCCACTCACCTTTTTGTATCTTTTTTCAAAGTATTTTCATTTGTTTTTTTCCTTTTTTACACTTTATTTTTAACTGATCACTGAAATATTTTTAATGTAACTTTATTTTTTATAATTTATTTACTTTGCATCCCAATTGTATCCCCCACCCTCATCTTCTCCCAGGCCCACAATCTCTTCCTCTTCTCCCCTATTCCCTCTCCCTATTTCTCAGAAAAGGGGAGCCTCCCTCCCCTACCATCTGAAATATTTTTTAAGTGAGAGCTTTAAAATGATGGCCAGACAATGCTTATTTCCCTGTCAGGTATGTGTCCATGTCTATTGATTATATTTTCCTACTCAGCATTTTCTTGGTTTTTTTATAGAATGAGTGATTTCTTTACTGAACTTTGGGCACTTGGGATTGTGCGATTAGATCTTCCATTTTGTCAGCTTTCTTTTCTTACCAAGTCAACAAAAACAAGGGAGCACCACCCCATAAGGACTTGTCAGAGGTGGAAGTCCAGATACCTCTCTTGGTCACTAGCTATACTCCTAAAGGGAGATCCACATTACTCCCAGATGGGAAGCTGTTCATCTCTATCCAGATCTTCTGCTGACCCCACCCTGGTTGTCTGTGGATGATGATATAGGAGACAATAGGAAATGTGGGAAAATGGCTTAATTGCCTTAAGAGAAAATAAAAGTCCCAATATGCTGTCTTCTCTAACGTCAGCTAAGGAAGGGAGTTGTGGCTTTTCCTGCAGGTTGGCAAGAGTGAGCACCCAGGTTCCCCATGGCACTGACAGACAAGAGGAGGTGGGGCTATAGCTTTGTTTGTGGCATTTGACAAATAAGGGCTGAAACTTTCTTTTCTTGCTAAGCTGCCTTTTCCTGATCTTCTGGATGGAGAGAGACATCTTCTCTTGAGATTTGTTGTCTCCTTTTCACAGTTATTGCCATTTTCAAGGTTGCTAGTTGCTGCTATCCATTCTGTGATTTATGAGAACAACAAAAAGGATAAAAAACCCGTTGGACCTTGCTGCCATGACATTCACTGAATGACTCGAGTATCACACCAATCTTCCTAGTTTTTTCTACTTTTCAGGGCTTTCTTCTTGACTTTAGATATAATTTCCAAAGCGTTTTGGATACTGATATGAAAGACTATGGATAAATGTTCTCTTTTTATTTCTGAAGGTGTCTATAATCATGTTGGAGCACAGGAGGAAATGTCACAGCATTAAATTAAGGACAATTAAATTTCCTGCCAACTGTAAATTACACACACATATATATATATATATATATATATCTTTACTTGCTCACAAGTATGAAAGGAAAAAAGACTGAAATATTCAACATGAAATAGATATTGAGTTAGTTAAGCAGAGTACGGAATAAAATATTATTTCTCTATTTTCACAAATGTACAAAAAAAGAAAGCAGAAATTATTTAGTCATGTAGACAAATAAAGATCTCAATGTAGAGGGGGAGGGTACCATAAAGATTTCTAACCCACACAATCTTTGCCTGTTACATCTTCATAAACCTGCATCATAATCCCATCAGTCTGTGATGTTTAAAATAGTACTATTTCTCTGATGTTGAAGAAATCAGATATTTGAATAAAGAAAGTAATGTGATCAGAAGAAACCTTACATACAAGAAAGGTTGTTTGATGTTTAGGGAAAAGTAACAATAAATCTAAATTGACATCCATAATTGCATTAAAAATCAACTATAAATTTGTTCACTATGTACACATTCTTTTTAACAGAATTGCAAAGTGTGTGGTGGATTGCTTCTAACAGCTCTTTGGAAGTCACCAGATGTGGTTCAAGCTAAAATAACAGAGGTAGATACAAGTTAATTACATAGCTACCAGCAAACTCACACACTTTTTTGCAATAATGATGTGGTAAATAAATACGGGCTCACTCCGTGGGAAACGGTGGCAATTATTGTGAGCATATCTTCACACTACCATATTGCTGACTGATAATTGTACAATTAAACAATGGCGGTGTCCTAAAGTGGATCTGTCTGCTTTCCTATGTTTCTCATGCTATGTGAGATGCACGTGAAAACCATATGTGGGAAGTTTTAAGCAGTGATCTCACTGTGCCAACTTTGTTGTTGTTATGAAATCTCAGTCCCCAAACATTCCCAGAACAAGGCGCCAGCTTTTAATAACGTGCATCTATTTTTAAGCAATTGCTAACATGTAATTAATTTCCAGTGAGCTGTTTGTTCATTAGATTCATAAAAGTTAATATGGGTTTTGTGAGATGTTAGTAATCTGAAAGAGAAAGGTTATTTTGACAACTTCATGTCTGTGTTATGTTGTTCAAGAGCCCAGATTTCAACTAGAAAGTTGTTCATCCAAATATCAAATAAGCGGCCTCAAGATATGGGTCTGTAGGTAGAATGCTTTCTTGTGTGCATGAGGACTTGAATTCATAGTACCCATGTAAAAGCTTAGCATGGCCACAAATGCCTGTAACTCCAACACAGTGGTACAAATTCAGTGGTTCATGGGAGCTTGCTGGTCAGTGAGCCTAGCCATGATCTAAGACAGAGAGCCTCTGACTTCTGGTTTGATGACAGAGCTGTCTTGAGGCAATAAAGCAGAGAGCCAGCTGTAGGATAATATACCTAATGTCCTTCTCTGGCCTCCACATATGTGTGCATAAAGACACACACATACACATGTACATGCACACACGCACACACATACATACATGCACACATGTGCTCACACACAGATTAAAAAAAAAGCAATAAATATTGAGTAATCAGGTCTGTGCACACAGAAACCAGAAGGTATCAGACCATTCAGAGCTGAAGTTACAGATTGCTGGGCTTCCTATTTAGGTACTGGGATCTGAACCCTGGTCTTCATGGATGCTCAGGAAGTACACATTGCTGCTGAGTCTTCTTTCCAACCCACTTCTAGGCTTTGAGTTTCTGTTTTCTCAGCTATAAAAAGTACATAAAATCTTTATCATGATGTTTGAGAGAAAGAATGCATGTGAGAGGAGCTGTAAACCAAGAAAGTGCCACATTCACAGGAAACATTTTTATTAAGGTGCTGCTGTTTCAACAGAAGCAAATTAAGACTATCTTGAAAGATGTCAACATTATCTCAAGGCCTCTCATCAGTAGCTGGGGAAAAAAATGAAAGTGTCAGTGTGAGTCTTTCTCAGAAATGGGAAGAGTGACCTAAGATGCACCACCATGGACATTCTTCAGAATTAAAAAAAAAAAAAAAGTCCTGGATACATGGCTTATTCCTACAACCAAACCTCTATAAAGAAGCTTATGGGGGAAGCAGCATTACCAGGCCACAGAAGAAGACAACACAGCCACTCCTGATGAGACCTAATTGACTAGGATCAGAAAGAAGGAGACCTCCCCTATCAATGGACTTGGGGAGGGGCATGCATGCAGTGCAGGAAGGGAGGGATTGGGACAGGAGGAGAGAGGGAACCACAGGGGGGATACAAAGTGAATAAAGTGTAATTAATAAAGGATTTTAAAAACTTAAAAAAATAAACTTATGAACATGTAACAACAGAAGAGTTTTATGACATTTCAACACCTCTCTAACATACATAAGCTCAAATAAGTTACTTTTTCCTTGTCTCCTGACCTGTTGTTTGTGGAAAGAAAATACACATCCAATGACAAAGGTAAAGGGGGGAAAAGAACAGAACAGATATAAAGGATAGAAATCAACAACTGCAAACCAAGGATTTCTATATCTCTTTAAGTCTCTGATTTTCACCATCAAATGTAACACATTGATTCCTGAGGTGGGTAGCAATAGGGAAATTTCAACAGATTTTGAAGAATTTTTTCAACCAAGGGAAAAACTCAACAACTAAGAGGTTTTTTGTTGTTGTTTACTACAATTATCCAACATGATAGAAACGTTTATTCAGTCTGGATTTTAAAGCTAGTTCTTTAATTTAAAAAGTTTAAATGCATAAACATTGTGTTTTGCTTCAAAATACATAACTGGTTATGTGATTATCAATTTTTAAGTTTAAGATCCAGTTTTGCCCATTTGGCTATGGACCAAGTTTTTATTTAACTATTTCTAGTGTGAAACTGACACTGCCTCAAGTGCTCTCTGCACTGGAGTAATAGCGTAACACACACGGGAATGACTCTCAGGGCAAACCCTGTTTTCCACCTCTGATGTTTTCTTGGTCATTTAGTTTTATCTTTCCAATGATTTTTGATATTGATTTTGTTAGCAAGCTGTCTTTATCAAGACTATTTAAAGTATTTAGCTTAAATTTCACAGATGCATCAATTCTGTTTTTGCATTCATATCTCATTAGTCTGTGTAACAAAGTAATATGATTGTAAGAATTATTAGAGATGGATACATGAGTAAAGTTATATACAAATAGAAGAAACCCTGGCTCTCTCCTTTCTCTAACAGAAAAAAAATGAAAGTACAGAGTGAAAAGAGACATTTCCAAAGCCTAACTTCACCTTAATAGTTCTATTTCTACCACATTTTGGCTTGCTATAAGTATATTGCTGCCAATGATGAAGTAGCTGTTCTTTCTTTCTGCCCCATCAAGGTGTGTGACTTTGTCTATTTTCTCTGAGGACAGTTTGGTGAACCTTTTAGATGTAAAAATGTATTGATTATAATAAGACATTTTATTCTTGCATCTTACTTCTTAAAATACTTTCAGACTTGCAAAACAACCACAGTGGTACAGATATCTCATTTGCCACACAGTAGGACTCCCTTACCATCAACACTTAATTGGCTTTTTGATTTAATGTTAAAAGCTTTCACTTGCACAAAAAAGCATATCCCATTTTATAGAAGCTATCCAAATGTACAAAATATCTTTTATAGTTTTCATGCCTCTCATATTTCTCACTACCAACCTATGACTACAAGTAGGCTCTATTAAAGGTCTACATGCATGTGTTTCCACTGTTAAGTGCCCTTTTCTTTAAATGGTGTAAGCACTTGATTTAGAGTTTGGGGGATGATCTCACTCCCAAATACCTGGTATTCGTGCTAATTGGTCCCACAGTTAGCCAGGCAAGTATCTCAGACAAGGACATTAAAAACAACCCTCACTGGGGTTCCAGTAACTAAGAAATGACTGAAAAAGGTATGTTTTTTACCTTGTGGTATCTATCTAACTAGAAACAGAAACAAGGATGGGGAAGAGAGAATGAGAGCTAGAGCAAGTAGAGAGACAGGGAATATTGGTGGTAGGCTTTTCCTCTCCTTTCACCAGGGGGACTTGAAGTTTTTAACTTCTGTCATGGTATGATCTTCAATGGATTTCCACTTTCACCCTTAAAAATAGTAAATGAGGTTTTTCTATTGAAACTCCTGGGGTTTTTCATGTGTAACCTCAGCTGCTTCCCCATTTATACAAACTGACAAATACTCTCAGCAGAAGTAGATACAGATTGAACATTTCCTTAGAAGAATGCAAAAATTTGGAAGTGAAAATGGGCAATTCATTAAAGAAACTACAGGAAAAGCAATCTGGAGGCAGAAGCTCATGAGGAAGACATCAGGCAGGAGAGGTAAGTCGGATGCTGTGTCCTTGTGTTGGAAGCTGTACTTTATTCTAATGGCAATGTGGAAACCAAAAACTCTTCCAACCAGAGCAGGGTCGGGTGTACATGTCTGTATCCAAAAGATTTTCCTATGTACACAAAAAGAATGGAGGACACATCCAAAGGCGAAAAGCTGACACAGAAGCAACAGTGTCACCTTGAGTTGGGGCCACAGAAGCAGATATTTTTGACATGCATCTATGTGACCCTGTACATGTTAAGCTTGGAGTCCTATTAAAAGAAATTCCCACATGACTCTGGTCTCCTCCCCTTATGCAAATGAAACTACGATGGTCTGTTTGCACAGGTTGTACAGATAAATATTTGTTCAGTTAATGAATCTCAACAATTTGATAGCAGACTACAAGTGCAGAAGCAAGCCATCCTCCAAATTCTCTATTAGAGAAGTTTGTCTTGGTTCCCACGTGTTATGTACTCGTAGAGGTCAAAATTGAACGCTGCATGTTTTAATGTGGCAGCCTGAGTGTACCTGAGCAGAATTTAAACTTTAAATGTTTTGTTATAGTTTAAATATGAAGTTTCTTCCTACAAAGTTAAGTGTTGAGTCTTGGGTCTTAGTAAGGAGAAATATTTTCTGAGGGGGTGAAAACTGGGAGGTGAAGCAAAGTTGGAGGAAAGTCGTCTCTGGTGATGTGCCTTTGGCTGTACCTGTTCTGCATTCTACCTTCCTCTTCTCTTATTCCTCTCTACCATAAGGGAAAGGGCCTCCTTCACCCATAGACTCCCACTCCCATGAGGTTCTGCTCAAATGAATAATGTCAGTCAAGCATGGGCATAAGCCCTGGCCCCTCCTCCGGCTTTAAATTGTCCTAAGTAGTATTGTGGTCACAGCTACAGAAAGTTAACTAACATGATTTTCAACTACTTTCTTGTCGAAAGGTTTTTATATCCTCCTACTCTCTAGACAATAGCAAATAAGTGAAGTATCTATTGATTCTGTCTATATTAGATAGAACTTGACTTTCCCTGTCTTTTGTAGTATGATAATGCCTGGTACACTGAAATAAAAGTTGACTTTGTAACTGATCAATCATCAGAAATGCTTCCTGCAGACTCAGGAATTTTTTTTAATGAAAGTGTTTTTAGAACTAATTAACTATCCTTTTTAGAGGAATTGTTGGATCATAATCAGCATTGTGTGCATGTGTACATACACATATTCTGGGGAGGAGAAAATGTAGAGTATATGCATGAATAATTAGTTCTCCCTCAAACTAAAAATGTTGTCCAAGGTAAAGTGTACACCTGAAGCGATATTTTTTCCATTTTGATAACCTCTACACTGAGTAGTCTCCAACCACCAACCCTGAATTGTTACTCCATGGAGTTTAGAAAAGAACTTTTTTTTTCTGATAATAAAGGAAGACTTAGTAACTTTCTTCTATGTCTGTAGAGTGCACAAATGATGGAGCTGCCCCGAGAAGAGTGTTTAGTGGAGACCCTTTAGGTTAGGACCTTCACATTGTGGTACTTTGTCCCTTAGACTAAGAGAAGAGCATATGCATTTGAGTAAGATAGTGAAAGAAGGTTGACTACTGTGCTTATCCAGGAAGAGCAATGTCATTACAAAGAGACTCTTGATTCAGAAGTTCTTGGCTTGAGTTCTCTAAGGACCACTTCCTCGCTGTGTGTTAAGACAACATGCTCTCTCTCCCTTAAGCCCTAGTTTCCACATCTGAAAACTGGGGACAACAAACATAGATGGTAATAATATCTCCCTCACTTCATTGTGGAGCACATGACGGGAGAGACTAACGAAAACATATCTGTGGTAGCACTATTTCTAATTGTCTGAGAAAGTGCCAGATTGATTTCCAAAGTGGTTGTACAAGTTTACATTCCCACCAGCAATGGAGGAGGGTTCCTCTTTCTCTACATCCTCTCCAGCATGTGTTGTCACTTGAGTTTTTGATCTTAGCCATTCTGATGGGTGTAAGGTGAAATCTCAAGGTCGTTTGGATTTATATCTCCCTGATGACTAAGGACTTTGAGCATTTCTTTAAGTGTTTCTCTGCCATTCGATATTCCTCTATTGAGAATTCTCTGTTTAGCTCTGTCCCCCATTTTTAATTGGATTACTTGGTTTGTTGCTGTTTAACTTCTTGAGTTCTTTGTTTATGTTGGATATTAGCCTTCTGTCAGATATAGGGTTGGTGAAGATCCTTTCCCAGTCTGTAGGCTGGCTTTTTGTTCTGATGACAGTGTCCTTTGCTTTACAGAAGCTTTTTAGTTTGATGAGGTCCCATTTATTGGTTGTTGATCTTAGAGCCTGTGCTGTAGGTGTTCAGTTCAGGAAGTAGTCTCCTGTACCAATGAGTTCAAGGCTCTTCTCCACTTTTTCTTCTAACAGGTTTAGTGTGTCTGGTTTTATGTTGAGGTCTTTGATCCACTTGGACTTTAGTTTTGTACAGGGTAATAAATATGGATCTGTTTGAGGTGGAGCAGCCTTACCAGGCCACAGAAGACAATGCAGCCAGTCCTGATGAGACCTGATAAGTTAGGGTCAGAGACAAGGGGAGGAGAACCTTCCCTATCAGTGGACTTGGGGAGGGACATGGGAAGAGATGAGGGTGGGAGGATGGGATTGCGAGGGGCTGAGGCAAGGGACTACAGCTGAAATACAAAGTAAATAAACTGTAATTAATAAAAAATAAATAAGGTGTCTAGAGCAGGTTGCCCTCAAGGACTGTCTGTGAGTGATTGTCTAGCTGTTAATTTGGGCAGGTGAAATGACCCAGACTACTATAGGAAGCAGCATTCCCTATGCAGGGGTCCCTATCCAGTGTATGAAAGGAGAAGGTTAGCTGAAAGCTAACCAGCAAGGATCCATGTGTTTGCTTGTTTGGGGTTGTTGAGTGTGGATATGAGACTTTAAGTTCCTTGATTTAACCTTGACTTCTCTGCAGAGATTGATTGTAACCAGGAATTGTAAGCCAAATAAACTCTTTTTTTCCTATTGTGTGTGTGTGTGTGTGTGTGTGTGTGTGTGTGTGTGTGTGTATGAATGGTAAGCACTGGAACAAGTGTATGTTGTTATAGCACCCTGAGTTGTCTTTCTCCAATCTCCCCCCAAAAAATAGAAAAGAGAAACCCAGATAGAACAACAGAGTCACCAAGACAAGTGTCCTTGCTCCCATTCAGAGTAAGGGTCTATCATATCTGTTCAGGACCTCCATGTCATTCAAACCCTCAACACCAGGTACAATTACTTGTCAGACTCAATTATAGAATCTTTACACTAGCTAATGATCTCACAGCATATTCATGGAGAAACATGGCCTGTCTAGCCTTCTCATTTCCTATTGTAATTTTCTTTGCCCACCCACTGCAGAGGGAAGATTTATCTCACTCTAAGAATTACAGAATTCAAAATCATCACAAATACCTAACCACTTCCTATTTCCCCTAAAAATAACCCTCTTCTAATGCTGAAAGTGCCCTACCCTGTCTTTGCCAGGGTAGACTGAAACTAGTTCAGTCTACCCTGGCAAAGACAGTCAGTTCTTAGAGGCCACACATCACTGGATGTCCGTGGTAGGTTAGACACTATAATACACTCTTAATTTTCTGTATTCTACTTTAATCATTTTGAAACGTGTGACATAGACATCACCTTTATTTTACAAGGTGAGGGAAACAAATTCAGAGTCATCAAACACCTTGCTAGAATCACAAATGTTACTTGGCATGATGCCACTTCTCAGAATGTCCTCAAGTCTTTGGGGAAGTGGAGGCAGAAGCTGCTTCCATTCCAGGTTATTGTATTATCTGTCAGTTATAAGATATCTATACTAATTGAAAAATAAGTCTAGTATTTAAGTAGTCTTATATTAATGAAATGATAGCTGAGGAAGGCAAAGACCTTAACTCATGATTTTACCAAAATCTTTCTTAGCTTTAATGCTTTGTTTTGGATTTCTGTGTACTTTTAAGTATATGTCATTTTGTTTGTGTCTGTGTGTATATGAGAGAGTATCTATAGGTGCAATTGTCTGTAAGAGTGCAGGTATGAGTGTCTATGTGCTTATGAAAGAGTGCATGTATTTTTGTGTATGTCAGTATGTGTGTGTATGGGTTGGGGGGGGGTGTTTGGTTCTGGAATTGAACCCAGGATCTTACCCATGTTTGGCAGGCACTGTAGCAATAAGCTATAACCATGGTTCCTGGCTCCCAACACATTTTATCTTTTTTTTTATCATGTGTTATGGAGATAATACATCCTATATCAAAGTGATAGAAACCATGAAACTCTATGTTGCAAATATTTTGCAACCTGAAAAACCTAATATGTTGTTACAGTGATATTTAATTTATTCACATCAAGTTAATTACAGTTTTAAAGCTTCATGTGGTATCAATACAAGCTAAATGGCTGCTAGTCTCTATTTTTTATTTATTTTCAAAGTCTGTATCTTCCAACCACCTCTGGCTGCCTATCCAGAATGCAATCCTGTAAGATTGCCCTTCGTTCTTTCTTCTAACATGATCCCAATTTCCAGGTGAGACCATCACTGTGCCTATATTCTGCAGCAAGGACTTTTGCCAATGACCTCATGAGCCAGTCAGTTTCCAATGAAATATCAGTAGTAATCTTTATGGGGTAGAACAACCCTTATCTCCCAGTGTATCTCCTTTCTGCATGATATAAATGAAAGTGTCGCAGCACTGAACTTGTCAATGACAGGCTGAGGAGTTTCAAATGTTGAGGAAGAACTCATACATCATGGTCCAAAGGAAGAACAAAAAAGAAGATATTATTCATATCAAGTCACCATTAATTCATGATATATACAAACTCTAGATCTGCTACCATTAGCTTTGAGCACCTCATGCATGCCCACTAACTCCTCAGAGGTTTTGTTTCATTGTCTGTAGTGTAATGATAAAAATGGCATCTTCCTTGGATGGTTGTGATGGAACTCAAATTAGCAGTTGTCACATGCCTAACACAGAACCAAGAAACTGGGAAGTCATGAGTTAGTAATGGCTTTCTCTTATTTGATCAAGAGGACAGAGGCTACACAAGGCAAGAGTTAAAAGTAAGAAACTGTTAAAATGATAAGACTCCAAAACTTTGCTTATATCACTTAGTTCAATGATACATCTATGCCAAAGAAGCTAAATTGTTTCTTGTTTTCCAATTTGTCTTGCATGATTTGTTTTCAATTTTCATTTTCATGTTAAGTACTTTCCAAGAACAAACAATGAAGGACCAAAAGCAGAAATGTGTGTGTGTGTGTGTGTGTGTGTGTGTGTGTGTGTGTGTTCAAAGCTGGTGAAAGATTTGGGAAGAAGACAGACATGATCCCCATTTCTTCAGTGAATGTCATCCTAACCTTGTCATTCATTCCCTTCCCTGTCTTTTTACAACATATACTCCACAGTCCCCATGTCTCACTCAGTGTAGGATTGTCTGATTTCTATGCAAGCCAGAGGGGGGAAAATGTCTTTCTAATTGGAGAAGACTGCATCCTGTCTTGCTGTCTAGATGCATCTTGGAAACCCACAGGCCCAGCTGGCTCCTCTTCAGCAACAGCGGTAGATAAGGAAACAACACGTCTGAGCAATCTGAACACCATCCAAAGGGAAATCCTCTCTGTGCTGGCAGGAAACTCCAAGGCTGCAGCTGGCGAGAGAACACAGGGAATAAAGTGGCAGCTATATTTGAGGGCAGCCACTGAAACTCAGCAATGTGGAGCTGGCTCTGTGCCCATTACATACTTCTCCTCTCTGAGCCTCAAAAATCTCCACCTGTGAAATGGGTTGCCAGAAATCATGAGGACTAAGAACCCTCTCAACATCAGGCCAGCAGAGTCACAAGGCACATGCTCTGGATGTGCAGGATATGGAAGGAAAGCAGGCCACTATAGACAAGAGAAACTCCTCAGGGACCTTTTTAAAACTTCCTCTAGCTTCCTAGCAAGAACTGCATCAGCTCCCAGTTTCTTCTTGTATAAGTGTCTGCAAGATGCAGTCTATAGCCAGTCTACATGGCTCTGAAAGATACCACTGCAGTGCTGTTTCCATGTCTGTTGCTCTGCTAGGTTGTGATTTTTTTTCCCAAGGGACTGGAGTCTAAGCAGAATGAGACAGCAATCCTACTCTAAAGAAGCACACAGGTTCTGGAGGATACAGTCAGGAGAACAAAATCACTATGAAATTCAACATAGACATGAACACAGGGGAAGCAGAAGTGAGAGGTTTCAGTTGAACAGGGAAAGAAGTCTGGAAAACCTTCTCACAGGGTAGGGTCCTCAAAAGACAGGGCCATGCCTCATTAATCCCCATGTGCCATAGTCTACTACAGCATCTGTCATACTGTGAACTGGGAATACCCAGTGAATAAATCATATCAGCTCCCTGTTTCAATCTCTCTCTTTTCTTCTTTCAGTTTTCTGCATCTTCTCTAGCAGTGTGTCTTAGAATGATGCTCATCACCCGTACATGTGGCCAATACCTTTGTTGAGCTATTAGGTGAATTAATGTCAGGTAGAGCTGAGCTAAAAGCTATGCACAGCCTTGTTCGTCTGCTGCAGCCACACAAAGAAGCTCAGAATTCTGCAAATCTATGCTGGCACTTAGCACATAAGACATGAAGAGAGGGTGTCAGCCACGTGGCTGTGATCAGCTCCAATTCACAGTTCCTCCCTGACGTTCATTAATTATTAAACACATTTTTTTTTTGCTCCGCTGTCAGTAAGAGTTTAAATTTGTATCACATATTCAAAGACTGGTTTCAGCTCTGCCCAGAATTAATTCACTAAAGGGTTCAAAAAGACTTTTGACCATCTACTGTGTATCAAGAACTGGAATAAACACAGGGAGATCTACAGGCGATCATGTAGCAAGGTCCTTTAACTGATGGATACGTGAGTCTGTTCTGCCTGTGGCTGCATAAATCCATTCTGCGATTAAAGAATCCTGACTAGTCAGTTCTTAAATGCTGAATGAAGATCATATGGCTCTCTTCTCATAAGAATTGGAGCATTTCATTGGTTTTTGCTTCTGTTGCTCCATAATGCCATTCTTTCCTCCCCATGTTTCAACCTTACCTTCCTTCCTGAGTTTCTCCTCCATTCCTTCAAGATTTCATAGAGCATACAATACAGCAAGGATTTCTCTTGGCTGTTGAGAAATCCTGCATGTATTCTGAGCTTGGCATGAAGCAAACTCAACAAATTTTTGCTACGTGAATTCATGACACATGGGAGAATTGGATGATTGTATGAAAGCCTTTCCTCTTCAAAAAAAAGCTCCAATCTCAAAGCATGGATCAGGACCCTATAACTTCCATCAGGTCCAGTCAAGGACAGTCTCTTTCTTTCACATACATGATCAAAGTCTAGCTAAGAACTCCCTGAACAAATGAGGTGGCAGAGAAGCATATACAGAGATGTTTCCTGGCAGTAAACAGTGGCTAAACACAGAACTACAGAGAGAAACCTTGTGTCTTCAGTAACTTACCGTAAAATGGCCCCAATTCAGACTCTGTTCCTCCCTGTACTGAAAAATCTTCAAGCTGAAACCACATGTAGCTGGAAATGGAAAGTATGTAGAAAAGACTAAGGGAGAAGTCCAACCCAGTGGGAAAGAATTAGTTACAGGACTTGTAACTTATGACTCTTAAAACTAAGAATTATATTCTGACGTTGTGCCAAAGAAACCTGTTCGTTCTCCATAAGTCAGCTGGCATAGGCTGAGTGATGGGAACCTCAGGATAACAAGCCCCAGGGTAGCAGTAACACACAAGCACTGGCAGGTGTACATCAGGATGTATGGCAGGGCCTCTCCTCTTGCTCTCTGGCAGCATTCCTTACTAGGTCAATGATTCTCAGAAGGAACATGGGGTAGAACCCAAGATGCTTCTGTCTTCCACACCACCCAGACTTGCATGTATTATGGAAGACATTGCTAGTAGTCCAATTTGCCCATCTGTTCTAACTGGACAAATGGTATAGTATCTAACGAGGCCTGGTTTCCATGGGAACCAGTTGCTTAATCCCTTTTATTTACTTAGATACTAAAGAGGAACAATAATCTCTACCTCCTCCCAAAGTTGGAAAAAAAGATAACCTCCTTTTGAATATATGAATCGCCATGGCATTATCAATAATTAATATCGATTATTAACTTGAAAGAATGTAGAACTCCTTAGGAAATAAGTCTCTATACATACCTGTGAGGGACGGTCTTGATAAGAGTAATTGAGATGGAATAACCTACCTTAAGAGCAATTGAAGTGGATTAACCTACCTTAAAAGTAGTGGCACCATTCCTTGGTCTTGGGTCCTATTGTGTAAAAAATAGAGAGGGAGAGAGACAGGGGGAGTACTAAAATTGATCCCTCTTTGCTTCCTGAGGTTTGCTTGAAGATGCATATGGCCAGCTTTCACATGTGTTAGCCACCATCACTCTTTCACCATGATAGACTGGGAACTGTGAGCCAAAGTAAGTCCCACTTGCCTTAAGCAGCATTTATAGAATAATACAGACACATAAAGGAATTAAATAGTGCTTTTCTACCAATAGAGGCTGTTTGGCCAAGAACAGGAATAAGATGAGCTTATTATGATACAAAGCTTTGCATTTTGAAGATGTGCTAAGGGAATGTATCCAGAGCATTACATGTGCTATTGCATTTAGCGTTCACCAAAAACTACAGCCAGATGTCATTGTCGCCTCTGTACTCAGAGATCATCAGGGGGATGCTTGTATGCACTTACTAGGTAAATAATGATTCTTGGGTTGAAATCCAAATGACCAAATTTCAAAGCTAGTTCTCATATCTAAGATTCTGGGCTGGGGTACAAGAGAAAAGCCTCACAATGTGTGAAAAAGAGAAAATTCCATATAAAAGAAAGCTGGGGTGTGTTTGCTCTGTGTTTTAAGTTTTCGGATGACATTTATGAAATAATAAGTTCCTGAGGCTTAAGCTGTTTCTGAAAATAATTTTGTGAACAAGTTTTATAAGTCTTTGCAAACATATCAAGGCCACCAAATGCTGGGCCACACTTGACACATGATAGCTGACCAAGTAGTAGTTTCTTTGTGACTGTGCAGATAAACAAGCAGGTCTCCATCTTGGTGTGTGTGTGTGTGTGTGTGTGTGTGTGTGTGTGTGTGTGTGCAGGCCAGAAGTAGTCAATATTAGGAGATTTAGTGAGAGAGAGTCTTCCTAAAACTGGAGCTGGTCAATTTGGCTAGACTGTGAACAGCAAGCTTCAGAAATCCTCCTGTTTCCGTCTCCCCAGCACTGAGGACACAGGCACCAGTGTCCACCTCTGGGTTTTACATAGGTGATGGGAATCTGAACTCAGAACCTCCTGCTCATGTAGTGAGTTAACCAAATGAGCTACCTCCCCCGTACTCGTAATACTTTCTTAAAGAATGGCATCTTGGCTTGAAGTGTGAAGACTTAGCTCTAGACTTGCATTTTCCCACCCAAACGGATGCCTTCTCTGTGGTCATCCTTCATCTGTACGAGGCAGATAAGATTTCTGTGCTGCCTTAAGATGCTGAAATGGGAGATAGTATAAACATGTAGGGCTACATTACAGCAATGCAGACCTGTTTTGTTTTCTGTTTCTTTTTTTTTTTTTCAGACCTTACTGGGATTCCGCTGGTTGACGAAAGAAAAGCTTGAAAGAACTAAAGCAATGAAGATAGAACAAATGAAAATGTTTCCGTTGTTATCAGGCTGGAGGGAACTGGAAGCAAATGACTATGTTTGGATTGATCGCTCCAGTATCTGCAATGCTGAGTAGTTCCTGCTGATTGTGTGCCTTTACAGAGTAAAAGGCAGCTCACCAAGAATGTTTAATGTAATGGAAAGGGCTGATGAGACTAAGGTAGGAGGGAAGTGTAAGGTTAAAAAAAACAAAATTGCACAGAGTCAACCCTGATCCACAAAGAAGCAAATGCATAGACAGGGAAAAAATAAATAAATGTGACACCCAGAAAGAAATAGTCAAAATAGAGAATGGCTTTCCTCTGGATCACAGAATAATGAAATATTTATTATTGGTCTGCCCCATTCAGTATTTTTTAAAAATCTCTAAATTTTCTACAATGATCAACTGTTAATTGATAATGGGACCCGCTAGTGGGCTAAAGTGACACAAAGCCTAGCTTAAAAAAAATTAAAAAACAAACAAACAAACAAACAGATGCAGACATAATGAGGAGTGTCTCAGAGTGCGAGCCGATTGAATGTGAAGCTTGTAGCTATGAGCTACTCTACTTCGCACCATTAAGAAGAACGCTTAGCTCTGGGGCATACGATATAGCCATATTATGAACTTAGATTTGCCTTCCCCAGCCTCCTAGAAACCAGCGCATCTGAGCTAGTCCTGTATGCTCCATCAGTGCAGGCTTTTGCAGGGATCATTGCCAGTCAGATTGTCAGGGACATTGCCAGTCAGACACAAGCAGCAGGTCCACACCATCAGAAACCTCTTGCTATGGTTGTCGATGAAGGGATGGAAGACCGCAAAGGGTTGGGCATGCCTTGAAGCTCCCTGTATTCCCACTTTGTCTCCATCCCCACCCCTTTGGTTTGTCGCAGATTATATACAAGTGTGACTCCGAAATTCTTAACACATTTCTTTTGGGGTAAAGAGGATAGGAAGGAGATGGATGAAGGGAGATGCAGACATACAGATACAATTGGCCAGGCATCTCATAGGAATTGCAGGGATTATACAGGATGGTGAATAGTCACAATTCAGTGTCAGTGTTCCACAAAACACTTACCTTTGTAATGAAAGTCTGGACACATCTGCTCTGTCCCATCCATGTGACCTGCTGTGATTTATGTCTCTGTCTCTGCCTCTGTCAAAGCCTGTCTATTAATATGAGTCAATGCCACATTTTTTAGCCTAAAACATTGCAACAAAAAACAGCTCTTCTGGGGGCTGAGGAAGTACCTGCTGTCAGAGAGAATGGCAGTGTACAAGGGTAGGGCTCTCTTCCTTCTCTGACATCTTTACCCAAATAGAATGTGACAGCTTCTCTAAACGCTTCTTTCCAGAACCCCCTTAAAATACAGTACTGCCCCTCTGCCCCCATGCTCACCGAGTACTAGCCCCATGCCTTCCCTACCCACTCCTTCTACTGCCCTTGACCCTGCAGTGGTCCTCCACAGGTAATTAGGGTAAGCTTGCCAAGTCAGAAAGATCATCACATCATGTCCTGACTAAAGTAATTCAGGGGCTTTCCATCACAGAATAAAATCAGAACTCTGCAAGCAAAGGGCATGACTAGGCCCTTCCCCAAGCTGTGTTCCTTTTTTTGCTGTGTTTCAGACATACTGTTTGCAAACCTGCCTAGCACATTCCCACATTTGCATTGGCAATTGTCTTTGCCAACAATAGCTACTATTCCCAACTCCTACCCTTCCTTTAAGTGGTTTTTCTTATTTTTTAGCTCTCAGCCCCAAATACACTTTCCTTGACCTACCCTCCCCCCAAGTTCATGTTTCTGTTATAACATATTGCTTGCTTTTAAGTGTGTTGTTCTTTATGGTCTGTCTCCCTCCATAAAGCAAAACTGGGGAGAACCATAGATTCTGACAGCCTAATTTAAATCTATATCTCTAGGGCCTAGAACTGTGAGTCACAATGTCAATCTAATTTTC
The DNA here is from genome assembly GCF_030254825.1 of Meriones unguiculatus. Lineage (NCBI taxonomy): Eukaryota > Metazoa > Chordata > Mammalia > Rodentia > Muridae > Meriones > Meriones unguiculatus. The sequence continues at coordinate 38,964,444 of NC_083356.1, read as the reverse complement.
TTCAGTGTATCCTTAGAATGAATGAGTGAACCAAACTGAACTTTAAATACAACCAGAAAATCACTGTTCTTTAACAATTTCCAAGTTTAGTGCCCCTCCCACCACCAAATCCTCAAAAGGTTAAGAGAAATACTTCAAGCTGTAATTTAGTCTCATAGCCAACTGTGCGATTCTGGAAAAGCCTATCAGATTCCCTTCCCTCTTATTCTTGAGTAGAAGAGACAAGGGAAAATAAAAAGCTGCTACCTCAAAGAACTATGCTGCTGAACTGACAAGTGTATGTATGTTGAGTTATTTGGGTTACATATGACACATATAAAAAGTCCTGTATCTCCCACTTCTTTCATAAGATTCCCTGCACTCTGTCCAAAGTTTGGCTATGAGTCTCAGCATCTGCCTCAATACCCTGCAGGGTAGAGTCTTTCAGAGGCCCTCTGTGGTAGGTTCCTGTCCTATTCCCTGTTTACTCCCTCCTCTGATGTCCATCCCCTTTGCCTTTCTGAGTGAAGATTGATCATCTTACCCAGGGTCCTCCTTCCTGATTAGCTTCCTTTTTTTTTCCTGATTAGCTTCCTTAGGTATACAGATTTTAGTATGTTTATCCTGTATTATATGTCTAATATTTCCCTGTGAGTATATACCCTGTGTGTCTTTCTGCTTCTGGGATACCTCACTTATCTGGAGAGGACAGGAGCTCCACTAGGAGAGCAACAGATCCAAAAAGTCTGCGCACAGGGGTCTTTTCTGAGACTGATATTCCAGTCAAGGACCACTCATGGAGGTGGCCTGGAACCCCTTCACAGAGGTAGCCCATGGCAATTCAGTATCCAAGTGGCCTCCATAGTAACAGGGATAGGGACTGTCTCTGACAGGAACTGCTTTTTGATCACCTCCCCCTGAGGGGGGAGCAGTCTTACCAGGTCACAGAAGAAGACAATGCAGCCAGTCCTTATGAGACCTGATAGACTAGGATCAGAGGGAAGGCGAGGAGGACTTCCCCTATCGGTGGACTGGGAGAGGGTCACGGGTAGGAAACAGGAGGGTAGGATTTGGAGGGAGGGAGGGAGGGAAGAAGGTACAGGGGGGTTACAAGTGAATAACCTATAACTAATAAAATAAAAATAATTAAATTTAAAAAAAGGAAAAAACTTGATAATGAAAAAAGAATCCTGTAGATATAACAGACCTATCGTCACTGTAGTTCTAGTTGAATCCTATCAGCTGCCTTGTGAATCAGCTCTAGGATGTACCAGTGGGGTGGGAAATCATCAACCCTGCAGAGTGTTAGAATGCAAGCAAGCAAATGAAGCTACCCATCTCACTACTGAGTAATAATGAGACGGGTCTGTCAATGGAATGCTGTCATCAAAGGTGAACTGGAGGATTTATAGTGCCATACAGAAGGAGAATGAATAGTGTTCAGCTGTTTCAGATGTTAGAGGCAACAGTCTTAGACAACTTGAGGAGTCAGAACTGGTTGGTTACAATAAGAATGATTAGTAAGAGGGCCATGAAAGGCCTAGCTATTATTACTATATTGCTCAGAACCAGGACCCTACCTCAGGGAACTTTGGATTCAAGCAGAGAAAACAAGAAATGACAAAAAAAAACAAGAGCAATGATCAGTGTCACCTTGTAAATACAACATGAGAAGTGTGGGAGCACACACAAGAGACCTCCATTTATATGGAGGTTTAGACGCCTCATAGGAAAAGTGGCAGCCTCCCATTTTTACTTCAGTATGCTCTAAAATGTTGTGACAACTCTTTATGCACTACCATGCTCAGCCCATGGATCTCCCTTTCCAATGCCCCCTGTTAAAGATTCTAACTTGAGACAGCACCCAATATTTGATATGTCTTTTTCTTCATCCTCAGCCAATCACCTGGAAGATATTGTTGATCCCTTAGAAGTATCCCTGGTCCTTAAGCAAAAAAAAAAAAAAGCTTCTGTTTCTATAATAAGAGCTCTCCAACATTCTTTTGTTAATGAAACTGTTCTTTGTATAAAAAGAAAGAGATAGAGTGGAAAACCATTTGCCCTTTACTTACTCTCCCATGAGCCCATCAATCGCCCCCACAATAGGTGAGAACGAAATGTAGAGACTGTAGGAACATAGTAGAGAACACCATAAGTCTGTAGAGGCACAAAGGAATTTTTGGTGCTAAGATCATGTACTCCATTCCCAGCTTCAGAACCGCTGAGGAACCTCCTTTGCTATGCTAGGCATTTGTTCTGGAATCAGACATTTGACCCTGTGATGTCCCCTGCATGCAGTCAGCCAGAGTTAAAGCTGCTTAGATGTCAAACCCAAGTGAACCAAGTGGAGGATGTGTTCCAGTGAGGACTTTGGACTAAGACCTTGAACTTAAATGTTGATATATGGGAGACATGGTATGTGTTGACTCATTGTTACATCACCTTGGTGGTATCTAACTACAACAGAGACTTCATCATTCACAACACCTATAACATTTCTGGGCACATTCCTAAAGGAATTTGGTGCCACTGCTCCACAGTTTCTATATTCCTTGCAGCTTCATGCTAAGTTCTGTTTCTGTCCACCAATTACTTAAAAGCAAAAGTGTGAACACTCACACAAAAAGGTTTTAATAGCCAAGGAAAGACATACTACATATCTGCCCTGTGGCTGTTCCCCATTCCCTGGGTAGAACTCAAATAACATGGCCAGCTTGGAGGTGGGAAGGCCAGCAGACATAAGGAGACTGGCGGCTAATGGAAGCAACCACCAATCTCCATCCCATGTCCATGAATCTGAGCACATTCCCCTTGATGGTTATCATCCTGTGGTTCTCTTAGAATAGAAAGCCCACACATTCTTGCAAAAATGCTGCAAATAATCATATACCGTTGAGCTGCATTAATGACCAATATAAACCCCTGGGCCCTGAGTTTAAACAAAGGCGTTATGTAGCTGGTAATCATAGAATAAACATGATCCCAGTTCATAAATTTTCTCAGAGCTATACACTCTTTATTCATTCACGGGAAACCACTTAAGCAAAGCATTTTTTTTATAAAGACTACAAGTGGAAATTCAGTGAAGGTTGATAAAACAGGCTGTGTTCTTTACACTCAGTGTCACACCAAGCAGAAAGGAAGACAGAGACACACCGGATACCTGCAGGGGCTTCATCCTAAGTATAAAATACATAAACACTGAGATAACAAAAGAAGCATTGTGTCTATGTTCAAAAAAGATGAAGCTTTATCTTTCCATCAGCTCAAAGGGAAAGAGTATCCCAAAAGGACTAGTTGGAAGGGGTGGAAAGCCATTACAATGAAAATTAAACACAGAGTTGAACCAAAAAAAAAAAAAAAAAAAACAAAAAACAAAAAACACTTTACAACCTAGAGGTCTTTCTCATTTCCTGATCTTCTTTACTATTCAACAAAAAATCTTGTTATCAGAAATAAGCCAGTTTTACAAGACCTACCATGAGACACCTTAACCTGGGACACTGCCTGAGAGCGATGGTGAGTTTGAGATAAAGGTCGGGGGATGGGGTGCCATTTCTTTCTCTCTCCTTTCCCTTTCCTTGTTTCTAATCCAGGGCTTTTTACTCTCCCACATTGTCATTGAAAATAAAAGTACCCTTCAATAGACACCAGGAGCTCCAAAGCAAACAGCAGCCAGGAAAACCCTTTCCCCACAAGGACACTGAAATTTCTACTGGCTCCATGAGGGCTCCTCCAGGGCTGTGGGAAAAAGGAAGCCACAAGTAGAACACTCTCCCTGTGATTGCTTCATCTAGCTCTCAGGTGAAAAGCAGCTTTAAAGTTACAACACAGTGACAACAGGTAGAGGAAGCAGCCTCCAGAACAGTGTCAGCTCCTTCAAGCTTAATAAATGAATTAGACACAGAAATGCTGACCGAGAATACAGACATTCTTTGTGGGCTGCCCTAGAGAATGCTGGCTCCTCTCTGGGGTCATGTTCCCCGATACTGACAGTCTATGTCATTTGTCATCTTGACTCTTAGACAGCTGGAACAGCCAGCCAGTTCCTTAAGGACAGAACACACTGGGGCATAGGATACACATGTGGGCACAGTATTCCACCTACCCCAGCAGCAGACTCTTACAGGAGATAGGCTGAATGGTGGAAGACACATTTGCTATGCCTCATATGACCTAAACATGTCCAAAAGCTGAAGGAAAGGCAGCTGTCACAGCACATTTGATAAGAGGATTTCCTTTCAGATGACAAAGTCACTAAATGGAAGTGGGAGAACAAATGAAGTTCAATTTGCGTTGTCCTTAATGGATTATATCCACACCCCTAATATGGCATACCTGTGCTTGGTTCTTAGCCACTGAAGAAAATGTTGCACATCCACCCCTCTTTTCTGTATCCCACCAACAGGAGCTTTTCAGTACATCATTTATCATACGTTTGGGTTTAGCCAGTTTCTGCCTTTTGGTGTGTTTCAACCACTGCTCCACCTGACATCCTCCCATCCATCTCCATGTTCAGTTGCTAATGCGATTCTGTAACAATTTCCCCCAGGGTTAGGAGGCTGTGCCCATCCCTTTGTAGCTATAACACTCTGTGTATGTTATGGCTGAGTGTGCATCACATTCTGTTGAGGTAATCTGTTTTTGTTACCCCAACTGGGCTTGGAAGTTTAATGGACAGGAAGCACAGCTAATTCTGCCATTTCCTCCACAGGCGACTACTACAGCGGCTGACAAGGGGCATACATTTAACAAATGAATTTGGGAATGCTGAATCTCAGCTGGAAATCTGGATTACAAGAAAAGAGGAAATAGAAGCCCAGAACGGTAGCCCAAATATCTCAAAGATATTTAAGATACTCTGTGCCCTTTGGACACTGAAAATATAAATAACCATTTGGGCATTTTTGTTTTCTTATTTATGAAGTGAAAGCACATTATCTTCACATCAGTAATATCAAAATAAAATAGAAAATTAAGAGCTTAGAATATTGTTCAGTGGCAGAATATTCACATTGCATTGTGAAACCATAAGTTTGCTTTCCAGCTACCCCCCCAAAAAAACCCTATTTTTTTAACTAATTGTATCAATAGCACAAAAGCCTGATAGAAATTTGCATTATATACTTTCAATGAAATTGATCCGATTCTGCTTAGTGATAAGTTAAGAGAAATAAAAGATTCTAGCAGCCAATGAAATAAGAAGAGGACCTTGATTTTCAGTCAATGCACTAAGCATTAAATTGGACTTATTGCTAAATGCTCGTCTGTTTCCAGAATGATAAAGAACACAGAAGCAAAAGACAGAAATTGCTGAAATCTCAATCTCTCTAGCTTCCTTTAAGCACCCAGAGGGTAGTTTTATTTTCTTTTTTTCTTTTTTTATATTAATTACACTTTATTCACTTTGTATCCACTCATAAGCCCCTCCCTCTTCCCCTCCCAACCCCACCCTCCCTTCTCCTTCTGCACGCATTTCCCTCCCCAAGTCCATTGATAGGGGAGGTCCTCCTCTCCTTCCTTCTGATCTTAGTCTATCAGATCACATCAGGAGTGGCTGCATTGTCATCTTCTGTGGCCTGGTAAAGCTGCTCCCCCCTCAGGGGGAGGTGATCAAAGAGCAGGCCAATCAGATTATGTCAGAGGCAGTCCCTCTTCCCATTACTATGGAATCCACTTGGACACTAAACTGCCATGGGCTACATCTGTGGAGGGGTTCTAGGTTATCTTCATGAATAGTCCTTGGTTGGAGTATGAGTCTCTGGGAAGTTCCCTGTGTTCAAATTTTCTGGTTCTGTTGCTCTCCTTGTGGGGTTCCCGTCCAGAGGGTAGTTTTTATATTTATGAACATTTGCGTTAGTTCGAATATTCATGTAGCTCACTCTTAAGTTCAGCACCTTTGTGAAGATTCCCCTGTAGTAGAGTTTCTCTTCTCAAGCCAACACTATTCACTAGGGGTGAGCATGGGCTCTGTCTGCCTTAGTTAACAGCAGTAAAAGTGAGAGCAAGGGTGTAAGAAATGTGGGTAGCCATGTTATAAAAACGTACATTGACTGAAAGTGGCCAGAGGGTTAACTTATGGCCCACTAATCCTCAAATTCCACCTGGAAGTAACTTGCCACATTTTATTTCAAAAGTATTTAATGAGCTATTCTGTCTACTGTGATGGGGCAATAAAAACACCAGCAGGATAGCCAGTCTCATGCTAATCTTAATGCCTGGTGGGAAAAGAAAGAAAGAAAGAAAAAAAGGATACACATAAATAAATAGCAACTCTTTTTGATCTTAAGTTTTTGCAGGGCTTATAACCAAAAAGTGACTGAAAGGTGACTTTTATGACTGGGGACATTCTTAATCTAATTTTACCAATGAGTTAATAGAGGCTCAGGGGAGGCAAGCAGCTGCAGATCATACCGCCACACACTGAGAGAGCCAGGCTTAGACTCATGTCTGCCTAAACAGAAGGCATAAAACAGCCACATAATAGCATAAAGCCAAAAATAATCCTTTGTTTATTAGCTTCTTAAGAATAGGACAAAAGCCAGAATTTGGCTGAAAATGTTACAGAAATTTTCACACAGCTACAAAAAGTGTAGTTGGTCTAGAAGTGTGATTAAGATTCAGACAGGTAGGAAGCAAGAAGGGAGATGCAAGCAGGAAAAAAAAATGGGTAGTTTCAGCGGGCTTACTAAGTGCCAAGCATTAGGGAAGACATTTTCAGTGTGATGTTTCAGGTCAGTTTTAAATGAACAAATGTAAAAATCAATGTTCAGATTTTTGTTTTAAACATGAGAGAACTGATATTCAAGGAGTTTAAGTGTCCATTCAGGGTGACATAGTTGGTAACTAATGATAAGGAACACTAGGCATGGAAGCAAAAGTGGCCTGCTACATGCAAGAAAGACTAGCAACTAGAAGAACAATGGAAAGGGCTAGTAAACCCATCAAAGTTTTCAAAAAACACTGAAGAAGATAGCAAGGACATGGGAATTGACAGTGGAGACAATGAAGCTACAGCAGGTTCATAAGTAGGAAAATAAATATCAGAGACAAAACCGAAGCTGTTTCTGACCTTATTCTCACCTTGAAATCATCCTTCCCAAGTCTGGTTCCCCAAGCACATCCTTTATGCTGCATTAACATTGCTGGCAACTCTTCTCTGCCAGACTGGCTGTTTAATAACACAAACTGTGTCATTCAGATCTCTATATCCTCTTGTCACTTGTCACAAGGCCGGGCACAAAGGGCCCCAGTTAGAGCTGGAAAGAAAATGGCAATCATCATACAGATGAGTATAGTGGAAATGGCATCACAAAAGCAACTATCTTTGTGAAGATGAAAGTGTGATAGAATACAAGGTGGCCTGGGTCAGCAGAGACCATGAGAGCAGAATCTGATCTACCATAGAGAAAGTGGAGATCATAATGATGAAAGTAAAGAACATTCAGCTCTAGAAAGGGAGTGGGAATAGGAAGACATTGATCAAGTGGCAAAGTACTGAATTTGATCTGTAGAACCTATGTACAGAAAGAAAACAATGGGTGTGGTGGTATGTACTTGTAACCTTAACATTGGGTAGGTAGAAGCAGGTGGGGTTTGGGGGCTCATTGGCCATCCAGCCTAATCTAGTCAGCAAGTTCCAGGTCACTGAGAGACCTTGTCTCTTAAACAAGAAGGGTAGCATCTTAGGAATGAATGACAACTGAAATTGTCCTTTGATACCCACATATGCACACACTGCACATACATAGAAAGAGGAGAAACAGGAGGAGAAGGAAATGGAGGAGGAGGAACAGGAGGAGAGGGAAGAGGAGGAACAGGAGGAGACAGAGGAGAAGGAAAAGGGAGAGAGAGAATGAACCAGAATGTCAGATAAGAAATCCATGGGCTGAAGAGATGGCTTAGAGGTTAAAAACACTGTCTGTTCTTCCAAAGGACCCAGGTTCAATTCTCAGGACCCACATGGCAGCTCACAACTGTCTGTCTGTAATGCCTATTTCAAGAAATCTGACACCTTCACACTAATGCACATAAATTAGAATTAAATAAATTACTTTAAATAAGAAAGTAAAGTATTTTACTTTAAATAAGAAATCCCGAAAAAGGTAGACTGCAGTATGAAAATTGATTTGGGACAGTGGTCTCAAAATTAAGAATAATCAGCAATGAGATTGCAATGGAGTTCTTTCTCTGTCTCTCTGCCTCTCTTTTTCCCTCCTTCTGTCTGTCTCTCTTTGTCTCCCTTTCTCTTTGTCTCTGTGTATGTGTGTACATGTCATGTGTATATGTGCATATAGAGGCCAGAGGTTGATGCTAGGTGTCTTTTTCTCTGTCATGTTCAACTTCATTTTTTAAAATTGGACTCTTAATGAACCCAGAATTCACCAGTTTGGCTAAAGCAGCTGAGCAGAGTGCCCCAGTGATGTTCCTGTCTCTGCCTCTCTAGAGCTGAGGTCACAAGCACACATCACCATGTGCAGTCTAAGGAAGCAAACTCAGGTCCCCATGCTTGAGCATAAAGCAATATCCTACCTGACCCATCAGACCAGACTTGATGTTCAATTTTATAAGTTGCATAAATCCAGCAATATGAAGATTCTATAGTTTAAGGCCAGCTTGTGAAAATGTATACATACTGAGCATATAGTTAAAACATAAGAACGTAGCAAGGAAAGAAGAAAGAAATCAGGAACATAGAGGAGGAGAAGAAACTGAGGAACAAGGAGAAATAAAATAATATATGCTGCCTTTGGAGACTTTGTATAATAGGGGGGTCAATCTTGGCTCTTGAACACATCCTGATCTCACCTGTTTTTGAAAATAAAGTGATTTTATTTTATAATTCCTTTTGAGATTATAATTATATCATTTCCCCCTTTCCTTTCCTCCCCCAATCCTTCCTGTGTATCCCTCCTTTCTCTTTTCGAATTAATGGCCTTGTTTGTCATTAATAGTAATTGTAGCAAATATATTCTAAAATACACAAAAACAACCAGCTCAGATTGTATAAAGTTACTTGTATGTATGTTTTCAGATGTGACCACTTGGTATCAGATAACAAGTTTGTGTGCTCTTCCTTTAAGAAAACTATTTATCTGCAAAGTAGAGAGTTTCCAAGGCCCTCTGTGGTAGGCTCCTGTTTTGTTCCATTTTCTCCCTCCTCTGATGTCCATCCTCTTTGCCTTTCTGAATGGGAATTAAGCATTAAGCCAGAGTCCTCCTTCCTGATTAGCTTCCTTAGGTACAGATTTTAGTATGTTTATCCTATATGTCTAATATCTACTTAAGAGTGAATATATACCCTGTGTATCTTTCTGCTTCTGGGATAGCTCACTCAGAATGATCTTTTCCAGTTCCCACCATTTACCCGCAAATTTCATGATTTCCTTGTTTTTTATCACTGAGTAATATTCCATTGTGTAGATGTACCACAATTTCTGTATCCATTCCTCAACTGAGGGGCATCTGGGCTGTTTCCAGCTTCTGGGCTGTTACAAATAAAGCTGCTACAAACATGGTTGAGCACATGCCCTTGTTGTATACTTGAGCATCTTTTGAATATATGGCTAGGAGTGGTATAACTGGATCTTGAGGAAGCATTATTCCGCAGGTTATTGAGGCAGATGCTGAGACTCATAGCCAAACTTTGGGCAGAATGCAGGGAATCTTATGAAAGAAGGGGGAGATAGTAAGACCTGGAGAGGACAGGAGCTCCACAAGGAGAGCAACAGATCCAAAAAGTCTGGGCACAGGGGTCTTTTCGGAGACTGATATGCCAGTAAAGGACCACTCATGGAGATGGCCTGGAACCCCAGCACAGATGTAGCCCATAGCAGTTCAGTGTCCAAGTGGCCTCCATAGTAATGGGGACAGGGACTGTCTCTGACAAGAACTGATTGGCCTGTTCTTACCAGGCCACAGAAGAAGACAATGCAGCCAGTCCTGATGAGACTTGATAGACTAGGGTCAGAGGAAAGGGGGGGAGGACCTTCCTTATCAGTGGACTGGGAGAGGAATATGGGTGGGGAAGAGGGAGGTTGGGATTGGGAGGGGAGGAAGGAAGGAGGTACAGAGGGGATACAAAGTGAATAAATTGTAATTAATAAAAATAAAAGTAATTAAATAAAAAAGAAAGAAAACTATCCTGTTCTCAGCATTCCTTTGTGTGCTATAGTTCTGGTTGAGACCTCCTGAACGTTTCCCATTCACTTTAGAAGTTTATTGTTGTTATTATTGTTCCACTCATGTTTAGGCTGTAATGTTGCTGAGACTTTAAGGATATATCTGAAGGTGCCATGCAAGCTTGCATAGGAGAAAAGAAGCAGCAGTTTTGCCCAGCCTTGACACCTATGAACCACAACTACCACCAGCATGGTGCAATGACCCTAAGGGTCCAGTACTGACACACGTATATTGGTAGTAACCAACGGCACTCTAATTGTATTTAAGAATCAAATCACGCTCAGATCTGGAAACTTACCCAAACTACACAGGGCCGGTGAAGTAATGGATCTTGGAGAAGAACCTACACTCAACACTGTATTAAACCAGTATGATCTCCAAGTACATTCTAAATATTTGTCCTTATACCCACAGATAAGGGTAGTCTTCATCCCTCATCGAAGAAACTTTTTTGAAACTGAGAGATTATTAAAGAAAAAAAAACAGTTAATCAAAATGCAGAATTGTAGAGCCCAGTAGCTATAGATACACAACACTACGGTACCTAAGGTTCAGGAAACATTTTGGAAGAGTAGGCAAATTTTAAGAATCAGATGAACTGTGAGTTCATCTGTTTGCTGTGAGTAGGTCTCTCCTAGGAAAATAAAGTTTTATTGGAACATGTTTCTTCTAGTGATTTAAGAGATCTTTTTGCCGTTGTCACACCATTGTAGCAAGACAAATTGGAACAAAATTTTCCTGACATATAAAACACAAAATGTCATCAACTTAGCCTTTAACAGAAAAAATACTTTCCAGCAAAGACTACTGTGGTGTGGTTTCTAAAAGAGTATGTAATAACAAAATTGGCCCTCTAGACAGGGAACAATGGCTTAAAATTCCTTGCTGTGGTGTTTGAACTTTCTAGTTGGCACTGAAGCCACACCCAAATACCCTCAAATATAAAGCCATTCTCTAGATATGCATAAAGAGAAAGAACTAAAGGGTTTCTACATGACATGAATGTTTAATTAGCTTCAGCACTGACTTCAACTCAGTAAGAATTAGAATCAATTAGGTCATTCGACAACCATTTGAAGTGTGGCACCACTTTAGAGGTAAGCACCCGCATGTCCAAAGAAAAGATTCACATCCTATTCACTATTTTGCGATGAACATAAAACAATCTGCAAAAGGTGCAAAACAGCTTACAAATGTTAGAGGTTATCTATTCACTCATATGATAACACAAACAAAATTGGCCTGAGCGACTAGTATATGGAAAGGGTTTCAGAGATGAACGAAATTAAGACACATAGTCTGGAATAAAAGTTGGCAGGAAAATAACTGTATCATGTCCATATAGATAACCAAGTCCAGAAATACTCATTCTGCTTGAGAATAACTGGAGACATGAAGAAAGTCTCCACAAAAAAGGAGGGAGGTGGTCTTCTACAAGTGGAAAAAAAAAAAGGCTGAGAGGATCAAGTTTTCCACACAACATGTGCAAAGACACCCATTTAACATGAGCCAACTACGGATGCACACACAAACAGGGTAGATGAATCTATGGGGGAAATGGACAGCAAGTGAAACAGCTGGTTTCTCAGGACAAGGCTAGTGTGGAGCATAAAATAGCTCAGTCAACCAAGCTGCCAGTGGAGTTTCTAAGTTCCCTTCCTTCCATGAAGGAGGAGATTATGATGTATCAGTGGTCATGGGAGAATTTACCATGATCTTCCCTTTCCAGGCAAGGGAAGATTACCCTTCAGTCATCCTCCTTCAGACCCCTGGGAAAAATGCCTGGACCAGAGACAAGAATAACAGCACATGAAAGACCCCAGAGAAATCCCCTAACTTGACCTTGACTCTAAGACACCTATTAGAAAGAGGCAACACCTATGTCTCTGCCAAGAGTCACATTCCTCAAACCTGGACCATTTCCAGAAATGATTTGGGCAGCTAATATCTATCTAACAGGAGATATTAGACAAGTTAATCCAGAAGAGAATGAAAAAAGAAAGATAACTTTCTCTGTCTTCCTGATTTGCACTGCCTAGTGGATCATAGCTTTGTAGTTCTCACACCTGCCCAATTTTCAGTGATATTTTCTCCCTCTTTAAGGAAAGGACTCTGGGAAGTGACTTATATTTAAATAATAATAATAATAATAATAATAATAATAATGTTACTGGGAGGATGGCTACATGACCCATTATTAATTCTGATGGGACCTATTGACCAAAAGGAGAAGTTACTGACTTTTGTTCCTGAAATCTGAGATTGTTATAGAAGAGAGACTCACACCAGATTGCAGTTTTGTCTGAAAAGAAGTCTAAGTCAGACACAGTACTAATTGGAAGTGCTATCGGCCAACAGGACAATATGGTCTTCATAGAAAGACAAATATGGACATAAAACTAGACTCCAATCCCTACCTCCTCTGTGACCTTAGGTTATGTTCTAAATCTTTAATGAGTCTCCTTTTCTCACATATAAATACGAATACATTCTAATTAATAGGTAAATATTATATTGTTAATTTCAGTACTTAGCAACAAAATGTCTATTGTTACAATTATACATTGGTCAAATGCACAAGATAAACTACCAGGTCATTTATTTACCAAATATAATTTTCTTAAAAAATAATCATTAAGACCCACCATGTGAAAATCTTAATATACCTAAAACAAAGTCACTTCAACTTCTGGGTAGTTTATACATACCAGCAAGTGAATGGCAAAGTCAACCAAGGACTAAACAATACTTCATAAAACGTATTTTGTCAAAGTTAATTTTCGCTTTAATGATTGTTTTATGGGCATATAAGGTGCTAGTTAGAGGAAGCTGGGTGAACAGTCAATGAAAACTGTACTGTTTTTTAGTTCTATGTAAGCCTAAATGTATTACAAAATGAAGTTCGAAAAAGAAAGATGTAACCCATAGGCAGCTCAGTCTCCACGTGGTCACCTAGTAAGGGGACGAGGGACTGTCTCTGACATTAACTCTGTTGCCTGCTCTTCAATCAATCCCCCCTGGCAAGGTGGCCTTACAGGCCACAGAGGAATATGATGCAGGCAGTCCTGAAGAGACTTAAGAGACTTGGTAATCTGAGGTCAGTTGGTAAGGTAAGAGGGCTCCCCTTCCTGAGGACTAGGGGACAGGGATAGGGGGAAGAGGGAGGGAGGGTAGAACCAGGAGGAGACAAGGGAGGGGGCTACGATTGGGATGTAAAGTGAATAAATTAATTAAAGATACATCAAAAAAGTAAAAAAAGAAAGACAGATAAGCATCTTATTTCATAGCTTCATAGCTGTCATCTTACCTACTGTGAGCTTAACGCAAAATTAACATGAGTTCATGGGCTGCCTTTAGGTCCTCTCCTAAAAGAACAAGGAAGGAAGTGAAAGGGAAAGAAAAAAGGAAGGAGGGAAGGAAGGAAGGAAGGAAGGAAGGAAGGAAGGAAGGAAGGAAATAAGGAAATGTTACTCATAAATGTTACTCATAACATTTGATGTTACTCATAAATATCCAAACAAAACAGTATTGGTCCACTCTAACTGTATAAACAAATACAATTATAGATCAAATCACTAATTAGTACAAAGTCCAAAAATATTTTAAGCTAATATTATATATATAATATTATATATATAATATATAAGCTAATTATATATATATATTACATATATATATAATGACATGAGTGTGGTGAAATGAAATAATTCACAATGCTGCTTCAAGTGTGCAAGTATTCACATTTCTGGAAAGCCTTCATCACCATTAACAGCCTTCGAAGGGGCTTGAGATTCCTGGTGCGCATAGGCTTGGGTTTGTAGCCCCTCTCTCTTGTCTCTCTGTCTCTCTGTCTCTGTCCGTCCATGACTCTCTGTCTCTGTCTCTGTTGCTGTGTCTCTCTCTCTCACACACACAGTTAAAATAAAAACCCTCTCCTCGCAGACAGGAGCCTAAGATAGCTGTTCTCTGAGTGGCTCCACCTAGAAGCTGATGGAAACATGCGGAGACCCACAACCAAACATTGAGTGGAGCGCAGTGCGTCTTGTGGAAGAGTCAGGGAAAGGATAGAAGAAACCAGAGGGGACAGGAGCTCCACAAGAAGACCAACAGAGATAACTCCCAGGGCAGTCTGTGGAGACCAAGGACCATGCATGGACTGGACGTAGGCCCCCTACACAGATGTAGCCAATGGGCAGCTCAGTCCTCATATGGATACCCTAGTAAAGGTAATGGGGCTGACTCTGAAATGGACTCTGTTGCCTGCTTTTCGATCACTTTTCCCTGCCATGCCACAGGGGAAGAGGATGCGCTCAGTCCTGATGCGACTTGATATGCTGGGATGGGTGGATAAGTGGGCTCCCCTTCTCTGAGGAGTAGGGGAGTGGGGATAGAGGAAACAGTGGAGAAGAGTGGAACTGGGAGGAGAGGAGGGAGGATGCTACAACCAGGATGCAAAATGAATAAATTAAAAAATTGAAATTAAAAAAGGAAGCCAACTGAAAAAAAAAAGCAATTAAAGTGACTAATTTTTTCAACTTAATACTTTTATTGTTTCTTTGGGAATTTCACATCAAGCACTCTGATCATACTCATTTCCTAGTTCTTCCATGTCCCCACGCCTTCCACCCTTGTGACCTCCATTCCCCAAAAACTAAAAAAATAAAAACAAAAACAAACAAAAAGAGGTTTTAAAAAGAAGTCCCACATCTGTTATCTATACACTCACTAGATTACGGCCGAACTCTCAGCGGCCTGCCCCTTAAATAGAACTGAGTCCTTCCCCTCCCACACACCCACCGGAAGCCACTAATCATCGTGGAGAGCTACACTTCAGGATCCTTATCACAGTTTTAAAAGTTCCTTCGATCACTTCCTATTTAGGCTGCTACTTTATTTGGGGGGGTGGTGGCTGGGGGGTGGGGGATTAGGGGTTGTCACAGGAGCCTTCCATATCCCTGTTTCTCAATCATACGTCTGCAATCATCCATATCATTGCACATGTTGCTCTTTTCTCTTTGCAGTCAGCGGGAGCACAGATCATGGGCCTCCCTGTGATTTTTGGTCACTAATGTGACCCCAGATTGAAGTAGGCCCACAGACCCAGACAAGGCCCTCAGTGGCAGCAGAAGTCTGGACATCACCACTCATGTACTATGCTGTTTTTGTTTGTTTATTTGTTTTTGCCTTTCCATCTCTGTATCACATATATGATCAATATAGTGCCACCCACTTTCTGCGCCAAGAATGTAAAGCTGCTGCCCCAACAAAGGAGTGGGCCTAACTGTGTACTTGAATGAATTCTACCCCCTAGAAATCTGTCGTACAGGAACTTCAGAGTAGTAGACAAAGATTTCTCTGTAGGATAAGAGGACTATTTAACAATAGCAGAAAAAGGAGTAAAAGAGCATGAGTATGTGGCAGGCAAATGATAAGACGTTGATCTGATTTTAAATTAAAACATTGTAAGTGCATTAAATACATTTCTTTAGCAATCACAATTAAGTGCATAAATTGTACAGACATTGAAAACCAAAGGAACAAATCCAGACTTAAATTTTTAAAAAGAACAAAAATTAACCAATGTTTTTTTTTTCTATAGACAGTATTTTTCTATAAACAAGTGAGAGTGCTTTCAGCAAAATGGAAAAATACACTCTTGTTTATGTTCCAACTATCAAAAATTAAGAAAACCAAGATTCAGTGAAATAATGTCATTGATATGTTAAAAGAAAACCACGATCACTTACCTATCACTGGCACAGTTAGGGTAACTTTGGGGGATTAGACCCAGGAACAATAAAGATGCACAGTAACAATTACAAAAAGAAAGAGAGAGAGAGAGAGAGAGAAAGAAAGAAAGAGAGGAAGGAAGGAAGAAAGAAAGAGAAAGAAACAAAGGACAAAAGGAAGGAAGGAATTGAAATAATAAATGTTTGAGAAAACAAATACATTGCCTCAGATTTAATTATTATGCAATGTATACAAGTATTAAACTGTTATATGCCATCTATAACGGCAAATCTTCGCTGTCACCATGGCCCCTGTATTTCAAATCACCATAAAACCACGCTTCTCTATAGGTCTCTGAGAGCTTTTCAAGTGGGTTTAACTGAAGCAGAAAGACCCTGAATGTGGCTGTAGCGTTCCATGGCCTGGGGTTGCCAGACGAATTTTGAAAAGGAAACTGGAGCACCAGCCTCATCACTCAGTTTACAGCCTGTAACTACAACTGGACTAGATGCCTGATGTTCCTGTGGCCATGCCTTCTCCACCGGGATATGCTATTTCCCCTCAAGCCATAAAGTGATAAGCCTCTCTTCCTTTAAGTTGCCTCTTGTGAGATATTTGACCACAGCTATATGACTATGAACACAGCACTCCATAATACATATGAAAACATTCATATTTACTGGTATCAATTAAAAATAAGTATGGACTTGAAATATTGAGCCCAACGACATCTCTGGAACATGAAAAATAACTGATAATAATGATGGCGGTATACTCAGGTTCTGATGAAGACTGTCATCCTGGCTGACAAATAAACACCTATGGCTGAGAAAGCACATGACCTTTCCTGTGCTGTGTGTGCTGAGATGGGGAGGGAAATGAGTTTGACTGAACAACAGAGAAATAATGAAAATATACCTTTGTTTGGAGTTTGGGCAATTGTGTTTACTCTACAGAGACATCCACTCCTATCTCAGTCCTACCATGCTTGCAACACAGCACAAATGTGTCTTGGTTTATTGAACGGAAACAAAACCTTACTGTGTTTTTATTAGTCAGGGTTCTCTAAAGGAACAGAACTGAGTGTGTGTTTGTGTGTGTGCGTGTGTGCATGTGTGTTTTGCAGTAGCATACATGCTATTGCCCGGGTAGTACAACAATGGATGTCTCACAATGGATGGGCCAAGAATCCAGTAGTTGTTAATTCCATGAGCCTGGATATTGTCAGCTGTCTCAATCTAGGAGTCCTGGAGGATTCCTAGAGAACTGCTGGTCATCAGACTACACTGGAATCCTGAAAAGAATAAGTTCTAATATCAGTGAGGGAATGGGCACTCCTTATTCCTTAACAACAAGATAGATGAATTTGCTACTGAGAGTACAAGCAAGCAGGCAATAAGAAAAGGTTTCCATCTTTCTTGCCTTTTTTAAAATAAAATTAATATATTTAAAACCTTTCTCTCTTCCCTTCCCTTTTCTCCAGCCAAACCCTTTCATATGGGCCTCACCATTCTCCTTCAAATACATGACCTCCTTTTTCATTAATTGTTATTGCATGCATATAGGAATATGTTTGTGTGTGTATATAATATAATATAATATAATATAATATAATATAAATTAAAAGAAAGCCACCTGTAGCAGTCTTTTTTTTTTTCAATGCAGTTTATTCAGGAACCTTGAACAATCCTTGGACCCTGGGGAAAGCCAGCCCACAGCTTAAATAGCCTCTGGGTAGCCAACCCAGGCATGCCACGTGGGAAATGCAGATAGGTCCACATACATGGAAGCAAGCCAGATCCTCAGCCTTAGCCAAATGTGGAACTGTTCGTGACAGAGAGCACTCACCATCGGGAAGGTGGAAGGCAGAAACCAGCTCCATCTTTAAGGCATAGCATTCCGCAGCTCTCTACAGTTCCCCCTTTTTGTTTTAGATGCATCAGGCAAGAGTAGAGGTCTGATCTCTGATATTAGAAATAAATTGGGACTTTGTACAGATGTTCATTTAGGTGTCATCCACCCAAAGAGCATCAGACCCGCCTGATACCTTTTTCTCAGAGGCGAGACCTGGGGCATCAACCCGCATGCAATCAGACATGCTCTTCTCTGGGTCCAAAGCAGCTGACCCTGAGTGCAGTGCTTAGCCTCGCATCCTGAGCGTAACATTTTAGCTTTTTATGGTAGCCAACCATGCTTGGGGAGAATGTCCTTGTAGCAGTCTTTTTTAAAACTCTACTTTACTAGGGGTGTTTAGGCCCCACCAAACCTGAACCTTAAATAGGAGAAAGAAAAGTTTAGTAGGGAAAGGGTGCCTAGACCCCTCTACTTCTTTCTCTCTGCTAGTTAGGGTCAAGGAGTTCTTTTAGGGCTCTATACCAATCTCTGTCAACCACAGATGCAGCCAGCAGTCTCTCTCTTCCATACTGCTATGCCCTGAAACATCTGTTTGCTCCAAACCGCCACACCATCTTTGCTCTCTGGTCTCTCCAAACTGCCACATGCCACACACCAACACTGAAAGCCACCACATGCACCTCCTCTTCTTTTGCCTGGCTGTCATATTTATACTCTCAGAGTCCTGGGCCACACCCCCTCCATGCCGCATGTTGAAGGCCATTACCAGCTGCTAAAGATTACACACCCCATGTGACAATTAACAGATGTAGACAAACTATAGCCCAACTAAAATCCCATACTTGCGATTAAGACTCAGTTATCTGACGTAACTGAGTTTACAAAGAAAACAAAACTTCCATTACAATATATATTACTAAATATAAGTTACTCAGCCTGTATAACGTTAGTTGTACATACGTTTTTCAGAGATGGTCATTTGACACTGGACAACCAATTAGTATGTTGTTCCCTGGGAAGGAACTACCTGTCCTAGCATTGCCCATTTGTATACAATTCTTTGTGCAGGGTTGAGGTCACCATAAAGTGTGGCCCAGATTTAGGGTGGGTCTTCTCACCTCACATAATACAGTCAGGAAAATCCTTCACAGGGGTACCATTTAGTTGATTTCTGATAAGGTAAAGCGAGCAACCAAGATTAGCCATCAGAGTGTACAATGGGATCCATTGTATATATTTCTGTTGAAATAATGACATACCGTAAGTCTGTTGGCCAAAGAAAGATGAGAGATGTAAGCAGCTGACATGAACACAATTTCTAACTTGAGAAAAATGAGAGTGGAGCCCAGCTTAGATTATCTAATCCCAGACAGCCCACTGTGTGGATCTGAAGGAGCCACAGGGCATTTTTGTATTTTGCTCACAGATGTCTAGTTACAGTGAAATGGAGACTTATTTGTGAACTCCAATGTGCCAACCTTAAAAACAGTCACAAACATGACTAAGTCATTGAGAGGCAAGGCATTGGATGATAGCTAAGTGATACTCATTAATTGAAAAAAGTAATACATTTAGAAAACTACAAAATAGTATTCAAAAACAGAATATTTTCAAAATTAGAAAAACACAGATCAGTAAGGTGTGATCTTTAAAGAAACTAATGAGATACCATGGTAACAAGTTTAATCAAATGCATAAGTAAGAGAGAAAAAAATTTAAGAACATAAAATATAAATACAGACTTCAAATTAAGAAAATTGAGAATAGAGAGATGCATAATATCTTAAAGAGAAAAGATTCAAGGATGGAGGAGTGGTGTAATTATATTATAGTCTCAAAGGGATTTCTTTTGAAGAAAAAATTTAAAATCCTCAAAATATCAACAAATATGTAAAAAAGTGCAAGGTGAGATTTAAAGTTCATATAAGGCAAAGTATCTCAGCTAATAAATTCAAAATAGTATTGAATTTGAACCCTCTCAACTAGCCAAGAGCCACCAGTTATAAATAAAACAAAATGGAAATCTGCAACTGCATGAAATTTTTGTGAGATGGTGTTGGAATCATTCATTTTGGGAAAAAAACAAGATAAAGACACCCCACATCATTTGTGTCAAAACAAGACATAGTATAAATATATGAGATAAATTTACAATAGTGTGATTAAAACACAATGTACACAAAAATTAATAAAAATATATGAATCACCCATTGGTGGCAAAAATTTAATGGAGGTGTTAAAAAATCTAAATAAATATAAGTTCTATAGTACTCTAAGTCCAATCAAGGTATGAAAGAATCTAATTTTCCCAACTAATCTATGCACTTTATGTAACATCAGCAAACATTTTAGCAGCGTTCTTCATAAACCTTCATAAACTGAATCCTGAATTCATGTAAGAAATAGCCAAGAATAACCAAGACACACCTCAGTTCATGCTTATGGAACATCCTTGCTAGCTGTCAAGACTTGTCCTAGAGTGCAGAAAGTTCATACAGTGCTGGAGCAAAGATTTACCAAAGGCAAATGAGAGAAAATAGAAACCTATAAGCAAACAGGGAACCTCAGTCTCCTGAAAAGAGTTCACTGCGACAGAATGAGAAAAAGATAAACTAGGTGACAAATGGAATAGGAACAATGGTTATTTATCACTTCTAAAATGGTATGTGATCCAAGCAAGACAGCTTCAACTTCGGATGGAATCAAGATGTAAAAGCCTTTAGAAGTCATTTAAAAGGGTGCATCTATGGCTTTAGCATAGACAAGTCATAAAAAGCACACATCTTAAAAGAAAAGATTGATCCCTTTCACCGCACTGAACTTAAGACTTTAAAGATTGTCTGATAGAAATAGAAAAAATGTTGTATATGGGGATGCTGTAACACAATAATATTTACTATTTATATATCTTTTAGTTAAGCAGCAGTTAGTCCTAAACCAGCTGTATAGCCAAATCACCACACAGAGACAGGAATTTATTTCATTAAGTTAGAGCACTATGCTGGGCAACAGTTACTCCATCCTAAACCTCCAAGTCCACATAGTTTCCTACTATTTAGATTTCACCCATTATACTTAGTCATATCTTAAGTGTGTTCCATCTCTCCACATGGTTCCAAGACCTCTCCTCCTGATTCTCTCTCCTCCCTCTTTTCTCCCAACTCATTTCCTTCTCCCCCTCTCTGGACCAGGATCCCCTCTCTATGGCTCAGCATTGGGGCTGGTTGTTTAATTGACAATGTAGAGAAGAAATGGTGGCATGTTTACACAAACTTGAGACAGGTGAACAATGCAATGTCCAGACTGAAACCAGACACTGGGGTAGAGAAATCAGCATTTGAATGAACAAGGATAAATGGTATACATTCCAAAAGAACGTTATACCGATGTGGGGAGAAAGATGAGAACATGAAAAACGGCCCAGACCCATAAGATATTCAACCTGTTTAGTAATGAGATATATGAAAGCTAACCCCTTGATACATTTTCATTTCAGTCATGAAAGAATGGTGAAAATGTGTCAATGAAGCTGCAGGGCAACGAGACCTGTCATTTTTATCTGTGGAGACCATGAAGGGTTTTTTACAAATACATCACACAAGCAGATCAATTACTGTTAATGAGCATTGTTCCTCTAAAAACATACCCAGCATGGCAAAAGCTAAAGTTCTTAGTGGATGGTGACCACCAACAAAGTCGAGTGGTCTTAACAGCAACCAACCTGAAACCCATTCAAATGCTCATCATCAGTGAATTGTGCTAGTGCCAAACCCACCACAGTGACAAGGAATCAATATAACTGTGTATATTAACATAGAGAGGCCCCAACACCCAAAGGGGAAAAGAACAAGAAATATGATTTTGTTTATGTAAAGATGCAACTAGACAAAACTGAGCACATCATCTAGGGACTTCTATGTAGGTGAAAAATTACAAAATTATACCATGAAATGATTAAGTTGAAGGGGAGCTTGATCTGTGGGCAGAAAGAAACATCAATAGCCCACTGAGGAAGTGGTGTTTATTCCCAAAGATCAACATCAGGTACCCAAATAGTATTTGCTATTAAATTATGTGTGAAGTTAATTATACAATATAATAAACAATGAAATCAAGAGGGGCTTTTATATTTATCTGAAGTTTGGTTAAATCAAAATGGGGCATAGGCTAAAAGGACACAGAAGAGAGTAGCATTGAGGAAACAACAGAGAGAGTAGAATAGATGGGCAAATTGAAGTCACTTATTTTTAGAATAAATCCTTAATGTCTTCTTTACTGAGCTCTACGTAAGCTCTAATTACCTTTGCCCTAGGTTCTAGGAATTTCAATTTGTATGTTGATAAGAACTCCTCAAAGCACACTGTTCTAAAGGGAAAACGCTATTTCCAAGGAATAAGCCTGTTACCAAAATCTATTCTGCACCAAGCCATACAAACACTCCCCTGTGTGAAAGATGACTTTAAAATGGAATAACTCTTAAGAGGTGAATTGGGTGAAGAAATGAACTTCCAGGTGAATGGAGAAAAGGTGTTGTAATGTATAATTTACCCCACATACTCTGGTGTATTTATCTACCTCTTTCCATTGCTCTGAATCTCCATGATGTCAACCATTATAGCACCTGAGCTATTAGATGAGAGATATTAGATTGGGAGAAACGGGTAAAATAAATGGGGCTTCAGTGAGTCTAATGAAATGTACTTTCCATACACAACAGGCCCTGAGAGGGAAGAATAGGCAATTTACAGGAAGATTTATGTTCATCCTGAAGTTGGACCTATGCCAGGTTTTTCAACACTGGGTAAATTCATTTAATATTACATTTATTAAGTGGGGGTTAAAATTTTCCAACAGTTTTACATGACAGCTGTAGCACAAGGCAGGAAAAAAAGAGAAGAAATGGATACTATAATAAACAAAGAAATCACATATTTTTTTATTTATTTTTAGTTTTTTATTTTTTTAATTTTTCATCAATTACACTTTATTCATTCTGCATCTCCCCATAAGCCCCTCCCTCCTCCCCTCCCAATCCCACTCTCCCTCCTCCCTCCACAAAAAGACCCTTGTCTTAACCCCTTCCGACATAATACAAACAGAGCCTGTCCCACTGGTTTATGCATTTGTATATATGTCAGTGGATTATTATAATATATGTAAAAATGAACAGGTAGCAATAAAAATCAATGCTTAACTGAGGAATTGTTTGCATCAATTCTGAAACTTCAGGGCAAAATTCTAAGGTGGAATTCTTTCCTCAACCAATACCCAAAGGTTAAGTATTAAATTTAAAAAAATAATTATTATCATTTATTACAATTTATTCAGTTTGCATCCTGGCTGTGTCCCCCTCCTCTGTCTCCTCCCAATCCCACCCTCCCTCCCTCTACTTCCCTTATGCCCCTCCCCTAGACCACTGATAAGTGAGGTTTTCCTACCCTTCTATTTGACCCTAACCTATCAGGTCTCATCAGGACTGGTTGCATTGTCTTCCTCTGTGGCCTGGCAAAGCTGCACCCCACAGGGGGAGGTGATCAGAGAGCCTGTCACTGAGTTCATCCTAGAGAAAGCCCCTGCTCCCCTTATTAGGGAACCCACTTGGAGACCGAGTCTATGGGCTACATCTGAGCCTGGGTTTTAGGTCCTCTCCATGCATTGTCCTTGGTTAGAATATCAGTCTCTGCAGGGCCCACAAGGCTCAGGTTTTTTGCCTGGATTACACTTTTTATACACATTTTCTGCCACAATAAGATCAAATCCATATTCAGGCCAATCAATATGTCTAATTCTAATGAGGCCATATGTTTATCTTATAGGAAGAAAAGAGGTTACACTGAGAGTGAAGCCAGGTCTGGGAAAAGCTTCAGTTGGATGATGTCTTAAATAAGACTATGTCCTGTATCAATCTTGCACCACCAAGGCCATGCCACACAGATTTATTGCTCCTCTGTGTTCTGATCTAAATAACTGCCACATATATTACCTGTAATTATGTACTTCACACAGCAACAGACACACCGTAGCAGGACTGAACTAGACATGATGGTATTAAGAAATATATTTGGTAGAGGAACATATGAAATGCATGCAACATCTTTGGATGAGAGACGACACTTGAAGCAGAAGTAGCATTCTATAGGCAAAGAGTGAAAGAATATCCAGGCAGTAGGCAAAAATCACCAGGCAATTGTCACCGAGGGGCCTCTGCATGGGTATGTGTGGGCATGTGAGTGTGCACATGTGAGCGGGGAGGTGAAGGGGTGTTGAATAAATGCCTGCTCATGAGTTGGTAAGTGCACACACCTATGCCTGAGCATGTGAAGGATAGAGCAGGTATCTTCCTATCCACCTTGTTGTCTTGAAACAGTCTCTCTCTAAACCAGAAGCTCCTTATTTTTAAATAAGGCAGCTGGCTAGTATGCTCTGCAGATCCTCCCATCTCTGCATCCCAGTGCTGAGGTTACAGACACACAGAGATATGCCTGACTTTTTCTATGGGTACCTAGAACTAGAACTCAGGTCCTCACACTTGCGGACAAAGAACTCTTACCCATCTCCCCAATCCTCTAAAGAGTCTGTTTAATCTCTCCTTCCCATGGTAAATTGTGACAACAGCAACCTTGCCCCTTGGCCTAAGGCTCTGTGATGTTGACTTCTCACCACATGAGATTCATACCCAGCTGGGGACAAAAATCTCAGCAACTAGCTTTAAACACAGTTTCAAGCCTTGGAGACAAGTTTCTATCATATAATGTTTCCTGGAACCAAATCTTTATAGAACTCTGCATTAATTACCACATTAACCCACTCACTGAGGCAAACTGACCCCCTTGTACAGTGGTGAGAAGTGTAGGAACTGCTCACTTCTCTAACACACTGCAGTGTCTTTCCACCTGACTCTCCTCTTCACATAATGGCAGGCAACTCACGGGGTCTCAGAAGCACAAGATTCACCAAAGTCGAGATGGCTGAAGGCTTCTAAATAACCCAGAGTTGAACCTCTCTGATAAATGAGCACAGCCATCCAGTGTGAGACTTGTCCCGGTGTGATTTTGTTCCCAGGGTCTCCATTCCGAAAGCTTAATTAAAACCCTCAGTCTGCTGACCTAGTTCCCAGAGAGGCCATAACCTTTCCCTCACACTTACACAGATGCTATGATTTCAATGGGCTTAATCCCTTAATTTTTACCCAGGAAATAATAATATAAGCCTAATGAATGTGGCTTGCATTTTGGACCAAGAACAGAATCGCGATGCAAGAAGTTGTAGTCTTGGGTCCCTGACTCACCAGTGGACCTGGGGCAAGCCACTTAAATCCATTCCTCAGTTTCTCCAGCCATAAAACAGTGATAATCATAGTTCCCACCAGAGAGATTCTTTGTCAGGACCTTTGATGTTAGTTTCCACAGACAAAGGGCTGTTTTAATTATTCTGAGTGCAGTAATGAGAGAGGCACAATGCCAGACTGACTTTTATAAGACTTCTCAAGTATCAGTTTCCGGCTGCTGCAAGTGAGTCATCTCAGACCACAGACTCGTGAAGTAAAGCACAGGTCACTGGAGGGGAGCAGAGGAGGCCACTGGGGTGAACATTATTATTTGACAAATGTGACAAATGTCACCAATCAGTGGAAGCAAGCACAGATTTCAGCCCCTGATCAGAGTGAATTCATGTCTCTGCCTACTGATTCACTCTCTCTCTCTCTATATATATATATATATAGAGAGAGAGAGTTATATATATATTAATATATATATAACTTTATCTCTCTGTCTCTACCTCTCTTTCTATCTCTTATCTATCTCTATTTCTATATCTCTTTATCTCTATCTCTATCTCTATATCTCTATCTCTCTCTATATTTATCTCTGTAACTCTTGGTTTTTCAAGACAGTGTTTCTCTGTGTAGCCTTGGTTGTCCTGGACTCACTTTGTAGACCAGGCTGGCTGACTTTTCTCTATAACCTCGGGAGTTGCTTCATCTTTCTGGGCTTGAGCTCTTTAGTCAGCCTCTAATGACTCTAGAGTTGAAGATAGGCATAACAGTGTATATGAAGTATACATAAACTTCAACATCTTTTCTCCTTTTTTTGAAATGGTCTTTGATCTAATTCAGCTTCACAGCAAAATTGAACAGGAAGTACAAAGTTTTATCTAACCCTTGCCCCTGCACACACCTGAAGCCCTCCTTACTATCTGTCTGGCCAGAGTGATTTACTTGATGTAATCAAATTTACATTAACTCATGGTTTGCACACCGAATCTATATGTTAAGGTTCACTTGGAGCTGTCAATTCTCTGAGCTTGGGCAAATTTCTACTGTCATGTATCTAGAATTATAGTGTCATGAATATAGTTTCTGAATTTACGGTGGTAGAAAAATCCTCTGTGGGCCAGGTGTGTAACCCCTTAGTCCCTGGCCACTTCTGATTTTTGTACTGTCTCCATGTTTTTCTTTTCCATGGTGTCATTCACATGAAATCATGCAAGTTAAGATTTTTACTTAATTGTAAATATAGAAGATGTTTCCATATGTTCTCATGGATTGAGAGTTCATTTCAGTTTAGTATTAAATGATTTTTCCTTCGTCTACAAGAACCATTGTTGACCCTCCCACCAAGCAAAGGACCTCTTACTTCTGACTTTAGGAAATTATAAGTAAAACTTCTATTAGCATCCAGGTAGAAGTTTTTGAGTTGACATAAAATTCCATCTTATTTGAATAAATAGCAAGCAAAGAATGTATAGGTAGCTTTAGAAGAAACTGCTAAGTAATCATCTAAAGTGGTCACATTATTTAGCAGTCCCACAGCCAATAGTGAGAGTCCTTTTTTTCTGATCAAATTTTATTTTTTATTTATTATTTATTACAATTTATTCACTTTGTATCCTCGCTGTAGCCCCCTCCCTCATCTCCTCACATCCCTACCCTCCCTCCTTCTTCTCCCTTAGTCCACTGCTAGGGTGGTACTCCTTCACTACTATCTGACCCTAGCCTCTCAGGTCTCACCAGGACTGTCTGGATCCTCTTTCTCCGTGGCCTATGGGGAGGTGATCAAAGAGCAGGCAACTGAGTTCATGCCAGAAACTGCCCCTACTCCCCTTACTAGGAGACCCTCATGGAGACTGAGCTGCCCATGGGCTACATCTGAACAGGAGGTCTAGGTCCTCTCCATGCATGGTCCTTGGTTGATTCATCAGTCTCTGCAGGTCCCCCTGGGCCCAAAATTTTGGGGAAAGTCCTTCTTATTCCGCAACCTTATCAACATAAAATGCTCTCATATTTTTGGATTACTGCCTTTGTAATAGAAATGTACTTTTTGCATGAATCACAATTATTGAAAGGTCTACTTGGCTAGTCTCAAGCATGTCATGACCTGATCAAAACAGAAGGTCACGGCCTCTCCAAACAGTAAATCACCAATCCTACAGTTTGCAGACTATATTTTACCAATTTTCTGCTATATTATCATCTCCTAGTTCACATTAATCACATCTTCTATCCAATAAATTTAATGGCATTATAAAACAATTCTAGCTAAATAATTTCTGTCCCGTATGGTAGACAGATCTAAAGGCAATTTTAAAAAAAGTGAATTGGGGCTTGCAATAAGAGTCATTTATTTTCTATTTGTCCCAGCAACTAATATTTAACTGGTAACTTACCAGATTCTCAAAGGCTTTGCAAAGGAGACAGTTTTACAGAAATGAGGTCTTAGTTCTTCACAGTAAGATTTAGGTTGAGATTGGAAGAGAGTGGGAGAGCTTCTACTTTGAGAAACCCACATACACCAAGATTCTGAGAAATGGCTGCTCTTGGGGGTAGAATGCTGAGGGTGGAGAGTGTCAGAAACTCTAGCATGTCTAGACTAGATTTAGATCATAACTGGCACAAACTGGCTGGTGACTTTAGGGTTCATATGTGTGATTATGATGAAAGAAGGGATACCTGTGCGGTCATCAATATACAATGCCTAGGACACCTACTGACATCTCAAACAGCATAGTTCAGTCTATTTTATGGTGCAATTGCTTTTGTTGGCTTGTGACAAATCCATTTTGAAGTTCAATTAAATAAATATATGCCATTTAACCAAATATCAAGTTGCCTAATTCGGCATTCATGCTAGGTTTTCTTCTTTCTGTTACTTTTTAATGTGTTCTTTGTGTTGGAAAGTGAGGATATTCAACAAAATAAGTTCTTTTTTTCTTTATTAATTACACATTTATTCAATTTGGTTCTCTCCCTCCTGCCATCCCAATCCCTCCGTTCCTCCACCCTCTGCATGCATGCCCCTCGCCAAGTCCACTGATAGGGGAGGACGTCTTTTCCTTCCTTCTGATCCTAGTCAATTAGGTCTCATCAGGAGTGGCTGCATTGTCTTCTTCTGTGGCCTGGTAATGCTGCTTCCTTCTCAGGGGGAGGTAATTAAAGAACAAGCCAATCAGTTCATGTCAGAGACAGTCCCTGTTCCTATTACAATGCAACCCACTTGGATACTGAACTGCCATGGGCTACATCTGTGCAGGGGTCTTAGGTTATCTCCATGCATAGTCCTTGGTTGGAATAGCAGTCTCAGGAAAGACCCCTGTGCTCAGATTTTTTGGTTCTGTTGCTCTCCTTGTGGAGTTCCTGCCCTCTCCAGATCTTACTGTTTCCCACTTCTTTCCTAAGATTCCCTGCACTCTGCCCAAAGGCTGCCCATATGTCTCAGCATCTATATTGATAGTCTGCAAGGCAGAGCTTTTCAGAGGTCCTCTGTGTCAGGCTCCTGACTTGTTCCCTCTTTTCTCCTTATTCTGATGTCCATCCTTTTTGCCTTTCTGGGTAGGAATTGAGCATTTTAGCAAGAGTCCTCCCTTTTCATTAGTTTCTTTAGGTGTACAGATTTTAGTAGGTTTGTCCTATATTATATGTCTATATGAGTGAGTATATACCGTATGCATCCCTCTGCTGCTGGGATAGCTCACTCAGGATGATCTTTTCCAGATCCCACCATTTACCTGAAAATTTAATGATTCCCTTGTTTTTTATCGCTGAGTAATATTCCATTGTGTAGATATACCACAATTTGTGCATCCATTCCTCCACTGAGGGGCATCTTTGCTGTTTCCAGCTTCTGGCTATTATAAATAAGGCTGCTACAAACTTGGTTGAGCAAATGTCCTTATTGTGTAGTTGAGAATCTTTTGGATAAATAAATGGGACATCATGAAACTGAAAAGTTTCTGTAAAGCAAAAGTTACTGTCATCAGAACAAAACAACAGCCTACAGGTTGGGAAAGGGTCTTCACCAACCCTATATCTGACAGAGGGCTAATATCCGGTATATATAAAGAGCTAAAGAAGTTAAACAGCAAAAAAAAAAAAAAAACAAAAAAAAAAACACAAGTAATC
This sequence comes from Meriones unguiculatus, assembly GCF_030254825.1. NCBI lineage: Eukaryota > Metazoa > Chordata > Mammalia > Rodentia > Muridae > Meriones > Meriones unguiculatus. The sequence goes on along the minus strand of NC_083356.1, from coordinate 38,935,301 downwards.
CAATTAAAAAATGGGGAACAGAACTAAACAGAGAATTCTCTGCAGAAAAATATCGAATGGCAGAGAAACACTTAAAGAAATGCTCAACCTCATTAGCCATCAGGGAAATGCAAATAAAAATGACCGTAAGGTTTCACCTTACACCCATCAGAATGGCTAAAATCAAAAACTCAAGAGACAACACATGCTGGAGAGGTCGTGGAGAAAGGGGAACCCTCTTCCATTGCTGGTGGGAATGTAAACTTGTACAACCACTCTGGAAACCAATCTGGTGCTTTCTCAGACAATTAGGAATAGCGTTTCCTCAAGATCCAGCTATACCACTTCTAGGCATATAGAATAAATTCTTAAGTCCTTAATGTTCTGTGACACATGATTTTTGGCCTATGACAGGGCTAAAATAATTGTACTTTATTTTATGGCTCAGTATTTTAGGTGCCATGTGTCAATTAAGATTAACATGTTTCTCAAGATCACAAAGACATATCTAGGACAAAATCATATGCCTTAGTGTTTTCAAAGCAAAGACTCATGACCAAACCTTTGGCAGAGAACAGGGAATCATAAGAAAGAAGGGGAGTTAGTCTGATGGGGAAAGGATAGGAGCTCCACAAGGACCAAATATATCCGGGCACAGGGTCTTTTCTGAGACTGACATTCAACCAAGGACCATGTATGGATATAACCTAGAACCTCCACTCAGATGTAGCCTGTGGTAGCTCAGTAACCAATTGGTTTCCCAAAGTGAGGGGAACAGGGACTATTTCTAACAGGAACTCAATGACTGGCTCTTTGGTCTCCCCACCCCCGAAGGGAGGAGCAGTCCTGTTAGGCCACAGAGGAGGGCTTTGCAGCCAGTCCTGAAGATACCTGATAAAACAGGATCAGATGAATGGGGAGGAGGTCCCCCCTATCAGTGGACTTGGAAAGGGGCACAGTGGAGATGAGGGAGGGAGGGAGGGACTGGGAGGGAATGAGGGATCGGGACACGGCTGGGATACAGAGTTAATAAAATGTAACTGATAAAAAATAAAAAATAAAAAAAAATCATATGCCTTATGCTTATTTGCCATGTAGAACACTACTGGCAAAAATGAACAGTAAATTACAATAGAAAAAGTAACTACTGATTTCTGACAGAGAAAAAGGGAGGGGGAATAAAGGAGAATGAGGCAGAGAAAGGGAGAAAAGGAGAGTGAGAAGACCAAAATCTATTTTATCTAGACCATGAGAATAATTTGCCATGTTTTATTAATGGGTGTTTTCACATCCTGAGCAACTTTAATTGCTAATTAATTAAAAGATGATTGGATAAACAATGGACTGTCCTATGGAATGAAGATAGCAAAATTTCCTATCATGGTGTGTGATAAACACTCTTTATCCAATTGCTTTACCAATCACTCAGTTCCTTAATTCTTGAAGAACCCCAGGAGCCATGTCTTGAAGATGAGAGTTAAATTGGATGAACATTAGAGGACTTTGGGGTCAAACTATATTCAAGGCCATAGGCAATCATAATTCAATTAAAGCAGAACAGAAAAAAAATAGCTGTAAAATAGTCTACAATATTAGCGGTAGCCTTGGTATTATAATCAAAATACTTGTATCTGAAGCATTTACAATTGTGAGCATGACTGACAGACATGTCTACTTTCCTAAGCTTATTTTCATCATCTATAAATGAAGATGCCTGGTTTGCTGCTATCAATACAATCCCAAAATAATAGTGGTCTAAGCAAGGCATAATATTATTTTCTAACTTGTAAAATATTCAAATGTAGATATCCAAGAACTTATGGAGGCTCTACTTGACTGCAGAACCTGACATGTGTCTATCTTATCTTTTTTTGTTGTATGCTTCTATCCACAATGATCACCTCATAATCTAAGGGGGCTGCACTGATTTCAGATTTCACATAGCAATCTACACAAACAGAAATAAATGTATTACAAAGACAAGAAGAAAGAAAACAAAACGTCAGCACAAATTCTATATTACATAAAATATCTAGAAGCTTTTAGGTAACACTTCACCACACATCTTAATAGTCAGAATTTAGCCATACAATTAAATACAGCTGCAAGGGAGGCTGGGAATTTTAGTATGCTGTAAACTGTTATTTTCCAGTGTGGAAAATTCTGTCAGTGTGTAAGAAATGGTGGGTAGAAATTTGAGGTACCTACCAGTCTCTAATCTAAGATATAATGCTAAAGTTTGTCTGAGAACACGAAAAGTTTATCACTGTAAAAGAGATTTTTAAAACAATTACTTCAAAGGAGGTGTTGAATAAATGTTGGCCAAATATGATATATAAAAGAATTTTTTTTTTGAAAACTCAGAATTCTCTTGAAAATAATAGTGGCATTCTTCCTTGAAATGTGCATCTAGAGAAGGATCTAAGTTTTCTGAGGCACAAAAGGCAGTAAATGACTGTGGCCACAGCTTCTATTTAAGATGGGCAAGCATCTTAGGGTTATAAGTTCCATGAGAAAACACCACAACCAAAAGCAATGTGAGGAGGAAAGGCTTTATTTTGCTTATAGTTTTGTATCATAGTTCACCATCAAAGGCAGTCAAGGTAGGAACCTGCAGACAGGATCTGACATAGAGGCCATGGAAGAGTGCTAGCTACAAGTTTGCCCCTTTTGGCTGCTCAGTCTATTTTCACACCAAATGTAAGACTACCAGCCCTATAGAGGCCCCACCCATAGTAGGATGCATCCTCCCACATCAATCATTAATTTTAAAAATGTCTTACAGGCTTACCTACACTCTGATCATATAGAGCCCTTTATCTCAATTGATGGTCTCTCTTCTCAGATGGCTCTGGTTAGTACCAAGTTGGCATAAAAACTAGCCAGCCAAGCAGGCAATTGTCTTCTATATTCAATTCCTTAGGAGCCTTAATAAAACAAAACTCTGCCCTCCAGCATCTTTATCATTGCTCATTTCTCAGGCTTAGTACAGATATCATTGCCTTTTAGAATCCTACCTGGCATGTGCATTTTAGTCAGATGCTAATTTGCTGAGTAACCATAAAACTCGATGCTTGCAGTCTTCGTGTGAACTTATAATCATATTAAAGTTTTTCCATCTATGTGTCTCCATCATCACAGAATTATGAGCTCTTCAAGTGAAAAGATGCACAGCATCATAAGGCCAAAGCAAACCATAGTCTCAGGACTCACTCTCTTATTCCACACAGGGGATTAGAATATTTGTTAAACTAACATTGTGTATAACAATCTTGTTGATACATGATATAAAGTTTTTGTGGGACCCAGAAATACAATACACATTGGATAACCTATGGATATGAGCCAGTGAGCTACCTCAGCAGGTAAAGGCACTTGTTGTCAGGACTGACTACTCAGGGTTGATTCCCCAGGTCCTGCAAGACAGAAGGAGAGGAACTACAAGCTGTCCTCTGGCCTCTACACATATACACCATGGCAAGCACATGCCTCATCACACAAATCAATCAATCAATCAATAAAAATTTAAAAATGAAAGAGTCTATGAACAGTATCTGGCATATATTGATTGGGTCATTTAGTGAATGCCTATTTAACTTAATAAATGAAAGTCAATATTCATCAAGAAGCCAGTATTAGTGTCAAGTGTGGGAATGGTTTGTTCATGTGCTTTCATTTAAAGATAAAATGGTAAGAGTAAAAACCAAAAAAATAAATGACATACTTCTATCTCCCTGAACCATGAAGCAGCAACTCCTGTGACCTAACATTAGAAATACAACAAAATGGTAGAAGCTGAGAGGTCGAGGGTTCTATTTCCAGCACTGATAAACATGTCACCTGAAGAATTTGTGCAGTTTCTATTGAGCATTTTGCTGTGATGAAGTGCAGCTTTCAACCCTTAAATATGCTTCTTAACTTTGGAACTACTGAGCGTTTGAACAAGGTGGTTCTTTGTGTGTTGGAAGGGGGCTGCTCTTCTTGTGAACTCTACAATATATAGTAGCATCCCTGGCCTTTAACCATTAATGCTAATAGGAACCCCAATATAAGTATAAATATTATAGTAACCAAACTTGACAGCAGGCATCTCCAATACTCCTCTAGGGGCTAAAATTAGAGAGTTGGGGGGGAGGGGAGAAAGATAAAGAAGAAAAGGAATCAGAACCATAAAAATCACTGAAGATCATTTCACAGAGAACAATGACAGTGTAGTAAGTTAGAGAAAACAGCCTACTTTTTTATATCTCATTCTCAAATTCTCCCACAAAAAAAAAAAAACAACAAAAATAAACAAAAGACATTAGAATGTTACATCTAGAAACTACTCAGAAATATCTAAGTATATTAAGCAAAAAGGAGTTGAGGGGCAAAGGGAAAGTAGATTTTTTAAAAAGCCCTTAGATGTTTTCACTTGGAATTCTGTCAATTAAAAACACAACATAATGAATCCAATATAAACATTAACTTTACCTCAGGTTGATTTAATTAAAGTGAAGAATTCAGGAAGGAGTAGGTGATCCTGTGCCTTGGCTTTCTATCAGTACATCACAATACAGTGGGAGGAAGGGATTCAAATCTGGAAGCCTTGTTTCAAGAGTAACAGAGGGAAAAATAAACAACCAAAGTGGAAAAGGGCCAATGAAGTTAGATTGACCATTCCCCAGTGATACAAGAAATGTTATGGAACACAGCCTACAGTTAGGCAGTGAGCTATGGAGGCTTCTTGAGGGAATGGCTCTGGGAACTCAAATCCAGTGGAGAAAGCAGTGCTACGTACAGAATAAGAGGTTAAGAGGAGGAATGGAATCATGCCATATTGCACAGCAAAGGCTAAGCAAGGATGGTGTGATGGTCTGAATAAAAATGGGCCCCCTAGGCTCATAGGTTTGAATGCTTAGTCAGCGGGGAGTGACACTAGTTAGAAGGAATTAGGAGTTGTGGCCTCTTTGGAAGAAGTGTTACTGGAGGGTAGGCTTTGAGGTTTCAAAAGCAGAAGCCAGACCTAGAGCCTCATTCTCTTCCTGCTGCCTACAGCTACAGATGTAGAACTCTTAGCTCCTTCCTAAGCACTAGGTCTGCCTGTGTGCCGCCATGCTCTCTACCATAATGAGAGTGAACTAAACATCTGAAACTGTAAGCAAGCCCAGTCCAACTTAAATGCTTTGTTTTATAAGAATGGTCAAGGTCATGGTTATCTCTTCCCAGCAATAAAACATAAGACAGATGGTGTCTGACTTGGGGGTAACCATGACTATATTGTTTGGGGAAATAAGTGCTGAGTTTGTTCTGTGTGGTCCCAAGGGTTACAATTATAGCAACGTGACAGCGGATCAGAAAAGATTTTCCTTAATAGCAAAAGTCATTTTCTGAGATTCCTTGCTATCCAAAAAATAAACCAAATGTTTTATGAGCTTAGTACTCAATGGCAACTAGTGAGATGTCAGAAATCTGTTAGGCATGATTTCTGTAGATTTTAACTTATCCCTGATTCTCTCAACACACACACACACACACACACACACACACACACACACACACACACACACCTGCCTTCTATTAATGGTGAAATTTTTGACATAACCTACTTTTCTTTTAAGGATCCATATTGTCTCCCAGTCACTCTACCACCATGAAGAGATCAGACTCTGCTCACCTGCACGAGGGGTAATCCTGGAACTACAGCATTCATAATTCAGCTACTCAGAGAATAGCCCCAAGGGGGACAAGTTAAGCATGTAAGGTTCTCCATTAAACTTTATGGAGCCATTAGAGAACTCACTTTCTCTGTGTTTCTCTGTCTCTCTGTGTGTCTCTGTTTCTCTCTGCCTCTCTCTTTCTCTCAGAGGACTGAAAATTAAAAGGAAAGAAATCACAAGAGAGTGAAAGAAAAAGAAAGAGACTCCTTCAGGGATTATTGCCAAGAAAGACTTTAGAAAAAGTATTCACATACTGGTTGCCTCCCAAATCTCACTACCACACAAGAACATTTAATATTTTTTCTTTAGTTACTTAGACTGAAAAGTTCATTTTTTTTTTTTTTGCATCAAAATAAATCCTTGTCATGGACATTATACAGGAAATTCCAGTGTAGCATGAGCAGTGACTCCCAAACAGTAGATCTACCAATGCCAGTTCAGATCATTGTCTCCAAAACAACTGGACATCTTCAAATTTAAAAAAAGAAATTTATCTGACATATTAGAAACGTTTCCAATTCCAATAATTGGACAGGGGTGGAATATTCAAAAAACACGAAGTTTTAACTTTAAGTGTTTTGAACATAACAAGCACCAAAACACGCTAATGCGGAAGCTGCACTCCTAGGATGCCTTTTAATACCTTTCTCTGAGATCAACAGCTTAGCGAATAGAACTGAAACATCCTTTATTGCACCACTGGATCATTCCTGTAATAGGGGGATATAATCTCATTACAAGCTCTAGTAGTCACCCAGATTACAATCTTAATTGCCAGTATAGGTAGAAGTGTAATAATATATGCTTATCCCTTTTTGTAATTGCATAATTAAAGAAGAGCAAGAGTTTTTTTTTTTTTTTCAGTAAGCAAGTTTTCTTGCCTTCAGGGTATGCAGATTTTCACTCTTCTAAATGTGATATTTATGAAATGTCCATTTTGAATATTACTTTCTGCATTTCAGGTAATATAATAAATTATTTTTTCTTTTAGCCTTTCAAAATATCCCCTTCCCTTCAAATGTGTCCATGCAATTAGTATTTAGAGAAGTGGCTTCAGAAAGGAAACACCAGGAGTCACACAATGAAAAGGACTGTAACTATCTAGGACTCTTGACTTTGTGGAAATCAGCTAAGGTCTGAGAACTTGATCTTTCTCACATAGGAGATGAGACTTCAAATAGTTAATGTACATGAGAACTAGAACACATTTTTTTAATTTTTTATTAATTACACTTTATTTATTTTGTATCCCCCCATAGGCCCCTCCCTCCTCCCCTCCCGATCCCACCCTTTCTCCTCTTTCTGCATGCATGCCACTCCCCAAGTCCACTGAAAGGGGAGGTTCTCCTCTCCTTTCTGATCTTAGTCTATCTCTACAACTGGAGATGTGCATATTTATTGAGTACTTGCCTTAAGCAATGCCATGGGGCTTTACTTACAATTTAGTTTTTGTTATTGTTGTTTCCATGAAGAAGCTCAGATGTGAATAGATCTTCAAGGAGGGAGTATGAGGCCCTTTTCTGTTTTAAACTACTATCATCTTCTAGTTTCCAGAAGCCTGGATTTCAGATTTAGTTTTCCTTTTGAGACAGGGTCTCATATAACCAAGGTTGACCTCAAAATCACTTACTTTCTAAAATGACCTTGAACTTCTGATCAGCTTTCTCCACCTTTCCAGTGCTAGATCACAGGAGAAAGACATCACAGCAAACTTTATGCAATGCTTGGGGTTGAACCCAGGGCTTTGTGCCTGGTAGGTAAGCATTCTACCCGCTGAGTTACATTCCTAGCTAAGTTTTAGCATGTAGCCAGGAGGAAAGTATTTGTAAGAATTGATCCCCCTCCCCATAGTGTGTTAGACAGGAAACTTTAGTAGTTGTCTTAGTCAGGGTTTCTATTACTGCAACAAAATACCTTTACCAAAAAAAAGACCTTTTTTATTTTTATTTTTTTAGGTTATACTTTCAGATTGTTGGAGGAATTCAGAACAGAAACTCAAGTGGGGCTATAACCTGGAGGCAGGAGCTGATCAGAGGCCATGGGGGAATACTGTTTACTGGTTTGCGTCTAATGGTTTGCTCAGCCTGATTTCTTATAGAACCCAGAATCACCATCTCAGGGATGGCACCACCCACCATGGGCTGGGCTCTCCTCTATTGATCACTAATTGAGAAAATGCATTACTGCTGAATCTCATGGAGGCTTTTTCTCAACTGAGGCTTCTTCCTCTCTGATGACTCTAACTTGTGTCAAGTTGACACACAAACCCAGCCAGTACAGTGGGCATAGATAGGGCTGATAAATGGAACCACACATATTCTGATGGTGGGAACTGCCACTCCATGAAAAAATAAAAGCTCATTCTGAAGTGCCTGTACTTATAACCATAGATTTGTGCTGATCTTGACATTGGTCATGGAAGCTTCTTTCTGCAGAGGCCATCAGTTACTGCAGAGACACATAGTTAATGGTCAAAGTATTGAGAATAAGTGACTGAAGTGCTCATCTCTAAAGGACATCTATATGAGCACTGTACCCAATCCAAGGCTCAAGGTGCATCCAGGAAGAAGGGATAGAACGAATCTAAAAGATGAGGAATGGAAAGGATACCTCTGTAATGCTGACTTCTGACAATGACATAGCTGTTGCACTCAGAGGCTCACAGCCTGCCCACGATCAAGTCACCCAAAATTCCCAACAGGGAAAAGTGTACTCCACTCACTACCTTTAGCTAAGGAACTATCAGCAGTTGATCTAGGCTCGGGGAGGGAGAATCAGTTTTCTTCACGGATGTGGCTGCTAATAGATTGTCCATGCTACAGTGGAAGGCTCCAACCCATTTGTCATGCACATAGGGAGAGCACTAAACAGACTCAGTGGGTTGAATGGAAAGATGGATAGATGAATGGCTGGACAGATAGATAGACAGACAGAAAACAGGATATGACGTTGGGAAAGAAGCTGGAGGAGGGAAACAGAGGGTGGACTTGATCAAAACACACTGTATACATAATTAAATTCTTTAAAAATAAATGTGGTTGGTTTTTCTAAAGAAATAAAACCTCTGGTGCTATAAGCATTGATCAATTTTTTTGTTTTGTTTTGTTTTTTGGTTGGTTGGTTTTGCAGGGTTTTTTGTTTTTTTGTTTTTTGTTTTTTTGGTTTTTTTGAGAGAGAGACAGAGAAAATGTAAAATTTGATATGGAAACTAAAGAAGATATGGGAGAAGTTAGGGGTGAGGAAAAGAATAGGATCAAAATATTGTACAATTTTTAAATTATTTTTTAAAAGGGCACATACAACTCTCACAAAAGATCCCAAATCAGTTTCTCTCAACCATGCCAGTGTGCTTAAAACTGTCTATACCTTCAGTTACAGAGGATTCAACTCCTCTGGCCTGCACTGACACATACACTCACATAAATGCATGTACCCATGTATGGACACAGACACATACAATTTAAAATAATAAAAACAATCAATCTTTAAAGAAATAGAAATCTCAGCCAAATGCGGTGGTGCACTCCTGTAACCCCAGCTCTTGGGGAGGCAGAGGCAGGTGGATCTCTGTGAATTTGAGGCCAGCCTGGTCTACATAGAGAGTCCAGGATAGCCAAGGCTACATAGAGAAGTCCTGTCTGGTAAAAAAAAAAACAAAAACAAGCAAAATCAATCAATAAATGAAATCTCTATTAGAAGCAAAGAAATTGTTTTTTGTGGATGAGCATGTATGGTGTATATATGTCTATGCACATATGTTTATAGGTATTATCACCTGTATGTGCTTGTGTTGGAGTCAGAGATTAATATCAGCATCTTCTATTATCCTCAGTTTTTGACAGTTTGATGTATACATAATAAATTTTGGTAAATTTTTTACCCTGATTTCTTTCTTTCATCCTTGTTGTCTCTCCCACCAAAACCCTTTTTCCCCCAAAGCCCCCAATGACTTTAAGGTCTTTCCAGTTGTTTTTTTTTTTGTTTGTTTGTTTGTTTGTTTGTTTTAATTCACTATGTTATGCTTGCATACATGAGCATTATCAGGCAGTTATTGTCTGAAATACAAGCAATCTGTGATCACTAGGAACACCATTGAAAAACTGACACCTCCACCAACAATTATGAAGTGTTCATAGTACCTCAGGGAGGGGTATAGCTTGATAAGCTCCTTCCCCATGCATGGCGAAATGACCACCTTAACTTTTCTAAGAGATTATCTTTTACTGAACCTGAAATATTTGGGATTGATCTTATGTTTGTATTTTGATGATAATTACTGGCCCTCAAGATCTGGTTACTGACTGGATTCACCTATCCTTCTTGTGTAAATCTGCCAAAGACATTATACCTGATTGGTTGATTAAAAGGCCTAAAACCTGGGCAGGGCAGAATGGAGTAGGCATGGTTAAGGTTCCCAGGCTTTGGGTTCAGGTGAATCATGGGAAACAGACAGACAGATGGGAAGAGAGGAGGAAGGAGGATGCCACAATGGGTTAGTGTGGAGAAGGACCCATTGTGGGCTGGGAGGCATGGAAAGGCCCAGATAAAAAAGAAAAGCAAGTATTTATAAGATTATGGATGGAAGGTAGTCCAGATAGAAGTAGTGAAGGCTGATGGCACTGGGTAGGAGGTAGGAGGTGGATGGTGAGGTTATTGAAACAGAGTAGGTAAAATATCCTCCCAGTCCAAGGTAAATAAGACAATCATAAACTTTAACAGGTGCCTGTGTCTTATTAATTGTGATAGTGGGTTAAATAATATCACCATGATAATCATAGGGCAAATAATAAATGTAATTTAGCCCAAATACCATTTTATTTACTAAAACAATGAAGCTTGCCTGTTTGGGTAGACTGACTGAAAGAAAACCTGTGAGATATGCCTATTTTGGCCTTCCCTATGCCAAAAGCCACGCATCACTGTACCTGGCTTTTATGTGAGTATTATCGATCTAAACTCAGGTCCTCTTGCCTATACAGCAATCACTTTATGCACTGAGCCATTCCTCTAGCCCCATGAAGCAAAGAAGCCAATGTTAAAAAGCAGAATAGACCACCCACAAAACCTTCAACCAAAAATTTAACTTGCCAACAAGATATGTTGTAGGGGAAAAAAATGGAACAGAGAAGCATATTGAAACAGAGACCCACAGCCAAACATCAGGAGATGTTCAGAGAGTCTTGTGGAAGAGTCAGGGAAAGGATAGAAGGACCTAGAAAGGACAAGAGCTCCACAAGAAGACAAACAGAGTGAACTAACCTAGGACCATGAGGAATTACAAAGACTGAAGCATCAATCAATAGCAGGCATGGTCTGGACCTAGGTCCCCAACACATATGTAACTGATGTACAGCTTGGTCTTTATGTGGGTCACCTAGCTAGTGGAAAGGGGGCTGTCTTTGACAAGGTCTCTGTTGCCTGCTTTTAGATCACTTGGCCCTACTCAGCTGCTTTATCTGGACTCAGTGGAAGAGAATGTGCTTAGTCCTGATGAGACTTGACTTGATGTGCCCCAGTGGGTTTGGGAGGGAGTTGGCTCGCTCTTTTTTTTTTTTTTTTTGAGGGGAAGGGGAGGTGAGGAAAGAGGGATGAGAGTGGAAGGGTGGAACCAGGAGGAGGAGGGAGAGGCCTGTGATCAGGATGTAAAGTGAATAAATAAATAAATTTAATTTTTAAAGAGAAAAGGTATCGGACAGGTCTGATGCTCTTTGGGTGGATAACACCTAAATGAACATTGGTACAAAGTCCCAATTTATTTCTAATATCAGAGATCAGACCTCTACTCTTGCCTGATGCATCTAAAACAAAAAGGGGGAACTGTAGAGAGCTGTGTAATGCCACCTCTTAAAGATGGAGCTGGTTTCCGCCTTCCACCTTCCCGATGGTGAGTGCTCTCTGTCACAAACAACTCCATATTTGACTAAGGCTGAGGATCTGGCTTGCTTCCGTGTATGTGGACCTATCTGCATTGCCCACGAGGCACGCTGAGGTTGGCTACCCAGAGGCTATTTTAAGCTGTGGGCTGGCTTTCCCCAGGGTCAGAAGATTGTTCAAGGTTCCTGAATAAACTGCATTGAGAAGAACAAAAAAAAAAAAAAAATAGATCAGAAAGAAGGAGAGGAGGACCTCCCCTATCAGTGGACTTGGGGAGAGGCATGCATGCAAAAAGGAGGGAGGGTGGGACCACCGGGAGGGGAGGAGGGAGGGGCTTATGGGGGGATACAAAAGGAATAAAGTGTAATTAATAAAAGTTAAATAAAAATTTTTAAAAAAGAGAGAAAAGTAGAATAGAACAGCAGGTTCCAGTTCGCACAAGCCTGTGTAGGAAGCTGGCTCAATCCTGTCCCACTTCTGACCCTTATTACTTCCCAGAGCATTTCATGACTGTGAGCCCTGTTCATTCCTAACCCACAGCACAGGTTCACCCCACAGACCCTTGCTTTGCCTTTCTTCCTTGATCCTACATTGACCACCCTCAATTTTTTCCATCTTGAAGGTGTGTAAAAAAGTACTAGCCTTATTTTAGCTTTATAATTTTGGTTGTGAGCCTAGCATTTAATGGCTGAGCCATCTTTCCAGCCCGTATTTTAGCATTATAGAAGGAATCTGAGTATACTAGTGGAGCTCAAAAAGTGCCAGTTCTTGCTTTTACATATTCACTTAAATCTGTTCACAAATCTATCATTTCATCCCGTATCTCACATTTGTGTTCTGAGACATTCAATCCTCTACATTTAGTGCCTAAACCATGACATATTCTAATGCTAAAATGCTAACACTTGCAAGTGCTTATTATGTATCAGGCAAGTGTGCCATTGAATCCTCACTACAACCCTTCAGGGAGATACTATTAGCATTGCCTTTTCATGGATATGGAAATTCAGACACAGAAAAACTTGCCCAAATTTATACAGTTCGTGGTAGAACTAGAGTCAATATAAATGTATAAGTAAATAAATAAAACATGGGAGGATGATACTTAGTGAGAAGTACATTTATCAATGGAAATAAATGTTCTATGGGCAAAAAGAATTATGCTATTTTTAAACACAACTTCTTATCAATCTTTTCAAATTCTGTAAAGAAACTCTGCTCCAGGCATTAGCTATAAAAGAATTCAGGGTCACTAGATTAATCAGGTGCCTTTTTTAAATTAAATTTTTATTTTTATATTAATTACAGTTTATTAATTTTATATCCCAGCTGTAGTCCCCTCCTTTATTCCCTCCCAATCCCACCCTCCCTGATTTTCTCCCATGTCCTTCCCAAGTCCACTGATGGGGGAGGTCCTCCTCCCCTTCCATCTGACCCTAGTTTATCAGTTCTCATCAGGATTGGCTGCATTGTCTTCCTCTGTGGACTTGCAAGACTGCTCTCCCCTCAGAGGGAGGTAATCAAAGAGCCAGCCACTGAGGGACTGTCAGAGACAGTCTCTGTTCCCCTTAGTAGGGAAACCCACTTGGATACTGAGCTGCCATGGGCTACATCTGTGTAGGGGTTCTAGGTTATCTCCCTGAATGGTCTTTGTTAGGAATATCAGTCTCACTAAAGACCCCTGTGCCCAGATTTTTTGGTTCTGTTGCTTTCCTTGTGGAGCTGCTGTCCTCTCCAGGTCTTACTATCTTCCCCTTCTTTCATAAGATTCTTTGCACTCTGCCCAAAGTTTGGTTATGAGTCTCAGCATCTGCTTTTATATACTGCTGGGTAGAGTCTTTCAGAGTCCTTCAGTAGTAGGGACAGTTCTGTCCTGTTTCCTGTTTTCTCCCTCTTCCAAGGTCCATCCCGTTGTCTTTCTGAGTGAGGATTGATCCTCTTACCCAGGGTCCTCCTTCCTGCTTAGCTTCTTTAGATGTACAGATTTTAGTATGTTTATCCTATATGATATGTCTAATGACCACATATAAGTGAGCATATACCATGTGTGTTTTTCTGTTTCTGGTACACCTCACTCAGGATGATCTTTTCTAGCTCTCACCATTTGCCTGCAGATTTTATGATTTCCTTGTTTTTAATTGCTGAGTAGTATTCCATTGTGTAAATGTGCCACAATTTCTGTATTCATTCCTCCATTGTGTTACTGCAACGAAACACCACGACAAAAAAATCAAGTTGAGGAGAAAAAAAGTCTATTCTGCTTACTCTTCCAGATCATAGGTCAACATTGTAAGAAGTCCAGATAGGAACTCAAGTAGGACAGGAGCCTGGAGGAAGGAGCTGTTTCAGAAGGCCATGGGAGCTGCATAAAAGCCTTGTTTCACATGGCTTGCTCAGCCTGCTTTCTTATAGAATCCAGGACCACCAGCCCAGAGATGGCACCACCCTCATAGCTGGATCTCACAGGAGCATTTTCTCAACTGAGGCTCTTTTCCCTGTAATGACTCTAGCTTGACACATAAAACTGGTATACCAGGGTCTGAATAAGAAATGAAAGTCTCAAAAACAAGGAAATCATGAAATTTGCAGGCAAATGGTGGGATCTAAAAAAGATCATCCTGAGTGAGGCATCCCAGAAGCAGAAAGAGACACACAGTACATACTCACTTATAAGTGGATACTAAACCTATAAGATAAACATAGTAAAATATGTATACCTAAAGAAGATAAACAAGAAAGAGGACTCTGGGTAAGATGATCAACCTTCACTTAGAAAGAAAAATGGAATGAACATTGGAAGTAGGAGAAAACAAGAAACAGGACAGGAGCCTACCATAGAGGGCCTCTGAAGGACTCTACCTAGCAGTGTATCAAAGCAAATGCTAAGAGTCATAACCAAACCTTGAGCAGAGTATAGGGAATCATATGAAAGAAGGGGTGTTAGTAAGACTTGGAGAGGACAGGAGCTCCACAAAGACCAAATATATCTGGGCAAAGGAGTCTTTTATGAGACTGTTTCTCCAACCAAGGACCATGTATGGATATAACCTAGAACCCCTGCTCAGATGTAGCCCATGGCAGCTCAATATCCAAGTGGGTTTCCCTAGTAAGGGGAACAGGGACTGTCTCTGACATGAACTCAGTGGCTGGCTCTTTGACCTCCTCCCCCCCCCCCAAGGGAGGAGCAGCCTTGCTAGGCCACAGAGAAAGACCATGCAGCCAGTAGTGATGAGACCTGATAAACTAGGGTCAGATGGAAGGAGAGGAGGACCTCCCTTATCAGTGGACTTAGAGAGGGGCAGGGAAGAAATGAGAGAGGTAGGATTGGGAGGGAATGAAGGAGGAGGCTACAGCTGAGATCCAAAGTTAATAAACTGTAATTAATATAAAAAATAAAAATTTAATTAAAAAAACAGAAATGAAAGTCTCTAGTGGCATGAAGAGAAGGACGGGTCATTACTATTCTCTGTAAATCTCTTCCTCAGCAAGAATCTGTGGAACACAACCAGAATGAATGAGTGAACTTTGATTTCTGTTTTCTCTAATTTTAACTACGTTTCTTGTTCTTTCTTCTTCTTGCATATATTGGTCAGACTCACTGTCTAGGTAGGAATGTGAATAGGCAGAACTGAACCCAGCCCCATTGATGTGTTCATATAATTAAGAACTATGAGTGAGATGTTTCATATTTCATATTTCAGACACTACAGCTGCTATGGGGAATTCAGATCTAAAAAAGACATATTTGTCCTACGGGATCTCAGAGTCTGTCCATAGAGACAGTTATCTCCAAATAATCATCAGAGTATTTCAGTGGAAATAAAGGGCACTGAGTCAAAATACAAAGAACAATTTGATGAAATGGGGCTAACAGACACAGATGTATATAGGTAGACAGAGTGCAGAGCAGGATGCCTGGCTAGAGTCACATCCCTGAAGATCATGGCACATGTAGTCAAATTCCAATTTAACCATCAGACTAAGAAGGGTCCTCTCAGGAAACATTTTAACTCCAGCTTCCACAGAGTGTAGAAGAACAGAAGTACCATGAAAAACTAACTACACTGGGTGCACAATGTTCAAGCCCTAGAGTTCTTTGTTCACCTAGATTCTACAACCTGTGACCAAGATACCAGCAGGAAAAGTTGTGAACCAAGTTACCCAGCCACACCCTGAAAAATTATGCAACACTGTATCTAATTCTAGACCCAGTAGAACCAAGCAGCTGTGAGCTCCCAGGGTGGGTGAGCTGGGATAAGATTCTTTTCAAGAAACAGCAGGAGTGAAGGCAGCTAGAAACTGAGAAAGAGTCCCAGTTGTCATTCACATAAACAAGACTCCCCAGAAGAAAGTTATGTGAATCTAGAAGTAGGTGGCTGTCTCAGAAATTAAATTTGGGACAAAACTGCCCAGCTTTTAAGCACTGCCTTTCGTGTTTCCAGCTTATTAACTTAATATTCTTCTGCAAAGAGTTAGTAATTGTATAAATGACCCCAGAAAAATCTATCATTATATTCCCTGGAGGTCCTGAGTCAGAGAAATCACTTGTGAGCTAGCTGATGGCTTTGGACACCGTTATTTACGTAGAAAAGAAAAAAAAGTAGCTTTCTTTACCATGTTCTGAGCAATCGTGAGACTATTGTATTCTCTACTGTGAATGCATTGGTATTCATAGCATGTAGGAGGAAAGGGAAAACCAGCTTTATCCATGAATCATAGGTTGGGTAAGTTTCTCATTTGTTCATTTATTCATCTAATAAATAATCCTTGAGCATTTATGATTTTCCAGATACTTTCTCGGCTTCAAACACTTTGGAACAAAGTACAGATGCTGACCTCAAGCAGTTAATGTCAGGTTTTTAGAGCAAGAGTTATCTATCATAACTGGCTTTATATCTCAATAATTTAGGGGGCACGAGGATTTCAAATATGCTGGTCACTAAACTACATGCTCATTAACAAATGGATTGATAAAGTGTACATGGTATATGCACACGATGGTATATTATTTGACCCTCTAAATGAATAAAATCTTGCAATTTATAAGACGATAAAATTGAAAATCACCATGTTAAGTGAAATAAGGCACACTCAGAAGGAAAAATGATCCAAGTCTTGCTTAATATGGATCCAGAGGGGGAAAAAAACATATCATATAAGAAGAGGAAAGGGGTTATTGGAAAAAAGGAAAGAGATCTAGGGCAGAGCTGGGACAGTGGGCTGGCCAATACGATCAAAGTCCATCATATGAATTGTGGTAACATCGTAGAAAGTCTCATTAGTTTGAACAATTATTATGTGCTGAAAATATAAAATGCCATTTCCAGTCACCTCGAGCCAGACTAAATCAATGTGTGAAGAGAGAACCCAATGCTAATTTCATTTCTCCCAGATGATCCTGATACCTGGATCTGGGTGAGTATTTAGTGTCCATAACTAATCTATGTTCTTTCAAGAGAGGATTAACATCAACATCTGTACTGTTTGTGTTCAAAGAAATGAGCAATGAATACATGATTGGTTAATAAATAAGGACTGTAGTTTACAGCTGCTACTATATTAAATTATATGTTTTTCTCCCAATAATTCTTTCCTACCATTTACTGAATCACTATTCTCTTCTCTCTCTAAATCACTACTCTCTCTCTCTCTCCCCACATAGTCTGGGGAGAAGCATCCCAAATCTCTTAGTACTCTAAAGTGGCCCCAAGCCAATGTGATGCCTCATTCCTTTTGACTATGGCCTTGCCCTGTCTAATCAATGCCCAGTTTCAGCATTTGCTTGATCAAACAACCATCATTCTTGGCTCAAAATAGACTAGTGTTGCTGGTAGTCTTCTTAGCCACCATTAAGCAAAGCCTGGCCCAATCTGATTTTCTGAGGATCGAGTTTAAATATATGGATGTTTCTAACTGAAAATCTACCCTCCGTCTTCTCAATATGTGCATTTGTAATTCCTCATTTGGGACTCAAGCCTCTTAAGTCTCTTAAGTCAGACTGCCTCTCTTAAAGTTCTATAATGGATGAGTAGGAGATTCTCTCATCTCTTCTCTTTCCCCTTTAAGTTACTGAAAGTACTGAAAGAGGTTAATAAGAATTTGGCAACAACTGGAAATCCTGATGGGTTTTTCTAATGCAACTTTTCCCAAAATGTGCTCCACTGAACATTGCATTTTCCCAGGCTGTTACAGAGTATCTGTAGTGCAAACTTTCTCAGGCTCTTCAGTATCGGTGAGAACCACAAATCTCTCACAGAAACTGAGGTACACTACATTTTCCCAACTTATTTAAGCACAGAATTTTTTTGTCCTGTATCTCCTGGGACTTGAGACTTGGAAGAAATGTCATTCTAGATGAAACCTAAAGAATGTTCTTCCTTCCCTTGGCTTGGAGCACTGTTCCCACACCCTCATTCCCAAGCCTGAACAACTTCTATTCAATTGTCATACCTCAGCTCAAATCTGCTTTCTCCAGAAAACAGAAGTCTTTAGAAGTGACATTTCTATCACCATCTCCTAGTCTTAGATAAATTTATATGTACCTGTTTAATTATTATTATTATTATTATTATTATTATTATTATTATTATTATTCCTTAAGCTTACCAGTTCTTTTCTTATGGTTTGTACCACTCAGAGTTATAATTCTCCTTCTATTTCCTATTTAGAAAAGAGTGAAGTCAGTCCACAGTGTGGTCTTCAGTAATCCTCACCATTAGTACTAAACCCTTTGTGTACCCACCTATCATTGGATTTCTAGAGGGTCCTAGCCAAAGAAACATTGCATCTTGGATGAGGATGTAGCATGGTTAGGAGAGTGTCTGCTTAACTGCACAAAGCCCTAGTTTCTATGCTCAGAATGGTATTAACTAGCTGTGACGGCTCATGCCATTAATCCTAGTACTAGGAAGCTGGAAACAGGAGGATAAACAGGAATTCAAGGACAGCCTAGAAAACATGAGACCCTGTCTGAAAAGAAAGAAAAAAAAAAAAATGTGGTGTGAGCAAGAAGACAAGGCCCCCAAGATTATGGCAGAAAAGGCATTGTAGCCCTGTCTTGAATTCATAAATTGCTCACTTCAGGAAGTCAGTCACCATTCAAGGATAACACTCAATTACTCTTACAGAGGCGCATCAATCATCTTGGCAAATAGCCAGCATTGCTTTGAGAGCCCTGTGCGGAACACAAGTTGGAAGTGGATCTTCCAGCTCTAATTCAAAAGAAGACAGATCTAGAAAACCACTGAATACTGCCCCATGAGAGACCATAGATGAAATCTGTTTATCTCAGTCCTTTATGTGTTTTATATCCAAGAGGCCACGGGACTGTCAATTTCTTGAGGACCATACCTACAAAATTATTACTATTATATTATATGCCCCTAAACACACTGGCATATGTGTGTGCACATGCATATATGTTCACATAGTATATCCATCCTAACTACATTATTAATAACATGTAATACACTCCATATATATGAAATAATATTAAAGTAAATTCATATAAAAGTACATGTATATATGCAAATATTTATGCCTATATATAAATATATATAAATTATAAAGTTGTACAGATTTAGTCAAGCTTCCTGAAAATTTGAGTCATGAAATGAGAGAAGAAACATTCCCTCTAAAATACTCAACATTTTTTTCTTTTTTTTAATGATTTATTTATTCTTATTCTATGTGCATTGACATTTTGCCTGTATGTAAGTCTATGTGAAGATGTTAGATCCTCTGAAACTGGAGTCACATACAGTTGTAAACAGCCATGTGGGTGCTGGGAACTGAACACAGGTCCTTTGGAAGAACGGTGAGCATTCTTAACCAATGAGTCCTCTTTTCTAGCCCCTAAAATACTCAATATTTAATACTACTTAAAAACTCTCAAGACAACTTCAAATATTACCTGGAAAAAGAAAATCTTGAACGGTCTTTAGCTTTACAAATCCATGAGTTTAAGGACAGTGAAATCGCCACACCATGGTACAACATCCTGTGCTAGAATATGAAGGGATAAAAAGCAAGGTGTTCTCAAAGCCTTTGCAGATCTAAATTCCAATGGCCCCAAGCATGCTTGGTGAGAGTCTTGTCCCAACTCCATATGGTAAGAATTGAACTTCGTGTGTATAACACAATGTACTTTGGAGGAGTCAAGAAAAAGAGACAAGAACCACTTGCTGAGAACCTCTTTTTCCTCTTGCTATTCTTGAGCACTGAGCCCACTTTTACAACTTTGGACTCAGCACAGCTAAAGTGCCCCAATCTAGAAGAAGTGGCAAACACTCTGTCAGATTTATCTCAGCAGCACAGTGTCTGGGCTTCGCTCATGGAGAAGGTGTGGGTGTTGTCATTGCCAGTCTGCAGCCTGGAGGCTCAAGGTCAGCCCTCAAAGAACAGTGTCTGCCAATGGTCTCACAGAGTCAACTCTTACCAGATGCCACAGCTGCTTTCTAAGAACACAGTGCATCTTTTCGGCAGTTTGCCTAGAAATTCTTTTCTACTGGATTCCTGGATGAGGCTGCCTGATTTTCTCCACACCCAAGACTTGTAGGCCAAAAAGACAAGAATGGCCACACTGCATATGAGAAAGCCCCCTGCACTACCCAAGCTCATGCAGCAGGAGAAGCTGTTCAAAAAGGAATTTGTGGAGCTAGTAAGGGAAGAAGATGCTATGGTAGGTAAGGAGCAGAGCTGAGGATAGAGCCACTGAGAACCACCTGTCAGGCAGTTTATAAGAAATATCAGCATTTCTTATAATATCAGCAACAGTCCTGGAAGCTGTGTCCATAGTCTTCACTCATTTTATGATTTGGAGCATTAGGTAAAGGACATATAAAGGTGTTGTGTTAGTTCAAACCCTTCTTAACCATGTCTTACTTGCTAAAATATCAATTCCTAACTGATGCTAGTGTACATTTCTAAGTGTATGAAAGAAAGGGCAGAAAAAAAAATGCATTCTATTGTTTATCAGCTTATTTCATAAGTAAAGTTTTATTGACATACTCTGCCATGCTTACTTGTCTACATATTGTTTATGGCTGCTTTCATACTACTGTGCTCAAGTTCAATAGTACAACCAAGACAACACAGTCCAGAAGCCTAAACTATTTACCATCTTGCTTTCAGGAAGAAAAAGTGTACTGACTCCATTTTATGAGGCTAAATATATAATTGCATTATTATAACTTCAAATCCAAAACCAAAAAGAGTTTTCTGACCACCCATGTTTAAAAAAACTGAAAAGAAATTTGAAAAATGACTAAATTATATTCATAATTATGCAGCTATTTACAAGACAAATTGAATCAACCTGCCCTTTCACTCTGGAAGTTACTAATATAAGTGTAGCCATTGTCAAAATGAAAGCAGACATTTTGGGTAAAACCACATAAGAAAGTTTGCTGTCTGAGGGGTTTATCCCACATAATCCATGAAATGTATCTGTGACATACTGGTTTAAAAGGGCTGCCCTTTAACATATTCTTCAGGGATGACTGAACCAGATCAGAATAAGAGAAGTGAGGCACACACCTGTAATCCCAACAGTTGGGACACAAGCAGAAGAATGGTGAATTCAATATAAGTGTGGCTTACACAAAGAGGCTGTTTCAAAAAAGTAGAAAATATCGCTGATGAAGCTAAAAGCTAAGCAAGTCCTACCTGTTTCAATAGTCCCTACCATCTCTCAATTCCACCTGCAGAATGTGAAGCTGGCCCTCAATGGCCAAGGGAAAGAATATACTCAAACTCCAGAGGGGAATGTAATTCAGAGAAATGGGTTATAATAAGCAGGTGAGTAACCAGAAGAAATGATAAAACCCATGGTGGTAGAGGACAGAGCTGGACATTCAGGTCTTCAGAAACAATGAAGACTTGTTCCAGCAGGAGTCAGAGGGGTGCTGCTCTTAATCAAATAGGAAACTTTCCCTCCCTGCCACTCTTGACCTGTGCTGGGAAAGGCAGACTGGTGTTTCCCAAGATTTGGCTGTTCTAGAGTTTCTTTAAGGCTATGGGGCTGGGAGATGACCTAGTTAAGAGGATGTATTAAATCTCAGGACTTGAGTTTGACTCCCAGTACCCATGTCAGGCAGCTCACAGTGCCCTGTAACCTCCACACAGGGTATCTGATGCCACATTCTGGACTTTAAAAGCACTGGACTCACATGCGCATGGGTGTACACATATACACACAAACTTAAATCTTGTTAAAAAGATTTTGATAAGTCTCTGTGCCACATGCACACTGCCACTGACTTTATAAGCATAACAGAATCATATTAGATTAATTACAATACAAGAAAAACATTACAGTAAATGAAAAATAAGTACCAGTTTCCGTAAATAGAAAATTCTGTGTAAACATAGAAACTTATTAAATTCCATGTAGAGAGCACTGTTCACCCAAAGCTTGACTCCAGCCTTTTTCAGAAAATGGAGAAGATTAGAGAATCATTCCAGGCTGAGATTTTACTCAGAAGGATACAAAAAGAATTATATAGATGTCACAAACTTAAACCTGTTACCCATCTGCTCAAACATTGGGAGACACTGAAATCAAATGAAGTGTCTGATGATATGAAAATTCCACAGCTATTTGAAAGTGTCATTAAGTCTCTTTCATTCCCTGGCTGGAGTCTTTTTGTTGTTGCTGTTGTTTGTTTGTTTGTTTTTAATTTTTTATTTATTAAAATTTATTCATTTTGTATTCCAGCTGTAGCCCCCTCCCTCATCCCCTTCCAATCAAGCCCTTCCTCCCTCATCTCCTCCCATGTCCCTTCCCCAGTCCACTGATAGGGGAGGTCCTCCTCCCCTTCCATCTGACCCTAGCCTATCAGGTCTCACCAGGACTGGCTGCATTGTCTTCTCCCATGGCCTGGTAAGATATATAACATTTACTTGTTCAGTTGTTTGTCCACCCCAATGCGGAGAACATGGACATCAGACATTGAACATCAGACACGCTGACATTGTACAGGTGAGAAGACCTCTCTGAGCTCATTTATCTCCTCTTTAAAAGAACGCACAGCTTAAATTAATCATAGCCACTGCTATAATTCAACAGAGGCAGAAGAGTCCACTTGGGCTGGCTCCACAAGCGACAACTTTCCTCTCCCTCCTCAGGTCCCCAACTCTAGGCAGAGCTGATTTGTCCTATTTCTGAGGTGCTTCAGCACCTCTGCTCTTTCCTTGTTCTTATAATACTTAGCAATAGGGTCTTGTTAAAATCTGCAAGGGCTTCTGCTCTTGTCCAAGTCAAGCAAGGACAGATAAAAATTTTTGAGCATTAGGACTGGGAGGCAGCTCATACAGACTTGTTATCTTTGTAACCAATGCAATGCTCTGAGTTTGAGGATAAAAAAAAATGAAATAATGAATTAATTAAAAGCTGAACCCCAATTTGGCATCTGGCCCTGGGCATAAAGATGAGTAGTAGAGATACAAAGCACAATAAACATGTCTTTTCTTGAGGAAACCATCATAGAGCACTTCATTGTCCTGTGCAGGAGCCACCAACTACATGCACTCACTGAGCATTTACTGACTAAGTGGCCAGGCCAAACTGAGACGTACTGTAAGCATAAAAAATGCTGCATTTTAAGAGTTACTATTAAAAAAGCATGTACAATATCACTCTTCCATTTGTCATATTGCTTGCCAATTGAGTAAACTACATTCTAATAAACTGTGATTAATAGAATACATTATTGAGATCCATTTCATCTGTTTGTCTTTACATCTTTAAATAAGGCACCTGGGAAATATAAGATGATTTATGCAACCCATGTTATATTTTCACTGACTATCATTGTCCTATTTGTGACAGCACGCCAGGAGCCCATACACCAGACAAATCAGAACAAGATAGGTGTTTGACTAGTCACAAGAGTCTATGTTGGGGAGAGGGGTTTCCAAGTGAAAGATACCCTTACAAGTGCTTATAAATACAATTCACATAATGTTCACAGCTACCTTCTGTGAAGTTTTGGGAAACTCCATTTCAATTATAGCCCTAATGTGTATGTAAATCTGCAAATAAATTTTGTGTGCAAGAATAATTATTGTTCCCATTTTACAGCCCTTCATTTCCATGTTGAATGAGCACCTATCGTTCTAGGCCCGTGAGAAATGTCTGTGGAAATAAGTGCCTCCAGCATACATTTTTCTAGAGGTTTTTTTAAATATGATAATGTATCCAGAGCAGGAAAAGGTTATTGCTTGGCCTGTGGGAAGAAGATAAACAAAGGCACCATCAAACAGAAAGAGGTAAGAAGCACTTGCTGGCTGCGGTTCTATACCAGCCATAAACAACTCTATAAGAAAGCTAATCTGGGTTGTATTTCACAATGAAAGACATTAAGGTCCCTGTGAGGTCAATTGCTTGTCCTAACTTAATTAATAGATGGCAGCTCTGAGAGGAGAAGCCATGCCCACCTCTCTCAGAGGGGGGTAATCCCCTCAACTTTATCTTTCAATGATCCTGATATTTTTTTTCTTTTTTGTCTCTTCTCTTTTGAGATATGTTGATAAAGACTTGCATCCTTTGTGTGGGAAAGAATTCCAGAGGGACACAGGTGTCACAGGCTATTCCTCTCTGATTCCAAGTGTTGAAAGAAAGGCCCATATTGAACCTCCAAATTGTGTCTCGGTCCTCAGGCTCATGCTATTCAGATTCCTAAACACATAACCTAAGAGTTGGAATCATGCCAGTCAAGGAGGGAGGGGAAGAATTTTTTGCAATGGCTGCAGGAACTTTCCAAGAGCTATTCCTGTAACTGAGAGTGTTGACATCAGGCTGTCAAGGAGAGAACAGGGAAGGGCTCTAATTTGGAAACATTTTAAACTGTGTGCTTGACAACAGTATACTAAGTGGCAAGAGAGATGGCAAGGCCTCAGATTGGGCAGCTGAACAGAGACCCACATTGGTAGCTTTGTTACTAAAATAATTTTGTATAACAAAGGTGATTTAGAGTAGTAATTGCTGGAGTTCAAGTCCAGGCTCTGCCTCTTTTGAGCCACATGGCTTTGAATAAGGGAGGCATTATGTATCTGAATTTCCTCATCTATAAAGTAAGTGAAATAATAATCCCTGTCTCCTAGGGTACTTAGGAAGTTTGATTCAAGTTCATACATTTATAATGTGCTTTCAACAATGTAAGTGCTAGCTATTACTATCATTATTTTAATGGGCTATCCCACCTAATAGCTCTGTTCTAGCAACCTTAACAAAGATAGGATAAAATAAGGCTAATGTACTTTTTTCCTTTGAGGCATCTATGTTTAGATGGGAAAGAAGTGGAATAAGTTAAAGAATATGAGGAAGACAAACTAAGGCACAAAGAGCTTTAGAATGAGAGAAATAATGATTGTGTAAACTTTATGTCATATGGACTCTCACATTGCCTCATTTTCCTCATCTGTACAACCTTTTAATTATTCTTCTATATGTACCATGCTTTGAAATGATACACCAAACACATGTTTGATAAGTTATGAGTTTAAAAGCTTTAAATCCAGGTGTTATTTGGGGGGGAGGTTACTGCCCAACAGTCATGAAGCAATTTAAAGTGCCAAGCTCTCTCAAGTTGATAGAATTCTGCCCTGAAGGACAGCGTGACAGTGTGAATTATCCAAAATACCCAGTGTGTTCATAAGAATTCTGAAGCCAATTAAATCCATCATGAATATCAAAGTGAAGTGAAGTGCTGGCAACTGCCATTGAGCTATTTTTCTTCCCCTGGTTTGTCAGAAAATGTTCAGACATAAAGCTCAAAGTAATAATTGGCAAGCCAGGAGACAACATTCAGATTACTAGTGTCTTACTTTAGGCTGTAGCTGTTTAACAGGCAGTCTGGACATTGAACAAGTGATTTTCTATAGAGACATTTTATATTATCCTTCACTTGCTTTTCTGGGATAGGGAGAAAGATAAACAAAGAAAGAAATAAAGAGAAGTTATATCTCATGGGAGTTTCCTCCCAATATATTCAAGTCCCATCTGCTTGATTAATGTTCAAGTAGGGATTCCCTAAATGAATGTATCATTGAGACCATGAGATGCTCAGCCCTGTAACTTAGTATGTAGAGCTCAAACCACTCCATCTTGCTGTGATATTTGTGACTGAAGACTTCACCAACATTGGAGCTCATCCATCCCATCCAGGAGCTGCAGACAAATTATTATATGCATATTATATTTAATATGCTACTGCAGTGGAAGGCATAGGCATTGCAGCCAGACTTTGAAGTCTGGATACCATAACTCTGTGATTCCGTGAAAGTAAGGCCTCTGATCGTCAGTTTGCCCATCTGTGGGGTGGTCCTCCTGTGAGCATCTACCATAGAGAAGTTGTGAGCACTTAGAAAACACTACCTGATTATCGATTTTCACCCTGTCTGACGAGCAGTCTGCCAACTCCTGTCAGCTCTGCAGCCATCTCATTTTAATGAATAATGCCCTGACAAGGCTCATGTGTCTTTCATCAGTGCCAGTGGAGAAGAGGAACTGAAGCATCAAATTATCGGTCTCCAGGAAGATGACCTAACAGGAAGGAAAATCCAATGTTCCCTTTGGAAGCCATGTGCCACAGGCTATGTGATTAAATCAGAGAAAGATGATTCCCTGGCTTTTCTTTGGGGATTTTCCCTCACCCAGAGGAAGTTGAAAAGGAAATCCTTCCTGGATCTAACAAAGCATCTTCCTGAACTAGTGAGGGATAGGAGTGGGTCTCCTGACCTTGTCATTATCTCATTCCAGCTCACCCCAGCATCATGCTCCACAGTGAATTCTGAATTCAACTTAGGAGACCAGTTTATTATCTAATTAGGAAAGCCCTAATAGTATTGAGAATTCATCACACCAACACTGAGAAATAATCTGAAGTTCACAGGTCTGACCCTGGGAAACCATGGCGCTTCTGGTTCACCCTGGATAGGCCCAAATTTGGTCCAGGTGTGGAGACGACCGTGAATCTCACATGCTTTAAAGGAGAACCAGGCAGATGTTGCTATAAAGCCTCTGTCCACTTTTCTTTTGTCTTTTAGATCCTGATTGCCCGATTCTTGCAGAGTAATCTCAGAAAGTCCTTAACAGCTCACTGCATATCTCCATCTTCTCCTTCCCCAACATGAGGAACATCAGCAGGGAGCATGACTATTCAACCTAAGAAGCATGAAGGTAAGAAGTACTTTATCCTAAAGCTTTTTTTCCTTCATTTCTTCATTTACTCAGTGTATATTTATTAGTTATATGTCAGTTTAACACATTGTGAAACAATCCTTAAAATTTTTGAGTAGCCTAAAACCCTGATCTTTCGCTTTCTTGGCCCTGCAGGTTATAATTTTGACCATGTCTTTGCAGCCACAACAGTGTCTCATATACCTTTGCACCAGCAGGTAACACAGGATATCAATCGAGACTGTGTAACAAATCCAAGGTCACCTATCTAGTTTAAAGATGAAATCAAAGTCTGCATTATTCATTCAAGGTATTGTAGCCTCTGTCTCTTCCTGTCTTAAACAATGGGACTAAGAAAACAAAGCAAGGCCAACAAAGTATGCATTTTAAGGAGCAGTTATTGTACTTGGAGGAGAGAGAGGAAAGCAAATAATTATAATCAAAAGTGTCAGTTAGCTTCCAGAAGAAAAGGAGAAGGCGTGAGCAAGAGTGTTAAAAAAACTATTGCGAAGATAAGCACATGGGCCTTAACCTTACACAGAGAACTATAGGCAATTGATGAAAGCTGTGAGCAGGAGAGATGGTCTTCCCTGGGTCAGCCCTGAAAACATACATACAAGTAGCATTGTACAGGCTGGGCAAGTTATGTTCAGAAATGTGTGTGTGTGTGTGTGTGTGTGTGTGTGTGTGTGTGTGTGTGTGTGTATGTATGTATGGCCGTGGATATGAAGCACAGTGGGGAGGAATTAGGGAGGGTTTAAAGGATGAAAAGGAAGGAAGAAATGTTGTTATATGTTATATTATATTCTCACAAAAGCTCTACATAGCAGCAGGTGAAAACAGATGCAGAGACCCACAGCCATTAGGGAGAGCTTATGGAGTCTTGTGGAAGAGTTGGGGGAAGGATAGAGAGACCTGGAGAAAACAAGAACTCCACAAGAAGACTAACAGAGTCAACTCATTGAGGACCATGGGAACTCACAGAGTCTGAACCACCAACCAAAGAGCATGCATGGACTGGACGTACACATATGTAGCTGATGGGAAGGCTGAACTTCATGTGGATCCCCTAGTAAATAGAGGAGGAACTGTCTCTGATGTGGACTCTGTTTCTTGCTTTTGGATCACTCTCCTCTAACTGGGCTGCCTTGTTGGGCCTCAGTGGGAAAAGATGTGCTTAAGTCCTGATGAGACTTGATGTGCCAGGGCTGGTTGGGAGAGGATGGTGGCTCCCCTTTTCTGAGGAAAAGGGAAGGGGGAAAAG
Source organism: Meriones unguiculatus (assembly GCF_030254825.1). NCBI lineage: Eukaryota > Metazoa > Chordata > Mammalia > Rodentia > Muridae > Meriones > Meriones unguiculatus. The sequence goes on along the minus strand of NC_083356.1, from coordinate 38,907,304 downwards.
AAGAAGGGCAAGAGGGTGGGACCAACAAGAGGGGGGAGCTGCAGTAGATATAAAATGAATAAATAAATTTTTAGAAATAAAAATAAATAATAAGTTTTATGTAGAAGAGACAGGAGGGAGGAAGGGAGGGAGAGAAAGAGGAATAAAGGGACAGGGACAAGGACAGGGAGATTATTAGGCTCAGGTTCCTAAAACCTGGGGTGAAAGCAGAAATTTTCAGAGGGGGTCTAGGCATAAAGAGTCTAAGAAACATCATGAAATTCCCCAAGGGCAAGGAGACAGGTGGAGATGGAGAATGTAAGAAAGACCAAGGTGATACAGCCTGCCAGGAGCTCAGCCTCCTGCTGTGTGGGCTGCATTTTGTCCTGCAGGAAACCTACCAGAAAATGCTCTTAAACACAAACTCGAGGTGAGAGAACATATGTTCTGTCAAGACCAAGCTTTCAAACATGTGGGCTGAAACTGGAGAGGAGTCACGGGTAGGAAGTGGCCTCTGGAGCACAGGAGGTAAATGTCAGGGCTTCCCATGGTGACAGCTGCCTCTGAGGAAGGCACCGCACGGTCTGACAGCCAGCTGAACGTGAGACAAGGAAATGCTGCTGGAGGGAGAGAGGGGCTTTTACTGTTACAGTGATTCTCTGGGGTAGCAGGGGGAGACGGGAGATGCCTTGGCAGGAAAAGAATGACTCACAAGTAAAATATTTTGGCTCTGAGCTGCTAGAGAACTATGCACAGAAAAATCATGCTGAACGTACAGGAAATTGACATTAAACAGAGAATTTAGAGGGACTGGGAAGAGGGCTTAATCGGTAGAGTGCTTGCTGCATAAACATGAGGAGGTGAGTTTGATCCCCCCGGAACGTACATGAAGAGCTAGGCATGCTAATGTGCTTGTAATCCCAGTGCCAAGGGTGGGCACAGAGACAGATGAGGATTCCTGGGGCTCACTAACCAGCAAGTCTTTCCAAATTCACAATCTCCAGGTCCAGGGAGAGACCCTGTCTCAAAAATTAAGACAAAGATCAACTGAGAAAGGCAGTCAAAATTTATCTCTGGCTTCTGTTGTGCATGAGAAAGTGTGTACATGTACCACACGCAGACACACACTTTCATTCACACCTGTACACATACACACACAAAAAGAGAAAATTAGAAAGGCTAGAGTCACATGGAAGAAATATGGTGATTAGGGCTGGTGAGATGGCTCAGTGGTTAAGAATGCTTGCTGTTCTGTTCTTACAGAGGACACAGATTCTATTCCCAGCACCAACAAGACAGCTCACAACCATCCATTATAAAATGGAGTGTTGTAAAAGCTATGCTCCATTGGCCCTGGCATACATCTGCTTATACACACAGACATAACACCTGTACGCGTTGTGATGGCCATTTTTATGTCGAAAATGCCCCCGCTAAATTAGCCTGTGGCCAAGCCTGTGGTACATTTTCTTAACTGATGATTGAAGAGGAAGAGTCCCGCCCATTGTGGGTGGTACAACTCCTAGACTTATGGATCTGAGTACTATAAGAGGGAAAGTTGAATAAGCCATGATGAGGAAGCTAATAAGGAGCACCCCTCCAGGAACTCTGCATACAAGTTCCTGTCTTGAGTTTGAGCCTTGACTTCCCTTAATGATAGACTACAAATATAAACTGAAATAAACCCTTTCCTCTACAAGTTACCTTTGGGAAAGATGGCTTACTGCAGCAATAGAAACCCTAAATAGGATTTATATACAATATACATCTAAGTAATTTTAATAGAAATATCATCATTTGGCCTCTGCATCCTCATAGTCCAAAAGAAAAAAAAATTAACCATGAACTAAAATTGGAGTTATGTCAAGTATGGCCTGTCAATATTGAACATATATAAGTGTTGTTCCCATCATTTTCCATAGCAGTGTAGTATAACTATTGCTTAATGACACTCACATTGTGATCAGTATTGATATTCCCCCAAAAGACTGAAGGAATATGGAAGAATGTCCATGGTTACATGCAAGCACTCTACCATCTTATACATGGACAAAATTATTCATAAATTTGGGCATCAGGGAGGGGTCCTGGAGCAAATCTCCCAGGTACTGAGGAGTGACTCTAGTATGTTTCTATGAGATGTTCTCGGTCTTCCACATGCATGATTCCTTTTCATATTAATAACAGCCCCTGGGTAAAGAAAATTGTATTTTCTGCCATGTCTTCCATACCCCCCCCCATTTTCTGTTTATCTTCCTTCTTATCTTCTTCCTGTCCAAGATTTTATCCTGTCTCTGCATTCTCCCCACCTCTCCCTTCTCCCTACCCCTGCCTTCATCCTTTCCTTTCTCAGAACTTCTTCCTCTCCCTCAGTACCTAAGAAAAAGAATCTTGGATCCAGATTTTATGTTAAGAAAACAATGGGTTCTTCTGAGCTGAGAGACACTGAGCCAACTACTTTACCTGTGTGCTTTATTAGATGAGTATGAATTGAAAAGCTGCTTTGCAAAGGGTGTTGTTCTAGGTGCTGATGACGTAGTTGTGTAGGAAACAGTAACACTTGTTTGCATGAAGCTTACATTATTACAAAGAGAGAAAAGGAATAAAAGATGAAAAATAGAGTTAATAAGGGATAAGCCAACTCTGACTGGGATTCAGGAGTTGCTTTGGAGAGGATGAAATGAGAGACATTGGGGAGTTGGAATCTCTGGTATCCTGGAAAAGAGTTCACACTTTGGGCCACTGGCAGATGACAGACACAACTTTTCTTCATAACCACTATTTCTCAAACCAGCTCTGTAATGTCACTCTCTCAGATCTGGCCTAAATACTAAGATACTTTGCATAGTATTTCTAGGCAGTGCTGGAAGCTAAATCTTTATTTCTAGCCATCAAAACAGACAGCACTTCTGTCCCCTCAATTTGTTTGTGTATAAGTTAGGAAAAATGATTAGACTCTGAGCTTCAGTTGGCATTGAAACTACTATATGGATGGGGTAGCTGAAGAGCCCAAAGCCTAGAAAAATATTAAGTATCTTTTTCTATACCCAACAAATGGCAAAACTGACTTCTGAACTTTACAGGGTTCAATCCATAAGATGAAAAAATCACATATGATCATTTAGGACTGTTGAGTTGACACTGACACTGTCTTTCAGTACTTCTTAAGTAAGCTTAATCATGTTTAAGCAAGCGTGCAAGGCTGTAATGTGGCACGGGAGACTGAGCTTTAGTTAGGCATCACCTCTCTTCCCCAAAGACAGTGACATTGAAGGTTCTGTTTCAGCTTTGCCCACTGCAGTCCTGAAAGGATGGCCTAGAGCACCCCTTGGAATGAAAGGTTTCCCTCCTCATTCTTGATTCTTGATGAGCTCAGACAGAGATGGTCATGCCTGAATGCTCTGTTATACACAGAAACGGAGGAAAAATGAGAGAAGCAGGAGAGATTGGAACATGTGTTTGAAGAAAGCGTGCTTCTATTGAGAATGAGAGCTTCAATGCCAGTTCTGAGGGAAGTAGTCATGGTAGTGGGCTTACATCTGACCATGACATGTGGTGTGCCAGCAGCTCAGCTTTTTTTCTTCATTATAAAGGTTTAAAGAAGCTAGGATTGCAAAGATTAACCAATGTGTCTCCAGTCCTACAGCTAGTCAGAGAAAGAGTAGAATTTCATTTCATCTTCTCACTAACCCCAATCTCCATGTAAGTGGTTGTATTCATTTCCTATTGTTGCTGTAACAGTAACCACAAATACAGTGGCATAGAGTCACATAAACTTACTCTCTGTTGTTCTGGAGTCAGAAGCCCCACTTGGCTGGGCTAGCCTAGAAAACAAATGGCCAGGACGGTCCTATTCCTTCTCAGGGATGTGGGATGAATACTGCTTGTGTCCTCACCAATCAGATTTTGGAGCTCACCTGCATTCCTTGTTGCAGCTTTTTTTCTCTGTCTTCAAAACCAGAATTAAACCATCTTCTAACCCCTCTTGTCCTGGTATTCCTACAATCACATCATCCTCTCTGGCACCAAACCTCTTGCCTCCTTCTTACCTGAAACTTAAGCAGCCCAACCAAGGAAACCGAGATAATCTTGTTTCAAGATGCATAGATTAGCCAAATCTTCAATGTCCTTAATGTAAGTTAACATATTCAGATTGTGGAGGTTAAGATGAGGACATCAAGGGAATAGTAGGGCCCAGGGTGCTATGAAGGCAAAGGGGAGAAATGGAGGACATTAACTGGGGAAGGGGTATGAAGGGTAATGCAAAAGGACAGAGGGGAAGGAAAATAAATAACACTGAGAATTCTTGGAAAGGAACATATTTGAACATTATTTTATAAGTATACTTAAATGCACACAGTGTATGTGCATATATGTATATGCATATATATTATTAGTTTAGATGGAGTTATTCTACACAGGGTGATGTTCTTCCAAGCCTCCATAGACAATCTAACAAAAATCCCAAATTCTAGGCAAAAGATACCTCCCTTAGAATTGTTGGTTACCTGTTTCCAATACACCCCCAAAACAAAATAAACTATTGCCATTGTTCTTGGATACCACCCAGAACTTGAATGTAAGACCCTATTGCTGAGACATCACACACTCTGGTCACAGGACTTGAAGAATCTCTCTGAAATTGACCTGGAAGCTTTCTTACTGAGGACTGCTTCTTACAGTATGAGAAGGTGCTATGCAAGTATCCAAGAGTGAAAACTTGTACAAAATCTGCACAATACAACATGTGTCAACATGCCAACATGGAATGGATGAAAATTTCACACCGCCATACTCAAAGATATGGAGCTATAGCCACCAATAGCTGCTGAGGAATGAGGAATCTTTTTCTCCAGAAATGAGTCCCCTCGTGAGTTTCCCAATGCTAAGCAGTAAACCCCAGAAATGTATCTAAAAGCAACACTAATTCAACTCAGAGATTTATATATAACATATATATATATATATATGTTAGATAAATATATGTGTATAAGAATCATAGAACTCAAAAATTTAGGAGAAAGATGTATGAATGATGTAAATACAGCATACACTTGTAGAAAATTATCAACAGGAAAATATAGTCAAAATTTTCAGAACTTGGGAAAGGGCTAAGGGTAGCATCTCAGGTGGATGACCATTGATAACCACAGCAAAGAGGGCATACAGGCATGAACCAATAGCAGTGTGAATGTGTCCTGGCAGGGTCTGGCCAGCCTAGGTCCTCTGATCATAGGAAGCTTTGGGGTGACCTCTTTGCTCAGTAATCTGTCGATAGCATGAATGTGGCTTCTTAGAACACGAGGAATATTCATCTGTCACTTGGATATAATTTGAAAAGTCAGGAGTAAGTCTTTGGAAAAGCTGCTTCAGACAGCAAGAATATTTTAGTGCACAGAGAAATATATCCATCTGATGAAAGGTGTGGGGAAGGGGATGGAAATAAACTGCATTCCCCTGTAGCTCGGCATCCATTTTATTTTATGTGGCATCGCTGTCATTTCCTGACACGAGCAGTGTGACTGTTCGATGAATATTTAATCGTGCTGGGCTTCTCTTCACTCCTTTTCCTTTAGTGCTCTTGGCTGGAGCCTTTCAGTAGTAATAACTCTCATCATCAAACACCAGAGCAGCACCAATGCTCTCCATTTGGAAACTATGGTGCAGATTACAGTGTGGCCTCTGAGCAACAGGTGGTTGGTTAGGCAGAGTAAGACAGCTCCCAAGGCACAGACTGATGGTGGCCTGATCACCCTAGGGAAGATCATTAAGCCCCAGACACCATTTGGCAGTTCCATGGAGGCACCTGTATGCCAAGCCCACTGCCAATACCCTCATCTCAATGAGGCTCACACACACTAACAGTTTCTGCTGCGTTCACTGATGTGCAAGAAATATCAGGGGGAAGAATAAGTCCCCATAATGTTGGAGAGAGGAGGAAAGCAGAAGATTACTGGGAGAATCTTTCCTCCAGTATGTATGGGGTGAAAGAAAACCAGAACTGTCCTCCCACAGAAAAGCAGACACAGTAACTAATGACACACAGCCAGCAGTCACACAGTCCTCACTGTGTGCCACTGTGACACTGGGCTACTTGGATATCTTGTCTACATATGTGGAAATTGAGCCTCATCTCTTTGACTCTAGGGTCATACTCCACAGAGTATGCATCACTTCTTGCACAATAAGACATTAAGATATTCAAGGGCAAAGACTCTGTTCCAGCCTTCTCTTTTTGATCCGGCCATTGACCATGAAGCAAGCACAGGCACTGGGTATGATGCACAAGTTTATTCTCTAATGTTCATGTGGATAGTTGGGACAAAAATATCAGCAACATGACCCCATACACAGCAGTATAACTCCTTGAATAGGGCCTTTATAAACTGAGCATGGAGATGAACATGAGTGTGTCTGGTAACAAAAATATGGAAGTGGATTAGAAGGGCTACAGATGGAAGCAGGAGCTGCTGCCTCCTACACCCTGTTCTTTGAATGATAATTGTTTTGTCTGAATTAGCTCATTTAAAGGGTGAGGTGTTGTTCATTCACAGCTGGCAACAAGAGGAACCAAAGCCTTAAAGTAGGAATATGGGCTGTATGCAGAGGAGACTGCATATGTTTAGAGCAGTCTTCCAATTAAAAGCCTCTAGGTTACGGGCACTGTGCGAAGCAGAGTAGAAATAGTGAAAAAAATAAATGAGGCCCTGGAGTGAAAGTGATGATGGACACACATGGATACCAAGCTCACTGTGACAGAATTTCAAATTAACATTCAGGGGTACAAAGCTGAAAGTGCTAATTTTGCCTGAGAGGAAGTGGGCTGATCTTCAATTCCAGCATCCTTGAAAACAACAAAGAGTAGGAAAGTGGAGTTCTTCCCTCCTGAGATCAAAGGAGATGTTAACCCAACAGCAAGTTCCTGGCAGCAGAGTATCTGGGCATGATGCTGCCAGAGCATTGGGGTGAAGTGAAAATTAATAATTAGTCTGTAGTTGCTTTTCTGGAGGCAGAAGATGCAGCCTCAACCAAATAAGACTCGAAACTGACCTGGGGTTATATATCCTGTGTAGGTGCTGAATATCCAAGCACTCAAATTTGCTAAAACAGATTCTCAATGCAGTGGGTATTTAGCACATGTTTTCTCAGCTGAGCCTCACAACAAATACAGGAATGTTGGAATGGTCATAGATCTATCTCCTCATCAGCTGGAAAGAGAGTCTCCCTGAGATGAAACTTCCCATTCTCAGCTAAGATCCTGTGCAGGTCATCATGCAAGAACAGAAGGAGGCTTGCCTGCTTCTTAATCTTTGGTTGGCAATGACCATATAAAGAACACTCGCAGAGTTTTTCTGTCAGTCTTTAGAGCAGTTTCCCTTCTGTCAGCTCAGCAAAGAAAAGCAATATCCCTGCTAAAAAAAGAAGATGTAAACAGCAAATGACAACAAAATTCACAGGGCTTGGAGATAGAGCCTGCCCAAAACTATGCAAGTAAAGAAAAAGAAAATGAGAGAAGCAAATCACAGATTCCTGTCTTTTTTCATAGATTCCCGTCACACCATGCCACATCACACCATCCAGCAAGCTGCATTTAGTACATGCTTTATGGGTAGCTAGCATGTGTTCAGGGGCTGTGCCAGGTAATATGATTCTTTAGTTATTAAAAATACATACACTCACCAATGTGTACCTGCATTCATGTGTGTGAGTGTGTGTGTGTTCAAGTGCCATGGTGTGCCTGAGAGGGTCTGAAGACAATAATAAAGAGCTGGTGATTTTCTTCCATGGCATGGGTCCCAGAAATCAAACAGATCATCAGTCTTGGCTGCAATCATCTTTACTACTGAGCCATCTGACTGGCCCTAGAGATGTGATTCTTATAGGGAGTTAATAGAGAGCAAACAACTGATACATTCCAGAGCCAGCTGTTTAGGATGGTTGCCAAGGTGGAAGCCATGGGCTAACATGGGAGAACACAGAAGAAGAAAGGATGGGCTATATGATAGAAACTGTGGAGCTCTCCCAAAGCACTGGCCTTTGGACTGAGAAATGTTGATGGAAAAGAGAGTTCCATGCCAAGGAACCAGGGCAAATTCTAGAGAGATGGACAACATTTATGCTGTAGAGGTGTGGTAGAGCCCAGCACTTTCAGGAAATGTGTCTGAAGAGACAGATGTGACAGATGTGGCTGTGAAGGAGGGAGCAGATTCAGCACAAGAAACCAAGAATAGCCAGAGAGGGGTCTTCAGCAAGGGGTGGTCATGTGCACATCTGTGGTTTTGGGACAGCAGCCACATGACATTTAGCATTAGAGTGGGGTAGTAGCAAAAAGTTGGAAAGTCAAACACAGTCAAATACTGCTGTGCACCAGATAGCCTGCTGTTACCAGAAGAGCAGGACCCACCTGCCACGGATTACCAATTTGGTACTGGGCCCCAACCTCAGACCTACAAAAGCCCAAAATCCCTGAGATCAACCCCCAGATACTGCTCCAAGGGGCAACCAGTTATCCCTAACAAAACTGACCAAACCATGGGACACACAGGTTACAGCAGCAGATCACTAAATTTACAGCAAGAAACCCAGAAGCAGGGCAGCTGTCTCTAGGACTTCTCCAGGTGAAAGGAGAGCCCTCTCAACTAACAAGGACCACAATTACCACTCAGGTCTCTATGCCTGAGGTGAGCGGCAGCAACTCCTGAAAAACACCGGCCATCCAGTGACTATACCCAAAAAGCTGAGAAGGCTTCCTTCAGGAAAAACCATCTTCCTGCCAAGGGGATTCTCTCCACCACAGGATTCCAGGAATCACCAGAAACTAACTCCAAACACCTAAGAAAGCCCAATGGGTAGAGGCCAGCGTAAAAACTCAACCAACCAAAGCCAAAACAATATGGCATCTCCAGAACCCAGTTATCCATGGGCAAGTAGCCCTGGACACACCAGCATAATTGAAATTCAAGAAAATGACCTAACATCTATCATCATGAAGAGGATAACAGAAGAAACAAATGAAATGCGTAAAGACCTAGAAGAAGATAAAAACAAACAGATTATGGTCATCCGTAAAGAAATACAGGAAGTTGCAGCCAAACAGTTTGTGGCCTTTAGAGAGGAAATGCTTAAATCACTGAATGAAATAAAAGAAACAGAGGATTGTTCAAACAAACAGCTAAAGGAACTGAAGGAAAATACAGCCAGACAGGTGAAGGAAATCAATAAAACGGCTCAAAATCTGAAGATAGAATTGGAAAATTTAAAGAAAACACAAATGGAGGAAATTGCAGAGAGAAAGAACTTAGGGAAGAAAACAGGAACTACAGAGGTTAGCATAACCAATAGACTACAAGAGATGGAAGAAAGAATCTCAGGTATGGAAGATACAATGGAAGAAATAGATGTATCTGTCAAAGAAAATGTTAAATCTAAAAAATTCCTGACACAGATCATCCAAGAAATTCAAGACAACATAAAAAGACAAAACCTAAGAATAATAGGAATAGAGGAAAAAGAAGATTCCCTGCTCCAAGACCCAGAAAATATTTTCAACAAAATCATTGAAGAAAATTTCCCCAACTTAAAGGAGAGGCCAATAAGAACACAAGAGGCCTACAGAACACCCAGTAAATTAGACCAGAAAAGAAAATCCTCCCGCCACATAATAATTAAAACAGAAAGTATACAGAACAAAGAAAAATTACTAAAAGCTGCACGGGAAAAAGGCCAAGTAACATATAATGGCAAACCCATTAGAATCACACCTAACTTCCCAACAGAAAGCCAGAAGGGCCTGGATGGATATCATGCAGACCCTAAGAGAACACAGATGTCAGTCTAGGATACTATACCCAGCAAAACTCTCAGTCCTCATAGACGGAGAAAACAAGATATTCAATAACAAAAACAAATTTCAACAATACCTACACACAAATCCAGCGTTATAGAAGACAATAGAAAGGAAAATACAACCCAAGAAAACTAGCTACTTTCAAGAAAACAAGAAATAATTAACCTCACTACAGTAAAAAAAAAAAAAAAAAAAAAAAAAAAAAAAAAAAAAACAAGCACACAACCTTATGACCACAGCCAACATCAAAATCAATGGACTTAATTCTCCAATAAAAAGACACAGACTAACAGAATGGATGCGTAAACAAAACCCAGCAATCTGTTGCATACAAGAAACACACCTGAATCACAAAGATAGACATTACCTGAGGGTAAAGGGCTGGAAGACGGCTTTCCAAGCAAATGGACCCAAGAAGCAAGCAGGAGTAGCCATTCTAATATCTGATAAAACAGACTTTCAACCAAAATTAATCAAAAGAGATGGGAAGGACACTTCATATTCATCAAGGGAAAATTTCACCAGGAAGGCATCACAATCCTGAACATCTATGCCCCAAATACAAAGGCACCCACATTTGTAAAAGAAACATTGATAAAACTTAAACCACACATAGATCCCCACACATTAATAGTGGGAGACTTCAACACCCCACTCTCAACAAAGGACAGGTCAACAAAACAAATTAAACAAAGGAACATTGTTTCTGACAGAGGTCATGAATCAAATGGACCTGACAGATATTTACAGAACCTTACACCCAAACACAAAAGAATTTACCTTCTTCTCAGCACCTCATGGAACCTTCTCCAAAATAGACCATATAATTGGTCACAAAGTGAACCTCAACAGATACAAGAAGATTGAAATAATCCCTTGTATCTTGTCTGATCACCATGGAATAAAGCTGGACCTCAACAACAACAGAAATAGCAAAAAGCTTACAGACACATGGAAACTGAACAACTTGCTAGTAAATGAGAGCTGGGTCAAGGAAGAAATAAAGAAAGAAATTAAAGTCTTCCTAGAACTCAATGAAAATGAAGACACAACATACCCAAACTTGTGGGACACAATGAAAGCAGTGCTAAGAGGAAAGTTCATAGCACTAAGTGCCTTCAAGAAGAAATTAGAGACAGCTCATTCAAGAAACTTAGTGGCTCACTTAAAAACCCTAGAAAAAGAAGTAGACACACCAAAAAGGAGTAGACAGCTGGAAATAATCTAACTAAGGGCTAAAATCAATCAATTAGAAACAAATAAAACAATTCAAAGAATCAATGAAACCAAGAGCTGGTTCTTTGAGAAAATCAACAAGATAGACAAATCCTCAGCCAAGCTAACTAAAAGGCAGAGAGACACCATCCAAATCAAAAAAATCAGAAATGAAAAGGGAGACATAACTACAGACACTGAGGAAATCCAAACAATCATTAGGACTTACTTCAAAAGTCTATATGCCACAAAATTTGAAAATGTAAATGAAATGGACAATTTTCTTGATCGATTCGACTTACCAAAGCTAAATCAGGACCAGGTAAATCAATTAAATAGTCCTATATCCCCCAAGGAAATAGAAGTGGTCATTGAAAGTCTCCCATCCAAAAAAAGCCCAGGACCAGATGGTTTCAGTGCAGAATTCTACCAGACCTTCAAAGAAGAGCTAACTCCAGTTCTCTTCAAACTATTCCACAAAATAGAAACAGAAGGAACATTACCAAATTCATTCCATGAAGCCACAGTCACCTTGGTACCTAAACCTCACAAATACCCAACAAAGAAAGAGAATTTCAGGCCAATCTCCCTATGAACATTGATGCAAAAATACTCAACAAAATACCTGCAAACCGAATACAGGAATACATCAAAGATATCATCCACTATGACCAAGTAGGCTTCATCCCAGGTATGCAGGGGTGGTTCAATATATGGAAATCAATCAATGTGATCCACCATATTAACAAACTGAAAGAAAAAAAACCACATGACAATCTCCTTAGATGCTGAAAAAGCATTTGACAAAATCTAACATCCATTCATATTTAAAGTATTGGAGAGATCAGGGATACAAGGCACATATCTAAACATAGTAAAGGTGATATACAGCAAGCCTATAACCAACTGAACAGAGAGAAACGTAAACCAATCCCACTGAAATCAGGGACAAGGCAAGGCTGCCCACTCTCTCCATATCTCTTCAACATAGTGCTGGAAGTTCTTGCTAGAGCAATAAGACAGTTGATGGACATCAAGGGGACACAAACTGGAAAGGAAGAAGTCAAAGTATTGCTATTTGCAGATGATATGATAGTATACCTGAGTGACCACAAAAACTCTACCGGGGAATTCCTACAGCTGATAAACACCTTCAGCAAAGTGGCAGGATAAAAAAATTAATTCAAAAATTCAGTAGCCCTCCTGTATACAAAAGACAAAAGGGCTGAGAAAGAAATTAGGGAAACAACACCCTTCACAATAGCCACAAATGACATAAAGTACCTTGGTGTAACCCTAACCAAGCAAGTCAAAGACTTGTATGAAAAAAAATTTCAAATCTCTGAAGAAAGAATTAGAAGAAGATATGAGAAGATGGAAAGATCTCCCGTGCTCATGGCTTGGCAGGATTAACATAGTAAAAATGGTCATCTTACCAAAAGCAATCTACAGATTCAATGCAATTCCCATCAAATTACCAACACAATTCTTTACAGACCTGGAAAGAAAAATTCTTAACTTCATATGGAATAACAAGAAACTCAGAATTGCTAAAACAATCCTCTACAATAAAAGATCTTCTGGAGGTATCTCCATCCCTGATCTTAAGCTGTACTATAGAGCAACAGTAATCAAAACTGCATGGTACTGGCATAGAAACAGAATGGTGAATCAATGGAACTGAACAGGAGACCCAGAAATAAACCCACGCACTTATGGACACCTGATCTTTGACAAAGATGCCAAAACCATACAATGGAAAAAAGATAGCATCTTCAACAAATGGTGCTGGTCCAACTGGATGTCTACATGTAGAAAAATGCAAATAGATCCATACTTATCATCCTGCACAAAACTAAATTCCAAGTGGATCAAAGACCTCAACATAAAACCAGACACATTAAATTGATTAAAAGAAAAGGTGGGGAAAACCTTAGAACTCATTGGTACAGGAGACAACTTCCTGAACAGAACACCAACAGCACAGGCTCTAAGAGCAACAATCAATAAATGGGACCTCATGAAACTGAAAAGCTTCTGTAAAGCAAAGGACACCATCATCAAAACAAAGCGACTGCCTACAGATTTGGAAAGAATCTTCACCAATCCTTTATCTGTCAGAGGGCTAATACCCAGTATATATAAAGAACTAAAGAAGCTGAAAAGCAGCATACCAAGTGATCCAATTAACAAATGGGGAACAGAGCTAAACAGAACTCTCTGTAGAGGAATATTGAATGACAGAGAAACACTTAAAGAAATGTTCAATGTCATTAGCCGTTAGGGAATTGATATGATAGTATCATTTCAAATCAAAATGACCCTGAGATTTCACCTTACACCTATCAGAATGGCTAAGAGGAATAACTCAAGTGACAACACATGCTGGAGAGGTTGCGGAGAAAGGGGAACCCTCCTCCACTGCTTGTGGGAATGTAAACTTCTACAACCACTCTGGAAAGCAATCTGGCTCTTTCACAGACAACTAGGAATAGCGCTTCCTCAAGATCAAGCCTCTTTTGGATAAATGCCTAAGAGTGGCATTTATCCAAAAGAGGCTCAAGTACACAATAAGGACATTTGCTCAACCATATTTGTAGCAGATTTATTTGTAATAGCCAGAAGCTGGCAACAGGCTAGATGTCCCTCAACTGAAGAATGGATGCAGAAATTGTGGTACATATACACAATGGAGTATTACTCTGCAATAAAAAATAAGGAAATCATGAAATTTGCAGGTTAGTGGTGGGACCTAGAAACGATCATCCTGAGTGAGCTGTCCCAGAAGCAGAAAGACACACACAGTATACTCACTCATATAGACATATAACATAGGATAAACCTACTAAAAACTGTACATCTAAAGAAACTAATCAAGAGAGAGGACTCTGACTAAAACGCTCAATCCCCATACTGAAAGGCAAAGAGGTTAGACAACAGAAGAAGAAGAAAACAGGAAACAACCTAGGAACCTGCCACAGAGGGCCTCTGAAAGCCTCTGCCCTACAGACTATCAAAGCAGATGCTGAGCCTGATGGGCAACTGTTGGGCAGAATGCATGGAATCTTATGTAAGAAGTGGGAAACAGTAAGAGCTGGAGAGGACGGGAACCACAAAAGGAGAGTAGCAGAAAATTTGAACACAGGGAACATCCCAGCGACTCTACTCCAACCAAGGACTATTCATGGAGATAACCTAGAACCCCTGCACAGATGTAGCCCAGGGCAGTTCAGTGTCCAAGTGGTTTACATAGTAATGGGAGGAGGGACTGCCTCTAACATAATCTGATTGCCCTGCTCTTTGATCACCTTCCCCTGAGGGGGGAGCAGCCTTACCAGGCCACAGAAGAAGACAATGCAGCCACTCCTGATGAGATCTGATATACTAAGATCAGAAGGAAGGAGAGGAGGATCTTCCCTATCAGTGGACTTGGGCAGAGGCATTCGTGAAGAAGGGAGTGGGAGAGTGGGATCGGAAGGGGAGGAGGGAGGGACTTATGGGGGGAATACAAAATGAATAAAGTCTAATTAATAAAATTAAATTAAATTAAAAAATAAAAAAATTAAATTAAATTTAAAAAAAAAGAGAAAGACCTGTGTTAACATTTTAATAGCAAACTATTTTCCAGAATGTTTGTAAGATTCTGTAAAAGTGTTTTTGTGTTGGTCTGGGAAAGGAATTATCATCATCATCATCATCATCACTATTATTTTGAGACAGGGACTCAATCTGTAGCCCAGGCTAGCCTAGCATACACTATGTAGACCAGGCTGGATGAATTCATAAAGATCCTGTTGCCTCTTTCTCCCAAATGCTGTTATTAAAGGTGGATACCACCATGAACCGCAAGAAAATATATTTCCAAAGAAATTTAAGTTAGTATTGATGGTAGTAATGAGATGTTCTTTTTGGAAAACTAATATATTCTTGTGTTTCATGACGTATAAACCTTATTATTTCCATTTTACCAAGGGCCAGAATAGTGAAGGGCCTTTCTCGGGAACCAACATCTATAAAGTGGAAAAGTTACAATTTAAACTCAGATCTGCTTGTCTCCAAAAGCAGGGACATGACTTAATATCTGATACTTATATGACCAAAAAAAAAAAAAATCGGAAGAAAAAGAAGACAAATTGTTATAGATTTTAAATACAGCAACTTATTAAGCTCAGCTCTGAGTCCAGAATTTTCAGTGTTATGTATGGAGATCTCTTTGTGATGGGTTAAATTTTTACCTCTATCTTAAGAGCTGCTCATTTGAGATGTCAGCTTAGAAAATTACCACAATGAGATTCTTGCTGATAAAATAGTAATGGGGGATATAGTTAGGGGTAGTTATCAGACTGAGAAATTTAAATAAGGGAATAACACCCAATCCAGGGAGAGGACACTTGCACATCTGTGGGCATGCTCAAGTGGCCGTTTATAGAAGTCCTATGATGTACACAAGATATCTGCTACCTCCAGTCAGAGCGAATGTGTTCAAGGTAAGAATCACAAAATATCCGTTCAGGAATGGGGTTGCCCTAAGTGAGGTGTCAATTTCATACCCTTCCCTTCAAGGATTATGGTTCTATGTGGAAAAGAGAATGAAAAGATTTTTTTTCAAGCCAGAGGTAGTAGACAACTCTGAGGAAACAGAATCTTCTAGACACAACAGGACAGATGCACATATGAACTCAGGGAGACTGAGACGGCATTCTCAAGACCTGCACAAGGTCAATACAAAGAAAATCACAGTAAGGAGGGGAAACGAGCATAAATTCCCACCCCTACCCAAGAAGCTGTTGAAAGTTGATAGCTGCTGAGGGAGGAAAAATCAGTTTCCTTTAGTGGAGCAGGACTGACTATGTCAGTCCACTGCTGGGTAAGCCCCATGCTCAGGAGTAGCCGGCAAACACAAAAAGGATTCTATTTCAGTTCTGTTTCTTGTTCTTATTTTTTGTTTTATTATATTTAAGAGGGAGAAAAGAAAGAGCATGAAGTTAAGTGGATAGACAGATGGGGGCAATCTGAGAGGAGGTAGGGGAGGAAAAAGAATATGATCAAAATATATGAAATTTTCAAAGAAAAATAAAAACTTTTTTTAAAAAAAGAATTGGTAATTGATGGTAAGATTGGTCGTTCTCCAAAATGATGGAGAAAGGTCAAAGGATTTGTTTCCCTTGGAGAAGAAAGTTCATGTAACTTGAAAAAAGAAGATGCAAGATAAAGATAATGGACCCAAAATATGCTCTCTGAGGAAGTGGAAAGACAGTGACACACTGGCAGTCAGCCAAGGTGACTTCAAATTCTTCTCAGGTTTAGTCACTGCATAGTCCAGGTATAGATTCTAAAGTTACAAACTAGACTACCCCAATTGCATCATGTAATATAAAATGTGCAGTGCTTCTGTGGGTAAGACAGAGGTCGGGCAGAGCACAGTGAAGTTGTCTTGCTTCTACTCCACAATACCTGGGTCCTAAATCAGGGAGGGTAGTTCATGGTGACTCAAATCATGGGGTATGGAATTGGCTGGCAATTTGTCTTGTCATGTGACTGATGTTGGGCTGGAGCTGGGTTGGTGTACATGGACCTTTATCTTGTCAGTTTATATTTTCAGAGAAAGGGTAACTATATATAATATAATAAAAGGGTAACTATATATAATAATATAAAAAATGAAATATATATATTTCATTTCAGTCCTGTTTTCCTGAGATGAAAGCAGAGAATAGAAGCTTAGAAAATGTGCTACTTTCATCAGTTTCCCCAGCTTTTCTATAGTGTCCTTTCAATTAAAAAAAAATCAGACCTCTACTCTTGCCTGATGCGTCTAAAACAAAAAGGGGGAACTGTAGAGAGCTGCGTAATGCCGCGCCTTAAAGATGGAGCTGGTTTCCGCCTTCCACCTTCCCGATGGTGAGTGCTCTCTGTCACGAACAACTCCACATTTGGCTAAGGCTGAGGATCTGGCTTGCTTTCATGTATGTGGACCTATCTGCATTGCCCACATGGCACGCTGGGGTTGGCTACCCAGAGGCTATTTAAGCTGTGGGCTGGCTTTCCCCAGGGTCCGAGGATTGTTCAAGGTTCCTGAATAAACTGCATTGAAAAAAAAAAAAATCCAGGCAGGAATGATAGAGTGTACCAACTGAGACAGGTGAATCAGGATTCAAGGGCAATCTCAGCTACATAATGAGTTCAAGGCTATGCCAGGATATGTAAAGTGCACATACACCTATACACAAGTGTATGCACATGTACACACATGCAAGAGCACATGGGCATACATACACACACACAAAGGTAAGTAAGTCTAGAAGAAGACACTCAAAAGGCGAGCTTACAAGAAGTTGTCTTTAAATAATATGATTTTGTAGCTTGTCTGTACATTTGGATCATTATCTCAATTATGCATTGCTCAGACAGTAAAAGGCGCTTCTTTGTATTATGTGTTGGTTGGTTGTTTATCTTAGATAAAGCATTCAAAAAGCAAGCTGGTAAGTCTTTGGACTTGTCTGCTTCCAGGGCAAAACCAGGGTGTTTCCTGGGCAGAAACGTAAAACAAACATCTGCCAGGCATATAGGGAGGGTTTGCACTTGGCACCATGCTGTCTGGAGGAAGGGACTCCCACATTGTGGGGCTAACCCAGACATCGCATGTCTCTAGCCAAGGAGATGCCCTGTGATACAGATGGCCACATAGCAGGCAGGGATAGGAAGAGGCCAGGACATTGCTGAGAACTCCTGCACTTGGCATACAGAATTATGAGTCAGAGTCACAGGCTAAGTGCCTGTGTGTTTCTATTGACATAAGCTTGATTCTGGACAGAGGTCCTCTCTATCCTTGGAAACTCACCTTGTATTTTCTTAAGCCAGTTTGTACTTTCAATATTCAGAGAGCATATGGGAACAGAAGACTGCCGCCCAAAGAACAAGCTAAAAACTGAAGGGTTTTATTGATTTAAGTGGAAACATAGGAGTTTAATGTTATTTGAAACTTCTAAATGTGGAGTGTTAAAATGATAAAGAATAATCAAAGTGCAGGTTCTGGTTAACTAACCCTTTCCAAAGCTACACGTAGAGTTGAGCCTAATCCTTCTGCATAGGCATGGGCTTCTATCTTCCCTGAACTCTCTCTGCCTGTCCCAAATCAGGTAGGGACAGTGAGTGTGTTGTCTCAACTCAGTGAAGTCCACCAGTTCACCCAGAACTTACATGGCCTTACACTGTGGAACTTGTTATACAGATGAGGAATCTGGAGTCCAATTAGCTGGGTGGCTTGGACAAGTCCTCATTAAATCACTTGTGTATTGTGAAAAGGACAAAGAGTCGGCTAGACATCCTTAAGACTCTTCCAGCCCTGAAGCTTGTGTTTCTCAACTCAGAGATGCAAACACATCACCTGTTACTTCAGAGCAACCCTTAGTCGGCCATTAGACAGCCACACACCCATAAATTATCCATCAAGAGACACATATACCCACCTCCATGCACATCCTGAACCACACCCTGCAGCAAAAAAACACACCCCAGTTCTCTACCTGAACAGAGAGGAACCATCTACAGGACCATGTGACCCAGGATCCCCAGACATTTATTTCTCTGAACCCTTAAAGGCAGGATGAAAGCACATCTGTTGAAGGAAGTTTCCCTCTTATAAAATGAGGGTTTAAAGTTTCTTCTACTGTTGTCTCCCACTGTCTGGAATTTAACCTTACTCAGTGAAATTTCTTATTTATCTTTATGCATTTCCTCCCAGGCTGTAAATTCCTCAAAGAGAAAAGCTGTGTGTCATTTTATTGAGTGTTTGGGTTCACCAGCCAGCTTGCATATAGGTAGGGCTGGGTGTCTGGACCACTCTAAAAGCAGATTGAAGACAGTCACATGTTATCTGATTGTTTTCCTACTAAGAGGGAGGTGATCCCATCTCCTCCTTCTAGGCAGCCAGATGTTATTTGCATTGTTCTTAGTTTGTGTGAGAAAACTGAAGCCCAGAAACCTGATGTTTCAAGCTACTCACTGAGCAGATACCAAAAGAAGTCAAGTTTGGCTCAAAATTTCAAGCAGTCTATCATCAAGGACTTTGTCTTTCTTCCTAAACAAAGTCCTGGTAAAGATGCATATTGATATATTTTTAATTGCATAATTTTTATCCTCTTGGGATGTGAATGTTAGAAATGAGGTGGGTAACCCAACTCTGCACAATCTATACCTACTTTTTTCAGAAACAGGAAACATTATAGGATTAATAATCAACTCAAGTCCACCCCCAAATATCACAAGCTATTGCCAAGGCTACTGGTTACCCTCTACAACCTGAAGATAAGGCTGAAGATATATTTTACTTAGACCATTGAACATTGAAACCATTGAAAATCAAGCTGCTGCCCAATTAGAATATTCACTCCTACTGCCTTGTATTTATGTTACTGCAAGATACTTTTCACACTACAAGAAAAAAAAATATCAATATCACCCTGATAAAAAACCCTGTGACTGACAACAGAGACTTGCCTAAAAATTACCCTGATGCAATAGTTGCACAAATGTTATGGGAATAACCACCATTTTTCTATTGGTTTTAAGGCACACTCCAGAAGATGTAACCTATACATTATACTATAAAGTGACCAAGAACCTGGACTAGATAGGCCATGGGTTCTAGAGGAAAACCTACTACTATTATTCTGGTTAATGGATGTAACAATAAAATTAGTCCAAATGACATATTGTTAAACCCTTAAATCAGAGTCCCTCATCATCTTTCAATCCTCACCAGAGAAGCTTCTTCATATACTAGATGGCAATTAGCAAAGACCCACAACTGGATGATTTGCAAAAAGTGAGAAAGTTTGAGGCACTTGGCCCTGAATAGGATGTCTTTATCAAACCTCTACCCTTAAGGCTCGGGCATCTATGAGGAAGAGAAAGTAGAAAATTTTAAAAGCCAGAGATGGTAAATAACTCCAACAAAAGAGTAGCATCCAGACACAAGACCAATACACATATGAACTCACAGGGACAATGACAACATTACATGGGACCGCACAGATTCAAATCAGACAAAATCCCACACAGAGAAGGGGAGGTAGACAGAGAGTCCTACCACAGCTAAGAAGTTATTCACAGTTGACACCAGCTGGGAAAGAGAAAAATCAGTTTTCTGTAATAGAATGACACTGGGTATATCAACTGCACTCCAAGGCCAACCCCATAACAAGGAACAGATGGACAACACAAAATATGGGCTTTCTTCTTCATTTTAATATTTTTGTCTTGATGGTTTTGGTTTGTTTGTTTGGACCTTTGATTTTTGTTTCTTCTTTTGAGGGAGACAGTAAGACAAAAAGACAGAGAAACACACACACACACACACACAGAGAGAGAGAGACAGAGACAGAGACAGAGAAAGAACATGAAGTTTGTTGGGTAGGAGCTGAAAAGAATCAGGAAGGACCTGGAGAAGAGAAAAAAATATAAAGCAAAAGAATATAATATAAGAAAATTTTAATAAAAAAATTAAGGTATTTTTAAGGGCTCTCTCTTACAAAAGAAGAGACTCAACTGGGAAGGAGCCAAGAAAACCAACACAGAAGGCTATGGTGGGAAAAGAAATAAATAACACAAAGAATGTTTGAGAAAGCCATAGGGCAGATAAAAAGTCATCAATTCAAGAGTTCTGTGCCATAGAGATTTGCATCGCTTGATTTGCATCTCTCACCCTAGAGATCTGGGGAACCCAGTCCTGAATTGGATTTCTTTATCAAGTCCCTCTCGTTCAGGCTCAGAGATCAATGTGGAAGAGGAGAAAAAAATGAATGAGACCCATTTAAATGAGATATATAGACAAGCCATCTGTTAGCAATATTTCCTAAAGATGATGTCAAATAGTCCCAGTGTGAGCTGAGACCAATGGGAGGCAGAACTCATGGGCACTTCTCTCCGTATCTCCGGCAAAAGGAGACGGTATTACATGAGTACTAAAAACACCAATGCCTTGCTGCTTCCTTTCAGTCTCAATGGTAAGATCTAAAGACAAGGTCTTTCAAAGGCTAGATCAAAAAGACAGAAAAAACTAGACTAAGGTGGACAAACTATGGCCCAAGGTCAGCTCTGATCTGCCTGCTTTAACACTATCCACAAATGAGGAATGTTTATCATTTATTAAATAACTAAAAAAATTAAAAGAATGTGATATATATGAACACATGACAATAAAATTCCAGTGTCCATCAATCAAATGTTTTTAGAAAATGGCTGCGTTCAGGTGTTTATTTTCTGTATAATTGATCTCTCTTTATACAGATAAGAAATTTAAATCCAGAGAGATTAAATCAATTAATCATCTCAAAATGGTAGTTTGGAAGGTTCACACTGAGATCTAGCTACAATAAGCCCTACAACTCTTCAAGACAGCATCAAGACAACAGAGGGGATCTTGGACAGTGGGTAAGGGAGAAGTTTGGGTGACCAGTACAGTAACTAGGTGATACAGAGCATTAAAATTAGAAAAATAAAATTCAAAATAAGCCATTAAAAAGCATTCTATATTAGCACTTTGTTCTATGAAATGCATGCTGAAATGGGGAAGAAAACATCCCAGGATCATCTAGTAAAGAAAGAGGTTCCATACTATGAAGCCTAAGGGGTGGGAGTGAGGTAAGACTGCAGCGCAGCCTCAGCCAGAGGTGCTTCTGTTTACAGCGGGCAATGGCTAATTGAGATTCAGAGCTGGTTAACATGCTGAGAATAAGTCATTGTTAAGGGTTCAGTCCTAAACATGACCTCTATTTCATTCCCCTCTGAAGCTCAGGGAACATCATGTGAGAAGGATAAAAAGAATGTAAGAGCATGAGGATAAAAAGAAGTGCTGTGGGACATTGCTGTCACCTAGCATGGCTTGGAACTACACCCACAACTCACAGCAGCAGTGGCTGCATGCTGAGCCCATCAACAATCATGTGACTGGGAAAGGTTCTTATGAGGACCAACAACACCCTGAAGAGGGCTCGAAAGTTAGTGATTGCTGAGAGAAGAAGAGGCGTGTTCCCCAGTGCTGTGGCCCCTGATAAGCTGTCCTTGATCAAATAAATGATCTCCCACTAATACTCATAAAAGAAACCCTAACTAAAAACAGTGAGGCAGCACACAGAGAGAGAGGCAGGAGTAATGAAAGACGCTTGTTAAGAAAAAAAAAAAGGAATTTGGTTTGAAGGGAAAAGATATAAGAGAGGACAATGGGAAGATTATGATCAAAGTATATTATATATGAGTAAAATTGTGACAATATAGATACATTTTTAAAGAGAAATTAACTCAATGACATTCCAATTTGCATATCCTCTCCATGTTAGAGTCTTTGACATTTAAAGTGCTTCTAAGGTGTATTTTGATATTGGAAAGAAAGGGTTGGGTATTTTTTTTTATATATATATAGAAAAACACGGAATACCTCAGAATGTTTAACAGTGTAGGATTACTACGAGTTTGGAACAACTAAACGACATAAATCAATCTGTCTATCATTTGACTGTTCACCTGGTACTCACTTGGTACTTTATGGTGTGTAGGGTGTAGAGTGAAATATTTAAGTACTATATCATGATTTTCCTTACTTGTTCATAAGGACTGAGTCTCAACTGTAATTTGAAAAGGTAAAGGAAAGTGTGATTTTCTTAACAAGTTTCTTGCTATTGTCAACAACAACCATTCTAACCCCAACAGAAACCTAAAAGGTAGAGAGAATAAAATTTCAGTGATAGTCTGTAAAGAAAATAACTGGATTTGAAGTTTCTTGGCCCACACATTGATTGGTTATTGGTTATCTTATTGTACAAATAAATGCTATAGAAAAGTGAAGCAAGAAAAAGGCACAGGAGTCAGAGGTCACATGCTGGTAAGCTAAGCACCAGTGTTTCAGTTTTCAGTGGCCCTAGACCGGTCTAGAGACTGTGGTTTAGATCATAGGTCAAATAAAGGCTTAACATATCTAGCTTTGTTCCCAAAAAAAAAAAATGTTTCAAAAAGAAATATAATCATATTTGTACAATGGAATAATAAACATGAAATAAATTATGTATGTAAAAACGTGACCTGCTTGAGAAAGGAAAAAAATAAATAAATAAAAAAACTAATGTCATTATAAAGACCCAAATTTGAAGGTTGATATTTTTGATTAGAATCTGAGTCTTATTTATAAACATCATATATGCCAGCTGCTTCTCCATTTCCTTTCCTTTTTCTGATATGAGGAGACGGGGAGCCATGCACACATGTGCATGTCGGGATGTCCACTGCACATTGGGATCGTGGCCTCATTGGGATCCTGAAAGGCCAGAGGAAGCTATTCCCGTTCCACTGATGAGTACCAACACTCACAGATGGGAAACAAAAACCAAACAGGAGCCAGAGATCTCCCCATTTGGAGGAGAGTTGAATGGAGTGATTACAGAAGGACTCTTTTCTCCCAGACCCAGTGGCGTCCCCTTAGCCTGGCTGATATGGCCAAATGCCTTGGTCCCAGGCAGAATTTCTTCTCTCTAAATCTCATGGCTGAAAACAGGTCATTGGTGGGAGCTGCCACCTTGGGGAGTTTACAGATGCAGATAAACTTACTGCAATAGCAGTCAGATGTCCTGGATCCTTCAATAGTGTGAAATGCCTTTCACAAATGGCTTTTTGATGCAGGCTCGCGAAGCTGATAATAGAAACCTTAACAACCTGGGCAGGGCCCTTTTCATCTTCCTCACCACACTCATCATGGGATGAAATGGGCCGCAGGGAAGTGCTTGCGGCCCTATTCTCAACTCCAAAGCTTCCCCCGAAAGATAACCCCATGCCTTGTGCAAAGTTATGACAGGAAGCTCCACCAGGCCCTCTTGATAAGCTCCCCAAGAACAGTGCCAGGGACTGACAATTGTTTGGCAAAGGGGTGGTGTCCACTGCTTCGAGTGTGACTTTGGACCAAAGAGCTGTAACAGACATCCAGGGCTTAGGCTCAGGAACACACTCTATCTGGTGTTAGGGCCTAGCTGAGATTGTTTCAAGAAGGAAGTCAATTCTACTAAACCAGGCAGGTGACAACCCTGGAAGCATACCAAAGGGTGGAGAGAGACATGCTCAACTGACTGCACTTCAGGTTTTGGTAGAGGAATGTTTGGCACCAGTACTTCGCACTTAGCACTGTAACTGGGGTTCCTCTGAGCTTTGTTTCCAGCCATCTCACAAGGCAACTCACCATGCATTCCCCACACAACCTTAGGGAAGCCAATTTCATCCCTCTTAGAAAAGATATGACATGGTCCCACAGCTCATTATTACATGATGTCCCAGGTATGATGTAAATCTCCCAGGCCACTCCTACAATGTTATTCAAGCTGACCTCTGAATTTTTATTCAGTATTCTGAGAACAACAAACTTCTACAAGTTTTCACCCCTGGATAGCGTGTTCTCTTATTTTCCATAGCCTGGTTCTCACCGCAAAAGTCCATTTAGCCAGTTCCCTCACTGCCTAGATTCTATTTCTCTCCATCAATTGGCTCACACAACAGCTTTCAGCTGGCTTTTGCCTCTAAATGTCTAGGATGAGTTCTGTGTTCTCTTCCGTGTTCTTGCAGTATCCTCTCTCAGCCCACTCAATTCCCTCCTTCTCTCTCTGTACCTCTGTCTCTCATTCCCCCTCCCACATTTCTTTCATACTAAAATGTCTGCAAATCTTAACCATCAGCCAACAAAAACGGTAGGATCAAGGCAGTTCTCCCCCATCTCTCCAGATGCAGATTCTGGGAGATACTATGCAAGAAATCATACAATTAGACATTTTTAATCAATATATTTCATTATTTTAAAATGGTTAAGATTTTTTTAATTGGAAATTGATACTTGTATTTATGATGTATTTGTGGGGTACATTGTACTATTCAATCCATTTACTTCAGCATTTAAAGCATTAGTCAGGAGAAGCTGTCACACTTGATGATTCTCTCCAAGGAAAAGTAAAGAAGTAAGCACTGAAAATTATTTTTGGGCATTTTCAATGAATTCAGGGACATATATGTCCTCTTTGGTTTTGTGTACCCACTTTGTCAAAACAGCACAGGTCTTCATTTAAATTTGTGATTGTGTTCCTCGTGTGCTTTTGGCACTTGGTTTTCTACATTTAACAGTATTCATTATTATATTTTGTATCTTAAATATTGAACAAGTTTTACAGGGACAGACACAATGTGGAGACATTTTCTCTGTCTGTCTTTGTCTGTCTCTGTGTCTGTGTCTGTTTTTATCTCTGTGTCTCGCTGTCTTTCTCTCTCTCTCTCTCTCTCTCTCTCTCTCTCTCTCTCTCTCTCTCCCTCTCTCTCTCCCAACCTTTCCAAATAAGCCTCAGTCCAAACCTAGGGGACCTGAGACTGAGAAACTCCCAGTGATGTGCACATGAAGTGCAGATCTGCAGAAAGGATGATTGTTAGAACTTTATAAGGATCTGGCTGGGGTAAACCTATGTGGGGTTTGTTTGATGATGGTAAACATGTAAGCAATGATTGACACATACAGCTTTTCTCCTACACAAAGCACTCATCAGAATCATCTCAGTACTACTATCCCCATTTTACATATCAAAAACAAGGATACAGAGAGATTACTGTCCATGTTTGAAGCCACTGTTAGAACAAGACCTTATCTAGAGAGGGTAGACACAGGTGTTATAAAGGGAGAAATGGAAAAATATGGAAATGGTTGACATTAATTGAAGAGGGAGGGGATAAGAAAATACAGAAAGAGGGAGAAAGAAAACAAGGTGAGACAAAAATACTCACACCCAGGCCACTTTAAAAATGTTTATGTCTTCACTAAGAAAAGAATTAAATCGAGGCTTCCCAGAGGCTCCCTGAGAGAAGCATCCGACTCTTTTGGGAAGTCCAAGTATAAATTCACAGCCTTAGAGCGAAGGCCCTGACACTTTAAAACCCTGTTGACTCAGCCTGCTTGCTTCACTCCCATCTTTTCAGGTGTCAGTGCTTCAGACATTGAAATCTAGGTGCATTCTCTTCAAGTAGTCCCTGTGAAGGAGTAGATCAGGGACATTTTATGACAGTTTAGTTTATAATTTAAATAAGGAATACATTAGCCAGTTGAGGGAGAATTCCAATGCAATGATTATGTAAAACCTCATCGCTGAGGTTGTAGAGATGCAGCACCCACCCAGCATTGCCAGCCACTGACCCCATTCAACACCTTGACTGTGTGTGGTGATGGAGACCTGCAGATAGGCTTATGTGTTCTGCATCAAACCTATGGCAATACTTTGTAATCTTGGCTGGGTAAGGTTTTTTTTTTGTCTTTCTTTTTTTTATTGTTTGTTATTATTAGTTACATTTTATTAACTCTGTATCCCAGCTGTATCCTGCTCCCTTATTCCCTCCCAATCTCACCCTCCCTCCCTCAACTTCTCCCTGCCCCTTTCCAAGTCCACAGAATGGGGAGGACCTCCTCCCCTTTCCTCTGGCCCTCATTTATCAGGTGTCTTCAGGGCTGGCTGCGAAGTCCTCCTCTGTGGCCTAGCAGAACTGCTCCTCCCTTGGGGTGTGGGGAGTCAAAGAGCCTGCCATTGAGTTCCTGTCAGAGATAGTACCTGTTCCCCTTACTATGGGAAACCAATTGGTTATTGAGCTACCACGAGCTTCGTCCGAGTAAAGGTTCTAGGTTATATCCATACATAGTCCTTGTTTGGAGAAACAGTTTCAGAAAAAAACCCTGTGCCCAGATATATTTGGTCCTTGTGGGGCTCCAATCCCTTCTCTGTCATACTAACTCCCCTTCTGCTGAAGGTTTGGTTATGAGTCTTAGTATCTGTTTTGAAACACTGGTTGGTAGGGTCTTTCAGATGCCTTCTGCGGCAGACTCCTGTCATACATTCAATGCTCATCCCATCTGTCTTTCTAAACAAGGATTGATCATCTTACCTCGTGTCTGCTTTCTTGTTTATCTCCTTTAGGTGTATAGACTTCATTTTGTTTATTATATCTTGTAGGTCTATATAAGCGAGTATATACCATGTTTGTCTTTCTCCTTCTGGGACACTTCACTCAGAATGATCTTTTCTAGATCCCACCATTTGCCTGCAAATTTCATGATTTCCTCATTTTTGATTGCTGAGTAGTATTCCATTGTGTAAAAATACCACAATTTCTGTATCCATTCCTCCGATGATGGACATCTGGGTTGTTTCCAGGTTCTGGCTATTACAAATAAAGCTGCTACAAACATGGTTGAGCAAATGTCCTTGTTGTGTACTTGAGCAAATTTTGGGTATATACCTAGCAGTGGTATAGCTGGGTCTTGAGGAAGCATTATTCCTAATTGTCTGAGTAAGCACCTTGGCTGGGTAACTTGAAGCTTCCAACAACAACATCTTTTCTGCTGTTGATTACATTTTCCTCCCCCCTCCCAAGATTTATTTATTTATTATTTATACAGTGTTCTGCATGCACATGTGCCTGTATGCCAGCAGAGGGCATCAGATCTCATTATAAATGGTTGTGAGCCATCATGTGGTGGCTGGGACTTGAACTCAGGACCTTGGGAAGAACAGCCGGTTTTCTTAACCTCTGAGCCATCTCTAGTCATTGAAATGGGTTGTTATCCCAGGACTGGCTTAGCAGGTCTCAAATTCCATGATCCTCTCTTTCAGCTAAATGACGGTAACTTCTTATGCACTCTGGAACAATCCAGTGTGGGAGGAAGTGTTAGGTACCACTTCCAACCCTGATTCTTGTAGCCTCTTTCACTACATTCTCCCTCCCGCGGTCTGCTGGCAGAAGCCACATTGATTCCAGAGGTGGAATCACAGAAGTCCATGGGCAGAGAGCTCTTGTCTTGAAACTGATTCTCTGCTAAAAGATACTGAGGTGAGAATTAGAGAGGACATGAGCTGCTGAAGGGCACTCAAGATAAATGGCACCAGAAGAAGTCATTTAGCAGTGGTGTAGCCTCACGTTGGGGTTAGATTACTAGGGTGGCATCCCTGAAGCAAGAATTGCATGACAGATCCAGCTGAGTGGAGGGGAGGTTAGCAGTTGGGTTTTATTCAACCATTGACTCAGGAGGAGCACCACTACCCAGAAAAGAGGCAGGTATGACAGCACCCAACCTCTACTGCTCCTCCATAGAGTTCTGCAGAGGTCCATTCTCTTGAACATGTGATATCTGCAAATTATTCAAGGCCAGCACTCAGGCGTGGGTACTGGGTAGTGTCCATCCCCACTTCCACTTCCAACTAGGAATTCTTGTTTTATATCACCAATAAATTAACTTCATGTTATGGAATACTGTGACTTCTGTATTTTTGTGTATCACAAATATAAGAGCTTTTTGTTGTTTTTTTGTTTTGTTTTGGTTGGTTGGTTGGTTGGTTTTTGCCTCATGAAATTGTGTGACAATTGAATAACATACCACTCCCAGGTTGTTTATAGCTCACGGTACATGTAGTGACCCTTAGCCAGTACTGGGAATGATCACTTGGGACATGTCTTTACTGGCAGCAATACCTGCTTTCCTCAGTATGACAGAACCTTATAGTCAAGTAGACAGAAGATAGCTAAGAAGAGATGATTACAGAAAGATGAAGGTTGTATCTGAAAGACAAGTAGGAAAGAACACCAAACATGCTTCACAGTGAAAAGATGCCTCATTTCTCAAGGAGGGATGAGCACAAGTTCTCAAACAAAAGAGTATCAGGGCCAAGGGAATGGTCACTCACAATTATATGCATGGCCATTCCTCTATATACCTAAACTCTTGAATGTATTCATTGGTTATGACTCCTGCCACTTGGCATAATGATCTGGGAAATTCCCTAGGTTTTGTTCTACAGTTCAAAGAAGGAGATGCTGACCCCATCTCTCTGGCTTAAAAGCAAGAGTCCATACTAGATTTGATAATGCCACACCTGGCCTTAGTTGGCACTGGGTAATGTCAGCCTTCCTTTCCCTCATTCTTCTCTGGGTCATCTAACCTCAGGATCCCCTTGGTGAAGAACAAAAATTCCAGCATTTTAGCCTTCTCAAGCTATATCCACTCCTCCAACATCTTTTTCCAAACCAGAGCCTGAGATATAATTCTCCATCAATAGCCTTTATCTTCCTTTGCCATCCCATCTTCACGGCCAAGGCTCTGTCTCTCTCCTTATTTCTTAGAAGTTCAAGGACGTATTTATGTGTCAGATACAAAATATGTTCCCATTCTCTGATGACCAGCCTTATTTTTAGCAGTCTACCAGGCTCCTCATGCAGCTCCTGAGATCCTTGGCTGCAATCCCTGTCAACGGGAGCAAAGACATGCCTGGATACAAATAATATACAAACTTTGTGTCCCTTTCACATAAATATTTGCAGCTCCCAACCAGCAAGGGTGAGTCCAGGCTTCTCCTTGCGAACCTGTTTCTTCATCTACACTTCCCAAATCCTTTCTTTCCTGTTTTTGATTCACTGCCAGGAATAATCATTTCCATTTCCTCATAAACCAGCAGCAAGAAGCTGCCTTCTCCAAATACAGAGACACTGGGGTGGATCCATATTAGGCAATCAGCTGTACTACTCTCCTGGAGAAAAGAAGAAAACTGGGGTAGGGGAAAAATCATACACACACACACACACACACACACACACACACACACACTCATACACATACACAAAGACCCATATGCACACACACACTAAAAGAAAAGAAAAAAACTAAAGTTAAAATTTCCAGGAAGAACCTAGAATTGGGTTATATAACTCCCTTCAACTTCAACAGGATGGATGGAAGTTGACATTGTTGACCTCCAAACACACAGCTCCAGCTCTGCTGTCCTGCTTGTGTTGTGATCATCTAGCATAGGACAGGATGTCAGCCATGGCTTGGTGATCATGGCAGACTTGGTATAAACCCCTTGGACAACTTACTCAATTTGTCAGGGCTCGTTTCCTCATCTGCAGACTGGGTTGTTAAAGATGCCTTCCTTGTATGCTGACCCGAGGTCTTCACTGGAGTCTTCTGTGAAGGTGCTCATCACCCAGCCCTGCCTAACCTGTGGTTGACACTTAGGGAAAACTACTGGTATTGTCATGTCTCACATTCATCTGCATCTCTCCAGGAAAGAGAAGCTCTAAATACAGATGGGTTGTTTATTCCCGTGCAGCTGCTGCACCTGGCACTGGAACATCCACACAATGCTGAGTGAAGATGAGATATGGCTGGACCATCCCCACATTGTACAGCAGCCTGAGTTATAAGGTGATGGCTCTCCATCAGCTGCTGCAAACCTGGCCTTTTCATGGGCTGACTTCCTGTGCTGCTCCCTTACAAATCGCATGGGATAGATGAGCAGTGCCATAACAGATGCTTATCTGAGGGGTGGAATGGACTATGATCATGTTCACATTTAGCACTGAAGCAAGCCACCATAAGTACATACACACACACACACACACACACACACACACACACACACACATATGTATATATATCCCCCGTCCTATATAATATACATATATTTGTTCACTAGGATAGAACCTGAGTCCTTGCACTTGCTGACCAAGTACTCTGCCACTGAGCCATATTGCACACCTCAAAGAGGCAGACTGAAGAGATAAACTACAAGAAGGCATAGCCTTTGAATACCTGAGACTCACAGTCTCACAGACCAGTGAGAAAACAAACCAAGGATGAGGGATTACTGGTTTTAAAGACTTGTCCATGATTACCTGAGAGAAGTAAAGCATATCACCAAAACTTCCTTGGAGGCAAGGAGAGATACTTTTTCCAGAAAATAAAATAAAATAGAACTTTGTTCAATAAAAAATGAGGGGAAAACAGCACATGCTGGAGAGGATGTGCAGAAAGGGGAACCCTCCTCCACTGCTGGTGGGAATGTAAATGTGTACAACCACTCTGGAAATCAATCTGGAGCTTTCTCAGACAATTAGGAATAGCTCTTCCTCCAGATTGAGCTATACCACTCCTAGGCATATATCCAAAAGATGTTCAAGTACACAAGGACATTTGCTCCACCATGTTTGTAGCAGCTTTATTTATAATAGCCAGAACCTGGAAACAACCCAGATGTCCTTCAACTGAGGAATGGATACAGAAATTGTGGTATATTTATACAGTAGAATACTACTCAGTAATTAAAAACAAGGAATCATGAAATTTGCAGTCAAACAATAGGATCATCCTGAGTGAGGTATCCCAGAGGCAGAAAGACACACACACATGGTATATACTCACATATAAGTGGATATTAGACATAAAATATAGGATAATCATACTAAAATCTATATACCTAAGGAAGCTAATCAAAAAGGATGACCCTGGAAAAGAAGCTCAATCTTCATTCAGAAAGGCAAACAGGATGGACATTGGAAGAGGGAGAAAACAGGGAACAGAGCAGGAGCCTATCACAGAGGGCCTCTGAAAGACTCTACCCAGCAGGGTATCAAAACATATCCTGAGACTCATAGACAAACGTTGGGCAGAGTGCAGGGAATCTTATGAAAGAAGGGGGAGATAGAAAAACCTGGAGGGGACAGGAACTCTACAAGAAGAGCAACAGAACCAAAAAATCTGGGCACAGGGGTCTTTTGTGAGACTGATACTCCAAACAAGGATCATGCATGGAGATAACCTAGAACCCCTGTACAAATGTAGCCCATAGCAGCTCAGTGTCCAAGAGGGTACCTCAGTAATAACAACAGGGACCATCTCTAACATGAACTCATGGGATGGTTCTTTCATCTCCACCTGATGAGGGAGCAGCCTTACTAGTCCACAAAGGAAGATAAAGAAGCCAGTCCTGATGAGACCTGATAGAATAGGGTCAGATGACCTATCAGTGAACTTGGAGAGGGGCATAGGAGAATAAGAGGGAGGGAGGGTGGAACTAGGAAGTGATGGGGGAGGGAACTACAGCTGAGATATAAAGTGAATAAACTGTAATTAATAAAAATAAAATAAAAATTTTAAAAATCTAGCTCACAACTGTTTCAATTCCATGTATCTTTAAAAGATGAAAATTCAAGTAAATAAAATTTAAATAATTTTTTTAAAAGGAAAAAGATTTCCCCCAGCTGTGGATTCTGAGATCTTTTTTTTCCTGAAATATTTCCTTGTTTTTTTATTTTTTTTATTTTTAATTATACTTTATTTACTTTGTATCCCCCCTCTAGTTCCCTCCCTCCTCCCCTCCCAATCCCTTCCTTCTTTCCCCTTCTCCACACACTCCCTTCCCCAAGTCCACTGGTAGGGGAGGGTTTGCTGAGATTTAAACAGAGGAGAGATGTCGTCAAATTCACATTGTAAGAACAAGGTCAGCATTCATGCACACATGAGCTTATGAGACTCACTGATTTGCTGTGCTCCATTCCTCCCTTCTTGCTTGTGTCAGCACTTGTGGTGGGCCACCTTCCTCTTTCAGAATTCTGAGACTAAGCAGGAGCTCAGTACTCTTCCCTTTCCCCTATGTGGTTTCTTACTAATCTCCAGAGAAGGGTTTATATACAGTAGAGCCCCCAATGCTGCTACTTTGTCTAAACACTGTTGCTCAACATTCTAAAACCTGTGTAGAAGCCTTTATAGCCATACTAATGAAAGTAGACAAATTCTGATTTGTGTTAAGATTACCACTGATGTGACAAGGTATCAAATGGGGATATAGGTAGGAAGAACCATGTGAGATGCTGAAGATATAGCTATGTGGTCTAGGCCTTGCCTAACAAGCAAAAGATCTTAGATTCCATCTTTTACCCCACAAAAAAGGGAGTATGCATGAACACCATTTTGTACCCACTGAACCATAGTTCCCCTTATCACATGTTTACAGGGAGCCTATGCAAGCCATCACTAGGCACCTCATAAAATGCATGGGGTCACTGTCCACTCTCTCCCTTTTTTCAAAGTACCTGCACCCCAGTAGAAACAGCAGAGGAACAATAGGAGATTGTCTCATGAAGAATCTAAGACAATTCACTTTCCCTTGACCAACTTGGTTTGCATTCTTTCTCCCCCAACTCACACAAAAGCACCACAGCACATACAAACATCCGACATACACATCTTACACACATGCAACTTAAGAATACACAATGCCAGCTGGGCTCCTGGGTCTGTACCACCCTCAAGCTCCTGTATAAATGTAATGCCTGCCCCTCTGGACCTCAAGGACAGTCAGAAGTGTTTTTCTGCTGTGTGGCTCCCTGCTCCTTGGTGAACTCAAAGGTACAGAACCAGCCTTATTGTGAGGATGTGGATGAAAGAGGGGTGAGTTTGTCTCCTAAGGCAAACTCCCCAAAACTGGGTGACTCCCTCTCAACAACAGAATGTATTCTCTCACAGATCCGGAACCAGATATCTAAACTCAAAGTAAAGCTTGGTCATGCCCTTTCCTTCAATACCCTGGCATAAAGAGGGTATTGACCTCTTTCAGCCTCTGAGGACTTTGACGTTCACTGGCTGCAGTCTCTGTATCTGTGCTCAGGTGGCTTCTCTTCTCTGTCTCAAATCTCCCTCTGCCTTTCTTCCGAAAGCACATTCATCATTGCAGTTTTGGCCCACCTGAGTGATCCGATCTTGACCTTTCGTTGCATCTGCAAAGACTTCATCCAACATGAGGTCACATCACAGGCTCTAGAAATCATGATGTAAACATAATCTTTAATGGGACTGTTATTCCATACATAGCAGACAATAATCTAGGTAAATTGCTTTGAGACACTTCAGTGTAGAGTAGCTCATGTTGGTCATGGCCATTGCAGTCATTGTCTTTATGGTAATAAGGCCATGTCTCAGCCTCTCTCTCTAGGGTAGAGTTGCTTGGTTTCCTCAGCATTCAGGAGCTTTTTCTCCATAGCAATATGCTCTTCTTCAAGGGAAAAAGACAGTTTTTCTAACTGCTCCTGTTCTTTCATCATCAGCCTCGGCTGGATTCCACTAGTATAGTGTAGCTCATCTTATTCATCACTACCATCAGACTCTTGAACACTCTTGTTTCTGGACGTGAGTCATTATTCAGAAGTAAGCACTGGTATCCCAATTCAAATTCAACCCTTGGATATCTTCTCCTAGACCATCCTGACACCCTTCCAGAGCTGATGTTCTTCAGTGCTCTCTCTGCCATGTTCCTTCCATATTTAGTTCCCTGTTTCCTCCTGGTTAGAGTTGGAGGACCAGCTCACCTGTCTTCCACTGGAAGTGTGCATAGATGAAAGGTCAGGTACCATCTTCCTAGGAATTAAGTCTGAATTCCTGAAGAGTGGAACTTAAGCACTGTTTTGTTTTGTTTTGTTTTGTTTTGTTTTGTTTTCTAAGTGTTTCAGACAACTCAATGAGCAGCCAAACTAGATATTAACACAGTGGAAATAAGTACAAAAGAATGAATTACCCATCCCAAAATGCCTGAAATCACAAGATTCTCCCTGGGGTCCAATTCTCATAGTAGACATTGTACTTCATGTTTAGTAAATAATTCTAAAAAAACAACAAAAATTCCACAGAAGGGGCTGGGTGTCATGGTGCATTGTTTAATCCCAGCACTTGGGAAGCAATGGTAGATGGACCTCTGTGCGCTAAAGGCTAGCCTGGTCTTCACTAAGCTCCAGACTAGCTAAGGCTACCTCTCTGGAGCTCTGTTTCTTGCATAGAGAATGAATTAGCAATAATATTTCTCTCACAGTACTAATACTCAGAAGAAATGGGCATTAACATTTGGCAGAGTGTCTGTCCTAGGAGATCAAAGTCCCTTCTCTCCTTCCTGGAATGTACAAAACATTTAAATCTAGTTCCAGATGCCAAAATTATGACTCTCCAGCCCTAGAAAAGGATTGATTGTTCCATTTAGAGTCTTTACTGTACATTCACTAGATTAGAGGCAATTCCAGAACTCCACTCCCAGGTGATTAAAATAAGGCAGGAGAGCTGTGGGACTGTTAGGCTGTGGCTTCGGGACAGTTGATGGTAATTTGACTAGGTGAGCCTAGGCTGCAGCACATAGTGATCTGGCCATGTTACAATCTGCAAAGGCTTGGAGTTAGAGGCATTCTGGGCTTGTGAGCTGCGTGGCAGAAAAGACTCCCTGCTTTTTTTTTTACCAAAGCAAAGAGCCAGGAGGCCTGGCAACCAGGCTCCTTGGTCTTCCTGACACTCTGAGGTCTGCTCTGCTGTCCTTATGAAATAAGAGGCAAAACTTCTGTCACTAGAAGCCAGAACCCAATAAGCTGGGAATCAAGGAATGCAGAGGATTTTATAAATGGTCTCAGTGTTCTCTGCCCTCAGGAATGCTCTACATAAACTCTCACATGGAGCCTTTTTTAATTAGTTAACATTTTTGTGTGTGGTACTGAGATTTGAACCTCGTGTACTCTGGGCAAGTGAAGCTATAGAACAACCTTCTTTTTAGTTTTCCCTCTGGGACATAATCCCACTAAGTTGCCCACACTGGCCTTGAAGTTTTCCTGTTGCTGAGTAGCTGATGTCCCACCATGATCCACTTCTTCCTTTCTTTCTAATGGCAACTTGCAAAGTTCCTATCAGAGTCATCCCCCTGGGAGACTACAATGCCAGCACCTCTTATTGACCTCTTCTTACACGTCTCTTTTCCTCCACCCAGTAGAATGCCTCCCATTTTCATCTGTCTGTTTATTCACTTATTGATTAGAGTACCTGCTGTTTGCCAGACAAGGCACTACACCTCCCATGCCTTGTGTATTCTTGCAGTCTTGCACATGTAACACAATCCAACAAGTGCCTACTGATGTGAGTTGAACTTTCATCTGATAAACTGGTGTGTGGATAAGACATCAGCAACATCCCAATGGGAAGCATAGCCTCATTAAATATAACCCTATGTTGAAGCTCATATTGCCTTAAATCTTTACCATTAAAGGAATCTTAGGACTTAGTTAGATACCTGGATCCCAAGGATGGACCCAGGGCATGTTGATCAACTCATGAGATTTAGAAAGACTTGAGAGCCAGAAAGATGGTTCAGCAAGTCAAGAACACTGCTGCCAAGCCTCAAGACTTGACTGTGTTTCTCAGGATCCACATGGTGAAAGGTGAGAACCTCATACTACAAGTTATCCATTCGCACTCTGGGTCACTCACACATATGTACATGTATACACATACATACATACATACATACATACATGTAATTTTTTTAATTATATCAGTCTGTTACTTCAGTTATCCACCCATAAAATATGGCTCTGCTGTGTTCTCCTCACTGTCACGACTTTTTGCCTCAATCTGCTCAATCTTTTGCCTCACAGTGTCCATGCTCCTCCAGTTCAAGCTACTTTCTATCCCTACACTGTTCTTTGTTGACCCTTCTGGTCACAGACCTCAGCACAAAAGTTGTTTTCTCAGGAACACATCCTCTAAACACTCAATGAAGTACAATTGATCTATTACAGGACATATACATGCATGTACATGCAAACCCACAGAAAAACAAATGGTGTACACATATGCACACAATTCTTGTGTCTGCCATGTTCCTTACTTTTATGTTGTTTATGTCAGTCCCATCTTATTACAATTATCTTTATATCTCTTTGTTCATTTGTCTTTTTCGATGTAGCACCTGTATGTCTATCATATAGCAGTTGCTTAATAAGAACTAGTTAATTAAATGAATCCATTTTTTTTTAAAAAGCATTTATTGAACTGGTATCTTCTCCCCCTCACATTCATACTTTTAAAAGTGGAAGGAGGCATCTCACTGTCATGCAAAAGCCACTCCATTATTTCCATGGCCAGTTGAGATTGCTGGAATGTTATTTCCAGACACCAAGTTGCACCCGCCTCCCTCTCATTTCTAACCACTGGCTTTGATACCCCTCCCTGTAGCTACCAAAAACCAGGCTGGTCCTCTGGCCACATGACACTCTTTCAAATATTTGAAGACTATGAAATTTCCTCTTGGGCTTCTATTGTCCAGGTAAATGGCTTCCTGTAGATATTGTCTAGAAACCTGTCTTTGTTTGCTTTTTAATGACTGTACCCATAAAACACTTTAGCTTCCTGAATGTGTAAACGGCCTATGTTTTTATTTTCCAGGGCAGCTGCCAACACACTGCCAGGGTGAGGCTGCCCTTACGTTTACCCAGTAACTGAGATATACCTGGGAAATGTCCAAGTGTCATTTTTTTCAGCCCTAAGAAATATTCTTCTGATTGTGTCATATAAAAGAGTCTGGGAGGACCAAAGACAACTAAAAATTCAGAGGTGAGGACAGACGTCCATGTGTCAGCTTACTGTAGTAGGCATGCAAGGAAAAGACAGAGGGGTAAAGAGGAAAAGACAGAGGGGTAAAGAGTCCTTGTGGCAGGCCACTGTGGCAGCCATGGAATGAAAAGACCAAGAGTTTGTCTTCCTGTAGATTCCCCACTTAAATTCTATCTTTGTTCCCTCCTCCATCCTTCACCAGCCACCATTTAAGTGGTATATACATAAGGCTGGAAATATAGTTCCTTGGTAGACTGCTTGCCTAGCATTCATGAAATCCCAGCGCTGAAAATCTCTGGGTCAGATGGAAAGGTAGGAGGACCTCCCTTATCGGTGGACTTGGGGGAGGCTCATGGGAAGAGATAAGGGAGAGAGAAAGGGATTGGGAGGGGACAAGGGAAGGGGCTACAGCTGGGGTACAAAGTAAATAAATTGTAATAAATGAATTAATTAATTAAAATTTAAAAGAAAAGTCTATACACTGAAGGAATATGCCATAGACACAGAACAACAGTAATAATGAGTTCTGTCCATGCAGTACAGCTCTTTCTTTTCTTGGTAGTTCATGATGCTGCCTGGTGAATATGAATATAATATGAAATATACATATCCTTATTTCCTCCTCCAATTTCTACTATATTCCCTCAACATAACCCCTCTTCCCAATTACATGTTTATTTCTTTTCATAACCCATTAAGTCTCATTAATGGAGTTCAGATTTGTAAGGGTGTAGGGATGGGGTGCCCATGTAAGATGTAAGATCCTGAGGACAGGACCTTTTATATCCTAGATAGTTCTGCATCACCAACATTGAAGTGCTTTCTAAATAATGACAGTATTTAATAGTAATGAGAGAGCGAATAGTGTGGGATTCCCAGACAATCCACGTGACCTTTATGAATTTCAGTTTCCTCTTATGTAGAACAGAGCTAGGGAAGGGAGAGAAAAGAGTTTCCTTCATTACCTTCTACTTCTACCTTCTACTGTGCATATTAAGTCAGACATAACCCACTATGATTCCATCAACCATTCCCAGTCATTGTGTGGGATAATTACATAGGGCCAATTCATGAGCAGAAACCATCCTGGCCATGGTTTGAGAGGACTTATTATCTCCATAGAGATTCTCTTCACTTTACTGTCTGAAAATCCTAGAATTAGACATTTCTTCAGTGAAGGCAGCAAAGCCCATCTGAGATGCTTCCCCATTGTGAAGAGGGACAGTTGCAGATAATGGAGAATGTGGTGTGCTTTCTCTCCATCCAGCTGCTCACCTCTCTCACAGCTCAAGTCTCCCTGTGCTTTACAACACTTCAGATGAGTGAGCCTGCATTATTGTATGCAGATTTTCAAATGTAAGTATGAAGATCTGCCTTCCAACCTGATTCAAGACTTTAGAGGCATTTTTCTCAGGCTCTCTGCTATGTCCCAATACCCATCCTGTAGCAGAGAGACTCCACCATGCAAGCATGTCCTACTTTCATCTTGCCAAAAGAAAACCAGACTCAAAGATGAGATTCAGAGCAAGGCCTTGGCTCACAAGGGTCCAGAAGGATTATCACTGTCTGGAAGCAGGGGTGAGGTGTCCCTCACACCTTCAGGGGGGACAGGAAAAAGTGTGAGAGATACATTATACTGCTACTTATGATGATGCTGAAATGCCAACTTCCCCAACTGCCTGCTGCTCTCCACTACTCCCCTTCACCTTCAGACATTGATATCATTTGTCCCCAAATCTAGACACTTCCTTAGCAAGTTTCCATGGAGCACTAAAATCGTATATGGTCATTGACTTCTGAAGCTGATATTCAAGTGAAAGAAACAAGAAAATGGCAAGCAGAATACAGAATGACACATAGAAGCAGAAGCATCAGGAAACATACCTTAGGGATTCACAAGAGAGGCATGTAAGTTAAATTGTCTGAGTTCTAGGCACTTCTGGTAAATGTTTTAAGAAAAGAAAAAGACTGACTATAAAAAGAATAAATTATTAGGTATCATGCAATCACTAGGACTTGAGAAACTCATTCAGTAAGATCTTGAGTTGCATGCCAGCCTATGCTACATAATGAAATCTTATTTTCAAAATTGAAAAAAAAAAAGAAGAGAAGATGGATAAGGAGTGAGGAGAAGAAAAGGAAAAAAAAGAAGGAAAGCGGGAGGAAAGAAGGAAGGAAGGAAGGAAGAGAGGGATGGAAGGAAGGAAAGAAGGAAGGAAGGAAGGAAGGGAAGGAGGGAGGGAGGGAGCAAGGA
Organism: Meriones unguiculatus; assembly: GCF_030254825.1. Taxonomy (NCBI): domain Eukaryota; kingdom Metazoa; phylum Chordata; class Mammalia; order Rodentia; family Muridae; genus Meriones; species Meriones unguiculatus. Next base: position 38,867,761 of record NC_083356.1, on the reverse strand, counting down.
AGGGAGGAAGGAAGGAAGGAACGGAAAGAATATGGATAAAAGAAAGAAATGAGTGAGAGTATTAGATATGGCGGTGCATGCCTTTAATTCTAGCACTTGAGAAGCAGAAGCTGGATAATCTCTATGTATTCGAGGCATGGTGAGTTTTGAACACCCAGTACTATATAAAGAAACTCTGCCTCCAAAAAAAGAAGAAGGAGGAAGAGGAAGTATGTGAAGAAGAAAAAGAAGAGGAAGGGGTGGAGGAGAAAAATGGGGAAGGGAACAGAATGGAGAGGAAGAGAAGGGTAAGGAAAGAAAGGGAAGGAAATGGAGGAAGGGAGGAAGGATGGAAGAAAGAAAAGAAGGAAAAAAGAAGGAAGAAAAAGAAAGTCATCACAGAGTATAGATAAACTCCAGAGAACAGAACATGGAAGGTAAAATCCAAGTATTATCACTTAAGAGCCAAGTGGTCATGCTTAGGCTGGAGGGACAGTTCAATGAGAGGCAAAAGCCAAAAAAGATTGAATACATGTGGGCTTGGTCTTTCACACTGTAATACTATGTCCTATATGGCAACAAAGAGGGCAAAAGTTATGGGGTTCCTCTGGATTCTAAAGAAGGTGGTCTAGTGTAAGAACAATGAAGAATCCATGCCAAACAGTTCCTAAATGGTGCTGCTGCCTGAAGATATAAAAAAAACAGTCAAGGGAGTGAGAGGAAGCACAATCTTGGGTACCATTGAGTTCTAGGGCTTTGGAGTCAGGTGGTTGCAAGCTTTTTTGGTGGCATCTGTGTCTAATGAGACGGTCTTTGTTAAGGACACACACATTCATCCCAGTCACTTTATCTGAGAAAAAATAATATCCAGCTTTTCAGGTTTTGAGGACTCTAGCTACAAACATCCGCTGTTTAGCATACAGAGACAGCATATAGTAGGTCCTTGGTGTTTATCACTACTACTGAGAAAGAAAGAACCACAATGCTGCATCTGCTAGCCATCTGCATCAGCAATGTCAAGAGTGTGGAAGACCGGGAACACCCTATCTTCTCCCCTCTTGCACAAACCTAGTAAAATCCCTGTCCTGACAAAGAGGAAAAAAACAACAGGAGCCTGAACCACCAAGGGAAAGGTGCATGGTGAATTTCTCCTGCACACTCAGCCCTTTACTAGAAATTGTCCATGTCCTAGCATGGTGCTGGAGGTAGCACAGTGACCTCAAGAAGTTGCTCATCGAATCGAGGAAATTAACTTAGAAGCTCATGAGGCCACTGAAGAACAATGCCTTTGTTCAAGTCTTATCTCAGTGAGCTCCTTTATAGCTTTCTCTGCTGTGACCTTGCTCCCCTTTCTGAACCTCACTCACCTTCAATTCCCAGAGCACCACCCTCTGTGAGGATGGATTTCTCTTTCGTTCTTTTTGCTTGGCTTTCTTTTCATCTGTTCTTAACTGTTGGTGTTCCAAGGTTCTTTGTTCCTCTGTCTTCTGACTGTGCACATCTCCCTTAGTATATATCCAAGGCAGTGGCTTCAGCTTCCTGGAGCTCTAGACTGATCTGAGTTCAGATACATTATAGACACAACATCTCCTGTGATAAACACAAGCTCATCCTCCTTCTAGCCATACCTAGGAGGTCTGCTGGAGGTCTGTTGGCCAAGTAACTATAACCTGGTGATTCAAAGCAAATCTATATGATCAGGCTAGCTGGCATTCGGTCCAGTTCTTATTTGCTCTATAACCTACAAGTCACTAAATATGTTTGTGCCTCATGTACAATATGGGTACATTTATGATTTGTATTTCACAGAGTCGTTGGAGGGGTGACAAGAGTTACAAAGCATGCAAACATCAGACTCTAGCCCATAGTAAATTATTCTAGTGTTTGTAATTATTTTCCCCACCTCCTTAGCACTGACAAATGATTTGCCCTCAAGCTTAAGAAACTCAAACCATTTAGATTTTCATTTCTCCTCTTTCAGTTATTGTCTTTGAGCTCAGGCTTTTGCTGTCTCTGATGAAGTTGTCAGAGTGGCTGCACCTCATTCTGCCTACCTGGTGGATGCCTCTGGTACCATAAAGAAGGAGTCATTGAATGGATGTAGAATGTTCAAAGCTGTTTAGATAAAACTGTTGTAGCTATAGTATAGAGGACAGATTTTAATGAAATGGGTTCAATGGAAGAATGAAAAGTAAAACTATGATAAAGTCTAGAAGATGATGATGTCTCTTATCAAAAGAAGATGTGATGGTTAAGGTCCAAGGTCATCCAGCAAGTGTCCATTCAAAGAAGACCAAGATTCTCACACTCTCAATTCCTAGATCCCTGGTGTTCATGCAAGGCATCACAGGCTTACAGACAGAGAGAACATCTGCGTTTTTTCACCCTCAAACATCCCAGAACCTCACTATCAACCTGCCTACTTTGCTTTCGTTTCTTAATTCCTTCTCCTTTTTCTGTCTCATAAAACATAAAGAAAGCAATCTAGCCTTTGACTTTTCCCTTGTTCTCCCCAGATCCCCTCCTCTGAAATGATAATGGTGAGAACATTCAACCCACAGATAAGACCTCTTGTCCCAACTCCTGTCCCTCCACTCCCTTCGGGCTTACTTTTGAAGTTCCCAAACCCTCACCTCTGTAGTCTGATTGTGTTATCTTCACAGCCAAGGTGAGAGAGCAGAGAATGACTTTATGGCTTCCTGTAAGTGCCTTCTCCAAAGCCAGGCTTTCTTATAATTGAGTGGAAGGCCTGGAGTTTCCCAGAAATGAGAGCACTGTTGGGCACCAAACAGGAACCCTATGACAGTGCTGGTTTAGGGCTATGCTTTTTAACCAGGATATCCTTCTCCCCAGGAAGCATTTGACAATGTTTGGAGATGTTTCTGATCATTACAAGTTGGGGGATGGATGCTACTAGAACATGGTGGTCAGAGATGAGGGGGGTGAGCAGAAGTTAGGGGATACTCCAAGACAGCCCACAGTGTATCCAGCATCTGTAACAATATGAAGTATCCCAGGTAGCATGTCAACAACACAGAAGTTCTGAACCCCTGGCTTAGAGAATGGGAATAAAGAAAACAATTCTTTTAATATAAACTGTAGGAACCATGGCCCGTTCTTCCCAGTAATTGTTAAATCTACAACTATCTGCACCCCTGAGAAATCTCAACGTGCACTGTAGATTCAAACAGTATACAAGAAAAGTAAGATCTACAGCCATTCATTTGAGAGGGGGCACAAGGCTTTTTAGAGGACACCAAAATCTCACATTCCAAGGCAAGTGAAAGCTAGAGAAATTCAAAGAGGACAGGCCAGCCATGGGATGCAGGCTGGTCTGTATAAGTTTCTCAAGAGAAAGAAGGCCTGAGTTAGCCCCAGCAAAGGGAGTTTGGGGCATGCAAGTGGAGTTTAGAAAGGAAAATGAAATATACCCACACTGTAGCTGTTCACAAATACTGGCTCCTTCCTCTAAAGTGGTGGTTCTCAAACTTCCTAATGTTGCACCTATTTAATTCAGTCCCTCATGCTGTGGTGACCACAAATCATGAAATTATTTTGTTGCTACTTCATAAGTATAATTTTGTTGCTGTTATGAATTGTAATGTAAATATCTGATATGCAGAATATCTGATATGTGACCCCAAAGAGGTCATGACCCATGGTTTGAGAACCAATACAAAAAGAAACCAAGGTATGTAGAGGAAATACAACACAGAGAAGCCTTGAGAGCTAGGAGATACCTACAAGGGTCTACTTGAGCAGTCTACCATAAGACCAGATATAAAAACTCTTTTCCATGTGATTTCCTCATAGCTTGACTCTTATTTATAGTATTAATTTATTAGGCCCATGCATAATAGAGATTGGTTGTGGAATATCTGTCAGCCAAGGGGGAGTGTGGTCTAATTCTCACAAACTGTATCTTGGTGCTTCTTTTCTTCTAATGACTTTACTACTTAGCCGTTTGAGATTCACAGTAAAACTGGATGGAAGGTAGAGGGATTTAACCTTCATGTGCTTGCCCCACACAGAGAGCCTCTATCATCATCAACACTTCTCATCAGAATATTACACTTGTAGCCACAACTGAGTCTATTTCGACATGCTACCACCTTGAAGCTATGGGTTACATTGGGATTTACTGTTGGCATTATCCATTCCATGGGTTCAAACAGATACTTAGCACAGTGTAACCACCATTAAGCACTAGAGAATAGTGCCCTCATGCAAAAAACAAAACAAAACAAAAACAAACAAGCAAACAACAACAACAACAACAAAAAGACCTTCATTCTCTTCCTCTCTCCAAAACCCCTGGCAACCACTGTTGTGTGTGTGTGTGTGTGTGTGTGTGTGTGTATTTTCACTTTCTTACCATAGTTTTGCCTTTTCGTGTGGTTGGGGTGGCTGGACCATGCGATGTACATCTTTTTCAGATTTCTATCTTCACCTAATAATATTCATCTAAATGACTTGTGTGTTTTCTCATTACTTGATAGCTCATTTACATGTTATTATATAATATCTCATAGGCTGAATGTGTCATGGTTTATATGCCAATTGAAGTACATCTTGGTTGTTACCAAGTTTGGATGGTTATGAATAAAGACAACATTAAAGTGCAGGATCAGATTTTCAGAATCTAAAAATTGACCATGTACGTGTATGGCACTGTGTGTTATGGGCTGTGAGCAATGATCATAATAACATAGGGCTAGTGTGCTAGAGAAACCCTGTAGCTTCTGCAGATTCCTGGATCTTAGTAAACAAACAATACGTTGCAGATCATGCAAACCAGGCATTGAAAGGGGAAATTAGTCCAGTGGGAGACGTGTTAAAATCAGCCTGTACTCCAACATGTGGAAGGCAGGGCCAGCTGGAACTCAAAAAGAGTTGACATAGAATAGAGAAAGCCAGACAAGCTTTGAAGAATTACTCCTGAGTGTCTACCTTCTTCTGGCTTCCATGTTTCTTCACTATTATCAGATAATCTGACATGAAAGTCCCTCCCCCATGGAGAGCATGTGACACCCAGACAGAATTAAGCATCAGTGCAACTCATGCTATGTTATACTCTAATATGTGTTATACTGTAACATGTAGTCACCTATTCAGACAGACATGTCCTAAGGATGTTTGTCCAATCCTGAGCCTGAGCAACTCAATGCCATAGGCCCTGAAGTCCAAATATCTCACTTAGCAAAAACTCCTGACACTTGTCTGTTTCCAATATCATTCCTGCAGGTGGCTACATCAGCAAACAGGGTAACTTCAGAGAGTCAAGTTTCTGGTTGCTACTTCCCAGCTAAAATATAGGCCTTGAATATATGGTTCAATACTTCAAGGAAGAAGACTTTCTCTTTCTTCCTTGGAAAATATGACTTACTTATTTATTTGATTATTTTGGTTTGTGTTTTTTAATTTTAATTTTATTTTCATTAATTACAGTTTATTCACTTTGTATCCCAGCTGTAGCCCCCGCTCCCAACCCCCTCCCAATCCCATCCTCCCTCCCTCTTCTTCTCTTATGCCCCTCCCCAAGTCCACTGATCGGAGAGGTCCTCCTTCCCTTCCATCTGACCATAATCTATCAGGTCTCATCAGGACTGACTTCTTTGTCTTCCTCTGTGGACTGGTAATGCTGTTCCCACATTAGGTAGAGGTGATCAAAGAGCTAGTCCATGAGTTCATGTCAGAGACGGTCCCTGTTCCTATTATTGGGGTGCCCTGTTGAACACTGAAATAGCCATGGGCTACTTCTGTGCAGGGGTTCTAAGCCATCTCCATGCATGATCCTTGTTTGGAGTATCAGTCTCACAAAAGACCCCTGTGCCCAGATTTTTTGGTTCTGTTGCTCTCCTTGTGGAGCTCCTGTTCCCTCTAGGTCTTTCTATCTTTCCCTTCTTTCATAAGGTTCCCTGCACTCTGCCCAAAGTTTGGCTTCGAATCTCAGGATATGTTTTGATACCCTGCTGAGTAGAGTCTTTCAGAGGCCCTCTGTGATAGGTTCCTATCCTGTTGCCTGTTTTCTCTCTCTTCTGGTGTCTGCCTTGTTTTCCTTTCTGAATAAAGATTGAGCATCTTATCTAGGGTCCTCCTTCTTCATTAGCTTCCTTAGATATATAGATTTTAGTATTATTATCCTATATTATATGTCTAATATCCACTTTCAACTGAGTATATACCATGTGTGTCTTTCCGCTTCTGGGAAACCTCACTCAGGATGATCTTTTCTAGATCCCACCACTTGCCTGCAAATTTCATAATTTCTTTGTTTTTAATTGCTTAGTAGTATTCCATTGTGTAAATGTACCATAATTTCTGTATCCATTCCTCAACTGAGGGACATCTGGGTTGTTTCCAGATTCTGGTTATTACAAATAAAGCTGCTACCAACATGGTTGAGCAAATGTCCTTGTTGTATACTTGAGCATCTTTTGGATATATGCCTAGGAGTGGTATAGCTGGGTCTTGAGGTAGCACTATTCCTATTTGTCTGAGAAAGCGCCAGATTGATTTCCAAAATGGTTGTACAAACTTACATTCCCACCAGCAATGGAATAGGGTTTCTCTTTCTCCACAATGTCTCCAGCATGTGTTGTCACTTGAGTTTTTCATCTTAGCCATACTTATGGGTGTAAGGTGAAATCTCAAGGTCATTTTGATTTGCATTTCTCTGATGATTAAGGATGTTGAGCATTTCTTTAAGTCTTTCTCTGCCATTCGTAGTTCCTTTATTGAGAATTCTCTGTTTAGCTCTGTACTCCATTTTTTCATTGGGTTACTTGATTTGATCAAGATATATTGCATGAAAAGTTATATAAAATAAAGTCGTTAAAAATATTTTAATGGTTTGTACCTTTTGCAAGAAGTTAGATAATATATGCACATCAGGTAAACATTTGGCACACAGTGAGCAACAGAGACAAGTTGCTTGCTAATATTAATAGGGCAAAGGAGAGTTTTAGGATGGATGGATTGCAAGGCCTCCCCTACTAACTTATGCCAAGAGTAAAAGCAAGTGCTTTTAAGCTTGTCTGATAACAGTAACCTCAGAGAAAAGTCTAGAAACACACCCTTTTCCACTGTTGCTAGTCCCTCTTCTGCTTACTGAACATTCTTCATTCTCATGGGCACTCTCTATGCATCAGACCCCT